>NC_057850.1:12238154-13488154 GCF_015237465.2 Chelonia mydas | reverse complement strand
AGTCAGAGTCCCATCTTCATCTCAGAACCCCCTTCCCGCAAAAGACCTAGCACCTCTGCCATCCTTATAAGTCCCCAGACGCCTCTTGCAGTAGAACAATGGCTAGTGTTTTATGCAAGCGACTGCCCTCTACTGGATGTGCCAAACTCCTCAAGCATAGGTCAATTTCTTGTCTTCAAGTGGTTGTCCCAAGGGGGAAATAAGACCTAACAGTTGTTTAATATGATTCACTTATTATTTTACTATGTCTATGTGTCTATGATATGTCTAGCAATACTCTAGCTGCCTCACACATACAATTACAACTGGCTATGTACTCATCAAAATAACCTCTGGAACTGCCACAGATAAAACCAGGCCTGGCCTTAAGGGTGAGCGTTGTGGGTGACTGCCCAGGGTACCATGGTCAGGGGGTCTCCATGGTCAAGAGGGCCTGCACCCAAGCAGGATAAGAGATGAGTGCCTACCTGCTGGGCTCCTCTCCCCACTTGTGGGTGGCTTTGTTGGCCCATGCAGTGTGCAGGCTCGGTGGAGGGGGTGGGCAGGTCAGGCTGACTTCTAACAAGGGAAGGCTCTGAAGTCGCATGAGGTGTTGCAACTTGCAGGTGTGGAGGGTCTGACTCGAAGGCAAGCTGCGAGAGCCTCGGGGGCCCGGGGAGCACACTGCAGGGTGGGCTGAGGCCAGAGGTGGCCTAGCCCCCAGAGCTGTGCCATGTGCCAGTCCGCATTGGGCTGGGGGTTGAGGAGTGCACCGGGGGGAGAGCTGCTTCCATCTGGTGTCTCCTGCACTCACCCCAGTTTGCATGGCGCAGCCCGGCCTGCCAGGGTAGCTGCTCATTCACCTCCCAAATGCCAGGAATCAGGGGCAGATGGGGGATACCCAAGCTACTGGCAATTCCTCCTGGGAGCGCACAGTGGTGTCTGAAGTTGGGAAGCACTGAGAAGCAGAGGCAACAGGGCTCCCTGGGCAGGTTCTCGGCAGCTTGGGGAAACAGACCCCGTGCTGGGCGCGTGCTGGGCTGGGCTTCAGTTTGTTCCTCGCAGCACTGCCATCCCTCTGGCACTTAGCATGGTTGCCAACCCACTGGTTCTTGCCGCTGGTGCCATAGGCTCGGGTACTACAGCGAACCAGAGCTGAGCATCGGGCTACCTGCGCCGTTTGCAGTGGTCTCTGTTGGAGGTGCACACAGTCCCTACCATAACTTAAAACTTCTCCAGTAAACTCAAGGTGTGTGATCATACTCTACAGCTGTACTTAAACTCAAAGAAAAGGAACCAAAATACAGGTTTGCTGAGGGAGGCATTTTCCCTAAGGCCAGCTCTGGCTAAAACGCACTTCTCTCAAACCACTATAGAACCATTGTGACTGTTCACTGAGTCTTCAGTTTACTGCTCACGGTTCATATCAGTGTGCTGTCAGGCATGGCATTACTGGTTGTGTATACAGGGCACAATCTCTGCACAGGAAGACCAGCACTGAGAGGTGTGGGGAGGAACCCTCTCAGAGGGGGCTGTCACCCTGTCTGGGTGATCCCACCTGCAGCCACATGCACGGCTTTGGATTACAGAGGCCATGTGAATATGTAAAGATATGCACAGCGTGTGATGACATTTGGATGCAACTTATAACAACCCTGGGCCATATCATAACCTACATGCATGTGGACTAGCCTTCTCTGCAGCACAGGCCCTCAGCTGACTCCATCCTCCCACACCTGAAATTCTTATTAGATGTGTTGCCTGAGGAAGTATGATCCAGTAGTTGGGGTGCTAGCCCCAAATTCTCGAGGAATGGGTTAAATCCCTGCTCTGCCATAGGACAGCCTATGTGACCTTGGGGAAGCTGCTCAGGGTCAAATTTTTGAAGGCAGAGAGGGACCTGTGGAAGTTACGTGCCCTGGGCACATTTGAAAATAGCACTAGGCATCAGCATCTTCAGGAGCCTAAATTCCTTTAAAAACCTGGCCGTTACTCACTCTGTGCCTAGATTCCTCATCTGTATAATGGGGGTAATAGCACTGCTCCACCCCACAGGAGAGCTGAGTGGATAGATAAGGTAATAGTGTGACATGGTACAATAATGGTGGCCAGAGAAGTTCCTTATATAGGCTGCAGTCTCCCTCCTGATGTGAGGGGGGAGCAATGTGGCTCAGAACTAGAAGCCATGGAAGATGAGTCAGTCAGACAGTTCCTGTGATGATGCTCATTGTTGAGTTGAATTGCATGTCAACAAGTTTGGTGTGTGCCGACTGATTTCATACTGGCGCACAGTACTCTGCTATTGAGCATGAGATGGCCAGGGCTGAGGACCTTCGGGTTGAAGCATCCACTCCCCATGAAGAACTTACCAGTTTGCTAAGAGATAGTTACATGTCTTGACCTTCACTGCTATCTTACTCAGGTGGCTTTTGTTTGTCAGTGTTCGATCGAAGGTCATACCTAAATAAACTGGGTATGCTTCATGCTTCAACCTCTGGCCATTCATTATGATGTTTAGTTCCCTTTTAGCACTGGCATGGTGGAGATTGAATGTGCTCGAGACTGTCTTGCTGGGGCTAGGCTGAAGGTGCCATGCCTTGAGGTAGTCAGGCAGCTTTGCAATGTCGTCACTCAGGTTCTTCTCCAGCTCAGAGAAAGTCAGAGCCTGTAGCCTGCACCAAATGTCATCTGTATAGATGAACTTCTGTGATTGGGTTGGTGGCAGGTCATGTATAGGTGGAACAAGGCTGGAGCTAGAACAGACCCCTGGGGTAATCCGTTCATTTTTTCCTAGCACTTGTTTTCTTACCCACATGCTCCCTGAACCGTCTGTCTCAGAGTAGCAGTTTAATGGCATCAGTAACCCATGGTGGGAGGATTCTTGATATTTTAACAAGTAATCCTGCGTGCCACTGCAGCGTATGGTACGGTGTGAAGTCAATGAAAATAGTGCCTGTTTTCAGATTTCTTTGGAAACCATTTTCGATTGGTGTGTTTAGAGCAAGTACTTCATTGCATGTGCTTCGACTTCGTAGAAAACCTATTTGCTCGACATTCAAGATTTTTCCACCTCTGGTGTTATTCGCTTTAAAACTAGGCACTCTAGAACCGTGAAACACACAGAAAGCAGTGATATCAGGTGGTAGCTTGATGCCTGGTTTGGGTCTTTACCAGGTTTGAGGTGGCCGATAACATTTAGCATGTACCAGACTTTCAGCAGTCTTCCTTCATTGGTGACCCTTGTGAAGAATTGAGCCAACCAATAGAGGGCACATGGACCAAGATGTTTCAGGAACTCTGGAAGGATGTTGTTATAGCCAGTGCCAGACGTGATGTTATACAACATGCTCCAGCTCTGAAAGGTTCTGGATTTGTGTTGCCTGCAGAAGACCCTCATTCACTGTGGACTTGACTCTTCACTCCTTTTCCCATGGGTGTTTTTCCCATGTAAAGCAGGTAACTGGCTACTTGGTTAGATTCATAACACGCACATATAATCGACTTGGGGTTGGTGGTTGCTGGGTTATTCCAAGGTGACAAAGTCAACTCCAGCATTTGCAGCTGGAATGAGTAATGTCCAGGTTCTTGGTCTTCTCCTCCCATCTGACTTGGGGAGCTTAGCTCAGAGCTTAGATTAAGTGATCGGCCACATTTGGTTCACCACTTGACTCATACTGCTTGAGTAGAGCGGCACGCTCCTCTTCAAGGTAGGGGATGTACATAGGGTGATATCCATGTGGAATGGTTCTGGTGGCTATTTTGTAGATGGCTCTACAGAAACACCCATAAGCCTACTCTATCGGGAAGTGGCAGAGCAGTATCATTATACCACTTCATTCCCGTGCCTTGCTATATTTCTCCCAGTTGGCTTTGCACAGGTTCCACCACTTCTTCTTTGTGCTCATGACGATTGGTAGCTGAAGACCGATATGGATCAGTGACTGTCTGTGCTGGCTGTGTGGAAAGTTGTGCAAGACTTGGCATGATGCTAGGAGTAGTCAGTGGCGTAGTTGTGGTTCCATCTAGAAGAATGGAATGTCCTGAGCTGTTTTGGACCATGAACAAGGGCAAGATCATTTTGTGAGGCCAGTCCACAAGTTGCTCACCTCTGGCATCAGCCACTTTATAGCCCCTGTCTGTATGATGGCTGTTGAAGTCTCCAACATAAACAGCTGGGTGTAGTAAGCATGGATCTGTTGAGCCCAGCGAACGCTAGGAGACTTGTAGATGTTTGCTATCCAAAGTGCACCAATTTTGATGACATCACAGTATTCAGTGGATGACAGATGGACTGCGTCTGAAATGGTCGCCCACTCATATGTGGCACAGCTGTGCTTCTGGTGTGCAGCGTGGCACATCAGGTCGAAGCTGGCAACCTTGTACTGGCCAGTTTCATTAGATGAAATGTGAGTTTCTTGTATGCAGATAGCAATGATAGCATGTTGATAAGCAAGAACGCCGATTAAGTGTCTCTTGGCTGTCAATTAACCCTCAATGTTGAGTTGAAGGACTCAGAGTGTGGGCCTAATGGTATAGAAGCCGCAGGATTGCACATTCTTAGGGTTACCGAAAATGGCAATACCGGGATTCTTCAAGTATGAATGTGTCGAATTCGGTTTGTTAGGAGAATCATTAGCTTCCCTGGACTGTGCCGGGTATGGACAGGTGGTGGAACGAGAACGCTGATCATTGCTGCCCGAGATATATACTAAATAATACCATATAAACATAACAAAAGGAAAAACACCTGTGTTGTTGTTCAAACACAGAATTAAAGCACTGTCTATTATTAGCTCCAGTTACCTACATGGGTACTGTCATAAATATAAAGGGAAGGGTAACCACCTTTCTGTATACAGTGCTATGAAATCCCTCCTGGCCAGAGGCAAAGTCTTTTTACCTGTAAAGGGTTAAGAAGCTCAGGTAACCTGGCTGGCACCTGACCCAAAATGACCAATGAGGGGGCAAGATACTTTCAAATCTGGAGGGGGGGAAAAGGCTTTTGTCTGTCTGTGTGATACCTTTGCCGGGAACAGATCAAGGATGCACACCCTTCAACTCCTGTAAAGTTAGTAAGTAATCTAGCTAGAAAATGTGTTAGGTTTTCTGTGTTTTGGCTTGTGAAATTCGCTGTGCTGGAGGAAATGTGTATCCCTGTTTTTGTGTCTTTTTGTAACTTAAGGTTTTGCTTAGAGGGATTCTCTTTGTTTTGAATCTGACTGCCTGTAAGATTATCTTCCATTCTGATCTTACAGAGTTGTTCTCTTATCTTTTTTTGTTCTTCTAATAAAGTTCCGTTTTTTAAGAATCTGATTGGGTTTTTTGGGTGTTAAAAATCCAAGGCTGGTCTGTGCTCATCTTGTTTATCCTCAAGCCTCCCCAGGAAAGGGGGTGTAAAGGCTTGGGGGGATATTTTGGGGAAATAGGAACTCCAAGTGGTCCTTTCCCTGTTCTTTGTCTAAATCACTTGGTGGTGGCAGGGTACTGTTCAAAGACAAGGCAAAGTTTGTGCCTTGCGAAAGTTTTTAACCTAAGCTGGTAAAAATAAGCTTAGGGGGATCTTTCATGCGGGTCCCCACATCTGTACCCTAGAGTTCAGAGTGGGGAAGGAACCCTGACAGGTACAATCAAGTATTTAGCATTAAAATATTGATGTGTTTTGTTGTTTCTACAAAAAAGGTTATTTGCCCTTTTTTATGTATCTGCATCTATATCCCTTTCCTTTGGTTTGTAGTGGTGTGAGTAGAGGAGAGAGATCGATACTGGCTTCTAGCAAAGTCTACAAATCCATGTGACAGTGAAATCCTTATTCGAGAGAACAGCATGAATATTTTTAAGTAATCGGTTCTAATGCTGCTTACTCTAATGTAGTGTAAGTGTAATCACTGTCTCTTCATGAACAGAGATAAGCAACATGTGAAGGAGGATGGGGGAAGAGAAAATCTATTTTGCAGGATAATAATAAATCTCTTTGCATCTCAACTCAGAAGTAATGTACTTCGAAGCAGAAGGAATCATCCACCTAGGCTTGTCATGGTCATAACTATCTTTATCTGTTTCATTTGAACTAAGTGTACAGCAGAATACATCTCTTGCACACAATAGTGCTTTTGTCCGAGTGGTTTTTGCTTTGTTGTGCGATCAGGGCTTTTGCTATTTAAGGGGCATGATGCACGTATATTGATTAGACTTTTTTTTAAAAAATGTATTATTATTTTCCAGGAATAAAGTGCTGTCCCAACTGAAAATCAGGGGAAATTGTGCCAGCTGAAAATTCACATCACTGGCTTCTCCAGTTTTCAAAACACAACTCCACAAAAGACCCAGCACTTTTCAGCTGGTGCACCCTGGTGCATCCGATGAAGTGAGCTGTAGCTCACGAAAGCTTATGCTCAAATAAATTGGTTAGTCTCTAAGGTGCCACAAGTACTCCTTTTCTTTTTGCGAATAATGATACCGACCTCCTTTATCAAGTGCTTTGAGCAATATGGCTGAAAAGAGCCAGGTATTATTCTACAGACTGTATCTGGTACCTGACTGCTCAGATGACCCAAGTGGATTGAGAGCTAGATGGGAACAGCCTCTTACACTTCTTGGGGCAGGTGAAATGTGTCCCAGAAGGGGAAGGAGGAGATGTTTCTGCTGTACTGGATACACAGGAAGATTTCAGAATTCCTCATATATGAGCAAATGGAACTCTATTCCCACAAAGACTTAAAGTCCTGTGATGACATGAAGCCCTGCTTAAGGCTGGCAACTTGGGGCTAGATGGTGGCTTGCCTTCCATTCCTGCACAAAAGGCAAGAAAGAACCCCTCACCACCTCCCTCTTCCCTCGTAGACGCCCTACACAGAGTATCTGAACTGTTGCCGGCACCCAGTGCCGAGAGGCAAAACAACAGCAGGGGTTGGTTCGCTACCTGGTGTGCTTCACCCAATAATCACAACGGGGTGGAGAAGCAGAAAAGTTTATTTGCAGCTGCAAAAAGGTACAGGGAGAATAGAATCTCAAATCCTGCACCCAAAGCAGGAAGTTACACAGGCTTTTATACATCCTTTCTTCAGCATACTTATCCAATAGCAAGCTGCCCTGAGTATCCATATAGCCAGCCAAACCAGTTACCAGCTAGTTCCCTTGTTTTTTGTATCATTTGTTAAACTTTACATAAAGCTGCTTTATTCGGCATTTTTCTTCCATATCTGCCCTGTTTGGCCTTGTTTAGTTTCAGGCAGTCTGACTCTGCAACATATTGTTGCAGATCCTCAGCATAACTGCTGCGAGGGCCTCCAGGCGGGGGGGCCAAGGACACTTGGGCCTAGTACGCAGAGCTGCTGCGAGTGCCTCCAGGCGGGGGGCAGGGGGGGACAAGGACACTTGGGCCTAGTGCAAGGGGGCTTCATCGACACTCGTGGTCTTCCATCCCCTCGAGTTACCTAGTGGCCATGCCCCAGTGTCCCCAACAGAACCTTGCATCTGGGTGCAGCTTTGTCTCTATTTCCTCCCATCACTTACTGGCCTCCCCAGCTGAGCCAGCATTGTGGTAGGTAATTACTTAGGCCCCCGGACCAGACAAAGTCCACGCTTTTCTATAAGCATATGACTAGGCCTATTGCAATCAATGGGTAGAGTTACACACGAGCTTCAGTCCTTTCCTGGACTGCGGCCTTCTTGCTAATACAGGTTTATCTCTGGGAGCCAAGATGGAATAAGAGGAAATCTGCTGAGCCACTGGGAGGCTTTGCAGCTCTGCAGTAGTAAATTAGGGACCTTGCTTTCTTCAAGGCAATGGGCAAGCCTCTTGAATACTATCACTGACCACTGGCATTTATACTGCAATACAGAATGAACCAGGGAAAGTAATTCAGACTCTAATAATAAGCAATAAAACTAACTGTTAGTAAAGCAATTTCAGGGCAGCAGTAAATGTTGCCAAGATTTGATTTAAGTGGCAACAAGTATGCAGTGTGTATTACAGGAGCACATATTTTACATCAGATTCACTGTGCTTCCGTTAAGTGCACATGGCACCTTCCAAAGAACAGCACAAATTCAGAAGCAAAAACAGCAAGGAAGCAGATTCTGCAAAAGTTGAAGTTTACAAAATAAACTTCCAAAGAATATGATCTGTTGAGCATTGCATTGTACTTTCTCGGAGATTAAATACAGCTTTTTTGATGAATACTGGCATGTTTATTTCCTGCTTCTACAGCACAACTTAAATATCCTGTAAATGCAAAAATTCAGAGGTGTAATGCTCCTGCAATGATTTTGATATTATTCTTCTGACAGTTTGTGAGTGGCTTTTTTATGCACAATTCATTATTCATTTTACGAGCGTTAGTAAAAAAAAAACAAAAACAAAAACAAAAAGGCGCACACACACACAAAAACAAAGCTTTCAACACTATCTGACTCCTTTGAAAAATGTTTATGGCTTTTATAGGGTGCTTCTGGGTAAACTCTGCAAGAGTTATTGAGAAGGCCATGGGAAATGCTACAATGCAACCGCATTACGATGATTCACTTACATGATAATGACAAGAATTTTATGTGCCACAGTTATTTTATTAAGTCAGTAGAGCTTTTTATTTGGACCACCATTATTCTGTGGAATATTATATATAAACTGCTAACCTGCTTTACCCAGGACAATGATTGTATTTCTGTGAGGACAGCATGCAATCGTCAATAGTAGATCTGAGGAGCACAGCACTATACTATAAAATAAAGCACTGCAAATCCACTTTGCCACCACTTCAGATAAATAAAGCAATTAGTATGTCAATGCATGCTCGAAAGCTTCAAGAGTATCTGCATAGTATTCAGACTATTATACATACACTTCACTTAAATAAAGCTTGGGGAGTGCACTAGATTGCTTCACAGGACAGTGCACATTTGATTTACTGTCTCCTGGGATCTTCCTCACAAAATCAGCTGGCGTAAGGACATCCTCACACGCATGGGAAACTGTCCAAAGGACCATAAAAATGGATACGAAGTGACAATGTATCAAGTTGCAGGAAGGTGGCTAGTAGGTTGCTTGTAAGTCCATTCTTGTGGAACAACTTCATTAACTATATAGAAATAAAGATAAACAACACTATAGGAAATTAGTGGATGGTCCAACATTGAGAGATGTTGCAAAGAGCAGTGAAAATAGAGAAATAATGCAGAGGGTCTTAGATGGGATAGAAAAATGCAGAGGAAATAACATTGCATTCATCTCAGGGAAAAGCAATGCTAATACAAGTGAGGAGGGTACTCTTCAGTAAGAGAGAGAATCCTGAATGTTGAAAGAGCTGTTAAGGGACAGCAAATTAGATCGTTTAGTATGCGTAACAATATGGCAACTAAAATTAAAAAGGTTTTATGTGCTTGGGGCTTCATACTCAGAGGCATCACAGCACAAAACAAACAGGCACCTGATAAGGCCACATCTGTAGTGTTCTTGACTTCATAGATTTTAAAGTTGCTCTGATCATCTAGTCTGAACTCTTTTATAAAACAAGCCATGGAATCTCGCTCAGTAATCTCTGCATCTTGTGTTTGAAGTTCACTTCTGAGCAACTTAGAGGAAGTTCAGTAATGGGGACTTGGGTAGGAGGGTTTGACTTTTGAGGAAAGATTAACAAAGAAATATATGCTGCTTGGATAAGCAATCACTAAGTTGGATAAGTCACTAAGGTGACATATAACAGTCTACCAATATTGAAGATGTAAACACCAGGAATGGAGAGGACTTAATTAGTAGGGGTAACTAGTTATTAAGGGATAGGAAAGAGAAAAGAAAAGCTAAGCTGAATTTCAGGGGTAAAAAGACATTCTGAAATGAAATCTATTGGAGTGAGGAGTCGCCTCACAAAGTACATACTGGTGACTTCAGTGCAGAAGACATAAAACTGGAACACTGGAGAAGATTATACTCTTTGGATCAGCCCTTTATGCAGAAACAGAGCTCTTGGGCCTCATATACTGACTCCCACACATTGTAACATCAGTAGTTATCTGGTGCTGGCAATGGCATAAAATAGAAGACCTCAAATGCAGAGCAAGAGACCTATACACAGCATTGGTAAGACCACTGCTGGAATACTGTGTCCAGTTCTGGTATCCACATTTCAAGAAGGATGTGGAAATACTGAAGAGAATTTAAAGAAAGGCCACAAAAATGACTTAAGGGTTGGAAAACAAGCCTTAAAATGTAAGGCTTAAGAAGCAAAGAGAAGGTTGAAAGCTGACTTAGTTATTGTGCAAAGGTCCTTATACATTCAATCTTGAAATAAGATGCAATTTCCAGCAGTGAGGATAATGAATCACTGGAACACCTTCGCAGCAGTGATAGTGGACTCTATCACATGGAGTCTTTGAAACAAGATTAGATATTTTTTCCTAAAAGACATGCTTTAATCCAGTCTCTGGGAGAAAAATATCATGGCCCATGTACGTGGGGGATGAGCTGGAAGGTCATGGTAGTCCCCTCTGGCATTGCAGTCTATTATTTCCTCCTATTTATTCCCTTCCGTCAGGTCATGGGGAGCTTAGCTGTGAATTGCCCTGGGCATGATCATAACATTTGTAGCTCTTCATGAAGACAATGACTAAAATCAAATCTCATGCTTCTGGGCTTCAGCTGGTTGGCTGCAGGGAACAGGAAGGTTTATTTTCAACTCATACACTAGATGTATTATGACAGGTTTCAGAGTAACAGCCGTGTTAGTCTGTATTCGCAAAAAGAAAAGGAGTACTTGTGGCACCTTAGAGACTAACCAATTTATTTGAGCATAAGCTTTCGTGAGCTACAGCTCACTTCATCTATGCATCCGATGAAGTGAGCTGTAGCTCACGAAAGCTTATGCTCAAATAAGTTGGTTAGTCTCTAAGGTGCCACAAGTCCTCCTTTTCTTTTAGATGTATTATGTGGCTTGCCATGAGGCAGAATGGCCTACCTCCAAGCCAGAGGGACCATTACACTCTCTCTGGTGGGCAGAGCCAAATCAGCCCTGCCACTCACACCGGAAGTGCAGGGGCAGGACAGGAAGTATTAAGGGAGGGCCCTATAGCTCAGTTGGGGCCACGCCAGGGAAGGAGGCAGACATCTCAAGCCCTCTGCAGGACTCCGGAACAGACACCGAGCCATGCCACGCCCTGCCACCAGAGTAGACCAAAAGCAAAGAGGAGTTACCAGGACTGCTGTCAGCTGTCTACCCAGAAGCAACTGAGGACTCACTGACTACAGAGCCATGCCGACAGAGGGTGGCAGGAAGTAGCCCAAGGGAATCAGACCTTGGTTGGGTTGTGCTGCTGGGATGAGGGAGGGGGGGGGAGGGCTGCACTGGGACCTGTTGGAGTAGGGAAGGCCCGAGTCCCCCTACTCCACATTGCTGCCAACCTCACAGCTGGTGATTGGCCACACACTTCCCTTAGGCCCAAAAGCCTGTAACCTTGCTTACTGCTCTGCCCCACCCAGAGGGCCAGAGCCATAAACTGCTAATTGACTGCTGATTGTTGCCTGATGCAGTTAGTCAGTGTGGCCTCTCTCCACACCTGAGGCTGAAAGACCACTACATGGCTTTTTTTTTGTTGTGTTTTGTTTTTTTCCCCCACCTTCCTCTGAAGAATCAGGGATTGGCCACAGCTGGAGATAGCATAGTAGACAAAGTTGACAAGTGATTGGAGATGGTATTTTTGTAGATTCCTAGCTGGTATGTCTTGCTTACATGCTAAGGGTCCAGGTGATCACCAGGGTTTAGAGACAGGAAGAAATTTTTCCACAGAACAGACTGAGTGGGACCTTGCTTTGTTTTGCCTTCGTCTGCAACATGTAGCATGGATCACCAGGTGGAATCATCTTGGGCATATTCACCTAACCAGTTTCCTGATTTCACAGAGGCACTGGCATTGGCAGCACTTGGTCTCTGTTTTCTGCCTGTAGCACACAAAAGTTTAGTCTCCTGAGGACTGAAAAGCCAAAATTATTGGGTTCCACACAGGTAACTGAGTGAAATGTAATGGTGTGTGTGATACGCAAGGCCAGACTAGATAATCTAATGGCCCCTTATCACCTTCCACTTTATGAAAAGCTATTATGTCCCTGCTTCCACTTGGTACTACTCTTCTTATACATCCAAGGATCGCATTAGCCCTTTTTGGCACAGCATTGCACTGACAGCTCATGTTGATGTGGTTATCCACAATAACCCCAAATCCTTTTCTGAGTCACTGCTTCTCAAGAATCTCCCATCCTGTAGGTATAACCTGCATTTTCTGTTTCCAGATGTATTACTTGCATTTGGCTGTATTACAATGCAGTTGTTGGATTGTGACCATGATCAGGTGATTCAGATAATAGTAGTAGTCTATCCTCATTATTTGCTACCACACTAAACTCTGCGCCATCTGAAAACTAAAATCAAGATAGTTACATTTATCAGCCAGACTCATAATCCTGTCAAAAAAAGGCAACCGGTTTGTTTGACAAGACCTACCTTCCTGAAGCTATATTGCCTCGCATTAATTTTTAGCCTCTAATTCTTTGTTGATAGAGCCCAAATTGACCATTTCATTATTTTGCCTGGAATTGACGTCAGGCTAATGGTCTGTATTTCCCCGGGTCATCCCTTTTTAAATATTGGAACTATGTTGGCACTCCTCCAATCCTTTGGAATTCTTCAGTTTTTCAAGATCTGTTAAAAATTAACATTTCTAGTTCAGAGAGCTCCTTAGCTTGTTCCTTTATGACTCTTGTGTATAATTTATCCAGGCCTATTGATTTGAAAATGTTTAATTTTAGAAGATACTGCCTCACATCCTTCCTTTGTTACAGATGGGAAACTTTCTATTCCAGCCACATCATCATATGGGATAGACACTTCCTCCTGTTTCGTTCCAAATTCAGAGCAGAATGGGATGTTAATATTAATATAGTCCCTTGAATTCATAAATTGTTGTAAGTTATTATAATTGATGGGTCAACATCAAGAGCTTCACAAGTAGAGTAACGTACAACAGGGCAGATGATTTTCCGCATATGCAAATGGCCTTCCTAACTTCCCCAACACAGCTTTAACTGACTCAATCAGTGACTCCATCTGTTCACCTGTGGCAAATTAACCTTCCCTGGTCAACCACCTCCTTCCATAATCAGGTCCCTGACCTATTATTCCCAAGAGCTAGTTCCACTTTTAAAGGTGATCCAGCAGCTTCGATGAGTCGGGAAGTTACCCTCTTTTAAACTTGGCACTTTTCTAAGCTTTCCACCTCTGCATCACAGTGTCTTTTTGGGAAAGCTACTCCCTTCTCCACAGGATCAGCAGCCCATGCACGGAAAGATGACGCCTACAGGCAGGTGATCCCATTCACTGCAGGGTGCATGCATGTGTAATTTCCTGAATTTAATCTGAAATGAAATTCAATTTGAATAAATAGGGATAGGTGAAAGTCCAAACCAGTTTTGATACTATGATGGCAGAGGATGCATCGAGACCAACACCGCTAACCTACCAGGAGCCAGAGAGCCATACTTTATCTTCATATACACCAAAATAAAATTTTAAAGTACAAAATAGATGCCTAATACATATAGTAGAAAAATGAGAATCATTTCTTTTTTTGTAATTAAATCTCCCCTGATGGCCATTGCTTGTTGTCTGAAGTCATTGGCTGTGGAATGCTTTTGTGTTTGCCCTTCATTTAGGGCTTGGTTCCTGTAGGAGGATTTGGCTGGGGCTCGTCCCTCTCCAGGGCAGTGGGGGACCACACCGCCTTGCTACTTCCTTCCAGTTGCTGACGGGGAATTGGCCTGGCACAGGAGTCTCTCGCCACGGCAGCAATAGAGGCAAACACAGACAGTTATTTGCACTCGGCCCATGGTTGACGGGCAATAGCGAGTCAATGGCTCAGACCCTCAGGCAGCGGCAAAGGCAGGTAAACAACAAGCCCAGGCCCTCGGCTCAGAGGGGCCTGGGAGAGGGGGAGGCTGCCACCCACAAGCTGGGTGGCAGGGGGGACGCAGGCCCACCCACTCCGCTGCGTTCCAGCCTGGGGCCCTAGTAGCGGTAGAAGGCCTGCTGCTGAGTCAGTGGGGATCTTGGCCGCAACACACTGACATGGGTTCTGGCAGTGCTGCAGCCAGACTAGAGTCAGCTGCCCCCGGTCTACTTCCGAACTCCCCCTCTGGAGACACCTGGAACTGGACGGTGTCCTCCAGGGGGTCAAGCACCATTGGGTCCTCTGGGTATCTGGTGAGGGGCAGGCTGGGCAGCTCCTCTGGGCTGTGGTCGGCATCGGGTGTCGGCAGGTCAGGCCAGTCCTCGGGTTCGCTGTAGGTCACTGTGGTCTCCCAACCGGGAGCTAACCCTGAGGCATCTGGCCTCTCTGGCAGCTGCCACCCGAGTGAGCTCTGGGATTGGGATTTTATACTTCCTGCCCTGCACCTTGACCTCTGGGGGACAGGCGTAGGACTCTCTGGCTCTGCCCACTCTGGTGTCAGGAGGGGCTTGTCCCTCTCCAGGATGGCGGGGAATCACACCACCTCGCTACAATCCCAAATCCAGTTAAATCAATGGGAGACTTTATGCATGGGGAGAGTGTGCCCATGGAGCTAATTTAATGACACCCACATATCACACACCTTATTTTCAGATAATTATTTCACCCACGCCCTATTCACTTTTTGAGTCCGGGTGAAAGATGTCTGTGTACTCATGAACACAACAGGAGATGCCTTCCACTGCCAGCTGATAGCAAGAATGATCATCACCATTTCGATAGGCAGAGAAGTTTTGTGTTTCAATGGCCTCCTTCAAGGAAGAGCATTACCTCTCCAAAGCAGTCCGCTGGACAAGGTGGAGAGAACTTGAAGGAATTTCATCATACTTCCTTTTGGCAAGGAGTGATTGTTCATTTACCTGCCAGTAGGGAACAGGATGATTAAATATGGCTAAACACTTGGGCTTGTTGTGATTTAATTAAAAGCAAAGCAACATTGTTTGTCATTGGGGGAAAGGAAAGGATGTATTGTCAGCCTCTGTGCACAGCCACTCTTCAATTCCAATTCCGACTAAGCCTCTTAAGCAAAGAAAGCACAGCCTGGCCTTGTTTGGGTTTTTCTAGAGGAATACATAAACACCTGTGATAGACTCCATCCACTAATGGATGTCATTATTGCTACATACAAAGAAGACCTTTTCTTTAGTAATAGACTGTCATTATCAGAAGCTCAGGCATGTTTTCTTGTGTTTCCTGAAAGGACCAGTTCATCATCATCTTGGAAAAACCCCACAGGAGTTGTCTCAGAAACTGCAGCTGTTGTATAGTATGGGCCAGGCTGAGTCAGACCTTTCAGAGGTGTACAAGGGGTTCAGGAGGACGGTCAAAGTGCCAAGGAGCCTTCGCCCACCTTGCATCTCTGCACAAATTCTCTAAGTGCAAGGACCGCAGGCTAGTGCTGACCGTGGGTGCTATCCTCCCTAAAAAGGATGGGGACGAGCAAGACCATGGACTTAATCCCATCATGGAGAGTTGTATCAGCACATTGGAGATTCACGATGCCCCCAGGGAATGATGCCCCCAGTGTTTGCTGGTCTACATTCTACTATAGCCACCTGATGCATTGTGAGTGCTTCAGAACAAAGTTGTGTTTCTCCATGAAGGGTCATGCCTTAAATGCAGTCTAGCCCTAGATGACTTTCCTGACCTCATTAAAATAGTCTTCATGATATCAAAACAATCAGATGAAATGTTAGCTCATCAGCAATCTAAATTTTAGAAAATCTCACACTTTAAAAAATAGGCACAGTATTTAACAACTACCCGAGAGCCTCGTGGCTGAGAAAAATCTTGTGCACATGTGGCCTCGTCCAAAGCCCACTGAAATTAATTAAAAGACTCCCTTGACTTTGAATCAGAATCATAGTTCGAGGGGAAAAATATCCTTCTGATACCATGATACCTGATATACTTGTCTAAGCAGAGCTTTAACACCCTATGGGATTTCTGTGCATGACAGCAACACAATCAGTTAAGACCAGTAAAAATGTGTGCAGTCATTGCTATCAAGGGCATAGAGAATGAAGCCAATGAAATGCTTCTGAGCAAAAACAATCATTGAATGGCACAGATGACTGGTATTCCACATTAGACATTTTTGCTGATGCCCTGGCTGCTAGTTTAAATCTTCTCCAGCTGACCAGTGATCAAAAGTTCTTTCCATTCTATGGCCATCAGGTGATTTGAGTGAAATGACTTAGTGAATTGAGACTCTACTTTCTAGTGCCACAGATAGTTCTCATATGTGGACAATCCCAGCATCAAGGCCACGGATAGTATGACTAGGTAGACTGGACTATTCACTCACCTCTAGAGAAAGTCCCTTCCCATTATGATTTAGGCACAGTGACAGACAATATGGCGGTTGTGTGGCTAGCCAGAAACATGTTTTAGGAACATTATATGACTTCATTACATAAAAAAAATGTGAATTTTGAAGAAAATCTAAAATCTCTCCAGGCCCCATGTAGCTGAACTCCTCAATGTTTTGCACTTTGGTCACAGTACCCAGTTTAGCCCATTAACTGTAACTCTGAGTCAGGTTGACTGCTTAACCCTTGTTTATGGTCTGTGCTTTCTTTATATTCAAAGTTTAAATAAATTTAATTTGATGGGGACGGAGGAAACCCTTGAGGCTGTGAGCTGGAACAGCTCAGGAAGAAGCTATTTTAAATGGACATGAAAGAATGCAAGACAAGCATTACCTAGGAGCAAAATATAGAATATCTTAAAAGTCCCAAGTACTGTGCCTACCAAAATATGGAGAGACAGTTTAAAGGAATCTAAATAATTAACAGTTGTTTAATTAGTAGAATTTTATGAGCACCACAGACTGCACTGGGGGACAACATTAATGTTCTTGTAATGAGTGTGTTATGTTAAAAACAGGAGATGAACCAAGAATGAACCAGGCTTAACAGACAGGCTACAGATTCTGTACCAACAAAATTACCTTCTTCTCCCGGATCACCCGTGAAGCAAAAATAGTTAATCATATGAAAATCAGCAGCTTGGCAACTTATTGCCCACATGCATTTAAAGATACGATGAAAACTTGCTTTTTTAACAGAGTTGAATACAAAGGAAAATAGGAAGAGCACAGAGAAAGGAAACTTTTGGATGAAAAAATTAAGCCACTGTAATGAGACTGTAATTTAAGAGTTGGTACCATGATTGTGATAGTGTTTTTTTTTTCTGAGGAAGATTGATTCGGAAGAGGAGATGGGATGGAAAGTGAAGAGAAAATAAACAAGTGATGACTGGCATAGCATGGCATATTAGACTACTGGTCCATCTAATTTGCTCATCTGCATCCAAGTGATGGCCAATACTTGATTCTTCAAAGGAAGGTGAACCCCTCTTATAATGCCTCTAGGGCCTCATCCACAGCCCACTGAAGTCAACTGGAGTATTTCAATTCACTTCAGTGGACTTTGGATCAGGTCCCTAGCCAGTTATACAGTGCTCAGCATGGGGAAGGGAAATTCTTGACTATCACAGAAGTTCATGGTCGTACACCCTAAAGCATGACAACTGATTAAATTTTTATCACTATCAAATTGATTTTCCTTGTCACACCGCCTACATCCTGTACAGTGCATATTGTGTGGTGAACAATATAATGAAGAGTAATATTGATATACAATGAAGAGTAATATTTTGGACTCAGATGTTTCAGTAATTCCTTAAAAAAACACTGTTACCAAAGTTCTCCCTTTTAGCAACATGAATTTGCCTATTTCTTTGAATAATCAGTCAAGAGAGGATATAGAGACACGCAGAGTTGTAATAATCAGGAGGGATGGCTTGTGAACTGAAAAACCAGTGATTAATATAGCTTTGTTCCTCAGTGCAGTTTAGGGTTACATGTAACAAGCAGGGGACATTAGAAGGAGAGGAAATAAGGAAGAAGGAAGGAAACACTAAAGTTTCACAGAATCACTATCCAGATGTTACTAAGTTAAAACAATTTGTAAAGGGCTCACCAAAATCAGAAAATCTCTGACTGAAATATAGATGACACCTAGTTCAATAAGCACTGGACAAATGGTCTATGAACAAACGGTCTATGGGTTTAGTCCTGTTAAAACATAGTTCAGATTAGTCAAAAATACAAAGCAAAAAAAAAGTGATAACTAACAGCCCTGGGAGATTCAATATACAACAGTACTTAATAAAAGCTTAGACCATGGAAGAACAAGCGAAACAATTAGAAGAAAATCCAACTCTATAGCAGCACTTTTCAGATCCTCAGTTTCATTGGATAAGCCTGGGTGATCTTACTATTACCCATGAGTCCTTTCCAATGATGGCTCACACTCTTTGGAAATCTAATTCACTGTGCCGTATGGATGGATGGGTTAATAGACCAGCCACATTTAGTAGTGATGCTAGAAAGGTCACATCTACCCACACTGGGATGAAGTAAGTTATTCTCTTTTTATCTTGAGGGGAATTGACATGGCCAACATCTATCCATGTATTTATATAACTCCCTTCACAATACATAAGAATGGCCATACTAGGTCAGACCAAAGGTCCATCTCGCCCAGTATCCTGTCTTCCGACAGTGGCCAATACCAGGTGCCCCAGAAGGAATGAACAGAACAGGTAATCATCAAGTGATCCATCCCCTGTTGCCTATTCCCAGCTTCTGGCAAACAGAGGCTAGGGACACCATCCCTGCCCATCCTGGCTAATGGCCATTGAATTTATCTAGTTCTCTTTTAAACCCTGTTATAGTCTTGGCCTTCACAACATCCTCTGGCAAGGAGTTCCACAGGTTGACTGTGCATTGTGTGGAAAAAAATACTTCCTTTTGTTTGTTTTAAACCTGCTGTCTATTAATTTCATTTGGTGACCCCAGGTTGTTGTGTTATGAGAAGGAGTAAATAACACTTCCTTATTAACTTTCTGCGTACCAGTCATGATTTTATAGACCTCTATCATATCCCCCCTTAGTCGTCTCTTTTCCAAGCTGAAAAGTCCCAGTGTTATCAATCTCTTCTCATCTGGCAGCCATTTCTTACACCTAATCATTTTTGTTGCCCTTTTCTAAACCTTTTCTAATTCCAGTGTATATTTTTTGAGATGGGGCGAACACATCTGCACACAGTATTCAAGATTTGGGTGTACATTGGATTTATATAGAGGCAATATGATATTTTCTGTCTTATTATCTATCCCTTTTTTAATGATTCCCAACATTCTGTTTGATTTTTTGACTGCCGCTGCACATTGAGTGGATGTTTTCAGAGAACTAGCCACAATGACTCCAAGATCTCTTTTTTGAGTGGTAACAGCTAATTTAGACCCCATCATTTTATATGTATAGTTGGGATTATGTTTTCCAATGTGCATTACCTTGCATTCATCAACATTGAATTTAATCTGCCATTTTGTTGCTCAGTCACCCAGTTTTATGATATCCTTTTGTAGTTCTTCGCAGTCTGCTTGGGACTTAACTATCTTGAGTAGTTTTGCCACCTCACTGTTTACCCCTTTTTCCAGATCATTTATTAATTTGTTGAATAGGACTGGTCCCAGTACAGACCCCGGGGGGACACCACTATTTACCTTTCTCCATTCTGAAAGCTGACCATTTATACCTACCCTTTGTTTCCTATCTTTTAACCAGTTACCAGTCCATGAGAGGACCTTCCCTCTTATCCCATGACAGCTTACTTTGCTTAAGAGCCTTTGGTGAGGGACCTTGTCAAAGGCTTTCTGAAAATCTAAGTACCCTATATTCACTGGATCTCCCTTGTCCACACGCTTGTTGACCTCCTCAAGGAATTCTAGTAGATTGGTGAGGCATGATTTCCCTTTACAAAAACCGTGTTGACTCTTCCCCAACAAATTATATTAATCTACGTGTCTGACCATTTTGTTCTTTACCCTTGTGGTCCCTTCTAATCCTATGGTTCTATGATTCTATCAGGCATTACTGTATGTATCATTTCTAGAAAGAAGGGGACATTGAATGATTCTCCATTGGTGTTGGTGGCAACATAAAACCCTTCAAGAGATGAATGGGGAATCGCTTTCTGGGAGGAAGGGAGAGTAGGTTCTATTTTCAGTACCTTGACAACCAAAATATATGCATGTGGCAACATCCTGACTGAAACAAGCAGTTGAATGAAGAGAACATGAGAGGTGAAAAAGCAACTTTATAACAGTAAAAATAATAATCTTGAAAGAGAAGATTGATTTCACAGCTCAGATTCCCTATCTGCTCTTCTATGGGGAGTGGGAGGGAACTAGGTGTCTTGATCATAAACACTAAAAGAGGATAATTTTGAGGACAGGGTGAGAGAAAATATTACATTTCTTTCATTCGTGAAGCATTCCTAGCTTCCTTCTGTGCTGTTCTTTGTTCACTTTTGGTCTTTGACATGCATTTTAAAGGTGTGCGTTCTATATCTGAATAATAGAAATTGCCACATCAGACAATTGGCTGACTTAGCTGCGTACCCTGACGATGGTTAGTAGAAGGTGCTTCCAAAGCAGAGCCAAGAATCCTTGTAATGTACAATTATGGAATAACCAGCCAATAAAGGAAGTTTCTCTCTCACCTCAGGTGGTTTGCAGTCTGAAGAATGTGGTTTACATTCCCTTTATTATCCTGTCCAGTGTAACTGTGGTCATTCTTATCTAACTTCTTTTTTGGATCTAACCAGACCCTTTGACTCAATGACATCTCGTGGCAGGGGTTCCAACAGGTTACATATGCATTATGTAAAATACATTTCCATTTGTCCGTTGCAGATTCAGTTTCACAGTGTGTCACTTAGTTCTTGTATAAAGTTAGAATGTAAATAGAAATACCAAATGTACCATATCTGTACCATTTGTAAGATGTCCGATTTTATTTGTCTCTCTTTACAAACCAGTCCCAATCATTCCAACTTTTCCTGCTATGATTTTCTGTGCCACTGAATATTTTCATTGCTGGTCTCTGAACTGCTTCAACTTCTGCTATCCCTTTAGAATGGGGGGAATCAGAAGTAAGCCAAAGATTCAGTTACGGTGTTATTGCTTTATAGAATGGTACAATATTTTTCAATATTATATTCCATGCCATTCTTTATGCATCCTAGCGTGTTATTTAGTTAATTAGTTATTATTATTGCTGTGTGCTGACCATTTTCAAGGAGCTCTCTACAGTGATCTGTAGGTATCTCTCTCATGAGGTCACAGGTAACTTGGACGCCATCAGTATGCCTGAGTAGTTCAAGTGATTCTGTCCAATTTTGCTTTATCATGCATCTGTCAACAACATATTCCATCTGCCTTTCTGGGGATCATTCACATAGCTTTGTTAGGTCCCTGTGAAGTTCCTCACAGCTTTCTCTCATCAGCTTTCTCCAAAACTAATAATTTTGTTTCCTCTGCACACTTTGCTTGCTCACTGTTCACTCTCTGACAGATCATTAATATATTGAGCAACTCTGGTTAATTTTTTCTATGTGGAAAACTGAACATTTATCATGACTCTTTGCTCTCTGCCTTTGTGCCACTTTTTAGTCCATTACTAGGCTTTACACTCACAACATAACTGCTTAATTTCCTTCAGAGCCTCTTGTGAGGGACATTAATAGCCTTTTGAGAGTCCAAATGCATAATATCTAGTTCTTCTTCTGTATCCATTATTCAGTTGACTTAGTGGGTACATTTAATTCAAGAGACAATATTACATGTTAAAATGATCTTCAAAACATGGAATCTTGTTTTCAGGACTAATGTGGGGGCCGATCTTCCTCTGCATTTGTATAAAGTACTGTCTGTCCGGATGCGACCATCTCAAAACATGTTGCAAGTATTAATTTAGCTTCAACACCCGTTAAGTAGTTCATTACTTCTAGCTTCATTTGCTATACGGGTGAACTGAGGCACCATGGGTATATGTAAGTGACTTGCCCAAAGTTACTCAGGAACACAGTTGAAGAGGTGGTAACAGAACCCAGCTCTCTTGACCATGAGTGCCAATAACTAACCACTAACCCACACTCCCTCCCTCTGTTCAGCTATCAGGGAGTATCATCTCACTCATTAAAAAGCAGAAATGTCTTCATAATATTCTATGTGACAAGCTGCCAACAGACCAAAGCCAAACAAGACAAGTAAAGGTGGCCTACTGTGGCCTATCCTGGGCAGATACTTGATTCCAGTCTATTTAACTTTGCAAGTCTTGGACCATGGGGTTCATGAACAGAATTGACCTCAGAGACCCAGATCACTTAGAGTCTAACAAGGGTAACTGCAGAAGTGCATCAACATAACCAACCTTTGATGCAGCACTCACCAATTGGAAAACAGGGTGAGACAGATTGGTTACTCCAGTCCCTAAGGCAGTGGTTCTCAAACTAGGACCGTCGCTTGTTCAGGGAAAGCCCCTGGTGGGCCGGGTTGGTTTGTTTACCTGCCGCGTCTGCGGGTTCAGCCGATTGCGGCTCCCACTGGCTGCAGTTCGCCGTTCCAGGCCAATGGGGGCTGCGGGAAGCGGCGTGGGCCAAGGGATGTGCTGGCCACCCTTCCTGAAGCCCCCATTGGCCTGGAGCAGTGAACCACGGCCAGTGGGAGCCGCAATCGGTCGAACCTGCGGACGTGGCAGGTAACCAAACCGGCCCCGCCCGACAGGGACTTTCCCTGAACAAGCGGTGGCGGCCCTAGTTTGAGAACCACTGCCCTAAGGTTTGGATCAGGAGTGGGGATGTACAGATAGAACTCTGAGGAAGGAAAGAAGAAAACACATCAATGTAGGCAGCGGGGGAAGAGGGTACAAAGGGAACAGAGGAAGAAAACTAAAAGAGAAAATGAACAGAGTGGCAAGGTGAAAAAAATGTTAGTTTTGCAGTATTATTGAGGGTGCCAGGGCCCATTGGAATTGCCAGACTGGATAAGACCGCAGGTCCGTCTAGTCCATCATCATATCCCTGGCCGTGACCAGCACCAGTTGCTTCAGGGGAAGGTATAAGAACCTTACACTAGGCAACTGTGGGTTAATGTGCTTCCCACATTAGGATTCATCCAGGTCTCTACTAGCTAGAGATTGGCTTAAACTCTGAAACATAATGTTTAATAATCTACCTTAATTAAGGACAATAAATATTTTATAACCTTAGACATTTTAAATATCTACATAAAACTCCAACCCTTTTTCAAATCTTGTTAAATTATTGGCCTCAGTGACTTCCTGTGGCAATGAGTTCCACAGTTTAACTGCATATCATGGAGAAAGCATTTCCTTTTATCAGTCTTGAATTTCCCACAACAATGTCATTGAATATCCCCTTGTTCTTGGAGCAGGAGATAGGGGGTACAGAAGCTCCAGATTCTGCTTTCTCTAGAACATTCATTTTTTCATATCCCCTTTTATTTGACCCCTTTCTAAGGTAAACAATCCCAAGCTTTACAGGTCTCTGTATAGATCATTTTCTGGCCCTTGATCTTTCTTGTTCTTCTCTGAGCCCCTCTAGGTCTGCAATATGTCCTTGTTCCAGCAGGTTGCTATGGCCCAACCTGAATCCCAGCAGGCAGGGTCTTGGTACTTATCACCTACAAGCGTACAGTGTAACAAAGCAGGAGGGCCAATGTACAGCCAGATTAGGCACTGCAACTCCCTGTTAGTCAGAGACACCTCCAAGGAAACAGAACACAGTGCCCACTTGTTAAATATTTTTATGACAATAGTATTGATATACCCACACTGAATGAAATGATTCATAGATTTTAAGGCCAGAGGAGATTATGATAATCTAGCCTGACCCCCTACATACACAGGTAATAGAGTTTCACCCACCTCAGGTCCATGACTTCCATCTGAGCTACAGTCTTTTAGATAGACATATAGCTATATGAAAAAAGATCTCTAGACCTTTGATTAAGGATAATTGGCTTCTATATAAGAACATGGAGGGTATGGAAAACTTTATAAAAATACTATCCACATTTTTTATTTGAGTTGTATAATGGCTAGCCTTTCTGATAAGTTGTCCATTAATTTTTCTAGCCAGTTTCAAAGCCCCTATACAGCTTTCAAAAATTTCTGCCTCCCAGTGACAACTTCCTTATGTACTTCTGTACCCAGATCGCCTCTTTCAACTAGATTCTCTCTGGGGGATGGGATGAGTCAGGCAGTCCAAAAGCTACAACCTTCTGCACTGAAGTCTGTTTTGTACAAAAAAAAAAAAAAAAAAAAGTCAGTCATTACACCTACAAGACTAGGCTCCAGCTTTAAAACCCAAAGAAGATCATATACCATAAAAAAATCCCTCAAGCTCAGAGAACCCCCCCCCCCCCCCCCATCCCTGGCAAATGAATCTCTTTCCAGACAAAGTCCCTAGATCATAGAATCATAGAATATCAGGGTTGGAAGGGACCTCAGAAGGTCATCTAGTCCAACCCCCTGCTCGAAGCAGGACCAAGTCCCAGTTAAATCATCCCAGCCAGGGCTTTGTCAAGCCTGACCTTAAAAACCTCTAAGGAAGGAGATTCTACCACCTCCCTAGGTAACGCATTCCAGTGTTTCACCACCCTCTTAGTGAAAAAGTTTTTCCTAATATCCAATCTAAACCTCCCCCACTGCAACTTGAGACCATTACTCCTCGTTCTGTCATCTGCTACCATTGAGAACAGTCTAGAGCCATCCTCTTTGGAACCCCCTTTCAGGTAGTTGAAAGCAGCTATCAAATCCCCCCTCATTCTTCTCTTCTGTAGACTAAACAATCCCAGCTCCCTCAGCCTCTCCTCATAAGTCATGTGTTCTAGACCCCTAATCATTTTTGTTGCCCTTCGCTGGACTCTCTCCAATTTATCCACATCCTTCTTGTATTGTGTGGCCCCAAACTGGACACAGTACTCCAGATGAGGCCTCACCAATGTCGAATAGAGGGGAACGATCACGTCCCTCGATCTGCTCGCTATGCCCCTACTTATACATCCCAAAATGCCATTGGCCTTTTTGGCAACAAGGGCACACTGCTGACTCATATCCAGCTTGTCGTCCACTGTCACCCCTAGGTCCTTTTCCGCAGAACTGCTGCCTAGCCATTCGGTCCCTAGTCTGTAGCGGTGCATTGGATTCTTCCGTCCTAAGTGCAGGACCCTGCACTTATCCTTATTGAACCTCATCAGATTTCTTTTGGCCCAATCCTCCAATTTGTCTAGGTCCTTCTGTATCCTATCCCTCCCCTCCAGTGTATCTACCACTCCTCCCAGTTTAGTATCATCCGCAAATTTGCTGAGAGTGCAATCCACACCATCCTCCAGATCATTTATGAAGATATTGAACAAAACCGGCCCCAGGACCAACCCCTGGGGCACTCCACTTGACACCGGCTGCCAACTAGACATGGAGCCATTGATCACTACCCGTTGAGCCCGACAATCTAGCCAACTTTCTACCCACCTTATAGTGCATTCATCCAGCCCATACTTCCTTAACTTGCTGACAAGAATACTGTGGGAGACCGTGTCAAAAGCTTTGCTAAAGTCAAGAAACAATACATCCACTGCTTTCCCTTCATCCACAGAACCAGTAATCTCATCATAAAAGGCGATTAGATTAGTCAGGCATGACCTTCCCTTGGTGAATCCATGCTGGCTGTTCCTGATCACTTTCCTCTCATGCAAGTACTTCAGGATTGATTCTTTGAGGACCTGCTCCATGATTTTTCCAGGGACTGAGGTGAGGCTGACTGGCCTGTAGTTCCCAGGATCCTCCTTCTTCCCTTTTTTAAAGATTGGCACTACATTAGCCTTTTTCCAGTCATCTGGGACTTCCCCCGTTCGCCACGAGTTTTCAAAGATAATGGCCAATGGCTCTGCAATCACAGCCGCCAATTCCTTCAGCACTCTCGGATGCAACTCGTCCGGCCCCATGGACTTGTGCACGTCCAGCTTTTCTAAATAGTCCCTAACCACCTCTATCTCCACAGAGGGCTGGCCATCTCTTCCCCATTTTGTGATGCCCAGCGCAGCAGTCTGGGAGCTGACCTTGTTAGTGAAGACAGAGGCAAAAAAAGCATTGAGTACATTAGCTTTTTCCACATCCTCTGTCACTAGGTTGCCTCTCTCATTCAGTAAGGGGCCCACACTTTCCTTGGCTTTCTTCTTGTTGCCAACATACCTGAAGAAACCCTTCTTGTTACTCTTGACATCTCTTGCTAGCTGCAGCTCCAGGTGCGATTTGGCCCTCCTGATATCATTCCTACATGCCCGAGCAATATTTTTATACTCTTCCCTGGTCATTTGTCCAACCTTCCACTTCTTGTAAGCTTCTTTTTTATGTTTAAGATCTGCTAGGATTTCATCGTTAAGCCAAGCTGGTCGCCTGCCATATTTACTATTCTTTCGACTCATCGGGATGGTTTGTCCCTGTAACCTCAACAGGGATTCCTTGAAATAAAGCCAGCTCTCCTGGACTCCTTTCCCCTTCATGTTAGTCCCCCAGGGGATCCTACCCATCCGTTCCCTGAGAGAGTCGAAGTCTGCTTTCCTGAAGTCCAGGGTCCGTATCCTGCTGCTTACCTTTCTTCCCTGCGTCAGGATCCTGAACTCAACCAACTCATGGTCACTGCCTCCCAGATTCCCATCCACTTTTGCTTCCCCCACTAATTCTACCCGGTTTGTGAGCAGCAGGTCAAGAAAAGTGCCCCCCCTAGTTGGCTCCTCTAGCACTTGCGCCAGGAAATTGTCCCCTACGCTTTCCAAAAACTTCCTGGATTGTCTATGCACCGCTGTATTGCTCTCCCAGCAGATACCAGGAAAATTAAAGTCACCCATGAGAATCAGGGTGTGCGATCTAGTAGCTTCCGTGAGCTGCTGGAAGAAAGCCTCATCTACCTCATCCCCCTGGTCCGGTGGTCTATAGCAGACTCCCACCACTACATCACTCTAGTTGCACACACTTCTAAACTTAATCCAGAGACACTCAGGTTTTTCTACAGTTTCGTACCGGAGCTCTGAGCAGTCATACTGCTCCCTTACATACAGTGCTACTCCCCCACCTTTTCTGGAGAACACATCTCACCCTGCAGAATTCTCACAAGAATTTTTTTTTTAGAATCTAATCCCTACAAGGCAGACTGCTTCTAGGGAACACACCGAACTAAAATCAATGGAAATTAGGGGCCTAAATACCTTTGAAGATCTGAGACTGTCCAGACTAAACCCCTGCTAATTGTCTCTACCTAATGCCCAAAGTGAGGCTTTTATAATCTCAGGCAGAGTGTAAGGCACTCACAGCTGAATCAAGTCCTCTTGTTACTCTACCCCAATTAGGCCAGACAAGATTCCTTATAAAACTGGACCTAGCTGGCCTGACAGGTAGGTGGTTAGTGTGCTGTAGTTATTTTAGGTTATAACTGTGTATAAGTTAGAATTTATGTATTTCTAGGGATTTTTTTTTTTAAATATCATGGTTAGTGACTTGGGAGCTTTGCTGTCAGATCTACAAAGGGATTTAGGGGTTGCAGTGCTTTGTATTCTAATGCCTGACCTTTAAGTGCCCTGCTACTCAGGGGATCCTCAGCTCTAAGTTGGCCATCCAGGAGCACCCTGCATTCTATGAGAAGAATTAGGTACCTAAGAAATGCATAGGCAGAAGCCACTAAGCTGAGGGGTTATCAGCTTAAATTAACCAGCGGTGAAATGCAGATGAAAGGAGTAATAAGGTTTAGGGCCCAGATCCACATAGGGATATAGGTGCCTTAGGTCTCTGACTGATCAGCTGTAGGGAGGTGCTTATCTCTGTTTGGGATTCACAGCTGTGAACCTACTCCTGGAGTTAGCCTTTCTTCTGAGACTTCCCTACCCTCTCAAAAAGAGGGTTAGGCAGCAGCTGAGCAGTGCTGGCTAAATATTGGACATAGGTGCCTCCACCCCTTTCTGAATCTAGTCCAAGGTCACTCTAGTCTGACTTTGATTCTACCCTACCTATTTCTTTCTCCTATTCTACTGACTGTGCTTTTCTCTGTGGTCCCATGTGCATGAAACAACACCCTAGGCTTGCTATTGCAGGGGTCTCACTCATATCCCTCATCATGAGTTCCAGGAATTAGCCTACATCAGACACCTTCTCTACCCCAAGGTTCAATTAAGGAAGATGAATTATGGTGGATCAGAAAAAGTATATGAAAAAGCTGCAGCCTGGAGGAAAATATCTTATTGTGCTAATAAGCCATATTTTGGACATGGCTAGAATAAGCTATACCTTGTATCTTGATGTAGATGGAAAAGTAAAACATTGTATCTGTATTTGGCCCTTCAAGGGCATTCTTTGCATTTAATTTTCTCTTGCAATGAAGCACAAAAGGATTTAAATTGTACACAACCTTTTTGCTGACCTGGTAATGTATACACAGAGGAAGGAAAGGAACAAGTTATAATCATTTGAGTATGAGTCAAGCAGTCTGTGTTCTGTTTCCAGGTCTACCAGTGACTTGGTGAGTAGCCATGGGCAAGTCACTTACACCTTGGTTTTCCTTATCTGTAAAATGACTATTTATACAGTTTCAAGAGTGTGCTAATAGCTTTACAAATATGTAAAATGACAATTCCTACCTTTTTTGAAGAGTTCAATTAAAATGTAAATAGGATTAACACACAAAAAAGAGACTTAAGTTTCACTCCATGAGCTAAGAATTAACACGTTTGTGTTTGTAAAATGCATTGAGATCTCCAGCTGAAAGGTGAAGTGGAAGTGTAAAGCACGAGCACTGTAGTGACAATTGAATACACTCTGAAAAGGGGAAGAGCAATAAGATCACTGGGTTAAACACCTGAAGCTCAGGACAGCTTGTACTTGTTCTTCACAGCATGTCTTTCCCTTGAGCAGCTCACTGCACCCGCTCTAATCCTGATGATAAGTGTTACTGACTTCAGATGAACCCCAGCGTATTATAAGGTCTCCATCTCTCTTGCTCCCATGCTACAGGGACTGAGTTTTCCTGAGTGTGCTTGCTGAGGAGTTATATATATGCCTCTCCATTTCTGTAATGGTGCCCACTGATATTTGAGAACAGGGAGTAATTAACACAGGTCACTTCACTCCAAGCCAGTTTGTAGCTCTAGGGTGCTGCAGAAGGATTCTCTCCCTGCCGCATGCGGCCTTGCCCTTTTGAGCACTAATGAATGTGTTCAGATTTCCTCCCTGTCTCTCCGAAGATTTCAGCTGCTAGTATTTCTGAGTCAGACCTGGCTGGTAACACTTTACTCCCATTAGCCATTTAGTGGATGCACTAAGGGATATAATCTCCTGGGAAGATCCCCTGCAGGCACCTGACTAGACTTTGTTTTCAAGGAGGAATTTTTGATGGCTCCAATCTATTGTTGTTTACAGTGTTGTAGCCGTGTTGGTCCCAGGATGTTAGAGAGACAAGGTGGGTGAGGTAATATCTTTTACTGGACCAGCGTCTGTTGGGGAGAGATACAAGCCTTTGAGCTACACTACTTGAAGAAGAGCTTTGTGTAGTTCAAAAGCTTGTTTCTCTAACAGAAGTCTGTCCAGTAAAAGATATTACTTCACCCACCTTGTCTCGCTATTAATTTTTTTTATTATTACAGCATCGTCCAGAGAACCCAATCAAGCACTAGACTAAATGGTGCTAGGCACCACTCAGACACTGCCCCAAAGGGGTTACACAACCTAAACTAGGACAAGACACAACAACGAGTGGATGTAACACACTAAAGGAAGGGAGGAGGAAGACAAGCATAAAAGGCACAACCCTTCTCAAGCCCAGTGATTGCTGATAAAGCCTCTAGAAGGGTGCAGACAGTTTCTTCTTTAAAGCACAACAAAGAATTCCAGCCACTCAGAGTTACTCTATGCCTCAGGTTTCCCCAAAGAGGCTCCAACAATCTGTCTCTTTCAATGAGCCAGTACCATGAAAGTCACGTCATAATTATATTAGCACTTAACTGTACCTCCTAGTTATGTGGCTTGCCCAAGGATATCAAAATACCTTACACAATTTTAAATAACACAGCCACACAACTTTGCTGTGAGATATGGACATATTGTGATTATTATATCAATTGGAAAATGGAGTATGAGAGAGATTATTTCTTGGCCTTCGGGTAAATCAGTAGCAAGAAGCCCTGCGGTTAGAACTAGCCTGGGGTGTGGGAGACCCAGGTTTAAGTCCATGCTTCCTGGGGTAAGTCACTTAGTCTCTCTGTGCCTCAGTTCCCCTTCTGCCAAATGGGAATATAGCACTGCCCTTACTTACAGGGGTTTGGAGCGCATAAAAACCTTGTAGATTGTGAGGTACTCCAATACTATGGTAATATGGGGGTCAGAGCTAATGGCAGTGCCTGGAATAGAACCCAGGTGTCTGATGCCCAGTCATCTGAGCTAGTCAACTCAGTTTCCTTTCACTCATTTGTTAATTATGGTGTCCTTGCATACTATGTACAATCCGTCCGCTTTTCTCATTAAAGCTCGAGGCCCAGATTGTGGAAGTGACTGAGCTGCACTCACTGCTGCTCAAGAGGGGATGGTGCAAATGTGGCTTTAACCCATGTTTACACCCTCCCCCAAATTTCGGGTAGCTCTGTGCCAGGCTGGTGCCCAGTGCGTAGGATTGTAATGTCCGCTGCACTCCAGGGATCACTGGGACAGATCAGTGGTTAGGACGTGCACCCTTCTCCCCAACTTCGTTTCCTGCCCTGGGAGCCAAGGGGCAGAGGGACATTTTATGGCAGCTCCCACACCACCCCAGGATTCCCCTAGGCGGGGGCATCTTCTACGGGCTGATTAATTGGTTTTATAGATGCTGTGGACCATCAAAATGGCACAAAGTGGTCTTAATAGATTCCACAATTGAGCTCCCAGAGCATAGGCAAAACCTGTGCTGTTGGATTCCCAGAGGTTTTTTTTTAAAAAAAAATTGTTTGCCTTCTGAATAGGGCCTGCAGGAGAGCTCACCCCTTGGCAACCCGAGCACAAATTGCACATCACACAGAGCTATAATCACTCCCCAATAAAATAAAAATGCCACCCTTTTCTATTTCCTTCCCCTTCCCTTTTTTTCCTCTCGAGTGAATAGCGTCATCTCTGCTGGAGCAGAGCAGTGGAAAGAATGACAGACATCAGTGCATCATCCACATTTAGTGGAGGCAAATTTTCACCTGGACAGTGTACGGCATGAATACCGGTGATGTGTGCAATTGTCATTGGAGCTGATTTGTAAATGTACAAATCGCTGCCATTTTGCTGCACAGCTGTCAGGAACGGGACTGATCCGAGCCCTGGCTGTTTCTGTTGTTGTCGCTGAAGCTGAAATTGCTCCTTTTTCTTTGCCTCATGAGCTGTCAGGAGGCAGGTACAGTTGCTAAACCTCATCAGACAGGGAAAGTAATGGCACCTGCTCCACACATCCAACAGGCTTTAGAGAGAGACAGACAGACATACATACGTTCCATCAAACTGTCACGCAGTCAAATGGCCATTTCTCTCAGGCAGATTTTTATAAAACAAGGATCCAGTTAAACAGTCTTTACTGTGCCTCAGATCTTCCTTTCTCCCTCCTGAGTGCCTCTTCATCACCTCCCTTAGTTGGGGGGGGGGGGAGAGTTGTTGGCTTTTTCACTCAGCTCTGAGGTTGTTCCCTTTACTCCCATGAAGGCAGGGCATATGCAGGACACCAGCTACCATCATGGTCCCATTCAGAAGCAGCCCCAAATCTCCCAAGAAACAGCTCTTGAGAGTTCAGCACTGTCTATTCTGAACCTTACTCTTGTGGCTATGCTCTCTACATAACATTAAGGATATGATGTGTCTCATGTACACATGCAAGGCTCAACAATATGTAACCCTTCTGCCAGGCCGAGTTGATAGCAGCAAGGGCCGGGTTCAGTACACAGGAGTTCCCTCTCAACAAAGCAAATGCAGAACCGGCTCAAGCCCCCACCCAGTGACCTGGGAAAATCTTACACACACCCCTGGGCGCCTCAAAGAGGCAATACTTCCCCTCTTGCAAGCACAGAGTCTCGGTGTAGCAGAAAATCTTTAATAACATGAGGTAAATGACATCAGCATTAAATTGGGAAAACACCATAACTAGGGTTCATCAACCAAACCATGAGCAAAGACCCACCCCAGCAGCTTGGACCATGTCCTTTCCCTCTGGTTCTTGAGTCCAGCAACCCAAAGATCACCTGAAGTCCCAAAAGTCCAACAACCCAAAAGCCCAGCCCCAGAGTTCAAAAGTTCATCTGCAGAGTGTTACTCCCCAGTCTGGGTGAAAATGTGTATGTGTAGAGGTAAGGGGCACCTTATATGATCCAAAGCAGACTGCCCCGCTGCTCCATAGGGCTTCCCTCCTATCCGCTCTGCCAGCCGTCCCGCTCCGCCCCACTCCACCAGCCATCCCGCAAGCAGCTCCTGCCGTCCCATGAACTGCTCCGCCAGCCGGTCCACGGGCTGCTCCAGCTGTCCCATGAACTGCTCCACAAACTGCTCCACTCCGCTCCCTGCCCAGCAATATATCTTCAGGCTCCCCACTACTTAACACAGTACTCTGTAATTTTAGCTCTTTAGTGATTTCAGCTTGTAGTAGTGGGAGCTGGTGCACTATAAGCCCAAAGCGAATTCAGCTCAGCACCTGCAGCTAGACTCTTAATATACCCAAAATTAGCTCTGATATTCTACAGTGGAGAGAGAAGGAGGTGCACTTGATGTTTCAGACTCACACCACCAGGTACTAATACCAGCCTCTCTCAATTCACTGAGTTTTGGAACCCATGTCCCTTGCCTAGTGAGTGCTACTTAGTTGATGGCGAGTCCCTCCATCATAACAAAAGGCCAAGTACAGTTCCACAGTCCTTGATTCACATAATCAGGATAATAACAATTTATTCTTCCTGCCCCAATAACAGAGACACTGGGGATCCCACAGCAGGCAAAGCAACCATTTGGGCAGCTATGGGCTCATGCTAGGCGGGGTGGGTGTGCCTATGCAAATGAGATCAGCCCCTGAAGTTCTTTTCCACAACTTGCCACAACTCACCACCAGATGTCAGGGTGGAGCTCATCCTGTCTCTGCTTACATATATACATCGACTGCTATTCTATTATGTTCTGGTGACTTCTGCAATACAAGAAAAGGAGTCCCACTTGAGGGCTTCTCAACTATTTCAATAGGATACTAACCAATTCCCATCCACAAACCTTACCCTCAAATCCTGGCCTCAGTCCTGAAACCCAAGCCTAGCCCTTATCAAGATTTCAACATCAAATCCTCAGCCTGTCTCTAATATTAAAAGAATTTAATGTGAGTCCAATAAGCTTGGTTCTTACTTACTAATAGAAGAAGCCCAAATCTTGACCTTCTGCTGCAATCTCAATTACTGGTCAGTTTCCTCCCCCTCATCTTGCAACTGTCAAGCGTTTGCAATTCTCTGCGCTGATATTTGCCTGTAATCAGTTTTGATCTCTCTTCTTTCAGGTTATATGAAATAATTGTGTCAGAGTCCTTCTTAAATAAGAGCATTTATTACATAAATGGTTTCACAATACAGAAACACTCACATTTCCACACAGCTCCAGTTCCAGCTTTGCCTGGCTTGTTTACCAGGAACTATGCCCTGTTTTGAAATTCAATACAGCGCACAGAAACATTTAGTGGTTGAAATTATATATTGCAAGTCAATATGTCATTGCTCCTCTCTACCTGATATCTGGTCCCTTCAAAAGCTGATACATCTCTAGCAGCTATTAAACAAATAAACATTATGTATCCCTGTAGTCTGGTGGGCGTGCCCACCAGTTTAGGGATAAAACAGTCAGCCACACCCAACTCTGTGTGGCAGAAGAATAAAAGTGTCTGCAGGCTAAAACAAACAAGAAATGTGGAAAAGTAACAGAACTGATAGTCCTGGCCTGGACTGATACTGCAGGGTTCTCTGCCCTTCCAGTAGCTCAAGGCTCATGGCTCTCCCTTAACCTCAGGAGAACCACAGGGCCAGCCAGTGAGAGGGGTGGCAGCAGCAGTAGCTGCTGGTACTCAGGGAAGTGTTTGTCTCTCTTAGCTCTCCCTGTCTTACAGAGCTGGGTCCTCACTTCTATCTTCCAGCTGGGAACCAGGGCCAAACAATAGCTGCTGTTTAGTCTGATCAGCTGATTCCTGATGCCTGTCTGCTAGACTGCTCCTTAGACCAGGGCTGGCTGCTCCCTGTCTCTACAGGCCCTTGACAGAGCAGAGCGACAATCCCCAAGTCTTCCATAGTCACTACCTGACATTAAAATGCACTGGCTGCTCTGATCCAAATGGGACCACAGTGCAGAGGGACTTAAGTCCATCACTGTGTTAGACCGATGGGGTTCAAAAGAGATGAAGAATGTTCAGGAGGCACAATTGCTCTCACCCCAGGGGCTGGGAAGTCCACTACTCCTGGATCTCCTTGACTTTTGTCCACCCATGAAGAATGGATGCAGCAACCTTGCCTCCACTGTACCAACATCCATTTCAATGAGGCTTATTGTTACCATTCCCTGTGCTTATCTTTTGCTGAGAATCATATGCCAGAAGTCTCGACTTGATCATTTCTTTCTTGGAAGGGGGCATTGAGACTGTTCTGTCTTCCCTGTGCATCCATTCCAGGACTTCACTGGCAGGGCTGATTCTGTAAGGCCTATTGTAGCCTCCATACCTAGCACACAGCAGCTTATGGGGGATTTTTTAACCCTGGGGTAGGAACTGTAGTTTTTGTGAAAGGATTAACTTGATCCGAGCTGACCGGTCACTAACATTAATAAGTGTGGTTTAACTATGAATGGCTTGAGTCTATCCCCCCCCCCCACAGTGTGGGACTGGGAATTTGAAAGGGAACACTACACCATCTCTTATTGTGGATATTTGCGGATACCAAACACTGCCCCTACCACTTATTGTTAATATGCAGTGTTGTTATAGGCACATCGATCCCAGGATATTAGAGAGACAAGGTGGGTGAGGTAATATCATTATTGAACCAACCTCTGGTAGTGAGAGAAATAAGCTTTCAAGCCATAAAGAGCTTTTCTTCAGGTCTGGGAAAGAGTGTCATAGCTAAATATAAGGCCAAACAGATAGAATATGTGCTAACTATTTATGCTAAACTAAGGGACCGTTCAAGATGGAGTGGCCTGTCAACACCCCTGTAATCATAGGAGAAAAAGGGGGATGGGGGTCACAGATTGTTGTAATAAGCCACAAATCTAGTGTCTTTATCAAGACCTTGATGTTTAGTGTTTAGCAATGTTATGAATATAAGCTTCCAGGCTCATCTTTTGAAATTGTTGTTCAGATTTCCTTTGCGGATGAGGGCTGATAGGTCATACAGAGAGTGATCACGCTTTGTGAAAAGAGATTAGTCACAGGTGATGGGGTGTTTTTGTCTTTTATCATTTTCTTGTGGGAGTTCATTTGATAGCATAGGGATTGTCTGATTTCACCCACATAGTTGTTGTTGGGGCATTTAGTGCACTGGATGAGGGACACCATGTGTTGTGATAGCCATGTGTAGGAGGCTACCTTTCATGGATCTTGAAAGGTGTGCTGTGGTGGGCGTTGATCATTATAGGAGTGGAGATATGTCTGCAGGTTTTGCATCTATTGTGCCGGCAGGGTCTGGTGCTGTTTTGAGTAGATGTGTTCTGGTCATTGGAGACCTTGCTTCTGATGATGAGCTTGGGCAGTTATTTGAAGGCCAGAAGAAGGGGTTTACGAAAGATTTTTTTAGAATGGGATCCCCATTGAGTATGGCTGGTAGTTTTGATGATACCTGGTAAGGGTTCCAGTGTGTGGTTGTAGGTGACAAGTAGGAGTGTACGGTTGGAGAGGGTTTTATTTCTGTATTGAAGCAAGTTCTTTCTGGGTATTTGGGCTGCCCATTGTTAGCACACAAGATTAGTGCTGCATCACCTTTGCTAATGAGGTGATACATTTGGCATTTGCTGGAAGGTGCTGGAAATGGCAGAGCATAGCACTTTCTAAGACATGGGAATGTGAGTCTTCAGCAACTGTTCAGTGTCAAGATGATGCTGAGGCAGAGCAGCAGGTAAGGTTAATTATAAATGGTTATGTAAGTATAACACATGACCTATTAGCTGCATGGACTGAATGAAACCCGGATACCAGATGCTGCATGTGCTATTAAGAAAGGATTATTTAATTCCCCAGAATCAACCGTCATAGTGAAATAAAAGTAAAATTAATTATAATGGAAACTGATATCGTACAACTGGGAATGTGCATTGGGGTTGTGAGTACCTAGATAATAAAATATCTACACATCTCTGGCATTGTTCGGTGTAATTATTGCTATGTCCTTGCTGATCTCGTTATCCCAAACATCAGCAATAACATCCACCACCATATTTAATAGCTGAGATCGACCGATGATCAAGGGAAACCCGTGGCAATGAAGAGCGCTAAAGAAAACTGAGCGAAACCAGTCTCAGCTGAATGCTGTGGGATGATGAATGGAAAGTCATTTTGTTTGAAGGGGGTGCTGAGATGGTGATTTGTGGGGAGAAAACATTCTTTGTACTGTTCCTCAGCACCAACAGATTTTGGATCAAATGCTGCCGTTAGCTCCCCCCCACCTCGTCATGAGAATTTTTAGATGGGCAATACAAACAGACACCATTTCCTTTAATTTGTATATCTGTTTGCAGCAGGTGTATGTCTCATTGTCTCAGAAACCACCAGCAATACATCAGGAAGCAACTGTGTTCTTCTCATTAAGTAACCAGTGACGGGGAGCTTGTAGGCACTGAATCCACATTTAGTGATTTGTTTGTTTGCTGCATTTTTTACCCAACAAGGTTAGATGAATGTAAAGATCTTGTTTAAATGAAATCATTGTACATGCTGGCATTCTAATCAGCTATGTGAGCATATCTTTTTTTTCAGTGGATCACTTTTTGTGTCTAGCTTAGTTATTTGCTTAAATTGTTAAAAGAGAAGGTACAAAATGAATATCCCCTCTCCCACCTACTGATCTAGATAATCGGGAAAGTGACAACATATAAATGGATGCAGGGTGATAGAGTGCATGACCCCGAAACCAAAGAGCATTATAAAATGACGGATACTTAGAATACTTTGATATTTGGAACAAATAATGCAAGAAAGGAAATAATTAACCTGCAACTTTTGCTACTGCTGGAGGTCAAGTCAAATATTATGGTGGTATTTTTATAAAAGACTGAATAGCATTTATAATTATGCAATCTCAGATAAGAGCCATCAGATATCAGCGTTTGGAGGGGAAGGTTCTGGCTATAGTGGTCATGAAGGAAGTTAGTCTGCCTGTAGAATACAGCGATTGTGTGCTCGCTGTATCTCTGGCTTTCTTCTGTTCAGTTAATGACCACTGCAATAAACAAAACCTGCACATTGACATTGTTTAGCTTGGGTGTCTACAGTTGGGCACTTAAACCCATATTTGGATACCTGAGTACAAACAGCCTGAGAGCGACCTGTTCTCGGCACCTCTGAAAATCCGGCCACCAAGTCTGTAAATTTGGGACTTTTGCGTGCCCACTCCCCTCCAGTTTAAAACTGTTATCCCTCAATGGGAAAGAAAAAAAAAAACATTTTCTGTCTGCTGGAATTCCAGAACTTTCAATCTGTTGCAATCTGCCATGATCTTTTGTCTCTGTTATGTCAAATTCTGACAATGCATTCTGACATCTTCCTGTGCCCCTTCTGCCTATCAGGACGCTTTCAAGGACAAATAATGCAACCTTGATATGGTCAAAAATGTATAAGCCATAGCCTGGAAGTGTCCCCTGTGTGCTTGGTGCTCGCTAAACACAAAGGATGACAATTTAAGAGCTTGATCCAAAGCCTGTTGAAATTAATGGAAAAACTCCCATTGGCTTCACTGCGCTTTGTTCAGGCCTTTAAAAGAAAAGCAGGAAGAAGAATAAAAAACATAGTCAAAATATATATTATGTGCCCACAAACTACATGAAAAAATGTTATTAAGGGAACAATGCCAAGCACTCAAAAGTTAAGAAAAGCCAGAATTAAGATGCCTGCACAGCTTTAATTTGTCCTCCCCCACCCCTTGTGTATACATATTATGAAACAGTCTAATTACACATATTAGCTTTTCCCACCCCGACCTTTTTCAGTACGCAGGAAGGCCTGCTCTGGGGATGAATCAGGGTTGTGTTGTAAAGGTGGATGTTGCTTGTAGGACCCTGTGATGCTCTGTACCTCGGGGGAACACCCAGCACCCCCATGTTCATCCTTGTAAAATGATTGTGTGGTATCCAATGCAAAGTTTGTCATGTTGGGTGTCTTCAGAAGGCTCATGATGTACTGAGCATTGTTGTTATCGTGATGTTATAGGAAGGTTCTAGCAGGGGTCGGCAACCTTTCAGAAGTGGTGTGCCAAGTCTTCATTTATTCACTGTAATTTAAGGTTTCGCGTGCCAGTAATACATTTTACATTTACAGGGGCTGGGGGATGAAACCCCAGACTGGCAGCGGGCTGAGCTGGGTCAGTGGCCAGGACCCCAGACCAACAGCGGGGGCCGGCAAATGGAACCCCAGACCGGCGGCAGCGGGCTGAGCCGCTCAGCCTGCTGCCGGTCTGGGGTTCCATCTGCCGGCCCCTGCTAGCCAGAGTCCCGTCCGCCGGCCCTACTCAGCCCGCTGCCGGCCCAGGGTTCCGTCCATCCAGACCGGCAGCAGGCTGAGCAGGGACAGCAGACGGAACACCAGGCTGGCAGCAGAGTGCCACTGTAAATCAGCTCACGTGCCGCCTTTAGCATGCGTGCCGCAGGTTGCCGACTTCTGGGTTATAGGTTATAATTTCATATATATAGTTATGAGGATGAAAATGTGTCTGCATGGCTTAAAGCAAGCCCAGACAAAAACTGTCCAAGAGCAGATAGGCAGTTCATACCCCATCAGGGCAGGTATGGGACAAACTTAGCCCAGCCTCACAGGAAGAAAAGACACTGGCCTAGGCAGCAACAAAAGAATCTGTTAGACTCTCAAGTGAGTAACCCCCCTTTCCTTGGTCAGTTTGGAACTGTGATGAGGTAATGCTCACCTGACTCTGAAAGGTGCCGGGGGGGGGGGGGAGCCAAGAGAGAAGAAAGGACATGATAAAAGGGAGAGACTTATGCCATGCTCTCTCTCTCTCTTCCACCTACATCTATAGACACCACCACCAAGCAACTGAAACACTGATTAAAGGGGAGAGCCTGGCTGAAGAGCAGCCAGCCAGCCTATGGTGAGAAGCATCTACGTTTGTAAGGACAGTGAAAGTGTTAAGATCAACTTAGAATGAATTTTGCTTTTATTTCATTTGACCAAATCTGACTTATGTTTTGACTTATAATCACTTAACATCTATCTTTATAGTTAATAAATTTGTTTGTTTATTCTACCTGAAGTAGTGCATTTGATTTGAAGCGTGTCAGAGACTCCCCTTGGGATATCAAGCCTGATACATATCAATTTCTTTGTTAAATTGATGAACTGGGCATATCTGGTGTGGCAAATTGCTGGCACTACTATGATGGGTCTCACGCTTTCTCTTCTTGGCGGGGGGGTTCAGGGCATCATTTCTTGCCCCTGAACTGGGGTAGTAACTGCCCCACTAGTGTCCTAGAGGAGGGGAGTGGAGATGGAGGGACCCGGGGTCACCCTCTACTCTGGGTCCCGGCCCAGGGGCCCTAGGGAATAGCGGTAAACCACTAGAACTAGCGGTTCCTTCCCCTGGGCTACTTCCCTCTCCTGCCCTTCAGCTTGTGGGGCTTCCTGTCCTCCCTCTGCACAAACCAGGTGTCCCTTTACCTAGGGTCTTGGTCTTCTTAGCCCACAGCAGCACTTCTCTAATCTCTCCTCTTCTTCCCTCCAAACTACTCTCTGCTCCAACACCAATCCACTCTGCTTCAACTCCTCCTCTTGTCTGATTGAAGCAGGGGGGTTTATCATGTGACTGGCTTCAGGTGCTTTAATTGGTTTCAGGTGCTTTAATTAATTTATAGCAAACTTTCTTCCCTCTACAGGGAAGAAGGCTCCCTTAAATACTCTCCTGCTGCCCTCTGGCCTGGGCTTTCCTTGCTTTTTGCCCCTGCTTTCAGCTTCCCCCCCGACCGGGCCAGACACTCTCCGCCCTTCTCCCCCCCCCAATTTTTTTTTTGTTTTGTCTTTCTGCTATTGCTTGAGTGCTGGTCGGCTGCCGGCTGGCTGTCGCCGCCCCCCCCCGCCCCGCCCGCCCTCGGACACTGCTACTGCTCCAGCTGAGGCCCCCTGAGAGAGGAGGGGCCTGCTGGCCTGCTCCCCGGAGGGGGGGAGTGGAGGGACCCAGCCCCCAGACCCAGCCGCTTGCTGTTTGTTTGTGGACCCGTATCCAGCCGAGAGACACTTATCATTTGCTTCGGCATCCCTGGAATGCTACAGCTGCAAAGAAAGCCTGGAAAAGAAAAGGAAAAAGCCATCTACCGGAGGAACACCGCCCGAGGAATCTACAAATCGCCATGGAGGGGGCCTTAAGACTGAGTAACTTTCGAACTGTGCTCTCGTGTGGGGGGAGGCCTTGACTGTGTCTTGACTGTGTTTGTAGGGACACAGGGGGTGTGGCACGGAGCTGCCGCCCGATCCATCTGTGTCCTCCCAACCCCCACACTACTATCTTCACCACTGTCCCCCTCCACCGTCTTTGCTGGCTGTTTAACATCTGCCTCTGGACTCAGCTGCTCGCCCTGATTCCACCGTGTGGGCCAGAAGCACCAGCCAACCAAACAGGACTCTCTGTACAAGTGTACGGTGGTTCATGTGCCCCCACCCCCGAATTGTCCACCCCACAGCTTGTCCCTTTTCACCTGACCCCAACTCCTGTTAACCACCTGCCACCGCCCCTGCTGGGGCATCGGCAATGGAGGGCACCGGGGTGACCTCCGCCGCTGCCATGCCCATCGCCTCCCCAGACTCCAGGGGAGCCCCCCCAGCTGGCGGGAAAGGCCAGGGCAAGAAGAAGGGGAAGGGCCCTGCTAAAACCACCAGGCCCTCCATGGGAGGGGCCACCCCCACTGATATGGCCCCGCCACCGACCACGGCGTCCTTCCCCGCTGCCTCCTCCACCAGCTCTGCGGGTGTCCCTCCCTCATCCCCCAGGATGTATGCCCGGGCGGCGGCAGCCCCCCTGCCTGCCGCCTCATCATCTCTTCCGCCCACCACCTCCGCCACCATCAATAGCGGCCGGGGACCCTTTCCCACCATGACAAGGAAGCACGGTGTCTGATGCCTCCTGGTGTCCGCCTCGCCCCACGTGGAGACCTACCTGCGGGCGTTGGCGAGGGTGGTGGGGCCCTCGGCCATTGTGGCAGCCTCCAAAACGTATGGGAAGGTCGTCTTCTTCTTAGCATTGGAAGCTGCCGCCCAGGAAGCGGTGGAGAGGGGCCTGGCGGTGGGGGGGTGTTTGTCCCCCTAGAGCTGCAAGAGGACCTGGGCATCCGCCTGGTCCTGACCTCTGTCCCTCCTTTTCTCCCCAGTGCTGCCCTATTACCCGCCCTTTCCACCCTGGGGAAACCTGTTTCTGTTATCAGCCCTCTCCCATTGGGCTGCAAGGACCCCACCCTCTGTCACATCTTTTCCTTCCACCAGCAAGTGCAGCTTCTACTGCCATCGGCGGCACGTGACGGAGAGGCGCTCGAGGGGTCCTTCCTAGTCCCCCACCAGGGGGCCTGTTACCGGGTGTACTTCTCCACGAGGGAAGCCCGGTGCTACCTCTGCCGGGCGTCGGGGCATGTCTGGAGGGACTGCCCCTTAGCCCGGCAAGGAGGGGCACCTGGGATCCCCGAGACCCGGCAGGACGTCGGCCCTGTCATTGCCAACGCCCCTGACCGCCCGGTACCCGAACCCGCCCCCCTCCTCTTCAGACCACCACTACTCGCACTCAGGCCCAAGGGGCACCTCCCCTACAATGCCCAGACGAGCGGGAGAGCCCCACCCTCACTGCTGACAATCTGGCGGGGCCTATGGAGGAGGGCGTGGCAGAGATACCACCAGGCATGGGAGAGAGCCTGCCCCAGGGAGCCTGCCCCCTCCCTTATGCTGCCCCACCGTTCCCTTCCCAAGTCCCTGAACCATCGCCTTTACCCTCTGACACGACCCCTGCTAACCAGCCCCCAGATGATGCCATGGAGGGCTAGGCCCTAGTCCAGGGGAAGCGAGGCAAGCGGAAGGCTCGAGCTCCGCCTCATCTGCCTGAAGCGGAGGCCCCCCGGAAGACCAGGAAGGGGGCACCGATGCCGAGCCTTCCGCTTTGCCCACGAGTGTGTCCCATCCACCGGTGTCATCCGGGAAAGACGTGGCAGCACCGGAAGGTAGTGTCTCCCCTCCATGGGAGACCCTCCCCTCCGAGACCCTCGAGGAAGCCCCTTCTGTTCTGACACTACCTGAAGCCCCCATGAACCCCGAGGCAACCGTCGTGGCGGGTGCCAGCGGGGAGAACCCCGGGGTGGCGGAAAGTGTCCTCTCCTCCATGTTCGAGGAGATCGAGGCCCTAGATCTGACCCCAGTCGCCCAGGGGGAGGACGACCTTTTGCCAGCAAACCTTGATCTGGGCGACCTCACTCCACCCCTCTTTTCCCCATGCTCCCTCCCCCTAACTGCTGCTTCTGCTCCCACCTCCGAGGAGCCCCTGGACTCCTCCATCGACCCGGCCACTGATGGCACTCCGCTGACGACCACCGAGCCTGCTCAAGTGACAGCCGGGCGCCACCCCCCGTTGGTGCGGAGCAATCGACTTCCTTCCCAGGCAGGGGCCCTACAGAAGATAATCCGCCTCCTGATGCTGTGGCTGCTAAATCCATTGTAGAGCCCACACCCGGTATTACTGAGAGCTCCCGCCCCACCCCCTTAACCCTCGAGCCTGATCGGGAGGTGCCACCATCCAGCTGCTTGCCTCCTGAAACCCAGAACCTTTCCTCTGCCCCTGCTCCTGCCCCTACCCCTATCCAGTTTACCTCCTGCAATGTTACCACCACCCCCGGGGCTGTCTCCTTCCCCTTTCCAACTGATGACCCTCAGGGAGCAGCCTTTGTGTTCTCCCGCCCCGACCCATTAGGGGCTGCTATTTTCCCTCCACTTCCCCCTATCACCCCAGGGCTTGACGTGGGCCTAGAAGCTCCAGCCCATCACGCACCCGGTCGGGGGTCCGCACCCTGCTTGTCCGTTTTAGTGGGCCATGGGGCTGCACCAAGGGCCCTGCCGGGGACCAACCGGGAAACCGTAACTCTACCCCCCCATGAGCTGTGAGGAGAGCTGCGGAAGTTTTTAGAGGATGTCCGTGGCTCCCACAACAAGGTACAGCTTGCTCTCCAGCGATGGGGGGACTTTTCTCAAATTGTCCGGGCCACAAGGGCCCTCATGAGGGAAGGTAAAGGGATGGGGAAGCGGGATGCTGCAGCCTACTGGCGGGTCCGCGTCTTCCATGAACAATTACTCACCTACGGGATGGGTCAAGGACTGTTGCGCGGCCCGCTGGGAGATGCGAGCGTCCCTGCCAGTGAGGATCCCCCCTGGCCCTCCCCATGTCACCTCTCACCATCGCAACGTTGAACACCCGGGGTTGTAGGATGACTCTCCGCAGGTCCCAAGTGCTCTCCTTCCTTCGGGAGGGAGGGTACTCTGTGGTTTTCCTGCAGGAGACCCATACGGATCCAACCACCGAAGACAGTTGGCGGCTGGAATGGGGGGACAGGGTCTAATTTAGCCATTCCACAGTTCGACAGGCTGGAGTGGCGACCCTGTTCTCCCCCGACTATGGCCTGAGGTGCTAGGGGTCGCCGAGGCCATGCCGGGTCGCCTGCTGCATCTCCGGGTCCATATGGAGGGGCTCGTGGTTAACCTTGTTAACGTCTATGCCCCGAAATTGGGCCCGGAGCGGCTGCAACTCTATCAGCAGGTGTCCGCCTTCCTCGGCACCTTAGATTCTCATGAGTGCCTGGTCCTGGGAGGCGATTTTAATACCACCCTCAAGGAGCGAGACCGCTCGGGGACCGAGCAGAGCCCGGCCGCCACGAATACCCTCCTGGAGATAGTCGAACATCACTCCCTAGTGGACATCTGGCATGACCACCACCCGGATGACACTTCCACGTTCACCTTTGTCCGGGTGGCGGCCCATCGGTCGCGCCACTCCTGGTTGGACCGCATTTATTTATCATGCTTCCATCTCTCATGAGCCCACTGCTCCAGCATTCAGCTGGCCCCATTTTCTGACCATCACCTAGTCACCGTGACAGCCTCCCTCTGTACGGAGAGGCCGGGGCTGGCCTATTGGCATTTTAACAATAGCCTGTTGGAGGATGAGGGCTTTGTGACGTCCTTCCGGGAATTCTGGCTGGCCTGGCGAGGGCAGTGGCATGCCTTTCCCTCAGCGCGGCGATGGTGGGACCTGGGGACGGTGCGCGCCCGGCTTTTCTGCCGCGACTACACCCGGGGCACCAGCCGACGGAGAAATGCGGCGATAGAGCAGTTGGAACGGGAGGTCTTAGAGCTGGAGAGGCATCTGGCCGCCAGCCCCGAGGACCTGCTCCTCTGCGGAGCGTGCTGGGAGAAGCGGGAGGAGCTCCGGGCCCTCGAGGACCATCAGGCCCAGGGCGCCTTTGTTCGATCCCACATCCGCCTCCTTCGAGAGATGGATTGCGGCTCCCGCTTCTTCTATGCCCTGGAGAAAATGAGGGGGGCCAAGAAACACGTCACCTGCCTCCTGGCAGAAGACGTCACCCCCCTCAAGGAACCGGTGGAGATGTGCGGGAGGGCCCAAGCCTTCTATGCAAGTCTTTTCTCCCCGGATCCGACTGACCCTAGCACCTGCAGAGTGCTCTGATAGGAGCTCCCTACGGTCAGCGCGAGCGACCGAGACCGGGTGGAGTTGCCTCTCACCCTGGCCAAGTTCTTGGAAGCCCTCCATCGTATGCCCACTAATAAGTCTCCAGGCATGGACGGGCTGACCATGGAGTTCTACCGCGTGTTTTGGGACATCCTTGGCCCAGACCTAGTCACCGTCTGGACCAAGTCTCTGCAGAGCGGGGTCCTCCCTCTTTCGTGCAGGCGAGCTGTGCTCGCCTTATTGCCGAAGAAGGGGGACCTCCACGATTTACGACATTGGTGTCCCGTCTTGCTCCTCAGCCCGGACTACAAAATTGTAGCCAAAGCAATCTCGCTGCGGCTAGGGTCTGTGCTGGCGGACGTGATCCGACCAGACCTACACCGTCCCGGACCGCAATATCTTTGATAACCTATTTTTGGTTTGGGACCTTTTGGAACTCGGGTGTAGAGACGGTCTGTCGTTCGCCCTCCTGTCCCTAGATCAGGAGAAGGCGTTCGATAGGGTGGATCACGGGTAACTCCTGAGCACTCTGCAGGCATTTGGCATCGGACCCCAATTTGTGGGTTTTCTCCAGGTGCTGTACACTTCCACAGAGTGTCTGGTTAAGCTCAACTGGATCCTGACCAAACGGGTCAGCTTTGGGCGAGGAGTATGGCAGGGGTGCCCCCGCTCGGGCCAGCTGTATGCTCTGGCGATCGAGCCCTTCCTCTGTCTCCTCCGCAGGAGGTTGATAGGGTTGGTGCTGCGGGAGCCAGAGCTGCGGCTGGTCCTGTTGGCATACGCCGATGACGTGCTCCTCATGATCCAAGACCCGGGCGACTTGGCGCGGGTGGAGGCTTGCCTGGCCATCTATTCAGCTTCCTCCTCTGCCCAGGTCAACTGGGTCAAGAGCTCTGGCTTGGCGGTAGGAGACTGGCGGCAGGCGAGCTCCCTCCCACCCGCGCTTCAGACCATGCGGTGGAGCGCGGGTCCGCTGCTCTACCTCGGTGTTTACCTTTCTGCGATGCATCCCTCTCCACCGGAGAACTGGGAAAATTTAGAGGGCGGGGTGATAGAGCGGCTCCGGAAATGGACGGGACTACTCCGATGTCTCTCCCTCCAAGGGAGAGCGCTGGTGCTTAATCAACTAGTCCTGTCCATGCTCTGGTACTGGCTCAACACCCTGATCCCGGCCCCAGGTTTCCTGACCAACCTCCGGACATTGACTCTGGGGTTCTTTTGGTCAGGAATGCACTGGGCCCCTGTAGGCGTTCTTCATCTACCCCTGAAGGAAGGAGGACAGGGCCTGAAGTGTCTGCACACTCAGGTCCGCATCTTCCACCTCCAGGCCCTACAGAGGCTCCTCTGTGGTGCAGGCAGTTCGGGGTGGAGCATACTGGTGCACGCCATCCTGCGCTGCATCCGAGGGCTCTGATATGACCGGCAGCTCTTTTATCTCCGTCCGGGAGGTCTTCCTTGAGACCTCTCCGGGCTGCCGGTCTTCTACCAGGACCTTCTCCGGACTTGGAAATTGTTTTTAATGACCAGGTCCGTGGAGGCCACCGAGGGGGCAGATCTCCTCGCGGAGTCCCTGCTACACAACCCCCAGCTCCGTGTGCAGGTGGCGGAGTCCCGCGCGGTGCGCCAGAGCTTGATCCTGGCAGAAGTCACGAGAATTGGAGACCTCCTGGACTACGACCGGGGAAACTGGCTGGATCCCCTGACGCTCGCTCGGCGCATGGGGCTCTCCAGACCTCGTACCCCCCGGCACGTACTTCAGGAGTTGAAGGCCACTTTGCCACCCGCTGCTCGAGCTTACCTCAACTGGGTCCTGCTTGAGGGCACGCCCCGCCCACCCTCTACCCCAGGCCCGCCGGACCTTTTAATTGGACCCCTGCCCCGTAGACCCAATCGACCCCCTCACCCCTTTACTGCGAGCCGACTGCATGAACTGCAGCCGGTATGCTTCCAAACTGCACCAAGGAAACATCTATACATGCTCGTGCTCCACTCCCTTCACGCCCTTACCCTAGTGTCCCACCCCAACACAAAGTGGCGAGACCTTCTGCCACCTTTGGAGCGTGAGCAGCCCCGGTGGGCCAACCTATATTCCACCTTGGTTCCGAGACCTGTTGGGGACATCAGTTGGCGGCTCCTTCACGGAGCTGTAGGCACGGGCACGTTCTTGGCGCGGTTCACCCCCATCCCAGATACTTGTCCCTTTTGCGGTGTGAGGGAAACCCTGGCGCACGTATATTTGGAGTGCGCCAGGCTGCAACCCCTGTTCCGGCTCCTCACAAAACTTCTATTACATTTTTGGTTTCATTTTTCCCCTCACTTTTTTATTTATGCACTCCCAATCCGTGGCCTCACAAAGTCGTGGGATCTCCTAGTTAACCTCCTCCTGGCGCTGGCTAAAACGGACATCTATAAAACCAGAGAGAGGAGGTTGGCCGATGGAGTTTCCTGTGACTGTGGGGCCGTTTTCCGATCCTCGGTCCGTTCACGTATCTGGGCAGAGTCCTCTGGGCGGCGTTCACCGACTCCCTTAATGCTTTTGAGGAGCAGTGGGTGCTGTCCAAGGTTCTCTGCTCGGTGTCCCCATCCTGTTCCTTTGTTTGACCCTTTGATTGGGGGAGAGATTAAGGGACCCCAGCCCCAGCCTTTGCTGCTGCGGACACCACCACCTTAGAGGGGTCCTTTCACACATGGGTGCACGTGCCCCTCCCCCGGATTCAGAGTAACAGCCGTGTTAGTCTGTATTCGCAAAAAGAAAAGGAGGACTTGTGGCACCTTAGAGACTAACCAATTTATTTGAGCATGAGCTTTCGTGAGCTACAGCTCACTTCATCGGATGCATACTGTGGAAATTGCAGAAGACATTATATACACAGACACCATGAAACAATACCTCCTCCCACCCCACTCTCCTGCTGGTAATAGCTTATCTAAAGTGATCATCAAGTTGGGCCATTTCCAGCACAAATCCAGGTTTTCTCACCCTCCACCTGGATTTGTGCTGGAAATGGCCCAACTTGATGATCACTTTAGATAAGCTATTACCAGCAGGAGAGTGGGGTGGGAGGAGGTATTGTTTCATGGTGTCTGTGTATATAATGTCTTCTGCAATTTCCACAGTATGCATCCGATGAAGTGAGCTGTAGCTCACGAAAGCTTATGCTCAAATAAATTGGTTAGTCTCTAAGGTGCCACAAGTCCTCCTTTTCTCCCCCGGATTGTCCACCCCACAGCCTGCCCCTCTTGTTGGGTGCTTTCAAAGGAGGGAATTGTTGGTGACACTGGGCTTGGCGCCAGGTAACTCGAGGGGGTGGCAGACCTTGAGAGTCGATGAAGCCCCCTCACTCTGGGCCACCAGGTAACTCGGAAGGGTGGAAGACCACGTGAGTCGAGGAAGCCCCCCACTCTGGGCCCAGGCAAGCTTGAACACTTCCCTCCCCTGAAGCTAATGAGAAAATAATTGTGATTGGTTGCTGTGTTACACATTGAATATGCTATTGTTTTTGCTTTGTAAGTGTGTTATGCAAATAAAAATGCCTTTTTTGCTTCAAAAAAAAAAAGTCTCCTGCTGCCCTCTGGCCATGCTGTATCACACTGGACACTGCAAGATGGAGGTTCCTAGGGTTGTGTCTGTGTCTGGGACTGGAGATATTGGCTAGCGTCATTTGGTTGCAAGTAGCTGGGAGCAGCTTACATGCCAGAGGCTGTGTGTGAACAGCGCAGGAGTGGGGGTTCTCACAGCAGAGCAGGTTAAGGCTGGCTCCCAGAGTCAAGGATTGGAGTGACCTTGTAGATCACCGTCCAGATAACACCAGAGGGGAATGTCACTGACCCTTGCCTCGTTTGTTGCACAAGTTGGAAGGTGTGTAGTTAACAGCTGCAAATGAAGCCCATGGGAGCTGTGCATTGAGCAGATGAAGTGTGCACTGAATGAAGCAGGGGCCAGAGGACTGTGAGTGCTCAGAACTTCTGAAAACCAGACCCTGAAGTATCAAGTTGGGTACTCTCAAACTTCTGAATACACAATTAGTGACCGCCTGTGAAAGGATTAAGGGACTCCCTCAGCATCATGTAAGGACTCTGTGGCATAGGCAGGGCCAAGATCCAATTCTTCAGGACAGAATTCAACTACCTTAACCATAAGGCTCAGTCCTATTGATCAAGAGGTGTCCTGCAGGAGACAAGAGCAAATTCATATTTAAGGCCCGATCTTGGATTTACTAGAGAAAAGATGGTCCAATAATTAAAGTGCTAGCCTACAAGTTGGGAGAGCTGGGATATGTCACTGCCATGCAACAGACTTCCAGTATGACCCTGGGCAAGTCACTTAGCCTCCCCGTGCCTCAGTTCCCCATCAGTACAATGGGGATAATAGTGTTGCCCTCCCTCATCGGGATGTTGTGAGGATAAATACACTAAGGATTATGAGGTGCTCAGGTACTACGGTGATGGGTGCCATAAAAGTACCTTAGACAGACACTGGACTGGATACCTGAGACTCTGGGGTGTCCTGTTGACTTTAAATGGACTCTGCATGTAGGCAGGGATTCTAATACAGATTAAAAGCCTTAGGTAGCAGTAACCCCACTAACATGGCTGTAGGAAGGGTGGAACAATGCCCACCATCTTCCAATGCTTCAAGCCACATATGTTCCACTACTCTGGTCCTATTCAGCGATAAAAAGAATTGGATCTTGACAATGCAACTGTCTCAATCTGTTGCATGGTGTGAATGCAGGAGTAGGGATTAATGCTGGGAAAGGACCTTGTTGCTATTTTACTAGCCATGGCCTGATCTCCTAGTCGCTGCTGGCATTCCTGACTCACAGGAGGTGTGATGGTGGCCAACAGGATACTATTCTTGATGATCTTAGCTGAATAACCTTTCTGGGCAGCAGCTCTAGCTCAGATAAGACTGGCTCTCTCTAGCGAGAGTCAATCACTGATATGTTTGGATACTTTGTAAATGTGCTGTCTGTAGCACCTGTCGGTGTTAGCTTTAGAACAACTCTGCTGTTGAGTTGCTCAAATTATCTGTGGTTCAGTGTGATTTTTTTACTGCCATCACTTTGCTGTTTTTCTCAAGAGGCTTTTCAAATGTTGTATCTTTAGCATGCTAGTTTTTTGTTAGAGCTAGCTATAAAAACAGTTATCTCTAGTGGGGAATGTAGCACATGTATATTTCACTTACAAGAAATACCAAATGAAAGGCACTCACACGTCTGCTTCTCTGCGGCTAGACTCATTTACTTTTGAGCATCCGTGGCATTTGGATAATGAAATAAAACATGTATATCTTGGAGTATCCATCACAAAAAGAATGATATAAACAGATTCCCAAGGTCTGCAAGGAAAAGGCCAGAAATTGTTTTAGGGTGTGTGTAGACACTGGATAAACTAGGGTAAGCCACACTGGTGCATGCAACTTTTTATGTTAGTGAAGTGCACCCCTGCTGAGGTTTCATGCTAGTCCAGTTATACTGGAAAAGCTACCTTGGTGAAAAATGCCCACTGTAAATAAGACCTTTTACTTTTGAATTACCACCTAAAACCTCACCTTTCTCTTGGTCGAGAACCAAACTCTACAAGACTTTCATGGACAATTTTTAGCCCTATCACTGTACACTGAAGTTAAAAGTAGTGAAGAATCTGAACCGACACCCCCAAACTTTGAGGGGAAGTGCATGTGAAATCTGAACCCAGATCCACATTTTCCCCCTGTTTTAAAAATGAGCTAGTCGGTAACCTTAGATCCAAACACCCCTTAGAGTCGTCAAGATCTGGATCCGGATCTGAACATTGGAACCTGAGCCCCAGTTAAGAGACAATGCAAAATTGCATGATTGGCTTTTAAACAACTGTGTCTTACCAGCACCTTTATTTATCTAATTAAACAAAGCTTGTCTTGAGTCACAAGGCAATGAATTTAAAGTTGGGGGTACAAATGCCAGCCCACTCAATCTATCTACATTCAGTTCTAGTAAACTGCGTTCCACTGCCCATGAAAGGCATCGTCAGATGTACAGTTAATGCCCTTTGGATGCTGACCTTGTTTTTCTCACCTTTGAATCACACAGTGTCCTCCCTCCTGAGGAGGGGGCGGGCCTGTCTTCCCAGGCAGAACCAGAGCAGTTCTGTGACATGATCCCTATGGTATGGGCAGGAGGAGGTAATCTTCTGCAGGGTCTTTGAACTGTGTGGCCAGCTGCAACCCCCATAAAATATTGTAAAGCGATGGGAAATCTGTGGTGCTGTTTTTGCTCACAGGCTTTTGTATGCTATGGCAGCATGTGACATCATCATGAGAATGTTCTGTGGGTCTAGTATTACTGAAGTCTAGGGGTGAAATCATGGACCCGTTGAAGTTAATGGCCACCCATCAATAGGAATCACACCATTGATTTCAATGAGAAATAGAGCAGGCCCTTAGAAGTGTATGTGTGTGGGTTTCAAAATGGAGAGTGTAATCCAAGGGCCGGGGGGGGGGGAGGACAATGCCTTGTGTTTGGTCATGAATATTTCCATTAAGAGATGTCTTGTTCTTATGACTCTAGATCTAGTCAAATGATCTGTATGGGAAATACAGATAGCTGCAGCGGCACGGGAGCCAGCAAACAGAGCTGTGAACAGGGGAGTTTGAGTGGGAGTTCTGTTGGAGGAGAAGGTATCTGTAGACTAACAGGGCTTAGGTGAGAAGGCTATGACCAATACAGAGGCAGCAGTGATAGTGACCCAAGTAGTGGAAGACACAATGAAGATGACTGGATGTGGAAGCTGTGGCATGTACATGATCCTGGAGGGGGTACCTGAAAAGAGTTTCATCTGCATGAAGTGCCTTCTAATAGAGCTGATGGAAGAAAAGATCTGAGGATTGGAGATGCATGTGGAAACTCTGGTTGAGTTTAAAAGGGGGTTTGAGCAGATGATGGAGCAAAGGCATGAGGAGGCTGAAGGGAAAAGCTCAGACTTGCAGGTGGAAGCAGGACCAAAGAACTCTGAGAGGATACTGCTGGGTGAGGAAAGTGGACAGTGGAAGCATGTGACTAAGAGAACCAGGCAGAGGAAAACACGGGCTAGTGAAGAAGAAACAGAGCTCAGGAACAGGTTTGTGGAGTTGGAAAATGAAGAAGGGGCACAGCAGGTGGTCACTGAAGCTGAGAGGGCAAGGAAGAAGAGAAGATCAGCTAGTCCTATAGGAAGGGGGCAAGAATCAATGGAGGTAACACCAAATATGAGCTACAGGAGGATACGGGATGGGTTGCAGAGGATTGCAAGGGACAATAGGAATCAAGAGGACTTGCAGCCAGAGGGAACAGGAGATAGACTGGAGAATCACACCATCACCAGGAAAAGGCAGGTCTACGTGATTGGGGACTCCTTACTGAGAAGAATAGACAGGCCTGTAACCAGAGCTGATCCAGAGAACAGAAGGGTGTGCTGTCTGCCGGGTGCTAAGATACGGGGTGTGGACCTGAGGCTGAAGAGGATCCTAACGGGAGGGGGAAAGAATCCACTGATCGTCCTTCATGTGTGAACAAATGATACGGTTAGATTCTTGCTGGAACATATCAAGGAAGACTATGCTGGATATGACGAGATACTGAGATTCATAGATTCATAGACACTAAGGTCAGAAGGGAGCATTATGATCATCTAATCTGACCTCCTGCACAATGCAGGCCACAGAATCTCACCCACCCACTCCTGCGATAAACCTCTCACCTATGTCTGAGCTACTGAAGTCCTCAAACTGTGGTTTAAAGACTTCAAGGAGCAGAGAATCCTCCAGCAAGTGACCCGTGCCCCATGCTACAGAGAAAGGCAAAAAACCTCCAGGGCCTCTTCCAATTTGCCCTGGAGAAAAATTCCTTCCCGACCCCAAATATGGTGATCAGCTAAACACTGAGCATATGGGCAAGATTCACCAGCCAGATACCCAGGAAAGAATTTTCTGTAGTAACTCAGATCCCACCCCACCTAACATCCCATCACAGGCCATTGGGCCTGTTTACCATGAATATTTAAAGATCAATTAATTACCAAAATCATGTTATATCATCATACCATCTCCTCCATAAACTTATTGAGTTTAATCTTAAAGCCTGATAGGTCTTTTGCCCCCACTGCTTCCCTTGGAAGGCTGTTCCAAAACTTCACTCCTCCGATGGTTAGAAACCTTTGTCTAATTTCAAGTCTAAACTTCCCAATGACCAGTTTATATCCATTTGTTCTTGTGTCCACATTGGTACTGAGCTTAAATAATTCCTCTCCCTCTCCAGATAAGTGGCTATGATGAGATAACTGGCTCTATGGATGAGGGGAAAGCAGTGGACATGTTATTCCTTGACTTTAGGAAAGCCTTTGATACGGTCTCCCACAGTATTCTTGCCAGCAAGTTAAAGAAGTATGGGCTGGATGAATGGACTATAAGGTGGATAGAAAGCTGTCTAGATCATCTGGCTCAAAGGGTAGTGATTAATGGCTCCATGTCCAGTTGGCAGCCAGTATCAAGAGGAGTGCCCCAAGGGCCGGTTTTGTTCAGTATCTTCATTAATGATCTGGAGGATGGTGTGGACTGCACCCTCAGCGAGTTTGCAGATGACACTAAACTGGGAGGGTTTAGTAGATATGCTGGAGGGTAGGAATAGGATACAGAGGGCCCTAGACAAATCAGAGGATTGGGCCAAAAGAAATCTAATGAGGTTCAACAAGGACAAGTGCAGAGTCCTGCACTTAGGACGGAAGAATCCCACGCACCGCTATAGACTAGGGACCGAGTGACTAGACAGCAATCCTGCAGAAAAGGACCTACGGGTTACAGTGGACGAGAAGCTGGATATGAGTCAACAGTGTGCCCTTGTTGCCAGGAAGGCTAACGGCATTTTGGGCTGTATAAGTAGGGGCATTGCCAGCAGATCGAGGGACATGATCATTCCCCCTCTATTTGACACTGGTGACGTCTCATCTGGAGTCCTGCGTCCAGTTTTGGGCCCCACACCACAAGAAAGATGTGGAAAAATTGGAAAGTGTCCAGCGGAGGGCAACAAAAATGATTAGGGGACTGGAACACATGACTTATGAGGAGAGGCTGAGGGAACTGGGATTGTTTAGTCTGTAGAAAAGAAGCATGAGGGGGGATTTGATAGCTGCTTTCAACTACCTGAAAGGGGGTTCCAAAGAGGATGGATCTAGACTGTTCTCAGTGGTAGCAGATGACAGAATGAGGAGTAACGGTCTCAAGTTGCAGTGGGGAAGTTTTAGGTTGGATATTAGGAAAAACTTTTTCACTAGGAAATTGGTGAAGAACAGAAATGCATTACCTAGGGAGGTGGTGGAATCTCCTTCCTTTGAGGTTTTTAAGGTCAGGCTTGACAAAGCCCTGGCTGGGATGATTTAGTTGGGGATTGGTCTTGCTTTGAGCAGGGGGTTGGACTAGATGACTTCCTGAGGTCCCTTCCAACCCTGATATTCTATGATTCTATGCCAGGCTGGGGAAGATGCTTAAGGAAATCAAGGCTCAGGTGATCTTCAGTGGGATTCTGCCTGTTCCTAGAGAAGGAGAATAAAGGTGTGACAAAATTATGATGCTCAACAGATGGCTCAGGCACTGGTGCTATAAGGAGGGCTTTGGGATGTATGGCCACTGGGAAGCATTCATGGACAGAGGACTGGTCTCTCGGGATGGACTTCACCTGAGTAAGGAGGGAAATAGTGTTCTAGGATGGAGGCTGGCACAACTGATTAAGAGAGCTTTCAACTAGGAATCTGGGGAAAATGGTTGGGAGATGTCCAGGTAATCTCCACACCGGATTTTAACATTCAGAGGGAAGAAAATGAAGTAAGAAAGGATACAGCCGTGCGTCGGAGAATGGACATAAGGAGGAAGGGTAGTGCACATACCAGTCTAATAGGTGATACTGGTGGTAGAATGTCTGTGCCTAATCAGGTAAAGAATGTGAGAGAGGCCAAACAGAAAAAATTAAGATGTTTGTACACTAATGTGAGGAGCCTAGGTAACAAAATGGAGGAACTAGAGCTACTGGTGCAGGAAGTGAAACCCGATATTATAGGGATAACAGAAACATGGTGGAATAGTAGTCATGACTGGAGTATGGGTATTGAAGGGTATGTGCTGTTTAGGAAGGACATAAATAAAGGCAAAGGTGGTGGAGTAGTACTGTATATCAATGATGAGGTAGACTGTAAAGAAATAAGAAGTGATAGAATGGATATGACTGAGTCTGTCTGGGCAAAAATCACATTGGAGAAGAAAGCTACTAGATCCTTCCCTGTGATAGTGCTTGGGGTGAAGTAAATACCAATGGGAATTGTGTGATCATGGGAGACTTTAACTTCCCAGATATAGACTGGAGGATAAGTGCTGGTAATAATAATAGGGCTCAGATTTTCCTGAATGCGATAGCTTATGGATTCCTTCACCAAGTAGTTGCTGAACTGACAAGAGGGGATGCCATTTTAGATTTGGTTTTCGTGAGTAGTGAGGACCTCATAGAAGCACTGGTTGTAGGGGACAACCTTGGTTCGAGTGATCATGAGCTAATTCAGTTCAAACTAAATGGAAGGATAAACAAAAATAGATCTGTGAATAGGGTGTTTGATTTCAAAAGGGCTAACTTAAAAAAATTAAGGAAATTAGTTAGGGAAGTGGATTGGACTAAAGAACTTGTGGATCTAAAGGTGGAGGAGGCCTGGAATTACTCCAAGTCAAAGTTGCAGAAACTATCAGAAGCCTGCATCCCAAGAAAGGGGAAAAAAATCATAAGTAAGAGTTGTAGACCAAGCTGGATGATCAAGCATCTCAGAGAGGTGATTAAGAAAAAGCAGAAAGCCTACAAGGAGTGGAAGATGGGAGGGATTAGCAAGGAAAGCTACCTTGTTGAGGTCAGAAGATGTAGGGATAAAGTGAGAGAGGCCAAAAGCCATGTAGAGTTGGACCTTGCAAAGGTAATTAAAACCAATAGTAAAAGTACTATAGCCATATAAATAAGAAGAAAACCAAGAAAGAAGAAGTGGGACTGCTAAACAGTGAGGATGGAATGGAGGGTAAGGATAATCTAGACATGGCCCTATAACTAAACAAATACTTTGCCTCAGTCTTTAATGAGGCTAATGAGGAGCTTAGGAATAATGGTAGCACGACAAATGGGAATGAGGATATGGAGGTAGATATTACCCCACCTGAGGTAGAAGCCAAACTTTAACAGCTTAATGGGACTAAATCGGGGGGCCCAGATAATCTTCATCCAATAATATTAAAGGAACTGGCACATGAAATTGCAAACCCATTAGCAAAAATTTTTAATGGATCTGTAAACTCAGGGGTTGTACCGTATGACTGGAGAATTGCTAACATAGTCCCTATTTTTAAGAAAGGGGGAAAAAAAGCAATCCAGGTAACTACAGGCCTGTTAGTTTGACATCTGTAGTATGCAAGGTCTTGGAAAAAATTTTGAAGGAGAAAGTAGTTAAGGACATTGAGGTCAATGGTAATTGGGACAAAATATAGCATGGTTTTACAAAAGGTAGATCATGTCAAACCAACCTGATCTCCTTCTTTGAGAAGGTAACAGATTTTTTAGACAAAAGAAACACAGTGGATCTAATGTACCTCGATTTCAGTAAAGCATTTGATATAGTTCCACATGGGGAATTATTAGTTAAATTGGAAAAGATGGGGATCGATATGAAAACTGAAAGGTGGATAAAGAACTGGTTAAATGGGAGACTACAATGGGTCACTCTGAAAGGTGAACTGTCAGGCTGGAGGGAGGTTACTAGTGGAGTTCCTCATGGATCGGTTTTGGGACCAATCTTATTTAATCTTTTTATTACTGATCTTGGCACAAAAAGCAGAAATGTGCTAATAAAGTTTGTGGATGACACAAAGCTGGGAGGTATTGCCAATGCAGAGAAGGACTGGGATATCATACAGGAAGATCTGGATGACCTTGTAAACTGGAGTAATAGCAATAGGATGAAATTTAATAGTGAAAAGTGCAAGGTCATGCATTTAGGGTGCAAGGTCATGCATTAATAACAAGAATTTTTGTTATAAATTGGGGACGCATCACTTGGAAGTAACAGAGGAGGAGAAGGACCTCGGAATATTGGTTGATCACAGGATGTGATATGTGATATGGTCGTGAAATGTGATATGGCCGTGAAAAAAGCTAATGCGGCCTTGGGATGCATCAGGCGAGGTTTTTGGAGTACAGATAAGGAGGTGTTAGTACCGTTATACAAGGCATTGGTGAGACTTCATCTGGAATATTGTGTGCAGTTCTGGTCTCCCATGTTTAAGAAAGATGAATTCAAACTGGAACGGGTACAGAGAAGGGCTACTAGGATGATCTGAGGAATGGAAAACCTGTCTTATTAAAGGAGACTCAAAGAGCTTGGCTTGTTTAGCCTAACCAAAAGAAGGCTGAGAGGAGATATGATTGCTCTCTCTAAATATAAGAAGGATAAACACCATGGAGGGGGAAGAATTATTTAAGGTCAGTGCCAATGTGGACACAAGAACAAATGGATATAAACTGGCCGTCAGGAAGTTTAGACTTGAAATTAGACGAAGGTTTCTAACCATCAGAGGAGTGAAGTTCTGGAACAGCCTTCCAAGGGAAGCAGTGGGGGCAAAAGACATATATGGCTTCAAGACTGAGCTTGATATGTTTATGGAAGGGATGATATGATGGGATAGCCTAATTTTGGCAATTCACTGATCTTCGACTATTAGTGGTAGATATGCCCAATGGCCTGTGATGGAATGTTAGATGGGGTGGGATCTGAGTTACTGCAGAGAATTCTTTCCTGGGTGTCTGGCTGGTGAGTCTTGCCCACATGCTCAGGGTTTAGCTGATTACCATATTTGGGGTTGGGAAGGAATTTTCCTCCAGGGCAGATTGGCAGAGGCTCTGGGGGTTATTCGTCTTCCTCTGCAGCGTGGGTCAGGGTCACTTGCTGGAGGATTCTCTGCACTTTGAAGTCTTTAAACTATGATTTCAGGACTTCAATAGCTCAGACATAGGTTAGGGGTTTGTTACAGGAGTGGGTGGGTGAGATTCTGTGGCCTGTGTTGTGCAGGTGGTCAGACTAGATGATCATAATGGTCTCTTCTGACCTTAAAGTCTACGAGTCTGAGTCTAAATTGACTGGTAGAATTTATAATGAAGTAACATTCTCTAGGGTGTGGAAGGAAGCCAGCAGGATGAGAAGGTGAGGGAGGAACCAGTTACGCACCAAAGAATGAGATAAGTGAAGTGAAATTCTCTTGGCATATTTTCCCTGGATCATTCCCTCTGTTGATGTAGCCTTGGAGTAATTCTGCACTGTAAAACAGCTCTGAGATCTGTTCAAAGCTGCAGGACTTGAATGAGTATTTGTTTGTCAACACATCAGCGAGTCCCCATGCAAAGAAGCCAATTTTAACTTTGCACGTCTGAGCACTCATGCCCGTGTTGCTCGCTGTAGATGAAATTCACTCCATTAAAAGAGCCGGTACAAGAGCTGTGCACCACTTAAGTCCCACATAAAACTTCCAAACAAGGGTTATGTGGGATTTGCATCAGCTTTGTGCTAGGGCCCCCTGCACAGCAGTGAACTTCACGCTGTAAGAGCTATGCTCATCTAATCAGGGACCATAAATAACCCCACTTGAATTATGTAACCAATTGCTACTCACCAGCACAGCTTGAATTTTGAATCTCTAATACTTGCCACAAACTGTTCTGAGAGAGAACAAAACCTGTGAGAAAACACACTCATAAGGAAATCCGTTTTCTCATCAGCACTCCAGGCCTGAAACAAAATCCAATGAAGTCAATGGGAGTCTTTCCTTTGAGTTAATGGGTTCTGGACGAGGCTTTCCCTCACACAAAAAGAAGGCTAAAATTTCCAGTCAATAAGCAGCTAGTGATTCACTCTGCTCTAAAGATTTTGAAGATAAGGATAAGAAAAGAGACTTTTTAGGAAGCTGAAAGTTGGAAAGTGGAAATATTGTTGTCCTCCTAATGGTCAACTGTGAACTTTCTCCTTCTAACTCAATATCTCTTTTCACTAAGTATTTTTGGTTCAGTATTGCTGATTTTAGTGACACAGATGAGCTTTTACTCCTTTTGGCTTCTGAGATCCCACGGTGTACAGACTATCATTAGCCAGGCCACCGTCCTCTCCCCATTCAAGTCCCCAGAAGACTCACTTGTACTACTGTGCTCACAAAGTCAAGTCAACAAACATTTGTAATGAGCTACCTCACTGTGCTATGCACATGCTTTTCATGAGCAATTTATGTGGGACAGGTCTCGTGCTGGCTTTTTGAACAGGGTGAATTTCATCAAGAGTGAGCCGTGCTGGTGTGAGTGCTCAGACGTGCAGAGTTAAAATTGGCTTCTTTGCATGGGTACTCGCTGATGTGAATTTGCAATTTATTTTTAGTGAGAAATGTGGGAGTAAAGTTGGCTACTCCAATATCTGCTAAAAGGAATATTAGCCCAACCAAACCAAATTCACTTAAAAATTAAAACAAATACTCAAAATATTTTGTCAAATTAGCCCCATTCTGTAATTTGTACAGTAAAATGGCAAAAGGGGCAGATAAGTTTCAAAATAAAATTGTGTGATGGTATAAATATTATAAGAATTCTGGAAATCTTCCATTACCAAATCCTTTCCCCACCCTTTTCTGTCTTGTCTACATAGGGTGTTACCCAAAGCCCACTGAAGTTCATGAGTATCTTCCCATGGACTACAATGCAATTTGGATCAGATGGCTGGTATGAGAGATTTTGTGGCAGGCCAGCATGTGCAGATTTCAGTTGCAGCCTCATATTGCTACCATAATACAAATAAATGAATACATAATAGTAATAATTCACATTCTTGTTGTTTGTTTTCCCTAGGAAACCCAGGCATGGATCAGGGTACCACCGTGCCATGTCGAAAAACAAAAAGATGAAGTGCTTACCATCAAGGTATAAGACATGAGACAGCAACTGGATACAGAGAGACCAATGAGGCAGTACAAAGAAGCGATGAGACAGCATGATGGACAGTGGTCTCTGCACACCAGCAGCTTAATCCCCTCCTGTCAAGTTTTTTATCGGCTGCCTGGGAAAGGAGGGTTTTGAAGGAGGATAAGGAATTGGTTTGTGATTGTTTACAGGGAGCTCTTCCCAACCACAAGGGGCAGCATGGGAGAAAGCACACGGATGTATGGAGGAAGCAACTGCACGCAAGTGGATAGAGTTACTCCAGATATACACTGGTGAAACTCAGCGCAGAATTTGGTCCTGTATTTCACCTATTTGCTCCTGGTATTAACAGTTACATCTATCGATCTGTCCAGATGTATGAAAGAGAGAAAAAGAAGAAAGCAAATGTTTGTTTTTTTTTAAAAAAAATAGAGCCCGTACCATTCTACCATGGGCTCCGCCTGAGTGGTGCTGATGTATCAGAAATACCATCAGGGCTTGTTTAATAAACAGATTAAATAATCACACGAAGGAATATCATTTCAGGGCAGGAGGCTTTTCATTCAGAGGGCTGTAGCCAGTAAACACGACTTAGAGAATTCACAGGGCATTAGAGTTAATGGGAGATCTGTGTCAAAAGCCCTGTCCATCAAGATGTGCATGTGCCCCTAAGTGGAGAATGATTAGTACTTTATTAGACTTTATCAACTCCAATTATGTTTTTGAAAATACCACTTCAATGAACAACATTCGAAATGCAGGGGCTAGTGATCTAGGTATTAATCTGGTACTCGAAGGCTGGAACACGTATACAGACACTGGCTGATCAACCAGAAGTCCTGGCTGTTGGCTGTTTCAGTAGCTAATGGTATGTTAGGGGCCTGTTGGAACAGAATGGAATTTACCTAACTGGCGAATTCCCCAGCAAGAGACACTGGGTGAGAAGTGTATCAGAAACAGAAAGATTAGATAAAAGAGATGAGATATAAGTTCTCTAGCAGAAAGCTGTTTACTACTATTGACTAGTCTGGAAGTTGAGGATGAGATATTCAAAGACACTTAGGGGCTTTGCATGCCCGAGTCTCATTAATTTTAATAGTCATTGGGTATCCAAAGCCCCTAGGTGATTTGAATATCTCATCCTGAAAGCCCAACAGGGAAACTATATCTGGATCATCCCTTCCAGGGCTATAATTTGTTTGCATCTTAGACACTTAAGGAATGTTTTTTTCCCATTAGCTTTTTGATGCAAGAAGACAGAACTTGACACTCATACAAAATGCATGTAGCACTAAAGCATTGTGATGTGTGCAAAGATATTTTCTGAGCAAGGGTAAGAAAGAGAAAGAGTTTACTTTCTGGAATATACCTTACTGTGGTAAAGAGAGCCCCCTGCTTCACTGCAAAATTTTTCATTTGATCATTGGCCATTTATAAGTAAAGATAGTAACGGAGCCAGATTGTAGCCAGACAGTAACGGAGCCAGATAGTAACAGACACCAATTTTTGAGCAGGCTTCCCCAGTAAAGTCAAACAGGATTTCTTCAAATCTGACCATACAATGTTGCTTCATGTTTGGAGCACCACTTGGGCAGATAAATGGTTTCTAAGTGTTCTGCCACACTTGACCGGCCTTGCAGAGATAAGTGTAGGCAAGATGTTTAGGTACACACTACTTCAAAGGTGGTCATTTGATGAGAATGGTGGTTACCGCTCTTTTCAGGGTCTGCTATGTCACTCATCACTGTGGTGTTGGAACAAAGTCAAGACATTAATGCTCAGGTACTCCTGTCTGTGGAGTGGGTGGATGGAGATGGAGTGGGTGCAGTGTCACCAGTCCTAGTTGTTCAATATTCATGTCTCAAACCGATACACCCCAAAATCATGAAACTGCCTTAAAAATCATTGGCTTAAAATTTGGGCTGTCGAGCGATTAAAAAAATTAACTGTGTGATTAATTGCACTGTTAATAATAGAATACCATTTATTTAAATAGTTTGGATGTTTTCTACATTTTCAAATATACTGATTTCAATTACAACACAGAATACAAAGTGTACAGTGCTCACTTTTCAGAGTAACAGCTGTGTTAGTCTGTATTCGCAAAAAGAAAAGGAGTACTTGTGGCACCTTAGAGACTAACCAATTTATTTGAGCATGAGCTTTCGTGAGCTACAGCTCACTTCATCAGATGCATACTGTGGAAACTGCAGAAGACATTATATACACAGAGACCATGAAACAAAACTTCCTCCCACCCCACTCTCCTGCTGGTAATAGCTTATCTAAAGTGATCATCAAGTTGGGCCATTTCCAGCACAAATCCAGGTTTTCTCACCCTCCGCCCCCCCCCCCCCCCCACAGACTCACTTTCCTGCTGGTAATAGCCCATCCAAAGTGACCACTCTCTTCACAATGTGTATGATAATCAAGTTAGGCCATTTCCTGCACAAATCCAGGTTCTCTCACCCCCTCACCCCCCTCCAAAAACCACACACACAAATTCACTCTCCTGCTGGTAATAGCCTATCCAAAGTGACCACTCTCCTTACAAAGTGCATGAAAATCAAGGTGGGCCACTTCCAGCACAAATACAGGTTTTCTCACCCCCCCCCCTTTCCCAAAAACCACACACACACAAACTCACTCTCCTGCTGGTAATAGCTTATCCAAAGTGACCACTCTCCCTACAATGTGCATGATAATCAAGGTGGGCCATTTCCAGCACTTTATATTTATTCTTGATTACAAGTATTTGCGCTGTAAAAAACAAAATAAATAGTATTTTTCAATGCACTACAGTACTTGCATGAGGTGAAATCTCTTCGTTATGAAATTTGAACTTACAAATGTAGAATTATGTACAAAAAACTACATTCAAAAGTAAAACAATGTAAAATTTTAGAGCCTGCAAGTCCACTCAGTCCTACTTCTTGTTCAGCCAACCACTCAGACAAACAAGTTTGTTTACATTTGCAGGAGATAATGCTGTCCACTTCTTGTTTACAATGTCACCTGAAAGTGAGAATAGGCATTCTCATGGTACAGGTGTAGCAAGATATTTATGTGCCAGATGTGCTAAAGATTCATATGTCCCTTCATGCTTCAACAACCATTCCAGGGGACATGCCTCCATGCTGATCTTGGGTTCTGCTCGATAACAATCCAAAGCAGTGCAGACCAATGCATGTTCATTTTCATTATCTGAGTCAGATGTCACAAGTAGAAGGTTGATTTTCTTTTTTGGTGGTTCGGGTTCTGTAGTTTCTGCATCGGAGTGTTGCTCTTTTAAGACTTCTGAAAGCATGTGCAACACCTCGTCCCTTTCAGATTTTGGAAGACACTTCAGATTCTTATACTTTGGGTAAAGTCCTGTAGCCATCTTTAGAAATCTCACATTGGTACCTTCTTTGCATTTTGTGAAATCTGCAGTGAAAGTGTTCTTAAAATGAACAACATGTGCTGAGTGATTATCTGACACTGCTATAACATGAAATATATGGCAGAATGTGGGTAAAACAGAACTGGGGACATGCAATTATCACACAAGGAGTCCAGTCACACATTTAATTAATGCATTATTTTTCAAATGAGCGTCATTAGCATGGAAGCATGTCCTCAGGAATGGTGGCCGAACCATGATGGTGCATGTGAATGTTTAGCATATCTGGCACGTAAATACCTTGCAATGTCAACTGCAAAAGTGGCATGCAAATGCCTGTTCTCACTTTCTGGTGACATAGTAAATAAGAAGAGTGCAGCATTATCTCCGGTAAATGTAAACAAACTTGTTTATCTTAGCGATTGGCTGAACAAGAAGTAGGACTGAGTGGACTTGTAGGCTCTGAAGTTTTACTTTTTTTGTTTTTGAATGCAGTTATGTAACAAAAAAAGTCTACATTTGTTGTCATAAATATAAAGGGAAGGATAAACACCTTTAAATCCCTCCTGGCCAGAGGAAAAACTTTCACCTGTAAAGGGTTAAGAAGCTAGGATAAGCTCGCTGGTACCTGACCAAAATGACCAATGAGGAGACAAGTTACTTTCAAAAGCTGGAGGGAGGGAGAAACAAAGTCTCTCTCTGTCTGTGTGTGTGATGCATCTGCTGGAAACAGAAAGGAATGGAGTCGTAGAACTTAGTAAGTAATCTAGCTAGATATGCGTTAGATTCTGTTTGTTTAAATCGCTGAGAAAATAAGCTGTACTGAATGGAATGCATATTCCTGTTTTTGCGTCTTTTTTAACTTAAGGTTTTGCCTAGAGGGATTCTCTATGTTTTGAATCTAATTACCCTGTAAGGTATTTACCATCCTGATTTTACAGAGGCGATTCTTTTACCTTTTATTCTATTAAAATTCTTCTTTTAAGAACCTGATTTTTTTTTTTTTTTATTGTTCTTAAGACCCAAGGGTTTGGGACTGTTTTCACTTATGTAAATTGGTGAGGATTTTTATCAAGCCTTCCTCAGGAAAGGGGATGTAGGGTTTGGGGAGGATTTTGCGGGGAAAGACATTTCCAAGCGGGCTCTTTCCCGGTTATATATCTGTTAGATGCTTGGTGGTGGCAGCAATAAAGTCCAAGGAAAAAAGGAAAATAGTTTGTACTTTGGGGAAGTTTTAACCCAAGCTGGTAAAAATAAGCTTAGGAGGTTTTCATGCAGGTCCGCACATCTGTACCCTAGAGTTCAGAGTGGGGAAGGAACCTTGACATTTGTAATTTGCACTTTCACAGCAAAGAGATTGCACTACAGTACTTATTTGAGATGAATTGAAAAATACTGTTTTTTGGTTTATCATTTTTATAGTGCAAATATTTGTAATAAAAACAATATACACTTTGATTTCAATTACAACACATATATATAGGAAAATGTAGAAAAATATAGAAAATATCCAAAATATTTAATAAATTTCAATTGGTATTCTATTGTTTAACAGTGTGGTTTAAAACTGCGATTAATTTTTTGGAGTTAATCGTGTGAGTGAACTGTGATTAATTGACAGCCCTACTTAAAATCAAGAAAATATTTTAAAACTTTAATAAATGTTGGGCTCTTAGTGTTTAGGGGGCACTTGGGCCACATTGTCATTTTCTCTACTGCCATGATGGCCAGAATTATACTTTTAAAAAAATAAGATTCTTACACAATCCCCTGGCGAAAGGAGCTGGAGCTTTCAGTGATACACCCAAAATGTCAAGACTGATGATAAAATCACAAGAGTTGGCAACACTGAGTTTAACCTTGACTCCACCTCCTCCCACCCTGTGGCCAGCACAGTTGATTCAGCATGGGGCAAAAGTAGTAATTTACTACTGGTATAGGCCAAGAGCAGATGACTTCTGGAGCATGCGTATGAAGGGAAGAAACTGGGAATCTCAGAGCTACTATGTCTCCTAGCAGCTTCTGCACCAGCCCTTGCTCAGAGCTGTGCTGAGTTTCAATCTAACCCTTCATGTTGAATGGCTTTATCTACAGTACAGCACTTCTAATTATCATCTAATTTTGGATTAATTTCCAGTTCTCTCCACTGGGCTTTTGTAATGAGATAGTGAGTTACACTTGCAGAAGGCACTTATTTAAAACATATCTTTATTGTCAAACCTCCTAGGCAGTTAGTTTACAGTGGGATTTAAAAAAAAACAAACAAAAAACCTGTTTGCTGAACATCTGGAGTCTCACTTTTTCATCTCATCAGCTATAATCAAGAAAAGAATCTGAATATGTGGAGCTCCCAACATTGCTCATTGATTCTCTTTACATGCGTTAAGAAGCTGCATATTTTCATTGTAATGTTGATGTTACTGTTGTTTTGCTTCAGCGCCCAGAGTGCTTGAGCAAGGAGAAGAAGACACTTAATAAATAAAATGAATTAGCCTGCAGTTTGAAACACGAGTACTTCGAGTGAAACAACTACATCTGCATTGTTGTTTTAAACACCAAAACGTAAAAATCGAATAACTGATCCAATCCAGATCTGTCCATACTATCATAACACAAATCCCTATTTAAGGGTCCAGTGTGATCAATGAGAGATTTTCCAGTCACTTACTGGGATTTGGATTAGTCACAAACTGAGAACCTAAAAGGTATTTAGGAGCCTAACTACCTTTGAGGATATGGACCAAAGTGCCTAAATCAATATTTAGGTGACCAGATCCTAGGCTATGTCTGAGAGCAACCTGGAGTTTGGGCCTGTTTGCTATAACCCATCTTTATACACTCTGAGACTGGGGTTGTGTAATTAATGTACAGATCCCAGTGTTTTACAAAGGCAGGTAAGCAATATTATCTCTCCTATAGAGATGATTAAACTGTGGCACAGAAAGGTGAAAGACTTCCCCAAAGTGACACAGCAGGTCGACAGCAAAGCTCGGAATAGAAGCAAGGGCTCCAGACACGCAAGCCAGTACCCTAGTCAGGGCCGGCTCCAGGCACCAGTGAAGGAAGCAGGTGCCTGGGGCGGCCAATAGAAAGAGGCGGCACTCCGTCCGTCATCGGGGCGGCACGTCCGGGTCTTCGGTGGCAATTCGGCGGCGGCGCCTGCAGTCCCTCTCTTACTCTTCGGCAGCGCTTCGGCGGCAGCTCAACCCGGCTTGTTTTTTTTTTTTCCCTTCGCCACTTGGGGCGGCAAAAAAGCTGGAGCAGCCCTGATCTTAGTCACTGGATTATGCTGCTTTCGAGATGAACTTGCATAAGAATCCAAACTGCACCTCTGAAATGGTTTAAAACTTCTCTCTCCCTCCTCATCCTCCTAAGTAACTGACCTTCCTTTCTTCCTCTTACCATGGACAAGCAAATCATCACCAACTATAAGCAAGCGTATACTGTGGGGCTCGATTACTGTGAAAAGAGACAGTGCTTTCTTCCATCGCTTTCTTTTCTGAAAAGCACTTTTTTTTTTTTTGAAACTTTTAAAACTTCTAGGTAGCCTTAATAGAAGGACTTTGAGAAAGAAAACTACTGTGATTAATTATAATACCGGAGATAGCTAAGTATTTACTAAATAAGACCACACTGATGTGTGCAGTAATGAACAGGCCAATGTGCGTATTAATTGTTTTTATTATTAGTGTTCGAACCTAGTGCCCAGCGTTGTGCTATGTACCACTCAAACACATAAGATGCTATCGGTGCCCTGAAGAGCTGGTAAGCTAATTTTAGACAATGCACTACCAGTGAATGTAACAAACAATAGGAAGGAATTTTATTTGCTCCTTAGACTGTAAGCTCTCTGGGGCAAGGGTCATCTCTTTGGTATGTGTTTGTACAGCATCTAGCACGGTCCATGACGTGGGCTCCTAGGCACTTCCACAATGCAAACAAATAGATAATAGTGAGTAATGGGATGGGGGAGGGAGGATGGGGGTAATCATATTAAAGACTTGATGGACCTGATTCAGCTTTGTACGGGGAGACTTTGGCAAACCAGTAAAGTGCCTGAAACTACTATTGCTTATTGCTAAAAGCAGCCAAGTCAGCAGGTCATAAAATGGCATTGCAGCAGCCTCAGCTTGACCAAGGCAGGAGGGGAGGGGGGTTGGGTGCCACAGAGAGGGCAGCTTGACCCTGCATCCTTCCTGATAAGAATTGTGTTGAAGTTGCTGATACATGCATTTTAGAAGAGCAGGATGTGCCCTCAGGAATGTTTGTTAGGGCCTCCAGGCTGCAAACTCTGGGGAAAAACCACACCTGGTTAATCAATAATCAGAAGGAAACCTCTTGCTGCACCATTGAAACTGCTTACTTAACAAGTTCTTTAAGGGACATGTCATTGTATTATAAATAAAGGGGAAAAGTTTGAGGTGGGGGGGACTCTTCAAGTCTGCACGCTCTCTCTCTCTGGATGCATCTTGTATTCTCCACCAGCAGCTGCTGTGCCACTCAAGAGCCACACTTGGTAATTATCGAGGGTTGGGGGTGTTTTACTAACCTGTTGCAGACGTGTGTAAGTGCTTGAGACTAAGTAAAGTTTAGCTTTAAGTGAAAGCACTCTTGTGTTGTCCTGTTTGTGCCAGTCATCTGTCGGTCGGACAGCTGTGTCTCCCTGGATTTATTTCCTGACACCACCTCGCACAGAGTAAAAGTTACGAAGAGCTTTGGGTTGAAAGAACTCCGGGTAACAGCTTTGCCTGGGGTCCCTTGGCACCAGATAGGTTGATACGAAGGACTCTCGGGTAGGAGTGATCCCCAACCCAAGAGGCCACTATGCCTGGTGCAAAACCAGCTCTGCCTTTGCAGCAGACCCCATGGTGCAGGAGGAGTTCCAGGGCAGGGTGGAGGTAAGGTGGGATGAGGGCAGGGCAGAGGAGAGAAGGAGCAGATTTGGCATGGCAGGAGATTGGGCCAGGGAATTCTTTTATCCTGGCAATTCTGCAATGGTGTAGTGGCCCACATGGCTGAGCTTGGGGGCGGCTGAGCTAGCCCCCAGCAATTCCTGAGTAGACGAGGTGCAAGCTATCTTGCCTCTAACCCTACACTGACACCCACACAGGGATGTATCTCGTCTATTGTGAGCACAACCTGATGGTTCCATTAAGAGATACAGTACAGATCTGTTTAAGCGTGGATGTCGGGAGTCAAGCTGTCATGACCGCATGTTAACGGACCGCGGGTTAAGAGGGCCATACAGAAAAAAGTGTCTATGATTCACTTAGAAAAAAATGCCATTATTTTCTGGCTCGCATTTTTTTTCTTTCTTATGAAGTCTGTCATTCGCCACAGATGAATGATTTCGATATTTTCTGCATTTTGCTCTTCGATAAATCTTACAACAGTTTCTACAGCACTAAGGGCTTCTGTGGGCAGAATTTTGACCTTTTCAATGACATCCTCGCCATCACTTTTGCAGTCCGACGTAGCCTCGCAGCCTGTTAATATTTCTTCCTGGGACAGAAATTCTGAAGTCGGGCAATCTTCATCCATCTCCAGCCACTCGGTAATGATTTCCGGCGACATATCCAAACTAAAATCTTTTATCATTTGAAAGAGAAGTTTACCTTTATCCTCTTTTGTCTGCATGCGTGTTTGTAGGAAGTCTTCTTCTGAAAATCCTTCAAAGTCTGGCTCTGAATCAGTGCCACTGCTGGAGTTTTCTGAGTCTGAGCCATCTTTGACAGAAAAGGCATCACGGAGAGCCTTCATCCAGCAGTTTTCAATGGACTTTCGTTTTACTCTGTCCCAAGCTTTTTTAACTAAATAAATAATTTCCTTCATGTTTAACTGTTTCAGGAATTCGGAAATGCCTGAAGACATGCATGACACGATCGCTGAAATCAGCTCCCGTCGATAATTGTTTTTAAAATTCTGAATAATGCCCTGGTCTAAAGGCTGAATTTTTGATGATGTGTTGAATGGTAGGTATAGCACTCAAATTTTTCCATCGCTTGATACCAGTGATTCAGCTGGAGGATGGGATGGACAATTGTCAAGTATTAAAAGTGCTTTGGCTTCAAGTTTCTTCGACCGCAGATGCTTACGGACAGCTGGAACAAAGCTGTTGTGGAACCAGTCATCAAAAATGTGTCTCATCATCCAAGCATTTTTGCTGTTCGCTTATATTACTGGCAGTTTGGCTCTATTGAGGTGATTAAAGCAGTGAGGGTTATGAAAGCGGCCAATGAGAAGAGGGGCAAGCTTATGGCTGCCCGTCTTATTACTACAAAAAAGAAGAGTCACACGATCTTTTATCTTTTTAAATCCAGCTGTTTTCTGTGTCCCGTAATTAAAGGCTAAAGTCTTATCAGGTAGCAGTTTTGCAAATAAAGATGTTTATTACAATTATAAAGTTGTTCTTAGTGGTAGTCTTCATTTTGTAAAATAGATTTTAACTCGGAGGGAAACGCGTTCGCGGCCGATTCATCGGCTGATCGGCTTTCTCCAGAAATTGATACCTGCGCTATGCATGACGCTTTTAAAACGACTTATAAACCCCTTGCTGGCTTGGAATTATTCATCCCCTATTAAATTTCCAAATTTTGTCGCTTGGGCTTGAAGAATTGGCCCACTTAGCGGCATTCCTTTCAGCTTTTCCTGAGCAAACCCCGTGCGCCTGGCTTTGTCTGTTGTGGGTTTTGCTGAGTAGTGCACATGCTTTCGCTTAAGCCCCATGGCAGAATCGATATTTTGTATAAAGCCGTTCAGTTTAGATTCATTTTTTAGCCATCCTCTGAGAGTAGATTCGGCAATCCCAATATCCTTTGAAACTTTGGCCTGGGTTTCTCCGCTATTTACTCAATCTATTGCAGCTAGCTTTTCTTCTACAGTGTAAGAACGCTGACGCTTGCCCTCTGCCTCTATATTAGGCCTACAGTTAAAATTTTCTAAGTTAGTATATATATATTACTATGTAATTACTATATATCTCTCTAGCGTGACAATGAGTAAGAGCATGTGATACGTCTTTACCAATATCGGTAAAGACGTACAACACGTTTCCGCTCCGCACTTCCTGTCGATTTCTATGTCAGTAAGTTAGTGAGCAAATCTGTAGCGCTACATAGCAAGTTCCTGTACTGCATGTTAACCAGTCTCGTGTGTTAAATAGGTAGCACTAGGAGGCATGGCGCTACTGCGCGTTAAGCGGATTCGTGCGTAAACGGGTCTGTACTGTATTAGAAGTTGAGAGGGAGGTGTCAAGAAGGCATATGAGGCAGCGAGGGATGGAGAGATGGAAATGGGTAGTGGGCAGCGGTCAGGCCTAGAGAAGTGAAGGGAGAGGAGAGGGGCAGGTATCAGGAAGATTAATGCACATTACATGGTCAGGGAAAGTAGGGAGGCGAAAATCAGATGGTGGCAACGCTTCCACAATCCCTCACTCTGTACCATGGAAGGAAGAATAACTACATAGTTAGTCCTACAGTGATAGTTTGAGGATCCCTGCAGTCCAAAGACTTTGAAAAAATGATTAAGGTTTTAAAAAAATAGAGCCATCTTCATATTGATTCAAAGGCATTTCAGGGGGAAAAAAATGAGGTTTAAAATATAGCCCTTGTATTAGGAGTATTTTGAGGCTCCAGGAGTCTCTCCTTTGGGTACTGTTAGATGGTTTATTATCCATTATCTGTAACACAAAGATAATGAAAGTAGTTCTCTTGTAGTGTATGTGAAACCCACTGGAATACTAGGATTTGACAGCCATGATATATCTCAGTTAGTTTCTAATGGGTAAAGCCATCACAAATCATATAACAGACAGTTTGTTGGTTAAATAAGTCTACAAAGTGAGATGATGGAGCTCTTCATTTATCTTCATTGAAAGAGCTTTGACTGCTGCGTAGTTGATAAAATAAATCTAGTCCTATTCACAATCTTCCCCCCTTCCCATTCTTAGCAGTTTCTTTTCTATTCTGTTTAGGTTCGTATACCTCCCTCATCACTGTAATATCTAAACACCTTCCAGTAGAGCATTAAGTGTGTGGTTCATTCTTTCTCTCATTCTCCTCCCAGAGGAAGAATGATGCAGTCATTGTAATGTGGGTTTTTGTGTGTGTACCCACTACTCTAGTTCATATTAGAAAAATGTATCTTGCAGTTGGAGCAGAAGGTGGAGTGGTTTATGATGGTCTTTAGTTCATTCCACAGTCTTGGGTTGGCCCCCTAGGAAAACTCCACCCTTGTGCTAGACAGTTTCAGTGTGCTTAAGGAGCAGCAGTTGTCATTCACAATCCTCATCCTGGAGCTTCAGAGTGGACTTTTAGATATGCTGGACCCAGAACTTTGGGCATCTAGAGGATATAGGCCATGACCTTGAACTTACCCCAATACTCTATGGGAAGCTAGTGTAAAGAATGGAGGAAAGGTTTGATGTGCTTGCAGTATCCTCTGTTCCTAAGGAGACTCTCTGCTGTGCGAACTGGAGTTTCCAAGGGGGTGGTGATAACTTGATGCCCAGGTATATTGCACTGCTGTAGGCCAGGTGAGAGAGGGTGAATGTGTGTATAATTGATGCTAAGTCTTTGTTTGACAGGAGTATACAGAGTCTCCTAGCCAACTGATGATAGCAGAAAGTGTTACTCAAAGTTGCTGCTATGTGAGAGCTTAGTGTCAGTGAGGAATCCAAGAGCACTTCTAAGCTACAGACTGAACTGACCAATTGTGGGTGTGTGCCTTCAGCCAGAGAAGATTATACTGTGCCTGCACACTCTTCAAAGTGCTTCCCTTTGCTCACCTGCATCACTTATCTTGCTTGGATTCAGCTTCCACCAGCTGCTGTTCATCCATAAACTGACCTCGTCCAAGCAGTGGGCTAGCTTGGTGGTAGAACTATAGTTATATGGGGTGAAGGATAGGGAGAGCTATGTACGATATGCCTATTGCTGGTACTTGGGTCCATGTCGTCATGCCAGTGTTCCTAGCACTTGCACGTAGATGTTGAAAGGGATCAAAGAGAGAATTAATTCTTGTGGGATTCTGCAAGTAAAGAGTCCAGTCAGTGCCACAGCAATAAATTTGGAGGCCCCCTATGAGAGAATCTTGGAGGGCTTGTTAGGATATAGATATTCAGGCCTGTCTGTAAAGGCCTATACTCTAAGAATTTAGGTGTATTCTTATCACTTGGCTAGTTAGAGGTATAAAAGAAAGAATCAAAATCACTGTCTGCCAGTGTAAGGTCCTTCTCTTACTATGACAGTCTGAGGCCCTGTTCTAAGGCTAAGGCCTTTGGCTAAGCAGCAGAGGCAGCCATAAGCTGGGAAGCGACCGGTCACATCCTCACATTCCAAACTAGTCACATTGAAAGAAGGTGCTACTGGGCTCTTAGGAATACAATCCTGTCCTGATAGTGCCTATCACCTCCAGAGAAAGGGAAGTGCCTAGAAGATGTAAAAGGAAACTTAGTTTGATAGCATCCTGTCTGGCAAGAACTCACTTATCAATAGCTGGGATGTGAAATCCTCACTTTTGTATTGTTTTCTCATTATAGTTCCCACTTTGCTATTGTTTGTCTGTATAATCTCTGTCTGGTTCTGTGATTGTTCCTGTCTGCTGTATAATTAATTTTGCTGGGTGTAAACTAATTACAGTGGTGGAATATAATTGGTTACATAATCATGTTACAATATGTTAGGATTGGTTAGTTAAATTTCAGTAAAATGATTGGTTAAGGTATAGCTAAGCAGAACTCAAGTTTTACTGTATAGTCTGCAGTCAATCAGGAATTGGGTGGGAAATGGGAACAAGGAATGGGGATGGGGAAATTGGAATCTTGTTTAGCTAAAGGGGGAAATGGGAACAGGGACACAAGTAAGCCTCTGTGGTGTCAGAGCTGGGAAGGGGGACACTAAGGAAGGAAACTAGAATCATGCTTGCTGGAAGTTCACCCCAATAAACATTGAATTGTTTGCACCTTTGGACTTCGGGTATTATTGCTCTCTGTTCATGCGAGAAGGACCAGGGAAGTAAGTGGGTGAAGGAATAAGCCCCCTAACAGGGCTCATTTCCGTTAATAATATTGCATTACCAATGTCATCAAAGTATACAAATAATGATGTATAGAAATACATAACTAGTTATCGGTTGGGAATACCTTCAAAGCTTGCTTAATTAATTAATTAATTTCTTGTTGCATTTTACTTGTCAGTGGATAGCTACTGGAAAAAATATATGAATGTTTTTCTTTATCTTGTATATTTTGAGTCATGAAGTGCTCTATTGACGAGTTTTTCTATCCCATCCTTCAAGTCCAGTGTCTTGTAAATGTCATTTCTACGGACAATGCAGCCAGTACTATCAAACATTCTTGAAACATGGTGGACTTCAAATAAGTTTTTATTAACTTAAGCTTTGAGAAACTTCCTTCTGCAGCTGCCACAGAGATTGGATCTCTGAGAAGCACTCGTAGAGCAGTATACGTGCTTGAGTACATCATGGACAAACCGCTCCTGAAAATGAATTGAAGTGTCTTAAGTATATCTACTGTCTGTGGCAAAACACCAGAAAGACTCTGGAGTTCATGTGCCAGGTCTTACTCATCTATACCCAGAATACTGCCATCAGAACTCATCAGAGTGGTTTCCAGGTTACTGCACAATTTTTCCAAGTCACTTGCTGGAAAAAAAAGTTTGCAATGGTTTCCACACCACACAGGAACCTAATCCCTTTTTTGTGCTCTCATAATAATTCAAAATGTTCTCCCAGCTTCACGAAAGCAGCGTCTATAGCAATATTTAAGAAGTCAAATGTAAATCTCTGCTGACATCAGCATGACCAAGCATTGAGCTCTGCAATTCTTTGCCTCCAATATTAATTTTAAACAACAAGTTGTGCCAAAACTCAAGTGAACCCAAATGAAGGAGAGTACATTCACCAGTGATCCGGCTTCTCCAGATACACCATTATCTTTTGTTGTTTCTCTCAATTTCAACAGTGCTGATTGTACACTCTGTCTGAAACTGCACAGCTTTGACACTTTCAATTTTGCTTTCCCATCTTATGTCAGAGAGAGGCTTTTATATTATTTTCACACAGGATTTCAGAACTGTCCACCTACTTGTTGAAACTACAAATAGAGTGTACTTTTGTTGAAGAACACTGAAAAAAGTTTTCGACCAGTTTGAGGAATTTGCTGTGTCACTCAACACTAGATTTAAGGAATAGCATCCTCAAGGAACAAAAAAATGCCTTTTTGATCTCTTGATTTAAACAAGTTGCACACCTTGGTGCTGTCCTCTCATATTCGCACCATTATCATATTCCTGTCCTCTATAATTATCAAATATCAGACCATGTCTGGTTAACTCCTGAAGTTGCTCATCTAACAGTCCTTCTGGTAGTTTCTTGCACATTCAGAAATGATAGGAAGTGCTCTACAGTGTTGACTTCTGTCTCTTGGATCTTAACATACCTCAAAATGACAGACATTTGTTCCTCCTGACTGATATCAGATATGCAATCCAAAATAATGGAGGAATACTTCATCTTGTTTATGTCATTAATAGTAGTACCTGTTACATTTTAATATAACTTCAAAATGATATTATTTTGTATTGTAGAGCTTAAGTAACGGTGTCTGTCTTCTTTAGCAAAGAACCATCGTACGTGTCCCTTCATCACAGGCTCAGATTTAGTCATAACTTGATTTGGCCTAAAGTTTCCAGTCATCATTCAATTTCTCTCCATTTCACCATATTTCCAGTGTGAACATGGCGTTTCTCATGAGTTTTGAGCATTTTGTGGCTATATTGCCATTCCTGAGAACCACCATCAATGACACTATGCTTGTTAACACCAAATAATTTGTAACAAAAACAGAACACTGAGTCCACTTTACCAGAATATATGAGACAGTGTCTTTGTACAATTTCTTCATTTTTCAATTTTCTTATATACTTTTCTTATGTCAACCTTTTCCCTGAAATTTCCTTGAAATTATTCGGAAACTTACCTTTAACTCGCAATGGTCCGTATTTCACTATGTTTATTCTTGTTTTGTCATCTATAGAACTGGGCCTTCTTGAAGGATCATTGATGTTAAAAAGGGATAATGTAATTAGTAGAATGTCTTCTGAGTTTTAGCTACTCTCTTCCACTTGTTGCGATACAGCAGCATTACTCTCAGACAATGTTTCTTCATGCACCTCTAAGCTTTCTTTATTGATTGGTTTCCTGGACTGATTCTACATTCGAAGAGATGCCAGGAGGCAAAAACCTCTCAAGTGCATCTTTGCCTCTTAACCTGCCCCTCTCTTTCTGTTTCTTACTTCTTTTTTGCCTTATTGATATAAATTTTCTAAAACCTCCCAACATCTTGTGGAACAGGGCCCAGATGTGCAAAGGTACAAAGCTAGAGGGTAAAAATGGGAGGGAGGTGATGCATAGAGAACCACATCCAGCTCTCTCTCTCTGACACATGCGTGTGAGTGTACACCCACACCCTCTTGTTTCCTTTTTCTCATTATAATACAAAAACAAGGGGATATTCAACGAAATTGAAAGGCAATAAGTATATTGAACTGAAAGGCAACATTTTCACCCTAACTGATCTAGTGATCTTGACTGGGGCTCAGAGCGCTGCAATCCCTCCCATAAATAAGAAACATCCTTGTTGAGACTTTAGTCTGTACAATCAAAGAGCATTCAAATGCACTGTGCACCTAATTTTGACCAGCAGCACAACGCATAACAGGTATATTCATTGCAGGGAATATACTATCTCTAAGGAAGAGTGTGTGTGTGTGTGTGTGTGTGTGTGTGTGTGTGTACATGCATGAGGGAGGGGTTCCCAACCACACATGGCTAGGAAATATACCATCTCTGTAGGGGACACAATGTATGTTTCTGGGGAGTTCAACCACAGTGTATCGTCTTTTATTCCATTTAGTTTATGTCTGCAGTAGCACTTTGATGCAGAGCAGAATAAATATAGTGCAATTATGGGATACTTGGCATTTATGTGGCCTTTTGCACAGTCAATCAAAATAGCCTTGAAACTACAGACTGGATCTGAGGCTCCCTTTGGACGTGAGCCCCCCTGCAGCCGCTGGGTTGGTTGCTATGGCACTGGGTCCAGCGGTGGAGGTGCAGTTTCCCATCACTATTATTGGGTGCCTCTTTTTGGGAAGGACTTCAACCATTTTAGCCTATTTTAAGACATCTCTCAGATGGCACAGCCTAGCTCTTGGTTGACAGTACAGAAAGATTCAGGAGGGTGAGAATGGATGTCTGCCAACCATCCACTGACAGCAGGAGATCAGCCATCAATACCCTAAAACTGTTTCCACCCCTTATCCTGGCCTGAATCCCAAGTGTGGCAGGTCTAGGATATTTGCTTGAATTAGATGAGCTTGCAGTTGACTTATGTCTACTTTCTGTATAAGCTTGTTCAAGAACAGAAGATCTCATACTGGGGCAGTGGGAGAGGGGGGAGATTACCTCTTTCTTGATTAGATATATACAGAATTATTTCTTTCCCGCATGTTATGTTTTATTATCAGGAAACTTTGAACTGCACTTTGTAATGGGAGAAAAGACCCCAATAAAACTCACAGGAAACAAACTGAATGGAATGCTAAATGCTGGGTGGGGGCAGGGGAAAGAGAATGATATTAAACAGCTGAGTTGTGAAGAAATAACTTCTTAAAGTCAAGATAATTTACTGTTCACTCTTCCTTAAAAGCTTATTACAATAATTCCTTTGCCATTAATTGTGCAGGTTTTTATTACATGAAGGATGGAGCCCTCTGTTCCTGCGGGGGAAGTTCTAGAGCTCAGTGCATTGTGGGATTTCCAGTCAGACACAGCTGAAATGCAAAACATTTTTTAAATGAAGGCGCCCCTGAGGGCAGCCAGGAACCCCTAGAGAAGGGTTAGGGAGCTCAGGGCAGGGAGCTGGGGTGCAGGAGGGGTGAGGCAGGGGGCTCAGGGCAGGAAGTTGGTGGCTCAGGGCAGGAGGTTGGGGTGCAGGCTCCAGCCCGGTGCTGCTTATCTCGAGCAGCTCTGGGGTGGCAGCGGCATGCAGCAGGGCTAAGGCAGGCTCCCTGCCTGCCCTGGTCCCGCGTTGCTCCTGGAAGTGGCCAGCATGTTCAGCAGTGGCTCCTGCGGATCGGGTAGGGTAGGGTGGGGCAGACGGCTCCGCTGCGCGCTGCCCTTGCCTGCAGCTACTATCCCCGAAGCGGCCATTGGCCGCGGTTCCCCATTCCCAGCCATGGTGTGGGAGCTATAGGGGTCGGTGCCTGCAGGCGAGGGCAGCTCATGGAGCCCTCTGGCCCTCCTCCCACAGGGGCCGCAGGGACGTGGTGCTGGCCACTGCCGGGAGTGGCACGGGGCCAGGCCGCCTGCTTTAGCCCTGCTGCGCCATAGGGCTGGCAATCCCGCAGGCTGGATTGAAAGCCCTGGCAAGCCGGAACTGGCCCGCGGTCTGTAGTTTGCCCTCCCCTGTACTAGAGGCAAAGAGTGAATGGACCCTGCAGTTAGCTGCATGTGGTTGAGACCCACCCAAATTGCTTTATTGTAAAGACAGGCAATCTGCCTTATCTAGATAAGGGTGTCTTCCTGTTTTGGTGGAGTGGGGTTAGATTTCCCTTCCCCTCCCTTTGCAGCCCAGCTGTCTAATGCTGTGATTACAGCAGACCTAGCTAACCAGGGTCAGACTGAATTAGCTGTGTGGTGTTGGATGTGTCAGAGGGGAAAAAAGGTGTTGGTGATTCAGTCTGTGTCACTCTTTTTCCTGAATCAATATTGAACCAATGCCCCCACAAAATGATACCAGCGACTGGGCTGCTTCCTCACAGAGAAGATTTAAAATTAAAGCTCCGAACACTTGTGGTTATGAGAGAGATCATTCATAGATAGCCTTAATCCTGTCTAAATCCCAGCCCTGGCAGCTACAGTCTCTCTACCTGTATTAACCACTGCAGTTTCTGTTAGCTATTGTCCCTTCCTAGCCCAACCTGTCATATTCCACCACAGAGTAGATCAAGGTAAGCTCATTGAGAAGCAGGTGTAGTAATGACAGAGCACTGGACTGGGACAGTTTCTATTCCTGCCTCTGCCAATCATCTGCTTGGTGACTTTGGGTGAATCACTTTCTCTCTCTCTACCTTTTTCTCCTCCACCCATTGCCGGTCTTGTTTATACTGTACATTTTGGGGGGCTCTCTCTAAGTGTTTGTACAGAACCCAGCACACACAGGTCCCACTCATATTGGGGTCCCATGGTGCTCCTTAGGTATAAATAATAGCAGACAATTTATTCTGCTCTTTTTAGCCTTTCCCCCTCAACTATCTGCAAACTGGCATGCTTTTTTAAAAAATACATTTGCAATATTGAATTATTCAGGGGATAGTTATTCAAATGGAATGCGGGGCTATAGATTGCTTAGAGACTGCTTGCTGTAGATTCACAGGTATTCATAGTTTTTGTATATTCATAGATTTTAAGCCCAAAGGGAACGATTATGGCTATTTCATCTGACCTCCTGCAGAATGCAGGCCAAACAATTTCACTCCGCAATTCTTGCAGCAAGTCCCATAACTTCTGGCTCAGCTGCAACATTCCTTTGACTATACCTGCAGATGAAGTGCAAGGGGCTTGCAGGGGCGAGTTGGAAAGTCTTATTCACTGAGGCACCCTTTAATCCCTGCAAAAGACAATCTCAGATTTCCCATCTTTAGCCCCTTGTGAAGATCGGCTAGAAAATGCAAACAGATAAAAATCGATTGCAGAGACTGAAAGCAATTTGCAGCTGGGCTCCACATCTGCAGCAGAAGCCTAGGGGATCTCAGACACCCCAGTCTCAGGAACCCATTGTTTTTGTGTACAGTGTCTCAGAAGCCTGTTAGTTCTTCGAGCCACACCCAAACCTATCTTACCACACCTCTCCGGAATCCCTAGGCTGGCAATGGGCACAATGGTGTGAGGGTCATGGGCACAAATTCATTATACCTGGGTTGGGGAGGAAGCAAACTATTGTTTCACAACCTGCCTCAAAATGCTAAGCCTGGCCCAGCTTGCTCAGCCCCCTCTGAGTTCACTCAGTATCATCGGCTGCTGCAAGATCTCTGTTCTGGTGTCTCCCACCCATGAACCTGGTGGAATTGTAATGGATATTCCCCGCAGCACATTCAGCTGCCCTCGTCCAGCGCATGAGGAGGAAGGAAGAAAAGGACAAGGCCAAAATTCAGTTGCAAAGGGTAGAAAGTCTGACATTTAGACCTCACCCCTGGACCTGAGCAGGCAGGCAGAGGAGAGAAGTGAGCTGCAAGGTCTAAACGTCTGGTACTGGGGAGGGAACCTCAAGAGCTGTTGTCCCTCCATCAGACTGAGGAGAAATGTGCTCTCACCCCACAAGGTGGAGCGGTGGCAGAGGGACTGAGGGATTTGGGAAAGGGAGGCCTACAGAATTGACGGATTCTTTGAGAAAGTGAAAAGGTATGGATCCATGGAGATCTTTTTGTGGGCGTGGAGGAAGAGTGATAGATTTTGCTGATGGGGTGGTTTGGGAGGGGATTTTGCCCAGGGAATGCTGCATTCACCACCGACCAATGTGGAACACTTCTGAGAGAGCCACTTGTGAAAATGTTGCCAGCATGTACTGACAACCTGATCCTATACTAAAGGTCACTAAAGGTTGCCTAAGTCACGTGGTTTAGTTTCTGTTCCCTAATGTGTTTCATGATGGCCATTTCCAGTGCAGAGTTTGGATTACAGTATTTGTATCATTTATGATTTGTGCAGCACACAAAATAATGGTACCCCCTGCCCTGATGTGTTCTCAGTTTAAAAGGCCTTATTCTGCAAATAAGAACTAGTAGGCATAGTGCTTATTAAAAGAACTGGGTGACATTTTTTCACAGAAACTTTTCTTTGACCAAAAATGCAGATTTGGTGACACAAAAACATTCTGTGAATTACTGTTGATTTTGCTGATGTTTTTCTTTTGCGGAGAGTGTGACCCTTAAAAGCAATTTAAAACAAAACTGAAACTTTTCATTTTGATATTTTCAAAATGAACCATATTGATGTTTTGATGTAAAATGCCTTTTTTGTTCTTTTTTAATTTCCTTTCATTTTATTTAAAAACAAAAACATGTTTAAAATGCTAAAAACTAAAATGAAATGTTTAGTTCCACCCAAAACCTTTTTTTTTGTACTGTTTGATTCATCGAAAATTTAAAACCCTTTTTTTTTTGTTTGAACCCCAACTTTTATTCCCCCTTTTTTTTGTAACTGCCAGCAAACCAAAGCATTTGTTATTCACACAGCTCTGCTTAGTAACAGGAGTAGTCCCATTGCAAACACAACTGCTGCAGTAAGTGTCGACAGAACAGAGAACTTTACAATGAAATAGAAAAGAATGGGTGATATAGGAAGTGCAATGAAATTACTAAACTTCACAGATTGTTTTCATCAATTCCTTTTGGCTTAGCAGAATTGAGCCTTTAGAAGGGACTTGAATACAGAGAGAGCAAGATTACAACTTTACTTTCAGTAAATTTAGGAGGGATTTCTGTTTTGGAAAGGAAGTCTCAGCCAATGGAAGTCTGCTTTTGACATATATACTTAATCTTACCTCTGTGCTAGTAATTAATACTGCACTTGTAAAAGGAGGTTCAGGGCTTATTGATTCACCTAGAAGATCCCATCAATAGAGACCTTAGCATTCGTATTTAGATCTGAGCACACTTTCAGCTGGGCCAGAAGATTTAAAATCAGTAGAAAGTAGTCAATTCTGAACCTATTCAAGACTTTGGAAAATGGAGTATTGGGTATTAATAGTAAAAACAAAGACCTTCTACTTCTTGTCTGGATACTACTTTGAATTTAAATGAAAAGGAAGATGGAGGGAGGGAGGGAGGAGGAGTGAAAATAAGTTACAGATAGCTCCATCCACTTCCAGTCTTTATTCAAGCCTAATTTAATGTTTACAAATTAATTCCAATTCAACAGTCTCTCGTTGGAGTCTTTTTGCAAACTGGACACCATTAACTTAGGCTTGAATAAAGACTGGGAGTGGATGTGTCATTACACAAAGTAAAACTATTTCCCCATGTTTATTTCCCCCCCTACTGTTTTTCACACGTTCTTCTCAACTGCTGGAAACGGCCCATCTTGATTATCACTACAAAAGATTTTTTTTCCTCTCCTGCTGGTAATAGCTCACCTTAACTGATCACTCTCATTACAGTGTGTATGATAACACCCATTGTTTCATGTTCTCTGTGTATGTGTATATATATCTTCCTACTGTATTTTCCACTGCATGCATCCGATGAAGTGGGTTTTAACCCACGAAAGCTTATGCTCAAATAAATGTGTTAGTCTCTAAGGTGCCACAAGTACTCCTGTTCTTTTTGTGGATACAGACTAACACAGCTGCTACTCTGAAACCTGTATTTAAAGAGCAAATCATAGAAATGTAGGACTGGAAGGAACCTTGAGAGGTCATCTAGTCCAGTCCCCTGCACTAAGGCAGGACTAAGTATTATCTAGACAATGCCTGACAGATGTTTATCTAACTTATTTTTAAAATCCTCCATTGATGGAGATTCCACAACCTCCCTAGGTAATTTGTTCCAGGGCTTAACTAGCCTTACTGTTAGGAAGTTTTTCCTAATGTCTAACCTAAATATTCCTTGCTGCAATTTAAGCCCATTAGTTCTTGTCCTGTCCTTAGTGGATAAGGAGAACAATTTATCAACCCCATCCCCTCTTTATAACAACCTTATATATACTTGGAGACTTTCCAGGTTTTTTTTTCTTTTACTTTCAGAACTGAGTTTGACTCCATAGCAAAGCTGCTGTCAAGAAAACTTGAAAAATTATCTATTTTCGAGTTTTAAACCCCATCCAGAAATGCAGTCAACTCTTCCAACACAATTGAGTTGGCTGGCAAGCTGGACAAAAGGAATTTGTCAACATCTGGCCTGCTTTCACCCACTGCAATAAATTCTGATCAGATTCTCCATCTCAACTTCCATGAATGACTAAGCAGCATGTCTGTGTACAGGGCCAGTGTTCTGAGAGCTTTGGCATGGTTATTGTTGCTATGGAGACTACCTCCTTCACATGCACATGTTCCACACATCTGTCTTCTTTTGTTTATGGCTCTTAGGATGAGCATCCCTATGTGGTGCTGAAGTCAATGGAGAGAATCTCTAAAACCACACACAGAAGAAAGTATTTAGAAAACCTAAATTAAATGAGTTGCAAGTTTGTTTGTTTTTAAATTAGTGACTTTCTTAGGCTGAGTTGAGTTGAATCCTTTAATTCCTTCTATACCCAGGAAACATACAAACAGTGGGGGAAATGTTAAAGCACTGACAGTTAGCAATCAGGCACTCACTATTCCACTATCCACATTTCCCATAAATAATGTAAAGCATCTTCAGTAGCAATATGCTCTTATAAAACAATAATAATGTGATGCTGATTCACATTCATATTTCACATTTCACATGCATAGCAGCTTTAATCTGAAGATCTCAAAACATCTACAAACCATTCTGGGATAATCTCTAGACTGCCTTGTGTAGTGGTAGGTAAGTATTCCCCTTTGATTTGGAGGCACAGGTAGAGCTGGTCATGGAAGGTTTTTTTTGTTCCTATAATTTTGACAATGTTTTTGGTTTCATCAAAAATGTTCATCAAAACATTTTGGGCTTTCATCCAGAAATGAAATAGTGAACATTTCCCCTTTATTTTTGGTCAAGATTTTTATATTTGGGCTGCTGAAACAAACACAAGCAAAACAAAACAACAAGAACAAAATCAGGTTTATGAGTTTTCTGGTTCTTTGATGAAAACCCCAAAAATATAATTGAAAACAGACTCTCTTGTGACAGAAATACCCCTTTTCACAAAAAAAGAAAAGCAGAAGCAAAAGCCACTTTTCATTGAAAAATCATTTTGAAGTATGTCGCCCAGAGAGGTTGAGTGACCTGATCACAATGAGAGATGCAAAATCCAGGTCACTTTTACTTAGATGCCTCAATATGAATATAAATGTCTAATTCAATTTGACAATGCTGGTCTAAGAGACTCATCTATGATCACAAAGTCAGTGGCAGAAATAAGCAGTGGAATCCAGGTCTCCTGAGTCCAAATTTCCAGACACATGTCCTTCCTTTAAGCTACCTCATTTTACCTTTAAAGTGCTTGGCTTTTTGCTTTTTCCATTCTCATTGTCCCCCATTTACCTCTTCCACACTCTCTAAGGAGAGAGAGCTGGAATGGATACAGACTATTTAAACGGTTAAAGTCTGTGTTTATAAGTCCATTAGGAGTATATCGTTTTTAACAGAGTGTGCCGGCTATTCGAATTCGGATACTTTCCCATGGCAAAGATTGTAGTGGGAACATAAAATGCTACCAAATGAATCCACTCTGAAGATAATGATTGCAAGGAGCCTGGGAAATGGTACAAACCTTCCTTAATATCGTTATAGCCTTACATTGTATAACTGTATGCCTTACTTGGATGCCTGTGGCATGCTGGAGATAATTTTATTGTGATTGTAACAAAGGGGTGTGTTTAATTTGTTTAAAAAAGATAAAAGGTAGTTGCATACTTTTACCACACCATAAATGACACAGAAGCAGTCACTGTCGCTTTATTAGTCTGTACGCTTCTAAAAATGTGGAAGTCTTTTCTGTTACTTGGAGCTGAGGACTGGAAGTCAGGAGTGGAGCTGGGCAGTTTTCTTTTCTTTTTTGTAAAATACTTTTTATTTAAAAAAGCATTTTCAGTGCTGCAAAAGTATTCACAAATGCAGGTCAAATTCGATGAATAATTTTGGCCGAGAAAAAAATATGAAAAAAATTGTAAAAAATGGAAAAGTTTCATTTTGAGTTTTCATTTTAAAACAGTGTTTTGAATTCAAATTTTGACAAATAAAAAAATAACCCTGAAAAATCAATTATTCACTCACCTCTAGTCAGGACTACTGGGTTTCTCTGCCACTGACTGGCTGTGTGAGTTTAGGCAGGTCATGTAGGCCAGTGGTTCTCAACCAGCGGTACACAGAGGTCTTCCAGGGGGTACATCAACTCATCTAGATATTTAACAACTTTTACAACAGGCTACATTAAAAGCACTAACGAAGTCAGTACACAGACAATGGCTTGTTTATACTGCTTTATACACTATACACTGAAATGCAAATACAACATTTCTATTCCAATTTGATTTACTTTGTAATTATATGGTAAAAATGAGAAAGGAAGCAATTTTTCAGTAACAGCATGCTGTGACTCTTTTGTATTTTTATGTCTGATTTTGTAAGCAAGTAGTTTTTAAGTGAGGTGAAAGTTGGGGTATTGAAGACAAATCAGATTCCTGAAAGGGGTACAGTAGTCAAAAAAGGTTGAGAGCCACTGTTGTAGGCCAACATTTTCAAACTTGGGTGACTAAAATAAGACCCAAATCTGTACACCTAAGTATAAGTGGCCTGATTTTTAGAGCACCCATGACTCCCAGTGAGATCAAGACAAACTATCTGAGCCTCAGTTTTCCAATCTATTAAATAGATATAATCTATTCCCTAACTTTGTGAAGTGCTTTGAGATCACTTGATGTTATAGAAATGCAAAGTACTGTACTGGAAAATTTTAAAGTTCATATTTTTAATGAAGCAAGAAAGTTCTTTTTTGATTTGTTGCTAAAAGGCTATATAGAGAAAGGAAGGCTAAAACATAGAGGATAAAATATTTCCAGGACTTAGGCTCCTAAGTCATTTAGGCACTTCTGAAAAAGTTACCCAGAGACATTGTACCTAATCTTGCTCCCATTGACTTTAATGGGAGTAGAATCAGTTGCTTTTAATACCAGGCTTCACAAAGCATGAACAAGTATTCTATAGGGAACAATTCTACACTTGCAAGATGCTGGACTAGATGACTGTGATGGAATGGGATATGAATCTACCACACTGTGAAATCTGTTTTATATCTTTGCTGAAATACTGGCACTGTGGTCACATTAGTTCAGACTAGCTCAAAGGCAGACATTTACTCTGCATTCCAGACAGCTGCCCTGCCTGGGTAAGGTTTTATTTCTCACTGAAGGACCATCACTGAGAGCCATCGACTCTCTACTGGGCCACTCCATGGAACAATGGTCTTGCCACCCCAGTGGTTTGCAAGGGGGTGAGGGGCAAGTATGTCTGGTTTGTCTGGAGTTTTTCGGCTTGAGCACATGGCACAGAAACTGTGGCCCTGCTTTACAATGGATCTCTGCTGTATGCAGTGGCAGACCACCACCACGCATAAGAATGGCTTGCAGGAGAGAGAGGGCATGGTGAACTCTTCCCAGTCTGAAGCTTTGATAAATCCTGAACTCACAGAAGGGATGAGCTCAGAGGACGGGAGGGTGCGACCTTGCTCTTTTGTTGTTTTCTGAGATCTGCAGCTCTTGAGTGCTTTAAGAGTAAAGTGACTTGGGTTACGAAATCCCTCTTTGCTTTCCTACCTCTTTGTGTCGAAAGGGTTCATCTTGCACAGGGGTGGCCAACCTGTGGCTTTGGAGCCACACGCGGCTTTTCAGCAGTTAATATGCGGCTCCTTGTATAGGCACCGACTCCAGGGCTGGAGCTACAGATGCCAACTTTCCAATGTGCCGGAGGGCGCTCACTGCTCTGCCCCAAGCCCTGCCCCCACTCCACCCCTTCTCGCCCCCTCCCCTGAGCCTGCTATGCCCTTGCTCCTCCCACTCCCCCCCTCCCCAAGCCTCCTGCATGCCACAAAACAGCTGATTGCGAGGTGCAGGGAGGGAGGGGGAGGTGCTGATTGGCAGGACTGCAGGTGGGCGGGAGGCACCGGGAGCAGGGGAGGGGAGCTGATGTGGGGCTGCTGACATATTACGGTGGCTCTTTGGCAATGTACATTGGTAAATTCTGGCTCCTTCTCATGCTCAGTTTGGCCACCCCGATCTAGAAGCCTAGAGTGCCCACAGCCTACCTGGAATGCTGAAGGAGCATATGTAAGAGACTCGGGGGCTTGGGAGGAGGGGCTGAAGCACTGGCTTTGGGGTTTGCATAGTGGGATCTCATGTCCCCAGGACAGAAATTAGAGAAGATGTCTGGTCTTAGGATCATGCCCTGGAGTCCCAGAGCTAGAAACAGGGACTAGACTATCCCCAGACCTAGTTGGCTTTGAAGCACATGGGTCCCAGAGACTGGGTCTACTTGCAACAGAGTGGTAAATCTGGGTTACTAGACTAGGTTGTAATTATGACATATAGACCTGTTCCAACTCTATCTGCCATGACAGGGGTAGATGAAGCTTATTTTTCCTCAGGTACTGAAAAGATAATTCCAGGAGATGCAGATAAAATAGTAAAACAGACTATTGTGAGAAGTGCGATTCAATAATTAGAAATATTGATAGCTATACATGTGGTAAATTGGTTCTATATTTCAATTTCCATTCTCCTAGCTGCCCTGTCCTATTCCCTTAGTTTAAATACCAAAGAATAATCCCAGAAAAATATAGGATTTCACCAGGTGCAAGAGTCTGAGTTTACCTGGGAAAGCAGCAGCAGGTTCATTCTGTGCCCCTTCATCCATGAAGGCACTGAAATTGCTTTTCCAGCTGTGAAAAACAGTGAAAGTTTTAAATCAAAGCTAAAAAATATTTCAATTCTTGTAAAGCTGACAGAAACAATTATTCAGGAAAGGCTTAATCACACAGCCCATATGTGTGTTTAACCCCAGTAAAGCCAATGGAAATTTTGCATGTGCAAAGAATGCAGCAATGACTAATTTCCATCGTCTAAATCCACCCATAAAATAATTTTCATGGTGTTTTCCTCTACCATGCCTATGAGAGGCAGAAAAAAGGAACAAGAACTACAGTAAGTGCAATAATCATCATGGGTAAATGGAGGGAGTGAATAGACTAGTTAGTAATTACTGGGTAACCTAGCTAAAGTTCATTCTGATGCTTTACACTTTCCTGATGAAGCAAAATTACTGATTCAAATTTAACATGTTGCCATATGAACTTTAGTGGAAAACTTTGGTGTATGCAGCTATGCAATTCTTAAATCTCTCTGAGTACTACAGATTCGATTTTCAGTAGCACAAAAGGACAGATAGGCACCTAGCTTCTACAGACTTTCAATGGGACAGGTGTATAAATGCCTTGTGCCTTTGAAAACCTCACCCTCCATCTACATATTCCCTAAGGACCTTAAGGTTGCCAAATTTCAAATGGCACAAAACCAAACACCCCTACCCCGCCCCTTCTCTGAGGCCCCGGCCCTTCTCACTCCATCCCCCCTCCCTCCATCGCTTGCTCTCCCCCACCCTCACTCACTTTCACTGGGCTGGGGCAGGGGTATGGGGGGGGGGTGAGGGCTCTGGCTGGGGATGTGGGCTCTGGAGTGGTACTGAGGATGATGGGTTTGGGGTGCGGGAGAGGGCAACAGGCTGGGACAGAAGGTTGGGGTATTGGGGGGGTCCCAGCTACGCTTACCATGACTCGTGCCTGCAGGCTCTGCCCCCGCAGCTCCCGTTGGTCATGGTCCCGTCCAATGGGAGCTGTGGAGAGGCACTGGGGGCGGGGGCAGCGTGCAGAGCCTCCTTGGCCGCCCATGCGCCATGGGGCTGCAGGGACCTGGCGGCTGCTTCTGGGCACCGTGCGGAGTTAGGGCAGGCAGGGAGCCTGCCTTAGCCCCAGACCCCCGCTGTGCCATCTACTGGATTTTAACAGCTCAGTCGGCAGCACCAACTGGAGCCACCAGGGTCCCTTTTCAACTGGGCGTTCTGTTCGAAAACTGGATGCCTGATAACCCTAAAGGACCTTGTCGGCTGCAGAGGCTGGTGGCCATTTTGTGCACATTTCAAAGCAGACACTTACCCAGAACACACGCACTCCTGGAGACTATTCTGCTTTCCTGGGACTGTGTTCTCTTAATTTGAGCTAAAAGTAAATCAAACAAAGTCTTAGTTTGTAATTTATGCAATATATGCGTAAGATCGTACAGAAGAAGAGCCCAGTGTAGCCTGAAAACTTGTACCTTCCACCAACAGAAGTTGGTCCAGTAAATGATATTGCGTCACACACCTTGTCTCAGCAGCGTTCTGTTTGTAACCCTTTCCTACAAAGCACATTGGGAAGGATTCTTTCCCGCTATGGCCTTATAGACAGCTGGGGAAGAACTTCCTAGCACAGGCATTGCATAGGACAGCTGTCAGCTGCTCTGCATAGGCCCGTCACAAACCCCAGCATAAGGAGTCTGTTGGGAGAGGAGCTAGGGTACGAGGTATATGCAGAGGGCAACAGGGTGCCTGGGTGGTGCTGCATCCTCTGGGCAGCCTCGTATGGCCTGCTTTCATTTAAAGCAGCCGCCTGACATATACAGTTCCCAGCACAGTCCAGAATCGACAGGGCGCAATAGAGGCAGAGAGACCTTCCACCCCAAGGGCTGCAAGTTGTGTGCTGCACTTTTAACAGGCCTTGTTAGGATATAGATATTCAGGCCTGTCTGCAAAGGCCTGTATTTTAAGAATTTAGGTGTATTCTTATCACTTGGCTAGTTATAGAGATATAAAAGAATCAAAATCACTGTCTGCCGGTGTAAGGGCCTTCTCTTACTGTGACAGTCTGAGGCCCTATTCTTAGGCTAAGACTTCTGACTAAGCAGCAGAGGCAGCCATAAGCTGGGAAGCGACCGGTCACCTCCTCACATCCCAAACTAGTCACATTGAAAGAAGGTGCTATTGGGCTGTTAGAAATACAATCCTGTCCTGATAATGCCTATCTAGGGAAGTGCCTAGAAAACGTAAAAGGAAACTTCGTTTGATAGCATCCTGTCTGGCAAGAACTCACTTATCAATAGATGTAGTTGTGAAATCCTCACTTCTGTATTGTTTTGTCATTATAGTTCCCACTTTGCTATTGTTTATTTGCATGGTCTCTGTCTGGTCCTGTGATTGTTTCTGTCTGCTGTATAATTAATTTTGCTGGGTGTAAACTAATTAACGTGGTGGGATATAATTGGTTTCATAGTCATGTTACAATACGATAGGATTGGTTAGTTAAATTTCAGGAAAATGATTGGTTAAGGTATAGCTAAGCAGAACTCAAGTTTTACTATATAGTCTGCAGTCAATCAGGAAGTGGGTGGGTGGGTGTGGGGAGGGGAAATGGGAACAGGGAATGGGGGTAAGAAAATTGGAATCATGTTTGGCTAAGGGCAGGAATGGGAACAGGAATACAGGTGTAAGGCTCTGTGGTGTCAGAGCTGGGAAGGGGGACACTAAGGAAGGAAACTGGAATCATGCTTGCTGGAAGTTCACCCCAATAAACATCAAATTGTTTGCACCTTTGGACTTCGGGTATTGTTGCTCTCTGTTCATGCGAGAAGGACCAGGGAAGTAAGTGGGTGAAGGAATAAGCCCCCTATCAGGCCTAGCCTAGAATCTCAGCTGCTATGTCTGCAAAGCCAGCATATGCAGGAGCAAAAAGATACCAGAACCAGATCAGACCTAAAACACATCAGCTACATCTTATTTTCTTTTCTGCTTTATCTGCCTGGCTTACAGGATGGTAAACACCAGTTTTCATTGCCACAGGAGTGGAATCACAGCAAAACTATGAAAACAATCACACAGTGAAGATCACATTTTGTTTTATTGAATTACGTATCATGTGGACTTATACAACCTGGTCACAAAGTAAGTGTGTTAAGCAAGCGTAGCATCTTTTAAAATAAAATAGACGCATTAAATAGCAAACTTAAAAAACAATCCATTTGAAACGCATTACACGTGGCACTGGGGTGGAACTTCTTGCCTGGCCTTTTATGACAGTCTCAGTGGATGGCCTTAGTAAAATGTGTTCTGATCACCAGCTGCTTAGTTCCCTGAACACAGCATTGGAATTAAGTGTGCTGGGTTAATAGACAGTTTGAAGAAGGGTCAGGTACAGGCGCAAGGGGAAGAATTCTACTGTGGATTGAGCTTTTCATTGCCAAGCTTTTTTAAAAAAAAACCCAAACAAATCAGATTAAATAGCAGCTTCCCGAAAGTGCTCCTCGGTCACACTTGCCATTACTTAGACAGAGCTAGGAGGTACCTGTCCCACCAAATGTTCATTAGAACAAGAAAACAACGTCAGCTTGGCCAAGCATGAACATAACACACAAAAGAAGCTCGACTAACTCTAACTCACTAGCGTCTTGTGTATTTGCAGCAACGTTGCCAACTCTCATGATGTTATCACAAGGGCCTGCTTTAGCCCTCTGGCCGCTGTGATAAAAATAATATAATAAACAATAATAACTGAACAGGTCTCAGCGAGTACCAGTACATCTCCAGATTCAGCTCCCTCCCCCGTTCTGCGCAGGGATCTCCCCAAGCAGATCCTTACTTCTGTACCATCATTGGTCCATGTATTATTAAGTTGGTTTGTAGTAGCACCTAGGAGTCCCAGTTGTGCACCAGGACCCCATTGTGCTAGGCGCTGTACAAAAAGAGAACAAAAAGATGGTCCCTGCCCCCAAAACGTTTACTGTAAGTATTGGGGCTGCTCAGTCCTGGAGCAGCAAAACCCCAAAGCAGCCAATAACTTACCAGGTTTACCATGAGTCAGAGGCAACCACCGTAGGTGCTTCAGCAGCAAGGCCTCCTAGATGCTCATTGTGGGGAGTCCCAATAACTACCCAGACACATGGCTAAGGGAAAAGGGTATGTTAGCAGGCTGCCAGGAAACGAATAAGTTGCAAATACTGTAAGTACAGGGGCTTAAACACTTGCAGCTCAAGGTGAGAAACAGTGGTTCTGGTGGGGGTCCCTGAGGCAGTCCAATTGAGAGTCAGGGCTTTTCAGGCCTAGTGCCTGGGGTGCTCTCTCTAGTCCAGTCTCTATTTAACAAACAGGCGCTTGCAGGTTTCCAAGCCATGCTTAGTTAGTGTCTCTCACCGGGTCCCCTCTGCACTGGTTCCTTGCCCAGCTGCTGCTGCTTCCCCATAAGTCCCACCCAGAGCTGCACCTTGCTGTCACATCTAGCACTCTCAGCCTGTTCCACACGCAGCTCTGCATACAATTCCTGGGGATTTCTCTCTGCTGCTCCTGACAGAGCCCACCCATGCCCTGGTTCAGGGTCTTTCCCCGCTACCTGGCCAGACGAAAGGGGATGGGCAGTGGGGAGGGGGAATGATGGAAGCTGTAGTTCCGTGCTTAACTGGTCCATCACATTACAATCGATCAGTGGTTCCCAAACTGAGGTTTGTGAAATGTTACAGAGGGTTCTCGGGGAAACATCCCCTAATGGCAGACAGAGCTGTCCCTAGGGGGCCTGGGCAGCACAGGGCCAGCGGCTCAGAGCCCTTGGACTTTCAAGAACTAAGCAAATCATAGCAAGCATATCTGTCACACTGAGAGGTTTCAGAGTAGCAGCCGTGTTAGTCTGTATTCTCAAAAAGAAAAGGAGTACTTGTGGCACCTTAGCGACTAACAAATTTATTTGACCATAAGCTTTCATGAGCTACAGCTCACTTCATTGGATGATTTAAACTTCAAGGCTCCTTATAAGAAATGGAAAGGGAGGTGGATATTTTTTGCTGTTTATAAAATTAAATAGGCAGCTAGTATTGTTTTTAAATTATTATGAAGAACAAGTTTAAGCTTTGTTGTAACATGCGTTGTTTGCGTGGACTGCTCAAGACCTGAATGCTTGTGTAGGAGGAACTCTTTGAGTTGGCTTCTTAAATACCTTCATGCTGTTTCACATCTGATACTCCTTGATGAAACCTAGGAGCCTTGTCTTATAACAGGCTTATTCAAAGTGATACAAGCTACGAAAGTGAGATCTTGGAAGGATGTTGCAGTTTTCATAATGTAATAAAAATACTGTCATTATAAATAATAATAAATAGTGTTTAATAAGCATGTCATAAAACAAATTTTATATTTACAAGATCACTGCTTTTATTATTTATATTCAGGTAAAGGAGAAAATCCCTGGAAATGCTCATTTTTAGGAGGGGGTTCGCGAGACTTGACATTTTAGTGAAAGGGGTTCCCAGGTTGTTAAAGTTTGGGAACCACTGCAATAGATGGATCCCTTGGGGAGATCAGAGTCTAAATGATTTTTGTATACCCTGAATATTAGACTTATATAGTCTTGAGGTCTTCTCCCATTACCCATGCTGGAACTCTACAAGTGCAAGGTACAGATGGATTGTGCCAAAAGCCTGGGAGACGCCACAGCAGCAGAATTGCTGGATGTTCGTTACTCTAGCCGAAGTCCAATGCCCTTCTGCCCCATATGGCCCCTACATGTGATCAACAGTTGCACACAATATACTATTATATAAATATTTTTAAAATCATATTATGGCAATAAGATCTTAGTAGTTAGGGACGGAAGATTCCTTTGAGATCAACAGACGAGTGAAACTAATGACAATTTTTGCATGAATTTTCATTGACCTTGTTTCATTAATGTGTTTCATATATTTTTATGGCCTTGTCATTTTGGGAAGCTGGGCATCTTTTGTTCGTTTTGGGGGTTTTGTTTGTTTATATTTTGTTGGGTTTTTTTAGGACAGAAACCCATAGAAAACTGAAGAGCCAGTATGAGTCAAAAATCCTCATGTCTGAATTTTCAGCATGGCTTGAGTCTTTGTAGGCAGAACAGTCTAATGAACTGAGCACAGACAAGAAGCCAGAAATCCACAAGTTCTCTTCCCACCTCTGATTGATTTTATTACTTTGAACAAACCTCATTTTGTGGTACCTTACAACACCAGCATGAAGCAGGTCAGCATCACTTACCACATTTTACTTAGGCTAAAAGAGTTGAAGTGATTTGCCCAAGCTCACATAGAAATACAGTATTACAACCACAAGTTGTGGGGCTAGATGCAAGAATTGCTGGATGACATTGCATGGCCTGTGTTAGGTAGGAGGTCAAACTAAATGATCATAATGTTCCTTTTTGGTTATATGAAATGGGATTAGAACCCAGCTCTCCTGATTTTCAGGGAAAAAATAGAAGCTACCGTGCCTTCTCGTTCACTACACGTCATGCAATTCTCATTCAACAAACAATGAAAAATATATGCCAAAGACCTTTGTAACTGTGAAATAGCCCTAAAATGCTGCATTTTTAAAATGCAAGAATAAGCAAATTTCATAGTGGAACCTTTCACTAAGAATATTTCATCCAGCTCTCATTGATGGGTCTCTTTCCATTCAAGGACAGGAGATAGACCCCAGAATAACTCATTTACCACATCTTATTTTAGAGGCAGCATGAGCTAGTGGACGGAGCACTGGACTGGGAATCAGGAGAGCAGGGTCCCGGATCTGCCACTGACTTGTTGTGTGACCTTGGGCAAGACACTTTCTCTGTTTCCACTTCCATTTTTGTCTATCTTTCCTGTTTAGGCTGTAATCTTTTCAGAGCAGAGAGTGTCTGTGTTTTTCACACAGTGCCTAGCACAATGGGGCCCTGATCTTAACTGCGACGTGTAGGCAATAACATATCACTAATATTTTTCTAGCTTATCATACAACAAACAACATCGGTGGGATCACGTCTTGCTACAACCGAACCAAGCCATAGGGTGCAGAGCCACAACACTTTCCCAAAGTCTTAGTATGTCCAGATCAGAGGTTTGGATTGACCCCATTTCCACCTGCTACTTGGGGTGTCCTGTATTAGTTGTGTGCATACACTGGGGTGGGAGAAGGTATGCTAAATCCTTATGCTCTTTTACAGAAATCATCATAATGAAGGAAACAGTATTTTGAATTTAATGGCACTCATGGGATTGTTATTTTTTTTCTTTTGTGTTTTTAAAACAAATAATATCGATGCATTTGGGAGAGAGCCTATTTTGTGAGTAAATTAGAATATGTATGAAGTGCGATTCTCCTCTGCAATCTTTTTTTCTGATTTCATGCACATGTACTCATGGGAGGAATAATTCACTAGGTGTGAACACTTTAATAACATAATTTAAAGAAACATTAACTGTTCTGGTGCTGATGCACACATCAGAGCATCAGAAGGCCATAATAACAGTAATATTTAAAATGGATCCATCCTGCAGAGTAAATTATCTGTTAAAACCCTTTATTCCCAGCTCCACACATGCCAAGTGCTTTTAGTTTTCTGCAGTTTGATCAAAAAGCAGTTTCAGGCCTGAAGAACAATGGAAGAAAAAGAATATACATGATATAGAGTCGCAGTAATGACTCAAATCAGAGAGCACTGCTATCTCACACACTCGCACACACCAGGATCAAGACTGTTTAGGGATTTTACTTGTTGAAAACAAAACTTTCGTTTGCACCCAGAAAGAGCCCAACTAAAAGTAATGTGCTGTATCTGAACGCACCAACCTGTGCTGCCTCTGACATTGTGCTGATGATGTCAAAGTTCACGCCTCTGATAGGGATTGCACTTACACAGACATCCACAGGCAGGGACTCACCCAACGGATTTACATGAATGATTTCCCAGTCACTCATGAACCACCAGTAAAGAGGCTCCCGCCAATTGTCCCCAGCTCCATCTCTACACCCTAGGACTGTATGTACCATCTTACACTGCTCAAGGCTCCCCTGGGCAGTGCAAGTTCATTAGCTCACCACTCTCTGTGTGGAGTGGACACACCCTAGCCTTTGTAAACTGAGCTGAGATTTCCCAGGCACTTCAACCAAAACACACTGTTTTAGGTAAAATATAAAATAGGTTTATTAACTAGAGAAAGATACATTTTAAGTGATTCTAAGTGATAGGCATAAAGCTCAGAGATAGTTACCTCTAGAAAATGAAAAGTAAACACATTCTAAATCCTAAACTTTTAGTCTAAGCAAGAGTTGAATCAAACAATGTCTTCTGCTGACAGATGGTAAAAGCAGGTTACAGTTCCTAAATATATAGACTGGACTTCCTTTCTAGCCTAGGACCACCATACCCCAGTTCAAAGTCTTTGTCTTCCAGATGTTATTCCAGGTGTTGAGATGGGGGGGGGAAGCAAGTGATGATGTCACTTTCTGCTCTTTTATACTTTCTTCAAGCTTGCTGGAAAGATCCTTGCTGTGACGTGCAGATCAGGCAGTCCCCATTGGTCAAGCATTCTCCACTGCATATGTGCTCTCTCTGAGAAATCTCTGGAATGGCCACTGGGAGAGTGGACTCCCTTTTAATGGGCCATAAGCATATGGCTGGCTGGTCCTTTGTTGCCACTGAAAGGTTGTTGTCTCCCAACCTCACAACATATGTCAGTAACAGATATTGCAATACTTCATAGCTTCACATATAATCATAGTACATACAATCCAACAGGATATTAATGATCAACAGATGGTCTTTTCAAATGATACCTCACAAGGCATGCATTGTACAAAACACATCATAATCATATCACAATGATGAATACGGGGGTTTCAGGGTGCTACTTTGAGGTACAGAGTGTCGCACCTCCCCCCATAGTTTTCTGCAGGCGTGTTAGTCACTGACTAATGTGGAGGCAGAGTGCCCAAGGTCCTCTTTAGGTTTTGACAATACAACTCCGAAGCATTGCTAAACGTTGTAGTGCTACCTGTGTGTGTTTCTGTCAAGTTTTGTGTATCTTTTAACTCTGTGGATCAGTCTCGTGATCTCAAAAGTTAGCCAGTGTGTCTTCTCTGTGGTGCTAGAAAGCATTGCTTTGTATCTGTGCAGCATTGTTAACCCTTCTGCCTTTCGAAATGGTGTTAAATCAAGGCAGATATTAATGTTTTCTAGCGTGTAGATATTTTGGCATTTAGCTGTCAATGCCATGAGGTGGTGTGCCTCAGTTGTTCCTTCCACACTGCAGACCAGGTTTGTTATGGTTTCATTGCTGTGACAAGCTTCAAGCCTGTTTACAGGTGTTAGCTGAGAAGCAGCATTACCACAGGGCCTCTTAACACAGGGTGTGTTCTTATTTATCACTCTTAGCATGTCCAAAAGCTTTTCCCCAAAATTGTGTGCATTACACCCTTTCATAGGATTTACCATCAGTACCAAATTCTTTGTCATAAGATTTACCAGTAGCATCAAACCTTTTATCATGAGATTTAACAGTAACACCAAATCCTTCATCACAGACAGGTGTTTCCAGGTATTTTTATCATACCACGCCTTCTGTTTGGACAGTCTGGTTTGTTCAACACACATTGTGCCTTCCAACTCCTTCCTGATCCTTAACATGTACTCAGTTACTGGTCCCCCCGCCCTTTCTCTTCAGTGTCTCTTTCAGTATGGGTCCTCAATTCAATCATATTTTGGGGGCTTTTGTACCCCAAGATCTGGTGAGGTAAGGATGTAGGGGAATTCTGTATATTGGCTGGCCCTCTGTGGAGTTGTCTGCCAACCCCAGGGTTATTCCCATACAAAAAATCAATCTCCCCTCTTGGGGTTGCCCTGTGATCTCCCTATGAGCCCTGGGACCTTCCATAGGGGGTTGTGATCTATGCTGTCTGGGTTAAGAGTGTCTACTCTGGTAAAATGCACCTTTTTCCAGCAGCTCTCCCTCAGCTACTTTCTGTTTCTTATCAGCCTGAAGAAAGCCATCCTCCCCTCTGCCAGCTGGGTAATTTGCATTCTCACAGACAACCATTTCTTCAATAGAATTTGCATCCTGTCTTAAAGATCCTGAAATCCTGTTCATTTCCACAAACATATCAGAAGACAGGTGCCCTAAAAAACTGGGACTTGGATTGGGGTACCCTTCGTCACCACTTTCTCTATCTCTGAGAGGTCATCTGTGTGACTGCTCCCCTCTGAAAGGTAAGTTACACAGTTCCCTCAAAACCTGAGTCACAGGCTGAGTGCCTGTGTGCAAAAATGCTGAATCAGCCATTCTATCCTGAGCATCCTCTCCCAAGTGACCAGTGAGGAGACATTTACATACTCTCACTCTTCCTTCCCCAGTTTTCTTCTCTGGGCCCCCTCTAGGACACATCTCTCTATGCTCTCTAAAGTGGGATCTATTCCTGTTACACTCATAGACTCATAGATATTAAGGTCAGAACTGACCGTTATGATCATCTAGTCTGACCTCCCGCACAATGCAGGCCACAGAATCTCACCCACCCACTCCTGTAATAAACCTCTCACCTATGTCTGAGCTATTGAAGTCCTCAAATCATGGTTTAAAGACTTCAAGGTGCAGAGAATCCTCCAGTGACCCATGCTGCAGAGGAAGGCGAAAAACCCCCAGGGCCTCTTCCAATATGCCCTGGAGGAAAATTGCTTCCCGACCCCAAATATGGCGATCAGCTGAACCCTGAAGCGTATATTGCCTTCAGCTGCAGTGTAGAAGCCGGTCTCAATTTCCCTCACACCTGAAAGCAGGCTGCTTCCTCCTGCTGCAGAGGAATCAAAGAGACTTTCCCCTTTTCTTTCAGCAGTTCCTGGAACTTTACACTTTCCCTCTGGGGGCCCAGCATAATACTCCTCCTTGCTGTGGGCAAATGCCTTAACAGCCTGAGCTATACTGAAAAATCATTCCCAATAAGCATGTCAATGGGAATATGGCCTACTATTCCCACTGTTAATACACTTTCTAAACCATCAGTTTCTCTATGCATTTTGGTCAAAGATATAAGAATCCTGTAACCTCCTACTAATAAAAGCTCTGCCTTTTTCCCCAGCAATATGGCACCTTCTTGAATTACACTATGCTTAACCACAGAAATGTCTACACCTGTACCCTCCCATCCTAAGTATTCCTTGCCATTAATCTTGACACCTTTTATGTACTCCATGTTTGGTTCTGCAGAGGCTAATCCCACAACACCAGTACGATAAGTTTCAATTGCCGGAAAGGTTTCTGTGTTGAGGACAGCAGAATTAACATGAGCTATTTGTTGTCTGCTTCCTCACAGCCCAGGGCATTTATTCCTCAGATGATCAGTGGAATTACAGTGATAGCACCTTTTGGATTCTTCTATTTTCAAAGGGGATTAGAGGAACGGTTTTGGGGAAGTGAGTGCCCAGCCTCCCAGCCACCCTCTTCTTTTCCGCAGGGGTACAACGGGAACCCTGCTTTCCACCAGTTTAAAATCCTCTTTTAGTGGTTTACTTTCAATATATATGTGGGACTGCTCAAAGGCATCTGCTAGAGAAGACATCTCATCCACAGTTTTCACATTTTTGTCCCATAGACATTGTTTCACATTATCTTTACATATGCTTAGGAAATGCTTCTGAGCAAGAAGGTCAAATATTTCTTCAAAGCTTTCAATCCCTTTTCCCATCAGATCTTTCATCCTGTTTACATATTCTCCATTACTCTCATCAACATTTCTCTTAAAATTCCTAAATTTCACCCTATATGTTTCAGGGATAATCTGAAATTGTTTTAAAACCATTTCTTTGAATTTAGAGTAATACAAAGCATCTTGAATTGGCATTTCATTGAATATATTAAATCCTTTACCAGTTAACTTTGCAACCAAAGTGGGCATTTTCTTGTCCTCAGGTATCTCATGAATCACACATAGCCTCTCAAAAGTAATAATATATTCTGACAGGTTTCAGAGTAGCAGCCGTGTTAGTCTGTATTCACAAAAAGAAAAGGAGTACTTGTGGCACTTTAAGGTGCCACAAGTACTCCTTTTCTTTTTGTGAATATATTCTGCAACATCATCTGACTCTTTGTATGCAGAACACAATTGTTCACGTTTGTGGATTTTTGGAGAGATGGAAATCAAAATTGTTTTTCAATGAAAAAAATGGGTTTTAGAGGTGTTTTGGTTTTGGCACAAAATGTTTAGTTACTAAGAAAAAGTGTGAGTTTTTAATACCATGCTCTTAACCATGGTATCTGAGCACCTAATATATTTTTATCTGAAGGTTATTTCTCTTCTCATAGTGATAGATATAAACCAGATATCAGTTCTGGGTTTTTTTAAGGCTAGCACCTGCCTTTAATAACATTGCCCATAAGGGGTTATTGACCTTCCCTAGCAAGAGTAATTTTTGAGTGATTTGGTATCTGAGAAAAAAATGGAATTCTGTGGAAACCCACATAAGAGTTTTGGGGTCAGATGGGCAATTTGCCCACTAGGATCACTGAGAAAGAAAGGAACAGAGCCACTCTGATATCAAAGGCATCCAGTAAACTGAAGTAAATCAAAGTGGACAACTGATTAACGAAAAGTCCATCAGTCAACCCCACAAACAGAGTCTCCATACCTTATCCAGACATAAAAACCTAATCAAGCAAGGTCGAAGAAGCCTGAAGACCAGAAGACTCCAAGGATTATTTAAGGTCTCTTGTCAACATCTTGATCTCCCACCAGAAAGGGCAGATTTGAGAGAAGATGAAATGAAAACAGGGAAAATGAATAAATTGTCAGTATCAAGCAAGGGTTTCTTGAGCAAGGGCTGACAATTCCATCTATAATAAAAGCTCACATTCAATGAATAAAAGCTCACATTCAATAAAAGCTCACATTCTCCCACAGAGAAGCATTAACAATTAACTCCAGCCATTGCCATCACATCTTTCTACAGGATTTCATCAGCCGAAGGGGACGTGAGCCTTATTCATATAAAATGAATACACATACATATAAAATGATGGGGTCTAAATTAGCTGTTACCACTCAAGAAAGAGATCTTGGAGTCATTGTGGAGAGTTCTCTGGAAACATCCACTCATTGTGCAGTGGCAGTCCAAAAAAGCAAACAGAATGTTGGGAATCATTAAGAAAAGGGATAGATAATAAGACAGAAAATATCATATTGTCACTACATAAATGCATGCTATGCCCACATCTTGAATACTGTGTGTAGATGTGGTCTCTCCCCATCTCAAAAAAGATATATTGGAATTGGAAAAGGTTCAGAAAAGGGCAACAAAATGATTAGGGGTATAGAATGGCTTCCATATGAGGAGAGATTAAAAACACTGGGAATTTCAGCTTGTAAAAGAGATGATTAAGGGGGCATCTGATACTGGTCTATAAAATCATGACCGGTGTGGAGAAAGTAAATGAGGAAGTGTTATTTACTCCTTCTCATAACACAAGAACTAGGGCTCCCCAAATGAAATTAATAGGCAGCAGGTTTAAAACAATCAAAAGGAAGTATTTTTTTCACACAACACACAGTTAACCTGTGGAACTCCTCACCAGAAGATGTTGTGAAGGCCAAGACTATAACAGGGTTAAAAAAAGAACTAGATAAGTTCATGGAGGATAAGTCCATCAATGGCTATTAGCCAGGATGGGCAGGGATGGTGTCCCTAGCCTCTGTTTCCCAGAAGCTGAGAATGGGCAACAGGGGATATATCACTTGATGATTCCCTGTTCTGTTCATTCCCTCTGGGGCACCTGGCATTGGCCACTGTCAGAAGACAGGATACTGGGGTAATTGGACCTTTGGTCTGACCCAGTATGGCCGTTCTTGTGTTCTTATGTTCATAAGTCAGAGTACACACGAGCCCAAGATTCTCAGTGAGTGGCTGAAGTTCAAACAGAGAAGACTGCTTATCCCTCCTCAAGACAAAACTCTGCTACAGTGATGGTTGTCATCTTAGCTGACACATGAGCGTTTGACCCAGGGATCTCCAGAGCTTAAAGTAGGGGCTGCTACAGCTTAAGTTAAGGCTCCCTACCTGTGGACGGTAATAGACTCGCATCCTCTGTGGATCAGCATTGGCGGGTGCGGCAGGGGGCGGGCACAACAGGTAACACACTCACCAGTCAGTTCCACTAGTAGAGATAGACAGCTCAGTCTGGGAAGAAGTGATCTCATCTGCAAAAATATATGGGTTGTTTGTGTGTGCTACAACCCAAAGAAACAACGGGATGCCATCTTATCTACTCAGACATTTCACATGGGCTACATGTTAACCATGACTCTGGGCAGGAAAAGTCATGGCCTGCTTATGTAGTACAAACCTTATTACAAATGTCTATGCAATGGTCAATATGTTTATTGTTTTAGAGTTGAAAGCACTTCCCTTGAGAAATATGCCTCATGGACTGAAGAACAAAGCGATATTTACTGAGCAGAAAGCAAGGAACTGGCATGCAGTGAATATTTCACAGTTAAATGACAAAGCCGGACTGTGGGACCTTTTTCTGCACTCGCTTGCAACAACTTTACATTGATTTCAATAGAATCACTCCCAGTTTACGCTGGTGCCTGTGATCTCAGAACCCATGCTCCCCTTTAAACATTTTAAGGGTGAATAAATAGAAATGTGTTTAAAGATACAAGTGGCTGAACCACGTGAGCTTTGAAATATTAATATTTTTGAGAACCTGATCCAATCAAACTAAAATTGGACTTAATAGCAAAAAAGTAGAGAAAGGGACTGGTTATTCACCAACTTAACTCCATGGGATCCAATTCTCCACTGCTATTGCACCTAACGTAATCTTGTGCACCTGGAAAGCATATTAGAATTGTAGAATCTTACACCCGCTTTGCACAGGTGCAAATGACTCCTTGCTGCTCAAGGCAATGAAGATTCAGGCCCATTTTCTTCAGTGGAGTACCTACTTATGTGCACCAAGGGACATGAGAAGAGAATCCGTTGAACACTCCCCTCCCCCAGCTTCGCTGCACTGTGTGATTGTAAACATACTAGTGGTTACTCCTTTGACCTTTGCTGGTAAACAGCCTGACAGGAGGGATGGCTATGTAGATCCTCCAGCAACAAATAAAGATTGATATATATGTATAATTCCCATAAAACCATTGTTCTGTTTTACTAGTGAGGACTGACCGAATCCATCTGCTGCTCTCTAAGGACTACAGAGCATGGAGGCAAAATTCCGGCTAGCGTGGATAGCAAGAACGAGACAACTTGACTTTGAAATAACACACCGTTGCTTCATGACTCGTGGAGCATGCCTAAATGTGAGCTGATTCTGGGAAGAAGCTAAAGTCTCTTCTCACTCACCTTACAGACAAAATGCCACAGAGCGTTTTGTGTTTTCCCCAAAAGCTACCGATTTCTTCCTGAAGTTCCTCTGGAGCTCTATTCTCTTAACAAGCCTATCTATCCAAACACTGAATGCTGACAAAGGAGCTATTTCTTGTATGCATGTTTTCTGATAGGCTGAACTATCCAGCTTTAGAAGGAAGATAAGGAGCATATGACCTCATACTTCTTTCCCATCTCAAAAATCTATGATTTTTATGGCTCACATTCATCCCTGGTGTAATTCCTTTGACTTCAATGGATTTATACTAGAAGTGAATGAGTCCCACCGATTCCATGATCATTAACTAGGTCTTGAATGCAGAAATGATGATAATACTATATAGCCTTTGAGTCAGAAGGATCCCCAGGTATGTTACAAAATATCTCAGGGTCAGACCCAACTCTCAGTTATGCTAGTGTAAATCCCGAGTAACTCCTATAATTCTAGTGGCATTACTCCAGATTTACTCAGGGGAGAATCTGAGTGTCTGTTAATTTCTATGGTATACAGGTGTAACAAACTAACCTTTAAAAAGAAAAGGAGTACTTGTGGCACCTTAGAGACTAACAAATTTATTTGAGCATAAGCTTTGTGAGCTACAGCTCAAGAGCTTATGCTCAAATAAATTGGTTAGTCTCTAAGGTGCCACCAGTACTCCTTTTCTTTTTGAGGATACAGACTAACACGGCTGCTACTCTGAAAACTAACCTTTGTGGTTTTAGAAATGCACAGACTTCTTCCTTTCTATGGACTCACTAATTTCCCAACCTGTATAAGTCACTGCCCTCTACTACAGTATATTGGACCCAATCACGTGTAAAGGATTTTCCTACTAGCTAAGCTAATAATGCAATGCCACTCAGTGGAGACCTGTGGTTAAAGAGCCTGTTCCACATTCAGAAAGCAAATGCCTTCTCCAGATGTGCATAACTTGGTGGTATACCTGATATCTACATATATGTGGCCACAGATCATCTTAATTGAATTTCTCTGCTCTGTTGGTTTAATTGCCAGGAAGAATAGCCAAAGGTTTTAAACCTTATTAGTTTTGTTACATTATAATGTCACTGTTGCAGAACTGCAATTCATATGGTGTCTGTGTTTCCTGATCTTGGTGGTGGTCTTCCATCCCTCTTTCTAGAATTCATTTGGATGGCGTAGCCAGGAGAAGTGCGCCCATGACAGTGCCGTTATTTCTGCCAAGGGTTTCAGGCCGATGATGGCCATGGTTGGCTACAGGAACATGGTGGTCAAGCAATATAAAATGAGGATCAAGATACCATCTGACTTTGATCCCGGGCACTACCTGTGGATTAAAGACCATCAGCAAGGAGCTTATTAACTCCAGCCAACATAAATAGACAGGAAAGGTCCTCAGACAATCTCATTATTACTGTTCAGCTCATCATTTGTTCCTACATGGCCCCATCTTCCACTGGGGAGCTCCAGGGGGCACTTTTGAGGTTCCCCAGCATGCAGAATAACACAACCACCTTGTGGTATGCAGCTGACTCCCTGGTGTGCCAGATCCAGTCTGGGGGCAGGGTTAAACAGGGCTGCGGCCATGACTCTGCTTCCTCTCCTTCTACCGTTGGAGCACTATCCTACTCCCCAGGGGGCTCACAGGAGTAATCCCTCAATTTCCCTGCAGTTATCCCTGGCCTATCGACCGGCTGAGCAAAGGTGAGAGATGCTGTTTGTGCCACATCACCCCTGGCATTACACAGCCACGTTAATGGCCAGGCCTTGTCTGTCCTATTACAAATGAAAATAAACCCACAGTCATAGGGACTTTTTTTTGTAATGGTTCAAATGACTCCTTGGTGAGATCCTCAGGTGATATAAATCAGTTTGGCTCCATTGAAGAACGTGTGCCATTGCAGGTCCCTAATTTTTACAACATCATCACATGGAGCTTGCAGGCTGCTGGTGATTGTTGCAGGGAGTGGTTCATATCAGCCGTGGATGATTTCATGCGATGTACGTGTCAGTCCTCAGCTGGTGTAACTTGGAATGACTCCGGAGCAGCTGAAGATCTGACACAATATGTGCCATGTAAATCAAAGGGATTGAATTCCTGCTTATTAGGGAATTAGATTACATTGCTTGAATCATCTCACGAAACTCCATTCAGTTTACACGGCAAGACAAGGCCTCCAGAAGCTCAGAAGGATAAGCAGGGATCGCTTTTTTAAATCAAGTACTAGTATAATCGCACTTCAGCAATACACGGGATGCCATCAGACTGTCCTGTTCTCTCTCATTCGTTTCAGCATGTGTTTCTGGGAGAGGCTGATCCTCTTGGTCTTTGTTGACAGAGGCACTGGTCAGAAATGCAACTGAATGCCATCCCTGTAACTGGGTGGAATAACTCCATTCAGTTAACTCAATGCTGGTTTGTTGGTTGCTTTGTTGCTGTTGGTCTGTTGGCTGCTGGAGCTCATTAGCCAGGATGGGCAGGAATGATGTCCCTAGCCTCTGTTTGCCAGAAACTGGGAATGAGCGACAGGGACTGGATCACTTGATGATTATCTGTTCTGCTCATTCCCTCTGAAGCACCTGGCATTGGTCACTGTCGGAAGACAGGATACTAGGCTAGATGGACCTTTGGTCTGACGCAATATGGCCATTCTTACGTTCACCTTCGCCACTGTGTGACCATGAACAAGTCACTTAACCAGGTTATGTCCCATTTATTTTCCCATCTGTAAAAATAATTAACACTTCCCTACCTCCCTTGGATGTTGTGAGGCTTAACTCGTTAATAGTGGTAACATGGTTTGAGATCCGTAGATGAAATCTGCTATAGAAGTGTAAAGTGGGAGAAAGATATTGTATGTTACCACTTGCCTATATGTTGACATGAGAAAAAAAACACCTAATGCTTCATTAAATTCCACTCTACCCAAGCAGGAGGAGATAAACAGAATATTTCACTCAGATTAACAAAACACCAGAAGGAGATCTGTCTTGCCATAGGTATCAGAAAAGGGCTTGACCAGAACATGGGACTTTGATTTCATCAAACTTTTCCCCTTGATCAGATAGAAAGAAGAGTCCAGACTGATTCATAGAACACAGAAAGCTTTGGTAATGTGTATAAGACAAGGCTATGTTTACTCACTCAGTTCTGTGAATAGAAGTATGGTCCTGACTGATAATCATGGATCAGATCATAGGTCTGTTGAGTCTAGTATCTTGCCTGCAGAAGCAGACAATACTTGGTATCCGGCCGCAAAAAATGACATGGTCTATATCACAGTTAAACAGGTTCATCACTTGTATTAAATCAGACAGGGAACAGCTCCTTCTGATACAGAAATGACGGATGAATCCCATCATATCACATGAAACCACTCACTGCTAACATGAACTGCTCACTGCAACAGTCAGCAGCAGCCCACAAGTGCCACACAATGATACTGATTAGGGATCTATGGTGTAACATGGTCTGGCCAATATTCTGTCATTGCTGTAATGCCACAATCTAAGGCTTTAGTCTAGGGTGCCTTCCCAATCTGATTTCACATTCCTTCCATCAAACCTGGCTTTTCCTATTGGCTTACATGCAAATGCAGCTTCCTTTGTGTTGGTTTCCCAGCGCTTAATTTACATTAGAAGCAGGAAAATAACTAACTTCCCTTCTCTGGAAGAAAACCTGTTTCTCCCTGTGTTTGGTTACAGAATTTAGAGCATAACAACAGTAATTGTGCATAATTCCTCGTATAGTATTAATACATACATTCCACAATGATAGTAGTAACCAGTGTGTCCCTGGCTTTCATTTGATACCTTACAAGACATTTTTGGATATAAAAAGTGTGTGTCAAGTGTAGGGAGTTTGTCAGGCCTGATAGGCATTGCTGACACACAGCAGTGAATCACCAGTGGGCCTCTGTATCACAGGGCTGTTGAGAATTTAGGGGAAGATTGAACCCAGATCCAAGCTTTGTGGTTCTGGCCCATTCCCAAGAATCATTAGGGATTTTGGCTTTAAGTCAAAACTGATAAAATGTAGCCAAAGCAAAACTTGAGCATACATTATTATTCGCAGCTATGGCAAACATATCATTTTTTGTATGGTGAAAACAGTTTATGGCAAGAATCAATGTGCAGATTGGAAGCTCCACAGTGGGATCATGGGACTTTAGAGAGTCCTATGAAGAAAGAAAAATAATAATAATTCAAGAAAGGAAAAATAGCATAGACACCACCTAACCTGTGCTTTACTCCTAAAATGTTCCAGAGTTCACATAAAATTAATCAGTGAACATCAGAAAAATAAACCCCACAAATCAGGAAAGTCAATGGGATAGCTCAGCTATAAACAGAGGCAGCCCATGATGGTTGTTATAGAACGACTTTCAACTACTGGCTCTGTCCGTAGCAAGGAGTTCTTTAGAGGATTTCCTTGGTGGCTGTAGTAAAATAATCAGTTTGTTTAAAACATTTCAAGGCCGAGTGGACTTCCTTGTTTTTTCTTAAGTGTCTGTTAATGCTAATCCCTTGAGTAAAAGCTGCAGGGCCAGAGATCAGGACACTTTTGGATTCTCATCCTGACCGTACCCATGACTTCTTGTGATCTTGGGCAAATCTCTCCACCTCTCTATACCAATTACTGGTAAGAGAGAGGGAAAACCTACCCAAGTTTGCCAAAGCACTGTGATATTAACAATACTTTGTTTCCTCATCTGCAATGTGAAGGATACACATGAAGCGTGCAAACAAAAATGACAGAACTCGATGAAGGCCACTGAATAAGATGGCAAAAAGAACAAGATTAGAACTTGTAGCTTTTGGGCATCTACTATCTTGGCCAATCATGTGATGCTGCCTCTTGTAGATAGTCCATCCACTCAAGCTCATGTTGTTGGCCTTCATGAGTTACTGTCATTGCCTTACTATTACTAAAACTGAATTCTTAGGCTCAAATCCTGTAGTTCTTACTCATGCACACCTCAACTGACTTAAATAGGAGATGTGCTAGAGAAATTAAGGATTGGGCCCTTCCTGTTAGGCTTTGTTTGGAGTAAATTTGGTTCTCATGAAAGGTACCAGCTTCACTACCTTAGAAGAATGAAGTCCTTTCCTTATTGCCAGATCACTTATATTAAAAGCTCTGCAAAATTTCTCTACACTGGCTCATGGGTGATCCTGATACGTGAACTGGGGGACTTTCTAGAGATGAGAATGTAACTCACTTTGCATGGCTCATTCAATCCCTGGTCTCTTTGCTGAAACTGCCCAGAAGAATACCAGCTTTGGGAGGCTTTGTGACATGGAAACTGGTCCAGTAGGATTAAGACCACCAATTTATATCACATAGGCAATGAAAGATACGTCAAATAGAAAACAAAATTTAGTCTCTACAATCTGGACTGGATTTGAACCAAAATGCAAAGATGAAAACTTCTGTCACTCATTACCCATAAAGCCAATCTCCAAGGTCTATTACGAATCCTCTCAGCCAGCCCAGTGCTAAGCTTTAATTTCTAATACGTGCAAACTCTGCTTTTTCACTCAAGAGATAACCCTTCTCTGGGTTTACGAGCCCAAACTCCCTCCTCCCAGGGAGTAAGTGTGGAGTACCTATCTCTATAGCACTAACACACTTCTCTTCACTCAAGGAGTGACTGCAGACTCCTTCCCTGCAGCCCTTAGCTGCTCTCAGCTCCTGGGCTTTACACAGGCCCCTCCTGTTCCTGTGCAGCTGAGCCTCATTTAATCAATCCCTGTTCCCTGTTGCCTCCTCCAGGTGCAGCCTGGGGAGTTAATTGATCCACCCGGCCACTTTAACCCCTTCAAGTCTTGTGTGTGGTGGACTTCGCATCACAGGCATAGAAGTGCAGCAGTGCATGGAAAGTGAAAGGTAACAGGAAAGAAACACAATGAACATTTTAGAGCCTTCACAAAGTTTTGGTTCAGACTGGGTTCCAGAAATGGACAAAGGTTGGGATGATGTGCGGAGAGCTTGCTATTTCGTCTGACCCAGTTCACCCAGACCAGCCTGGACAGATCATTTCACTCCTCAAGTACATAGAGAAGCTCTTTTGAAAACTTGTAAAGCTCTGGTTCTGAACAACAGCCACAATATATTTACAAATGAAACTAATCTTTTCCAATACTAGTACTTAGCAAGAGCCATCTGATGGATTTGAAATATTTAAAGTTTATCTACCCTTTTTATGTATTAGCATATTAATCTGCCTTTCCAGGATCAAATGCAGCCTTTGTAGCACTATTTTTCAGGGGGCGGTTTCTGATGTCTTGTGACTTGTCTGTGTAATTCACGTTTGAAAAGCCACAAAAGATTTCAGAGAACAAGAGAACTCCACAAATCCCTTCCCAAATCCTTCAATCGTTAGATAAAAAAATCCCGACATTCATGTTTGTAAACCCAATAATGGGACAAATTCCAACCATTTATGGCTACATTTGCAATTGAGTTCTCTGCTAACATGAAGATTAAAGCAGGGATTAATTTCTAGCCCAAAGAGCCAGTGTTTAGCTTCACATACTGCTAGTAGCCAATTCATTCTTTGATCACAGGATATACCAAAATGTTAAGAGTATAGGAACGATAAAAATGGTCATTTTTGATATCTCTTGTTTGAAATAAAGATTAGAACCATTTTTTAAAAAATCCCATCTCCATATTTTCTCCATGGATTCTTTGTACTTTTAATAGGAGAGTTGTTCTGGCATAGTATAAAGCCTTCCAGGGTCTGGCAAAGTGTATTACCTAATGCTGTTTGGCTGGAGTTAAAACATACAAAGATGCCAGCCCCAATGTCTTTATACTAAGGGTAATTTGATAGTGTTACTGGAGGTGAGCTCCTTGCCCTATGCAGTGACCCCGGTAGCAAACTGGCATTCTGATCTGGCAGATAAACAAGACTGTGACAAATAGCCCTGACATCCTTGTCAGAAGAAAAGACATGACTCAGACCTGGTATCTGTGAGCAGACCAGTGCCAGCCTTCTGTGACAAATGGTTCTAGTCTGACAGTGTACTTCACTGCTTGAACTTTCATCCATCAAAACAAGAGACAGACGCACAGGGCGAGGGAGGCGAGGAAGGAAGAGCGAGAGAGAGCCAGAGATACAGACAGAACGGCTGGGCTGCCAGCTTTTGTATTAGGAGTCACATCTCTTTCCAGCATTTGAATACTGTGTGACTCTCATTTGGCTCCCCAATGGAGCAGTGGATCTGCAGGACTCAGAACGTGTATAAACAAAGTGATATTTCTTACCAGGAACATTGGCAACACATGGATGGATACTATGGGACAGATTTGTTAAAAAAGTAAAAAACAGAATCCACCATGTGCACACCTAAATAAGCGACTAGTTGACTTTAAATATAGAAGTCAGCTCCTATTTAGGCTCCTGACTCAAGTGGCCAGCGCTCAGCAGAAAAATCTGTTCTCTGTGTGCTGCTAGGTGCAAAATTCTTTAAAATCTGGGTTCTTAACTTGGGTACCTAAATGAGATCCGAGCTTCTCTGAAAATCTGGTCTCAATTGTTGGCTCTGAGCTCTGGAAAATCTGGCCCTGTATAAAACCCTAAATGGGATCAGTTAGTTGAAGTTAGTTGAACCCATAAACTGATGCATTGTGAGTAGTAAAAATTAGTAGATGATTAGTCAGTCCTCAGTGAAGACTAATTGCTTTGTCTAACTGTTTAAATTCGATCAGGTGTCTTTTTTGAAATAGATCAGGTGTCTTTCTTGAAAATACCGTATTTTCCAGGTAGATTAACTAGGGTAAACTCGAGCTGCAGGACCCTTAATTACATCCATTGAACAGTGTTGATCAGATGCTGCTTTTAGTTACAATGGTAAACTCTGAAGTCTGCTGAATCTGAATAAATTTTCCAAGCTTCTCTGAGGGTTTTTAAATATGCCATAGTTTACCAGAAAGTAGGTCATGTTTTACATGTGCTAAATTATACCTAGAAAGATGTGTTTTCTCCCTCCTGTAGAACAGGATGCTAACATGATGTCCTATCAGTTCAGATTCTCATGGCGGAAGTCAAGGAAAAACATGTTTTCAGCCATTCATGTGAATGCACAATTACACCAGGAGACATTTGTTGTTTAGGTAACCATGAAAATGATCCTAAATGGAAGGACATGAAAACAAAACCAAGTAAGTGACTAGAGCTGTGTGAGACTTTTACAACAAAACAGGGAAAACTCACCTAGCTTTGAGTTTGGCTGCAAGCTGAAAAATCCAATTCAGGTGAATATGGGCTATTCTGGTTTAAGAACCATCAGAAACTCAATGGTCCCTCATAGTTTCAAGCTCAAAGCATTCCCATTTTAGCTGAGTGTTGCATTAAGTTTGTTAGAACCTGAAACTCAAAGCAAATTTCAGGGGTATGAAAGTTCCTGTTAAACTCACCACCCAGTTTCTCACAGCTTTTGTCAGAGTGGATATTTTGAGAGCCAAGACGGTGGGCCAGATTTTCAGCTGATGTAAATTAGACCAACTTCATCGCAGTCAGCAGAACAGCTGGCATGTCTGTCCAAGTGAGCATTTAAAGTGCATAAATAAGTCATAAGGGAGGGAGGATGGCTAAGGCACAGGAATGGGATCCCCTCCTTAAAACTCTCCTCTGCCATGATGCCTACAAAAACCACATGAATGGTTAGGTCACTGGGCCCAGATCCTGAAAAGTCCTTAGGCACCTAATTCCTATTGACTTCAATGGACATTAGGCAATGAAATACCTTTGAGGAATCTGGGCCCTAGTATGTGACAGCTGCTTATCATGATGGCCAGTATCTTCTCACAGTTACCTTGTGCTCTTCCATGCCCACTTGTTGTCTTATACTTATTTTATTATCTCTTTGCAACAAGGGCCATCTTTCTGAGATGCGGTGGTAAGTGTCCTAGCACAATGGGGTGCCTGTGTTATTAAATGTGAACAGTAACACATTCCTACTTCACAGGGGTGCTGTGTGGTTGAAATCCTTAATATTTGTAAGTGCTCTTGGAGATCATCTAATAGGACGCACTGCAGAAGTGCAAATAATATTATTACTAGTCTAGGGGTGAATTTTACTGATAGAGGAAATAAAACGTGAGAAAATAGTCACCTAGGGCTTAATGCAAATCTCACTGAAGTCAATGGGAAGCTTTCCACTAACTTCTGTGAACTTTAGGTCTGGTCCCTATAAAAAAGAAAAAGGGAAAACACACACTGAAATACTCACTTTTTTCCAATTCATAAATAAATATAATGAATACATTATCATGGAAAGTCAGAAGGAAAGGGGCAAGAGAATACTTAATTACTGTTGCACATGTCAGAGTTGTATTCAGTTAGCCATAATTCATGATAATAATGTAATGTGCCATGATTATAATGCCTTAGCTGTTTATATTGCACTGAAACACTAAAAAAGGAAAAATAAGGGCAAAAAATAATTAAGAACAGGACATTCTAATCAGTAATCTGATGTTTCAGTGGTAAGGCTGGGTAAACAACTGATTTTGTTGCTTGCTGTCAGTTCAGATTTTTTTTTTAAGTGTGCTTTGAGTTGACCCAAAACTTATATTTTTCAAAAATTTTAGAAAATTGAAAAGTTAAAAAAAATAATTTGGGGTCAAATGAAACATTTTTTTTCAAGTCAAAATGAAATGTATCATTTAAGTTTTCAGTGTCTTTTTAAAAAGGGAATTGAAGAAAATTTCAAAACAAAATTTCATTTTGAGTCAAAACATTGCCATGTTTCATTTCAAAAATGTTGAAATGAAACATTTTGACTTTTTTATTTTATTTTTTCCCCTACATGAACAATTTGGTAAAATGGACATGAATTTGTTAGACCTTTTGGTGTTGTCCAATCTACACTTTTCACCGGAAAAACGTTTGGGCCACAAAATGTCATCCTGCCCTATTCAGCACCAGAACAGGATCAGAAACCATGATCTCCATGTTCATTATACTACCTAATAGGACCTCATTCCTAACTGTAAGCACATTCTTAAGTTTCACTGACTTTACATACTTAAATCCCATTGACTTCAGTGGCTCATGGGCTTAAGGGTTTTGCTCAATTGACTCCCAGTGAATTCAGTGGAGCTTGAGGGTGCTAGCATCTTGTAGTATCGTGCCCTTTAAAACACAGTACATCATTCAAATCGCTTAAGGGCTGATCCCATGCGAGATTTCAGGCTTAAAATGTGGATCAAGCACTTACAATGTTTGGCTATCTCCATGCCACTCCTTACTCTACATATCAGTCTTCACTTCGCAAAAGTTCTGACTAGAGAACTGTGACCTTGTTTTTCAGCTCTTTCAAGTGCCTTCCATACCAAGAGGTCTTCAGGAAACTGATGGGAAAAAATCTATTTAACCTGGAAATAAATGTCCTTGATGACCGTATCCATAACTTGACCCTTCTCTTTCGCAGAAGGAAAAATAATAATTAACACCCTATCTGAAATTTTAGAGATATTTTCTCAAGGTAACTTCCTGTCCACACCCCTCCACTGGTCAGCTACATACAGAAGAGAGAAGAGCACAGTGTTTGAGCTGCAGTGTCTCTGCACTGATGCAGCTTGGGAGCCTTATAGAGGAGATCTGTTTCCCCGTGGGACACCTCTTAAGGCCCCTACTTTTGGCCTCCTAACTTTTGTCTTCACTACTGGGGTAAGTCAACCTAAGTTACGCTACTCCAGCTAAGTGAATAATGTAGCTGGAGTTGATGTAGCTTAGGTCAACTTACCCCAGTGTCCTCACTGAGCTGCATCGGCGGGAGACACTCTCCAGTTGACTTACCTTACTCTTCTTGGGAGTGAGAGTACCAGAGTCGACTGGAGAGCACTCTGCCTTCGATTTAGTGGGTCTTCAGTAGACCCGCCAAATCGACACCCCCTGCATCGATTGAAGCAGCCTCGATCTCCCTGGGAGGGAAGACAAGCCCTAAGTGCTTGATCTTGTACCATTCAACTCAATGGGAGCTTTTCCGCTGGCTGCAACAGATGCAGCATGAAGAACTAATGCTACCACAAGATATCGAAGCCCATTTTACCTTTTTCATTCACATGGCTGGTCGTGTCATTAATTACCAGCATTATGCATTAAATCTGATTTTTTAGTTAATGAAACCACAGTTCGGACTACAGCACAATCACATTTTTTTCTAAATTTTAATTAAAAGATTTTTGTATGATGCAGTCAGAGAGCCATAGAATGATAGCAGATCAGGGCTGGAAGGGACCTCAGGAGGTCATCTAGCCCAACCCTCTGCTCAAAGCAGGACCAACCCCAACTAAATCATCCCAGCCAGGGCTTTGTCAAGCTGAGTCTTATAAACCTCTAACGATGGAGATTCCGCCACCTCCCTAGGTAACCCATTCCAATGCTTCACCACCCTCCTAGTGAAATTTCCTACTATCCAACCTAGACCTTCCCCACTGCAACTTGAGACCATTGCTCCTTGTTCTGTCATCTGCCACCACTGAGAACAACTGAGCTCCATCCTCTTTGGAACCCCCCTTCAGGTAGTTGAAGGCTGCTATCAAATCCCCCCTCATTCTTCTCTTCTGCAGACTAATTGTTGTTTGTTTTGTTTTTAGGGAATTGGACATTTCCGTTTTTTTAGTAGTTCTAGTTTGGATGAATCATTTTCAAATTAGGGGTTGTTCTTGAACTCTGCTTTATCTGTTAGCTTCACCTTGCTATTTGTTAATCAAGTCATAAAATCATAGAATCATAGAATATCAGGGTTGGAAGGGACCTCAGGAGGTCATCTAGTCCAACCCCCTGCTCAAAGCAGGACCAATCCCCAACTAAATCATCCCAGCCAGGGCTTTGTCAAGCCTGAGCTTACAAATATCTAAGGAAGGAGATTCCACCACCTCCCTAGGTAACGCATTCCAGTGTTTCACCACCCTCCTAGTGAAAAAGTTTTTCCTAATATCCAACCTAAACCTCCCACACTGCAACTTGAGACCATTACTCCTTGTTCTGTCATCAGCTACCACTGAGAACAGTCTAGATCCATCCTCTTTGGAATGCCCTTTCAGGTAGTTGAAAGCAGCTATCAAATCCCCCCTCATTCTTCTCTTCCGCAAACTAAACAATCCCAGTTCCCTCAGCCTCTCCTCATAAGCCATGTGTTCCACTCCCCTAATCATTTTTGTTGCCCTCTGCTGGATTCTTTCCAATTTTCTTTCCAATGTATTCTTTCCAATACATCCTTCTTGTAGTGTGTGGCCCAAAACTGGACACAGTACTCCAGATGAGGCCTCACCAATGTCGAATAGAGGGGAACGATCACGTCCCTCGATCTGCTGGCAATGCCCCTACTTATACAGCCCCAAATGCCATTAGCCTTCTTGGCAACAAGAGCACACTGTTGACTCATATCCAGCTTCTCGTCCACTGTAACCCCTAGGTCCTTTTCTGCTGAACTGCTGCCGAGCAATTCGGTCCCTAGTCTGTAGCGGTCCATGGGATTCTTCCGTCCTAAGTGTAGAACTCTGCACTTGTCCTTGTTGAACCTCATCAGATTTCTTTTGGCCCAATCCTCTAATTTGTCTAGGGCCCTTTGTATCCTATCCCTACCCTCCAGCGTATCTAACTCTCCTCCCAGTTTAGTGTCATCTGCAAACTTGCTGAGGGTGCAATCCACACCATCCTCCAGATCATTAATGAAGATATTGAACAAAAACGGCCCGAGGACCGACCCTTGGGGCACTCCACTTGATACCAACTGCCAACTAGACATGGAGCCATTGATCACTACCCGTTGAGCCCAACAATCTAGCCAACTTTCTATCCACCTTTTAGTCCATTCATCCAGCCCATACTTCTTTAACTTGCTGGCAAGAATACTGTGGGAGACTGTGTCAAAAGCTTTACTAAAGTCAAGGAACAACATGTCTACCGCTTTCCCCTCATCCACAGAGCCAGTTATCTCGTCATAGAAGGCAATTAGATTAGTCAGGCATGACTTTCTCTTGGTGAATCCATGCTGACTGTTCCTGATCACTTTCCTCTCCTCTAAGTGCTTCAGAATTGATTCCTTGAGGACCTGCTCCATGATTTTTCCAGGAACTGAGGTGAGGCTGACTGGCCTGTAGTTCCCAGGATCCTCCTTCTTCCCTTTTTTAAAGATGGGCACTACATTAGCCTTTTTCCAGTCGTCCGGGACTTCCCCCGATCGCCATGAGTTTTCAAAGATACTGGCCAATGGCTCTGCAATCACATCCACCAACTCCTTTAGCACTCTCGGATGCAACGCATCCGGCCCCATGGACTTGTGCTCGTCCAGCTTTTCAAAATAGTCCTGAACCACTTCTTTCTCCACAGAAGTCATGTGGTCAGCCACTAAACGTTAGCAAGGAATTGCTAATAATGAGTCATAGAGTTTAAGGCCAGAAGGGACCACTAGATCGTGTAATCTGACCTCCTGTATAGCACAGGCCATGAACACCACCCACATACCAAACCCAACAATGGAAATGAGACCAAAGTAAATGAGACTCACAAGAGACTAGACCATTATATGACAAAGGCAAACAATAGGAGGGACTGAGGTGCACCAGTCCTCGAGCCCCCTGCAATGAATAAATGAGATATATCCAGATAATCCACTTGTTGTAGAGAAAGACCAAAAAAACAAAAACTTCCTAGGACACTGCCTATCTGACCTGGTGGGGGTGGGAGGGGATTCCTTTTCCAGCCCACATGTGGCAATCAGTTAGATCCTGAGCATTTGAATAAGAACTAGCCAGCCAAGCACCAGAAGGAGAGAATGCTCAATGCCATCTCAGAGCCCTGGCCAACCCCACCCAATGTATCATCTCCAGCTTTGGCCATCCCTTATGCTTCAGAGGAAGATGATAAAAAAAACTCCCAGAATACACTGGGGGGAAAACAATCTCTTCCTGACCCTTGCAGGTTGTGGCTGAAACCCTGAAGCATGAGCTTTAGGAATGTGAAGCAAGGAGATTTTTCTCCCCAAGAATCAGGCAGGCACAGACAATGCTGAAGGGGCTTATTCATGGTACCGGGAAGACTGATAAACAGCTTCAAAAATGTAGTGCTACAGTGACCAATTATATACCTTTTTCTTATCACTTCATTTGCATTTATCTTGTACTTACAGAGACAAACATAGTTTCAGAGAGAGAAAGAACATTTAACATAATAATGACAGGAGCAGAACGTACGCATAAAACTATTTTGATTACATTGATTATCTATAACTGCCCTTTAGGTGAAGGGGTGGGGTGGCAGTGAGTGTTTACATATATCTGGAGGGCTGTGAAGAGAGGGTTTGTTCTGTTCTAAGAGTTGAGTTACTGGGAAGACATTTGACTATATAAGTTTATCAAGTGTTTACAGCTGCCAGTGTCCTTGGCCTTCCAGTGTTCCTGCTTGTTAGTTACGTGGGTTTCTGTCTTAGCTGCTAACTGAATTTTAATTCTTGCCTAACAGGAACATAATAACTAAACCAGAAGTGAGCCCCAAGACTATTGAACCCTGCTCCCTAACAGCGAAAGCAACCCTGTCATACAATTACACTCATAAACTACTCTGTCTTAAAACTAATTAAGTTGTTTGCCCCCACACCTACTACTGGGAGACAGTTCCAGAATAACATACTTTCTGGTATGGCCATTCAAGTGAACAATCATTTGTTTTAAAACTTTTGAAATGTAACATGGAGAACTCAGCTGCTGTCTGAAAACTGTGAATAATGGATAATACCACACCATGAATCTCAGCAAACCAAGATTTTATGTATTTATTTATTTTACTAGTCAACCAACTCTAATCATTCACAGTGGCATTCAGTATTCACACATATCATCTCATGAAACTCTTAATTATACTAGAGAATTTAATGAAAAAATGATTTCTTTTCTGTGGCATCTTTGTAATTACATTACATGGTCCTCAAAACGAGCTAGAAGATTTGTACTTCATTGTATTATAACACTGGGCTTTTACCTCTGGGACCTCGAAGTGCTTAGAACTACAGTGATGGTTACTATAGAGAAAACAGTAGTAGACAGATACTTTCCCTAACAAATGAGAGGAGAGGGTATGATCAAAATAGACATTGTATCCATTTAGTAGTATATTCTATCATTACCATGTGCCAGACTGAAGTTAATATGCTATGAAACACTGTAAGGAACAAGGAGTACCTAAGTCTAAGTGAATTATGAAGTCCACTGAAATCAAATATATTCACAGCATATTTTTAAACTTAACTTGAAGGATAATGAGGGCAGTGCAAGGTGGATCTCATCACTGCAAATCCATGGCCATAGTTGGCTTACAATTCTTTGCAATAATAATCTTAGACAACTGTCCCTTAGATTTATAATAACTACTTCAAGTACTTTGCAGCTTCCCTTCTCTTCTAATTTGTGTCACATCCAATGAGAGCACAGTGATTTGGCAGCCATAGCACAGCACTAAACATGAGGCATGGACTCTGACATTTATTTAGAGAATTAATTAGAACAAACTTGTTTCCAAGAATTGGGAAATATTATGAAAATAATACCAAAAAGTTCTCAGTAATGATCCCTCTCTAACCAGTCACATGGTCTGGGCTCCGACTTACAGGTCTGAAGACAGCCTTAAAGATACAAATTACTTTTAGAGATGGAAAGTGTTCCCTACTTCACACCTACCATCAATACACTTAAAAATGCCCATACCTATGAGATGAGCTACTTCCAGAGATTTTGGGCCAGATCCTCAGCTCAGTGTAAATTGGTACAGCTCTATTGGCAAGAATAGCAATTCCAATTTACACCATCAGAGGATCTGGCCCAAAGTTCTTTCTTTAGCTTGAGTAACAGAAGACTTTGGTCTAGCCTTTGGAGATGGTTGTCCCAAGTTCAGCCCCTCTGGATGACCTGTAGTGGCGTATTGTGTTACTAAACTAAACTTTGCTCTCCTTTTGTGACTTTACTGAGAGCAGGATCCAGCCTTTTCACCTCAATGGTAGGGAAGAGTCATTTTTCACTACAGGAATCACAGGGTGTCCTGGGTCATGTGTTATGCAGGATGTCTGATTAGATGACACCAATGGTATCTTTTCTCTTTAAAATATCCATTCCCTATCCTTTTGAAAGGGAACTCAGTGAAATACTTTCATACATTTGGAACAGTTCAAGGTGCTTACCAAGCAAATATGATGGAGACGTCCAAATGTTAGGAAATTTTGGGGCAAGGTACAGTTAAGAATTAACTCAATATTTCTTTTTTGTTCCAGACAATGTTCATAATGAGCTCACCAACTGGAATTTGCACTTCCTGATTCATTAGCCCTCTGGTTCCTATTAAATTCATTGGTAGCAAAGCACAGAATCATAGAATATCAGGGTTGGAAGGGACCTCAGGAGGTCATCTAGTCCAACCCGCTGCTCAAAGCAGGACCAATCCCCAATTTTTGCCCCATATCCCTAAATGGCCCCCTCAAGGATTGAACTCACAACCCTGGGTTTAGCAGGCCAAAGCTCAAACCACTGAGCTATCACTCATCTGATATCAGGACTCTGGAAATGACCTACAACTCCCAAGACAGCAAGCTAGGACTGTTGCAAGGAAGGCCTTGAAAGAATAGCATAGAAAAGTAGGAAAGTGTTCACAGATTTAATGATACTTGGTCTTATGTTAGACATTTGCCACTGACAAACAGACAGCTGTCTACCTTTGGGTTTTATACTGCTGCCCATCACCATGGTATCTGTGCTCTTTACTGTGGAATGGTGATATGTATTGAGGCAATCTGTTGATGAGCTTGCCGAAGCAATGTCATAGACAATTATGACATTCAGGAAACTGACTCAGTTGAAAATGTCATTAGTCCATATTTCCTACAATTCCAACAACTTGGTTCTCTTTACTTCTTGCTTTTAAATAATGGACAGGATCTTTATCTGATATAAACTGACTTCAAAGGATTTACCACAGCTGGCCCAAAGCCATCAACAAATGTAAAACAAAAATATTATTTGATGGAGAGGACTTAGATTGTACCTAACTTTGTCATTTTTTATTTCTTTGTGGATAGACATTGTTTACCCACATCTGCATGCAATAAAACATTTAATAAATAAAACTCTAATATTTCTCCAGATTTTTTTAAAAAGATCTTATATTATATTTATATCAGCCAGTCTGTTTAAAGCATGTAAGAGATGCTGTGTCCCCCTATTCAGTGAAGAATCTACATCACTAGAGCTTAGCAGATTCTCTTTCTTTCTTTCTTTCTTTCTTTCTTGCTATCCAGAGATCTTAACGTTGCACCTGAAAGATATGTGACTCTGCCAACATTAAGGATTGTATTGTTTCTTTTAGTCACACCTTTGCTTATGAGGTGGTGAGGAGCATTGTTTTACCCACAACTCCTTGGTTCATGAAGGAAGGTGACTGATGCTACAAGACTTCAGCATATGCTGCCTTGTGTAGCTAGTCACCTCTGCTTGACTGGAGTGGGATGGGGTGGGACCATGTATTCATATATTGTTTACATCTTCCTGACACTTCTGGGGTGGCCTGAGTTCTAGATGGCATTAGCAAGGACAAATCACTGTTCTCGGGGAGTTAATGGGGATGGTAATTGGACTAAGGTTAAAAGGAATGGGAAAACTCCTTGTGCCCTTCTCCTCCCTTGACCAGCCAGCCAGAGGTCAGCCACAGTCTGGCCCTTAACTTACAGTAGGGATGTTTGAACCTCAAAAGATGCTCCATTTGAATGCAGTTCAGACAAACAGCTAACATTTTAGATGCTTACTCAAACTTCCTGGCCTTCTTGAGTCTTCAGAAGTGGAATGGAATCCTCATGAGATTCCTCAGACTTCTTACTTTATGTATTGGCTGAAATATCACAAGAACAGTTTTTGTTTCTTACCACTGCTGTTTCAGCAGGTTCCAGTTGAAACCTTGAAGGTGCAAAGATGCTCAGAAGTGAAAACCAATTAGATGCCACATACCTGAACATTTCATAACATCCAGAAGTTTGGGCTATAGGCATGACCAGTGCTTCTGTACAGAAGAAGTTCTCTTCCATTTTTTCAGACTAACTACTGACGGCCTAAGCAGGACCTAAGTGGTCAATAGTTCTTGTATTGTTCCTGCCATGTGGTAAATTTGGAGTTCTATAGAACTGTCATTGCTTACACTAAAAGTGAACTTGGCCCATATGTCCTGAAATTTAGTGGTAAATACCTATATCTATCTATTGATAGATAGATCTATGATCGAGGTCAAAAATCATGAGTAGTATAGAGAAAGTAAATAAGGAAGTGTTATTTACTCTTTCTCATAATACAAGAACAAGGGGCCACCAAATGAAATTAAAAGGTAGCAGGTTTAAAACAAACACAAGAAAGTATTTTTTCACGCAATGCACTGTTGACCTCTGGAACTCCTTGCCAGAGGGTGTTGTGAAGGCCAATATTATAACAGGGTTCAAAAGGGAGATAGATAGATAGATTCATGGAAGATAGGTCCATCAATGGCTATAAACCAGGATGGGCAGGAATGGTGTCCCTAGCGTCTGTTTGCCAGAAGCTGGGATTGGGTGACAGGGCATGGATCACTTGATGATAACCTGTCTGTTCATTCCCTTTGGGGCACCTGCCATTGGCCACTGTCAGAGGACAGGATACTGGGCTTGATGGACCTTTGGTCTGACCCAGTATGGCCGTTCTTATGTTCTTATGTTGACATGTATCTATAGACAGATAGGAGCTCACCTGTATTTAATCACATTGAGAAATTACACACAAACAAAGGAACAAAATCAGAAGGTCACCAGTGAATCTGTGTTCTGTAATTAGAGACTCACTATGCCACAGCATACCACAAGCAATCTACAGAAGTTAAAAATAGCACGACTCCAAGAGGTGTGGTGTGACATTTGCTGCAAGGAACATCTCTGCAGCTGTAATGAAGTTAAGCATTTTGAACACTAGTTCAAGAGATATTTCATTACTGGTGCAACTGTGCTTTTGGAAGTACTTGGGCCACTGTTTCTAGCTCCATCCTAAACCTGACAGGTGCATGCAACTTTCAGAATTTTTTTGGATGTCAAAAGAAAAAAAAAGTCTTGAGTTCACTTTGAGTTTTACGGTAGATTTGGTTCAGGTCCGTTATTATGTTTCCAAATCTGCTCATATATCCCTACTTGTTTGCTCTTGTTTCAGAATGTACAGAATCTGAGTTAAGTCCTCAGCAGCTAAAGGGAATGCACGTCAGTTTGCATCAGGATCGTGATGGATTTTACCCAAGAGAAAGCCTTAGTTGCAGCCATTTCCAAAGAAGAAGTGATGGTGATTGCATTTTCTTATTCAATTTAGATTTTCCCAAAGTAGCAAGAAACGTCTCTTAATAATTTATCTGGAGTTTAAGTATAATATTGTTAATTGATAGAAGTAATTTCAGTACTTTTTAATATAGCAAGTCTCTAGTGTGCAATATGGTTAGTCACTGAATGGCATAAAACACACAGAAGCCTTTTTTAATTTAATTCTAAGTTCTGAGTTCATTTTCACATGGAGCTGAAGCAAGGATATCCCAATGAAGTTCACACTGGGATACATCTTCTTGAATCTCATCAGCAATGGAACCTTATGTTAGCCAATCACACAATTATACATAATATACTACAGGTGGAAAGTAGATATTCTGAGCAAAATCCTTAGCTGGTGTGAACTGGAGTAGCACCACTGACCTCAGTAGTGCTATGCTAATTTACACCAGATGATGATGTGGCCCTATTTTTTCTTGCTGGCAAAAATACCAGTGCTGTGGTACAAAGACCTACCCAGCCTTTCTCCTTGAGGCGCTTGCCACAGCTACACAGAGGAAGTTTACCTCATTTACATTTATGGCCACATCTGATCCGTACCTTTCACATCTAATTTGAATGTCTGGACTTAGTGCAGTTTTACTACAGCTACACTTCTCACACATAGTGAACCGGATCCACTCCCACAGGCTTCCGCAACAGCTGATGTGCTCCGGATTGAGCCCCGGTGGTAGGAATTCCACCAGGGGAGCAGACTGTGGTGACCAGCAGTTCCCACAAGCCCTCTTCTGCCCAGCCTGTGGCACAGTCACCAAAGGGGTGGTGCTAGCAGGGCAGTGGGCCTGACCGGGGCTACACCTTCATTCTGTGCGCCTGACACAGCACACTGCATCGGCTGAGCACCTACCCCATGGAACCCCTTTCGTATTTTAATGCTGCCTTCCCTTATTGCCTCTATGTGTCACCTCTGTAACAATCTTGAGGTTCATTAAATAACAACCCAGTGAATGAGAAAGGAATAAAAGTTTAATAAAACAATCTGGAGAGCTTCTGTAGTGAGCTGCTGCACACAGTCATGGGGTGTTTCCAAGCCCCACCTCCAGGGCACATCTCCAAATTCCTATGTTCATAATACTGTCCCTTATGAGGGAGAGTCTCTAAGTTATAATCTTCTACAAACATATCTCTACATCTTTCCTCTTAAAGAAAAAACAAATTAACTCAGAGAGAGAGAGACACACACACACAGAGAGAAAGAGAGAACTACTATCTACTAAAACATACATTGACTTCTCAACCCACGTAGTACATTTCCATAAACCCAGTGTGTCAAGTGCCTAGAGAAGAGAGGTTACCAGCACAACACGCTTGAGTGAGTCTTTACCACTCACTTTCCGCAAATACCCCTTCTCCAGGCAGGTTAGCAAGTCTCTATGAGTCTTTCAGGACATTTAATCTTCCACTTTGATCTTCTCAGTCTCAGCCTTTCATTAGAGTCTGAGTTGTTCTCTTGTCCCTTGACAGTTTCTCCTTTGTGCCTTGATGATAAAGGATTAGTCAGATGGGAAATGCTAGCGTCCACATCTACTGCCAATGTGTTGGAACTTTCTGGGATTACTCTTATATCCTTTCAATTATGTTGAAATGTATCCCCCTGGTCTTTCTGGGCTACATAAAACCCTGGATGCAGCTGTTCTTTAATTGTACCCCTTTGGCCCCAAGTACTGGATGTGTGATTCCTCAGGCACACTCTATCGCCTGGGTTAAGAGATGGGCGATCACGGGCCCTTTTGTCAAAATCATATTTCTGCTTCCACTTCTGATTTTCTTTCATCTTCCGTATGGTTTCATTGTTATGAGATTTCAGCAAGTTCTCAGTAATTGGTAAATTACATCTGATCTTTCTTCCTATTAACAGCTGAGCTGGAGAAAAGCCATTCTCCAGGGGAGTACTTCAATAAACTACTAATGCTTTATACAAATAACCCCCACTGTCATAAGTCTTTTGCATAAGGTTCTTTACTATCCATATAGACCTTTCCTCAAATCCATTTGATTTGGGGTAATTTGGACTTGATATTTTGTGATGAAAATCCCAATCTCTGGCAAATTGCCTAAAATTTGCACTGAAAAATTGTGGCCAATTATCACTAAAGACTTCATCTGGAATTCCCCGTCTGGAGAAGATTCCCTTCATGCTGGCTATCACTGACTTACTATTAGTACTGTGCAGAGTGCAAATTTCTGGACACAGAGAATAATAATCTGTGACTATTAAATTGATTGCCAGGTAAGTAAATCAGTGCCAACCTTCTCATAAATCCTTTGTGGAACTGGATGAGGTCTCAGGGGCTCTGTCTGTTGGCATGGCTTGTATTTCAAGCATGAAAAGCAGTTTTCTACCACATTAGTGATGTTTTGATTGATCCGCGGCCAATACAGCATCTCTTGTGCTCGTTGTTTGCACTTCTCAATTCCTAAATGACCCTTGTGGATCTTCTGTAGCATTTCTTTTTGGAGGCTCTTTGGAATTACAATCTTACTGCCCTTGAAAATCACCCCATTTATCACCGTAAGTTCATGTCTGCAGTTCCAATAGTCTCTTATACTTGGACAAAAAATGCTCATTTATTAGGGCCCCCCCTTGAATTATCACTTCTTTAAGAATTCTCTCAATTCCTGTTTCTCCATTTCCTCTCTTATTTGTTGTAGTTTCCTGTTAGCTATGGAAATTGTCTTTACACTCAGATCCACATAGGCTTGCATCTCTGGCTCTAAAGTCTTCTCTGGTTTTGTGGGAGCCACAACCAATATCATACTTTTGCAGCTTTATCATCATTCTTTGACTCTTTTAGGTATAGTCATTTAGCGGTTTGCAAAATAACACTATTGGGGGTTTGTGGCAACTTCCCCTATCTGTCCATAAATATACTGATTTAATATCTCACAGGCAAACAATATTCCTAAAAGCTCCATCTTGACACGTGCATATCTGGTTTCTGCCTCAGTCACCCCCTTTTCCCTACAATGAAAGGGAGCATGTACATGTTTTTAATGGTTGATGCTAGCAATGCACCTCCCCTTCACTGAAATATTTGTTTCAGAATAACCAGCTCCTTTTATTTTTGTTTGTCCCAGTGTTGGTCTGTTTTCAGTCTCTCATAATCTTGTTCAGACAGAATATTAACCTGAGCTCCTGTGTCCAGTTTCAGTGGAATAATTGTTCCATTCACTGTCTTAGGCAGTATCCAGACACTCTCATCAGGCTTGCTAGATCCCACTACATCTATACAAAACTCCTCAACCAGATTGTCTTTAACTGAATGCACTTGCCTTCTCTGCATTTGGGATCTGCAGCATTTTTTTTTTTAAATCACACATTTATGATAGTTTCCCAAAGGCAACACACACTGTTTGGGGCCATGCTGTGATCCACACGACCATCTGTACCCAGTCTTCCCTCTAGCAGTAGTTTTCATAGTGAGTGGTTCCACTCTTTGATTTGACCTATTCTGGCTATATTCCTTTTTATTTACAAAAAGAAAAGGAGGACTTGTGGTACCTTAGAGACTAACCAATTTATTTGAGCATAAGCTTTCGTGAGCTACAGCTCACTTCATCAGATGCATTCAGTGGAAAATACTTATGCTCAAATAAATTGGTTTGTCTCTAAGGTGCCACAAGTACTCCTTTTCTTTTTGCGAATACAGACTAACACAGCTGCTACTCTGAAACCTTTTTTATTTAGTACATGAACAACTCCTTCTGCTGAATTCAGTTCTTTCGCTTTTGCTTTCACAGTTTCCACGGCCCTGCATATTTGGGGAGCTTGTTCTAAAATTTAAGTCTCCTTCACGGAACCGTCTCTCTCTTAACACATTATCTTTAATGTCACAAATGATTCTATCTCTGATCAGAGACTCTGTCAGCTCACCAAAGTCACAGATTTTACTGAGTGTCTTTAATTCTGTGACACATTGCTCTATGGTGTCATCAGTTTTTTGCATGCAAGTAAAAATGTGTCTCTCTTAAAGGTTTCACTCCTTTTTGGCACGTAAAGCTCCTCAAATTTAGTCAGTATTTTACTTAACTTCATGCTTTCACCTTCTTCAAACTTAAAGTTGTTATAAATATCCAATGCTTCCTCCCCAACAACATGCAAAAAGATTGATGATTTCACTTTTATCATTTTTCTCTTCTGCCCCCATGGCTGCTAAATACAATTGAAATCTCTGTCTGAATTTTTTTCCAGTTCTCTGCAACATTGCCTGACAATTTCACACTAGATAGCTGTTGCAACACATCCATATTTGGCTTCTTTCCCCTTCTTAAGTTAGTCAAGCTAGCATTGTGCTCACCAAACACATGCAAAAGCCTCAGTGCCTGGTGCTCCACATGGTTCCATGGTGCCTCCTCTTGTCTCTGCTTTCAGTTGCAAACACAGGAGTTAACTTCAAAATGACTGCAGTGTCCTTCTCATTCAGCACATCTGACACAATGTAACGATCACAGAGTTCATTAAATAACAAACCAGTGAATGAGAAAGGAATACAACTTTAATAAAACAAACTGGAGAACCTGTCTGGTGAACTGCTGGACACAGCCATGTGGTCTTCCCAGCCCAGCCTCCAGGACATATCTCCAGATTCCTATGCTCATAATACTGTCCCTTCTGAGGGAGTGTCTCTAAATTATAATTTTCTCCAAACATAGCTCTACATCCTCTGCCAGGGCTGAGAGAGTGGCAGGAAGTTATTTGTGTGGGGACAGGGACAGGCCATGTGGGTCACCTATCCCCATCCCTTAAGACACCCTGCCAGGAGCTGCCATACAACACTTTTGGCTAGCCTGGTCGTGGGAGCCTTGGGCATGTGAGACCCACACAACGAGCCAGTGCTGAGAGCATGCGGAGTCGGTCAGCACTGCGCCCAGCTCATGAGACAGCTCATGGTGTCCGACACCATCAGGTGGTCCAGAGACATCTACATGGAGCACATCATAGGACACCATCAGTACTAGGATGAGTAAACAAGACCACTGGTCAGGGAAAATAACCCACTTCCTCCCCAATGAACCAAGAGATGCACCCCACCCATGTACCTATTTGCTATAACAACACTGACTTAGACTCTAAAGACATTCTATGCATGGCATACCCAAGATCACTTATTCACTGATGCTTTAAAAACTCCTGCACCCCAATCTGGGTCTATACTGGTTGTGCGCTATGTATGTATCTTTTGAACCTTGTAACCGATACTTGTAACCTCTCATAACTTAAGCCTGACCCCAGATGTAGAGTACCTTCCTTCTTAACTTGTGTAAATTTGATTTTCAACATTAGCTTTAATAAAATTTTTCTTCCTACCAGTCTGAATTTGAACTACTGTGGCATGGCATGAGTGAAAGGCAGGCACTCGAGCTTAGCAATGACACAGCAGATTGGAGGGGAACCTGGAGGCAGTGGAATGATTGTGAGATGGTTTGGGGCAATAAAAAGTTGTTAATAAGTTGTGCTCCTCTGATATTTTGCTGGTACATTGTCAGTCTATTACTGTTTTTCTATTCCTGCTGTCCTCAGGGCAGGAACTGTATCATGCAATGGTGTTTGTACAGCACCTATCACAATGGGGCCATGATCCTCTAGGCACTACTGTACTATAAATAAATAAGAATATTAGAACATGTCCAGAAACATTTATTCTTAGATTTCCATTAAATGTTTGAATACTAAGAACTTGACACTGCCCACATTTTTTTAAAAAACTTTTCATGATGCACATGGCGCGCACACACACCACTACTTTTCCCAATCCAGGACACAAACTAATGTTCCAATAGCAGGATTTTCTGTGGAATATAAATTCTGCTTCTCAGTCAGCTCTAGTCATCAACAAAATTAGGACTCAATTGTAGTTGCAAAAGACCAAAGACTGAGGTTCTTACTCCCTTTTTACTTTGATTCTGGCCATGCCAACCACTGGAAATTTGTCTGAATAAAGACAGACTGGAAATGGAGATTGGATTCAGATGGAGATCTCCAAAGCTGAATTGGAGTTTTGCTGCTAAATCCCACAGTCCACCTTGAAAATTTCAGTCTCAATTTTTGGTCCAGGATCTTTATAGGTAAAGATGATTAAAGTACCCAGCTTCATTTTCAGCTCCCAGGCTCAATTGGCCAATTTAGAAAAAAATCATCTTGTAACTTGTAAACCTAGCAAACATGCGAAGGGAGTCATTTTGGCTGGGTTCTCAGTAGAGAACTGGTGTGTTCTTAACTTGAATTCGCTAGACGGAGTTAAACACAAGGTAAAATCCTAGTTAAGACAAGTCAGTTGGCAACTTTCACATAAGTGGGTTAACTCAAATTGAGAACACACCCTTTTTTTCCTAGTGAAGACAAGGCCTGAGAGAGAATAAGTGTGGAACCAACAGGTGTCTTCTGTAAAGCCACTTTACAGAGCAATGTCATAATTTATCATACTGGTGCATTCTTTGGACATGTTCTACACTCAGTTACACTGCTGCAAACCCGGGGTCACTTCCATTGATTTCACTGGAGTTAAACAAACTCTTACACTAGTGTAAATGGGAACAGACATTGGCCCAAAATGGCCACATTGCCGCTGTTACATCCCCTCATCTCGCTCAGTGTGGCTACCCCTCAGGCAATCTCTGCTGATTCAGTTTTTCTCTATTTTATTAGTTTCCCAGGCTTACCCTTCTCCCTTGAGTGCCAGAAGTTCTTCCATGTGTATTTTAATTCAGCCTCCCCTGTAGTTCAACCTATTTACTCTATGTAGAAACTTGTTCTACATGCTGTGCTGTTTAGTAAAGCTACAGGCCAAAACAGAAATCGACAGTGTTCAGTGACCTTTTCCTCTGACACCGCAGTCTCTTGTCCTGTTCCCTCCTTGGCATATTATCCACGGTACACCAGGTGACAACTGAGCTATCTGCACAGATACAGAAAGAGCAGCAGAGAAAACAGAGATGACACAGTAAGGGTTGCAAAAGCCAGAGCCATTGTAGGAGAAAACAAACAAGACAGATTAGAGTAAACTCACTGGCTCCTTTGGTCTTGTTGTTATTCATATTCACTTGCATTTGACTCTCTCTTCTCTCCAAGCCTGGCCAGCCTGCTGTAGCAACTCATGGGCTCTCCTTAGCCCTGTCACTTTTATGATCTGTAACCGAGATAGTAGCTCACATATAAGAACCGCCATATTTTGTCAGACCATTGGTGCGTATAGCCCAGTACCCTGCCTCTGACAGTGGCCAATGCCAGGCGCTTCAGATTGAATGAACAGAAGAATACAATTTTGACTGATCATCGTCCACACCCAACTTCTGGTAGTTGGAGGTTTAGGGACACAGAGAGCATGGGTTTGCATCCCTGACTATCTTGGCTAATAGCCATTGATGGACCTATCCTCCATGAACTTTTCTAATTCTGAACCCAGTTATACTTTTGACCTTCAAAACATCTCCTGCCAACAGGTTCCAGAGGCTGACTGTACGTTGCGTGAAGAAGTATGTTTGTTTTATTCCTTATGTTTGTTTTAAACCTGCTGCCTACTCATTTCATCGGGTGACCCCTGGTTCTTGTGTTGTGTGAAGGTCTAATTAACATTTACTTATTCACACTCTCCACACCATTCATGATTTTAAAGACCTCAATCACATCCCCCCTCTATCTTTATCTCTATCATTACTGTTTCTTAGTATTTATTGCTATTTAGGACCAGATCCTGTGCTCTGGCCAAAATGCATACAGCACAACTCAGGGCACAGGGAAGTCAAAACTTTTACCTTTATGTTCCCTTGATCCTGAGCATACTTAGTATTGGGCCAGTACCTCAGTATAAGTCAGAACAGACTGGAGGCTGCTGTAAATTACATTGGTCGTCAATGGCCACAACTTAAAGTCCCGTAACATCATCTGGGGATCCTACTTTGCTGAAGATATGTCCTCCTGCTGGCAGCAATGGTGGTACAGGAGACTCTGTGCTGGCCTTATTCCACTGGAAGGCTCCCCCTTGCACTAAGGTGATGATCTAATGCCCAGTTGCACGGGGTTTATGGGCAGAATCTTCTGGCATTGTGCTGCTAAGAAGCTACATAGAACCTGGCCATCTCAGAGCACCACATGGGCCCTGTCATAAATATAAAGGGAAGGGTGAACACCTTTAAATCCCTCCTGGCCAGAGGAAAAACCCTTTCACCTGTAAAGGGTTAAGAAACTAAGACAACCTCGCTGGCACCTGACCAAAATGACCAATGAGGAGACAAGATACTTTCAAAGCTGGGGGGGGGGACAAAGGGTTCTCTTTGTCGGTGTGTTGTTTTTGCCGGGACCAGAACAGGAATGCAGGTCAGAACTCCTGTAAAATGTCAGTAAGCCATCTAGTTAGATATGCGTTAGATTCTGTTTTGTTTAAATGGCTGATAAAATAAGTTGTCCTGAATGGAATGTATATTCCTGTTTTTGTGTCTTTTTGTAACTTAAGGTTTAGCCTAGAGGGATTCTCTGTGTTTTGAATCTGATTACCCTGTAAGGTATTTACCATCCTGATTTTACAGAGGTGATTCTTTTACTTTTTCTTTAATTAAAATTATTCTTTTTAGAACCTGATTGCTTTTTCATTGTTCTTAAGATCCAAGGGTTTGGGTCTGTGTTCACCTATGCAAATTGGTGAGGATTTTTATCAAGCCTTCCCCAGGAAAGGGGGTGTAGGGCTTGGGGGGATTTTGGGAGGAAAGACGTTTCCAGGTGGGCTCTTTCCCTGTTATATTTGTTAGACACTTGGTGGTGGCAGCAATAAAGTCCAAGGGACAAAAGGTAAAATAGTTTGTACCTTGGGGAAGTTTTAACCTAAGCTGGTAAAAATAAGCTTAGGGGGTTGTTCATGCAGGTCCCCACATCTGTACCCTAGAGTTCAGAGTGGGGAAGGAACCTTGACAGGCCCACCTCCAAAGTGATCAGTTTACTGGTTGTGGGTGTGGATCTCTTGGAGTGGTAAGATACGCTCATCCTGATACTCCTTCTGTGAGAACAAAGAGGCTGTATGATGCTAGGACATGAGAATGAAGGTGCTTTGCACCAGCTTTGCACAGCTGTAAATGACAATGCAAGGTGCAGTGAGAACTCAGGCTCAACAAGTAGCAGGGCCATGTACTTCCTTGAAAGTGCTAAAATGGTGATGATGAATGGCACTAATGAGTATTTTGCAGTCACAAAGACCAAGGACAGGCTGGGACACGGTGACTGACTTATCCTGATATTTGTAGCTGAAGACGAGGATTCAGACAGCACGGAGAAGCTATCCCTCTCTCTCTCCAGCCACCAATGTTCTCATAATGGCCATCATCAATATCTGGATGCCTCTCATTAATTGAAAAATGGTTGAGCTGGTCAAAATTTTTTCATCAAAATTATTTTTTAATGAATACCAGCTTTTTGATTAAATGGAAATTGTAGTGAAAAATATTTTGTTTGCATTAAAAAATGTAGGTGTTTTGTTGAAAAAAAAAAACAATATATTTTCTGTTTGAAGTTTTCATTTTTCTGAGAATAACCCAAACACCTTAAAATAAAATACCGGCATGCATAAAATACTTTAGTTTTTGTCAAAATTTTTCACAGAGGGAAAAAAAATTCACTTCTTGAGCAAGCTCTAAAATGCAGCATTGTTCTCACCTTGCTGAGGTGCGTCCTGCATCCATTCTATGTGCAACTAAATGAGGTTTCTCGCCAGCACCTTTCACCTACATTCACTTTTCTTTTAATAAGAAAAAAATAACAAAACTGTAACATCTGCATTTCCCTCCCTGAGTGACTTGTCTGCATTGTGTGCTCCTGAAGCATGGAAATACATAGCCAAGAGTAGTGCCAGTGCTATGGGCCCCTGTGGGACTTCTTTGAGACGTGTCCTGAAGGAGGCCCTCGGGGTCACACAGCACACCAGTTCTCTCCAACGCTTAGAGACAGTAGAAGAGGAAGGCAGGATGTGTTTGCATTTACCTGTTATTTGTTCAGCATGGAAGCCAGCCAACAATGCTGTTAGGTGAGGAGATCTCTCACACACAGGTACAGACATCCTGGTGTATTGTGTCCATAAACAGCAGAATGGCTCAAGTGGAAGCAAATGCACTGGCAACATTGCTTGAACTGTGCGCTGAGGATGAGATCTGGCACCATGTCTACCCCAAGCAGAAAGATGAGGCTGGAAGGATGCTGTGACAACACAAAGCTTTAGGTTATGGCATCCCATTGCACTTCCTATATCTACTACCCAAACATCTGCCAGACCATCTATATCTCATTCAAAACAACAACAATTTCTGTCTTGCTTTGATATAGACTTCAGTAAAAAAGGATGTCATGACATTTTATTGACTCATTTGGGCTGTGAAATAGATATTTTGGCCCAGATGCTCTCCTGTGCTGAGAGCGAGGCAGGACCAAATACACCTAGACAAGTGGTCCCCAAACAGTGATGCGCACCCCCATAGAAAGATGTGGAGGAACATTCAATGGGGCATGGTGGGACCCGTGCCAGCCCCCATGGGGGCATGGACAGAGCGCCACTCATCCCCATTCTGTCCCCAGCTCCACTCTAGCACCACACCTAGCCCCAGCCGCAGGTCCAACTCCGGCCCTGGGTTCGGCCACTGGCTCCCGGCCCTCTCCTGGCTGTGGTTCCACTCCTGGCTGTGGGCCTTGCGCAATTGTAGGCTTGTTTAGAAATGGTTAAATCAGCTGAATACATTAAAAATGATGGGCCCAGACCCCGTACACTGGTGTAAATTGTCACTTAAGGCAATGGTGCTGTGACAGTTTGCACCTGCTGAGGATCTGCCCCGTGATCTTTATCCTTTGCCCTAATCATCTGTGGGGCTCTTTGAAAGAGTCACACTTTAGGTCTGCAGTGCGTCAAACTATCCAACACTATCTTGGCACAGGAAAGGAGAGGTCAAGGGAAGCAGCTGATCTGGTGACTCTCTCCAGGACTTCATTAAGTCTGAGGAGACGTTCCTAAGGCACCGCCAGGATTCACTTTTTCAAATACAAAACTCATGTAAAGGGCAAGGGGTGGGGTGGAGCGGGGAGCGAAGCAAATCTCTAAGTCCAGACTGCTTGTCTAGTATGAAGTGTATATATATCAGCGTTTGCTTAATTCCAGCTGAGAGAGAAAGAAGGGCAGAGAGACAGAAATAGCAGAGATGAGTCACTGTCAGACAGTAACCGGGGGAAAGAAAAGGCTTTTCATTCTGACCTTAGAAGGAAGAGTGACTGAATTCGGGGGCAGATGTTCTGATTTTTAAATAAGCCGGAACCTGGAATGAAATCCGGCACCTGACACACAATCCAAGACACAAATAATCCAGTCTCAAATAAACGGCGGCCACAGTCCATCTCTCTCTTTAACTATTTACTGAATGAAAAAGAGAAAAGGACTCTGTTAAAATGTCCATACGTTGCACTTATATTGCACCTCTGAGGTTCTCAAAGTGCAAATATTAACTAACCGAATCCCATAACACCACTGTGAGGTAGGTCCAAGCAAGAAATATAGGGTTAGATTCTCTCCCTCTGTTCCAGTCACTATATGATGCTGATGCAGTGGCTGCAATCTGGCCATACCGATCTAGCAGAGAATTCCCCCAGGATAGGGAGCTCTCCACTGGTATGAAGCCATGTAGCCAGCTCCTAAATCAGTTGTTGTCCCCCCCCCCCCCCCCGCCCAACTCCATAACATTCCTGAGGTAACCTCGATACAAACTGACACAGGAATCTTTTTCTGCAGTGTAACACTTTCTAGTACAACCTGTGAAACAAGGTAAAACACTTGAAAACCCTGCCTGTGGGCTGCTGTCCTCTCATGATAAGTGTGGTGACCACGTCTCCTTCCTCTCTGAGCTTTGCCCATGTGGAAAATATAGGCCTTATCTCGCTCAAACCATGTATTTCTGTTCAAAAGCCTAACGCCCATGCTCCTATTTTAATGACCTCTCCCTTTCCCTCTCCCTTTTTCCAGTTCTATCACTGCACTGTCCAAAAATATGAAGGGATGGCTGTGATGTAGTGATTCACAGAGAAGAAGCAGCTGTGTTAACAAAGAGACAGCCACAGGAAGTAGAATTGTGGGACGAGGAAAAAATAAAAACCCTCTGGATGGCTGGAAATCCAGTCCACAGTATACCCCTCGGGATCATCAACTAGAAACATTTTTTGATCAAAGGGCCAGTTGCAAAACGCCCAGCAACTTTGGATCAGACCCCAAAGACTCACTCTTAGACAAAGCAATCAAAATAAAACCTTCTCTCTTTTCCTCTCACTCAGGCAAGGCCATTCTTAGGCACAATAGTAAACAGAGTGGCTGTTTCCAGTCCCACATTGTTGCAATGGCAGAGCTGATCTCCTCTTCCTGTAGAGGAATCATGTGAGAATATACACTCCCCTGAGATTCCTTTGACACACCGTGTCATCAGTCTAGGCCTCTCACACCCTCAGGCTCACCTGGAACTCACCACCAAAACACTTGGTTCAGGCCACAAAGATGCTGGGATTAGAACTCAGGAAGTTGTTTGTATATAGGCCTGTTTGTTAGCCTGAGATAGAATTTTAGGTCTGATTTTTGATACTTTTATATCCTTACTAACAAATAACAAAGACACTGTGTGTTGCCTCTGCCCAGCCAGATGGGTTTGTTAGTATAATGAGGAAAGAGAAGGGATAGAGTTTAAAAGCATTACTAGGTATGGTGGGAGTGTACTATACGAGCATACACTGGAAGGCAGCCTGGCCCCTCTTTCAAGCCAAGGTTAAGCAACCAGTTAGGAGGGGCAATAGGGAATGGGGGAGGGGAGCATAAAAAACACTAAAAGCCAAAGAAAGGCCTGGCCTTGGGAAGAACACAACCTCACTCCTTACCCCTCCCATGGGATACAAAAGAGATGGCACCAAGACCCCAGACTCATGATCCTCCAGAACGGACCATGACCATAAGTTGTAAGCGGTGGGACCAGGCGCGTGCACTGCAGGTATATTTGAGCCTGCTAAGAAGGAGGAAGTGGGAATACAAAACAGGGACATGGGTTAAGGCTCTGCGGCGTTAGAGCTCAATAAACATTGCAATGCCTGCACTTCGGACTTCCGGTCTTCTGATTTCTGTCTGCGTGACAAGAACCAGAGGAGGAGTGAAGGGAAAGCCCCCTAACAGATGTCTTCACTCCCTGTCCTGTGACCCGCCCAGTAGCTCACACTTCTCTCTCATTCACAAATCAAGTTAAAAATAAAAGCACTTCATGAATATGAGGGCTGCTTAATGATGGCAACCAATTTGATCCCTCCAGCAACAGGTTGAACCCCTTTTTTCTACATGGAATATAAATAGCTGCCCCTCAACCAGAAAGTGGGTGTGTAGGGAGGAGCTACAAAAATCTAAGGTTCAATTAATTATGGAGGCCAAATAATACAAAAACAGGAAGGAGACTGAATTTACTAGGGTAAAAATGAGGGAGCCAGAACAGGGCACCTAGAAGCAAACCTCAGGCAATGCTCACCCCTCCAAGAAAGAACACAGGGAGACTGTAGACATTGCCCAAAGGAACTCTGCCCAGATACATGAGTATAAAAGTGCCAAAAAAACAGGCTGCAGAGAACCTGCCTTGTCTGATGTCCCATTCCTGGTCTGATGAATGGTTGTTTTGGCCAAAACGAGGAGGAGGTCGATGAGGAGCTCCCTGGACATTGCGGGACCACAAATCAGATGTGAATGAATTAAAAGATGCAGGGAGCAGTGCAGCCAGCACCTCAACAAGAGGTTATAGAGGAGGGGCCTATTTAAGTCCACAACTGGTGCCAGAGTTCGAACTTGGGAGGTTCTGGCTCCTGTGCTAAGCTCACCAGACCACATTCTCTTTCTTTCACAAATTATAAGGAATTAAGCATGCAATTAAAATTAATTGTTGCTGATGAATTTCAGTGCTGCTAAATGGTGCCAGGTTGGCAGACTGGGAAGTTTGCAAGCTTCCCCACACATATGTCTCAGGGCAGATCCGAAGACATTACTTCTACCGTGAAAGATTGGTTCAGTCCACATGACATTCAGTCTTTGGCTTCTCTGGTGAGCCTGAATGCTGGAGTGTTAACAAAAGTCCTTTGGAAACACTTGGTGGGATTTTTGAAAGAGCACAGCATTGGCCTAATTCTGCTTCCATTGACAGTAAATTCTCATTGTCTTCTGAGGGAGTTTCTAAGCCAATATTTGTATTTCTGAAAATCCCACCTATAATGTTTGGCAGAGGAAACGTCTTCAAAATGTACATTCCCTGTAGACTTCCATCTGTGATGAGCTCATATCTAACCTACCGTGCTTGCTCTTAGCAGACGTGTTCGGTGATATAGTAATATATGAGCTCATGAAAAGCTCCTCCTGTAAAGATCTTTGACTCGCTTGGGACATCAAAGCTAATTTGCCTTGCTGTCTCTGTCTCCATGCAATAGGCCTGTGTGTTCATTCTTTGCCAGTTTCTCCTAATGTGTCTGAATGGAAGATCAAATACATTCAAAGTGGTTATTTTCTAGGGTTATTAATGTTTTCCAAGCGATTTCCTTGTGGATGACAAGCCTGCCAGAAGCACTCGTCACCTGGCACTTCATTCTATTCCTGAGGCAGCAACACGCATGAGGTTGTTTTTGGTGAGCAGAGGAGGGTGAGCTCGTACAAAGGGCTGGTTCTCAATTAGGAACTTCTGAATTGCAATACAAAGGGACAGCTCCTCAGCTACTGCTAATCAGTATACTGCCATTAACATCCAGGGACCTCAGATGGTGCAAAGCAATGTAGTTCCACTCAAGTCAGTAGGCCAGACACTCAGGTAGGGCAAATCAACATAGTTCCATTAAAATCCATCGACCAGATCCTTACCTGGTGCAAATCAGTGTAGCTCCACTGAAGTCAGTGGGCCAAACACTCAAGGGCTGCAGATCAGCATAGCTCCATTGAAGTCAATGGGTCAGATACTTGGCTGGGGCAAGCTGGTGTAGTTCCAGTTAAATCAATGGGCCAGATCCTCATGTGGTTCAAATTGACTTAGCTCCAATAAAGTAAATGGAGATATGTTGATTTATGCCAGCTCAGGATCTGGCTGATCTCTCTTAACCACATTTGTTCATGCAGGTCCATCTCCAGCTTACCACAGTAGTGACCCTACAGTGCACACCAAGGGCCAGAACCTTGGGCATGGAATGGTTATGATGTATCTTGCCCCCAAGACCTGTGTAACTAGCCCCAGGAGGATCATTCATTCAGCACCTACCACAATGAGGACCTGGTCCATGACTCGGGCTCCTAGGGTCTGAGGTAATACAAATAAATAATAATAATCATTCCAGACCGATCCTGCAACAGCATGCAGGTGCGGCCGGGACTTGTGTTCCAGATGCTGTGCTTGCTGCCTGCGTAGCAGAAAAAGGGGGCACTTGGTTAGAGCAAAGGGAATGTAATCTCATTGCCCCTATTCCACAGTGATCCTGGACTAGGTTCTCAGCCACTTTTGGCTACTAAAGGCCAGCGTAAATTAGAATGCTCAGAGTGCTTCTCTAATACAGCGTGAGGGGGAAGGGAGAGAGAGTAGCACCAGGGCCAAGGCATTACAAACCAGGGGGTTAAAGCAGCTTCATGCACCCCCGATTTGAGCTCTGTGGACTTGTTGCCATTACTGGGGATTGAGCGATGGACTGCAAAAGCAGTTTTAACGCATGACCATGTCACTTTATGTAGCCCCTCCATGGAGACTGTCCCTACCAGGAGCAAATGTAATCTGTGAAGAGGTCTGTGTAGCAGCCACCAAAAACACACGCAAGGATGGGATTTCCAGTGATACTCCTACTAGCTGGCACGGAGTGTAAATCCCAAGGGACTTAAGGTAAATAAAGCAAATCCCAGCAAAGAAATAACACCCCAGTAATAACAGTATAACAGACGAGGAGCCTTTATTATGAACAGGAAACTAGGATCTGAGAAGGAAGGGTTCAGGTTAGCTTATAAGTAACAAACATTAATAAATAAGCCAATTCTCCGCTTCCTCACACTCTCAGACTCCAACCCCAGCTCCCTCCATGGCACCTTCTCACGGCAGTTAGCTTAGCCAGGGTCATGTGTCCTGAGAGATGGAGTTTTTCAGTGCTGTTGCAATGACTGGCTTACTTCTTCTTCACCCTTGGGTGGGGAAGGATCCTCTGACTCCAACTCAGCTCACTGGTTCCTTGGTCTGGAATCCTCCTGGGGTCTTAGCTGGCTGTCGGTAGCCGGCGCCACGTCAAATCTCTCTCTCTCTCTCTCTCTCTCTGGATGCTGGTCACTGCAGTGCTGGAACTGCCTATTCCCTCTAGCCAGGCTCAGAACAATGCAAAAGCTCCCTTTGGAGGACAGGGGAATTTAGCAGGGTTTCCCTAAGCTGCACTGTTTCTCTCCCAGCTTTCAAACTCTTTTTTGTAAAGTCAGGCTGCTCCTTCCCCCGTTAATGCACTGGGAGCTGTTCAGCCCTGGCTTTTCATTGGTCCAGTGGACTGCTCATCCAGCCCACCCATGCAGAAGCCTTCCTATTGGCCCCAGCAGTCTTTTTAGTTTCTTCTGTCCCCACCCATGATTCCAAGCATGCTGGGAATGCGGTCAGAAGAATATGACAGTCATGTAGTCATAGGCCTTTTGATAGGGCCCCCTAGATGCTCAGACTGGAGATCCAAACTCCACATGGGGGTTACATAGCTGTAGTTAAATTCTGTTCCCATAGATTCATTGACTTTTAAGGCCAGAAGGAACTGTCATGATCAATCCATAGATAGAAATAGAAAATTGAGAGTCACAATAAAGCAGCTTCAATCCAGCCTAGCTATACTCCTGGCACTTTCGATTATTACTTGTTCTGTAGATAAGATAACTCCTTTCTGGATGTCTTAGGAAAATGTATTTTATTTTCTGTGATACATTTCATTTTATGGATTTTTTGAGGTCTTTCGTTGAAAACCTGACAAATGAACTTGTTTTGGTTTCCAAACACCAAAAGACAAACATTTCGTCAGTTCAACTGAAAAAGGCCAACAAAAATGGAAATTGTATCACAAAAACTACTTTTTGTCACAGAACCATTTTTCTTTATAAAATAATAATCAGGAGATAAAAAAGTCGCCCAGTTCTACCCCATCTAATCAGTAGATTTTTTAAGGCTGCAAAAAATCATATTAACCATTTTTTCACATTTCACAATGACCAATGACACATCTGCAGTGCCTTAATGAAGCATTGAAGGTAAATTATATGTTACTGCAATTACTTTACGCATATATGCCAGGAAAGCCTTGGTTTGTTCTGCTCTTGTAAACATCATAGTAAAGGCAGGTCTTCTAGCAGTTAAAGCAGGGTAGGAACCTGTGGGAAATTCTGCCACCCCTTGTCTATCTTAATCTATTTATACTGTAAATTCTATGAGTCAGGGACCATTTCTTACTATGTATTTCTAGCACAATGTGGCCTTGAACTCAGTTGGAGCTTCTAGAGACTCCTGTAATAGAAATAACTACAACTAATAAATATGTAACTAGTGTTAGAGCATGTAAGAAAGTTGCCTATTAATTAACTCATACAAATATATAATTCACATGGATTTCCTTGTCAAACGTTCATTTATGATGAGTGACCAATATTAATGATGTTCTTGAGCTTAACTCCCAAACAGAAAGCTACTTTCTGTAATGGGGTACCATCTAGTGTCAAGATTCCAAACCTTTTTCCACACAGATTGCACCGTCAGTGCGATAAAGATTTAGATACAGTCACTGTCATGGAGACAGACCTTTCTCTCCAAAGTACATGACACTGAGCTGTATTTGAGAAGAGCCTTGTCACAGGGCCAGCCAGGAGCTGATCATAAATATTTATGCGTGAAGCAAATGAAACACTCATGCCAATAAACATCAGCCTGTTGTGTAATTTTTCAATATTTCGTGAGCAGCCTGCAAAAGTGAAAGGGTGATGTGACAAGTAACACAAGCCACTTCGGCAGCAATGAGGCAAAGTTCACAAACAGTGGAGGCTGCATAAAAAGTCCACCATCATTCTGCTTTATTATTTCCACATTGTTACAAGTCATATCCCTTCTCTGTCAGAAAAGTGAATGGCTAAGGACTATCTGATCAGGTCAAAGCCCTAGGATACATCCCGTGCACTGAGGACTGAGGTGGGGAATTATGCATGTTTCTCCATAAACAAAGAGTAACCATGCACGCCCAGCTTTATTTTAAAGGAAGCAATTGAGAAAGAACAAAAGTAGATGCAGAGCAGAGACTGTATATCTTTGTACCATGTTACATCAGCTGGGAGTGTGTATATCTCCATTATGTGCTGCGCCAGCTCTCCCTCACAAAATGTTTGTTGCCCTCCAGCCTTCAGCCTTTAAAGGTGCAGGTCACAGAAAAGTCACACTAATTATATACCTGCATGTGCCACCGTTTGCAGGAAGGAATCCGTCCTGACACTGTACTGTGTTCAAAGTCCCTGTGTTGACCCCTTCCTACTATTTAGTATAGACCCACCAACCTCACTCACCAAAGTCCTCTCTGATGCACTATGGAAGGGCCTTTCAAAAATAGGTCTCTGCAGCAATTAGGAGGCAGCAGAACCACTTCTGTTCTGCTGGAGGCAAGGTCCCTTCACTGCAGAGGCTTACTCCAGAAAGTAGTCATGATTTTCTCCTCACTAATTTTGTATGGGCTTGTGCCATTGAAATCAAGGGGAGTCTTTCCACTGGCCTCAGTGGGCTTTGGATCAAGCCCTAATAAGCAAAGGTTGCTTACAACCAGATGTGCAGTAGCAATATTGCAAAGCATCAAAGTGACGGTCATTCTACACCACTCTGAATTTACTATGAAAAGGATCCGCTGTACAGTGGCAACATACCTTTTCCTTGTTATTCTGTTCGCTTCCTAGCTTGTGTGTCCAGCATGTTGTAGACTGTACTGTCAACAGAGGTGGTTACAAGAGGCTTTGCTTTCAATCAAGAACTAGCTGGCAAAATACAGATCATTCAAAGCACCTCAATGCATTTGCTACAGTATAACCATTCAGAATACCTTCAGCTTCACAGCAGTGGGTTAAACTATCATCCTACAGTCTTCCCTGAGTAAGGAGCAGTGCAAACTGCACCGCCCCAGGGTTTTAGAGTCACAGTCTAGTCCCTGCTGCCCTCTTGCTCCACGAGGAAATTAAACTGTGCCAGCCCACTTTCTCCTCTTCATTGACCCAGCTGTGGTGGCCAGTGCGTTGAGGGCATGAAGCTGTGGCTACACTTACTGTGCACCCCAACTAGCCCACTCCTCTCCCACCTTTGTGTGATGGGGATTAGTAGCCTGGTGGAAGCTGCTCTCTGCCTCTGCACTAGCTCTGGTGATGCAAGTAGCCAATGGGGAGTACAGTTAAGTGAGGATCCGTAAAGCTCCTTATTCCCCTGTCCAAACACACAGCCAACTCATAACTGAGCCCAAGGGAGTTGTATGGCAACAGTCCTCTGCCCTCTGGATCAAACTGAAGATTTACTCCACAAAGCCTCTCTATGCTCCACACGTTAATTAGAGCCCACAGAAGCTCGATACCAGCCCAGCCCCTCTGTTGGCTGCTACAGCATGAGCTGTGTGTAGATGCTGTCAGTGGATGATGTGACAGATCTCTGCATTTTCTGGGATGGCTTTATGATAAATGACAAGTTATTACTTCCTTTGCAAATCACTGTAATAATGTTAATCACGCTGAATTCATTCACTATTGAATGAGCTATGTAATGGCATAGGATATTTCTCTCAGAACTTTGTATAAATTAATACCCAGCATAAAATATGCTATCAAATTATTTGCCAAGGTTGTTTCATAATGTTTTTTTTTAATTCACTGTTGGCTTGTAATAATCCCTGGGAAGATGAACCCAAAATCTGTTTCCTTAACAACTCCTCTCTGCGATGCATGACATGATTTGTTATGTTAGGGCTGCTCATAAGAGCTCGGCTGCAGGTATTGGCTTTGTTCGTTTTCTGAAATACAGCACCCTGATGCATTGTGCATTTGCTTTAAAGAACAATATCTGTGAAGACGGCCAGTGAAATGATAGAGGTCATGGTGAGAGTTGGGCCCCACAGTTGCAGCAGGAGTTTGAGGTTTGTAAACTTCCGGGATTGGGCCCATAGTTTATAGCATCTTTTCTACAAACTACATTGTTTTATGGAGTTTGGTAATACAGTTATAGCTACATAATAAATAAGGGTGAGGGAAGTGGACAAAAAGGCTGTTTGTGATGTGATTTGAAAAGAGATGGAGAGTTGAGAAGGAAAAATAAATGAAGACTCTTGAGGATGGCAGAATCTCCAGAGTAAAAGGTCCTTACTCCAAGAGACAAGTCAGAGAGGAAGACGGATCTTCTGAGTAAAGTCTTGAACCGGGTCTCAGGAGATGTGAGTTCATAGAATATCAGGGTTGGAAGGGACCTCAGGAGGTCATCTAGTCGAATCTAGTTCAACCCCCAGAGTTCAATTCCTGACTCTGCCACACTCTTCCTTGGAGAGGTTCAATAAATTGTTTAATTTCTATGCCTCAGTTCCCTATCTATAAAATGGGAATAATATCTCTCACCCTTTGTCCATCTTGTCTATTTATATTGTAAGCACTTCAGGACAGGGAATTGTCCATTGATTACTTTTTTCTGAAAATGCAGTTTATGAACACTCAAAATATTTCACAGGAAAATGTTGAATTTGCCAAACTTTTGTGATTTTCTATTGGCAAAATCTAAAGGAAAAAAAAAAGTGGGGGAGGGAGAGATTTGGCTCAGATTGATCCAAATTAAAACATTCTGGTTTGTTCAACCAAACTAATATGTTCTATTTCAGGATAATTCAATGTTAATCTAGGTTTCCCTGAGCTTCTATGGTGCCTTATGGGAGTTTTAGTTCAGGTACTTCATGATCCATTCTCCTCATGGCAGAGGATCCATGGCTGGCCTACATTTCCCATGATGCACCATGGGGTCCCCATTTGTTGAATCATTGTTCTATCAAATGAGACTCCAGTGCATCATGGGAGATGTAGACTGATCAGGAAGCCCCACACACTGAGGAAAATAGGGGTATGAGATATCTGCGCTACAACTCCAGTGAGGCACTACAACAGCTCAGGTGGGCACAATTCAATGTTTAATTGAGATGAAAAGAAATGTTTCCATTTGGGAATGTCAAAATCAATGTTTCCATTGTATGCAAAATTTGGTATTGACTTTTTTCTCCCAAATGAGGACAAAAACAAATGTCAAAATATTGACATTTCCCACATGATGGAAATTTTTATTTTTAACCAACTCTAGTCTTTTACTCTGTGTGTGTGTATAGCACACAGCACAATGGTGCTCTGATCTCCACTGAGGTCAATGGGCAGTGAGATCCAGATGATATTGCAGTGGCCTGGAATTCAGGAGACTTCTGTTCTATGGTGAGCTCTGCCACTGTTCTGCTGGGTGACCTTGAGCAAGTCATAGAGTCATAGAATATCAGGGTTGGAAGGGACCTCAGGAGGTCATCTAGTCCAACCCCCTGCTCAAAGCAGGACCAATCCCCAATTTTTGCCCTGATCCCTAAATGGCCCCCTCAAGGATTGAACTCACAACCCTGGGTTTAGCAGGCCAGTGCTCAAACCACTGAGCTATCCCTCATTTCACCTTCTTTGTGCTTATTTTTTTCCTTTATCTTTTCTATGTAGATTGTAAACTCTTTGGGGCAGGGACTGTCTCTTAATCTATGTTTGTACAGTGCCTAGCACAATAGGCCTCTGATTTTGACTGGGGCCTTTAGGCAGTTCTGTAGTTTAAATAAGAACAGGTGCTACCGTGATACAAACAACAACCAATAATAAAGAAAATAAAGCTGTGAGATGAGCCAGGAAAGTGGTGAAGGGCTGTTACGAACAAATCTAAAAACAAAGTGTCAAATTTTCTACCACTGAGGTCAGTACCTTCCTACTAAATTGAATGTGAGAAGGAACGGGAACTGTGGGTCCAATCCAAAATCTATTGAATGGATTAGGCCCTATAAGAATTGGTCAAACTTGGTAGGCCCCAAATTTGACTATGTTCCTGTTAGAGCCACCAAATTCTTGGTTAGTGCATCTGAAACAAAAGTGTAAAAGAGCACTTGGATGTAATGAAGACGCAGATGAATGAAGCTGTGAACCTTTAGTGTCTGGAGTGTCCTGTATAGTGGCATAAAACACCACTACAGAACTGCAATGCATTTTGCCCACAGCAGCAGTTACTTCAGGCACCTTATAACTTGTAGATGAGTCACATTTCTGCAAATTGCTGGGAATACAGTTAATTCAGTGCTCATCTCACACATTTTATATATTTGTTTGCGTCAGAACATTGTGTATGGTGTTTGCTTACAGAATCTTGGTAGTCAATGTACAATTTGTACAGATATTCAAAAGAAAAAAATGCTTTGACTGACAAGGCTATTCTGCTGGAATATTGGGTTTTGGATTTTATGACTTGCAAACCATGAGCTATCCATGAAAACCTTCAAATATTAAGGCATATCAGCTGTGCCTTAGGAATTCTCAACTTACTTGGTTTCTTCTCAGAATTGAAAGTTACAGGCCGGGAATGGCATTTTACAGTATGCCGTTTCTGTTACAAAGAGTTCAAAAAGATTGTTTTGATGATTAATCTTGAGATCATACAGATTAAAAGTAACCCCTTTGTTTAAAAATCAGAAGCATTTGCAAGATACTTTTGGACAGATGATATCTTTTTCTTTTTTTTTTTCCCTGTCTCAACTTTCTTGAAGGTCACATTTGCATAACCGTTCAGATTGCCTGTTCATCCACTAAAGATAGATTTCAGTCAGGGTGGAGATATACATACTGACACCAGAAATCTCTACACATCTTAGAAAAATATTAGCTAGACAGATTTATTTCTTCACTTTAAAAATTGCATCGATATTTATTACTCACTGTGTAATGACTGAATTATATGGTTGATTGTTTCCAGGTATTAGTGTAATATGAATACATTAGTAGCCACTTTCTTTTTGCAATAAAACAAAAGCAAATGATATAAAACAGATTGAAATGGTGCCATATGTATTTACTATATCCCATAAATTAATATCTGGGAAGGGTAGAGAATATAGAAAAGTATGTCATGCTACTTAACCTTGTTTCAACAATTGTGAAGGACAACCTGCCCGGTTACTCCACTGATTGAGAAAATGGATAAATAAAGCTGCTTGAAATTCTTGTTTCTATAGCTCATAAAATGTTCCATGTTGATTAAAATTAGGAACTTTCTATCTTATCCCTGTTCTGTTCAATAACATTAATTTGCTCAATTTATCATTGGAATTAAATACTCTAGCTAGAAGACAAAAAAACGGAGTGGAGGTGGAAAGCAAGTTCCCTGTTTATACTGGAAATAAAGGCATTGTCAAAGCTATGAGAATATGAAGTATACTGAGTTCTGATAGGAGGTTTATCATCCACTTTCTCTATAATAAGAGAGATCAAAGCATAATTTTGCCTCAAGCACAAAAGAAATGTGAGCTGTTCAAACCTGTATCAAGCTACTTAAGCTTACTGGGCCAGTTTGATCCCTAACATAGTTCTGTGAGCTTATTTATTCATAGCAACTGGATCAGACCCATGGTCCAGCTATTCTCCAGTATCCTGTCTCCAACAGTGGCCTGCTTCAGAGGCAAGTCAAAGAAACCTTATTTAGACAGCTGTGGGATAATCTGCCTCCATATTAGGTCTTCACCGTAATAGGATTAAGACCAGAAGCATGAGGTTTACTATCCCTTCAAAAATTTGTTAGCATTAACTATTATAACTGGATACTCTTATTATTTGTGTAAATATCCAATCCCTATTTGAATCTTGCTAAAATTTCCATCTCAACAACATCTTGTGGCAGTGACTTCTGCAGGTTATTGGTGCTTTGTATGAAAAAGTATTTATCAGTTTTGCGGTTGCCACCTTAAAGTTTAATTGCTTATCTCCTTCTTCTTATGAGTAAGGCTGCGAGTTTGTCATGAAGATCACGGATTCTGTGACTTTCTGTGACATCTGTGACTTTCTGTGATATCCATGACTTTTGCAGTAGCAAATGGGAGCTGTGAAGCCAGCGCTCTGGGTGGAGGCAGCGAGCAGAGCTGCCTGGCCACGCCTCTGCCTAGGAGCTGAGCAAGGGGGATGTCGCCACTTCCGGGGAGCCCCCCAGGTAAGTGCCGCCCAGAGCCCGCCTCACCCCATCCCATGCCCAAACACTTCTGCTGCTGGTGGGGGGAGGTGCAGAGCCAGGCAGGGAGCTTGCCAGCCCTGCCAACCCCCCCAGCACCAGCAAGCATCCCAGACTGCATGCCAACCTCCAGCTCCCCCCAGCACCACCGGGGGTCCCAGGCCATGCACCGCTGCCTGCCCTCTCCCCCCAGCACCCAGGCTGCCCTCCTCCAGCACGCGCGTTGCCCCCACGCAGCCCCCCCCCCCCAAGTTTTAGTTAGGGGTATATAGTAGAAGTCATGGACAGGTCACGGGCCCTGAATTTTTTTTTACTGCCCGTGACCTCTCTGTGACTTTTACTAAAAATACCAGTGACTAAAACGTACTCTTAGTTACGAGACAGGAAGAACAGAAGCTCCTGATCTAGCTTTTCTGTAACATTCTTTATTGTATATACTTTTATCATGCCCCTCTTATTCATCTTTCTAAGGTGAAAAATTCCAATCTTTTCAGTCTCTCTTCACATGAGAGTTTATCCATGCCCCTGATAGTTTGTTGTTCTTCTTTGAACCTCTCCAATTCTACAGTATCATATCTGAGATACATTTAATTAACTTGTCTGTTTGAGAATGCCAAAAAGAAGAAGAAGCCAGTATGCAATATTTTCATCAGTGATCTGGGTGTAAATATACCCTTACTGCTGATAAAATGTGTGGACGACTGTGATGGGGTGTACAAACGCCACACTAGTCAATAAGGGGCGCAGTCCAAAGGATGTGCTGGCCACCGCTTCCTGCAGCCGCCATTGGCCTGGAACGGCGAACCGCGGCCAGTGGGAGCTGCGATCGTCCAAACCTGCAGACACTGCAGGTAAACAAACCGTTCCGGGCCACCAGCGGATTTCCCTGACATGCCAAAGGTTGCCAATCCCTGATGTCTAATGTGAGGACTTGGTTAGGTAAGAGCTCTTCTGGTAGATGGGCAGACAGACAAGGCCCTGATTCTAAATACAACTTCCCTTTGGGAATACTAGCCTGGAAAAGTCCTTATGTATGGGGAGCACATAAACTATGACCATCACCACAATATGACCCACTGCCTGGTCTTTAGTTGGTCATCATTACTATAGACAGACATTACCATGAAGGGTTCAAGTTCAAAGATTTTTTTACAGACTAACCTGACAGACACTGATTCCATAAGAAAGTTCAGGAATTGACTTCTGACACCAAACTTTTGGAAATAAAGCCTGGTTGTACTAGCCTGAGGTTATGTCTACTCTACATTGTAAACCTGTGTCTGTGGACTCAGTGTTTCCAAGCCCACGCTTGAGTTTTCATACTGCCTTGTAAACTGGGTTTACAATAGTTGGACCTGGGTCTCACAGCCATGTTAACACATCCATACTGCACTTTGCAGACCTTCTAACTTGGTTTCTGGCTTAATCTGCATCCACACTGCAAAGTGACAGGGATTGGACCTGAGTTACAGGGGGCTTGGGCTCTGGCCTACTCTCCTAGCAGGGTCCTAGGACCCAGTGCTTGTGTAATGCCAGCAGGCCCTGGTTGTCAGCAGGTGGGATCGAATCTGGGTCCTCTGAAGCTTAGTGTATGAGCCTTGACTGCATGAGCTAAAAGGTACATGGATCTTAGCTAAGGCTGTAGCAGACTCATCAATCTCTAGGTGGTCTAGGTGCCACTAGAGTGGGACAGAGCACCACAACAAGGAGGCATGGGTTACACTTGCTCACCCAAGTCAGACTGGCTTGTGTGTGGATGAAAAGGGGGACTGGGCTCAAACCTGAGTCAGAGCTGTGCAGTGTAGATATACCCTTAATGATCCAAGTTCCTACATCGTTCTGTCAAGATTGGTGCCTTTGTCTAGCCCTCATGTTGTGTGCATAGTCTTGGTTGATCTTTCTTGCCCTTCTAGTCTTTATAGATGCCTTTCAGTTTACACTGTCCTCTCTTCTGTGCTGTTTTTGACTCCATTCTGCTTTGACTGCCTCCCAGTCCCTCGGGTTTTGTCCTGCCGCCTAGTATACTGGGGCCATTCTACTGTTATCCTGTCAAGTGCAATATTGATGCCTTTTTATAACACCCTGCAGAAATAAATATTTCAACACTAGCTGTGGGAAAGCAGCAGTGCTTAGGCTAGTCTGCTACTTTAATCTGCCATATGGCTCCAATCTGTGTATACATACCACATTGCTCTCAGGGTGTAGCATAAATAACCTCCTCTCTCACTGGACTTACAGTGCCATCTTAACGCAGAGATGAATCATCTGAAGTACAAAATCTACTAACAGACTGTAATCCTAATACCTCTACTTCTTTAACATTGGTGTTTTAGTAATGTCTAAAGGCCCCAAATCAGGCATCAAAGCCTTTATGCTAGGTATAATTTACATACATAACAAAATGACAGTCCATGCCACCAGAAATTTACATTCCAAGTATATGATAACAGGTGACTACAACAAACTTAACAGGGCATCAGCAAGAGGATTGTGATTAGTGTAATAAGCCGTCATAGCACATCTGCTATCTAACCGATGTCAAGCGTTTTGTAGGCATCTCAACATAGAATGGACAGATCAGTACTTCTATTGCACCCATTTGCTAAGTGCTTAATAGAAAAACAGAAGCCAAAGACTTCAGAATAATCTTTGAGAAATAAGGAGCACACATTTACTTTGAATTCAATGGAGCAGCACATTCAGAGCTGGAGTATTTTGGTAAGTGTCGGAGGCTGAGGCCCCATTATGTGCACACACAAACAAAAAGATTGACCTTACTCCCAAAGAGCTTAGAGTTGGTTGAAAAGGTTTCTGCTAATTGTTCTTTGTTTTGTTTTTTGTCTGATCTTCCATTGAAACCAAAACTGTTTGAAAAACAAGGGTGGCTTTTGACGATTCTCCTGACTCAAAAAATATAGAGAAAAAGACAGTTTTGAAATTGTTGAAACAATTCATTTGGCCATTTTTGAAAACAAAAAAGAAAATCTGATTTGAAATGACTTTTTGTTTTGCTATTTAAGCTAATTAGAAAAAAAAAATAAAAGGAAAAATGGGGGAAAGAAGCATTTCAAAAATATCCAAGCAAAATGTTGCAATTGACCCAAACTGATTTTGTTGTTTTGGTTAGTTGGTTTTCACATTTTGATTTTGTGGACGTTGAGATTTTGACTTTGTGTCCCAATTTGGGATGGTAACCCGTTTGGAACTCTCAAAAATATTTGTGGCAGTAGAAAACCATCTGTGACCCAGCACTACCTAGTTTGACTAATCTGAGGGCAGAAATTGACCTGTAGTGCTTTTCAGAAGTCCTAACTTTTATGCTTTTCTGTACTGAATGTTGTCTTGTGTTTCTATAAGAGCTAAAACTGACAAAACATTTCATGTTTTTAATGTCCATTAAGAGGTATTAAAATCATGTTGTGTTTTTTATGCCTCACTGTGGTCATTTCAGTAGAAATACTTGTTAGACATTCAATCATCTCACAGATGGACCTGATTTAAATTATAAAATGCTATAGCACCCAGTGTACATAATAGTTCTCACAAACATGTGTGAACAGTGACAACTACACAAAGTAAAAGTTACATACAGTAGAGAGCCACAGGCAGTGGTTGATTAACTCTCAATAAAGCTCTTTGAATTATTAATTGGTTTTATTCACCCTATAATTAGTGGTAGATTGTCAGTACCCAGATGCATATCAAGTGATATGTGCATCTCATTAATGATTCTGAACTCTATTCCTCTAAGAAAAGGCAAACTAGACGGACTCAAGCAAAGAAAACTCCCTCCCAAAATCTGGGCCAATAACCAAATCGGAACCAATTTTTGAAGTTAAAAAGCATGGGTTATCGTCCCTGTAATGGGGTGCACGCCATCCCTGTACTCTGTTACCCAGAAACCTCTGACTCTAAGCCCACCACCAACACCCATACAGTCTTGTGTAGCCAAGTGTTTGCAATGGTTTCTCGCCCTTTTGCACAGGGCTACTGGCCCCACCTAACCCAATCCTCTCCCCTTTCCTGTGTCTTTTTATAGCCCTCCGCTGATGGCTAATTGGTTCATCAGCCCCCAGACTGATCAACTAATTTAGCTGTATATTCCCCAATCCGCCTTCTTCGGGCGGGCTGACTGGTGCCTAAGTGCTCAGAGGGCTGGCTCACTTTTTAGCCTCCAGCTGTGTCACATATTAACCCCACCCCCCACCATTATTGTTCATTGTCAAGCACTTCTGCCTTTGTATGTCCTAAATGAGACTGGAAATAAAAATGACCCATACTGCTGAAAAAAGCCTACTGTTATTTCTGGCTCTGCAAGAAATGGGAATCACTGGAAATGTCACCAGAAGGTCTGTTGACGTGACATTTTCTATGTAATTGTGCAGTGAAGTCCTAGCCCCATGGAAGTCAAGAGCAACCCTCTCTCCAACATCCATTGGAGCAGGATTTCACCACTGAACTTGCAAATGAACTATTTATACAAGTTTACATCTCTGAGTCTGCACCCATTATCATGGTATTCCACACAGAGTGCAGCATGATTTTGGAGCAGGCCCTACACGTAAATTGGACTATTCATCCCACACTAATTTCTCCTTCTCCCAGGAGCACGGCTGAATGAATATCTGCCTTATGATCCCAATGCAACTCAATAAAATGCCCACTTTGTGCGGGAGGAATGGGATAAAAGTAAAGCATTATCAAGATACTAATCAGAGACCAGGAGTCTGATGGTTAGCTACTATAAACAGTTTTGATCGTAGCTCCTTTAAGTCTGGACATTTCCAGGAGCCAATTCTGCTTTTTATAAAAGCAGAACATTGCAAGGTTTTTTTGTTCTGCTTAGGACACGTTCAAGTGGAATCGGAACTGGCATGACTAGATGAATAATCAGACAGGTGGTATACATACTAGTTTCTGATGACTGCCCAGAGAAGACACAATGCAGCTGGCAGCTTATTTTGCATGCCAAATAAGTTGATGAGGAAGAAAAACAACCTGAAAACCAAGGAGGAAAGTTGGTAAGCACGTGAGGTTTTATTTTACTAATTGGGGGATGGAGGGAAAGGAAGGTGAGGAAGGCTGGTATAGTGTGTCAAGGCAGTGAGTTTAATTCCCAGGTCTACGACTGACTTCCCATGTGACCTTTGGGAAATCACTTGTGGCCTGATTTTTAACAGAGCTTTCTGGATCTGAACCAAAGCCTGCTTTTAAAGGAAAATAATTCTTTTGTTTGTCTGCTTTTCTTTTAATGCAAGAAACACTAAACATATTTTCTATAAGCACTGAAGAGAAAAAGTGACATCATCTTAGAAAGAATAGCAGCTACTTTAAACCATCGTTCCTCTAATGTTACAAAACCCAAATGTACAGAGCACCATGATATTGATACCCCCACCCTCCCATTAGTTTAAGAAAAGTTGTTCTAAAAGTGTCACGAAATATGAAAAATGCTATTTTGTTTGGAGTCTCTGAGGAGTCAGTTGACATTGAAATGCCAATGCCACCACAATGAACAATTTGAAAATAACATCCAAATGACAGCTCTTGTGAGGTTTGTTCTGCTTTCAGAAATTTCTTTTCTAAAAACTAGGGCTTAAGACCAGAGTTTGCAGAAAAATCCAAAAGTAGTTTTGTGAAAATTTTCAACATTTCAAACTTGTTTTTGTTTACAAAAATAATCATTTTTATATTACTTTAATATAAAAAAGTCTGACGTTTTTTATTGGAAGCCTTTAATTTTCATTTTTTTCCACAAAAAAAATGGTCTGGAGAGGAAACGATTGTTTTTTCTTAGTTTATTAGACCCGAGTTGTTTTGGAAATTAATCAATGCATTAACCAGTTTGATAATACCTTTGAATTAAAAACTTTTTAAAGGCATAATATATTTTTGCAAAAACGGAAAAAGTACAACATTGACAATTTTTTCTTTTATAAAATTGTGTCATTTGGGGGGGGAAAGGGAAGTTTTTGATTAATAAAATTTTCATGCAAGGAATTTCAACTAGCTCTACTTTAAATCTTTATCAAGATGGATTCTTTTTTTAACATATAACCTAAAGAATCATTCCTTAGGTGTATGCACGGCACATTTTCAAGCCAATAGGTATAATTGAAGGCAGTACACCATCGTCTCCCCTTTCATGTTACAGATCATTTCAACCAGTTTAGACTCCTATAGAATACCTGCAAAATGAGGAGGAAAAACAATCTTTTGATTAAGGCATAAGACTGAAAGTCCAAAGACTCAGGCCCAGATCCTCAGCTAGGGATAAACTGGGCATATTTGCATTGACTTCAGCAATCATGGAAAGCAAATGGAAAAGTGGAAGAAGGGAATCATTTTAAATGTGAGTGTTTATGGAATTCTTGAAGTATTTACTCGTCTCCTGATTGAGAGGTTAATTGGGTTTTTCAAGGTCACACCCAAATTCTGCAGCTCAGACACATATCGAACCCAGGCACCGAGTCCTCAGCCTGTGTAGATGGGCATATTATTCTCTCCAGTGTCTGGTCCAGGTGAGGATAACAGCCTACTTCTGCACCAGTAACAAAACTCAGGTGAGGGAGTCCCAGGATTTTAGTGCAGAAGGTTCCCAGCAAAAGTCCCACCAATGACCCAGGCTGCAGATTTGTATATGTATAGTCATTTACAGCTGAGATAAATGCCATTAGATCAGAATGGTGGTACTCAGCATGCCCATTGTACAAGTATCAATGACTCCATAGGGTTCAGGGCACTGGAGTACTAGGTTCATTATGTACCATAGTTCTGCCTGGATTTTAGACAGACCATTTCACACGCTGAACACAATATTTCAACAGGCCCTTTACCCTCGGATGAACCATACATCAGGACTGAAATACAACAGTCTGTACAGAATAGCTATCAGCTCATCAGCCATGGATCTGAAACCACAGTCTAATACATCCAAAGACATCTTAGGTAATATTAGAAAAAACAAATGCTGGCTGGAATCTTCTTCTTCCTCCTCCTTTATGCCGCTGTTCCTCCAGAACAGGTTCCAGCTCCTCCAGGGGGATTCCCCAGTGTTCCCAAGCCAGCAGGAAGATATAATCCTTCCAGCATGTCTTGGGTCAGCCTCATGGCTCCACCCAGTGGGCCATACCCAGTATAGTTCCAATGGAAGCCTCCCAGGTAGCATCCTTATCAGGTGCCTGAACCACCTCAACTGGCTCCTCTCGATCCGGAGGAGTAGCGGCTCTACTCCGAGGCCTCCTGAATAGCTGAGCTCCCCCTGTCTCTGAGAGTAAGCCCAGCCACCCTGCAGAGAAACCTCATTTCTTCCGCTTGTACCCGCGATGTCGTCTTTTTGGTCATTACCCAAAGTTCATGACCATAGGAGAGGATGGGGATGTAGAACGACCTGTAAACAGAGAGCTTCATCTGAGAAATCAGCTCCTACTTTGCCATCATGAATTGGTACAGCACCAGCATCACTGCCAGTGCCACACCAATCCACCAGTCAGTCTCCCGCTCCCGCTTACCATCACTCATGAACAAGACCCTAGATACTTGAACTCTTTCCATTAAGGGCAGCTGCTCCCCCCTGACCTGGAGAGAGCAGTCCACTTTCATCCAAGAAAGGCCCACAACCTCTGATTTGGAGGTGCTGATTCTCATCCCTGCCACTTCACACTCAGCAGCAAAATGTCCGCGTGCACTTCGGAAATAACAGTCTGAAGAAGCAAGAAGGACAACATCGTCTGCAAACAGCAGAGATGCCACCTCTGAGTCCCTGTACTGGATGCACTCCACAGCTCAGCTGCGCCTTAATATCCTGTCTAGGAAAATCACAAACAGGAGTAGGAACTAGACTCAACTTTGGCGGAGTCCAACGCCACCTTGAACAAACTTGACTTAATGCCAAGAATAAGAACACAACTCTAACTCCGAGAATAGAGGGACTGGATAGTGCGCAAAAGCAGCACTGGCACCTCACACTCCCACAGCACTTCCTACAAGACATCTTGGGGAACGCGGTCATATGCCTTCCTCTGGTCTAAAAAACAAAGGTAGACCAGATTAGCAAACTCCCATGGCCTCTTGAGTATCTGCGAGAGAGCAAAGAGCTCTCTGTTGTTCCACAGTCGGGACGGAATCCGCACTGTTTCTCCTGAATCCGAGGTTCAACTAATGGGCATAACTTTTCTCAAGTACCCTGGCATAGACTTTGCCAGAGAGGCTGAGGAGTGTGATCCCCCTATAGTTGGAACACACCCTCTGGTCTCCTTTCTTAAAGATCAGCACTCATCTTCCACACAACATTGAAGAGGCCCGTTAACCACGAAACTCCAACATTGTCCAGTGCTTTCAATATCTCCAGATGAATCTTGTCCACTCCTGCTGCCTCACCACTATGAAGGCACTTTGCCACCATATTGATCTCAGCATCAGAAATAGATTCGATCTCACTGGAGGTTTCTGGTGCTGCCTCCTGAAAGTGGGCTTGTCCATCAGGTTGAAGAGTTCCTCAAAGTGCTCCTTCCATCTCTCAACGATCTCCTCAGTCAAGGTCAGTATTTCATTGCCCTTGCTGAGTACATCCTGGGCAATGTCTCGCTGACCCCTCCTAAGGCAATGAATGTTTTTCTAGAACACTTTTGAGGCTGTCTGGTAGTCATTCTCCATGGTCTCTCCAAACTCCTCCCAAGCCTGGTCTTTCACTTCAGCAACCGCTGCAGCTGCAGCCCTTTTAGCCAGCTGGTACCTCTCAGCCGTATCAGGAGTCTGGTTCGCGAGCATTGCTCAGAAGGCACCCTTCTTCGACTTGACAGCTTTCCTCACCACTGGAATCATCAGCTGAACCTAGGGTTGCCACCATGACAGGCACCAGTCATGTTAAGGCCACAGCTTTTCAACAATTGAGGCCCTGAACATGATCCACTCAAACTCAGTGTCCAAGACATCACCTGGAATGCAGGGGAAGTTCTTCCGGAGGTGGAAACTGAAGTCTTTCTACACAGGGTCCTCCACCAGACGTTCCCAGGTGACTGTCACTGATGGTTTGGGCCTCCCGTGTCTATCTGGCCAGCATCCCATGCGTTGGATCCAACTCATCACCAAGTGGTGATTGGTTGCCAGCTCTTCCCCATTCTTTACCCAAGTGTCCAGAACATATGGCCTTAGGTCTTATGAGACTACTATGAAGTCGATCATCGATCTTCAGCCCAGGGTGCTCTGGTACCAAGTACATTTATGAGCAACCTCATGTTAGAACATGGTATTTGTTATGGACAATCCATGGCTAACACAGAATTCCAAGAACAGCTCACCTGTCGGGTCCAGATCAGGGAGGCCGCGCCTCCGAATCACTCCCCTACAGGTATCTTCATCATTCACCACATGAGCATTGAAGTCCCCGAGTAGAACTACAGAGTTGGTAGGTGGCACTCTATTGAACACCAATCCCACCATCTCCAAAAAAGGCCGAGTACTCTGAACTGCTAGTAGGTGCATAGACACAAACAACAGTCAGGGTTTTCCTCTCTGAGACCCGAAGTCTCACTGGAGCAACTCTCTCATCTACTGGGACAACCTCCAACTGCGCAGCCCCCAGCCAGGGGTTTCTGAGTATCCCACACTCACCCAGAGCCTCTCACGTGGGGCCACTCCTGAGTAGGGAAGAGACCAGTCTCAATCAGCAAGTTTGTTTCCAGAGCCAATGCTATGTGTGGAGGTGAGGCCGACTATATCTAGTCTATACCTTTCCACCTCTTCCACCAACTCTGGCTCCTTTCCTGCCTGTGAAGTGACATTCCACATCCCTAGAGTCAGTTTCCATTGAGGAGGGCCAATCTGTCATGGACCATCCCTCCTGCTGCCTTTCTGGCATTGCACCCGACCTCTCCTCCCTTTGGCTCATGGTTGGTGGGCCACGAGACAGGTCCACATTGCCTTTTTGGGCTGGGCTCTCGGTATACCTAGTCCAGGCAAGGTTCACATGGTCATTTTTGGGCTTTCATGAGGGTCTTTAGGTGGATCATGTCTAGCTGGCTAGGACATGATTTATTTTTTTCCCCAAAGAGCGTCATTGCTGAAATATAAGGGAGCGAGAAAATGTTACTCAGTTCCTTGCATACCAAACCAAGAACTCAATTGCTTAATATTTTTAGAATATGAACAATGATATTTTTCTCCATAATAACACACCTTCCTTTTTTCCTGTTTCACTCGGTTCTCATGAATTATTTTAATGTAGCATCTCATAGTCCACACACCGTGTATTGTTTAATGTTTTTACCCAACACACTGAGATTCTTCAAAGGGAAGGAAACACAAACAACTTGCTTTTTATGTCCTTGGTTTTTTTTAAAGCAGACAACCTGATAGCATTCGTTTGAAGCTGCATTAGTGTAACTCATTCTCCGTATAGCAATATGAGGGTTTTTTTCAGCAAGCTTTGTTAATTATGTTTTCCCCTTCAGCCTTGGCAATGTAATGAAGGCCATTAGAAGCATATTTACAAACAGTGTAAATCAGCATAGTCCCTTTGACTTAAATGGAGCAATGCTGCTTTACACCAGCTGAGGATCTGTCCCTTCTTTGCCAGATCCAGCAACTGGGATGTGCACCAATATTTTGTACCATTTTCTCTGAGAAGGGTAATGCTGTAACTATCTTACTGGTGAAAGGAGCAGGATGTTTACCTAATTAGCCCAGGGGACAACATAGTTAATAGGAAACACAAGCCGACATTTTAAGACATTTTACATTGCTCAGTGAACAATGATAGTGATCTTCCTGTATGCTTTGATCTTTTTTTTTTTTTTAATGAATGCACAGCCCAATCAAAACAACTCAATCCACACTTGTCCTGGTGCTTAGATAAGTTGGATTCCTCACTGAGTAGTTTCTTCTCCATGGTGCTTCTTTCCCCCTTCTATTAGCTTGCCTTATACTTTTACATTTTCTACACTGCTTATTTACCCCTAGTATTTGTAATCCAGTGGCTCAGAAGGGTCCCAACCAAGATCAGGGCCCCACTGCGCTAGGTGCTATACAAAGTCCCTGACTATAGGAGCTTGCTATCTAAATGGGCAAGACAGGAATGGAAGAGTCATTATCCTCAGTTTACACTAGGGTTGCCAACTTTCTAATAGTACAAAACTGAAAACTCCTGCCCCGCCCCCTCCCCGAGGCCTCCCTTCCCTCCCTGAGGCACGCCCCTTTTCTGACACCCTGCCCCTCTTGCTCCATGCCCCCTCCCTCTGTTGCTCACTCTCCCCCCTCTCACTCACTTTCACCGGGCTGGGGCAGGGGGTTGGGGTGCAGGAAGCGGGTGAGGTCTCAGGCTGGGGGTGTGGGCTCTGCGGTGGGGCCAGGGATGCGGGATTTGGCGTGCAGGAGGGGACTCTGGGCTGGGGCAGGGGATTGGGATCCATGGGGGGGTGAGGGTTCTGGCTGGGGGTGTGGGTTCTGGGGTGCAGGAGGGGGCTCAGGGCTGGGGCAAGGGATTGGGGTTGGGGGCTGGGGGGTGCGGGCTCCAGGAAGGAGTTTGGGCACTGGAGGGGACTCTGGGCTCAGGCAGGGGGTTGGGGTGCAGAGTCCCAGTGGTGCTTGCCATGGCTCCCAGAAAGTGGCTTCCAAGTCCCTGAAGCCCCTAGGCACATGGGCAGTGAGGGAGGCTCTGTGCACTGCCCCCGCACCCAGCCCCACAGGCGCCAGCCCCACAGCTCCCATTGGTCGCGGTTCCCAGCCAATGGGAGCTGCAGGAGTGGCACTTGGGTGGGGGGCAGTGCGCAGAGCCTCCCTGTGCCCAGGGACCTCAGGGACCTGGCTGCCACTTCTGGGAGCCATGCAGAGCCGGGGCAGGCAGGAAGCCCGCCTTAGCCCCAGCCTCCACTGCACCGCCGACCAGACTTTTAACAGCCCAGCTGGCAATGCCGGCTGGAGCCGCTAGGTTCGCTTTTCAACCGAGCATTCCAGTCAAAAGCCGGATGCCTGGCAACCCTACTTTACAAACAGGGAATCAAGGCACAGAGAGGTAAAAGGACTTCCCCCAGGTCACACAGAAAGTCTGTTGCAGAACTGGGAATATAACCCACGTCTCCTGAGTGCCTTAAACTCAAGACCATCCTTCCTCCTGCTTGCATCTCTTGTTCCCGTCCCCCTGTTAATTCTCGGCATTGCTGTGTTTTGCTCCTTTTTTTCAGCCCTTCAGCTAATTTTCAGCCTTTCAGATTTCTACCGTAAAGTTTTTTTTTAGTGTTGTTCTCATTGGGCCACCCTCAGAGCTCAGTTACACCTGTTAAAAACCAGCTGATGCCACTGGGGTTACCTTAGATATATGCTGCTGAAACTGAGATGTGAATCAGGCACATTGTGTCTAATTAAAGAACAATTTCTCCTCTGCCTGACTGAGTAGTAGCTGTTTTCTTGGGAACAAATATATCTTTTTCTGTCTACTAAAAGCTTTGTAATAAAAATAGGATTATTAGAACTGTATCAAGTTGTTATGGCAACCTGAATATTGGACCTAAAATAGTATATTGTTACAGCTGGATATATATCTTACACTTACCCTTCACTCTTCCCTTGCCTCCAACAAGCCAGTTGAAATCAGATCCATTCCATAGTTAGGATGTTGAAAATTTTCCTCAGAATTTCTTTTCAATAAAAAAATGGAGGTTTTGACACAATGGACATTTTCAGAGAAAGTGTCAGGTGTTAGTTTTCCCTCCGAAAAATACTAGGGGTTTTTTTTCATCAAAAAACTTAAATCATAAAAGCAAATTTTTGGTTGGCTTGTTTTCAGAAGTTTTCAGCTGAATATTTTTTGTACTTTTGGAACAAATATTTTGGATTGCCGCAAACCGAAAATGTTTCTGTGTTTGGGTTTCCAGTTTTTCAATGAAAAGTAATAGGGGGAGAAAAAAAAAACATTTTCCAACTAGCTCTACCCAATGTGTCTGCATAGATTTTATTGAGCTGTTTCACCTCCTCAGTGCCAATTTAAAAGCTATAATTTGTTTCTCATTAATTGGGGAGGGAAGGGGAATCAGCATTGATCTTTTAAGTTTCAGAGTAGCAGCCGTGTTAGTCTGTATTCGCAAAAAGAAAAGGAGGACTTGTGGCACCTTAGAGACTAACCAATTTATTTGAGCATAAGCTTTCATGAGCTACAGCTCACTTCATCGGATGCATAAAAGTGGAAATGCAGAGGATGTTTTTATACACCAAGACCATGAAAAAATGGGTGTTTATCACTTCAAAAGGTTTTCTCCCCCCACCCCACTCTCCTGCTGGTAATAGCTTATCTAAAGTGATCACTCTCCTTACAATGTGTATGATAATCAAGGTGGGCCATTTCCAGCACAAATCCAGGGTTTAACAAGAACATCTGAGGAATGGGGGGGGGGAAGGGGGTAGGAAAAAACAAGGGGAAATATGTTACCTTGCATAATGACTTAGCCACTCCCAGTCTCTATTCAAGCCTAAGTTAATTGTATCCAATTTGCAAATGAATTCCAATTCAGCAGTCTCTTGCTGGACTCTGGTTTTGAAGTTTTTCTGTTGTAATATCGCAACTTTCGTGTCTGTAATCGCGTGACCAGAGAGATTGAGGTGTTCTCCGACTGGTTTATGAAGGTTATAATTCTTGACATCTGATTTGTGTCCATTTATTCTTTTACGTAGAGACTGTCCAGTTTGACCAATGTACATGGCAGAGGGGCATTGCTGGCACATGATGGCATGTATCACATTGGTGGACGTGCAGGTGAACGAGCCGCTGATAGTGTGGCTGATGTTATTAGGCCCCGTGATGGTGTCCCCTGAATACCAGCAGGAGAGTGGGGTGGAGGGAGAAAACCTTTTGAAGTGATAAACACCCATTTTTTCATGGTCTGTGTGTATGAAAACATCCTTTGCATTGTCCACTTTTATGCATCCGATGAAGTGAGCTGTAGCTCACGAAAGCTTATGCTCAAATAAATTGGTTAGTCTCTAAGGTGCCACAAGTACTCCTTTTCATTGATCTTTTAGTAGAAATATAGAAAGAAACGGAATGAAGGACTCATGAGGAAACTCAGAAAAGTTAAATTGTTCAATATTTTTAATTTTTTTCACTGTTTATTATTATGTGTATTGCAGTAGGCCCTGGAGAACCAGTGCCCATTGTGCCAGGTGCTGTACATACATACCATTTGAGAAACTCATGTTCCAAAGACTTTACATTCTAAATAACAAAACACACACAGGGTGGGAGGAGAAACACAGGCACTGAGAGGTGAAGAGTGTCAGCTGCAGAGCCAAGACTAGAACTAAAGTCTCCAAACTCACAGTCCAGTGCCTCATCCATTAGGTATTTCATTTTCAGTATTTACCGATTTTTACTGAAAATTTACCTGGTTTTACAATAATTATTATTCTGTTTTTACTGATTTGAAGCCGAATTTTGGACCACTCAAACGCATGAAAATACTGATTGTGTTAAGAAAATCCATTAGGTACTTTTGTTTGTTTTAATAATAAATTAATCTAAAAGTGTAAATGTGACATTCATTAAGTGGCTTCTCATCTTGTCTATTTCAGGTGTCAGATTTCACTAGATTTATTCTGAATCCAGACATTGAGCCTAACTTCTCAATCAAGGGTATTAATTTGTGGGTAGAAAGCACTTTTATCTTCTCTTGAGATAACAAACAGCTCAAGGGCCTTAAAATCCCAGCCCTCAAGAGTCAATTCCATTGATTAATGATGGGTTCCTGTTTAAAATACAGCACTCTGTTCCTTCAGGGTATGTGGAAGTGTAAGGCTCTGGGACAGCGTCCATTAATCAAAGATGTGAACTAGGAGACATGATTTCAGCGGGCCAGTCTAAAGTGAGAGCTCCAGGAATCATCACTGACTGCACTTGGTAAAGCTGTCTTGTGTTCCAGAGAGGAACTGCTTACAGATGGCTGGGGAATTTTACATTGAAACTTTTTCTCAAAAAATACCAAATTCTCCAAACTGGAACTGTTGGCAAAACAGGGTTGGATTTGATGAATTTCCCCAACTCAAAAAAGTCAAGAAAAAAGTTTCAAAATTGTCAAAATGTTTTGTTTCAATATTTGTAAATTTTTAAAAAAATAATCCAGTTTTACAATCCAAAATGTCTTTTTGTTTCAAAATTAAACCCACTGGATTGGGGAAAAACATAACAGTGACCAGGACATGAGTAATTGTGCCTGACGGTCAGAGCAGGAGCCCAGCTTAGTGGTTAGAACTGGAGTCAGTAGCCAGGAGTGGGAACCCAGTGAGCTGGAGTCAAAGGCCAGATGCCGGAGCCAAGGGTCAAAGCCAGAGTCAGCAGCCAGGAGTTGGTGTCCAGAGTCAGAACCGGAGTGGGAGGAGTCAGAACCGGAGTGGGAGACCAGATGCCAGAACCAAAGTCAGAGATCAGGAATCAGAGCCAAGAGTCAGAACAAGGCTACCTGGAATAATGCAGGTCAGATGCAAGGATAGGTCCAAGACAGGAGAGGGGCTGGAACAAGGCAGGAGCAAAGGTAAGAACAAGCAGGCGCTATTGCAGCCATTGGCCAATGTTTGAACTGCTGCTGCTGCTGATGGGCTTAAGAGATGGTCTGCTGGCCCTTTCACCCAATGAGAACTCATGAAAATATTCATGGGATTGGGGGGACCCCTTTCCTGCTCAGTAATAGAACTGCTGCAGCAGAAGGCCAGCCATCTGCAAAAGGGCATGTTTCCTTAAGGCCTGTCACATCTTTGAAGGTGCAGCACCACTACCATAATAGACTATAAAGTACACAGGGCTGCACAGACACGTGTTGTTCCTGATTACTGCACCTGCAGAATTCAGGGAAGTACATGAATGATTTACTGCGCTGCATTGACAAGCAGCACAGTAAATCATTTGCACAGTAAGTTGAAATTCTGTTTTCCCATGAATCATCAAAGACTCCTCAGAGTATGTTCTTATGGGGCCATTAGCAGCTCTTTATATTTGCCGTAATAACAATCCCCATCAGCCCTGGCTTTTTTCAGGCTGCTGTTTTGCTCTCTGATATATTGGATGAGTGCTATTTTCATTGCTGTTGGGTTTTTTTTTTACATGCTTTTTGGTTTATTCTTCATTTCTTGACATAGGCAGTGACCACTGGATTCATCCGTTCAGCTATGAAGCAACGGAATGGTGGCAACTGTCCAAAGAAACATTATTCAGGAACAAAAAAGAATAAGACTCGCTTGGTTGTGTCCATTCGTGGCGCAGTAGTAACCCTGCACAGGAGAGAGGCATTGAGTCCCAATCGGAGCAATAAACATGTTACAATACCATATTTAATCATTTTTATTTTTGCATATGAAAGTTGCTAGCTAGTGCATGGCATATGACTATTCCTGGGGGAATTCTGCACCGGAAAATTAAAAATCTGCACAGAATATTTTAAAATTCCGCAAAATTCTGCAAATTTTATTTGTCAAAATAGCACTACATAATCATGCCAGTTTCAATTATTTTGGAAATTTATTTCAAAATACCTGTCAGCAGGTTTGTCTGTAGCAATACAGACACATACAAAAAAATCCCCCAGGAGCAGAAACTCCTATGACAATCCGGTTTCCATTTCTCTGCCCCCTCCCCACCTCCAGAATCCAGCTGGGGTTCCAGACACCCACAACTCCTTCCCCGCAGAGCCCAGCTGTGGACCCCCACCAGCCAATACACCTGAACCCCCTACCCTCCCAGAGCCAAGCCACAGGGCCTCCCTAGATCACATACCTGCACCCACCCCCCGAGCGCAGCCATGCCCCCCAATCCAAACTCCTGCACTCCTACCCCTCAGAGCCCAGGGATCCAGAGGGAGAAACCGCTTGATGCTGGGTCCTGAGCTTGCATGGCGTTTTCTGCATGCCACCATCTCCTTCCCTCAGGGCGTGCAGGGGACTGCAGCTTCCGGGAGCCCTCTAGCTTCTTCCCTCTCTCCCCAGCAGTGTCTTCTGTGTGCAAGCTGGGCTCTGCCAGGTCCAGTGGCCCCTAGTGGTGGCCAGCATCACTGCAGCCCATTTATGTGGGGGAAAGGAAATTCTGTGTTTATAACATTAATTTCTGGAAATTTCTGCATTGCGCAGTGGCGCAGAATTCCCCCAGGAGTAATAACTAGAGCAAGGTTAAATTTTTGAACTAATGGTTTATTTGACAAAAAATGCACTGTTCAGGCAAACAGAAACTATTCATGAATTTGATGCAAATACCTTCAACCATTAAGGTAAAATTCATAAAATACCTTTTTAATGTTTAGGCTAGTTGTAAGAGTGCTCACCTGGGATGTGGAGACCCATGCTTCGAATCCATGCTTTGGGACAGACCCCAAATGGATTTTTTTGATTCACCAAAAACTCTGAAACATTTCAGATTTGGTTTGCCCAAGCCAAATTTGTTGTTTAGGTTTTTCAGAACTGCCACCAAACCACATGTAACCCCTTTGGGGTTCAGAGAGCATGGCCCCTGTCATAAATATAAAGGGAAGGGTAAACCCCTTTAAAAACCCTTCCGGGCCAGAGGAAAAATCCTCTCACCTGTAAAGGGTTAAGAAGCTAAAGGTAACCTCGCTGGCACCTGACCAAAATGACTAATGAGGAGACAAGATACTTTCAAAAGCTGGGAGGAGGGAGAGAAACAAAGGGTCTCTGTCTGTCTATATGATGCTTTTGTCGGGGATAGACCAGGAATGGAGTCTTAGAACTTAGTAAGTAATCTAGCTAGGTATGTGTTAGATTATGATTTCTTTAAATGGCTGAGAAAATAGCTGTGCTGAATAGAATGAATATTCCTGTCTGTGTGTCTTTTTTGTAACTTAAGGGTTTGCCTAGAGGGATTCTCTATGTTTTGAATCTAATTACCCTGTAAGGTATTTACCATCCTGATTTCACAGAGGTGATTCTTCTTTTTTACTTCTATTAAAAGTCTTCTTGTAAGGAAACTGAATGCTTTTTCATTGTTCTAAGATCCAAGGGTTTGGGTCTGTGGTCACCTATGCAAACTGGTGAGGATTTTTACCAAACCTTCCCCAGGAAGTGGGGTGCAAGGGTTGGGAGGATTTTGGGGGGAAAGATGTTTCCGAACTCCGGTTTTTCAGGAACCCAGATAAAGTTTGGTGGTGGCAGTGGAAATCCAAGGGCCAAGGGTAAAATAGTTTGTACCTTGGGGAAGTTTTAACCTAAACTGGTAAAAGTAAGCTTAGGAGGTTTTCATGCAGGTCCCCACATCTGTACCCTAGAGTTCAGAGTGGGGAAGGAACCTTGACAGCCCCTTTATATCTTTTTTCTGCAGGGGAAAGTGCTGATTGTTCCAGAAGGAGGAAGTGCTGTTGTGGCCCGGGGGAACAGAGAGAGAGAGGGAAGAGCGGGACAGGGTGTATGTGTGTGTCTGGAGCTCCAGGCACAAGTGCTGTAGCAAGCTGGTCCTCACAGAGTGAAGCAGTCAAGAACCTGCCTGAAGCCTGGGAGGGACAGAGCGGTTGATTGGGGACACCCTGGGACAGGAGCAGGGAGGAGCACTGTGCCAGGGAGGAATCATCCAAGAAGGACAGACCGGAGCTGGACCCAGTGTCATTGCCGCCCAGAGCTTCAAGGAGCTGTGAGTACTGGCGCTTGTGACTTTGCATTGGGAACAAGGAGGGAGGCTGTTAGCTAGTTAAGTGGGGAGGTGGTCGCTCTGTGTGGCTTTGCGGAGAGCGGCAGAAGAGGGCACTGGAGGGGTTTGTTCAGGGAAGTTCACTGGCACCAAAGATGACCAGGAGCACCCAAGGCTCACCTCTAGACTGGAACTTTGCTCAGGATTCCTGAACTTTGTGTGCAGACACATTGCTTTCAGACTGTGCTACCACTGGGCCTGTGGGGCCTTGAGTTGAATGCAGCCCTGTTTTACTGCTGCCCCTATATTTCCCCCTTTTGTTTTTGTCCTTTCGTCCCTCTGTAAATAAATATTTCCCTTTCCTATATTCATTGTACTGTTCCGGTGGGTGTGTGTTCACTGTGGGAGGGTTGGAACAGATGCCCCAGGCATGGAAGGGACTTTCCCTGCTGCGTTCCTGCACATGCCTTCTCTTGGCCTGAGCTGCCTGCAGAGCAGACTCCACCTTGGCCATGAAGGTGCTAAAGTTACACACAAAATCAGTTATTCACTGTACACAGAGCACACACAACAGCAGTTCTGTGCTGCTGCAATTAACATCTCTGACCACAACAGAGTGCACACAACGAGGATCAGACACACGCTGCTACATTTTCCTGGGAGTCTCTCTCTCATTTACAGGTGGGGATTGCTGAAATTTATAGAGCTCATGATGACATTGGCAGAGGGGAGTATGATGGCAAGAGGAGGTGCAAAACAGCTGCAAGCAGAACCCTTAAAACACACGGTAAAAATGTCACATGGAGCCAGCAATGAGGGTAATGTGCATAGCGTTTTCAATACCATGTAACCTTATTATTTTTATTGGTATTTGGAAGCCAATAGTTCTGTCCTTCTGTATTGATTTGGGCAGAGATGATCAGGCTGTGAACAAATTTGACTCTATGCATATCCTTAAAAAAAGAATTGCATCATGACTGACAATTGTGACAGACCCAGACCAGGGCGGTACAGGAATCTGGTAGAAGGCAAATATACTGGCCACTGGATGAACAGTTTTCTGTTCCCTGAGTGACCAGAGCAGGGGCTGCCCTAGAGCAATTAGGAACCTGCTAGAACCAATTAAGATAGGCAAGCTAATTAAGACACCTGGAGCCAATTGAGAACATACTAGAATCAATTATGGCAGGCAGACTAATCAGGACACCTGGTTTAAAAAGGACCTCCCATCAGTTAGGGATGTGTATGAGCAAGGAGTGAGAAGGCATGCTGCTGGAGGACTGAGGATTACAAGCATGATCAGGCTTCTGGAGAAAGATCCTGCGGTGAAGGTAAAGAAGGTGCTGGGAGGAGGCCATGGCGAAGTAGCCCAGGGAGTTGTAGCTGTCATGCAGCTGTTACAAGAGACACTGTAAACAGTTGCAATCCACAGGGCCCTGGGCTGGAACCCGGAGTAGAGGGCAGGCCCGGGTTCCCCCCATACTCCTCAACTCCCTATTTGAGACAAGAGGAGGTGACCTGGACTGTGGGTCCCACCAGAGGGGAAGGTCCCTGGCCTATCCCCCGACCCACTAGGTGGGTCAGCAAAGACTGTGGGGATTGTTCTCCTCCCTTTCCCCACGCTGGCCAGTGATGAGGTTAGCTGACTGAATGGCAGGTTTGAGCCACTATCAAAAGTGGCCAAACTGAGGGCGGCCAATAAGCGCAGGACCCAGCAAGGCAGAGGAGGAACTTTGTCACATAATGTACAATTTCTCAAGCGCTCTTTTCCTATCCAGTTGGTTAAACAGCATCTGGTGACTCCCAGGAATGTCACAATGTGAAGCATTCCCACAGGGTGCTCTAATCAATGTGTGTAGACTGTTACTAATCTGTGTGTGCCCTCTTCTCTCTACCGCATCCTCCAGTGCTGCCTGGGATTCATCATATTACGCAGTCCGTGTGCAGCCAGATATAATCCAAAACACATCTGTAAACAAGAATGTACAATGTAACCTGAGAGAACTATGGTGGTAGAATTTATTTTTAAGCATAGAAGCTTTAATGGTTTATTTATCATGATGTGTTGTGCTGCCAAATGGAAGATCCCATGATCGAGAAGAGTACATAGTGCATGTCACAGGCTTGTCTATTTTAATTATTATCGAGTGAGAAGGCAGTCTGGAAAAAAAACCAATTAATACTGCTCTTTTCTCTCTATGGTAACTGCTGCCAAACACCTGTAGAAAGGATATCTTGGTGTTTTTATCTAGCAGGCAAAGTACAAGAACCTTAGCATGGATTGCAGCTGCTTCAGCATCAGATATTTGGCACCATTTGCTTAATATCTAATCATCAGTACAGATGTTGCTGTTTATCCTTAGTGAGATGCACGCTGTTGCCACTGCAGTAGAAAACATTAGCACAGCTGGGGTACCCATCTTTTTCCTTCTAGCAGATCTCCCCCCACCACAAATACACACACGCGCCCGCTGAATCTCTCACATAGTTAAGAAAAATAGGGTAGAGAAGCTGGTCACCAAAAGATGGATGGGGTCGTGTGAGAAAACCTGTGTTGTAGACCCAGCTCTGCCCCAGGTTGGTTACTTTTGATGGCCAGGGATAGACCAAGAAATTGATGGAGAAATGAATCCACATAAACCCTTCCATGGTCATCAAACATGCCACAAAACACGGCCTGGCAGTAGAATACATCATCTTAGCAAAGACTGCATATTGATTTTTGCAGAGAATAAACAAATGTACTTAGCCATAGCTGATGCTAATTCAGTGGCCAGAAGTGGAACATGAGAAACGCTTCTGCTCATATTGTGTTGAGGCACTGTGGACCATATTCATCACACCGCTTCAAATTATGGCCCTCAGTTTGATTCTAAGGAATTTCAGATTTTCTGCTAGAGAGAAATTCAGTAGAAGATGCAAGATCAGCTGCACAGTGCCCAGTATCCAATGGATTAGCAGAATGCTTTCTGCTGACACTTAAAAGGATGGGTGGGAAATGCAAGGGTAGAAAATTGTATTGCAAACTTTCCTTTATTTCATAGATCAATCCACAAAGGAAACTCCTAAAGAAGTATTTCTTAATTATCAGATGCAATTTGCTTAGACCAGAAGTAGAAGAACAAGCTGAAAAACACAGCACAGAGTAAAAACAAAGGAACAAAATACAAATATACAACACAAGTTTCCTAGATATCTATGCCTAGAACAAAGGAGATTGGTTCAGAATTACAGAGAGAGGGAGGAAATGGGAGGACACCATTATTATGCATATTACACTAGTATCCTCAGGGACCCTCTTCTAATTAAGCCTTGAACAAGTCTTCTCTAATGCAGAAAGAAATAACAAGAACCAGTGGCTGGAAGTTAAAGCCAGACAAATTCAAATTAGAAATAAGGCACACATTTTTAACAACGATGATGATTAACCATTGGAAGAAAATGGCAAGGACAGTGGTGGATTCTCCATCTCTTGATGTCTTCAGATCAAGACTGGATGCCTTTCTGGAAGATACGCTTTATCCAGACACAAGTTACTGGGCTCAATATATGTGTAACTGGATGGAATTTTATGGTCTGTGCTTCACAGGATGATAGACTAGATAATCTAATGATCTCTTCTGTCCTTACCATCCGTGAAAAAGCCTAGACCCTGATTCTGCAGTAAGCTCCACATGCCCGTAAAGAACTCCATTGACTTCAGTGCGTCTTCATGTTGGTGTAGAGGTTCTTCCATGTGAAGGAGCTTTCAGTATCAGGGCCTTAGAATTAGGTGGCCCCTGCAGAGAAGAGATTACTAAGAAGACACAGCATCACTTGGAGGGTGGAAGAGAGGGAAACTGTCAAATGTTTAATATTGATGCAGGGAAGGTTTTGGGATCAGTGATATTTAAAGTGTCATTCCGACACCCAGCAGGACCTGAAGAATATAAACTGGTTTTGTTCTGCTCGAGTGACTGAAGAGGAAAGCCTATCTAACGGAGCTTGTAGTGAAGGGTAAGATTAGAGGAAATTAAATATGCATGTGGGCTGTTTGTTTTAAAATCCTTTCTCCAATGTTTGTTCCAACGGGGCTAAATAAACATACTTTGTTTTAAGAAGACTATCAGTCAATATCACTCCAAAGGGAGGAAAGACAAGTGGATTTGCAGGGTGATAAGCAGTTGGTATTCATAGAGTCCTGTACCTGGTTAAGACTGAAAAAATTAAGACATTCCAGCAGGAGACTGGGAGGGGCAAGAGGCCCTGGACATAAGGTGGGTGCTGTCAGAGAGGCACAACAGGGAACAGAGTTGGGGATAGCCCCCAAACCATGATGAATATATAACAACAGTCAGGCATACTTACCTAACCTTTCTGCCATGTTTTGTCACAGCAACAAGGGCTGGATTCAAATAGGTAGGGGTCCCTCCTAAAAATAACAAATATCACTGGCTCAGACTCCCTCCCACATTTTCTGGCATCACTAAATGACAGATTCTAGCTGGTGGCCTTTCCTGCAATGCACTGGGATTTCTGTGATGGGAATCTAAGCCCCTGTGCTCTGGATTCTCAGGGTGATTCAAGCCCCTGGAGCCAGAATGGAATCCAGCCACTGCCCCAAATTTGGGGTCCCTCGGCACACTCTCAGGATACAGAGATGCTATTTGCACCCTCCTCCAAGTGTTGGAACCTGCTGTCCAGGTGCCTAGCACCTCCGGGCTAGGTGCTGACCCTTCAGACTCCGGGCTTGTGTACACTTACAACACTGCAGCTGCACCACTGTATTGCTTCAATGTAGACCAGTGGTGGGCAACCTGCGGGCCAAATGTGGCCCAACCGGGTAAACTGATTGCGGACCACGAGACATTTTGTGGACGTTGACTGTCTGCAGGCATAGCCCCCCGCAGCTCCCAGTGGCCACAGTTCTCCACTCCTAGATGTATGTTCTGATGATTTTACAGTTGGCCAAACTGAAATGCATATTGTTTGCTTGTGCCCAGTTTACCAAGTGATCCAGATCGCTCTGTAGCAATGATCTGTCGTCTTCATTGTTTATCACTCCTACCATCTTTGTGCCATCTGCAGACTTTATCAGTGTTAATTTTATGTTTTCTTCCAGATCATTGATAAAAATGCTAAATAGTGTAGGGCCAAGAACTAATCCGTGCTTGAGAATGACTCATTTTTTATTCCATTTTGAGACCTATCAGGTAGCTAGTTTTTAATCTATTCAGTGTGTGCTATGCTGATTTTGTATTGTTCTAGTTTCAGAATGTTGTGCCGTACCAAGTCGAAAGCCTCACAGAAGTCTAAGTCTATCACAAAAGCACTATTACCTTCATCAGCCATGTCAAGGTTCCTTCCCCAGTCTGAACTCTAGGGTACAGATGTGGGGACCTGCATGAAAACCTCCTAAGCTTACTTTTACCAGCTTAGGTTAAAACTTCCCCAAGGTACAAACTATTTTACCCTTTGCCCTTGGATTTCCACTGCCACCACCAAACTTTATCTGGGTTCCTGAAAAAATGGAGTTCGGAAACATCTTTCCCCCCAAAATCCTCCCAACCCTTGCAGCCCACTTCCTGGGGAAGGTTTGGTAAAAATCCTCACCAATTTGCATAGGTGACCACAGACCCAAACCCTTGGATCTTAGAACAATGAAAAAGCATTCAGTTTCCTTACAAGAAGACTTTTAATAGAAGTAAAAAGAAAAGAATCACCTCTGTAAAATCAGGATGGTGAATACCTTACAGGGTAATTAGATTCAAAACATAGAGAATCCCTCTAGGCAGAACCTTAAGTTACAAAAAAGACACACAGACAGGAATATTCATTCTATTCAGCACAGCTATTTTCTCAGTCATTTAAAGAAATCATAATCTAACTCATATCTAGCTAGATTACTTACTAAGTTCTAAGACTCCATTCCTTTTCTGTCTCTGGCAAAAGCATCACACAGACCCTTTGTTTCTCTCCCTCCTCCCAGCTTTTGAAAGTATCTTGTCTCCTCATTGGTCATTTTGGTCAGGTGCCAGCGAGGTTACCTTTAGCTTCTTAACTCTTTACAGGTGAGAGGCTTTTTCCTCTGGCCAGGAGGGATTTTAAAGGGGTTTACCCTTCCCTTTATATTTATGTCAAGCCATCTCGTTAAAAGATTATTAAAATCATCAAAAGCAGCTATAGTAGTTTCTTCATCTTATTTCCTAAATTCCTCTACAGTGTAGAGACTGAGATATTTATTATTATGACTTCAGAGAGGAAAATATGTATTTATGCTTCTTTTTTTAAAAAAAGCTTGAAATCCCACCTGGTTTCCCCTGTTTTTCTTTACCCCACCCCCCGTCCTTCTCCTCCATTGTGGTGAGTGAAGAATTCCCCTCCCCATTGTTTTCTTTATTAATGTAATGCACAGAAAATCAGAGCGATTGAGGAGGCAGAGCTCCCAAAAGACACTTTTTTTTCTCTTTTCTTAAATGACATATAGCAGCACTAAAATTGCCACCTCTTTCTCTCCTCTGAACCCACCCTGGGATTGAGAGCGTACTGAGATGGCCGGGTGGGTGTTTGTATTGACAAGATGCTACCCAGATCCACAAATTTAAAGCACCAACACTATGTACTTTCTGACAGGCTCATCTCTCAATTTTCTCCTGCATGCATGATGCAGACTATTCTGAGTCAAGTGAGGATAATAAGATAATGTTCCTAGGGTAGCGCTGAGAGCTTGACAGAGGAAGAACAAATCCTCAATTCATAGCATTTCACTTAGGGCCTGTACTTGTTGAGTAGTACCTTACTCTACAAGTAGCCCTAATGGGTCAGGTTGTGATTTGCCCACTCAGGGAAGGAAAAGGAAATAATAACCTCCTGATTTTACACCGCTGCAAAGGCTACTGAGTGTTGGGGACTGAGTGTGCAGGAGTTTCCAAGCAGGCACTAGTTGCAGGTGGGTGGAGAGTGGGGGGTGAGAGGCAGGAAAGGGGGAGATTGGAGTCCATTCTGCCAGTGTGCCAGTCAGCATAGCATAGGACAGCAGTAAATTATTACCCTTTCCTCCCCAACAGAGAAAGGGGTCAGCAGCCTCAGTGGGGTGTCCAGTGTTGCCAACTCCTACAGGTTTTATGATATTTGGTGTGTTTCTGAAAGTCCCAGATCCACGTGATAACCTAAGAATCTCAGCTTTCATTTAAAGAAAGCAAGCAAGTTTCTAGCCCTTATGGTTCCAGAGAAAATCTTGAAAACATGAAGCAAATGTGCTCTGAAGGCTCAAAGAGAGCTGTGCAAATAGCAGATTTTTCAGCTTGCTGGCGAATCTGAAAAAAAAAATTGGTAAAAAAAATTGTATCAGGTTATCCCAAAACTGAATTTATTTTGAAATATCAACAAATCAAGAAGTAAAAAATAATAATAATAATTTCATGTTGACTGAAACACTTTGGTTTGATTTTGAACATTACACTTTTTTTACATTTTAAAAATAAAATTGGAAGAAATGTCTAAGTGAAAAGTTGTTTAATTTAGAAACTATGATAACAGGACATTTTGCCTTTTCAAAAATTGTTTGTGTTCATTTTTTGAGGTGCACAGTTTGGCGAAACTGGATTCTGAAAGTATCTTGGTGTGGCTGAATCTGCATTCTTCAATGAAAATACTTTGGCCCAGTTCTAGGCTCTAAAACCAGAGGGAGATAATAAAAAGAACACAATTATTATTATTAATTAAAAAAACCAAGCTTAAGCCAAAAATATGATTTTTTGAGCAGCAATTCTGGGTATTGTTGGGGCACAGGGCTTTCCTAGAGCTACTCTTTGTGTGGTGTGGCTTGCCCATGCCCCCTTGCTCAGGGCTGTGCCTAAAGGCACAATCTAACTAATGGGAAACTTGTCCAGTACAGAATCTGAGCCTTAATTATTTACTCATTGATTCCATGCGGCAAGTGTCAATGGGCAAAGATGAAATTGCTGATGAAAGCCAAACTGCCTGCTTTACTCAGATGGGAAGAAAGCAAGGAGAAAAACTTCCAGTTCCAGACAAGAAATATGTGTGTGTGTGTCTGTGTCTGGTAGGGGGGCTGTTTTGTTTTTTCCCCTTCGCTGTCTCTCGAGACATGTTGGCAGCTGGGATGATAATACATGTCACCGCAATATCAGCAACATTAGCAGGGAAACGGTGACATCGGATGATTATAATAATCTAGACTATTCCTGATGTGACTGTGCCTTTGCCCAGCCTCTGTCTGACTGACAGCTCAGAGTCCACAAAGGCATTGCAAGCTACCCTGGTACCCTATGAGCAGTCAAGGAAGTTGACAGCTGTTTATAAAAAGCAACATCGCTTTTTCTAAACCAATCTTCAATCATTCATTTAAAAAAAAAAAAAAACACCCACATTACCACATAGTGATCTTGTATTATCTATACACGTCAAGGATGTTTCCCATATCTGCTCTTTTGTAGTCCATTTTTTCGCTTTGTTGTTTTGTAAATTACAACAACACTTATGACCCCAGCTGAGATCAGGGCCACATTGTATTAGGTGCTGTAAATACAAATAATAATAAGAGCTTAGTCTAAATCAAGAAGGCCAGCAACAGGTTTCAGGGAAAAGAAATATTATGATCCCCATTTTACAAATGGGGCACAGTGGTAAAGAGTTTAAATGAGTCCCTCATGGTCACAAAGGGGCCTATGGCAGCACTAATGAGAATCAAATCTCCAGAGTTCCAGTCTAGTGCTTGTACCATTAGACCATCTTTCTTCTCTTAAGCCCCATTCAGGAAGGCACTGCAGCTTGTACCTATCTTTAAGCCTATAAGTGGTTTTACTGAAGTCCTTTTCTGAGGCCTGAATGCATTAGCCTTTTGTTGCTGGAGACTTCAGTTCCAAACCATACTCAGGAGGATCAAATAAAATTGGTTTGCTGGTCACATCATAATCCTCAGTTGTTCATATCACAAAACCACGGTGTGATCATCAGACAAGGTTCCAGGCTTACCCCAGAGGGGAAAAGCAGGGAATGCTGAAGGTCAAGAGAGACGTGAATTTGCATAGCTATACAGGGAAACAGCAAAAAGTACCCTTCTTCATTTCCACCCTAAATATGCTTCACTTCCACACGGTCATAGAGTTACTCTCATCTACAAGTCATTCGACGTAAGCTCCAAAACTCCTCTTCAACGTTAATTGATGAGAGCTTGACAAAGGTTTAAATTTCAGAGCTTTGCTTCACTTCAGGTGTCCCCCCAGTACTCAGACGATTCTCTAAGGAGGAACCAAACCTTCTTCTCTCGTACGCTGATCCTGAAATGAGATCCAGGCCCTTGTACTCATGTGGCTATGTCTGCAGTATAGGGACTTTTTTCTGGGAGTCTCACAAGAGCAGGCATTTGTGGAAGATTTCTTGTCTTGGAAAATCCCAAGAATAGTGTTTCTTATGGTATTTCAGCTTTTCTGCTCCCGTCCCAGGGAAGAAGAGCACAGAAGGAAAAAATGTTATGTCTCCAAAATATTTGCTAATTCAAGTGCATTGTGAAGTTTTAGCCCCATTCTTATTTCATCTGAACTTTTTCAATCCGGGGCCCAATCCTGCAGCCCTCACCAGACCTTATTCTCATGACTTACCATTAAGGACTGGGTGCTTGTCTTTGAGATAACCAGGTTTGAAATGTGTACTTTATTCTCTTTTGCAATGCATGGGATGACAGGTAACAGGTGTCTTTGTTCAGCAGCCAGATTGAGGGCTCAACCTGGATTACTGAAATGTAATTGTTGGGGCATTTATATGCTCATTCCTTTTTCAAATGCTTTTTACAACCATGGGAAATGTCAGACCTTCAGAAGTTCTTGGGTGAAAACCTGGCCCCACTGAAGTCAATTGAAAAGCTTGCATTGATTCATTAGGGCTGGGATTTCACCCCGGTATCCTTGTAAATGAAGATAATGATCTGAGTAGCCAAAGGCACCTGGTTTCACATTTTCCTGTTGCTGGGAATGTTTTCAGTAAGTTGACTCAGACCCTCTTCCCCTTCTTTGGGCAAAATATTAACTTTTTCTGGCTAATTTCCATGTAGAAACACTGGAAGATAATTGATTTCAACAAAATTGTCTGCCATATTTAACTAATGATAGAGCATCTAAGCTTTGTAACCTTAAGCACGAATTTAGAATTTCAATTTCTGTGAATAAAGTTTAACGTTTATTCTTCAGAATATAAAACGAAGAAAAGTGATCCTGTAAAATGTATCTGTGCCGTGGGTGAATCATTTAATAGCTGGGCAGTAATTCCTGGATGACAGGTAATTAACAACAGGTAGCATCAAGTCTCTTGGTTGGTTTATTGTAGATACAGCATGTAGTAAGAAAAAGACATCCAGACAGAGAGTGGACCTTTCCAGAAGGGATGAAGTATAAATGCTGGCCTGCAGCAAGTGCGCACACAACGTGCAGTGGGAATTCACTCTGATCCATTCACTAATGACCAATGATAGACCAATTTACTACACCATCTTAAAACTGATTAAATCAGGAGACTGGAGAAGCATGCTTCAACCTGGCAAAAATCTGATCAATCTGGGAGAAGAAATAGTGGATGAGACTTCATATGTATTACTGCTAATTACCATTACTGGAAAGAAGTGCATCATGGGAGAAAATAGCTAGTGTTGTATTGTTGTTAATTGCTATCGATGAAGCTAATTATTTTATTTAAATAGGATAAAGAAATGCACATCTTCCCAGTGACTCTATGTCCCTGGGATCACATGTACCCTTAAGACTTAAGGTTTATCACAGTATAAGGCGGAGAGATGTCACTGAGTATCCTTTATTTCATATTGACAATACAGCAGTGCTCCATTTTCATCCTGGCTTTAAAACTCACAATGGACATTGGGAAGTGACGTATGACATTTTGGCTTGTAGCTTTCAGTGGGATTGGAAGTTAAATCAACTTTTTGGCATTTGTTTGAATTTGTTACAAAACAAAAATGGTAACCAAGAAAGTCACTGTCAGGGTTGGTACCAATTAATATTTGGCTGTCAAATAATTTGATTATTGTGCTCCAGATTTTCATCTTGGATGATGAACATAACTATCTAATTTGCCAGTACTTGGGCTCACATAAGCTAAACCATTTCTGTTGAAGCTTGTGTGACTTCCTCATATAAAATCAATACCAAAACCATGCAGACTTATTTTAGAGGTCTTGGTGGAACCTACAATGCCACACAGATATCAACAGCTCATCATCACAGGATGGTGACATAATAAAATATTGGATTTGTCTGGGCCAGAAGAGAAAGTACAGGGTTTGGACTGTAAGCTTACTGCATCTCAGCATCAGGGCACTCCCTTCTGGGGTGGCAGGGACTCAGCACTCACACCAGATTGGTCTATCAGGCATCCTAACTTGCAGCTGGGCAACCAAGAACGAGATAGCTCAGACCTCCCGGATGAGGAGTTGAGCAAATAGTTTCCCTGCTCAGTCATCTCCCCAACCGCCTAAGCTACCAACAGCCCATGGCTCAGGCCTCCTGAGCTAAGGCTTAGCGCTCATCCAGCCTTGAGTGCATGGCCAGGCGTAGAGGAACCCAGGCCCACTATGCTCCTCTGGGTCCTAGCCCAAGGCTATCAAAATGACAGGTGATCCCATCACAGGGTTGTTGGGGAAACATGGTATGACTGCCTCACCTTCTAAAAACACAACAGGCCCAATGTTTCATATACCTAGGCTACTTCCTACTGGCATCTGGGGCCTGATTCCCAGTCTCCTTGTCAGATGGCTTGCTCTTCGCTTCACCCCTGGGTTTCTCAGTCTCCCGGGGTAGCAGCTGGCCTTCTCTCCAGGCCAGCTCAGGGGAATCATCATCCACCACAGCAGATCATGGACAGGCTCCACCGGGGGGGGTGTCAGCTAACTGGGAAGGACATGTGGCTCCTTCCCTGGTCTGGCTCCAACTGAGTTGCAGGGCCCTGCTTTTATACCTACTGCCCCGCCCCTGCACTTCCTGCAAGGGGGATGGGACGGGGTCAGCTGAGCCCAGCATGGTGAGTTAACCTCCTATCTACCAGAATGACGCCACTCCATCTCATTATAGGGACCTTAAACATGTCTTGCTCTGTAGATCGCAAATGTAAATGGTCTCAGCCAAGCATTTTTGTTATGAGATAGGGATCTGAAGATCAGCTATGGAGTTATTTATCTTCACTATGAACAAACTCATTAACAACACTCTGCTGCTGGTCAGGACTTAGAGGTTAGAGTTTGTTCTCACGGTAGGTCATCACAGCAGAGTTATCCTGGGCTCTTGCTGAGGCGTGGCCCCTAACACCCCTCCCACCCACACACAATCCTCTGACCCCTAGAAATGTCCCCTCCCAAGACAGCAGTGATGCACGCCGGCAGCACTATCCAACAAGGCTTGAACTGCCATGGCCTGTAGTATACAGGACCTTTCCTGTGGCTAAACAGAGGACTTTGTTCTCCAGGAGTGTCAGTCTAGCTGCTTTCAAAAGCACTAGAATCACTTCAAAAAGAAACAACAACAAAAAAAGGAATAGAAAAAAATAAAATGCTGTCAGAAGGCAGCTTGGATGCCAGTTTCGGGTAACTGATACGTTTTGGGCAAAATAAGAAGATAAGAGGGGAAAACAAAAAACAGAAAAGGAACTAAGATCTTTTGAAAAAAAATGTTCCTGAATTACCACGGATCTGGGAGGAAAAATGTTTTTCTTATTAAAGGCTAAATTCTTCCCTCACTTAGGTACTTGCAGTTCCATTCAGCTAGAATTTGAAAGCAAATTATCAAATGCATCTCATATTATTTTCATTCATTTGGGAAAAGAGAGAGGCTGACATTTTCACAAGTGACTAGTGATTTGCGGAGCCCAAGGAGAGGTACCATAAGGGCGCCTGGATTTCAGAAAGTGCTGAGTACCCCCTCTTTAATAATCAGGCCCACTTAAAGTATCCTAACTGCCAAAAATGGAGACACCCACAATCACTAGTCACTTGTGAAAATTAAGCCAGAATATCTATTGGATGAACAACAATACAGATACCTGGCCTGACTGTCTGTTGCTCTGACTCTTGTGTAGTTATTTACAGTAGTGCAAAGTATGTGCACATTATTTCCATTCAGGGGCATGATCGGGAATTTAAATTTGACCGCATTTGTAGGGGCACATTCTGTGCCCCTGCAGTGGCCCTGGGGCTGGAGGAGCTGTCAGCTCCTGCTGCTGCTCTGGGGCCAGAGGAGATCCCTCTCCTACCACAGCCTCAGGGCTGGAGGAGCTCTGTAACTCCATTACAGCCCCGGGGCCAGAGGAGCTCACTCTCCCTGCCGCAGTCCTGGGGCTGGAGGAGTTCTGTGCCCCTGTCAATTATTGGGGGAGTCCATGCCCCCGCTTCCATTCCAAATCAACAGAACTACACCAGTTTTTCTGTCATAAGATTCAATTTGCTCAGGGAGGAGGTGGGGGAAAATACCCATTGGGACCTTTCATAGTGTTCTTCACTTACCTCCAGACTTTTCATAGTTAATGTCATTAACGTATATTGTACATGTGTGACTGAGTTTGTGACTGAGTAGAGCTGGTCTGAAAATGTTTTTGTTTTTGTTTTCCGCTGTGGAAAATTTCAGTATTTTGACAAATAATCAAAAAACAAAAACTTTCATCTGAAAACCAAACATTTCAATTTGGAAATACCACCATGATGCCTCATGGGAGTTGTAGTCTTGGTGCCTCATGCCCACCCCATTCTCCTGTATGAGCCTGATTCACTGGCTGAACTACATCTCTTATGATGCATTGTGATCTCCCCTCCTGCTGAACTGCTGCAGTGCATGATGGGAGTCCCATGGCCACAGTGCATGTACCTGCATGTGGATCCACTGCGGCTCTGCTCCTGAGGTGGGTCTTGAGAAGGCATTTGATGGAGGGGAGGGTAATAGGCTGAGAATACATTTTCAGATATGATGATGGTTATACTGAGGGTGGGCTGAAACATGAGATTTCCAGTTGGTGGGAAATTTTGAAAGTTTTGGAATGATTTTTTTTTTTAAATTCCCAGGGAACTGGAAATTCCAAAACAGTCCAGTTTGGTGTCGGTATTTTAAAGTTTCATATCTGATTGTGGAACTTCATTATGTGGCACAACACCCAAGTCTCTTTGTGGGGTTAGCCCTAGGTTCTTGGGGAAGGAGCCATCTTTTTCTCCTCGGTGTGTACAGCGCCTAGCACAACAGGGTCCTGGTCCATGACTAAGTATCCTAGGGCCTACAGTATGAATAATAAATAAAAATAACAATGCTAGCCACATGTTTCATTGTCTTGACTTCTGCACATCACATTCCATAGGCTGAAATCAGCAACATTATGGCAGAGGAATCCAGTTGGACCAGGGTTTGGCTCATTCTGTTGCCACAAAATTAGCCCAAGCAGCTGAAAGAAATGCAGACAGCATCCCTGCATAGCTCCAGTGCTGCATGTGTCTATTAACAAGTACAGGAATCATTGCCTTGTTGCCAACATACCTCCTTACAGTTTGCTTCAGAGCATCCTTGTTTTCCCTCTAGCGAGCCACTCTTTTTCCTATCACTTTGCCAGAGTGCTTCTGTAACTTGCTTTCTTTGCTTTAAACATGGAAATACTAATGGCACCGAGATTTTTCCCTCATCACAGTTTCTGTTGCATATGGATGCAGAGTCTTTTCTGCTTTCCATTCTCCCTGATAGGTTTGAGAGGTGTAACAAAGCACATCTGTGAAGAAGTGTGTGTTGGGGGGGGAGATATATGAAGCACTTCGTGTGCTGTTCTGTTTCAGGATCTCTGACGTCTGCTGCTCTGCCTGGTGGGTATCAGAAGTGAGAAAATTTAGTAAATCTTGGCAAGAAAAGCACTTAAGTGAGTAGTATTTTCTGCCCTCCACCCCCTTGGGTATTTCTCTGCTCTCCCTAACCCATGAAAGAAATTCAAATTGAATAGAAATTCTTCATGCAAGCAAATTAAAAAAAAAAAATCCACCCCTCTTAAAAGTGATTGTATTCCCTTCTTTAACTTTTCATTTCCTTGGGGAGTTTTGGGGGGTGGGAAGAGAGGAGTTGAGTCTGGTATGTGTTGTGTCTTTTGCTCTTTACACAACAAAATTCATATGAAAAGGCCACATGGGGTTACTGAACAGCCAATTAACCATATAGTAAGTATACACAACATACAAGATCTAGCTACCCATACACTGCCGCTCTCACTGGTTTCTGGCAGATTCTAATGTGTAGAAACCAGTTATTGCTATTTCACGGCTCACAAATAATTCAAAAAGCTATTTCTATAGGTGATGGTCATCATCTTGGCTAACACCTCAGGGTCTGAACCAGGAGCCTCTAGAGCTAAAAGTATAAGCTGCAGCTCAGTGAGCTGGAGCCAAGCTTCTGTAGGTATTGGCTGTAACAACCCATATTCAGTGTGGACTGGCACAGCAAGGGACCTGTAATTCTCATTCATCAGTGGGTTACATTTACACTACACAGTGCGTCATTTGTGTAGCAACTCTGCGACACCACAAAGGATTATGTGTATATTAATTTCTTACTTTTTAATGCTTCACTGAGAGCTTTTCAGTGCATGAAAAGAGGGGGCAGACAGACAGGGTTGGTGTAATGCAGCTGCTGAACGGGTAATTTTTAGGCACCATCAGCTGTTGCACAAGAACCCTGATGTGTCAGGCGTCACTTGAAAACCTTCTCTGTTAAATGCAGAAGCTGCACCTAAATCATAGATTCATAGAATATCAGGGCTGGAAGGGACCTCAGGAGGTCGTCTAGTCCAACCCCCTGCTCAAAGCAGGATCAATCCCCAGTTATATCCTCACATGCCAGGAGCTGCATGCAAATTTGATGCACAGCTGCACATCAATAGCACATTTAGCACTTCCAGCCAGCCCTCAGAAAAAAGAAAACTCTCCCGAGGATTCCAAATGTCCAGAGATTGTTATGGGATTGTCACGGAGTCTTGCTCTAGTCACTGTGGTACTGTACCCATGTGAAGCAATGGAAGAGAGACAGCAGGCACCTTCATAGCCTCCCTGCTCCTTCCCCAGACCCCAGGGAAGTTCCTGCCATGTGGGCTTGCTAAAAGGAGAAGAAATCAAACAATAACATTTTCATACATTTAGTGGCCTACAGAATATGGGGGAAGCAGAGTGTGAAGGCTTATATAATCGTCTCAATTAACTCATCATAATGAGATCCAATTTGTTTCCACATATACTTTTATTGTTCCTTTCAGCAAATGAGACTTTCTCCATCAAAAAGATAGTTGTGAATTTGGCCAGCCATTTTGTTTTGCTCTGCCACACAGAGCTTCAGGAAAAAAAAAAAATCTTGAGAGTACCTTTTTGGCAGCGGTTAAGGCAACAGATCCCTACTTAGAGACTAATGAGCTGAGATGCAAGTTATGCTCCACAAGGCCAAGTATGCAAAAGATAGCCGCTGAAGCAAAAGCCAGAAGAGCAAGAGATCTGGCAGTATCTTTGCAAATGTCTGGGGTATTTCTTCACCTTTCAGGCACGCAGAAAGAATGTGTGACGCATTCTCAGGCTTGTTTGGCACGCACATCTCCAGTACTTTGTTTCTGAAGAGAGTCCAGTCTGTTCAATGTGAGTTGGAGGGGCAAAGGAGAGGGGGAAATCAGCCTTTAATTAACACAAAGGGCTCGATTTTGTCCCTTAGTTACACTCTGTATGTAGTAAAGGGTATGTGCTGCTGACCTGCCTCAAGAGCAACCACAGGGAGGAATAGTGCATCCCCGAGAAAAGCTGTAGTTGCCTCTTTGTCCCCATCTTGATCGAGGAGAAATAATTTGCTGCTGTCCTTCACCAGCAGTAAAGTACTAACCCCCTGCTCACTGTCATGCACCAGTTCAGTTCTCCTGCATGGATCATTGTGGAAACACAGCCAATGTCAACCCTTTCTTATTCCCTAGCCTGGCTTGCTCACCTGCTGTGCAGGGGGAATAAGGAAATGACGTTAGACCTGCACAAGCATATAAATTGTGTGTGTGTGGGAGGGGGCGTCTCATGCTCCCATATAACCCCACGCAGGCGGTAGTCCCAGGTCAGATTATAAATCAACATTAATAAACCTTGCTGATGTTTCTGAACAGGCAGATCTCATCTGTCGGGTCTGGAGAGCATAGGGAAGGTGAAGGGACTTGGGCTATAGCAGATGTCTTACTGGTTACTGGGATGTGGATAACATTTCCAGAGCCAATTCATGAGAGTATATAACACCAGCGACACCTGCATGTTGAGAACACAACTGGGCCTTTGCTTTATAGATGGGATTCTGGGCAATCATGTCTGTTTTTCAGTTCAGCCCCTGTGAATGTGAGTTACCATGGTGATCGGGAGATTTTGGAAATTAACTTTGTTTTATGATTATTATGGAACATTTGTATGTGAGCAGGTGAGCTGTATTTCACAGCCAGGCATTGAAGATATAACTGGCAGCTTGGGGATGTAACACTCTTCACATGAAACTCCTGATAGGGTGAGCAAACGATAAAAAGGGAATTGAGGCTTACAGATGCATCAAACCAGATCCTCAGCTTGTGTAAATCAACATGGCTCCACTGATTTCAGTGATGCCAGACTGATTTATGCCAGGGGAGGATCTGCCTCTTGGTTTCTAGTAATTTATTATAGTCCCTTTACAGGGTACCTGAGCATGTGGACAACACTTAAAGGATACAATCAGGCAAACAATGTAACTGCAACATTGTTCCTTCTCCCCTCAGTGTCCACTGCCCTTGCTCAGAAAGTCCCCTGTTTGTTTGTAAAGCCACCTTCTTCTACTACCTCCCAACTCTAAAAAGGGAGTTCTAGTGACTATCTCACAGGGAACATACTTTCTAAGAGCTGGTCTCCTTTTGCTGAGCTAGTAGTGGCCTATGTCTTTTGGAGCTCAGTGGTCAGGGTTCTAGTCCAAGCTGCACAGTTCTGTGTCTGTTTTGTCTAGTAATTGAACATCTGTTGTCTGTAGCATATAGATTTGTTACTTCACCGGTGTAGCCTGTATAGATGCATAGGAATATGCATAGATATAAGCTAGGGCTGTAATGCAATAAATTTACAGGCCTCAATGGCTGTAAGACAATAGCTTAGCTAAACTAATCAAGGCATAATGTCCACAAAGCCTTACCATAAGTACCTAACCAAGAGTAACCCTAGATCATAAGATATCATCCTGTAATGACCACACTGGTGACAGGTAACCACAAGATGCTAGTTTATATCAACTTGGGACATTTTAAATTAGGAACATCAGCTGAAGTCTGACCATAAGAGTGCCATGGTAACTAGTTGATTACTATTTTAATAAGCTTGAGGAAAATAGACTAGTAACCTCTGGGAGAAGGTAAGCCCAACGTTAGTAGGGTGAAGAACTACAAATTAGGAAAAAGAGAAAACCCCCTACTGAATATTCATTAGGCATAGTAGCGTCAGTATGACACATAATAAAAATTGTATCCCAGCCTGTGTGCCTTGGGAGATATAGCTCTTGGGAGGTGCCAGATGATGACCGCTGGGGATGATGATGAGGAAGATGATGATGATGATGATAAAGATGGTGACTAACACTTCAGGTTGTTCTGCAAGGTATGGTGTGAGTATAAGGATGCTCAACTCATTCTGTTTATCTCTAACTACATTGCTGGGTTGGAGTGTTTGTAACTTTGCTAACTGTGTTAATAAAACTAATACAATTACAGAATGTTTTTCCTAAGTCTGAGTATAGCAACTGTGCACATCAGTGTTCCCAATTGAATGGGAATTCTAATAGTGCTGAGCCAGATCTTGGGACGAGAACCAATCAAACCTCAGAATGTTAACGGGGATTGTTATATAAGCAGTAGAATTAACACATAATCAAAAGATCAGGCAGCACCAGCAGACAGTGCATATTGATCAGGCTTCTCCCTCTTAACTGAAAGGTTGCCAACTCAACTGCCAACTGATATGCAAAAGGGAGTAAAATCAAGAGTGGTGGCTCTTTATCAGAAAGATGTTGTTGCTCAGCCTGACGATTGATTGCAAGGAAATTTTTCTGTGGCCTGTAAGTAGACTCGGTGTCTGTCTTCAGGACTAAACTTCTGGGGTGGATTTGTAGTAGAGGGGTAGTGGTCTTGCATTGTGCCACTTTTTTGCACTTCATAATAACCCACATTAAGTAGGCTTTAAGATTCGGGGTAAGCAGAACCTGTTTGGTTTGGGTTTTTAAATCAACAGGGCTTTAGTTTTGATGGTAGGTAGGTAGATGGGTGGAAAATTAGGTCTTTTTAAAACAAGAGGTGGGGATTTAATATTAGAAGGTAGTGGGCGGTGTGGGTGAGGTGGCTGTTTACAGACATTTATTATTCATGTAACCAGTTTCAGATGTTCAATCTTAACATTCTGGAACAAAAGTTTACTTATTCAGTTGCATTGCAGAGATCTATTGTTCAATTTGTGGACCGGTCACTTTTTCAGGACACTAGTTAAATTTCCAGCCTGTACGTCTCTCATTTAGCCATTTGGAGTCTGTAGCATGGGTGTGCAGACAGGTGGCCAAAAAAAAAAACTGGGGAGAGATGTGAAAATATTTAAAAATTACAAGCAAGTTTTTATTTCTAAATGTTTCAGAATTGATTTTGAAATGTTTTGTAAAAATGCTTACTGGACATTTGTGGTTTAAAAATGTTTAGTTTTTATTTTTCCCCCCTTTGTCACCATAAACCTCCTTTTCCTTTTTTTCCCTATTTTGCCACTAAAAGTGGGGATGGGGAGAAAGGAAAATGTAAAACAAAAAACTGAAAACTGACTTTTTTCAGTTGTATTATTTTAAAAAAAAAGAAATTAATTATTTTCATGAAATTTTCATTTTTGATTCAATCACAAGAAGAAAATCTGAAAACTTTCAATCAGCTCTAAAGTTGATGCGCACACACTGCCATGTAGTGAAGCACAAAATGATAATCTAGGCCTTGATTCTATTGTGAAGACAATAGGGCTCCACTCCCTCAAATTTCAGTGGAGGATCAAGGTCTGGCTATGTTTTAAAACACAATGGGTATGTCTACATTGCATTGTAAGCCCAGGCTCAGGCTTGAGCCCAAACCCTGCTTCCTTCCACACACAAATTTCTCAGATTCACACTTAGACCTCCTAGGACCTCATGAGGCTGGAAGGTTTCAGCCCAAATCAAGAGTTTCAGAGTAGCAGCCGTGTTAGTCTGTAGTCGCAAAAAGAATGCATCCGATGAAGTGAGCTGTAGCTCACGAAAGCTTATGCTCAGATAAATTGGTTAGTCTCTAAGGTGCCACAAGTACTCCTTTTCTTTTAGCCCAAATCAAGCTGATGCTGAGGGTTCAAGCCTTACTGCTTTGCATTGTAGATGCAGCCCTCTCGCATTTGGGTCCTAAGAGTCCACCAAAGGAATCCCACAATTCCATGGGCTGACTTCCTTTGTCCTCTCTCTCAGAAGAATTGCCAGGGAAAGAGAAGCAATCCCCCTTGATGTCGTGTAGTGAGTCAGAGTTTAACCCTTCCACTTTATTCTCACCACCAAGCCGCAAACACACCTTCAGAGAACCATCTGCGTTTTCAATGGAGCCTGACCAGGAGGAATCCTTTACAAAGCATGCTGTGTCACGGTAGCGAGAGCACAGCCAGATTTTGATTAATGTGTGTTGTAAGGCCAGCAAAACAGTGTATCAAGTTTCATGAGCAGCAACAGCCGGTCTGAGTCTGCCATGTCTGTGTCCTTTGTTATCATTAGCTCTGATCAGGGGTGAGAAAGTGCCACCGAAATCTCCACTAGTGTCTCATGGAAGCTCTGCCTATTTCCTGAAACAGGACTGAAAGTGCAAGCAAGATAAGTTCTTCAAATGGCAACTCTTCCGTGTTGCTGGGTCCAGTTGCTGGGAGCATGCAGACCAAAATGACAGCTCAGCAGGAAGGTTGGTGGGCTGTTCAAACTTCCTGTAACATGCCGGATGGACTGTCAAGTTTTCGCACATTGAACCAAAAACAAAGGGTTAGAGCAACCACATTTTGAGAGGGCACTAGGAAGTCTGGGATATGGTTGGTTGGACTTGGGTCTTCATATTGTTGCATGGATGCTAGAGCCCTGGGTTTGGGCTTGGGTTACAAAATTCTTAACCTAGGGTTTACAATCAGTGTAGAGAATCCAGCCCTGGGTTCTCTACTCCAGGACCCACTAACTTGAGTTCCAGTGACCTGGGTTTACACTGCAGTGTAGACATACCCAATGAGTGAAATCCTGGTCCACTGAATTCAGTGGCAGTTTTCCCATTGATTTCAATGGCGCCAGGATTTCACACAATTTGTGAAGTCTGCTTAAACTATCTTGCCTTCCTCATTCAGCAAACACTCCCAGTTACATCAATGGAAGCTGTGTATGAGTAAGGCGGAAGGTTCAGAGAAGAGTTACAAAAACGATTTGTGGTTGGGGAAACAGTCGTCACAATAAGAAACTAAAGGAGTTCAATTTATTTAGCATATTAAAAAGAATGTTAAGAGTCCGCTTGATCCTGGTCTACACAGAAGGAAAATACCTAGTACCAGAGATTTTTGTCATCTAGGTGGCAAAGATAAACCAAAATCCAGTGGCTGGAAAGCTGAAGTTGGAAATAAAAGGCATACTTTTTACAGTCACGGAGATTAAACCGCATATAGCTTACAGAAATATTTGGTAAATTCTCCATCACTTGGAGCCTTTGAATGGCTTTCTAAAATATACCTTCTAGTTCATCCACAAGTTATTGGGCTAGAAGCAGGAATCACGGTGTAAAATTTCTGGCATGAGCTAAGCAGGAGGCCCTATTAGGCCCTCATTTTTATTTACATGAAGGCCCCTTTACATCACTCTGGCAGTGTATAGAGAACTCAGCATCAATGAGAATCAGAGGTAGGATCTGTGAAGGAGTATTTAATAAGTGGAGGATAAGGCCAATGGTGACAATAAATTTTGAGGAGGCAAAGCAAAAACAGATAAATTGCAGAGCATTGTCACAATGCAGTATGATTGAATTATGGTGAAGATATGATTATGATGTATAAACATTATGCAAAGTACTAAGAAACAAAACATTATACGTGGCTATTGAATTAGACTCAATAAATGATAAGTGGTGGTAATAAAAAAGAATATTTCATTTCTTATTTCTAGTCTAATACTTTCAACATTGTGGTTTTTATTATACCAAATTATCAGACACTCTTTCTATTATTATCTGTTTAATCCGTAAGGCATAGAGACTATTACTGCTGAAAAAGTAAGAATGTTTTCTTTCTGCAAACATATACTTTAATGATGGGTTTAATGGAATGACACAGAGAAGGGCAATTATGACTGTATTATGTATATATAGGAAATTCATTCAATTTTAGGGGTAATGAAGAACAACAAAACACATTTATAAAAGGATAATATTCACAGAAAACAATCATGTACAGTACACCACAAGGATCAGCTTGCCCCTTCCCAGCACATCTCCCTAGTGTTTTTAATAAGGGGGGGTTTATTTGCTGCTTCAGTTTATCTTGGATATTTATAATGTGCATTACTTAAATATTTATATGTAATGTCCCAAAGTCCTCTGTCAACACAAGGGAGGCCGACAAGAGCCCGATGAAAACCTGATTAAGTTACTCTGAGTAATAGCGACAATGCCAAAGGTGAAAACATATAGTTACACCTGGGATGGAACTTAAAGGTAGCTTCTCAGAAGAGATCTGTGTGGTTTTCCTTTCAAGTTATTCCCCCCTCCCCCCTCCCATTTTGGAGTATTTGTCAAGCACTTACCGGAAACAGTGTTGTTTAGGTGCACAGTTAATGTCGTTCCTTTGGTTTTCTTTTTTAACTCCCTATAGTTCCATGGCCATATGTTCTCTGACATTCTTTTTAATTAGCGACAGATGGATGATGGAATTTTAGATCCTAGACTGGCTTTCATGCTGTTGTGGTATTTTTAAAATGACACTTCCCATACACTATCCATCTCTTAAATTACTTTGACTTCTTGTTGGGTTTTCCCACTCCCCCTTGCCCCACCTAGCCGTCTCTCTGTGTTGTTTCCAGCAATTTCAGAAGAGGGAAAAAAAAACATTACTAATCCTCATTTTCATGGTGGGGTTATTGATGATGCCTCCAGTGATGGCTAATGACCCTGCAGATCCAGCCTCTCTGTAATGTTGTCAGGGTGGCTGAAAGGAAATCCTGGCATGTCAAGAGAATTTGCAGCCAGTTATAAGAAGTTTGATGCCCAATTATAAATGCATGGCCAAAAAAGAAAAAAAAAAAAGGCAAAGCAAAGTTAAATGCACCCTCCCCCGTATAGGAGGAACGATCATCTGCCACCCAAACTTCACCCAGCTCAGCCTTTGGCCCTGTTCTAAGACGGCAGCTGAGTTTCATCTTCGTTCTAAACATTATGTGTTTTTTTGGCTTTCTCCTCTGATGCCTCCCTTTCTTCAGTATGATAATGAATAGAGCCCTTTGGGCACTAATAGACTCAAATTATTTCTTCCTCCTTGCTCATTAAATGGTAACTGGCTTCCATTAAAGCTGCTGCTGCTGCATTGGGTAGCTGTGATTTTATGGGCATCCACAATATATCCGTTCTAGCCTCTGACAGATAATGAAATGAAGAATATTTATTAGCAGTTAGACCTCTCTTTGAGCTATTAATCCAGTTTTTTAATTCTTATCGACAGAGAGGAAGATTTAGGTTTAAGGATGTGATTAATGGTGATGAGTAAACTGGCTGAAAATTATAGCCCTCGTCAATGGAATGGATGCTATTGTGGAAGATGAATCTGTGGGTCTAAGCTGGAGCAAGCCAATACAGACTTCTGGTGGAAGGTCTCCAGAAGAGGAAAGTCATCCAGGAGGGGGTATTGTGGGAGTATTCATCCTCAACAACATCTGCTGTATTGGGCTCCTGGAAGGAAGCAGCTGCTGGTCAACCCAGCCCCTGAAGTGGTCATGGATGGCAGTGTGGGTAGGGTGATCAGTGATTACTCTGATTCAGTGCACACTCTGGATAATAGCAGGTACCAGTGTCCCCTGTGGTGCCCTCAACATGGGGGTTAAATCTGGCTTCCCCTGGGGGAAGGCAGGAGGAGGAGCATTCCCCACTCCCAGCCTTGGGGCATAGGAGGCCAGGCTGTGATTTAAATGAGCAACATGAATTTCAGCTGCCCTGGTGACAAGCACCTTATAATTTGACTGTCTGTGTGTGTTTTGTAGAGCTGATATGCAGGCTGGGGAAAGCAACGGACAGAGAGTCTGAATCTATCATTCATCTTCGTCAAGTGGCTTGAGAATCACAGTTAAAAGGGGGTGTAGAGGTGCAAAGTCCTGTGTTTATTATTACTACCAGCACCGAAAGCAGGAAATAGTCTGGTCAGTTTTTTTTTTACAATGTTATAATATTAACTAAAAGTCATGAACTTGCACCACATAAATAAATAAACAACAGAAGGTTAAACATCTTTAAATTAAATATGAAAGTTTCTTCAATTCTCCCACAAGTAGCTTTGGCAGGGAGGTTGTTGTGCAGTACATGTGGGTGAGTTGTCCTTAGTAAAATCTTATTAACAACTTGGGGGGCCCCAAGACTCATCTCATAGACTCATAGACTTTGTCAGAAGGGACCATTGTGATCATCTAGTCTGATCTGCTGCACAATACAGGACACAGAATCTCACCCACCCCCTCCTGTAATAAACCCCTAACCTATGTCTGAGCTATTGAAGTCCTGAAATCATAGTTTAAAGACTTCAAGGTGCAGAGAATCCTCCAGCAAGTGACCCATGCCCCACGCTGCAGAGGAAGGTGAAAACCCCCCAGGGCCTCTTCCAATCTGCCCTGGAGGAAAAGTCCTTCCCGACCCCAAATATGGCGATCAGCTGAACCCTGAGCATGTGGGCAAGACTCACCAGCCAGCCACCCAGGGAAGAATTCTCTGTAATAACTCAGATCCCTGCCCATCTAACATCCCATCACAGGCCATTGGGCTAACAGTCAAAGTCTCACTGGGGTCCATGACAAAGGTCCACATCCAATTAACTTCAATAGGAACAGGCCTATAATAGACAGGGTGAATAGATCTTAAGAAGGACTCTGATTATTGAATTTGGCCAGTAGGTGGCAATCCATACAGCCGCTAAGTCCGTGGTTTTCAAAGTTCGGAATGCAGGGCACTGGGTCACCTTGCTCAGCACCCAGGGACCCTGGTGGCCAGCCAGTAAAAACAAGTAGTTCCTACCTGTTCTGACACCATGCTGCACCCCAGAAGTGTCCAGCAGCAGCTCATAGGCGCGGGGGCACGGGGCTCTGCATGCTGACCCCGCCCTGAGAACTGGATCCCGGCCAATAGGAGCTGGGCAAGAGCTGCGCAGAGCCCCACTTGCGTGCCTACGCCTAGGAGCCAGACCTGCTGCTGGCTGCTTCCAGGGCACAGCGTGGTCCATGGTGCCAGGATAGGCGGGAAGCCTGCCTCTGCACCCCACCTGTACAGCTGACCGGGAGCCGCCGGAGGTAAGCCCACACCCCAACCCCATGCCCCAATCCCCTGCCCCAGCCCTGAGTCCCCCCTGAAACCCTGAGCCTTTTCCTGCACCCCAACCCCTGCATCCCTGGCCCCAGCCCAGAGCCTGCACACCCAGCCCAAAACCCCTCCCGCACCCCAACCCTCTGCCCCAGCCCTGAGCCCCCCACCAAACCTGCAGCCCCCTCCTGCACCCCAAACTCCTCATCCCTGGCCCTACCCCAGAGCCTGCACCCCCAGCCCAAAGCCCTGACCCCCTCCTGCACCCCAACCCCCTGCCCCAGCCCCGAACCCCCCACACACCCTGAACCCGTCATTCCTGGCCCCACCCCGCAGCCCTCACCCCTGCACCCCAACCGTCTGCCCAGCCCTGAGCTCCCTCCCACACCTCAAACCCCTCATCTCCAGCTCCATTGGGTCGCAAGCATCAAACAATTTTCTTCAAGTGGGTCGCCAGAAAAAAGTTTTAAAACCTCTGCTCTAAGTCATACTGTAGTTCAAATCCCTCTGAGTGCCACAGTAAAGAAGTAGTCGGTGATATTCTGTGGGATTTACCATCAAAGATAACCTCACATATTTCTGGAGAGCTGGAGACCACATATATCAGTTATCTATCATTTTCCAAAAGCACTCATTACCGCAGCATAGGGGTATGTCCTTGTAGGTTATTCCTGCTTGTCATTGTGCTGCATGCCATGACCACTTCCAGATCAGCAGAGACAACAGAGCTCATGCAACTTATACTTAAGTTTCCTGACTCGGACCCCCAGAACAAGCCATAACAGGTGGATGATACCAACAAGCTGGCCAGGATGAGTAATACAAATAATAGGATGTGTGCAGTTCTTAGCCAATCATGACCAGCACTGTCAATTACTTAACTCTGTGTATCTGATTCACCTTAAAAAGTGAGATGTCAGAGAGAATTATGTTGTCTCTCCCTTTGGAGACCGTACATATGAATTCCTAGACTATTTGCAAAGGAGGAAACTCAACTTCTGTTGCTGAGCTGTGCTGGAAGAGCATATTGCAGGCCTACAGCACAAGTACCAAGCTGCTGCACCTGTAACTGTGAGACAATTATGAACAGCTGCTGACGATTAGCCTAGAAACGTACAATCTATACAGCATATTTCACTCTGGTAAAGAAACTGAGAGTAGCGCAAAAGAACACTGCAATGTGTGGCTTTCATATTTCACAGCAAGCCTTCCAGGGGCAACATTTTAACAAAGAGATGACGGAACCAGAAAGTGGTACATTATATGTTTGTGTTCATTCTCCAGCTCTAAATTATGGTAAGGTAAGAAACAGTGCAGGGAAACAAACAGTGTGTAAAATGCAGTTAAAAGAAGCCACCATATATGGAAGTAAGTGTCACATAGAATCATAGAATATCAGGATTGGAAGGGACCTCAGGAGGTCGTCTAGTCCAACCCCCTGCTCAAAGCAGGACCAATCCCCAATTAAATCATCCCAGCCAGGGCTTTGTCAAGTCTGACCTTAAAAACTTCAAAGGAAGGAGATTCCACCACCTCCCTAGGTAACGCATTCCAGTGTTTCACCACCCTCCTAGTGAAATTTTTTTTCCTAATATCCAACCTAAATCTCCCCCACTGCTACTTGAGACCATTACTCCTTGTTCTGTCATCTGCTACCACTGAGAACAGTCTAGATCCATCCTCTTTAGAACCCCCTTTCAGGTAGTTGAAAGCAGCTATCAAATCCCCCCTCATTCTTCTCTTCCGTAGACTAAACATCCCCAGTTCCCTCAGCCTCTCCTCATAAGTCATGTGTTCCAGTCCCCTAATCATTTTTGTTTCCCTCCGCTGAACTCTTTCCAATTTTTCCACATCCTTCTTGTAGTGTGGGGCCCAAAACTGGACACAGTACTCCTGATGAGGCCTCACCAGAGTCGAATAGAGGGGAACGATCACGAAGAATATCATTGCATTGTATAGATCAGAGATGGAAAACATCTCCTAAAATGGTCCAGTCCAGTGGTTCTCAACCAGGAGTACATGTAGCCCTGGGGGTATGCAGAGGTCTTTGATGGGGGACATCAACTCATCTGGATATTTGCCTAGTTTTAACAGGCTACATAAAAAAGCACTAATGAAGTCAGTACAAAGTAACATTTCATACAATGACTTGTTTATACTGCTTTATATACTCTACACTAAACTGTAAGTACAATATTTATATTCCAATTTTATTTTATAATTACAGTAAGTGTGCTGTGTCACTTTAGTAATTTTATGTCTAATTTTGTAAACAGGTAGTTTTTAAGTCAGGTGAAATTTGAGGTACACAAGACAAATCAGACTCCTGAAAGCGGTACAGTAGTCAGGAAAGGTTGAGAGACATTGGTCTAATCCATCCACCCTTCTAATACATGATCGCTCCCTACTCTGTATGGTCCCTTGCTACGACCATCCTCAATTTAATTGTCTCAGTCCACTTCTTGTAAGAACTTATTAACAGCATAAAGAATAATCAATAATATTCTGCAGTCTTTGGTGATGCTTCTGGAACCATTACTCACAGGAACTTTGTGAAGTTCAGTGGGACTGTTTGCATGATTCAGGATTGCTCTCTTTAGTAAAGACTGCAGAAGTGTGTCCTTTCTGTCCTGAAAAAGAACAACTGATGTCCACATCTTACCACTAATTCCCTCTTTCCGTTGATATTGCATTGCTCAAACACAATTCACATGTGGTCCACATTTGAACTCTGTTCTAAAAAGGTGGAAGGTTAACCAATTATCCTACAAGCCCCTCTAGCTTCCTACTCCCCTCAGGGACACTGGATGGGACTGAGTCAATAGCTTTAATAAAAATTGTTCACAATTGTTCACAATTTCAGCCTGTGCATGTCTGCGGAAGCACTCTATGTAGAAGTCCAGTCTGTAATTTCAACCATCAGGAAGAGTCCACACAGCATTCTTCTTCTTGTAGTGTTGGTAGGAGGGTTCTTGTGGGTCAGTGCACTGTTCAGTGGTGTTTTGAAAATATTCCTTGACCAAAGTAGTCTTCCAGATCATCGCAGAACTATATCATGTTTGTGGGCGTGGTGGAGCAGAAAGAGTCCCCAAGATAGGACAGACTCTTCCGCTGGGCTAAGTGTGTGGTTGGATAGATTAACAATATTGTTGGGTGAGTTAAGGGTACCACTGTTGTAGCCCACAGGCTGAAATTGTGAACAAACAGCATCACTTGCCCCATAGCCTCAGCTGTACAGAACACAACGCCATCCACAGACTCAGAAACAACTCTGACATTAAAATCAAAGGGGCAGACAAAGGAGGTGCTGTAGTCATCATGAACAGGTTGGATTATGAAAAGGAGGCTGCCAGGCAACTCTCCAACACCACATTCTACAGGCCACTATCCTCTGATCCCACTGAGTACCAAAAGAAACTACACCATCTGTTCAAGAAACTCCCTGCTATAGCACAGGAACAAATCTACACAGACACACCCCTAGAGCCCCGACCAGGGGTATTCTATCTGCTACCCAATATCCATAATCCTGGAAACCCTGGATGCCCCATCATCTCAGGCATTAGCACTCTTACATCAGGATTATCTGGCTATTTGGACTCTCTCCTCAGACCCAATGCTACCAGCACTCCTAGCTATCTTCGAGACACCACCAACTTCCTGAGGAAACTACAATGCATTGGTGATCTTCCTGAAAACACCATCCTGGCCATCATGGATGTAGAAGCTCTTTACACCAATATTCCACACAAGGATGGACTACAAATTGTCAGGAACAGAATCCCTGATAAGGCCACGGCACGCCTGGCGGCTGAGCTTTGGGACTTTGTTCTCACCCACAACCATTTCAGATTTGGGGACAACTTATACCTTCAAGTCAGTGGCACTGCTATGGGTACCCGCATGGCCCCACAGAATGCCAACATTTTTATGGCTGACATAGAACAACGTTTCCTCAGCTCTCGTCCCCTAGCGCCCCTCCTCTACTTGCGCTACATTGATGACATCTTCATCATATGGACCCATGGGAAGGAGGCCCTTGAAGAATTCCACCAGGATTTCAACAATTTCCATCCCACCATCAACCACAGCCTGGACCAGTCCACAGAAGAGATCCACTTCCGGACACTACAGTGCAAATAAGTGATGGTCACATAAACACCACCCTATACCAGACCTCTATACCCTACTGACCTCTATACTTACCTACATGCCTCCAGCTTCCACCCAGGACAATCACATGGTCCATTGTCTACAGCCAAGCCCTAAGATACAACCGAATTTGCTCCAATCCCTCAGACAGAGACAAACATCTACAAGATCTTTATCAAGCATTCTTAAAACTACAGTACCCACCTGGGGAAGTGAGAAAGCAGATTTACAGAGTGAGACGGGTACCCAGAAATCACCTACTACAGGACAGGCCCAAAAAGGAAAATAACAGAACACCACTGGCCATCACGTACAGCCCCCAGCTAAAACTTCTCCAGCACATCAACGATCTACAACCTATCCTCAAAAATGATCCCTCATGCTCACAGACCTTGGGAGGCAGGCCAGTCCTCGCTTACAGACAGCCCCCCGACCTGAAGCAAATACTCACCAGCAACTACACACCACACCGCAGAAACACTAACCCAGGAACCAATCCCTGTAACAAACCCTGTTGCCTTCTCTGTCTCCATATCTACTCTAGCAACACCATTAGAGGACCCAACCACATCAGCCACACCATCAGGGGCTCATTCACCTGCACATCCATCAATGTGATATATGCCATCATGTGCCAGCAATGCCCCCCTGCCATCTACATTGGCCAAACCGGACAGTCTCTACATAAAAGAACAAATGGACACAAATCAGACATCTGGAATGGTAACACAAAAGCCAGTAGGAGAACACTTCAATCTCCCTGGACATTCTAGAACAGATTTAAAAGTAGCCATCCTTCAACAAAAAAACTTCAAAAACAGACATCAAAGAAACTGCAGAGCTACAATTCATTTACAAATTTAACACCATTAATTTGGGCTTGAATAGGGACTGAGAGTGGCTGGCTCACTACAAAAGCAATTTTCCCTTTCTTGGTATTGACATCTCCTCATCAATTATTGGGAGTGGACCACATCCACCCTGACTGAATTGGCCCTGTCAGCACTGTTGCTTCACTTGTAAGGTAACTCCTTTCTCTTCATGTGCCAGTATATTTATGCCTGTATATGTAATTTTCACTTCATGCATCTGAAGAAGTGGGTTTTTTATCCACAAAAGCTTATGCCCAAATAAATCTGTTAGTCTTTAAGGTCCCACTGGGCTCCTCCTTGTTTTTATGGATACAGACTAACACAGCTACCCCTCTGATACTTAATAGCTTTAATGTCAGTGAAAATGAACATAATGGAAGAGGGTCAGGAAGCACCATGTGGCAGGGTGAGGAAAGGTCTTGAGATTAGAGGTCAGGACTGAGCATCAGGAAAACTAAGGAATTTCCTGTTCATACCATGCATTTCCTGCATGACCTCAGGAAGGCCAGTTAGCTACTTTGTGCCTCATTTTTCCCATCTGTAAAATAGGATAACACAAAGACATTTTGAAGCTTAACTAAATAATGCTTATAAGGGTACAAAAGAAGTGCAAAGCATTATTAAATATGAACCCAAATGGGCCAACAGAAATCAATATAGTGAATTTCTACATATTCATTATTATTTATTTTAGTAATGCGCAAAGCAATAAAGTACATCTTAATTTATTATCTTGACAGCTTGGGAGGGTTGTTTTATTTTGTTTTTACATTTTATTAGATGGTCGTTAAATTACTGACAGAATAAGATAATACCAAGCAACAAAGAAGGCAGAATGTGACAGTATGTGAAGAAAGCTAAACAGTGCTGCAGTCATTGGATCATAAAAAGAGATCTGGAAGAGAACGATTGGGGGCTAGAATTTGGATGTTCCATTACATGAGTTAATTGAAATTAAAGCCCTTACTCAGCCAAGACCTTATAAGCTTCAATGGGACTTAAGTATAATTAAAATTATGCATGTGATTAAGCTTTTTCCTGAATCAGAATCTAAATTGGGCCCCATTCCTTAAGGTCTCCCAATTCATTTCTTTCACACAAGCATATAATTAAAGTTAACCATGTTGTTACAGGGTGGCTGGCTCTTTAAGAACATGGATCTCAGTCCACCTGTGATGTGCTTACTTCACCTTCCCAGGTGAGGGCAAATGAAGATCATGAGACTGATGGGTCAAATGACCCAATCAGGCCTGGGGTAGATAAGAGGCCTGGAGAGAGCTGCGGCTGCAGGTGGGTGTTGGCAGATGCCTGCAGACTCTGTAGAGAGTAAGAAGTCTTCCGTGACAGCAGTGGGGAAAGACACCCATGGGGAAGGCAGCCTGGAGCAAAGGCAGAGAAGGCCAAACTCTAGTCAAAAGGTGCTGGAAGAGCAGTAAGACAGACCCTCCTGGAAGAGTGGCTGTGACCAACATGGGACTGGGGCAAAAGCAAGGATCTTTAGAGAGACGCCAGACCCTCAGGGAGGAAGGAGTTAGGCCCAGTTTGAAACTGGGGTGAATACTGCATGTGTGAGTTCTATTTTGAAAGATTTTGTGCAGGAGTTAATAAATTGGACCCCAGAAATGGAATATTTTTAATGTCTGAACTAAACTTCCTAAGGGGCCCTGAGCAGAAGTGGAAACAGAGGCAAGATACCATATAGCCACCCTGGGCAGAGGGTGCCATACACGGCAGACATTCCCTTTTACATATGTGCTTAAACCCTTGCCAACTCTGGGCTACATTTATTAAGATCTCCCTTTTCATTATTTTCACACAACCATATATCATTCTCCTTCATTCTGCTGTTTGGGTACAAAAACATTTGTGGACTTGGAACCAGACACCAGTAGTGCCAGGATATATTTTTGTCTCAGTGTATAGAGAAGGAGTATAGCAGGGAACCCATTAATAGCAGATCTGGGAAAAAATATTTGTAACCAAATCCAAAACTAGCTGAAACTTTCATGTCTCATTACAAATGGGAAATTCAGCTCAGACTTGTTAAGGTTCTCAAACTTTTTGACCAAATATGTGCCCATTTTCAAATGAACATTTTTTTTTACCCCAGTATTACAATCGCATAAAACATGATTCTGACATGAAAACAGGTGGAACTTGAGGGTTTTCCTAAGTTCAATTTTGGGTTTTGGTCTCTTGACTCTGAAACTGAAAATTCAAGGGGTTAAATCCACATGAACTGAAATGAAACAAAATGTCCTCACTAATCCCAGAAAATGTAATCCAGTGTGTTTTGCTGAGCCCTCATTATCAGTAGAGATGTGTCCCAACCAAAGCCCAGAACATCCCTGAACTTTGGGGAAATTTTGCAATTCAGTGCATCTCTAGTGCATGGTCCAATTTTGCATGTGACCTTTCTCTGAAAAATGACCACCTAAACATTTGGCTGTGGGGTGCCACATTTATTTTCTCAATGATCATATCAAATACGCTCAGTCAAAAGACAATTTTTTCATTGGCCAGTTTTGCAAACACCACCAGGAATGAGGAAAAAACCCAAACCATTCTTCTCTGTCTGCCTCTTACATCAACACAAAGAAGAAAGATCGCAGAGAAGTTTAAGAGGTGACACAATCATGGCCTATCACCTACATAGGAAAGCACTACAGGGCTTGAGTCTAGTAGAGAACCGCATTTCAATATCCAGTGGGTGGACGTTGAAGTCAAGCAAGTTCAAACTGGAACTGAGATGCAACGTTTTAACAGTAAAGGTAACTAACAATGGGAATCGCTTATCAAATTTTCCATGTGTAAATTATCCATGACTGGAATCTTTAAATAAAAATTGGATGATTTTCTAACAGACATGCTCTAATTCAACAAGTTGTTGGGCTTGATGCAGGAATTTCTGCATGAAATTTCTATGCTCTGAGTTATGCCAGGCATCAGACTAGAGGATCAAAATGTTTTCTTCTGACCTTAAAATCTATTAAGCTAGAAATTCTGCTTTCAAAACTTAGTAGAAAGTTCAAGATAGGGTAGGATCCCTTGGGCTCTCCTACAGCTGTGTTGCTCAGCAGGGTAAACTGGAGTGCAGACTTATTTGTCTGTAAAGTAAGCAGATATGACTGAAAATCACACAGGGAGAGGAGCATGGAGGTGCCATTTCTACATAATCACTTTTCCAACAGAGAAACATTGGTATTGTATTTATTTCATTATATATTATCAGTACTATTTTGGATTACAGTAAAGGCTGGAGGTCCCCGCTGAGATCAGGACTCCATTGTTCTAAGTGCGGTACAAATACGTGGTGAGAAAAAGTTCCTGCTTGAAGATGTGACAGTCTAAATAGACCTGCCAGACAAAAATGTCTGGAAGCTGTGGGTGGAGGAGATATGAAATGACTTCCCCAGCATCACACAATAGATCAGGCTGTACCAGGGTAGGCAATAGAACCCTGACATGCCTATCATGAGTTCTTTTGTCTCCTGTTACCTCTTACATTTGTCAGTTTCTCTTACAGGTGAATGTTTGCCAATTAAAGGCCATCAAAAGATTACATGTGTATTAAATATTTACATCCAAGCTGTTACATTGAAGAAACAATATATACTTTTCTTTTATAATTCATTGACTTTGTTTTTAAAAGAATATAATTAGTTGAATTTCTCTCGGAATATAATTACTTGTTAGATATTTGAACAAGTTAATCATGCCTGCATAGAAGTGTATCTGTTTTATAATTATCGATGCTCCTGAAACAATATTTGTTTACATGTAAAGAACAAATCGGTCGCCACTTTGGTGTTTTTGCAGGAAGACAGGATGACATTGAACACACCATTATGCAGAGAATAATTTCTTATGTTGTGTGGCCAATTTAACACTCCCCCACACTGTTTTCCTATTTACTTCCTTCCAAAATTAGATACCAGGTTTTCATTTCAATGGCTGGGAGTCAGCTGAATGAAAGCTGATCATACACTGTTTAGAAAAGAACTGCTAATTTGGCCGGAGGGAAATAAAAGAGTCTCATTTGTTCTCTTGTGATATTTTTCTCCACTTCCTAAAGCCCTTGTGTGAAACCATGGCTCCACTGAAGTCCATGGCAATTTTGCAATGGACTTCAATGGAGCCAGCTTTTTACTCACGATGTTTAAGTGATCCTACACCTACTGAAGCCAATACCTACACTTTGGTAGCTGTTTCAGAGTAGCAACCATGTTAGTCTGTATCCTCAAAAAGAAAAGGAGTACTCGTGGCACCTTAGAGACTAACAAAGTCAGATGAAGTGAGCTGTAGCTCACGAAAACTTATGCTCAAATAAATTTGTTAGTCTCTAAGGTGCCACAAGTACTCCTTTTCAAACTTTGCCACAAAAGACCAGTGGTGATCAAAACTAGTTAGGCTTGGCAGAATTCATTCAATTTTAATTCTTTTAAATTTTGATGGACAATATAAATGTTTATTTTTAAGCATTTTCTTCAATGTTTATCCACTTACATTTTGAGAAAGTTGCAGGAAATTATGGGGAGGTCAGATAATCAGGTGTGTGGCCAGAGAATAATTATTTAATTACCATAGATTCAGAAAGTTAAAGCTTTACAACTGCTAAAACCCAAGATGTCTATATCACATGTTAAAATACATAAAGTAAATATCCTTGAATCAAACTAATACATTCTCAAGCAGCACTTTTCTTACTTTGCCTATTTGTAAATTTTAATGATCAACAGAATTATTTTTAATCAGTTTATGAGTGTATAGTGAAACTGATACTACTCAACCTTTACAGATAAAAATCTAATCCTTCCAAGCCTAACTATAGGGCAAAATCATGATTGTTACATGATTACAATATATTGGCCTTGGCTAAGTTGCAGCAGGGCCTAAGATTGCTGAACACATTTGTGAATGTTAGCAGACATTTAGGCAAATTTGGTCTGAATTTTGAGTTCAGAAACCCAACAACATCTTTGCATCAGTAATACAAGTTTATATCTTATTCTCCTAATTCCAGACATAGAAATAATACATGAACATACTCAGTAGATCATAAGCTTTGTCATGATACCTTACACGAGACCTTTTGCATAATGCATATTCCAGTTACATCATATTCACACTCAAACATATTTTTAAAAAGCATATGCAGTGCAATGTCACACCATCCAATGGGGAAATTCTGATATTTTGCCATTTGTTTTCATCCCAAATTGAAATAAAAAGTGCTTTTTTTGCAACAGAAATAGCAGAACATTTCATTTCAATGTAGTTGTTCAAATATTCCTGAAACTAAACACTTCATTTCTGACTGCCACCCACAAGGAGAAACAGTAGTGCCTCATGGGAGATGTAATCTGGCCAGGGAGCTGGATACATAGGGAGCTTGGGGACATAAGGAAGCTGAAACCTCACTTCCCATGAGGCACTACAGCACCTCAGGAAGATGCAGAGATGAATTCTTAATTGATTTGAAAGAGAAAGTTTCATTACAAATTTTCCAATGGAAAATTTCACCAAATTATTTTTCCACTGAAGGTTTCAATTATGACAAAGCTCATTTCCCACAGGAAATATTTATTTGAATTTTTTCAACCAACTCAAGAGTTTTAATGAACCGGGCCTTACATATCTCTTTTCTTCCGTTTTCCTTCTATAAAATGGAAGCAATTTTAATTCCTTACTTCACAGGGTGGGGACACGGACAGAAATATCGACAACTTCTCCCTGAGGAACCCTGATCAGGAAACTCCCAATCTGCAGTGCTCTTCAACTGATACAGTGATACTCAGGCTGAGGCTCGCGAGCTGCAAGTGGCTCTTTAATGTGCCTCCTGTGGCTCTTTGCAGCACTTGATATTAAAACCCTGTATGAATGAATTATTAACCAATCAGCATGCTTTTATTATGTTATTAACCAAATATGTTATTAATGTGCATTAACTTATATTTCCTGTAGCTGGGTAAATATGACACACCTGTTTCCATCCGACATAGATGTATTTATCTTCATTCAATGTAGGAGTTGGCTTTTAGAATTGTTTTCGAACTCTCCATGACCCACATCCATCGGTGCTGGAACTAGGGATGTGGGGGGTGCTGCCACACCCCCAGGCTTTAAGTGGTTTCCATCGTATACAGGCTTTAAAGTTTAGTTCAATGGCTGTCAGCACCCCCACTATACAAATTGTTCCAGTATCTCCGCCCACATTTGAGCTGCTTCTGACTGAGAAACGGCAGCTGTTGAAGGACGAAAATGCAAGAAGGGCTGAATGCTGGTTACGTATCGTGGTCCGAGGGCTTGCTCCTATTCCCATCTATGGTAGTTTTTTCCACCTTCAACTCTGCTCCTTTTTAAAAAATTGCAGCATCTCGATAAGCAAAGACAAAAAATAAATAAATAAAGAGACCCATCTCCTTTCATTTGGTAAAACATTTGATCAGTAAACCTGATCTGCTGATGCACTCACCGGAGGCAATGACCCACTTTGCTTTCATTTGATAATTCCTTTTGAACTCCCCATGACTCCGTGAGATGAAGTTATCCTCTCCTACCTATAAAATAAGTCAGAGTTATGACTTTCAAAAGCTCTTCCTGGAATTTTTGACTAGAGGGTCATAAAATCCCATTTCCAACACAACCCCTTCTACTTCACGCTCGTTAATCGCTGGATGTTTTCACAGTTCACTATTGCTCTCAGCCTTTTCACAGAGAGTATACATATTGTGCAGAGTCAAAACATCAGGTGGTATGAACTGCAGACCGTTTTGGTCCCCTTCCTCCTCTCTCTTGTAAAATCACGAAAGCTGCCTCCTTTTCAAACTGGATATTATGTAAAGTCCCTGTGGTATTTCAGACCTCCTGCAGATTTCTCAGAGAAAAGGGATGGACTATTCTGGGGGTTATGGGGTATCTATTTACTCTTCCCCATTGCTACCTGCACCACCAAGGCCCCTTATTTGTTTCTTTTACAGCAGAGCCTCCTCTTAAAATCAGTGGGGCCAGAGCCTAGTCCTGCAAGACCCCTCATTGTGGACCTCCCACTGGATTCAGCAAAAGTTCCATGGGCTGAGAGCCTGTTGGACCTTCTCCCCAGAAATGACTGAGGCATATTTTCTGCCATGCTTTCTCTCCCTTCAAGCCATTCAGATCACATGAAGGGATCAAATACTGGCTGCAACCCCCTAGTTAGGGATACCCCAATGTAGGGGGGGTCGCCGGTGGGAATTTAAGTTGAGGAGTTCGTGCCTATGCCACCCTCCCCACAACCTGTTGTGCAGGGGCATGTCCCTCCCTAGTCACAACTTGCCCCCGGTACAAGTTGGGAGGGTACCGAAGCAAGCCCCAGCTAACAGCTGATCTGTACCAAATTCCCGTGTAAGTATACCGTTCACTATTAAAGTCTACAGGATGGTTAAAAAGAGAAACCCTATGAAAAGGTTCACCTTTCCTAGTCAACGTCGTGACTTTTCCTAACGATACTGCTGTTCCCTACCTACTGCACCCTGATAGTTAAGCCCAGATTGGGGCTTGTCCTGCATTCATGCAAGGAAGGAAAGAAGGAAGAGGCCCCCCCCATTCAGACGGGCAATACCACCACTCTCAGGGGATTGGGGGGAGCTGGCTCCACAGAGCTGCTAAGTCACTGCTCACACGTGTGGGCAGGAAGGGTCAGGAGGGACCTAGCCTCGACGCCGCCCCTCAGACACACACAGCGATGTAGGTACACAGGGGTATTGTAGATCACACTCTGCAACAGGTACAGATGCAGTGCAGTTTTACTCCCTCCCTGAAGTAGTAGGAAAACTGGGAGGTAAAGGGGGAAATGTCACCATCTCCATCAAGGGCTGCTCCAAGGACAGAACAACAATGGATGGGACATTTAAATGCGTATCAAGAATATCCAGAGTTAATTTAATGCTAGCAAACATTGCAGAAGAGATGTTAAACCTCATACTTCAGGGCTTAAACCAATCGCTACTAGAGATCAGGATGAGACCTAACATGTGGGGCAGGTTATCCTGCATGCACTTCCTGTGCGATTCTTATACCTTCCCCTGAAGCATCTGCTGCTGGCTCTTGTCAGAGGCAGGATATCGATTTAGACAGACCTTGGGTACGATCCAGTCTGGCAATTCCTCTCTTCCCAACATGATGCTTTAGCCCTATAAAAAAAACATGTACTTTTCTGGTGTAAATATGCAGATCAAAAGAGACAAGATGATCTTATTCTGAGATACAAAACGTCTTCACCCAGAAATATGTACATAAAGAAAATCAACAAAGTGGCTCGATTTCTATACTACTTACGTTTAGAGGCAAACTTTATCAACAAGCATAATTTATACCCCGCTTTTAATGCTGACTCCTAACAATTCTCTTCCACTCTAGCTATTACACTAACTTCTGTCTCAGCAGCTTCCTATATTTTCATTTCAAAATGTGAAGGGGTTTTGTATTGGATTTAAAAGCAGACTAGGTAAAGAATAACTTTTAAGGGAGAAGGGAGGGAAGTCTCAAAGGAAGTCCCAAAATGTACCATTTTTCCCCATGCTACAGTTATATTTCTGCCCTGAGAGAATGCAACACAATGTTACTGCATGCAGCAATATAAGTGTTGTATCAAAGCAACTTCTTATTATCATTAGAAGATATTAACCATTTGATTGGTTCTAATAGGAGAACATGGTGTTCCCATGTCTGATTAGCCCATCCCACAGTGAACACATCCAAATTCTACCAACTGGATGGAGAACATATAGATTCCTAGACCAGTTGGGACCATTGGGATCATCCTGTCTGACGTACTATTAGAATAGGAATACTGCAAGACTCTATGTCGCTCAAATGAGTACAAACGGAAGAGTCTGGGTATAGAGTATAGGAATAAGGTAGTAGCACTTTAAAAAGTTTGTGAGCTCTCTAGTGAGGCTCACCGTGTTTTATTTTTTATAAGCCACCAGAAAGCAGTCAGAGTGGCAGTGTGTAGCTAGGCCTTTTATGTCTCTGTGAGGTTAGTAAATAGTTATTTGGGAACCAGCGGAATCCCTGTGATTTCTTTGCTTTGTTTTTGTTGTGCAAAGAGCGAAAAAAAACCCAAACAAACAGGGGAGCTAAACTTTATTTTTAAATCTCTTTTTAAAGAAGACTCAAGCTCTGCCCTGCCTCTGATTATTCACCCAGCTTTCCATAGTGGAGTGCCAAACTATGTATTCATTGGTTTGACAAAGGACCAACTATTTGAACAGACATGGCCTCCCCCTCCTTCCTACAGCATGCAGAAGGGGAAGGGGAAAGAAGCACGCAACATTTGATGTGATGCAGAATGTTATCATAACTCATTCAGATAAACAGGGGAAGGGACACTTGTGGGGGGAGGGGATGCAGAGGTGTCAAGGTTAAAATGGACCACCTGGCAAAAGCTGGATTGTTCCTCTATATAAAGTGTTCAATCGTGCAAGGTGCTGAGCATGCTAGACCCGATCCAGCAGAGTGCTTGAGCACATGCTTAACTTTAAGCACACAAGCAGTTCAACTGATTGAAATAGGACTGGTCAGGTTCTTAAAGTCAAATGGCGCATGATTGGTAGATTTAAGTATATTTTATGGAAGGAAATGCAGGAAAGTGGGAGGGGGGAGTCTGCTTAACTCACTCACAGAATTATCAACTTTAATTAGATCCATGTATGCTGGTAAAGCTCCTGGCAGTGAAATTGTTTAAAGATTAAGATGCCTTAATTGAACTTACCTGGCTTGTCTTTTCTTTTCGTTTTGCCACAAAATTTGCACTGTTCAAAAAGCACAAGATTTAGCAAGTCCATCCAGAAATGCAAATCAAAGTCTTAATAGCACACCAGGGAACAACACGCAGGAAGCATTGAGTAGTTAGCTAATTAACTAGTTACATTTTACTATTACTAACTAATTCCCTAAAACCAATTAGTCAGATGGCAAAAATCAATGATTTATTCAAAGGAGGCACAAGGGGATAACAGAACACATTCTCTGAATATACGATACTAAGTTTCAGGGGGAAGAGGGGTGGATTTTGTTATGACATTCTGATAAGAGTGTCAATCTATCAAAAATAAAGTGCAAATGTTATACGTACAGAATGTATGTGTAAGTTTTACACCGACTTTACAGGATTCCTTGGTCATTTTGATGATGAGAAAGAGTCCAGAGAGAATTACTTAATGGTGCTTTACCTACAATATGAGATGACAGAATACATGATGCAGTAAATGATGCAGTGTATTATAATTTGTACTTAATTAAGTTTGTAGTGCTTCAGAAGGCAATGTAAATACAATGGGCAGCACTAATTACTAAGCATTTTTGACCACCTCAAATCCAATCTGTTTTTTTGCTATTTTTTTTTCACTTGAATGCATCGATCTGAAAGCCATCTGGCTTAGTGGTCAGGCAGTGCTCCACCGTTCTTTCTGGCCTGATCATTCCAGAGGGAGCTCTCTGCAAATCATATGCAGAAGGCCTCAAGCCCTCCTGAGTTTCTCTTCCACTGCCCTTAGGGTTCTGTCATGGCAGAGATAATAGGGGAGCAAGTTAGGGGACTCAGGCCCTCCCACTCCACTGGTCCCAACCCAGGTCCCTAGAGGGGTGTTACAGTATCACTTGCTGGTTCACCCCAAGTTATACTACCCCCTGTGTCACTTCCTACCAGGCTGTGGCTCCTCTATTTGGGATGTGGTCACAGCCTCAGAAGTATGTACCCACTTAGTCTATCAGTGGGACATTGCCTGATTCTTCATAGTCCAGCCTGTGAGAGTCCAGCTGCCCAAACAAGGGGAGAAGTGGGAAAACTGGATCGCGGCTTCCAGAATAGCCTTAGGAATGCTGCAGCCTCTCCTCTCACAGCTCCAGGTGCCAGTTTCCTTTCCTATAGCTCCTTTCCCTGTGCTACCAAGGTCCTCTTAAACTATCCCTCCACCTGGAGCATGCACTGCAGCTGCTGAGGGGCAGGACCTCCCTAGCTCAGCACTGCTCTAGGCCTTGCCCTGGTTTAGTGTGGGGTCTGTAACTCCATCACAAGTCTGTATAGTTTGGATGGCCTCCACCTCAGTAGTGGAGGAGCCAGTCTCCTTGGGGTCAGGTTGGCTAGAGTAAACAGGACAGCATTAAAATGATAGCAAAAGGGGAGGGTAAAAAGGGGAAAGACATGAACATTCAGTGCAAAACTGAGATGTTGAGGACCAAATTAATCAACAAACCAAAGGACACAAAGAGAAGAAACGACTGTATTGCCTACGCACCAATGCTAGGAGCCTGGACAACAAACAAGAGGAACTGGAGTTGCTCATTTATGACCATAAAGTTGATCTAGCTGGTATTCCTGAAACCTGGAGGGATGAGTCACAAAACTGGAATGTTAAAATCAAGGTCTGTAATCTAATTCAGAAGGATCAAGTGGGCAAAACAGGTGGGGGAGTGGCACTCTATGTCAAAAAATGGCATTACCTGTTTCTGAATCCCTGATAACTCAGAAGAAAATGATTGTGAATGCTTATGGATCAATGTTCTAACAGATAGAGCATAAGATGGGGAATTAGTTGGTGTCTGCTACAGACCATCAAGTCATACTATGGAACAGGACAACCAACTACTTATGCACCTATGCATAATGTGTAGGAAGAAAAGCTCTAGGATCATGGGGAATTTGAATTTGAGTGACATATACAGGAGGTCTGATGCTGCCACTACTAAAACATCCTTGGAATTTCTAAACTTTATAGATGACAATTTCCTCATTCAAAATCCAACCTCTCTTGGGTTGCAACCAAGATAGTGAAATTCTTTATTAGATCTTGTCTGAACAGGTAAAGAGAAACAGGTCACAGAAATAAAAAATAATGGAAGCTTAGGTACATATGATCATGACTTGATCACATGTATAATGAGCAAGCAGAATGAAAACCAGACCAGTAATGCACATACTTGGTGATTTAATACAGCCAATTTCACAAAAATGAAAACTATTATGATCCAGATCAGCTGGGAGGAAGAATTTAATGAAAAAAATGTGAATGGTAATTGGGAATAATCTAAGAACACCTAACCAGATGTCCAAAAAGCCACAATCTCATAAGTGAGGAAGAAGGCTGTGCTGCTTAAAAAACTAACCTGATTTAGAGGGGAGGTGAAAGCCGCTGTAAAAATTAAAAAGTAATATATAACAAATGGGAAGTAACAGAAAGGAATATAAATTACAAATTAGGAATTGTAGAAAATTGATAAGGGAAGCAAAAGAACACATGGAGAACTCTATGGCCAGGTAAGACGAATAAGAGGGAGGTTTTTAAAAAAAATATATTAGCAACAAAAAGAATCCTGACTCTGGTGTGAGTCCATTACTAGATGGAAACTGTAGAATAATCAATAATAAGGCAGAAAAGGCAGAAGGATTCAATAAATATTTCTGTTCTATATTTGGGGAAAATAGATTATATAATTTCATCATCTGGGGATAACACTTTTTCCAATCCACTAGTATGTATGGAGGTTGTTAAACAGAAGCATGATCATAGGAATCTCAAGTAGGAATAGGGAGGGCTATTTTACCTTCGGATTTGGCACTGATGCGACTGCTGCTGTAATACTGTGTCCAGGTCTGGTGCCCACACTTCAAGAAGTATGTTGATAAATTGGAGAGAGTTTTCAGAGAAGAGCCATGAAAATGATTAAAGGTTTAGAAAACATGCCTAATAGTGATAGATTCAAAGAGATAAATCTGTTTAGTTTAACAAAGAATATTTTAAGGGGTGACTTGATTACTGTTTGTAAGTACTACATATTTAATAATGGGCTCTTAAAGGTGGCAGAAAAAGATATAACACAATCCAATGGCTGGAAGTTGAAGCTAGACAAATTCAGAATGGAAATAAGGCACATTTTAACAGTGAAAGTAATTAACAGTCAGAACAATTTACAAAGGGTGGTAATGGATTCTCCATCAATAACCATTTTAAAATCAAGATTGGATTTTAAACATATGCCATAGGAATTATTTTGGGGATGTTCTCTGACCTGTGCGATACAGGAGGATAGACTATATTATCACAATGGTCCCTTCTGGCCTTGGAATCTATGAATTTATGAACATATCAATTTGGGAGGCTGTTCTGAGCATCTGGGGTGGTATGGAAGAAGGCACAGATTCAAGAGCTGGCAAAGGATATGGCGAGAACAAGAGGGCTATGAGGGAGACAAATAAACTGCAGGAGCCATTTCAAATTGTTTTTGCAAAATATGCTTACTATCTTTTTACTAGCTCTACAGAAGATCCTTTTGGAGCATCTGAAGGCAGATTGCTGGACCAGATTGAGGACATGTAATGCCTGTATAGCCTCTCCTACCCTCATCCCAAGTCCTAAGGGTATGTCTACTCTGCAAACTAACCCCAGACTCTGCCTCACATTTGAGGCCAAGCACCACTTCCACCTACCCGCAAATCAGTCGGACGCAGATCAGCAAGCACTCAGGACCTGGGTCCTAGTACCCCGTGCAAGGAAATGGTTCCAGAGCCCGTGATCCAGCCTCGGACCAGACAGCAACACTGTAGTTTTGTAGTGCTTCAGCCTGAGCCCCACAAGCCTAAGTCCACTTACCTGGGCCACCCACGGGTGTTTTATTGTAGAGTAGACGTACCCACTGGTTCTACAGACCCTGTGTAAACATACCCTCAGGGACTCCAGCCACTGACTGCTCCTTGGGTTCATCTTATTCAGCTCTTCCTGCCTCTTGTGTTCTGTCATGTCAGATTGTAAGTGAAGCCCCATGGAGCCGTTCTTTCTCTTATCTCTTTCTCCTCACCAAAATTACCAAGGAATCCTGCAAAGTGGGTGGAAAAGTTACACACACTTTCTGTGGGTGGGGGATGGGGCGAAGACTTTACGTAGGTATGAAAGCTCTGTACACTACAGCATGATATAAATGTGCTGACATAAATAATAACATATACCAGCTAGCATAAGAATACATTTGAAAAAAAAATCTTTAAATCCAAAGTGCTGCATGAGGGAGCGGAGGAAAAACAGTTCATGGGCTTTCAGGGAGATGCTCTCTGCCATGCCATCATGTTGGTTTCCCTTTTTCATCCAGGTCCTAGAGACAGGGATTTGGACAGTGAAGATCACCGGTTTGCATGTGAATGTGAACACAGATCCCTTCGTTAAACAAAATTAGGGCAACTCTTGCCCTAGGGTGCTCAGGTTGACCTAGGCTGGTTAGAAAGCAGATGATTAATTGTGGCAGGTCCTGCATACCTGTCTCTTCAAATAAGGGAGAGATTAAAGGTTAATTTTCTCATAGTTTGTGATATTTGTACTGCATTCTATTATTGAAGAGACAAATAGTTCCAGAGCCCCCTATTCTAGTACCTGGAGGACAAAGGGAAACTGACCTCCTGGTTTATTGATCCATTACAAAATGGCAGCTCAGCCTCTTCATAACCACAGCTGTAATGGGGTCTGGGTCTGATACAGCAAAGGTCAGTAGTGTTGTAAACATGAGAGTATCTTCTCGCTCATTCTGCTCCACTATGATGCTTAGTGGTGAGGAGGGGAGCAGCAGATTGAATCGTGTTTAGAAAAGTAGGACCAGTAGCTGTTGCTTTGGTCAGGCAGTAGATACCTGGCACTCTGAGGACACAATCTGCTAACTGCAGTAATGACAAGACCTTGGCATCTTGCTAGGTTCACCTGCTAAATTTGGGAAAACCCATGCAGACACTTCACTGAACCAAATGTTGGCTGGTGCTATGCATAGGCACCCAGCAGAATGCCCGTGCCTAGCAATGGAACTGAATCTGAATCCTTTCAGAGCCTTCAAACGTTGTTCAGGGTACAATCCAAGCTCTGCCATGCCCAATCCCCACCAAATCAGTGTACCGGCCCTCCCATGGGCTCTCATGGCACAGTGAATAGAGGAAAATTCCAGAATGGGGATTGGTGGTTGGGGGATTTGTTCTGGATGTTTATGCAAGTATAAAGTAGAGAATAGTAGGAACTATCAGGTAAAGAGAGATGGAACCATAAATGGGCTCTTCACAAACCATCGCATACATATTATTGAGCTCCTTGTAAGAATAACACATATAGCAGGGCTGGTCATAGGGCTAGAATATGGCTGCATTCAGATGGTATATATGGAACTGTTTGGGGGGACCCATTTGCATGGTTCTAGAATGTAGCTCCTAGTGTCTACAACCTTATTTCAAAGATGCAAGCTCTCCACTGGGCCTTGGTCACACAGGTCAATGACAGTCCAAGGGACCCCATCAGATTATTTGTTGGACCTTAAAATGTACATAGCTCACCTTTTGTGCCATGTAGTAGCGGTAGTTCCTGTTCCCGGCATGTACGTCACAGGGACACTGTACTCTGGTAAAGCGAGGACATTTTTCTGGCAATTATTCTAACACGTTTTAACAACAAATGCAAACAGTGTGAAAGAAGCCGGAATGTGACATGTGAAATCCATCTCTCCCCATCTACACGGCATGAATAATTGGAGCCCTAGGGATTGAGGAGTGGAAGCATTCCCCCACAACCCAAAGACAGGTCATGGAGCTACAATGCAGCAATTCCACCCAGGCCAGCCTACTCTCCCTATGCACCACCTGCACAGTGGTCTCAGATCACTGGACATTTCAAAGGTAAACTGCAAAACTCATCATCCTTCAGGCCTGATCTCATGACTCTCAGATAAGAGCTTTTTGCCTGCAAGGTGATCACACCATGAACACCTAAAGTGATACATGAAAAATATATTCCTAACTGCATTATGTGTCATCAGCTATAGCAACGAGTAGCCTGAAAAAATGAAGGGAAGGATGCAAGTCCGATGTTTCCAGATTTAGTGATCTGAAGTTTCTGCTGTTCTAGGCTACTCCCAATCTGGCAGGGAGTTTGCCTTCTGGCAGAGTTTGTATGTGGCTTGCCTACCCTTAAATACAGAAATCCACTTTGGCCTCATGAAAATTTACCCTATTTCTAATAGCAGTGAAAATTCAGACTCCTGAGGGCCAGGGCTTGACAGGTAAATGAAGGAAGAAAACTTATTTTAAACAATTTTGTTTTCAAACATAATTCAGTTCCAGAATGTGATTGGGGATCACAGTCGATACTCTGAGCATTTTATATATTCCTTAAGGTATTTCAATTCACCATGAAAGTAAATGCTACTGCAAGGAAGAGCAGGGAGGGAATGGTCAGGTCATATTCTGTATACTATGCATTCCCCTTCCTCCTGCATCGCAGCTTAACTCTTTGCTGACACCCAGGCAAGGGTTCTGTTGTCTTAGGACTTTTCAGAAAGCATTGCACAGAGTTAAACTGCCAGGGTCTTGCATGTAAGACCCTGAGAAATGGATGTTAATAGTCTCCAGCCACTTTTTAAAGAGAGAGTACTATACACTTTCTTAGGAAAACAAAAATGTAATGAACACAAACCACTTTCTAAATAGTCTAAAATACTGTAAATAGTGTTTGGAATACTATGAATAACTTTTCAACAGCCACTATTAGATGGTAAATCTGTGGCATTCCCTATCCATCTTGATTATCAGACACATTGTAAGGAGAGTGATCACTTTAGATAAGCTATTATCAGCAGGAGAGTGGGGTGGGGGGAGAGAAAACCTTTTGTAGTGTTAAACACCCATTTTTTCATGGTTTGTATGTATAAAAAGATCTTCTGTACTTTCCACAGTATGCATCCAATGAAGTGAGCTGTAGCTCACGAAAGCTTATGCTCAAATAAATTGATTAGTCTCTAAGGTGCCACAAGTACTCCTTTTCTTTTCCCCCCTTTTGTTTCTGTTACAAAGATTCAAATATAAGGTTTCAACATAACATTTTCTTCACTTTTGCACACACACTAACACGTCCCCTATGATCTTCTCCTAGAGATGATTTCTCAGTCTTTATAGAATGACCATAATATGTAGTGTGTGGCAGCTGGCCTCTCAGAGCTTGAGAAATGGTAGCATCGGAGTCCTTCCAAACACTTTAGAGCCCTGTCAGCAAGCAAACATCGGGGAATCTCCACAGCTAGTAAGTCCACTCCTAGGGCTAATAGCTGATGGGGCCGCTCAGTTGCTGGTGAAACAGAAGTCTGTATCCTATATCTAAAGTGCTACAGGGATTGGGACCCAGCCCTCGCAGCAGACATGTGTCAATCAGCCACTGAATCCACAACCTAACTGTCTGCAATGTCTGCAGGGCCGGCTCTAGGTTTTTTGCCACCCCAAGCAAAAAAAAAATTTGGTCGCCCCTGGGTTTTTTTTGGCTTTTACACGTTTGCACTTTGCAATGTTTTGTTTTGTTTTTTGACTGTTTAAAATTTTTTAAAAAATGAAAACAGAGAATTTGTAGTTAGTGAAATAAAACAATTTCCTACTAGTGAACTCATTTACTCACCGGGCCAGCCATGGAGTGAGCTGGGCTGTGTCTGGGCTGTGTCTGCGTGGGAATTTTTTGTTTGCCCATTGTGGATTGTGTGATTTCACACCCATTGTTAAGGCTTATTGATTTTCAACCCAATGGACCAAATTCAGACTTTGGTGTAAGTGGGTGCAATTCCATTGAAGCCCTGTCCAAAATTCTTTGCAATCATGCAGTGGAACACATTTCTTGACAAAACAAAAATTGTTTTGGGTGGAAGTAGTTTCTAGGAGTAGATCATAGAATCATAGAATATCAGGGATGGAAGAGACCTCAGGAGGTCATCTAGTCCTACCCCCTGCTCAAAGCAGGACCAATCCCCAATTAAATCATCCCAGCCAGGGTTCTGTCAAGCCTGACCTTAAAAACTTCTAAGGAAGGAGATTCCACCACCTCCCTAGATAACACATTCCAGTGTTTCACCACCCTCCTAGTGAAAAAGTTTTTCCTAATATCCAACCTAAACCACCCCCACTGCAACTTGAGACCATTACTCCTCGTTCTGTCATCTGCTACCACTGAGAACAGTCTAGAGCCATCCTCTTTGGAAAATCCCCCCTCATTCTTCTCTTCCGCAGACTAAACAATCCCAGTTCCCTCAGCCTCTCCTCATAAGTCGTGCGTTCCAGTCCCCTAATCATTTTTGTTGCCCTCCCCTGGACTCTTTCCAATTTTTCCACATCCTTCTTGTAGTGTGTGGCCCAAAACTGGACACAGTACTCCAGATGAGGCCTCACCAATGTCGAATTGAGGGGAATGATCATGTCCCTCTATCTGCTGGCAATGCCCCTACTTATACATCCCAAAATGTCATTGGCCTTCTTGGCAACAACGACACACTGTTGACTCACATCCAGCTTCTTACCCACTGTAACCCCTAGGTCCTTTTCTGCAGAACTGCTGTCTAGCCATTCCGTCCCTAGTCTGTAGCGGTCCATGGGATTCTTCCGTCCTAAGTGCAGGACTCTGCACTTGTCCTTGTTGAACCTTATCAGATTTCTTTTGGCCCAATCCTCTCATTTGTCTAGGGCCCTATGTATCCTATCCCTACCCTCCAGCGTATCTACCTCTCCTCCCAGTTTAGTGTCATCTGCAAACTTGCTGAGGGTGCAATCCACACCATCCTCCAGATCATTTATGAAGATATTGAAAAAAAACGGCCCCAGGACCGACCCCTGGGGCACTCCACTTGATACCGGCTGCCAACTAGACATGGAGCCATTGATCACTACCCGTTGAACCCGACAATCTAGCCAGCTTTCTATCCACCTGATAGTCCATTCGTCCAGCCCATACTTCTTTAACTGACTGGCAAGAACACTGTGGGAGACCATGTCAAAGGCTTTGCTAATGTCAAGGAACAACACGTCCACCGCTTTCCCCTCATCCACAGAGCCAGTTATCTCATCACAGAAGGCAATTAGATTAGTCAGGCATGACTTGCCCTTGGTGAATCCATGCTGACTGTTCCTGATCACTTTCCTCTCCTCTAAGTGCTTCAGAACTGATTTCTTGAAGACCTGCTCCATGATTTTTCCAGGGACTGAGGTGAGGCTGACTGGCCTGTAGTTTCCAGGATCCTCCTTCTTCTCTTTTTTAAAGATGGACATTACATAAACCTTTTTCCAGTCATCCGGGACTTCCCCCGATCGCCATGAGTTTTCAAAGATAATGGCCAATGGCTCTGAAATCACATCCGCCAACTCCTTTAGCACTCTCGGATGCAGCGCATCCAGCCCCATGGACTTGTGCTGGTCCAGCTTTTCTAAATAGTCCCGAACCACTTCTTTCTCCATAGAGGGCTGGTCACCTCCTCCCCCATGCTGTGCTGCCCAGTGCAGTAGTCTGGGAGCTGACCTTGTCCGTGAAGACAGAGGCAAAAAAAGCATTGAGTACATTAGCTTTTTCCACATCCTCTGCCACTAGGTTGCCTCCCTCATTCAGGAAGGGGCCCACACTTTCCTTGACTTTCTTCTTGTTGCTAACATACCTGAAGAAACCCTTCTTGTTACTCTTAACATCTCTTGCTAGCTGCAACTCCAGGTGTGATTTGGCCTTCCTGATTTCACTCCTGCATGCCCGAGCAATATTTTTATACTCTTCCCTGGTCATTTGCCCAAACTTCCACTTCTTGTAAGCTTCTTTTTTGTGTTTAAGATCAGCAAGGATTTCACTGTTAAGCCAAGCTGGTCGCCTGCCATATTTACTATTCTTTCGACACATCAGGATGGTTTGTCCCTGTAACCTCAATAAGGATTCTTTAAAATACAGCCAGCTCTCCTGGACTCCTGTCCCCCTCATGTTATTCTCCCAGGGGATCCTGCCCATCAGTTCCCTGAGGGAGTCAAAGTCTGCTTTTCTGAAGTCCAAGGTCCGTATTCTGCTGCTCTCCTTTCTTCCCTGTGTCAGGATCCTGAACTCGATCATCTCATGGTCACTGCCTCCCAGGTTCCCATCCACTTTTGCTTCCCCTACTAATTCTTCCCAGTTTGTGAGCAGCAGGTCAAGAAAAGCTCTGCCCCTAGTTGGTTCCTCCAGCACTTGCACCAGCAAATTGTCCCCTACACTTTCCAAAAACTTTCTGGATTGTCTGTGCACCGCTGTATTGCTCTCCCAGCAGATATCAGGGTGATTGAAGTCTCCCATGAGAACCAGGGCCTGCAATCTAGTAACTTCCGTTAGTTGCCAGAAGAAAGCCTCATCCACCTCATCCCCCTGGTCTGGTGGTCTATAGCAGACTCCCACCATGACACCACCCTTGTTGCTCACACTTCTAAACTTAATCCAGAGACTCTCAGGTTTTTCTGCAGTTTCATAACGGAGCTCTGAGCAGTCATACTGCTCTCTTACATACAATGCAACTCCCCCACCTTTTCTGCCCTTCCTGTCCTTCCTGAACAGTTTATATCCATCCATGACAGTACTCCAGTCATGTGAGTTATCCCACCCATCATGTGAGTTATCCCACTGTTATTCCAGTCACATCATAATTCCTTGACTGTGCCAGGACTTCCAGTTCTCCCTGCTTGTTTCCCAGGCTTCTTGCATTTGTGTATAGGCACTTGAGATAAGTCGCTGATCGTCCCTCTTTCTCAGTATGAGGCAGGAGAGGTCCCTCTCGTGCTCTCCTGCTCGTGCTTCCTCCCGGTATCGCACGTCCCCACTTACCTCAGGGCTTTGGTCTCCTTCCCCCGGTGAACAAAGTTTAAAGCCCTCGTCACTCGGTCAGCCAGCCTGCTTGCGAAGATGCTCTTTCCTCTCTTCATTAGGTGGAGTCTGTCTCTGCTTAGCACTCCTCCTTCTTGGAACACCATCCCATGGTCAAAGAATCCAAAGCCTTCTCTCCGACACCACCTGTGTAGCCATTCGTTGACTTCCATGATTCGACAGTCTCTACCCAGGCCTTTTCCTTCCACGGGGAGGATGGACGAGAAGACCACTTGTGCCTCAAACTCCTTTATCCTTCTTCCCAGAGCCACGTAGTCTGCAGTGATCTGCTCAAGGTCATTCTTGGCAGTATCACTGGAGAAGCAGGAAGGGGTAGCAATCCGAGGGGTTGATGAGTCTCGGCAGTCTCTCCATCACATCGTGAATCCTAGGTCCTGGCAATCAGCAGACTTCTCGGTTTTCCCGGTCGGGGCAGCAGATAGATGACTCAGTCCCCCTGAGGAGAGAGTCTCCGACCACCACCACCCACCTCCTTCTCTTGGGAGCGGTGGTCGTGGAACCCCCATCCCTAGGACAGTGCATCTCATGCCTTCCCATCAGCGGAGTCTCCTTCTTTTCCCTTCCCTCAGATGTATCATCTAGTCCACTCTCCGCATTAGTACCTGTGGAGAGAACACGAAAATGGTTGCTTACCTGTATCTGCGTTGCTGGTACATGGACGCTCCCCTTTCTTCTTCTGGAGGTCACATGCTGCCAAATTTCTTCACCATCCTCCTGTCCCTGCTGTGCAGCCTGCTCTGCATCTTCAGAACATTGTGCCCGTAGAAGCATATCCTGACGTCTGTCTAGGAAATCTTCAGTTTCTCTTATGCAACGCAGGGTCGATACTTGTTTCTCCAGACCTTGAACCTTCTCTTCCATTATGGAGACCAGCTTGCACTTTGTACAGACAAAGTCGCTTCTGTCCTGTGGGAGAAAGACAAACATGGCACATCCAGTGCAGGTCACAACAGCTGAACACTCCCCATCCATATTACCTTCCTTCTACGAGCTTCCTCAGGAGTTGTAGTACCTACTCAGAGAAGCCGGCAAGAAGTAAGCCTCAGTGGGCTCTCCCCAGGCGAACTCCCAGGCAAACTCCCTCTGTTAGCTGGTTCACAGCTGACTGGCTTTTTATAACAGTCAGGCCCACTCAAGGCTCACCTGGAACAAAGCACTCCCAATTCACACTTTTCAAACACTCAATCAAGCACACAGTCAAACTGTGTCAAACTGTCCCCACAACAGACACTCAGATACTCACCAACGCAGCCTCCCTAACGCAGCCCTTAGCATACCTCCTCTCAGACAGATCCCAGGCAGACTCCCTCTGTTAGCCTCTCTGCTGTCTGCCACTCAGCTGGTTCGCACAGGGAACACATAGTGCCATCGGACATGGGTTACCACACAAGGGTAATGATGAACCACGAGCAATCTGTAGGTTGAAATCTGTTCACACAAAACATTTTTCAAATAGCAAATTCGTATCCTGCTTGTGGACAATTTGCGAACAGCGAACATGTTTGAACTCACTGAATGAACTGTTCATTGCAAACAGCATGCCCCACTCAATTTCTGACTCTGCTGCTGATTTGCTGTGTGACCTTGGACAAGTCACTTAGCTGCTTTGTGCCTCAGCTTCCCCCATGTGTAAAATGGAGAAAAAATACCTATGGCTTAGGGTGCTGAGACTTTCCTACAGCACCTTTTTTTGCCACTCAGAATGTGCAAAGGGGCTGATATCTGGCTGCAAATGGCCAACAGAGAATTCCCCTGTGGGAGGAGAACTCCTCACTGGCACAAGTATTCTGCAGACAGATCCTGTTGTCTACAGTCTTTGATTCCCCCTCCCCCCATACACATACACCAAGCACAGGGACACATTGGAGGAGTAATGGGGACATTCTGCCATATTCTGACAGTGTCTGATTGTCACTCTCTCAGACAGTCATCTCATTGCTTTCTCCAACATGGTCCCATATGTAGAGTTTGACATGCCTGAGCTCCTCAGCAAGACCCATATCTTCTTCACCTTAAAAGGCCTTGTGAAAGCCCCTGAAGACATACTTCCTCTGGAGTGAATCCAATCCCTTTTATTGTCCCACTTCCCTGATCTCTGCCTACCTCTCTGTCTCTCTGTCTGTCCACCCATCCTTGGGGCTGGGACCATCCCTGCTTGCATATCTAGAAAGTGCTTACACATCATGGGTGCTCCCTCAAACAATAACATAATCAATACAAAGTAGTGATTTGGCAGCCTTATAAGCACATGTATTAATAACTGCCAGTTATGGCACTAAGGGATGAAAAAGTGAACAAAGGCCAAGTTACGGGGAGAATAATTCAGCACGGAGGCCTAGCAGTAATTTTATTAGAGAAAGGATTAGGTATCCTAGGCCAGGAAGAAGAGATCAGTCTCAAGATGGGATTTGAAGACAATCAGGAAGTCAGTTAGGTGCAGAAAGGCAGGGTGTTTAATTATAATTACACCATTTTATGGAACATAATGGTTCTCATTTATGCCTGTTATAACAAAACTAGGGAGAATGGAGCTTCTGGGATTAGAAATGGGCCATGGTGCTACTTCAGATCAGACCCCTTGCAGTAAATTAAGTGCAGCATCTGGTCTTTTTTAATGCATTCCGTGTATAAGGGGGTATGCTTCTTCAGAATGGGTCTTCCGGGAGGCACAAGAGATGCCAAAAACTCCCCAGTTTGTTTGGGATTATCAGGACAATCTCCAATTTTTCGCCCAATCTGTTGGATAGGTTGTGTCAGTGGTGTTGGGAAGTCACTGTGCTTTGTTTGTGGCAGGCAGTTTACAAAAACTCTGTTTGGTTTTCTACATCTCCAGGAAAATATAGATGTGTGCGTGTGTGTGTGTGTGTGTGTGTGTGTGTGTACGCGCGTGCGCATAAACTATCCATTTCAAGAAATTTACAGCTACCAACATGCTGTGACATCCCAAAGCTATATTCTGGGCCCCTGGGTTGGAATTAGCCTCAGAACCTCTGGAGGCACAACTTTGTCTGTGTTCTGGCAACTTTGCAGTGTTCTGTGGTACCAATTGATCTTAAAGACAGTTTAACTCTCTGATGAAGGAGCTCCTCATCACAGCAGGATCCTTGGGTGGTGAGGTCAGTGGGAGTCAATGGGTTTAGTTGTAAGTGACCAGTGGGTTACATAGTCATTGGAGGTAGTTGAGAATGAGGAGCCTATATCCTTTAGGTCCCCTTTGAAAACTCCATCTTAAAGCTCTTGATGTACTCTAGAGTACTTAAAGAACTAACTGAAGCAAACTCAGAACCATTAACAATTTTTTTTTTTTGAGAATTCATGGAGGACGGGTGAGATCCCAGAGGACTAGAGGAGGGAAAACATAGTACCTATTTATAGGTTCTATAGGAAAGGTTAAAAAAAAAAAAACAACAACTGGGCATGTTTAGTCTTGAGAAAAGAAGACTAAGAAGGGGACCGGGGACAGTCCTCCAATTTGTTAAGGGTTGATATAAAGAGGACATGTGATCAATTGGTCTCCATGTCCACCAAAGGGAGCACAAGAAGTAATGGGCATAATCTGTAACAAAGGAGATTTAGGTTAGATATCAGGAAAAACTTGCTAACTATAAAGGTAAATTAAGCTCTGGAATAGGCTTCCAAGGTGGAATCCCCATCACTGGAGGTTTATAAGAAGAGGTTGGACAAACACCTGTCAGCGATAGTCTAGATTTACTTGGTCCTGCCTCAGAATAGGGGGCTGAACTAGATGATCTCTTGAGATCTCTTCCAGCCCCACATTTATATGATTCTATGACTCCTCCAACCTTACTCTTGTATTTGATCAGTACTTAGCAGCAGATCCTCAGCTGTGTTTAAGCTATTTTTGCCCCAGTCAGCCATCTCACAACAACATTGAAGCTTTAGCTTAATAAGCAAGTGGAGGGCTTCCTCTGCACAGATTGCATAGGGAACTTTCCCAGGAGAAAAGGGGCATGACCAGCGTGCCCCAGGCAAAGATAATGCCCATGGATCCTTGGGGCTATGGATAGTGGAACATAATTTAGAGCAGACCTCAGGCCACACCCACAATGGAAGGAAAGCAAAGATGTCTCAGAGATACCTGCACCCCCTTTCCCTGCCACGGATGTGCCAAACATATCTTGGCTGCAGCTGACAATCTTCTGAACACATGACTTGTAAGATTAGGCTTTAGATCACTGACTGTCACACCTTTTTCTTTGTGGGTGTGGAGGTTTCTCTGAAGACAGAACTATGTCTTGTGTATGGTAGTGAGAGGGTAGGTGGAGGTGAATTGGGATCAGAGCATCCACTGCTGTACAGTTCTTCCTGTTCTGGCTGTCCCAGTGGAAGAAGCACTTTGGGCCATTGGAGACTTGAGGCTGTATTAGCAGCCATAGAAGAACACCTGCATAGTTCTACAGTTTGTAGAAGAGGGCTGAGAATCCATCTTGCCTCCTCACCCTGAATTAATCCAGAGAACAGACTAGTATCTGGCTTGTGTGCCAGCTGTGGGGATTTGGCTCTTAATGAAGGCAGATAGATAGATCATTTGTGAGCTCTTCACAGTGGAATCCAACATACCATGCACTAGAAGCTGGTGTGTAAGGGAACAATGAGGAGGAGGAGGAGCTGGGAAGGGGTAAAGGACCCAGAAATCCCCGGGAAAGTCCTGCAGCTCTAAGGGGAGAAGGTTATTTCCTTCCAAGACTAAGTTGAAACCCAAGCTAAACCTCATCTGCAACAGAAGAAACAACCTGTCTGCTCTTAATAGGACCAACAGGGAGCCGGTCAGTGCTGCGGGAAGGGCTAGCGGTCCTAGAACTGGGTGTCTGGGTGGAGCAAGCAGCAGGGCACAGTGTTACCACTGCAATGAGGGCGCACTGGATAGGCATTTCCAGCTATGTAGCAAAAGCGCTTCGTCTACCGGCTTTCCTCCTCCCACCACCACTGGTGGACGAGCACTGAGCAAACCTTACTGCTTGGTTCTGAGCCTGCAGGCAGCACAACCCCTTCCCAATCTTCCTGAGACTCCAAGAGAGAGCACAGGCTGCACCAGCCCTTTCCCTATCTCCCGCCTAAGCCCCAGAGTGAGTCACAAACCAGGGGAAGACAGGCATTCAGCCCCCTAAATTGTGTGTGGGGACGGATCCAGTAGACATGGTCAGAGGCTACCTGACTCCACAAAAAACATCAGGGGGAAGGAGTGGAGGCTCTTCCTTTTAACTTTTATCCCTGTGTTTAGCACACTCATCTCAGATGTAGAAGACCCCAGGCTCTAGTCCCCCTCTACCTGATGAGGAGACAGGATTTGAAAAAAGCATCTTCTATCTCGTAGGCTGGTGACCACTGGGATATTCTAATGCGATGTTTTCTCAATCTCTCCTATTGAAATTCAACTTTAATTGAATAAATATTAATTAGCCAGAGAAAGCATTAGAATGACTCTATAGCCTAGCTGTTAGAACACTCACCTGCAAGGTAGTAGATCCTTGTTCACATCCTTTTTCCGTATTAGTAAGGGAGGGAATTGAACCAGGGGAATCCCACATCCTGAGAGTAACCTAACCACGGCGCTCAAGGCTAGGAGTTTGCTGTCAAAGTAGGTGGCCTCTGATCAGGCCCTGCACATGACTTAGGCAGCCAAATGCCAATCTTTTCCCTATTTGTGAATCACAAGCAGAGACGGGAGCCTCCTGGCAACTTACACTTTGACACTGAATTTAGAGAGTGGGGTGGGGCTTAGCTCCTAAAGCTAGATGCTGTGATGTGGCACATCACAATACCCAAGTCCCTTGTGTGTACCCTGGCCTTTGCGCCTTCCCTCTGTGAACCCTCGCAAGAGCCAGGAATGATCTGAGTGTTCAGACAGATGTGCTCTCATTAACTTGTCATTCCTTTCCACCCCCCGCCACTAAACACCAGCCTCTAGGTTAACCATCAGTTTGCTGAGTTGTGTTTGTCTTAGTGTCCTCTAAAAAGCTTTTCCATCAGTGATTCACAAGAGAAGTATACTCTGTAACAAATCCTCCCATCAGGGCCTGACAGATCACCTGCTCATTTGAGTCACCATGTACCTCTTACAAGCAGCTAAGGTGAACATGTCTGTGTGCTTGAGGCAAGGGGTGTTTTCATTATTTTCCAATCAACTCATAGGAGTAAAGCTCCTCTTGATTTAGTGAGAGATCCAATTTTATCACTCCCCTCTGAGGCAACTACCACACAGAAACAGCAGAATCAAGTAATTGATTTCTGTATTTCAGCCACACTCACCCTGTTCAGTTAGGGTGAATTGACTTGATGATGCGGAGGTGAACTCATTGATCTCTAGCAATTAGCTCCCATTTGATTTCCCAGTTGGGCACAGAGAACCAGATCCTCAGCTGGTGTAAATCAGCCTACTTCCATTGCCTTCATTAAATCATGAGAACTGAGGATCTGGCCTGGTATCTCTGATGACCTTGTGAGCTTTTGGTTCATTAACTCTTCCTACAGAAATATGGTCAAAGGCTTATTAGCTGCAGTTTAATAAACATAACTTCCAGCCTACTCCATACTAGTTGCCAACATGCCATGAATTTTGCCAGGGATGCTTCTCCAAATAAGCTGCTTGGGGAGGGGTTGTAAAAAGGTAACTAGCTACTGGAGAGTCCGGTATGTGTCCTGGCAAATTTTGCATTATTTTCTTCTTAAAAAGGTTGATTAGGTTACATTAGTTCTCATTTTGTTGCTTGGAGACCGCTGAATGCGTTATGTACCCCCGTTGTGTTCTATTCGGAGCCAAAGCTGGTGTGTTATGGGGTTGGATGGCTATGAGCGACAGGTGCTGTTCAGTCATTGTGTTATTTCAGCTCTTCCAGGGGTCTTTTCCATACTCCTTTCATTGGGTCACAGTTGTCAGAGACCGGGACATGGGCAGTCATGCCTAGTGATTAGAACAGGACTCAGTAGCCAGGAGAGGAGCCCAGGGACAGAGGCAGAGGCCAGATATCAGAGCTGCAGCTCAAAGTCCAGACTCAGAGCAGAGGGTCAGAACCAAAGTCAGAGGACAGGAAATAGAGCCGAGGTTCCAAGCCAGGTTACCTGGAATAAGGCAGAGCTGGGTCTGAGGGAAGAACAGGGTGGAGCAGGCCTGTGAACAAGCAGGTGCAGGTGCCATCACAGCCAAGGGTGAATGCTTTGAGCAGCTGTCAATCAGCTGCTTGGCTTAAAGCCTGATCTGCTCACTCTTCCTACCAGTCAAGCGGTGTAGCCAGTCAAGCAGACTACTACAGGCCAGCTGCACTCATTAGGTTGCCTGGAGACTGGCTCTGCTCCTGGCTGGCTGCAGGCCCTGGTTTTTGACAAAACCTAATGATGAGTCTTGTAGGGAAGTTGGTAGACATTCGAAGCAGATGCCCATGCTATCTTAAAGAGTGTTTCTTGATGAGGCACCACATTATTGACAGCACTTTGGCAGTGCAGGCTTCAAGATCTTTCTCAGTGTCACCCAGGTTATCAACAACAGAGCCAACAATCTCAGCTGGTTGGTCACCCTCTAAAGTGCGAGAACCTGCAGTGTGTTTGAAATCGCCTACCGGAAGAATTTTTCATTTTACCTCAATTAATTTTTAGTCCAACTTTTGCCTTTGAGTTTTCCAGGGTTTAAGTTCCACAACCAGTCCGTCCATTGATTGGACAAATAGCGCTATGCTGTCAGCAAAATCGATGCAGGTAAGGTTCTTATCATCAAGGTGTGTGCCTAAGATGCATTTATGTAGTGTCTGGTCAAGCATATAGTCAGCACTTTCTTAGAAAGATGGAAGAGATTAATCTAAAATTCACCAGAATGTACACACAGCCCTCCAAGATCTTTTGACTTATGCGGAAATAGACTCTTAAGAAAAGTGTTGCTCTCCCCTCTGTCCTAATGGCTCCCCCTATGGTCCTTCTCCAGTATTGCCCCACTCATGGTTCCCACTGCCCTCTGTTACCATTGTTCCCCTGATGTCTCCTACAGCAAGAGCCGGGAGGGACATTCCAAGAAGTACAAGGGACAGAGGGAGCCATGTCCTCCCTCAGTGTCCATGATCTCAAGCTGTCCATAGGGAATTGAGCATGAATCGCTATGATTCCTCTGTCCCCATGTCTCCCCTTATGATCCACATGACTTCATCTCTTCCACTAGCCTCTTCCCACTCCTCTCCTCAAAGGAACTAACCTTTGTCCCGTTATGGAGCTCCATTGATATACACTAGACAAGGATCTCACCCAGCAAACATCTCAGTGCAGCAGCAATTTTCCACAACAGTTCAAGACTGGAAGCAGTTGAAATGACAGGGCAGTGATCTAGGCAGAAAGTAATTAATATGGCTGGTCACAAACGGTGACAAAATGTTTTTACCAGTTCATTTCTCATGTTTTTTGAATCAACACGATACAAAATTATTTCCTTCATATAATTAGGCCAAAGCAATCTGCTAAAATTGGGCAGGATGATCAGCTCTTTGGAGATTACAAGTTAAAGTGATATGACTGACTTAAAAGCTTCATACAAAACTCAAAGCAAACTTCTTTCCAGATATGAACATTTCTGACTGCTTTCATTTTTTCCACATGCCTTCTCACATTTTCTGATTCTAATGGGGGCATGAGCAGTCGTTGTTACCGTGATATTTCTGACCAAGCTAAAAGCACAAAGAAGTCTGGATAAATTCATAAGCAGTTCAGATAAACATCCAGAGTTTTGAATTACTTTGAAAGCTGGATCTCTGATTTTCTCAAGGTTTGCCGATCACAAAAACACATATTTTACTCATGGTGATGTGTATGATTGAAAGAACCCACCACGGCATTCAGAGTCCTAGTAGTGTTGGCATAGCAGGCAGTTAGAGGGAAAAAATGGCTTTTCTTTTTTCTTGGAAACTGAACTGCTATGATACAAAAAGTGGTGAAAGACAATAAATATGACCACACAACCTGAAACCACAGTTTTACAAACTCTCTTTTACAATTTTAAAATGAGGGATGGGCCCCAGCTGAAACCCTACATTCTAACAGCACTGACCTCAGATAATCCAAGATCAAAATTATTTATATTACAGTAGCATCTTTAGGCCCCAACTAAGACTGCATATGCACTTAATAAGAGGCAGCATTTTCAGAATTCTCTGCTCCAAAAGTCTTATAATGTAAACAGGCAAGGTAGAAAAAGGGTATCGTTATTATTACCTCCATTTGGAGATTACATATTAAAATGATATGACAGAAGAGCTTCATCCAAAACAGGACAAAATGGATTAAAAGGACTCACTCAAGGTCATGTAAGACGTGATTGTCGAAGTCAGGACTAGAATGCATATCTTTTGAAGCCTGAACAAATGCCTTTGTCACAAGACTATCTGTCCTCTCATGTATCAAACTTTGAGCCCATCTCTACTTAAATGCTTATTTTCACATGTGACCAAGTGCCAGATGTGAATTTTCCATGTGGGATCAGCAATATTTATTCACAAAGTGTGTCACAGCTTCAAAAGCTTCTGAGAAAAGATGGTATCATGTCAAGGCAATGTTAGACTAGACCAAGCATTCGCAAGCCCGACCACATTTCATGGTGTCAGTTTTTACTAGTTATTACTATTAGTATCACAAAATTGCATGGGAAATTTTAATTACAGACTGTAATGGCAGAATATCTATTAAGCAGTTGATTAGTATATTGTTTAATGCAAATCTATGAAAGGTTTAATTGCAACCCTAGAATGATCCAATTTGAAGTAATATTTAGTGAACTCTGTTTACTTTTTTTTTTTTTGGTTCTTTGAAATGTTACTTGCATTTTGAGTGTTACCTATGGTGAGTGTTACCTATGGTTATCTATGGCCTGGGAAATGCTGTAACCACTTGATTCTTCTAAAGTAAAAAAGATTATTTCACTACAATATTGGTTAGTAAGTGACTAAGATGAAAGTATAAGTAAATCCAGAGACTTTCATAATCTTCCTAAACTTGAATGCAAACTCCTCCGCCTCACCTCCCCAATAAACCTTATGAAAACATAAAAAAAAATTGTGTAACAAAGAGAAAATCTTAGATCAGGAATTGTCAGCCTTTGGGAAATCCGCTGGCGGGCCAGGACAGTTTGTTTACCTGCAGCGTTTGCAGGTTCAGCCGATCGCAGCTCCCACCGGCTGTGGTTCGCCGTCCCAGCCTGTCAGCGGATTTCCCTGATGGGCCGCGTGCCAAAGGTTGCCGATCCCTGTTTTAGATGGTCCAATTCTCTCCTTGGGTTTGTATTCATCAGCTTGCTGCCAAGCCTTGCTTGGTTAGGTTACCATGCCCCAGGAGCAGATCAATACTTTGGGCCCACTTTATCATTCTTCTAGGGCCCCTTTGTGCCAGCTAGGTTGCTAAAAAAAGGGGATATAGGGCAGATATGAGCCTTTGCCCTTCTAGTGCAGAGATCCCTTGTCCCTGACTGCATTCCAGGGTAGAGAAGAGGCATGCTATAGGAGGTAGTATACAGAGTGACCATTGTATAAATGCAACAGCTTTCAGACCAGGGATTGAACCAGGAACCTCCAGAGCTAAAAGCCTGAAGTACCGCTGACGAGGAGAGGTGTGAGCCCCACTTTTCAATTCGAGTTGAGGGTGCTCAGGTTCTTGCCAGATTGGGTCCTAACAGCCTTTGGTTGAGACACTCAACACAAACAGTAGCAGCAGCCTTAACAAGCCAAGCTTCTGTAAAAGCCGCTTGAGCAGAGAAAAAGTCTGTGCATAACTTATTAGTTTCTTTCATCTCCCTCCTCCTCCCTGCCCCAACAAGGAGGGGAACAATCACACAAAGTAAAGAGCAAAGGTTTTCTGATACAAATTGCTTAACACTGAGGCGGATTGACTCTCTCTGGCACCTTAAGGCTTCCAGCGCCAGGTAATGCCTTCCCTGAAGCCGTCTCTGGGTCTGGTTGATAAGGGTACTTGAAACGCTGAAAGCTGTGATCTTGTTAAAATGGGTCAAAAGAAGCAATCTTAGTAACATTTCAATGGTTGGCTTATTGCTAGCGAAGAGAGCAGTAAATGACACTTACCACTACATTTTCCACTTCATCCTGAGGTGAGGATCACAACCCTTCTGATCCCTTTCCCCCCTTAAAAAGCTCTTGCAGCACCAGTCAAAGTCATTGCATATTTAAAGGGACAGCTGTCTGATATAAATCCCATGCAAAGACAAAGAGAGAGAGAGAGAGAGAGAGAGAAAAGAAGAGCTATACTGGTTTTCCTTCACAAGTTGGAAATGAACTAATTTAATTAGTGATTCCCAGTAAAGGTATCCTTTGAATTGGAATTGTTTGTTTCAAATTAACAAATACTGGCATATTGTAACTTAGAAGTTTGTGTTTCCTGTGTACTGCACCTTTAAATATCTAGGAATGGTCTGGTGTTCTGTGGCAGGAACCTATCCTGTGTGCTCCCCTCAGATGCAGCCTGTTGCAGGCTGGGCAGACTATGTCCTCTCCTGGAGTCTTTACACTTGCTCTTCTCGGTTGTCCTTAATATAAAATGAACACCAGTCAGGCTGGAAGAGCTAGATTCATTCCTGCACTGGTGCAGACCCCATTGCCGGGAAAGAGAGAGAGCGCTGCTTCTGGCTGCTTCACTAGCCCCTCTAGTGCTTTGAAGGGGTGCAGAAATGCCAAGATGCAGCTCCATCCCAGCCATGCCATGCCTCCTTCCATTGTTATTCTTTGCCTTAAAACAACACTTTTAATTTACAACTGAGTTCTTTTTTATTTAAACATGACATCACTTAGATTGTAAGCTCCATAGGAGCAGGGACAGTCTTTGTACAGAGCCTAGCACAATGGGGTCATGGCCCATGACTAGGGCTGCTAGGTGCTATCTCAATACAAATAATAATAATAACTAGCCTGACAGAACCCAGGTCTTGCCTGTATAAAACTATTGAATTGAAAACTTCTGTGATCTTTACACCAGCCAATCCCACAGCTTGCAAGGAACCTCTGGGTTGGAGTGGGTTGTTTTTAAATATTCTGTCACTACTCGTGGTAATCAGGGAAGGTTCTGAATGATTGGAAAAAGGCAAATATAGAGCCCATCTTTTAAAAAAGGGAAGAAGGAGAATCTGGGGAGCTAGACAGGTCAGCCTCACATCAGTCCCTGGAAAAATCATGGAGCAGGTCCTCAAGAAATCCATTTTGAAGCACTTGGAGGAGAGAAAGGTGATCAGGAGCAGTCAACATGGATTCACCAAGGACAAGTCATGCCTGACGAACCTGATTGCTTTCTGTGATGAGATAACTGGTTTTGTGGATATGGGGAAAGCAGTGGACATGATATACCTTGACTTTAGAAAAGCTTTTCATATGGTCTCCCACAGTATTCTTGACAGCAAGTTAAAGAAGTATGGATTGGATGAATGGACTATAAGGTGGATAGAAAGTTGGCTAGATCGTTTGGCTCAATGGGTAGTGATCAACGGCTTAATGTCTAGTTGGCAGCCAGTATCAAGCGGAGTACCCCAGGAGTCTGTCCTGGGGCCGGTTTTGTTCAACATCTTCATTAATGATCTGGATGACGGGATGAATTGCACCCTCAGCAAGTTTGCGGATGACGCTAAGCTGGGGGGAGAGGTAGATACACTGAAGGGTAGGGATAGGGTCCAGGGTGACCTAGACAAACTGGATGATTGGGCCAGAATAAATCTGATGAGGTTCAACAAGGACAAGTGCAGAGTCCTGCACTTAGGACAGAAGAATCCCATGCATTGCTACAGGCTGGGGACCGACTGGCTAAGCGGCAGTTCTGCAGAAAAGGATCTGGGGATTACAGTGGATGAAAACCTGGATATGAGTCAACAGTGATCCCTTGTTGCCAAAAAGGTTAACAGTATATTGGGCTGCATTAGTAGGAGCATTGCCAACAGATCGAGGGAAGTGATTATTCCCCTCTATTTGGCACTGGTGAGGCCAAATCTGGAGTATAGCATCCAGTTTTGGGCACCCCACTACAGAAAAAAATGTGGACAAATTGGAGAGAGTCCAGAGGAGGGTAATGAAACTGATTAGGGGGCTGGGGCACATGACTTATGAGGAGAAGATGGGGGAACTGGGCTTACTTAGTCTGCAGAAGAGACGAGTGAGGAGGGATTTGATAGCATCCTTCAACTACCTCAAGGGGGGTTCCAAAGAGGATGGAGCTCGGCTGTTCTCAGTGGTGGCAGATGACAGAACAAGAAGCAGTGGTCTCAAGCTACAGTGGGGGAGGTCTAGGTTGGATATTAGGAAAAAATATTTCACTAGGAGGGTGGTGAAGCACTGGAATGGGTTACCTAGTGTGGCAAATTGCCGGCACTACTATGATGGGTCTCGCGCTTTCTCTCTTTTCTTTGGGGGGTGGGGGGGGGGGTGGTTCAGGGCACCATTTCTTTCCCCTGAACTGGGGTATTAACTGCCCCACTAGTTTCCTAAAAGAGGGGAGTGGAGAGGGAGGGACCCAGAGTAGAGGGTGGGCCTCTACCCCTCCCCCACCTACCCCCCTGCCCAACCCCCAAGCCTCCCTCCACACCACTGCTGCCAAAACACCTGCCACCGCCCCCGCTGGGGCATCGGCAGCCGGAGGCACCGGGGCAACTATTACCGCTGCTATGCCCACCGCCCCCCCAGATTCTAGGAAAGCCCCCCTGGTTAGCCGGAAAGGCCAGGGTGCAAAGAAGGGGAAGGGCCCCGCCACAACCACCAAGCCCTCCATGGCAGAGGCTACCCCCACTGCTGTGGCCTCGTCATCGACCATGGCGTCCCTCCACCAGCTCTGCGAGCATCCCGGCCCCCAGGGCATATGCCCGGGTGGTGGCAGCCCCACCCCCGCCTGCCGCCTCGTCTTCTCGCCCATCTACCACCTCTGCTACCATCAATAGCGGCCGAGGCCCCTTTCCCACCATGACCAGGAAGCATGGCGTCTGTTGCCTCCTGGTGCCCGCCTCGCCCCACGTGGAGACATACGTGCAGGCGTTGGCGAGGGTGGTAGGACCCACGGCTATTGTGGTGGCCTCCAAAATGTACGGGAAGGTCGTCTTTTTCTTAGCATCGGAGGCTGCCGCCCAGGAGGCGGTGGAGAAGGGCCTGGCGGTAGGGGGGGGTGTTTGTCTCCCTGGAGCCGCTAGAAGACCTGGGCGTCCGCCTAGTGCTGACCTCCGTCCCTCCTTTTCTACCCAATGCCACCCTGTTACCCGCTCTCTCCACCCTGGGGAAACCCGTTTCTGCCATCAGCCCTCTCCCATTGGGCTGCAAGGACCCCACCCTCTGTCAAGTCGTTTCGTTCCGCTGGCAAGTGCACCTTCTACTGGCAGTGCGTGACGGAGAGGCGCTCCAGGGATCCTTCCTAGTCCCCTACCACGGAGCCCGCTATCAGGTCTACTATTCCGCAGGAGAGGCCTGGTGCTACCTCTGCCGATCAGCGGGGCATGTCCGAAGAGACTGCCCCTTGGCCCGGCGGGGAGGGGCACCCAAGACCCCCGAGACCCGGCAGGACATCGGCTCCGTCCTTGCCGGCCCCCCTGGCCGCCTGACATCTGAAACCACCTCTCCTGCTCGATCCACCGCTGCTCCTGCCCAGGCCCAAGAGACACCTCCCCTACAACGCCCAGACGAGCGAGGGAGCCCCGCCCTTGCTGTTAACTATCCAGCAGAGCCTATGGAGGAGGCTGCAGCAAAGATATTACCGGGCATAGGAGAGGGCCCGCCCCAAGGAGAACCGCCCCCCCCCCCTCATGTTGCCTCACTGTTACCCCCCCGAGCCTCTGAACCATCGCCTCTGCCCCCCGACACGACCCCTGCTAACCAGCCCCCAAACGATGCTATGGAGGGCTGGACCCTAGTCCAAGGAAAGCGAGGCAAGCGGAAGGCTCAAGCTCCGCTGCACCCATCCGACGTGGAGGCCCCCCGGAAGACCAGGAAGGGAGGCACTGACACTGAGCCTTCCGCTATGCCCACAAGAGAGATCCATCCGCCGGTGTCAGGAGGGGAAGACAAAATAGCACTGGAAGGTAGAATCTCCCCTCCATGGGAGACCCTCCCCTCCGAGACCCCTGAGGAAGCCCCTTCTGCCTGAATATCACCTGAACCCCCCGTGAACCCCGAAGCGACCGTTGTAGCAGGTGCCAGAGGGGAGTCCCCCGGGGTGGCAGAAGACAACCTTTCCTCCATGTATGAGGAGATCGAGGCCCTAGGTTTGACCCTGGTCACCCAGGGAGAGAATGACCTACTGCCAGCTGGCCTCAATCTGGGCAACCTTACCCCAGTCCCCCTTTCCCCATGCTCCCTCCCCCTAACCGCCTTCCCGGGCGAGCACCTTGCAGAAGGTGGTCCACCACCTGAAGCCATGGTTGCCAAATCCACCACAGAGCCTGTGCCTAGCATCACTGGGAGTCCCCCCCCCACCCCCTTAACCCTCAAATCTGTTCGGGAGGCACCACCTCTTAGCTGCTTGCCTCCCGAAGCCCAGAGCCTCGCCTCTGCCCCAGCCCCCAGCCCCCACCCCCACCCCATCCCTGCCCAATCCACCTCCTCCTGCAATGCTATTGCCGCCCCTGGGGTTATTTCTTTCCCGTTTTTTGAGGATTCCCCCCAAGAAGCAGTCTTTGCATTTTCATGCCGCGACCCACTAGGTGTTGCAATTTTCCCTCCGCCATCCTCTTCTACCCCAAGGCTTGAGACAGACCTAATAACTTTAGCCTGTCAGACACCCCGTCGGTGGTCTGCACCCTGCCTGCCCACCTCAGCAGACCACGAGGCTGCACCAAGAGCCCCACCAGGGAATAACCTGGAAATCGCAATCCCACCCCCCCAAGAGCTGCGAAAAGCGTTGCGACAGTTTTTAGAAGACATCCATGGCTTCCGCAACAGGGTACAGCTAGCTCTCCAGCTATGGGGGGACTTTGATCACATCCTCCAGGCCTGGGGTAGAGGGTGGATGGGGTGCACCCTCGCGTAGGGCTCGGTTGAGGTAAGCCCGAGCAGCGGGCGTCAAGGTGGCCTTCACCTCCTGAAGTACGCGCCGGGGGGGGTACGAGGTCTGGAGAGCCCTATGCACCGAGCGGGCGTCAGGGGATCCAGCCAGTCTCCCCGGTCATAGTCCAGGAGGTCTCAGATTCTCGTGACTTCCGCCAGGACCAAACTCTGGCACACCGAGTGGGACTCCGCCGCCTGCACACGGAGCTAGGGGTTGTGTAGCAGGGGCTCCGCGAGGAGATCTGCTCCCACAGTGGCTGCCACGGACCTGGTCGTTGAAAACAGTTTCCAGGTTCGGAGGAGGTCCTGGTAGAAGACCAGCAGCCCGGAGAGGTCTCGCGGAAAACCTCTCGGACAGAGATAAAAGAGCTGCCAGTCATATCGGAGCCCTTGGAAGCGGCGCAGGAAGGCATGAGCCAATATGCTCCACGTCGAATAGGCGTTCAATAGGGTGGACCACGGGTACCTCCTGAGCACCTTGAGGGCATCTGGCTTTGGACCCGAGTTTGTGGGTTTTCTCCGGGTGCTGTACGCTTCTGCAGAGTGTCTGGTTAAGCTCAACTGGATCCTGACCAAACCGGTCAGCTTCGGGCGAGGAGTACGACAGGGGTGCCCTCTCTCGGGCCAGCTATACGCTCTGGCGATTGAGCCCATCCTCTGTCTCCTCCGCAGGAGGTTGACAGGGTTGGTGCTACGGGAGCCGGAGCTGTGGCTGGTCCTGTCGGCGTATGCTGATGACGTGCTCCTCGTGGTCCAGGACCCGGGTGACTTGGTGCGGGCAGAGGCTTGCCAGGCCATCTATTCGGCAGCCTCCTCCGCATGGGTCAACTGGGTCAAGAGCTCTGGCTTGGCGGTAGGTGACTGGCGGCAGGCAAGCTCCCTCCCACCCGTGCTTCAGACCATCCGGTGGAGTGCGGGTTCGCTGCTCTACCTCGGCATTTACCTTCCTGCCATGCATCCCTCTCCACCGGAGAAATGGGAAAATTTAGAGGGCGGGGTGATAGAGCGGCTCCGGAAATGGACGGGACTACTCCGATGTGTCTCCCTCTGAGGAAGAGCGCTGGTGCTTAATCAACTAGTCCTGTCCATGCTCTGATACCGGCTCAACACCCTGATCCCCGGGTTTCCTGACCAACCCCCGGACATCGATTCTGGGCTTCTTTTGGTCAGGAATGCACTGGGCCCCTGCAGGGGTTCTTCATCTCCCCCTGAAGGAAGAAGGACAGGGCCTGAAGTGTCTGCACACTCAGGTCCGCGTCTTCCGCCTCCAGGCCCTACAGAGGCTCCTCTATGGTGCAGGCAGTTCAGCATGGAGCATACTGGTGCACGCCATCCTGTGCCACATCCGAGGGTTCTGATATGACCGGCAGCTCTTTTATCTCCGTCCGGGAGGTCTTCCTTGAGACCTCTCCGGGCTGCTGGTCTTCTACCAGGACCTCCTCCGGACTTGGAAACTGTTTTTAATGACCAGGTCCGTGGCGGCCACCGAGGGGGCAGATCTCCTTGCGGAGCCCCTGCTACACAACCCCCAGCTCCGTATGCAGGTGGCAGAGTCCTGCTCGGTGCTCCAGAGCTTGATCCTGGTGGAAGTCACGAGAGTCGGAGACTTCCTGGACTATGACCGGGGAGACCGGCTGCATCCCCTGACGCTCGCTTGGCGCATGGGGCTCTCCAGACCTCGTACCCCCCGGTGTGCACTTCAGGAGATGAAGGTCGCTTTGCCGCCCGGTGCTCGAGCTTCCCTCGACTGGGTCCTGCTCGAGGGCACGCCCTGCCCACTCTCTACCCCAGGCCCGCCGGACCTTTTAATTGGACCCCTGCCCCGTAGGCCCAATCGACCCCCTCACCCCTTTACTGTGAGCCGGCTGCATGAACTGCAGCCTGTATGCTTCCAAACCATGCCAAGGAAACATCTATACATGCTCGTGCTCCACACCCTTCACGCCCTCACCGTAGTGTCCCGCCCCGACACGAAGTGGCGAGACCTTCTGCCACCTTTGGAGGGTGAGCAGCCCTGGTGGGCTAGCCTATATTCCACCTTGGTTCCGAGGCCCATCGGGGACATCAGTTGGCGGCTTCTTCACGGAGCTGTGAGCACGGGCACGTACTTGGCGCAGTTCACCCCCATTCCAGATAGTTGCCTCTTTTGCAGTGTGAGGGAAACCCTGGAGAACGTATGTTTGGAGTGCACCAGGCTGCAGCCCCTGTTCTGGCTCCTCACAAATCTTCTATTATGTTTTTGGTTGCACTTTTCCCCTCACATTTTTATTTATGCAATCCCCATCCGTGGCCTCACAAAGTCGTGGGATCTCCTAGTTAACCTGCTCTTGGCCCTGGCTAAAACGGACATCTATAAAACCAGAGAGAGGAGGTTGGCCAGTGGAGTTTCCTGTGACTGTGGGGCCATTTTCCGATCCTCGGTCCGTTCACGTATCCCGGTGGAGTTCCTCTGGTCAGCCTCCACCGACTCCCTTGATGCTTTTGAGGAGCGGTGGGCGCTGTCCAAGGTTCTCTGCTCGGTGTCCCCATCCGGGTCCCTTTGTTTGACCCTTTTGATTGCGGGAGAGAGTAAGGGATTCCAACCCCAGCCGTTGCTGCTGCGAACACCACCACCTTAGAGGGGCCCTTTCACACGTGGGTGCACGTGCCCCCCCCCCAGATTGTCCACCCCACAGCCTGCCCCTTTTGTTGGGTGTTTTCAAGGGAGGAATTGTTGGTGACACTGGGTGTGGCGCCAGGTAACTCGAGGGGGTGGCAGACCTTGAGAGTCGATGAAGCCCCCTCGCTCTGGGCCCAGGCAAGCTTGAACACCTCCCTCCCCTGAAGTTAATGAGAAAACAATTGTGGCTGATTGCTGTGTTACACATTGCATATGCTGTTGTTTTTGTTTTGTAAGTGTGTTATGCAAATAAAAACAACTTTTTTACTTAAAAAAAAAAACACTCTCCTGCTGCCCTCTGGCCATGCTGTATCACACTAGGGAAATTGTGGAATCTCCATCCGTGAAGGTTTTTAAGGCCCGGTTTGACAAAGACCTGGCTGGGATAATTTAGTTGGAGTTGGTCCTGCTTTGAGCAGGGGGTTGGACTAGATGACCTCCGGAGGTCTCTTCCAACCCTAATCGTCTATGATTCTATGGTACTTTGTTTTCACTGGAGTTGCAACAAGCCAGTCAGATGAAGGTTCTGAAGATGCAACAGCTTCTTGTTATGGCATTGATGTGGCCAATCAAGCCAGCATTGTGGAATGTATGTCTTTGAGGTCCTCAGCTGGCTGCACCAATGCAGTGTGGACTGGTATGGCCCCAGGTATATCCGTGGTTAGTTTTGTTTGTAAACAATTACATTATTTTCTCTTTAAATATTACATAATTAGCAGAACAAAAATTAGACCCTGATGTTTGCTGCAGCCTGCAGCTTCTTGATTGTTCCCTGCAGCCCAGAGCTCCAGCTTCTGATATGGAGCATGGCCTTTCTGACCTCTGCAGCCACCCCTTAGGTAACCCAGCCTCAGGTAACCCACTGGTTAGTGTGTGTTAGACAATCCCCAGCTGTGTCTGCACCACAGAGGATCCAAGTTTGTTATAGCCCAGGCTAGAGAATTTTAGCTCAAGTTAAAGGATTAACATTAGTGGAAGTTTTGTTTTGTTTTGATGGAACAGGATCAGGCCCTAAGAGCTTGGTTTCTCAGCACATTTGGCACTTGGAACTATTAGGCTGCTCCTTTCAAATCCATCTCAGGGGATTTGGGAAACCAAAGCTAATGGGAATTGGGCATCCAAACCCAACAAGGTGACTCTGAGAATCTCAGTCTTAAATACCCTTTCTTAGAGTCTATCACAGGAGACTAGAACTAGATAAGTTCATGGAGGCTAGGTCCACCAATGGCTGTTAGCCAGGATGGGTAGGGATGGTGTCCCTAATGATTGTCCCTGAACTTTTTTGTTTCCAATTACCCAAGTGAATTTTTTAAACTTAGTATGTCAGTAATACGTTGGACATCCTGTAACTGTCCTAGTGCTGAACGTATTCACACAGGATGAAACTCTCCCCTTTGCAGAGGGCCAGGACTGGGCTAGAATATCGTGGAAGTCCCACTTAAAGTGTAAGCATAGAGATGAAGTGGGATTTCAAGTGGCGCAGAATGGCACTCTGAGCAGGAATGAATTTCACACAGAGTGCAAGGAAAGTCCTTGTTACCTCATTCTGATATGGTCAGTGCTTCGTCTCCTGCTGTTTTTTTCTGTGTGTGTGATTGCTGGGGGGAAACAGGATCTCACCGTATTATGTAGCCAGGGAATATTCCTTTGTTGCAAACGTTGCAGATAGATTATTTGGCAGTGTCCCCTCATGGTTTGTGGGTGGGATTTTCAAATGACCTTTGTGCAAGCTATAGACCTTATCCTAGTTGTCTAAATCCCTCTCTGTACTTTCCAAAATGTGTGGGGTCAGGCAGAAATGCCTGCAGGAAAGCCTGTCAGCAAGCAAACAGTCTGGGGAATTCCACAGCTCGCAGCCCTACAGACCTTTGAACACGGCTACTCTGGATACAAGTATAGATTTCTATTTCGCCAGCAATTGAGGACTATTAACCAAAGCACTGCGTTCCTGAAGTGGTAACATTTGCTGCATCTTGTCAGTGTGTTTCATCCTCTAATATTTCTCTGCAGTAATAACAGCCAAACATCTTACAAAAAGGTACAGCATTATCTGCCTCTGTTTCATCCCTTAGACAGCCTCTTCTGTGCCATCTCAGCCGTACTTGTGCCACATGTCTCCTCAGTGGCTTTACCCCTGTCTGGTGTTAAAGAGAAGACCCATTTTGAATCTAGAATCCCACTTTCTTCCCACATTTCCAACAGGGGCTGTTATGATGGCTACACACAAAAAGTGCTTTCTCCTTCGCTCCTGTACGTGGAGAATAACTACTGGCTGTGTTGACAATTTCTGCAAGCCCAGAGGATGGTGAATGGAGCTTCTGATTCAAACACGGATGACCCCAAACAGTTACGTATAGCATTTCCAGCAGCCCCCAGAGAGCCCTGAGCTCGCTTAACCTTAAAGATAAGGAATTCTCCCAGGGGTGCCCAATGGAAACAAGAGGTTTCTCTGAGATGCTTGAGACTTTGGACCGAAGAGATGTAACTATAACTGATGTCCCTCCATTCTTTCTCCCTGGTTAATATCCAGGTCTCATTCGATTTACAAGAACCTAAAGCAATTCAGTGTAAGAAGGCAGGGAGAAAGTTAAAAGAAAAACTAGACTTCTGTCAATGACACACAGGGACTAGGACCCCAGTGTACTGGGGGGTAGCAGGAGAACTATAGGTATATACTTTAGAATGTTGCTTTCCAAGAAAGCTACTGGAGATAGTTAGCCATGTACTGTTACCCCAGAATACTTCAATACCATCAAAACTTCTATAAGCAAAACCACCCATTTTAAGGACACACCTATACTACAAGAGCAACTGTGATGGGGAACACAACTGGCCCTGAAACAGTTAAGATGTGGCACCATTTTGAAGTCTACAGTATTATTATTATTATTTACACGGTGGTAGCACCCGAAGTTCCCCACTCACGAACCAGAGGCCTATTCTACTAGTTCTGTAGAAACACACAACAAAAAACCACAATCCCTTCCAGAGGAGGATTTTAACAAGGATCCAGGGTTTTAGCATGATTCTTTTAAATGGCTTTAGTTATATCAGGGGACAAATATGTTCCCTGTGATGATTGTTGTGTTGAACAGACGCCTAACTTTGATCAGTCTCATTACCCAGGCTTCTAAAAATGTGGAACTAAAAGTAAAGTTAAAATGGGCCTGATTAAATACAGTAGTGTTTTGGCAATTAAGAATCAAGTGACAAATGTCCTTTGAGGAATTCCAAGCCTTAAAAAAAATAAGAGGCTCCTTCGTGATATTCACTCTATTTACATTGAGGTGACTGTATTGTTATTTGGGAATGGCTACTCTGAAATGAACAGGAGTACTTGTGGCACCTTAGAGACTAACAAATTTATTTGAGCACAAGCTTTTGTGGGCTACAGCTCACTTCATCAGATGCATAGAATGGAACATATAGTAAGAAGATATATACATACAGAGAACATGAAAAGGTGGAGTAAGAAGCTAACTAATTATTAATTAAAAATGTGCATGTTCAGTTCCTAATTAATTAGCCTCTTACTCCACCTTTTCATGTTCTCTGTGTGTGTGTGTGTGTGTATGTATATGTATATATATATGTATACATACACACACACACACAGAGAACATGAAAAGGTGGATATATAGGTAGATTGTATAGGTGGATATATAGGTAGATTGTGTATCTATCTACCTATATATCCACCTTTTCATATTCTGTGTGTGTGTGTGTGTGTATGTATGTATATATATATATATATATATGTATGTATGTATATATATATATATACACACAGAGAACATGAAAAGGTGGAGTAAGAGGCTAATTAATTAGCAACTGAACCTGCACATTTTTAATTAATAATTAGTTAGCCTCTTACTCCACCTTTTCATGTTCTCTGTATGTATGTGTATATATATATATCTTCTTACTATATGTTCCATTCTATGCATCCGAAGAAGTGGGCTGTAGCCCATAAAAGTTTATGCTCAAATAAATTTGTTAGTCTCTAAGGTGCCACAAGTACTCCTGTACTTTTTGCGGATACAGACTAAAACGGCCGCTACTCTGAAACCTGTTATTCTGAAATAATTATCTGTGAATTAAAACACACAAAAAGAGTACTTATTTAAAGCCTACCTACTCCTAAGCAACACATAGAGCAACAAGTTGCACTTAAAGGGGAGAATATACCCCTGGACTCCCTGAAGGTTGAATTGAATACGATCGTTAAGCAAAAGCAGTCAAAATTATAACCATGGGAGAGTTGTTCGTTTGATGTAGGGCCACAATGTCATTGTGAAAAGCTGCTTAGAAGAAATCAAAAGCCCCAATCCGTGGTTCTTGGTGCAGTAATTGCCATCAAAAAGTTAATGGGTGAAACCCTGATGCCACTGAAATCAATGGGAATTTTACAATAGACGGCAAAGGGGTCAGAATTTCACCCCTGGTTTACTCACTTTGGTTTCTGAGTTAGAGTTACCTCCATTTCCCCTGTCCAGTTAAAGGGACATACTGAGGTATTTCTGTTTGGTAACTGTGAGTAAATGTTTAACGACAACCATTGTTATTATGCTTCACAGAAGAGACACAAAGGCTGTGCTGGGCCTAGCATACCTATCTCCTCACTGGCACTTGCAATCCACATTTCAGTCATGACACAATGAACAAGGGAAGCAAACAGTAGAATGAGGATGGACGGGGCAAACGGGAGCAAGCATAACAGGGATATGATCATGTGGATACTTGGTTTAAGTCATATACCCATCTAGGTGGTTCTGGCTAGTTTTTGTCATAAGTCTTTATCTTTGTGGAGGAATTTTTCCACTCAGCTTTTGAAACATTCAGATTCAGAGACATTTTATCTTCTATATGACAGAAATGGTTCAAACTAAAACCTGCTATCTGAACGCCATTAACATTTTGCACAGAGTCAAACTCTGAGCATGGATCTGAATTGTGCTACTCAGGCTTACCATAGCCAGTTCTCTGTAAGCATCTGAATCTAGAAATGGACTGTGTAACTTTACAATCAATTTATCGTTAAGAGGAATGAGATGGGGGTAATCCCACTATCATCATTGTCACCCATGCATCAGAACATATGCAGCTTGCCCCAGGAACCAAGGAGTTCCTTAGCCGCCTGCCACTGCACTTTTAGCATCATTACCTGGATGTATTCTGGGGTGGAGAAAGGCATCTCCTTTCTCTATCATCCCCTGAATCCTCAGGAATTGGTCAAATGGCAGAGGCAGGCTGCTGGATTTACATTCTACTGGCCAAGATTTTCAAGAGAGGCTAGTGAGTTGAAGTGGCCTCCAATTTTGGGGTGCTCAACTTGAGACATCTTCATGGGGCCTAATTCTCAAAAAAAAGCAGTGAACACCCCACTTATGCAAATCAGGCACCTTTAATCTGTCTCAAATTGGGCACCCCAAATCACTAGGCACTTTTGAACCTCTGAGTCTTTTGTATAATGGGGTTCTGTTAAAAGGAACCCAGGGAATTCTTTGTGTGTTCAGTTTCAATTGTGTCAGAGAGTGGGATAGGGACTGAGATGATTTTTTATTTTTTAATTTATATGGCCAGTGTGGCTTGATCAGGATGTATGTTTCCAAGCCTTCAACTGGAGTCAACTAAGTGGAAGCAATTACTTCCCATTTCTGATCTGAAACCTGCCTTTAAACTGTCTTCATCCCTCCCACCCCCTATCATCCACAAAATCTCTCCATTTATGTCTGAATTCCGCACATCCCATTGTAGAATTTCCTTGAAATGAACAGAGAACAGGGTCCTATTCCCTGCACTCTGCTTCTCAACACGATCTGTTCTGAGCACACCAGTTCTGTAAAAATTATTAGTAATGCTTGGTTAGTCTGTGCAATAGCACTTACTCGAGGGGAAAAAATAAGCTCCAGTCTTCCTCATCCTTGCCTATGAGGATTCAAGCTCCATAGAGTCATTGCCTTTCCATCTGCATCGCTAGCTTAATTTCTGAGCAAAGGGAATGTCTCAAATTGGATACAGGATGTGCAGGTTCAGTTGCGGATGCATTCATCTTTTAGTTAGCCTTTTGTTCTCAGCTGCTTTAGCAAAACCAGCTGTTGTTGTATGAATCCTTTTTGCTTCTGAGAAAGAAAAGTACCAAACTGGAAGGTAAATTATATAACCTGACTACAGGCCTGCACTGAGATAAATAATTGATGAATGAACAATAAGAAGACTGAATCGGAGGGGCAGATTCTGCCACCGTTGCTCTTGCTGAGCAGCTTTTTTCCTCGGTGAGTAGCTCCATTTATTTCAATGGAATAAGGTAGCACTCCATGAGCTGTATCAACCAATGTAAACTTAGATTCAATAGATTCAATCAAGTCCTTAGAGCTACTCCATTCTCCATCTACTAAGGATCTGGCCCATTATGAGTGCAGTTTGCAGAAGCTGGCCTCAAACCTAGACTGTTCCAGTTTGGCTTTTTGCACTTATGCTCCCATTTACTTTTCTTATCACAGGCCTTTAATTCTTCTGGATAATTGTATTAGTTCCGTTTTATTCTGATTTGAAAATGTACCAGTGATAGGACTATGGTATGGAGTCTCATCCTGCAGAAATCATGACTTTATATTAAAATCATAGAATCATAGATTAGGGTTGGAAGATACCTCAGGAGCTCATCTGATCCAAGCCCCTGCTCAAAGCAGGACCAACACCAACTAAATCATCCCAGCCAGGGTTTTGTCAAGCCAGGCCTTAAAAACACCTAAGGATGGAGATTCCACCACCTCCCTAGGTAACCCATTCCAGTGCTTCACCACCTTCCTAGTGAAGTAGTTTTTCCTAATATCCAGCCTAGACCTCCCCCACTGCAACCTGAGAGCATTATTCCTTGTTCTGTCATCTGCCACCACTGAGAACAGCTAAGCTCCATCCTCTTTGGAACCCCCCTTCAGGTAGTTGAAGGATGCTATCAAATCCTCCCTCACTCTTCTCTTCTGCAGACTAAAGAACCCCCCAGTTCCCTCAGACTTTCCTCATAAGTCATGTTCCCCAGACCCCTAATCATTTTCATTACCCTCCTCTGGACTATCTCCAATTTGTCCACGTCTTTTCTGTAGTGGGGTGCCCAAAACTTGACACAATACTCCAGGTGTGGCCTCACCAGTGCCGAATGGAGGGGAATAATCACTTCCCTCGATCTGCTGGCAATGCTCCTACTAATGCAGCCCAATATACTGTTAGCCTTCTTGGCAACAAGGGATCACTGTTGACTCATATCCAGGTTCTCATCCACTGTAATCCCCAGGTCCTTTTCTGCAGAACTGCCGCTTAGCCAGTCGGTCCCCAGCCTGTAGCAGTGCATGGGATTCTCCTGTCCTAAGTGCAGGACTCTGTACTTGTCATTGTTGAACCTCATCAGATTTCTTTGGCCTTCATACCAGAGCTAACATCCCTTTTTTTTCCAGAAAGCATCCTACAGAATCTAATGACTATTAAGCAGTATCTTGTCTTTCAGATGAGATGTAAATGCAGTGCTGCCAGAAGGACTGTGGCTTCCAATAACATAAAGGGACACTGGTTGTCAGTTTACATGGATGGAAGAGTTATCCCTATGGAATTGCCATATCTAATTCGTGCAGCACCCTGAGATTTCCTTTCGAGGTCTGCCATCCCAACACTACCCTCGCCCCATCTCTCCTTACTTTGATGACATCAGGGCCAATGTTGGTGGTGGCAAGTCACTTTGATCATGTTATCTCATTGCAATTTTTTTGCTTTTACCCTGGACAATATCCATTGTAGTTTGAACTTTTAAATACTTGTGCACTTTCATGTGGATAATCTCTGCTGGGTTACTACAATCGGGGGAGGGATAGCTCAGTGGTTTGAGCGTTGGCCTGCTAAACCCAGGGTTGTGAGTTAAATCCTTGAGGAGGCCATTTAGGGATCTGGGGCAAAAATTGGGGATTGGTCCTGCTTTGAGCAGGGGGTTGGACTAGATGATCTCCTGAGGTCTCTTCCAACCCTGATATTCTATGAATCAGGTGGATGAGGCTCTCTTCCGGCAACTAAAGGAAGTTACTAGATCGCAGGCCCTGGTTCTCATGGGAGACTTCAGTCATCCTGATATCTGCTGGGAGGTCAATACAGTGGTGCACAGATGATCCAAGAAGTTTTTGGAAAGTATAGGGGACAATTTCCTGGTGAAAGTGCTGGAGGAACCAACTAGGGGCAGAGCTCTTCTTGACCTGCTGCTCACAAACCGGGAAGAATTAGTAGGGGAAGCAAAAATGGATGGGAACCTGGGAGGCAGTGATGAGATGGTCGAGTTCAGGATCCTGACACAAGGAAGAAAGGAGAGCAGCAGAATACGGACCCTGGACTTAAGAAAAGCAGACTTTGACTCCCTCAGGGAACTGATGGGCAGGATCCCCTGGGAGAATAACATGAGGGGGAAAGGAGTCCAGAAGAGCTGGCTGTATTTTAAAAAAGGAGTACTTGTGGCACCTTAGAGACTAACACATTTATTTGAGCATAAGCTTTCATGAGCTACAGCTCACTTTATCGGATGCATTCAGTGGAAAATACAGTGGGGAGATTTATATACATAGAGAACATGAAACAATGGGTGTTACCATACACACTGTAATGAGAGTGATCACTTAAGGTGAGCGATTACCAGCAGGAGAGCGGGGGTGGGGGGGAAACCTTTTGTAGTGATAATCAAGGTGGGCCATTTCCAGCAGTTGACAAGAAAGTCTGAGGAACAGTGGGGTATGGGGGGAGAATAAACTTGGGGAAATAGTTTTACTTTGTGTAATGACCCATCCACTCCCAGTCTCTATTCAAGCCTAAGTTAATTGTATCCAGTTTGCAAATTACTTCCAATTCAGCAGTCTCTCGTTGGAGTCTGTTTTTGAAGTTTTTTTGTTGAAGAATTGCCACTTTTAGGTCTGTAATCGAGTGACCAAAGAGATTGAAGTGTTCTCCAACTGGTTTTTGAATGTTATAATTCTTGACGTCTGATTTGTGTCCATTTATTCTTTTACGTAGAGACTGTGCAGTTTGACCAATGTACATGGCATAGGGGCATTGCTGGCACATGATGGCACATATCACATTGGTAGATGTGCAGGTGAACGATCCTCTGATAGTGTGGCTGATGTGATTAGGCCCTATGATGGTGTCCCCTGAATAGATATGTGGACACAGTTGGCAACAGGCTTTGTTAACTTAAGTGAATGCATCCGATGAAGTGAGCTGTAGCTCACGAAAGCTTATGCTCATATACATTTGTTAGTCTCTAAGGTGCCACAAGTACTCCTTTTCTTTTTGTGAATACAGACTAACACGGCTGCTACTCTGAAACCTGTATTTTAAAGAATCCTTATTGAAGTTACAGGGACAAACCATCCCGATGTGTAGAAAGAATGGTAAATATGGCAGGCGACCAGCTTGGCTTAACAGTGAAATCCTTGCTGATCTTAAACACAAAAAAGAAGCTTACAAGAAGTGGAAGATTCGACAAATGACCAGGGAGGAGTATAAAAATATTGCTCAGGCATGCAGGAGTGAAATCAGGAAGGCCAAATTACACTTGGAGTTGCAGCTAGCAAGAGATGTTAAGAGTAACAAGAAGGGTTTCCTCAGGTATGTTAGCAACAAAAAGAAAGTCAAGAAAAGTGTGGAGCCCCTTACTGAATGAGGAAGGCAACCTAGTGACTGAGGATGTGGAAAAAGCTAATGTACTCAATGCTTTTTTGCCTGTCTTCACGGACAAGGTCAGCTCCCAGACTGCTGCACTGGGCAGCACAGCATGGGGAGGAGGTGACCAGCCCTCTGTGGAGAAAGAAGTGGTTCGGGACTATTTAGAAAAGCTGGACCAGCACAAGTCCATGGAGCCGGATGTACTGCATCCGAGAGTGCTAAAGGACTTGGCGGATGTGATTGCAGAGCCATTGGCCATTATCTTTGAAAACTCATGGCGATCCGGGGAAGTCCCGGACGACTGGAAAAAGGCTAATGTAGTGCCCATCTTTAAAAAAGGGAAGGAGGAGGATCCTGGGAACTACAAGCCAGTCAGCCTCACCTCAGTCTCTGGAAAAATCATGGAGCAGGTCCTCAAGGAATCAATTCTGAAGCACTTAGAGGAGAGGAAAGTGATCAGGAACAGTCAGCATGGATTCACCAAGGGCAAGTCATGCCTGACTAATCTAATTGCCCTCTATGATGAGATAACTGGCTCTGTGGATGAAGGGAATGCGGTGGATGTGTTGTTTCTTGACTTTAGCAAAGCTTTTGACACAGTCTCCCACAGTATTCTTGCCAGCAAGTTAAAGAAATATGGGCTGGATGAATGGACTATCAGGTGGATAGAAAGCTGGCTAGATTGTCGGGCTCAACGGATAGTGATCAATGGCTCCATGTCTAGTTGGCAGCCAGTATCAAGTGGCGTGCCCAAGGGTTGGTCCTGGGGCCGGTTTTGTTCAATATCTTCATTAATGATCTGGAGGATAGCGTGGACTGCACCCTCAGCAAGTTTGCAGTTGACACTAAATGGGGAGGAGAGGTAGATATGCTGGAGGATAGAGATAGGATACAGAGGGTCCTAGACAAATCAGAGGCTTGAGCCAAAAGAAATCTGCTGAGGTTCAACAAGGACAAGTGCGGAGTTCTGCACTTAGGATGGAAGAATCCCGTGCACCGCTACAGACTAGGGACTGAATGGCTCGGCAGCAGTTCTGCAGAAAAGGACCTAGGGGTTACAGCGGATGAGAAGCTGAATATGAGTCAACAGTGTGCCCTTGTTGCCAAGAAGACTAACGGCATTTTGAACTGTATAAGTAGGGGCATTGCCAGCAGATCGAGGGACGTGATCATTCCCCTCTATTCGACATTGGTGAGGCCTCATCTGGAGTAGTGTCCAATTTTGGGCCCCACGCTACAAGAAGGATGTGGAAAAATTGGAAAGCGTCCAGCGGAGGGCAACAAAAATGATTAGGGGGTTGAAACACATGACTTGTGAGGAAGATAAGGGAACTGGGATTGTTTAGTTTGCAGAAGAGAAGAATGAGGGGAGATTTGATAGCTGCTTTCAACTACCTGAAGGGGAGTTCCAAAGAGGATGGATCTAGACTGTTCTCAGTGGTAGCAGATGACAGAAGAAGGAGTAATGGTCTCAAGTTGTAGTGGGGGAGTTTTAGGTTGGATATTAGGAAAAACATTTTCATTAGGAGGGTGGTAAAGCACTGGAATGCTTTACCTAGGGAGGTGGTGGAATCTCCTTTCTTTGAGGTTTTTAAGGTCAGACTTGACAAAGCCATGGCTGGGATGATTTAGTTGGGGATTGGTCCTGCTTTGAACAGGGAGTTGGACTAGATGACCTCCTGAGGTCCCTTCCAACTCTGATAGTCTATGATTCTATGAATAAATGTGCATCTGCTGTGAGGAGAACACTCAGCAGCACTTACCCAAAATGTTTTCTAGAAAGGGATGAAATGTATTTTGTTTAGGTATCCTGGAGTACTTTGCCATATAGACTTAGCCACTGGCAAATGCACGTGCCATTATGAGACCATAGCACATGTTTTGATGATAAATACGCATTATCCAATATTGTCTCTTCCGTTTTTGGAAACACATCAAACAATCCAGCTGGAGAATCACAAGAGACTGCCAGAAAGGAGATCAGTTTAATATCTGATCCAAAGGATGAAAACTTTAACAATGAAGTATTTTTCCCCAAGCTCAATACAGTAATTTCACTGCTATAGACTCATAGAAATCAACAGATCTACAATATCTTCCTATTTATTTATTATCCATCGTAACACTTTCTCCTGATAGCACTTGACTGCCTTGTGTCTATCAACTCCACTCTCTGGGAAGTTTTCCCTTGAGAATATTTATGCTCTCTACTTTATCTGGCTGGCCTAAGAACCTTACTCCATACTGACTTTTTGAGTTAATAATGTAGCATGGCTTAGCAGATCTGGAATGGGTCTAAGAGGAAAAAAAAAGCAACTATGCTAGACACATGTTTTCCACTAACTTCATGAGTACTTTTGAGGAAATCACTTATAAATGTAGAAACTGAACTGTTAATAATAACAAGGGCAGTATGAGGGCAAGTTAGTTATAAGGGCAGATCCACAGCTGGCATAAATTCGCATAACTGTGTTGAATTTAATTGAGTGGTGCCAATTTATACCAGCTGAGGATGTGGCATATTGTGTGTAGTGTGCTTTAGAGGCATTAATTACTCAGTAGCAGTATTCAACAGTTATGCCAAAAGTTGATTTTCCCATGATTTTCTAATTCTCAAATTATAGCCTCAATTAATTTGTTACAAAGTTTCCTCTTCCAGTGCACTAAACCAAACTCCTTTAACCTTTCTCTATGACACATCTCAACTGATATTATTCTTGCTGCTCTGCTCCTTACCAGCTCAAGGGCAATTATGTTCTTGCTGAGGCACTGTGACAAATGCTGCATAAAATGCTCTAGGTGAGGTATAACAAGTGCCTTACATAGTAATAATACCACCTCCTAAGATTTATCTCATACTCCAATAGCATTCTAAGCTGGCATTGTGTTTATTTTCTCCACTGGAGCAATATATTTGACTGTGGATTGAAGGGACATTTTCTACATTTTCTTCCCATTCTCTCATGCTGGCCAGCATTACAATCATAAATTTTGTGTTTTGCTCCTTCTGTGCCATATTAATTCATAATATAGTTTTTCATCCAGCTTCATGATTCAGCCATTTGCTTAGTAACCCTTGCCGTAGGACTTTACTAATTATTTCCATTACAGTACCATGTAGAGGACTCGTGCTAGACACATAATAAGAGACAGTCCCTGGCCCAAAGAGCTTACAACTTAAATAGACAAACCATGAAGGTAAAAACAAATTAACACAATTTATTATCTACCATTTTACAGACTGGTAACTGAGACCCAAGGGGGAAATCCTGGCCCCATTGAATTGAATGGCAAAATTCTGATTGACCTCAGTGGAGCTAGGATTTCACAAACAGAGAAAAAATGACTTTCCTGGTGTCACACAGGAAGTCTATGGCAGAGCTGGGAATTGGACCCATGTCTCCTGAGTCACAATCCAGTGTTCTAACCAGAAGAACATCATTGTGTTAATGTAGACTGAATAAAAGGGCCCAAAGAGTCAAAGGTACCTAACCCCTCGCCCCCCAAAATCCTTAAGCCTTTTATTAAAGACCCAGAAAAAGAAGGAGAAACAGTTAAAGCTTTTGAAATGTAAATTAAGTCAGGCTTTCTTTTTTACAATATCCCTTGTTCCCTTTCCTTTTACCTGGAAATAGTCTTTAGAAGGGAAAAAAAAACTTGTTTGAACATCTCTGAGATGGTATTAAGGGTGGTAAGAATGATCCTTTTGGGGGAAAAGTGAAGGAGTTAACTAAGATGGTCTGGAGCTGCTGCTGTTGTTGTTGTTGTTGTTGTTGTTAAAGACCGATCCCATTTCTTAGAAGACAAAACAAGTCAAAATCACACAAAAGAGGAGAGAAAAGAACAGCAAAGAGAAAATGTAGCTCCTTTCTCTGGTATTGGCTTTCACTTGCAGCCTTGCTGCTGGAGAAACACAGGCACAGCACATGGTCTAGTTAGCTACTCTGAGACCTTGCAAACTTGTACCAGCATCAGGCAATTTAGGGCACTGTTTTATCTGCCCCTTTCTGGTCACAGGCTTACAGCACCATTGCGAAATATACGTCTGGCTAAGGCAGACTCTTTTTAGACAGAAGGAAAAACGGAGAGGGTCAGAAAAAGTAGAAATAAGGTGGGTAAGGAATAGGACGCACTGTGGACGTGTGTGTGTATGACAAAATCTAATATCATAGGTGGCATTTAAGCAGTGCTGGTGGACGTGGTGATTTCATCTGGCTCCCTCTCTCTAGCCCAGTCTGGTCAGGACTTCTATCAGGGTTAGGATGAAGAAGGTCTGGGATCTCAGGAGATAGAGGATGGGGGTGGAGCCATGATGGCAAAGCTTGCTCTAGGAGCAATTTTCCTTCCCCAAGTTGATTTCTTCTAGGACCCCAAAATGAAGTGATGGGTGGAATAGCCCATCCCCTCACTATCCTATTGTGGCACTTCTATCCACTTTTACACAGTTAGGCTCATAATTACGGTACATTTCTAGGCCCAATTATCACAACAATCCTTCCTGTCCACTGCTGTCTGATATTGTCTGTATCATCTAACAGAATGATAAATATCCTCTTCGATTGTCACACAGTTACTCACGAGCTACCAAACTGATAATCCGTGGTGCTTTTTCAAGCAACGTCCAACGTAACTTATGAAATGTTCCCAGTAAGAAAAGCAGCTGGTCTGTCACTTCTAGTCCTCACTACCCTGTTCTTAATGCCTTTTTATTAACTAGCTCAGTCCACTGGCATTTTACATGAATAGTTGGAATTTGTGATATTTCCTACTTTAATCGTATGGGGTTTTTTTAGCTGAACATTCCTTAAAGTCTTACAGATATTCAGTGTTCTCTGCATCTGGCACTTTTACATTCTCCAACCTTTTGACAACTTTAAAAGTCTCTAACCAGGACTTGTTTTGTCTCTGTGTTTCCCATTTCCTCAGGGGCTCTTCCCTGGATATCTTCTCCTTCATTTCAGCACATCTCTATTCTCCACCCTCCTCATTTGCATGGACAGATGGAGAGTAATTATTTAATATTTTTGCTTTTTCCTTTATCCCTGGTCTCTAATTCCCTAAAATCATTCTTAAGAGAACCGATTTTTTACTTCACCATTGTTTACCTTCTATACCGTGAAATCACTTCATTTTTGTTCAGTGCCTTGTGTTATTCCAAGATTATTATTCGCTGAATGTTTTCTTTGTCATTTTCACTTCCTATTATAATGAGTCCAATCCCTCCAATTATTAGCTTCTGTAACTTTTAAATGCTTTTGATCTATCTTTTATATTCTTGTTTACATCTTGAACTAATCATATTGCCTTTTGCTGCCTGCTGTCCTTTTTGACAATTAGGACACTATTTATGGTACAAGCATATCATTTGCATGACAATAATTGGTAAAAACATGAGTTTTCTTGGTAATTTATTAGGGGTTCATGATTTATTAAGGCTTTTTCTCGACAACTGTCTTATATACGGGACAGAGAAAGTGAATGCTCACCACACATTGTAGTTGATTCAATTTTTCATGCAGTCCTTAATGAAGAGCTTAGATCATACTGGGATGAGTGCTATAGAAAACCAAATGATAGATAGCTTTGACATTAAGGGCCTAGGAAAACTGTCCTTGTGGATAAGGCATTGGGCTGAGGATTAAGGGACCTTATTTCAATTCCTAGCTTTTTGAATTTTGCCACATCTCCCATCTTATCGCCATCCCTGTTTCCCCATCTGTAAAATGAAAATAATAAAATTTGTTCCCTTCTCTACATGCTTTAAGATAGCTGGAAGAATAATGCCTACATAAGAGCCTGAGGTGGGAAATTGACCCACAGTCATTATTGAGAAATGTCCCAAAACAGGCACTGGTAAAGGAATTAAAGCAAATATAAATTATTTCAATGATAGGAACAATACTTAGCACTAAGCATCTTCTAAGTGCCTTCTGGACATTAACTAATGAATCTGTGGAGCATGCTGCAAAGCGAAACACCATTATCCCCATTTTACCATACATAGCATTAACCTGAAAACTTGCACCACTGGTTAGAAGCATGGGTGGAAACCCCAGATTTAGGCACCTACATCCCATCTTTGGCTCCAGGACGACCCACAAAACTCCCACTAAACCCTCAAGGCACCTAAACTCACTTGGTAAGTGGTACCCTATTTTTTTCTGGATAAACTGTTGCATGAGCACTGTGGCCTCACGTTAGGCATCCATTCATCTATCTCCCATCTGGATCCCAGAGCAATTCACAATCTGGGAGAAGATAGAAATTTGGACGTTCAAGTCTTATATAGGGACTGATACAGTAGGCATGCACAGAGGCTGCCTACTGAATTGGGTTCCATTCAAAATCTGGCCTGAGAAGGAGGTGTCCACCTTGTAACTTTTAGCCTAGTGGTTAGAGAACTCACCTGGGATGTCAGAGACACAAGTTCAGTTGCTCCCTCAGACAGAATGAATGAACAGATGTCTCCCATCTCTCAGGAAAGTGCTCTAGCCACTGAGCTATGGAGTAGCCTGAGATGGGGCTCTCTCAGGCTCCCTTGCTGAAGCTGTTCCACTGTGAATAAATAATTCACTTTATTTAGGAGCCATTAACTAATAATATAAGCTTAATTAAATAAATTAATAAAAATAGTTCATAATAATAAATAAAAAAACGTTTTCTGAAGAAAACAAACTTTTCTGTGGAAAAAATAATTTTGTTGAAAACCCAATTTTCTGTCAAAAACAGGTTTGATGAAAAGTTTCCAGCCAGCCCAACTCACAAACCCTTCATGTGGACTAGCCACTAGAGGGAGAGAAAAACCAAACGCTGGAAATATAGGTTACATTTAGAAACCACAGTGATAAGAATGATATAAATATCTAGCCAGCTAGTAATCTAAAAAATGATATCAGGCTGAAATCACCATATTGTATTCATCAAAGCTTGGAAAAATATAGAAGTCTCATAAACTCTGATAATCACCCTCAGAAGAAAGCCTTAGGTACTCTTTTCGAGGATTATGTTGAAGTGAGAATGGTCCATAATATTTTATTATCTGACTGACAAATTTTTATAACCCTTTTTTTGTTGTGTTCATCTTCTAGTCTCCTTAACCTGATGCCAATGTTTCTCCAGCTCTCTTAAATAACATGAGTTTTAATTGGAAAAAAAAATCACAGTGAATGAATGTGACTTTTGTCACAATATTGAAGATGCATCTTGCAGAAAAGAGGTTGAGCTAAAGTGAAAATAATAGAACTCATTCAGCATCAGTTTGATTAGCGGGTCTAAAGAATTCAAACATAAATAATGAAAAGAAGCAGGGCTATAGTTAATACTGACCTTTGAGACACCTAATCCAAACTTCTTTAATGCAATGAAATAAAAGCCAAATTACAACATTACAATTAGAAACATTTCCCACTGAATGATTTTTCAATACAGAACACAAAGAGAGAGAGCAAATGAGTTAATAGTCCCTACAACTTCTGCAAATGAAACATAAAAACTGAGACACAAAAGGAAGTTTGAAAACAGAACACCCAAACTATCTTTTGAATTGGGTATACTGAGGTCTTGTCTAGACACACAAGTTTACCACTTTAGTTGAAGCAGTACAAAAGTAGTTGAAGCAGTACAAAACCCATAGTGTGGTGGTATTATACTGGTATCAAAGAGCTTGTACCAATATACTTTAGTCCCAAATGAGAAGGGAAAATAATAAGCTATACCAGTATAAGTCACCTTGATACAGAGCTGAGAATTTTTCAGTTCTGGGACTTAGTCATTGATTTCAGATTTTTTTCAGGTATGTTTTCACATTTTAAAAAAAACAAAACAAACTTTGAAGTAACATACCAGTTCAAAATGAAAAATCAAAATGTTTCATTTCAAAATGATCAAAACAAAATGTTTTGACTTAAAAAAAATGTCTTTGTCCAAAACTATTTGCTGAATACAACCCAGATTTATCAATAGTTTTAATGTGAGGACAAATTAAATTTTCAGCAAATTTACTATTTGCCAAAAAAATAATTAATCTAGCTCTTCTTTTATACTGGTATAACTGTGTCGCACTTGGGTACAACTGAATCAGTAAAAAATCACCCCCTCCAGTCGATCTAGTTATACTGGTACAAAATCTGTGTGTGGACCAGGTTTAATTCTCCATGGCTTAGTGCCTATCCTAGTCATTTACAGCTGCACAAAGAGGGCACTATGTAAAATGCTACTGTTTAAAGAGGTCTCGCCTGCCCAAAGGGAATCTTGGGTTGTACCCAAAATGGCATAGTCTGCTTTGTGCTACTCAGTGCCTTCTCTGCTCCAGCTAAGGATATGTGCTAGTTCAAGATAGTTAACACCAAAGGAGACTGTAAAGAACTTCAAAAAGATCTCACAAAACTAAGTGATTGTGCAACAAAATGGCAAATGAAATTTAATGTGGATAAATGTAAAGTAATGCACATTGTGAAAAATAACCCCAACTATACATACAATATGATGAGGGCTAATTTAGCTACAACTCATCAGGAAAGAGATCTTGGAGTCATCGTGGGTAGTTCTCTGAAGACGTCCATGCAGTGTGCAGTGGCAGTCAAAAAAGCAAACAGGATGTTAGGAATCATTAAAAAGGGGATAGAGAATAAGATGGAGAATATCTTATTGGCCTTATATAAATCCATGGTACGCCCACATCTTGAATACTGTGTACAGATGTGGTCTCCTCATCTCAAAAAAGATATACTGGCATTAGAAAAGGTTCAGAGAAGGGCAACTAAAATGATTAGGGGGTTGGAACGGGTCTCATATGAGGAGAGATTAAAGACGCTAGGACTTTTCAGCTTGGAAAAGAGGACACTAAGGGGGGAATATGATAGAGGTATATAAAATCATGAGTTGTGTGGAGAAAGTGAATAAGGAAAAGTTATTTACTTCTTCCCATAATATAAGAACTAGGGGCCACCAAATGAAATTAATGGGCATCAAGTTTAAAACAAATAAAAGGAAGTTCTTCACACAGTGCACAGTCAACCTGTGGAACTCCTTGCCTGAGGAGGTTGTAAAGGCTAGGACTATAACAAGGTTTAAAAGAGAACTGGATAAATTCATGGAGGTTAAGTCCATTAATGGCTATTAGCCAGGATGGGTAAGGAATGGTGTCCCTGGCCTTTGTTTGTCGGAGGGTGGAGATAGATGGCAGGAGAGAGATCACTTGATCATTTCCTGTTAGGTTCACTCCCTCTGGGGCACTTGGCATTGGCCACTGTCGGTAGACAGGATACTGGGCTGGATGGACCTTTGGTCTGACCCAGTATGGCCATTCTTATGTTCTTATCAGGAGAGCAAACATTGCGCCTGCAGCTGCCCTAAATTACACTAGAGGAAGAACTGAAGGATGGGAGGAACAGTAAGAGGATTCAGGGCTCCTGTCCCCACAGTCCGCTCAGAACTGAAGCCCACTGGTGTGCTGATACAGAGCTCAGGTGTTAGGAAGATGCAGAGGTGGTTCTGAACTACCTTTCCTGTTCTCCTGGTACTGGAACTGATCAGAGGTCCTCCGGTGCAACACAGAGCACAAGATGCTAGGCAGTAAATGAACGCGCTCTAGAGAATGTTCTCTCAATATGTCATAATCCTGAGGGCTCTGCTGATTTGTGACAACCTCTTTTGCAACATTTGCCATTACACCTGAATAGGATTAGTTGTGTGAGTAACTGCTCACCAACACAGGAAGGAGTTAAAGATTTGTCCCAGGGTCATATGATACCAATTGTTTATATGCCCTGCTGCGTGGCTATTGCACTGAAAAGCCTGGTTGCTAGACAAGGAAGAGAGCAGAAGCACAGGACAACTTGTTAGTGTTTTAATCCAACTGATTCTAATCAGATTGCTTTTGGCTGTTGGCCACGTGACATCACAGGTAGACCTGCCAGTCATCATGTAGCAGGCTAGAAGCAATCTTGTTGCCAGGCAGCCTATCGCTACCAAAATCCTCATCCAGACAAGAGGAATCTAATTGCTCATTGCCCTCCGGACAGGCTACACATAAAAATACTGGCTGTGTGAGTAAGCAGCAGATCTGACTCGAGGCTGAGGTGATAAATAGCCTCCCACCTGGGTTCCCTGCTCACAAATGCTGCTGAATAGCAAATAAGATGGATTCCGTGCCTTCCCACACAACTACTTTGCTAAATTTGTCTTCTGGCTCTGCTCAGCCCCATCCTACATTTATGGCCAAATCCTCCACCCAGCATATAGAGAGGACACTGCACTGGCTCCCAGACGATTTCCAGGTCCAGTTCTTTGTCCTTGTCCTCATCTTCAAAATACTGAATGGGATACAGCTCAGGTCATCCCAGGGATCACCTGTTTACACTCTTCACCATGTTTCAGAGTAACAGCCGTGTTAGTCTGTACTTGCAAAAAGAAAAGGAGGACTTGTGGCACCTTAGAGACTAACCAATTTATTTGAGCATAAACTTTCGTGAGCTACAGCTACAGCTCACGAAAGCTTATGCTCAAATAAATTGGTTAGTCTCTAAGATGCCACAAGTCCTCCTTTTCTTTTTACTCTTCACCATGCTTGCTGTGCTCGACAGGGATGCTTTGACTGCCAGTAACCCGGTTTTATCGTGTGACATCTTAGTAAAACCCCCATGATTATAGAAAAAATTTCTACAGGTGCTCAGGCTGAACCTGAATCTCTTAGCCTTCAGAGTGTGCTGCAAGGTGCACCTGTGTGCTCTCCCACACAGCTGTCATAAGGCACCCAACACAAAAGGAATTAGCCCCTCACTTCCAATCCCATCAATGAAAGAAACCAGCTTGGAAGAAGAATCATTTAATAATGTAAGATGCACACATAGGACCATAGGAATTGCCTTACTGGATCAGACCTATGGTCCAGTACTCAATAGCTTTGAGAGTGGAGAACTGCCACAGTCATCTCAGTGGGGTGCTAACTCCAAGACCCATTGCTCTGAGGGCCTTGCCAACACAGCCCCAGCAGAGGACTTTTCAGCAGGAACTCAAGAACACAATGTACTGTAGAAGAATGTAATGGGAATGGCTGAGCAATGAGGAACCCCACTGTTGACACCTCTACTTCTCCAGGCAGGAGAAAGTGACCCTTGCTGCCTTTTTGTTGGGGAGTAAGTGAGACCATTGATTTTGTCCCTGACTCTCTGGGAGGGGAGAGGAGTCCCCTGCCACTGCCACTCTGAGCGGTGTGTGATCCCTGTATCATGGTATGCCTAAAGCCCCAGGTTTCCTTCAACCAGCTTTGGCTCCCAGGAGTCTGCAAGAGATAAAAACAGACAAGCGTCCCTCACTGCTCATGACACACAATCCATCAGCAAAGTGACAAGAATTCCACTGGGATTTAATAGTGGAAAACCATGTGATTCCTACGGTGCATTTCAGCGATAACTGCTGGCAGAACTGCTACTGGGCAGCTCAGAAACGCTCACCAGCCTAGGAAAGTAACAGCACATAAGTGTCTTGCACTTTCCACTTCGCAGATGTGATAACCAGGAGGATCCTAGCTGGGGCCACGTGTGCTCTGAAAGTCACATTATTTTAATATGTTAATGTCATGTAAATGTTTCCTGAGTAAACTATACTCAAATGTAAATTTATTGGCTCTGAACTTACTTTATTCTATCGGAAAAGGGTATTTGATTTAGGCACAAAGCAAATTAACATTTTCATATCTCATTACAATGTGCCAACATAAGACTAAGGTAACAAAGCAGATCTGAGGACTTCCATTATTTCAGGCTTAGAAGTTGCTCATTGCAGACCGGAGAAGCAACACATTTGCTGACACATTTAGGTCTCATCCAAATCCCATTGCAGTCAGTGGGAGTCTTTGCTTTGACTTCAGTGGACCTAGATCAGGCCCACAGGCCATACTTTTGTGGATCTAGATTAGATTTAGAATTAAGAGCAGAGATTTGACGCCAATTCTATTTCCAAAGTTGAACTTAATCAAAGATTCATAGAATTCCCAGATGAAAAGACCAACTGGTGCTTGAGAAACAAGATGGGCGAAAAGAAAAGGAGTACTTGTGGCACCTTAGAGACTAACCAATTTATTTGAGCATAAGCTTTCGTGAGCTACAGCTCACTTCATCGGATGCATACTGAGGAAAATACAGAAGATGTTTGTTTTTATACACACAAATCATGAAAAAATGGGTGTTTATCACTACAAAAGGTTTTCTCTCCCCCCACCCCACTCTCCTGCTGGGCGAAGTAATATCTTTTATTGGGCAAACTTTTGTTCATGAGAGAGACCAGCTTTCAAGCTACGTGGAGCTCTTTTCAGGTCTGCTACTATCACTGCTGTTTGTTCATTTAATTGGTTCTCTGCCATTATAGGATTGTTCCCTACAGTATAATATGTCTCTAGTGCTTTACCTTAATTGTTCACTAACATCTCAGAGATGCTGTAATTGACAGGGCCTATTAAATATAAACTGCTTATTTCTAACCAACTGGAAAAAAAAAAGAAATTTCAGTCAGGTGAGCAATTAGCCAGTGCTTATTTATTACTAATCTGCTAATTGCCAAATATTATGGGCTCTATTCACAAATATTTAGTTTATGCATGCTCATCTTCATTGCTGCCTAATTCTGCTATAGATGTAGCAGGGTGTGTTGGTTGCATGATATTCAGTGAAAAAGTCTTTGGTAGCAAATACACACCTTGGAAAGGTTTTGCCAACCGTACAGCACCTTTCACTAAATATCACAGTTATTGGCAAAGAAAATATTTAATTTTCACCATATAAGGGACCTGTGTGAAAGGAGAGCTGAGAAGAGGAATTAAATATCTATATTTTTGATGGTTATGGATGCCTACAAGAAATCAGCCAACTTTTTCTTTCATATGTGTCACAAGTCGGTATCTAGATTGGGGTTCCCAAACTGTGGTACACAGGAGGTATGCAGGATAAATTGTGAAATGGTGGATTTTATTAATTATTTTATTTATTGCATTTTCATAATAGGCTACCCAGACAAAGCTTTAAAACTCTGTGGAAAATTGTTATATAAAATATGGTAGTTAATTGACTTCAACTTGTACCAATGAGAACACAGATACACAGAGATGCTGATATACAGAGCCCTCGCCTCCAATCACGGTACAGTGCAGGTTCAGTTGCCCAGCAACTGTCTAGTCTAACTGACCTCCAAAGTTAATCAGGGTTTGTTTGTTTTTTTTTCATTTGTCTACGTTGCACTATAATTACATCTGTATGTAACAGTGAAATAGGGATAGATGGCTACAGCCAGGTAGTGTTAAGAACACACAAAATATCTGTGATAAGAAGGGTGGGCTACGTGGGTAGCTGGTAGATCTAGAAGGTGTATTCAATAAGAAAAGTTGGGGAACCTCTGGTCTAAGGAGCCAATTACTCCATCAGCCCAAGGCTGGTAAAGAGGCAGCAAGGAAGCACCAGAGAGGAGAGAAAGGTAGGGGTATGCAGGCTGCTGGTAGATCTGGAAGGGGGGACACAGGCAGCTGTTACATCTGGAAGGGGGTATGCACACAACTGGTACATCTGGAAGGGGGGACACAGGCAGCTGTTACATCTGGAAGGGGGTATGCACACAACTGGTACATCTGGAAGGGGGGACACAAGCAGCTGGTACATCTGGAATGGGGGACACAGGCAGCTGGTAGATCTGGAAGGGGGTACACAATAAGAAAAGTTTGGGAACCTCTGATCTAGATCGATGCAGCAGTTAGATGACTGAACATTGAGAGTAACAAGTTGTTGCAGTCCACCCTCCAGTCTTCCAATTGTTCCTCCTCCACGACCTGTTTGAAGGTCTGCATTGTGGCAGCAACTGCAGCTGTTCCAGTCAGCAGCCTAGTAAGTCTAGTCCAGGATCTGCATACCAGGTTGCAAACAGGTGGATGTATGTTAGGGCTTCTGAAATTCAACAGCTTGCCTGTCTCTCTGTCCCAGAGTTGCTGCCACTCTCCAAGGACACAGCTAACAGCGCTGATATGCCTCTATTCATCCAAAACTGGCACTGGGCTGGCAGCACTGGTGGGAAGTCATGAATGTCACTGGAAAGGGATGTCACAATGTCAGTTGTGGCAAGTCAGCAGGCACTGCAGGTGTAGAATCATAGAATCGTAGGACTGGAAGGGACCTCAAGAGGTCTTCTAGTCCAGTCCCCTGCACTCATGGCAGGACTAAGCATTATCTAGACCATCCCTGACAGATGTTTGTCTAACCTGCTCTTAAAAATCTCCAATGGTGGAGAATCCACAACCTCCCTAGGCAATTTATTCCACTGCTTAACTACCCTGACAGGAAGTTTTTGCTAATGTCCAACCTAAATCTCCCTTGATGCAATTTAAGCCCATTGCTTCTTGTCCTATCCTCAGAGGTTAAGGAGAACAATTTTTCTCCCTCCTCCTTTTAACAACCTTTTATGTACTTTTAAACTGTTATCTTTATGTCCCCCTCTGAGTCATCTCTTCTCCATATATTTTCTTCTGGAGGCAAGCAGAAGGAAGTGGGTGTTGCTTATTAGCACCTGTTAGAATTACTGTCAGCCTTGGGTGCAGAAGATTGTTTTCATCCATCATAGCTCTCCTTGCAGTTTTAAGGGTAATGGCATCTCACCAAAGTTTTGAGGGAACTAGGTGAGCCAGCATATAAATTAGATGTTAATGTGTGACTGAGGCAATCACTAATGAAACAGGTAGCCATGTTCAGCTGTGAATCAACTAAACGTGTATGTCACTTCCTGTCCCGAACTGTTGCACAATATTCTGCTGGGGCGAATACCAGCGTCAGTCCTGAGGTTTGTAAAATATCTGTTTTTGCTCCTCAAGAGGTTTCTGCTAGCTTCTGGATCAAAGCAGTGCAGGAGATTATCAAAGCCTTGGCTGGGATGACAAAGCCCTGGCTGGGATTACAAAGCCCTGGCTGGGATGATTTAATTGGGGATTGGTCCTGCTTTGAGCAGGGGGTTGGACTAGATGAGCTCCTGAGGTCCCTTCCAACCCTGATATTCTATGATTCTATGATTTTTTTCCTTAAAAGTGTTCTAAGTGGGACTTCAGAAAAGTTATGCAAAACTTCACAGCAATATTACAACAAACTGCTGTTTATTTTTTTTTCAAAAAATTTCAACTTTAAAAAAAATCTATTGGGGTTTTTTTAAGTGTGAATTTCTTACCAGTTTTATTTATATTTTTTGATCAGATCAAGTCTTTTTTTACATGAGTTATCCAGAGGAAAACCAAGGAGAACAGTATTTTAACATCAATCCAAGCAGGAAAAAAATAAAGTAAATAATTTATCTTGTATAATATTTTTCATACAAACTGGATCTCATATCACATTGCAGAGCTAAACAATACAGCAACAAAGTTAAACAGACAATGATAGCTGAGGGGGAGAGAGATTAACAGGTACAGGCAAAGGAGAAAAGATGTCTTCAGCTGAGATTGCAAGAGTTAATGGTCTTAGAAATAGAGGAAGAATGGTCCAAAAAGGTCAAAACCCACAGTAGAAGGCTTTATACGCTCACCCTAACAAGTTCTAATTGTAGCAGCAGTGAGCATGTGTGACTGGACAGAGCAGACCAGAAGTGGGAGAATGGAGGGAATAGAAAAGGGACTATAGAAAAACAAGATATGTTTGGTAGAGTGGTCTATGGAAGGCAAGCAGGGTAGTCTAGAATTGACTCTGAAGCTGAATGAGAAGCAAGGAGTGCTCTTGGAGAACATGGGCAATGCAGTCCTTCTTTGCACACCACTCTTCACACCTGCTCGTCTGCAATAACTGTTGTTCCAGATAATGAAGACAAATGTTGTTTTCCGACAAGTCTGACCTAACCTTCCTCTTTCATCATCTTGTATTCGTCAGGATAAGCTCCACAAATACAGCAAGATGAAAGATGTTTCAAAGGGCATCTCAAAGATGTAAGGCAAAGGAACAATCCACTCCTCCCTCCCATGCCCAAATAATGTAGGGATTTTTTTTGCTACACCTCTTTAAGGTGGGGGAACAGAGACAAATCTGTGTAATTTTCTCAAGCCTAGAAATTTCAGCCTTTTAAAAGGGAATGCACAGCAAGAGTTGAAAGGCTGACCTTTCTTAAATAGAGGGAGCCCCACTTTGGGAATCACCTGATTCATATAATCTTATAGTTTTATCTCAAGAAACTGGTGGTAAAAAGTTCTATTTTTGCACCAAACAGAGCATTTTGAGATAATTCCCCACCATCTCCACAAGTAACAGCTCCTCCTCTATCAGATTTATATTTAAATACATACCCTGCAGCTCCCATGAAAAGCCCAGCCATAAAAGTAAACAAACAACACCCTTAATTGTGGCTGGGAACAAGTGAACTAACAATCAGACTTTTGCACATTTAGAGGCAAATATCTAAGACATTTAATAACACATGAGAGCATGATGATGATCTGGAATATTCTTAGACTTGTGAACCCATTAGACATAGCTTTCCCTTTTCAAAGCCTGAAATTCATAAACCGGAGGAAGTTACGTACTGTGTCTTTTGTCTCTTGTGAATTCTTCCTCTTTCCTTCAGAGGCGATGTTTGGCAGTCAAATTGCCTTCTTCTGAAATGAAGTCTTCCTGTCTTTGTTTGCCATATAATGAGAAAATGATTAAAGTGGCTGAAAAAAGTGTGTGTGAAGGGGTCCTAGCATAACCTGGGAGCAGCAACTTTGGCACGACAGTGTCAGAACTGCGTCTCTCAGCTACCCCACTTGATTTTTATTTTATTTTATTTCCCCCCAATTTAAACACTGAAATGCATGTTTCTTGCTGCATGTACATAATGCAGGTTGACTGGTGCAATATAATGCCATGCTATATGTCATCAGCTCTAATGGTGCTATAGAGAAATGACATTAAATAGCACTTAACAAGGCCCTTAACTTATTCAGACAATAGCATACTGTATATAAACGACTTATCTCCTATTTCCATTGAAGTCAACAAACCATTGGTCATTGTCATGTCAACTGATGTAATCAGTTCTAATAATCATATCAGGGCATGCCAATCACTCTAAATAGCATGTAGTTAAGCCTTACCTTATTGGATCAATAGCATACAGTGTGTAAAAGACAGGATCCTATTTCTATTAAACTCAGTGAGCATTTTGCCAATTATTTTAATGGGCCCATAATAGGATTTCAAAAATGAAGTATTATTGATTTGTAGCTTAAGTTTAATGAGTGATTACAAAATAATGAAATTGAATTGAAGAGAAAACAATTAAAACAATTTCAATTTTTGAAATGAAGTGGTTCCCCCAGAACACGCTTGCTAATCTCTTTTAAATAATCAGTTGATCCAGGTCAGAGCATAGGCAAATCCAGATAATCTGAACATTAAAAATACATTCTAATTCGAATGAGATCTTTGTTAGGAAAATGGCACGACAGGAAATTGTGTGTCAAAAGAATAAAAAATAGAACACAAACCTATCCAAATCCTCAATTCAGGAAAGAACATAAGCATGTGCTTAACTTTAAGCATGTACTTAAATTGATCAACTTCAGTAGCATTTAAGAATGAGGGACGGCTTCCTGAATTGGGGCCTACATCTCTGAGTCCTGGGACTGTTTCAGCACCTGTAACAGGGGCCCAATCCAAAGCCCATTGAAGTTAATGGGAATCTTTCCAGCAACATCAGCAGGTGTTGGATCAGGTCTGAAGAACTTCATTCTGATAGAATGAGATATTAGAATGAGGTGCTATTCTCGTCCCCCTATGTTTCTGCATAGGGCGTCCAGATATATTACACACTGTAACATCTATAGTTCATTATTGAATCACATTACTAGTGAACTACATACATCACACATTGAAATAAATATACCAAGTCTGGAATATGTTGCAGTTAATAATAAAATGGATAAATCATTTATTGGGAAAAAATGCACCCTGAGGCGGAAAATATGAATCACCCAGTGAATCTTGAGTATTGCCTCTTGAACCAAATGCATTATTGGCTTTGTCAGCCATATCGCCCACAGTGCTATTACACATCAGCCAAACTTGCTACATTAAATTTAAAGCACTTCCCAAACTAGGATTGTTAGGAGGCATATGTGAAGGTCAGGAATTTGCAAGGCTGCTGGCATCCTTTTTTAGCCTGAGTCTAAGCTCAGACTTGGCTGGTGACCTGGCTTTCATTTTGCTAAAATCTGAGTTATCTAATTTTGCAAGTGTAAACTCCAGAGCTAGAAGAGTTTAAAGGAAACAAGTTGTTGGTTCCTCCCATAGGAGACCAGGGAAAAAATCTAGCTGCTTGAAGGTTTGATATTCTTAATTCTATTGATATTGATATTTAATGTGTCACGTAAGTATATTGGAATACTCACTCACAGGAATCACTGGGATTAATTGGAAAACTGCAAGTAACAATTCACACAGGTAGAACTTAACTTCCTCTTACCCACCCACCCAAACCAAGACAACAAATTAATATTACCCAGCATTTTCAGAACCCAAAGCAGTGTTAACTGTTTCTCTCCTAGCAGTGTCAGGAATAAATTGGTGGGGACATAGCTCCTCCATCTGATAAATGATGGGAACAAACAAGAGTGCTTTTACCTAAAACTACTCTTTTACTAGGTCTCAAGCACACACACACACATATGCGGTAGCATTTCTAGTCATGACAACAATAAAACTTATATGCCGGGGTACTTAAAACCAAGGTTGGCTGCCCAAACATTCCTTCCATTCTCATAGTACATTAACACCCTGTCCCATCCTCCCATTCTGATTAGCAAAACTGCAATCATACAGCTGTTTGGTTTGTCTCTCAGAGCCCTAAGATTATTCCAGCTATGTGGTATTTGGTTTTCAGCTATGAAGTGGTTGGACACACAAAATGGCTGACTGCAGTTTGGTCAAATTCTGGCGTTACATTAACACTATGATAAAGATACTGTACAGCACCACCTATTGGTGGAGGTGCTGTCTGCACTGATCATTACAGTATTTATGAAAGGTATTTCCTGGAGAAAGTGAGTCACCCTGATTTAAGAGTCATGGAATTAAGTTGGGCAGAGAGCCCACAATGAACAAGGGTGAGAGCAGGGACTTCGCCAAGGATCTTGCTTTGCTGTGAGCTTCCCACCAGCATTTTGAACTCTGGCTTCACAGAACAAGTACCTAGCAACAGCAAACTTGATATAGCTGGACTGGGCTTCGGGATACGTAGTGCTGCTGAATTCACTAGACTGGGCCATGCCTAGCAAAAGGTGAATTGGAACAGACAAAATGGAGGAGGCCCTCTCTCATTATCCCTTTTTTTTTGCCACTAATGAGAACTGCTAGATTCATGAGTCATTTAGGTGGGTGGAGACTGTGTTTTTGAACAAGAGTTTCAAGTCACCAACAAGCCAGGCCATTAATAATTGGAGCTGTTTTCCGAGAATTCATTTCCATCCCATAGGAAATTCTGATATTTTGTTAGGACAACATTTCAAATTTTCATGGGACGAGAAGTTCAGAATAACTTTGGCTTGAAAATGTTTACTGGTTTTAGTCAAAATGTTTCATTTAAAAATGTTGACATTTCAATTCAAAAACAAATGTATCTGTGATGCGGTGTTTACCCTGTACTTGCCCAGAAAGGGTTAATGCAGATTGAGAAGGGGGCAAATTAGTCAAACAGGCCACAGCTGAGGGGAATCAGGTGACTAAGCTAACCCCTGACTGAGGCAGCCCAGCTGAGGAGGAACGAACTGGGCTGGATTTATAAAGACAGGAAACTGGAGGCAGAGGGGCTGATGGGAAAGTCTTCAGACACTTGCTGGAAGAAGGAAGGATGGGTTGGAGGATGCAGAGACAGGTAGCCTACAGTTGCTCCCTGGGAGGAGGGAGTTAGAGTGCTGGCAAACCCAGAGAAGGGGGAGTACCAGATGGTACAGAAAGGGTTCAGGGAAAGGCAGTGAGGCCTAGGAGGGAACAGATCTTGAGTCTTGGCTAGAGGGTCTCTGAACCAGAACCCAGAGAGAGGGTGGGGCTGGATTCCCCTGCTAGCCACTAAGGGAGTGGCACTATGTGACAGTGAATGAGAAGACTGCCTAGGACTGTGGAAGGAAGACCTTGATACTCTGGACCTGGCCAGAAGGCTGAATCACGAAGAGGCAGCAGCAGCTTGTGGAGCAAGAGAGAGGCTTCGGACTGAGAGAGAAGGACGGTGAGATGGGGTGCAACTGTGGGAAGGGGCGTTGCCTCACAAAGCTAATTTCCAGAATGTCCAGTAGAAGGTACCTTCCTTGCAGTGAGTACAGCATCCTGTCACTGTATCACTTAGAAATTTCTCATTGAAAAAATCAGAACATTTCTTCAAAATCACTTTTTCCTGTGAAATCTTTTGATTTTGATGAAACCCTATATTTTGTAAGGCCAATGTATTATGTCACAACATTGCAAACAAACTTTATTAACACCTGAGATTGTGGCATCTCCTATATCCTTAGTATACTTTTCTCCTACCTGGTATTGGTTTATTAGATGCTTTCAGGGTTCCCTCTCCACTCTGAACTCTAGGGTACAGATGTGGGGACCCACATGAAAGACCCCCTAAGCTTATTTCTACCAGCTTAGGTTAAAACTTCCACAAGACACAAATTCTTTGCCCTACGCTGCCACCACCAAGTGATTGAACAAAGAATCAGGGAAAGGACCACTTGGAGTTCCTATTCCCCCAAAATATCCCCCAAGCCCTTACACCCCCTTTCCTGGGAAGGCTTAAAGATAATATCCTAACCAGTTAGTTACAAAGTGACCACAGACCCAAACCCCTAGGTCTTAGGACAATAGAGAAATCAGTCAGGTTCTTAAAAGAAGGATTTTATTTTTTAAAAAAGGTAAAAATCACCTCTGTAAAATCAGGAAGGAAAATAACTTTACAGGGTAACAAAAGATTCAAAAACACAACAGAACTTCCTCTAGGCTTAGTTTCAAAGTTACAAAAAACAGGAATAAACCTCCATCCAGCAAAGGAAAAATTCACAAGCAGAACAAAAGATAATCTAACACGCCTTGCCTGGCTTTTACTTACAATTTTTGATATATGAGAGACTTTTAGGATGGTTTATAGGAGAAGGAGTTTTCTGACCTGATGCTTCTCTGCTTCCCAAGAGAACACACAAAACAAAGCCTCCCCCCAAGATTTGAAAGTATCTTCTTTCCCCATTGGTCCTTTTGGTAGGTGCCAACCAGGTTATTTGAGCTTCTTAACCCCTTACAGGTAAGGAGGAATTCTAGGCTACCCTTAGCTGTATTGTTATGACAGATGCTTTATGTAAATATATGTTAACTAAATCTATTTAAATACTTTTTATTTAAGTAGATGCTCATCTTGTTTTCCTTGGCATGTGATTTGCAAACAAAGGCAGAAACACCTGCTCAGATGACCATGATGTTTAGACTTTAAGTGTCTAAAACCTGGCATGTCTAAGGTTTTTAGGTGGGGTCTGGAGCCAAGCCCTCTCTTTATTTTAAAATATCCATAGACACTATATTGAACTTGGCCCTGGCTACTGCATGTTTACACAATCCCCAAACCAAAAATCACCTGGGATATTGGCTATGGATTTATGGCCTTTGAGATGCAATAAAAAATACCCAAGATCTCCTAAGGCAAGTGGATAGAAGTCTCAAGAAGCCGTAGATATTGGTATGATGTTCAAGAAACAGTGTGGGATCAAATGTATGTGTTAATGGCAGTGAGAGGAGAATAGGGAAATGAGAGGAATAAAGTTAGTACTATGGATACTGGTGGATAAAGGTCAGTGTGAATTACAGGCCAATGCAGCTGATAGCAGCAGGACCAGCAGGCATGTTCATTCAGCCGTCTCTGAAAAGTCTGTATGACCCATTAAGTGAAGGTAGGGAATCCATCTCCCAGCTACAAACAAGCTCCATCTAAGTGATCTGGAACAAAAGACTTCCTTCCTGATTTAGGCCCTGATTCAGCAAAGTACTGATGTGTGTTCTTAAAGTCAAGCATGTGATTAATTGCTTTGCTGAGTCAAAGCTTTTCATAGTAGGGATAACAAGCTCAATATTCCCCTTTCCCTTATGGAAGAGTCCTGTTGACGGTAATATAAAATATATTTGTTTAAACATCCTTGAGAATTTAATAGAGAATATTGCCCATGCCATAGAATTCTCCAGGATGTTTTAAAACAAAACATGGAAAATAGATAATTCTCTGTCATTCTCTACATATTTAGAGTAATGTCTATTAAATTTCTGTAGACCCCATTGGAATCATCTGTATTATATTCTACATGACTTTTTAAGAAGGGACAGTCTCCAACCACTGCAGTGCACAGAAAGAGACCCACTGACTTCTGACATAGGGAAGGAAAAGAAGAGAAGCTGCAATGCATGAAACAAAATCACATGTATATGCAGCATCAGCAACACCAGTTAAGACAGAGCTAACCCAACTCATTTCCCCACTAGGCTCCCATATGCCCAGTCGCTAAAGGCTGTCCTGGTGATAGAAAAATGTAAAAGGGAGGACAATTAGTATAGCTTAATATAATGAAGTAATTGAAAAGAAAATAATATAGCCACTCCTCTAGCCCCCACAACAATGCATTGTGTGCACTTGACAAAAGAAAACCAAAGCTGAATACAGATGAGCACAAAGTAAATATAATAACTAGAAGAGAGAATGTCGCTGGGTAAGTGGCACAGCTGCTGACTGGTGAGCTGCGTTGTCTCTCAGGCTACCTTCTAAGGTAAAAAAAAAATCATGTTCTGTGCGCTTTATCAAGAGAGAGAACAGATGGCCTGCTTCTTGCTCCTGAATGCTGTAATTTGCTTGGTGAAAGGATGAGTGCAGTCATATTTTCACCCCTTCCTATAGATTGTTTCAGAGACAGCTGTTGCATGTCCTCAGGCAGGCAGATGGATCTCTTTGTTGGAGCCACTGGTGGATTGTCAAGCACTGTAGGGTTCTGGGGTCATAAAGAATGGGAGCGAGGGATGTGCATTTTGAGCTGACAGCAGTGGTGGAAGTATCCACTACTTTCCTTCATCTCAGATGTTCTGATCTCACTGAACAGATCTGTAAAACTTGCCTGCTGCCCGCTCTTCATCCATATGCAACATCATGTGCCTCTCACATGCATGGGCACATTGTGTGCTATCATCTGATCGTAGATTCAAGCAGAAGTGCTAAAATGGTTTCTCTTTCTGGCCCAGAGGATGGAGGGCTAGATCCTGTGCTGGTGTAAATCAGTTGATCTTCTCTGAAGTCAGCTGAGCTACACTGCTCCGCAACAGCTGAGGATTTGGCTTGGAGTTCTTAAGCTTTCTTTTGCATGTCACACACATGGCATCAGTGTGCCAGCCCCTTTCTGATGTAGCTCCACATCAGTGTGGTTGAGACAATATCAAATGTGCAGCAGTAAGTCTAGTTAGAGCTCCTTAAAACATTTTAATTTAGAGCCAGGCTCCTGTCTAAAAGCCAAAGGAAGTTGCCTCTGCTTTAGAAAAGCTTTGGATGAGAAGGCTGTCCACAGACCCTGATGTAGAGCTGGTTGGAGAATGACAGTTATTTTTTTGCAGGACACTTTTTTTAATTCATTTTTTCTAGACTTCCCATTAAAATAAATTGGTTTTCAAATAATTATTTTCAATAAAAACATCTATATTTATTGAAAATCAAACCCCAAAATGTTAGATGAAAAGTGAATTTTGGTTTTCCTTTTCCTTTTCAAGTTTGAAAAAAAAATGGAAATTTTTGCCTAACGTACATTTGCAGCATAAATTTTCATTTGGGGAGAAAAATGAAAAAAAAAAACAAAAACCCACCTGTTTCAAAGAAAAAACTGGAACCTGTTCTACCCTCAACTCCTTACAAGCCCAGGTAGTAGAGACCATTCCCATATGGGAATCTGTTACTAACCCCCTATGCCATAACATTGTCTGTGATTGCTGCATTTTAAAGAGACGGTGGCTCTGTCTACTAAATTGGGTGAGTTAAATTAAACCAAGGGCCTAATGGGCAGAAACCAGGCTGAATATGGTTGAGAGTTGGTTGGAGGTGGCCTAGATTAGTGGTTGGCAACCTGCGGCCCATGGGCTGCACGCGGCCTGTCAGGGTGATCCTCTGGCAGGCTGCCAGACAGTTTGTTTACATTTGCACAGCCACCCACAGTTCCCAGTGGCTGCGGTTCACCATTCCCGGCCAATGGGAGCTGTGGGAAGTGGTGGCCTGCACGTCCCTGTGGCCCGGGCTGCAGGTTGCCCACCACTGGCCTAGATCATTACCCTGAATTAGAACTGTTCAGAACATTTGCTGGGTTGAGGTTCAGAATCTTACACTTGTTAGGTTTGGATTCAGGTCAGATCCAGAACTTCCAGGCATGAGGTGGGGGGTTGCTGCTCAGGATTTGATGGAAAGCTTATACAATCTGAGATCAATATAACATGAGCACCATTTGTAGGATTTCAGACCCCTTAAAAGACCACTGCAATCATAGAGCGGCTGCCATTTCCTCAAGACTATATGCTTGATGCAGTGGAATCTGTTGGTGAGGGCCTGGCCTGGGGACAAGTATTTAGGTGACCTTTTTTTTTCAGTGCCTTTGAAAGAGGAAGGACGGAAAGAGAGGAATATGCAGGCAGATAGGATACCTCTGAGTGCATCTCAGAGAACACACTGAGGAGAGGAGTTCACACCACATTTCTGGAGATGCTTCATGTGTTGTCCCAGCACAGGTCCTGGTCAGGCTAGTGGTGTGGAAGGCTGGTAGGACCATGGTCATGTGTTTACACCACCCATCTGAGTCCTGCTAGGGTCATCTGTCTAGATGGTTCTAAAACTTACCTGCACCTTGAGCTCAGAGGTATCCTGGCTGCCCTCACAGCAGGTGGGCAAAAGTGAGGAACGGGCTCACAGCTCCCTCCCCCTAACCTCTGTTCACCTGCATAGGGGCAGCCAGAACACTATCTAAAAGACTGTAGCTATATGAAATTTCCCACCCGTACAGTTATCCCTGTGAGAGTAATGTTGGGAGCACTGCTATTGACAAGGAATTACTTTTGCAACATCATAAAACCCTGCAAAATGGTGATAAAACCCTATCTATGCTTATGCTCTCACCTTTGCTACCTCCACTGGCATTGCACCAGGAGTAACGCAGTGGTAGGAGGCGGACATGCCTTTGATGATGGATTCTGCAGTTGATTCAATGGATGAGAGTTCAGCTAGTATTGACTTAAGTTCTGGATTTATTTGTTTTTATGGCTTCTCAGATGGGAAGTGAGTCCAATCCTGGATTTGCAAATGCAGTTCCATGTCTTTCAAGTATAATTGTTGCTGCGGGTTTGAACCACTGGCTTTATGATGTGCTCTCTTCTCCTGCAATAACCTCACATGCCACTCCTCAGAAGTGGACATGGCCTCATGGCTCGGACCTCTCCACCTGGGTCTGTCGAGTTTCCCAGGTTCTAATGTCTATCTTGCATGCTTTCAGGTTGGCCTTCCAGGGGTCTGTGTATCTGAGGATGGTTCGACCCCTACAGAGGGTTCCCTGGTTCACCTGGCTGTAGAACGCTACTTTCAATATATGGGAAACTTCCATGCACACCATGGGTCCAACCCAGCAAAGTTGGGGCCCTTATGAGCATACTCTCATTGCCAGGAATTTGACACCTCTCAAGGACTTCAGTGTTAGGGATCCTGTTCTACCACATGATGCTGCAGATGATCTTAGATGGTGAAGGTGGAAGCTCTCCAGCTGTTTGATATGACATTGGTAGACTGTCCACATCTCACAGCCGTAGGAGAGTGAGGGGAGTACAACAATGCAGTCGATTTTTTTCTTAGTGCTGAGGGAGACTCCATGTTCCCTCCAGATCCTGTGGGAGAGCCTACCAAATGCCAACCTGGCCTTTTCCAGGCGCTGAATGGTCTCAACATCTAATATGGCAGTGCCGGAAAGTATGCCTCTCAAAAGGGGCAGCAGATTTTTCACTCCTGACATAAGCCTTAGTTCAGGAAAGCATCCCTATTTAGACTAGGACTTACCAATGTGCTTAACTACTGTCCGGAATACAGATGCACTTAAGCTTGTGCTTAATTGCTTCTCTGAATTTGTGCCATGCTGTTGAAGTAAAGAGTTGTTATTTTTTAATCTGTGCTTCCAGAGCAATGGATGGGTGCATTTTGAAAAATTCCGATGCATGAAGGGAGTTAATTAATTTAATAATTAAATATTCATTAGTGTGAATTCACTAACTTTGAGACAATCATATCTATCTGAAACCACCTTAAAAAGAGAACCTGATTCTTTGGAGGGGAAAAAAATTAATTTATGCTTTTGTTAATCGATTTTGGCATATTATCTCAAGCTTGGCTAAATTACAGTAAGAGAGTAAGACCAAGAGCAAATATGACTTGTGGTTTATTTTTATTTTATTTTATTAAAGTTTTCAGTATTCTTTAATGCACTCCAACACTCCATAAGGTTTTCACTTTCTTCTCCAACAGATACGTACCCCAGCTTCATCAAACTTGCATGCAAAAGCAAAACCTTAGTAGTGACCTCACATGTATGAACAGATCAGCACATCTGACTGCCGCACATTCTGAGTGTTTGGAAAGTTAATCTGCCTTAGTGTTGCACAAGTCACTCTTAAGGTTTTGCATTAGAGTGCAAGTTAAGTTTGGCTACACATTGCTTTTTGGTATCTGTTTGAGGTAGAAGTGCAAGCCTGATGGAGTGTCAGAGGGTTACTGATAGCACTGTAGGCAGTATGAATATATATACACATCTTGCAAAGAGAGTAGCCTTATTTCAAACAAACGTCCAGATTCTTTCCGATGCCAAGATCTGCTTGCTGCAGGGAGTAAAGACCTGTCAGAGTTGCAAAAACTCTTAAGATGTTCACGCTGCCCTGGCACTATACCTGAGTATATTAGAACAGTTGTCAGTAGCCCATAAAGGACCATACTGCACTTAAAAGTTGGCAGAATGTAGATGTGCTCCACCCCAGCCCTGACAAGCTTCCTATACTAAGAGAATCCTCAGGTGGTCATTTAGGGACCACTTCTCACACCAAGTAACACAAAGCGGCCAGAAGAGAATCTGACCCTATTACATTTATGGAAATATTTTTTTAAAAAATAAAGGTAGGTTTCAGAGTAACAGCCATGTTAGTCTGTATTCGCAAAAAGAAAAGGAGTACTTGTGGCACCTTAGAGACTAACCAATTTATTTGAGCATCAGCTTTCGTGAGCTACAGCTCACTTCATCGATGAAGTGAGCTGTAGCTCACGAAAGCTTATGCTCAAATAAATTGGTTAGTCTCTAAGGTGCCACAAGTACTCCTTTTCTTTTTAAAAATAAATCATGCGCCCCACCCCCACCCCCCGCACAAACTTTCTGGCTGTAAGCAACAATCTTTATCTCAAGAGATGGAAGAAATCCAATTTACTCTAACTGAACTTTTGCCTGTTTAGAATGTTCTGAGTCATTACTTTAAAAGCATTCCGCTGTCCATTTGTGCACAAATGCAGTTGAGTTGGTTTTAATTAAAAACAACTTTAATAACTGGCTTCTGCTGTTGAAAAATAATTGGTTTTTCAGCAAGATCTTTATGTATGAAACTTGCTTCTTTTATTAAAATAATTAGCTCAATCCTGCAATTATTTTAGCCTGATCCTGCAAACTCTTTTAAGGGCCCAATCCTGTAAACATTACTCAAATGAGTAATCCCATTGCTTTAAATGGGATTAATCTGTGAGAAGGACTACTGGGTTGAAATTTGGGTCAGTTCCGACTTTCTCAGATTACTCATCCCTGATGTTTACTATTTGATTGGAGAACCATCCTTTCAAGGGGCTGGGTGCTGCAGTCAGTGATACAATAGTCTTTTTACATGTAGATAGCACCATTAAAAGTTTACCCAACACTAGCATCAAATTGGCACATTAAGCAGTAATAGAACATATCAGCACCTCCCCAGACTGCTTTCTTTTTCAGGAACTCCACTTTCAGATTTTTTAAACTGTATCTCTAGCAGTTGTGGCTGTGGAGAGAACCCTGACCATGTCAAGGGAGTGTAACTGATACAGTAAAGTCTGCCTGAATGTGCGGAGCCTGAAACGATAATTCTGTGAGATGTGAACTGGCTCATTTATCTCACTGGACATTAACTCAATGCCAGTGATGACACTTTAAAATGATAGTGAGAAGAAAACACTTATCTCCTCCTTGATTGGTGGTGGCGGGAGGGGGAGGGGGTAAGCTTAAGGGACCCAGTGGGGCATCTGAGCCCCATCAAGGGGGGCTGAACCCATGGATGCTTCAATTCCAGTTAGGGGGAGCTGAGCTAGTGAATACAAAGGATTGTATGTGGTACTCTACACTAGCTATTGACAGTGGCATCTCATTTTAGTGCCTCAAGTGGGTGGAGCTGATTTTCTGGGAGGAGCTTAGGAAATATCTTTTTGACCCCTGCCCAAGACATAAGTGGCAATGAGTTTTCCCTCAGCTTATTCCTTGCTCGTTCATGTCACGGCTGTCAGTGTCTGCTGACAAGCTCAGGACCTGAATAGAATGGGGCTTGGAATCTGAGCCGTAGGGGCATTGGAAGAGCTGTATGTGAAGCCAGCATCCTTTGTCATGAGCAACAAAATCACTCAGAGGACCAAAGAAGAAAAATTAGGGGCATTTAGAAGAGCCAAAGGTGGAACAAGTCCTGTGATCCTCATCAATTTCTATCACAGATCTTGCACAACTCATTAAACTTTCCAGTTTCCAGGATACTTGCTGCTTCTCCATGCCTGGGAGCCTTTCTTAGAACAACATGCCCAACTCTGCATGATGCCCTCCTAGATTGTAAGTTTACAACCTGACTTCTTGCCAAGAACCATTTTCTTCTTCCACTGAATGCATCCGATGAAATGAGCTGTAGCTCACAAAAGCTTATGCTCAGATAAATTTGTTAGTCTCTAAGGTGCCACAAATCCTCCTTTTCTTTTCTTCTTCCTATGTCTGCTACTGCAAACTACATAGGGTAAAATGGTAGCGGCAGATTGATGGTGTGAGGGCTGTGAACCAGATCATTTCCTAGAGCTCCATGTACAGAGGGGGGGCCCTCCCTCCCAAGACTGAGATAATTGCAGGATTGGAAGCAGGAGTGCTACAGACCTTGTGGAGTGCACATAATTCCCCAAGCCCATGGAGCCATACAGGGAAGGATAATGCAGCCTGAGGCTGTGTTAAGTGTTCCTCAGCTCTCTTTCTGGTAGGAAATTCCCCTTTAACAGGCTTCCTGAGGGTTATGAGACGGCTTGATAAAACAGCTCCATTGGAGGTGCAACTGGGGGAGAGGGCAAGGGAGAAGGAGAAGTGGGGATGGGAAGTTTCCTGGGAATTCCTTAGGAAACCTAGGTTTGGAGATGAAACTACAGCTTGTTTGGCAGAAGGGAGTAGATACAGCACCCTGCCCAAAAGGAATGATACAGGGTTCCATAGAGATGGAATGAAGATCTGCAAAGGCAACTCTGTGGAGTCTTCCTCCCCTCAGTGCCCTTCTTGGGATTGCATCATGGAAGGGGGCAGCCTGGTACCATGTAGGGAATTGGGATTGTAGAATTTGGACCAACGTTCACATTAAATGCGGTTACTTAAAACTCCACCTATGAAATCAGAGCAGTTTTATTTAACAGCAGATTCCTCTTGAGTTGGCAGCATGTACGTCTCCATGCTTGGCAGATAAGGTATTTACCCCCTTCCCAGCGGAAGTGGCCCTGTTATTTTCAAGACCATCGGCCTGGTTGTGATCTCACTGACTCCGCTGTGAAGCTGGAATGATTCCGGAGTCACAACAGAATAAGTCGAATCAGAATTTGTCCTTCTGTCTGTAATACTCCGTGGATAGGAATGATCCTCAGAGTCCTGACAGTGGTTATCTGATTTGTACCATTGTCTATTTCCTATAGGTGTGACCTGATCCGAAGCTTACAGTATTTGTGACAATTATCCTAGGAATCTTAATCATCCATATTTTTCACTTTCTCCTTCCCCTAGCGCAAAGCCCTTGCTTTTTGCTGCCATGCATGCTACATGCTTTTTCATCTTGTAAAAAGTAGAATTCCCATGGGCTGCCTTGTCCTCCTTTAAATCTGTACCAGGGTAGAAACTTGTTGTTGTTGTTCTTCTGTTCTCAAAGAAAGTTGCAGTCTTTTATGGAGTGAGCTGAGTGAAAATTTCAGATACCTCTGCCGGAAGATGTTTAATAACCCTGTCATTCCCAAGAAAATCATGCCATGGTAAGCTCTGACAAGGTGCAAAACATGGGACAGGTGTGAATTTACCATCTGTACTGCTCTTATAATATTAGTGACAATGTCAATACTAATTAAACCAGGGGACAGACCTTGGGAGAGAAGTCAGTGTTTCTCCTTTAAGCTATATAGCTACTGTGCGATTTTAAAAGCAGAGTTTGGGGGTATGGATGGACCAAGAGGCTATGTCAGTTCTTGCCTTTCCATATTGCATCCTTTACAGCTAGTGCCTTAAAAAGTTGAGGAAAGATATGTGCATCTTTGGATATACATACACACATAACTGAAGATCCTCCTAGGGAAGGAGTAACTGACCTTGCTCATCACAGCAGTGGCAACTTGCTATGATATCTAAACCAGTGATGCTGTGAAGAAGCAGAAACTGCTAATTCACTCTTTCCATCCTAGTTTTCAGGAACTAATTTGTGGCTCTTGTTAGAGCTAGAGATTGGGAATCAAGACATTTGCTTTCCACCCCTTTCTTGAAGCTCTAAAAAGACAGCATAATGCACAGTAGAAAAGCCTGATGGACAATTAATCTGACAGTCCCATTTCTTTCTGATTCTGCTGCTTTTGGTCAAAACCCTGTCTCCATCCAGTGGGTTCGGGATAGCCCTATATGAAATAGTTCTCCTTCCTGGGAGCAGAAGAGGCCATGGAGGTAAACCCTGTGCCCCTTGTTGTATCACTATAGCTATGGATTCCCATCAGCAAACTCCTTTGTCCCCTCCCACTAGCCAGGAGGATTTCATTCTGCTTTCTCCCATAGAGAATCCTGGCACAAAGCCTTGCTAATGGGCTGGAGACTGGCTCTAATTAGGTGACTGTCTCCAGGTTCATCCAAATTTCAGTGGAAAATACCTTTTGGCATTCACAAAACATGATGTCAGGAAATCATAGGGTCATGTGTAAACATAACTGGTCCACTAGTTGTAACATCTGGCAAATTCTCAAAGGTGGCACCCCTAAGGGTGAGTTTTTCTCCTTGAGAATGAGGCCCATAATTGCTCCCAAATAACCACACCTCACCCACAGACAAAGCAGGCAGCTGAGAATAGAGGTTCTTTCACAAGGACAGCAAATGATCTGGGGGAAATCCTGCTGTTACAAGTTCAGCTCATTTCTCCGCATACCAGTTCTTCGGAGAGTCACAGTGAGCTCTTTGCTAGAGGTTTGAACGCTGCTTCAAAGGACTCAGACTCCTGTAGTACTCTCCAGATTTATTTCACAAGGTAAATGTTCTGCTGTACTGGAATTGAAAAAGGTTCAGAAAAGAGCAACAAAATGATTAGGGGTATGGAATAGCTTCCATATGGGGAGAGATTAAAAAGACCGGGACTTTTCAGCTTGGAAAAGAAATGATTAAGGGGAGATATGATAGAGGTCTATAAAATCATGAGCAGTGTGGAGAAAGTAAATAAGAAAGTGTTATTTACTACTCCTCATAACATTAGAACTAGGGGGCACCAAATGAAATTAATAGGAAGCAGGTTTAAAACAAACAAAAGGAAGTATTTCTTCAACCAACATACAGTCAACCTGTGGAACTCCTTGTCAGCAGATGTTGTGAAGGCCAAGACCAGAACAAGATTAAAAATAGAACCAGATATATTCATGGAGGATAGGTCCATCAATGGCTATTAGCCAGGATGGGCAGGGATGGTGTCCATAGCCTCTGTTTGCAAGAAGCTGGGAATGGGTGACAGGGGATGGATCACTTGATGATTACCTGTTCTGTTCATTCCCTCTGGGCACCTGGCATTGGCCACTGTCAGAAGACAGGATATTGCGATAGATGAATCTTTGGTCTGACCCAGTGTGGCCATTCTTATGGTCTTATTCTCCTTTCACCTAAACAAGCTTACAAGAAGTGGAAGATTGGACAAATGACCAGGGAAGAGTGTAAAGATATTGCTCGGGCATGCAGGAGTGAAATCAGGAAGGCCAAATCACACCTGGAGTTGCAGCTAGCAAGAGATGTTAAGAGTAACAAGAAGGTTTCTTCAGGTATGTTAGCAACAAGAAGAAAGACAAGGAAAGTGTGGGCCCCTTACTGAATGAGGGAGGCAACCTAGTGACAGAGGATGTGGAAAAAGCTAATGTACTCAATGCTTTTTTTGCCTCTGTCTTCACGAACGAGGTCAGCTCCCAGACTTCTGCACTGGGCAGCACAGCATGGGGAGAAGGTGGCCAGCCCTCTGTGGAGAAAGAAGTGGTTTGGGACTATTTAGAAAAGCTGGACCAGCACAAGTCCATGGAACCGGATGTGCTGTATCCAAGACAGCTAAAGGAATTGGCGGATGTGATTGCAGAGCCATTGGCCATTATCTTTGAAAACTCATGGCGATCCGGGGAAGTCCCGGACGACTGGAAAAAGGCTAATGTAGTGCCCATCTTTAAAAAAGGGAAGGAGAAGGATCCTGGGAACTACAGGCCAGTCAGCCTCACCTCAGTCTCTGGAAAAATCATGGAGAAGGTCCTCAAGGAATCAATTCTGAAGCACTGAGAGGAGAGAAAGTGATCAGGAACAGTCAGCATGGATTCACCAAGGGCAAGTCATGCCTGACTAATCTAATTGCCCTCTATGACAAGATAACTGGCTCTGTGGATGAGGGGAATGCGGTGGACTTGTTGTTCCTTGACTTTAGCAAAGCTTTTGACACGGTCTCCCACAGTATTCTTGCCAGCAAGTTAAAGAAGTATGGGCTGGATGAATGGACTATAAGGTGGATAGAAAGCTGGCTAGATCATCGGGCTCAACGGGTAGTGATCAATGGCTCCATGTCTAGTTGGCAGCCGGTATCAAGTGGAGTGCCCCAAGGGTCGATCCTGGGGCCGGTTTTGTTCAATATCTTCATAAATGATCCGGAGGATGGTGTGGATTGCACCCTCAGCAAGTTTGCAGATGACACTAAACTCGGAGGAAAGGTAGATACGCTGGAGGGTAGGGATAGGATACAGAGGGACCTAGACAAATTAGAGGATTGGTCCAAAAGAAATCTGACGAGGTTCAACAAGGACAAGTGCAGAGTCCTGCACTTAGGACGGAAGAATCCCATGCACCGCTACAGACTAAGGACCGAATGGCTCGGCAGCAGTTCTGCGGAAAAGTACCTAGGGGTTACAGTGGACGAGAAGCTGGATATGAGTCAACAGTGTGCCCTTGTTGCCAAGAAGGCCAATGGCAATTTGGGATGTATATGTAGGGACATTGCCAGCAGATCGAGAGACGTGATCGTTCCCCTCTATTCGACATTGGTGAGGCCTCACCTGGAGTACTGTGTCCAGATATGGGCCCCACACTACAAGAAGGATGTGGAAAAATTGGAGAGAGTCCAGCGGAGGGCAACAAAAATGATTAGGGGACTGGAACACATGAATTATGAGGAGAGGCTGAGGGAACTGGGATTGTTTAGTTTGCGGAAGAGAAGAACGAGGGGGGATTTGATAGCTGCTTTCCCCTACCTGAAAGGGGGTTCGAAACAGGATGGATCTAGACTGCTCTCAGTGGTAGCAGATGACAGAACGAGGAATAATGGTCTCAAGTTGCAGTGCAGGAGGTCTAAGTTGGATATTAGGAAAAACTTTTTCACTAGGAGGGTGGTGAAGCACTGGAATGTGTTACCTAGGGAGGTGGTGGAATCTCCATCCTTAGAAGTTTTTAAGGTCAGGCTTGAGAAATCCGTGGCTGGGATGATTTAGTTGGGGATTGGTCCTGCTTTGAGCAGGGGGTTGGACTAGATGACCTCCTGAGGTCCCTTCCAACCGTGATATTCTATGATTCCTTTAAGGCTTGTGCGACAAAAATTGAAATGCTAAGCTGCTAAATGAACGCAAGCTTCGGAGTGAGAGAACGTCAGAGCAAGGTTGACACCAGCAAAGGCTCTTTTGTCTTAATTCTAGCCTAAGAAACACTGTGCAAATGCTAATGAAATCACTGAGAACCTTGTGTAGGTATCTCAAGATGTTCATTGTTTACTTTTCTCCTGGGTTCACTTACATCCTACCCAGCTGTTTTATAGAAGTGCACAAGCAGCAGCATTGTTAAGGTTCAAGTCAGATTTGAACTGAAAGCAGGACTAAAATCCCTCTGTTTTTCACTTTCAGTGAATTGATGGTCTATACTTAACATACTCATAGGTCATCTGAACTCTTTGTAGTATTTTCTTGAGGAAGTATTTGGTATTTTTGGCACAGGATATGTTTAAATACAATCCCCATCTGTCCCTTTTCATAGTAAAGCCAAATATCCAGGCACGTGAGGTGTGAGTGCTGATACCCATCAGATCTTGCAAAGCCATGGCCTGAACCATAAAGGGCTTTCATCCACTTCAGTGTGTAGCGCTCCACAGAGTTATGGGATGGGGAGAAGGTCCATGGGCAAAGAGATTACTTTGTTTATGTAGCTGGAGGATGTGTCAATGTGATTCTAAGAACCCTTTCCTCATTTAGAGTAAATTGGCGTAGCTCCGCTGACACCCGTGAAACTCTACCAATGTGAAACCAGCTCAGGATCTGGCCCTGGGAACTCAAGAACAGAGAGATAAGAGCCCGATGCATGGTGATTCCTGATTTACTGGGGTTGGAGAACTGAGTAAATCTTCCTTTTTCAGTGGACAGATTCATAAACTGGCTTTAAGAAGAGATCCAGATATATGCCTCTCTGACCGGTATCTGAAGGATAAAATGTTTATTATTTCCTTTACTGTGAATTTAACATACTGTATTTACTTTAATACAGGCTTCCTGGAGTGTGTGGGCTTTAATTTTAGCAGTGGCATGAAAAGTAGCAAAAGGCTCATTAGCCAGAGAGATGAATCGAGCCAATGTTTGAGTGTCTTTGATCTTCTCAATGTGATACACGTGTCCCCATAGATTTCTGGTGAGAAAATAATGGCATAGATGGGAATTTACTTGCCTGGCTATTGTCCAAGTACGGCTCTTCCAGTTGAGTTATTTTGATGATTAGTTGACTTAAGTCATCCCGCTGAATCTTGCTGTTTTTAATTCCTGCTGCCTTGCAGCTGTGAAAAAGTGAATTATTATCTGTAGTATCACACTGAGGTGGTACAGCAAAAATGTCATTCCATGGCCTTTTGTCAGTTATTTTCTTTCCAATTATCTTTAATCCAAACCCGCCCCCGCCCGCGATAGACTTGAAAGACTAGGCTTTGCTTGTTGCCTGATTCCTTAAGGAGATGCTGCAGAAATGTTCCTTGACACCAGGCATAAACAATCCTCATTTGGGTGGTGATATAAACTGTCACTGAGTTAATAACAACAGGGCTAGATTTAGATTTGGTTCAGTGATATCTTGGAAGTGTGTACAGCCTCCAACTTGATCATAAGGTAAAGTGTCAAAATGTGTGGCCATGTATGCTCTAGCAGGCTTGCAGCTACTGCAAGGCTTAGAAAAATCTGGGAGAGAAAGGTACTTTTATTTCCCTGAACACATGGAGTCTAGACTCGGTGGGCACGATTATACCCTACCTTGTGCTTTGTGCAGTCATTTATACCTCTGCAAAAGGGATGCAGAGCAGCTGTAAAAGGCTATCAGATTAGCCTAGAAGTAGTTCACACCTACCGTGCACTCAGTTTGCACAGGTGGAAGTGACTAGAAAAGCTAAAAAACAGTAGAGAATCAGGCCTCTTTACTCTTATTCTGGAATATCATGGAACATGAGGGGGTCAACAAGCATGTAGACAAGTTCAATCCAGTGGATATAGTGTACTTAGATTTTCAGAAAGCCTTTGACAAGGTCCCTCACCAAAAGCTCTTAAGCAAAGTAAGCTGTCATTGGATAAGAGGGAAGGTCCTCTCATGGATCAGTAATTGGTTGAAAAATAGGAAACAAAGGGTAAGAATAAATGGTCAGTTTTCAAAATGGAGACAGGTACATAGTGGTGTCCCTCAGGAGTCTTGTACTGGGACCAGTACTCTTCAACATATTCATAAATGAGCTGTCAAAAGGAGTAAACAGCGAGGTGGCAAAATTTGGAGATGATACAAAACCACTCAAGAGAGTTAAGACCAAAGCAGTCTGCGAAGAGTTACAAAGGGATCTCACAGAATTGTGTGACAGGGCAACAAAATGGCAGATGAAATTCAATGTTGATAAATGTAAAGTAATACACACTGGAAAATATAATCCCAACTATACATAAAAATGATGGGGTCTACATTAGCTGTAACCACTCAAGAAAGAGATCTTGGAGTCATTGTAGAGAGTTCTTTAAAAACATCTGCTCAATGCGCAGCGACGGTCAAAAAAGCGAACAGAATGTTAGGAACCACTGGGAAAGGGACCGATAATAATAAAACAGAAAATATTGTAATGCCACTATATAAATCCCTGGTACAACCATATCTTGAATACTGTGTGCAGGTCAGGTTGTCCCATCTCAAAAAAGATACATTGGAATTGGAAAAGGTACAGAAAATAAGATGAATAAGACTGGGACTTTCAGTTTGGAAAAGAGACAACTGAGGGGGGATATGATAGAGGTCTATAAAATCATGACAGGTGTCGATAAAGTAAACAAGAAAGTGTTATTAACGGCTTCTCATAATACAAGAACTAGGGGTCACCATATGAAATGAATAGGAAGCAGGTTTTAAACAAACAAGAAGGTATTCCTACATACAATGTACAGTCAACCTGCCAAACTTTTTGCCAGAGGGTGTTGTAGTGGCCAAAAGAATAACTGGGATCACAAAAGAATTAGTTAAGTTTATGGAGGAGAGGTCCATGAGGATATTTGCCAGGATGGACAGGGAAGCAAAACTATGGTCTGAAGTGTACTTAACCTCTGTTTGACAGAAACTGGGAGTAGGTGACAGGGGATGGATTGTTTGGCCTGGCATTGGCCACTGTCGGAAGCCAGGATCCTGGTGTCTGACTTAGTGTGACCATTCTTATGTTCTTAGACTTCACTCTTTGTCTATACAAAATATGGATCATGTCAACAGGATAACAATGTAAACAGAGTCCACTGCAAAATTAAGAGCTGGGTTAGTATCTGTATTTCAAACCCAGAAAAGTTCTGACTTTCCAGTGTTTGACCACTCATCTGTTCTTCAGCACACACTTCCGACTCCAAGCTACCACATTAAATGAATATGATGTGGGTTCATTTGCCATACACGCATAGTATATAAACTGAGCACCAAGAAAATACTGTTGAATTGTTCAACAGCAAATATTTTCTATAATAATTCACACCATTTAATTGTTTTCATATTTTTTCTCATTTTTTCATCTTTTTTGTTGAAAAACTGAAAGTCCAAAACTGCAAAAAAATTTGCAAACCCCACTCATTGCTCATCTTGAATTTTTGGCTTTTATAATGAAAGCCTGAAAAATTCTGTGAAAATGGATATTTCCTCTGCAAATCTCCATTTTGATAAAATCTATTTTCTCTTGGGAAAATGGGTTGACAGACAATGTTGAATTAGCTCTATTGAAAAGATGAAGAGAAATATTTTGCATGAACAAACTGAGACTCTTCTTATTTTTAATTGTTCCTCTTTATATTAAATTGGAATTGGCCTGAGCCAAAATGCCGAAACTGGAAACTCCCCAACTCTATGGAGGTTTGTATCTAGACCAGTTCTTTGCAACTCTTCCTAGTTCTGTAATGGGCTGATTCCAAACTCTAGATTAGGCTATGCTTACGGTTTAGAGCCATCCCCAATCAAACACGCAGACGAAAATCTTAGCTTAGAAAGAATTCACCATACCAGCAACTTTGAATGAACTTTGGAGACTATTACTTGACTTATGTACAGTGAAACTGTACCAGATCTCATAAGTAAATGGATACGGTTAGCTCAGGTTTTGCAGTATACCCTATACTTAAAGTGATCATATTTGCAAAATACAAAAAAATAAATCAGGGCAGTTTTGTGGAGTCTTTCTTTTAGAGTCCGAAATAGCCCTACATGACAAAAATACACTTAAACACAATGTGTGCTGGTGTCAGTACTGCCAGCTTCTGGCTCAAAAGCAGCTTGTGCGTATTTCTCAGCCTGGAGGATTTTGCCAGCCGCTTAGTGTTCTGATGGTGTCTATCATGAATGCTGAAGCAGTGTCAATATATTCACTTTGAGCAAAAGGACAGCTCTGATAGTGGCTGTACAAACACTGCTCATCACATTGTATACTCGTTCCACTGGACTTTGTTTTCTTGGTAAACCCAGAGGAAATGTTACTTGGTGCTGCAATATGTGCTGAATAAACCAAACCCCATAAAAAGTTTGATGGATGATGACAGCTGGGATATTTCAGGGGACCTAAAAGAATTTCCTGGGACACCCAGACATCACATGTAAAACTGAGACATCCCCACTAAAACTGGGATGTATGGTCAATTTACCTATACATTATACTCCAGTATCTTACAAATATCCCACTAATCTTATCTATTCATCTAAGGCAAAATTGGCTGGTTTTAAGGGTGACCACTGTAAAGCGCAGTAGAAAAAGAGAATAAATGTTAGTGGACCAGATCCCCTGCTGGTATAAATCCGCATCTTTGGCAGTCAACAAAGTTTAAATGAGCACTGAATCAATCTGTAATTATAATGTGAATTTCTCATTCAGTTTGAAACAAACATTCATTTTGAGAAAAAGAAAAACAAAATAGGGGAAAAAAATGAGAGCTAAGAAAAGCTGCTTATTTCTTGTTATCTGACCCTCCAGGATCATATTCAAATGTTTAATGAGTTGAGTAATTGAGCCCTATTGTCTATACACCAGCAAAATACCCTTCTATGCAATTAGATGGCTTCCGATTGAGAAACCTGGACCTACTCTCCTTCCCCCGTGACAGCCAGTCATGTGTTAGAAAGGTCAATCTGGTAAAATATATTAAACCAGCTCTAGGGTGAGGACTTAACTGAAATGGATGCAAGGCTCTCCAAACAGCAAAGGTGATGAAAAGTTCAATCAAAGCAAAATGCAAAAAAAAAAAAAAAAAAAAAAAAAGTGCTCATTAATATCTGTCTCACCAGGTCACACACACACCGCTCACCCATATGGTGGGACTGTGTACTTAATGATGTGATCAGAAGTGATATTAATGAGAGAGAACAATACAGCTCACCCTCGCTTCTCAGGCTCTGTTGTCTTATGCATCCTGTTCATGCTTTTAAAGAAAAAAAACAAAATGCATCTGCACAAAAGCACAGAGCACAATGGGAACACAGAGAAAGGAGGGACACATTTCTATCAGGCTACCTATGTTGATTTCATTCTATCCAGTCTCTGAGCAGCTCTTAGGGCAAGAAAACCCCGTGTTAATACCACAGGCCCCAGTTCTGGCCACACAAGGGCTGGTCAGGATTTTTTCAATGAAATTTTTTTGGGGAGAGGTTTCTCAGGTCCAGGATGGACTTTCTGGTCAAAACACAAGAGAGAAAAAGAACTGGGATGTGGGACACCCAGGTTCAAATCACTACTCCAATTCAGAATAGAGACTTAAACTTGGGTGACTTCTATCCCAAGTGAGTGCCCTAACCACCAGGCTTCTCTCTCTATTTTATTGCAAAAGGCCTCGGTTTTATCCCAGTGCACAACGGGGGTGGAATGAAACTTCAAGCATTACTTCAGGATGGGAAAACCCTTTCCCACACAGCTCTAAAGCACACCACCTTGCTTTAAGCACATGAGGAATCAGTCACATTTCATTCAATGGGACTATTCCTGTGCTTAAAGTCAGGCTATATACTTAAGAACCTTGTTGATTCGGGGTCAGAGATGGGCCCAAACAAAATCCCTGGAACTAAACAGCCCCAATCACTGTGTGTGCTCAGATTCTGATCTGAACATGCTGGCTAGGACCCCCTCTATTCCTGAATATGAGAGGCCAGATGGTTGCTTGTTTTTCTTTCCACTGAGGGGATAAGGGAGACAAGGGTGTCCCCTTGTGGCCCAACACAGACAACGCACACAGCAACTCTCAGTATGGAGGGGAGGGCCTCTCCCACAGGGCTGTTGGCACCACCGTTCCTTGCCTAAGGCAGGAGGACCCAGAGTGGGCAGAGCCTTAGACTGCATCCCCCAAGGCACCAGCCAGCACAGCTGAGCGAGCTTGCAAAGTAGAGTGATTTGAGGCTGGCATAGACCAGGAGAAGATTGGTCCCCCCCTGTGGAGGAAGGGGGGAATCAAGAAATGAATTGTGACTCTGAAAGTACCTGTACACCTACAGCAGCGTGTCGGGGCACACACTGTGTGCCCAGGTAGCATGGGTACGAATAGCAGTGTAGACAACGAGGCCTGGCTTAGACGGGGAGAGGAGAGTACATTCAACGGCTCTCTACACGCCCACCCAGTGCCTCCTGCATCTACATTGCTCTTTTTAGCAGTGTAGTGTCCTGCTGCCGCCGTGCTGCCGGAGCCTTTCTCCACCGCAGTGAAAGACTCTAGCAGCAGGGAGAGGCTCGGGCGGGGGGAGGGGAAGGGGTTCATGTGTGTGTGACATCGGGGAAACACTCCCCACTTCTGGAGCTTTTCCACGCTGGTGCCCAGCTGTCAAAGCCTTTCACTGGCACGTGTAGCTACGCACTGCAGTGCCAAGAGTGGATGTGGCCTGCCTTTGGCTGCAGCACGTAGCCACATGTACCCTACACACCACCGTAAGTGTAGGCACTAGGCAAGGTCTTGGACCCAAGTCGTGCTGTGGTCTGCTCCACTGTAACCCGGTCTCAACACACTGCAATGCCGGAGACTCTGCTCAGAGTGAACTAGAAGCTGGGAATGGGCAACAGGGGATGGATCACTTGATGATTACCTGCTCTGTTCATTCCCTCTGGGGCACCTGGCACTGGCCACTGTCAGAAGACTAGATGGACCTTCAGTCTGACCCAGTAGGGCCATTCTTTTGTTCTTATGTAGATCCTCAGCTGAAGTTAATGCCCATTTACACCAGCTGAGGAACGGACCCATTGTTATTGGTCGTGACCTAAGTCCATGCAAATGGCTTCAATCTGATCTCATGCCTACCTGTTTCACTCTCAGCTCAGTGAAGTTAGGTCTGTTTTACACCAGAAAGAGCAAGACCAGAATTAGACCCAAAGAGCCCACACTGACGAACAAGTTTGAGCCTGATTTGTTATTTAATTTCTGCCGCCAGCTCTGTACCTCCACAGACATGAAGGGAGTTGTGCTGGCATAAACATGTCTCTTGTATTATATCAAATAGGGGAGGAGCTGATTTTCACACACATACACACGCACACCTCTTACACTTTGCCTTGTCATTCGCACCTATGCAAAGTGTGTGAAAATGCCCCCAGCACAAATGTAATTTGCTAGGTGTACATGATCGAAGATGGCCATGGAGAATCAGGTCCCGCAGCTTCCCTCTGTGAGGGGCTTGTTTTCCATTCAGATGCTAATACTGCTGTTCTGCACATCTCCTCCTTGCACACATGTTAGCCGACTTACAGCTGGCCACAAAAACCCCTGCCGGAAGAACCCACTTGTTGATATGATGCTACAATAAGTGAAATAATTATATAATTATCCATTTCAAGAGCTGCCATTTTTTCTTCATTTCCTGTTATTTATCTCTTAAGTTCTGCCCCATTTCCTCTCTCTCGACATCCTTTCTCTGCCCACAGCTTGATTAGAACACAGGAACGTGTAATTATCTGATCACATTTAGTTTCAACTGATTAAAAAAAAGCTTAGGACAAAGGTTATTACAATGCATAATTAATTGTCTGATATCGTCTTAATCAACATCTTTCTGATTTTAGCATCTTTGCATTTATCCAGAGAAGGGGGTGAGGGGTGGGGGTTAAAGAGAGGCATTTAATCAACTGTGCATGAGTCGTCAGAAACGGATTTCTGAAAGGGAGGCTTCAACCAGTTATTAGGGGAGCTGAAGTGAAACAACCTTCTTCTAGGGGAGGTAGAGTGTGCTAGCTTGCAGGGACCGGACTTACATGTTATTGAACAAAATATTTCAGCCACATGTTCCATCTCCGTCTGCTTAATGAATTGAAGTGTCAAGAAAATATAAAGAGGCAGCACAGGAAAGCAGAAATGTAATTTAATGCGACATGAATCATTTGCTGGCCAAATGTACAGTATTGATGGGATTCCAGATGAGCAGCTGAGATTATGGCCATTGTTACAGGGAACGGCATTTAATTTGTCTAGTGATTCAGACATGTAAAGGCAGATTATTAAAAGAACCCCCGCAAACTGAACTTGTCACAATGTTCTAGAAGACATAATTGGCAAAGCAGGAAATCTAATTGCTTTCAGAATCATAACTTTAAGGCATCTCTGCATCTTTAATGTTCTCGAGAGAACATACCCGACATAACTTCCTAGAAAACCGTGTGGAAACTGCATCTATCTGATAGAGATATACGTGACCATTATGCTTTGCCACCAGTTTACATTATTCCTATCCTACTTTGAGGGTTTTTTTTCCTGTATGCTATAATAACTCTGTTCTGCTGCACCCAGAATGCCTGTAAGGAGAAACCGGAATTCTGATCCACATTGTCCACCCCTTTTTGAACTGATTGTGATTCATATAATACATTGCACACACTAGACACGTCTATCTATTTATATTGTCCAGCGCTGTAGCATCTAATTACTGAACAGGGACATTTTTATCTGCACAGCTAAGCCATATTGTTCCCATTCCTGCATCCAGGATCCTATTGGATGTAATCAGAGCAGGGTGAGACCCATTATACTGCTGAACTTTATCAACCTACCTCTTTAGGTATTTCCAAAGCCTTGTCTGTCTTCTCAGTTATGTATCTAAACACAAATCTTATCTCCTTTTTTGAAGTTTATTTTCTTTAACCTTTTCTTTCACTCTATCAGTCTTTTTTTTTTTTCATCGTATTCTTCTTCCTCATGTAAAACAGCCTGAAGTTTAAGGCTTGAAAGGCACACACAATTGTGTGGCTACTTTGGCACATGCCTAATGTTTATAAATACGCACAAATGCCAGATGTAGAAATCAGGCATTTGCGTGGGTGTTTGCAAACACCCAAGATGCATGCACACCACATCAGGTGTTTTATAGGCACCTGAAAAAACATATGCACTCCGCTTGCTTGCATCTAATTCTGACTCAGTGGCCCTTTATGTGCGTTATTGCAGAAGAAGTGCTGATTTGCCTCTCCTGTCGGAGAAAATGGAGCAGATTCTCAGGTCCTGCTCACCTGGATTGTCCATCTTTCAGCACAAAACCTAAATTCAGCAGTGATTGGTTCCATCACTGACGTTTTCCCTATGCATTGTCATATCTTGGACAAAATTACTCCACTATTTCTGTTACAGAAATGTCTAGTGTCCTCATTGTGCTAGGTACTGTGCAAACAATAAGAGATCATCTCTGTCCCAAACAGTCTAAATAGATGGGAGATAAAGGGTGGGAGAGGAAACAGAGGTGAAGTGACTTGCCCATGGTAACACAGGTGGTCAGTGGGAGAGCCAGGAATATAACCCTAGTCTTTTGGGTCATATGTTAGTGCCCCAAGCACTGGACCCTGTTGACTCACTAGATGGCCCATTCTGCAGGCTGCACCATTCCTATGTGTGTCACACTAGGTTTGAACTGGTGGTTTGAACTGGTGATGGGAGTGATGGGTCTGTGCTCAGAGTGGTTGATATTTATTTTTTTCCTGGGTTTTGTTACAATAATCACAACGACAGACACAAAGCGCCTGGCTGAGGCCTGCCGTGAGTGAACACTCTAACCTGCTTTCATTCATAGTCTGTTTCAAGTGAAAAGAAGAGTCTGTTGGGAGGCCCACTCAAATCCCAAGAGGCTAGTGACTGTGGTCTACAGCTGTCTCCGGAAATGACAGCACACGCACCCATGGGAGTGCAGTCAGCATCCAGCTAGCCAGACATGAGTGCCCAGCCCTTCTGGAATGAATCATTCTTCCCCTTATGTGTGTCTCCCACTGGCCTGTGGGGGAGTTATCTCCGAAACGTAGGGATAGAACTACAGAGACCCAGAAGCCCAGTTTCAGGGGAGATGAAAATGGAGGGTGGTCACTTACACACTGGTGAGTGTAACTTACTTTGACGGGCCAGAAAGATGGAGCAAATCAACCTTCTGCATGAAGGTACAGAAAGGGCCCATTAAGATAAAGAGCCTGTGCCCTTGTATAGAAAGTTTAAAGCAAATGAAGGCTCATCAGAGAAACATTTGCCAGCCTCTTTTACAACATGGCTTAGAGAACACACTGAAAAGCTGTGAAAGGCTCATTGCACAGTCTCATGACACAATATTGCAGATACAACAGCCTATCTTTTGAAGCAAACAATGGCAGTGTAATCTCATGTTTGGCGCAGGGGCCAGGATTGCAGCATTCTGAGCCCATATCTCACACTCGCCATGCGACGCTGAGCAAATCAGTTTGGCTCTGAATCACGAAAGCACTTAAGCACATATTTAAGTCCATTTCTGTTAAAGACAGCACTTTTGCAAGTGCATTGACTTCAGTGGGGCTTAAGCATGTGCTTAAATATTAAGCACATATTTAAGCACAGTACTGGATAGGGATGTTTTCCTGCAGTGAGGCTTTAATCTCTCTCTTAGCCTCACTTTACTCATCTGTGAAATAAACCATTCTTCCCTATCCAACTCAGGGGTGTCGGCAGGCTCAGTTAATTAATATTTTCAAACCACTTTGCAATTCTTGGATAAAAGACACTGTAATATGGAAATACAAAGCTGTATTCTGTTTTATTCTTTGGCTTTCAAATTAACTTTGAAAGAATACTCTATGTTCAGATAATAGCTGAATGGGTATAATTGTACAGGGCACAAAAATTCAGTATTACAGAAGAACTTACTTTGAATGATAATACTCACCTAACAAAATTTCTGGAGTCATTTAATTAATTCCTTCCCTTTAGAGAGTACCTGTAGCTTCATGTGTTCAATCAGGGATGTTTTGATTCTGAGATTAATCAAATTTAAATCTCAATAATTGAGTGTTTTTTTTAGGATACCTGGAAAAATGAAATATATGTCACCTCTGCCAACACTGTCATGTAATCAAAAATTCCACTGAAAATATAAATATTTTTTGTTTCCCATTTTCCTTATTTTTAATATAAACTACAAAAATATACTGAAAGTGAATGTTGATAAAGACATGCAAGCAGAAGTACAGAGTAATGAGGCCTAATTACTATAAACTCCTATTCATGTGACTATTCTGTACTGACATAAGAAGGACGATTGAGTTGAGGTTTGCAAAACTGGAACGTTAATTTGCTAGCCACAGACATTTTGGTTGATCCTGAACTATTGTAGTTAATGGAAATTTTTCATTGACTTCTATGGGAATAGAGTTGGGCTTTTCACAAATTGTTGACTAAATACCTGCTTCTGAGAGATTCTGGGCAACTGCAGCTCCCTTTGCCTTCTGCAGTAGTTATGAATTCTTTGCATCTTTCATGATCAGGTCCAAATTATGATGTATATTGATATAACATCTATCCTGTCTCCTTTTATCTGTTAAAAAAGCAAAGTACTTTGAATTACCAATCATTTTTATAGCTGAAGTCAACACAATTCCTCTTTAGGTGACAAATCTGAGAAACTATCCCAGGCTGAGGTGTGAGTAGAGTAGGTTTTGGAACAAACTGATAAATTAAACAGTAATAAGTCACCAGGACCAGATGCTATTCAGCCAAGAGTTCTGAAGGAACTCATATATGAAATTGCAGAACTACTAACTGTGGTATGTAATTTATTGCTTAACTCAGCCTCTGTACCAGATGACTGGAGGATCCCTAATGCAATGCCAATTTTAAAAAAAAATGGTTCCAGAGGTGATCCTGGCAAGTACAAGGACAGTAAGCCTAACTTCAGTACCAGGCAAAGTGGCTGAAACTATATTAAAGAACAGAATTATCAGACTCAAAGATGAACACAATCTGTTAGGGAAGAGCAAAGATGGCTCTTGTAAATGGAAATCATACCTCACCAATCTATTACAATTGTGTAAGGGGGTCAACAAACATGTGAACAAGGGTGATCCAGTGGATATAGTATACTTGGACTTTCAGAAAGCCTTTGACAAGGTCCTTCACCAAAGGCTCTTAAGCAAAATAAAGAGTCATGGGATAAAGGGGAAAGTCATCTCATGGATCAGTAACTGCTTAAAATATAGGAAACAAAGTGTAAAAATAAATGATCAGTTTTCCCGGTGGAAAGAGGTAAATAATGGGGTCCCCCAACAATCTGGGACCTGCTGTTTATCGTATTCATACATGATCTGAAAAAAGGGGTAAGCAACGAGGTGGCAAAGTTTGCAGACAATACACAATTACTCAAGATAATTAAATCCAAAGCTGACTGCAAAAGAGTTACAAAGGGAACTCACAAAACTGGGTGACTGGGCAAGAAAATGGTAGATGAAATTCAGTGTTTATAAATGCAAATTCATGCACATTGGAAAACATAATCCTAACTATACATATAAAATGATGGGGTCTAAATTAGCTGTTACCACTCTAGAAAGAGATTTTGGTTAACCCACATCGTGAATACTGTGTGCATTTCTGGTTTCTCCATCTCAAAAAAGGTATATTAGAATTGGAAAAAGTTAAGAGAAGGACACCAACAATGATTAGGGATATAGAACATTTTCCATATAAGGAGAGATTAAAAAGACTGGGACTGTTCAGCTTAGAAAAGAGTTGGCTAAAAGAGCTATGACAGAGGTCTGTAAAATCATGAATGGTGTGGAGAAAGTGAATATGGAAGTATTATTCACCCAGTCACGTAACAGAAGAACCAGGGGTTACCTGATGAAATTAGTAGACAGCAGATTTAAAACAAACATAAAGAAATAGTTCTTCACACAATGTAAATTGAACCTGTGAAACTCATTGCCAGGGGATAATGTAGTGGCCAAAATTATAACTGTGTTAAAAAAAGAATTAGATACATTCATGGAGGATAGGTCCATCAATGATTATTAGCCAAGAAGGTCAGGGATCCAACCCCATTCTCTGGATGTCCCTAGCCTCTGATTCCCAGAAGCTGGGGCTGGATGACAGGGGATGGATTACTCGATAATTGCCCTATTCTGTTCATTATTTCTGAAGCATCTGGCACTGGCCGCTGTGGGAAGACAGGATACTGGGCTAGATGGACCAAAAAATAACTGATCCAGGGATTGTGATGAAAAACTTCATTGCAAGTATTTTTATGAATGATTTCATAACATCAGTTCACTGGTGCTCCTGACATTTCATGTTTTTGGTGTAAAATTTCACACACACAAGTTGTGGTATTATCCCCGCTATATTTCACGTTTTGATAGTGTCAATAATTTTGGGCAAAAAATGGGCCCATTTTCACTGAAAAGGATTCGTTATGACCATATAAATGTCATGAAAAGGGAACCAATTCTGAATTTGTAATGAATTTTCATAGTGCTGACTCCTCAGTCACTTAGAATTTCACTGCAAATACCTCATACACCTATATCAGAAGGATCATTGGTATGATAGCAGGGAACTGGACTTAATAACTCAGCAGTTCCTGTCCAGTCCTATGTTCCTATATTCCTAACCTATAAAACTGGATAATGTATATTTGATCAAACCCAAAAGGATTTTGTGAGTGACATACTTCTACAACCTCACAGCCCCCTCCTCTGCCTCACAATTTCAACACCCAGTATTCTGCTTGAATTTGGTGTGATAGCAGTGGGCTATACACGCATCCTTTGCTTGGTTTTAAAAATGTTTCCTTGTGTGACTTAGCAAAGTACCTTCCATTGTATAAGCAAAAATTGGCAAGGACTAATAGGCCATTGCTTATTTGTTTATGCCAACTGAATATTCAGAATAAGAGCTTTCTTTTTGGTTGGTATTTAGTATTGTCCCATCTGCCTTGAAAAGAAAAACATGTAAAGTTTTTTGATAAATGACCTGAATTCTAGATTTTGTTACCCTAGCTTTATATTTTGTTGAAACAAAGAAGAACTGCGGGCTTACCAATTAGCTTTGGGAACCATCAAAGTTAGAGCATATCTCCTTTTACTCTGGAAGCGTGAGCTTTTCCCATTTCAGCCAAAGGAGCATGTCTACAAGCTATTTCTGGAATAAAGAATATGCCACACAAATGTGTGGTTCTGCTTACATGCAGTAGATGCAAGTAGTCCATGTCCACACTCAGCAGTTCCTTACATCATTTTGTATATAACTTTGAAATCAATAAAGTTATGTTATGCTGCCTACAGCAGCTGTACTTTAGTCGGACTGTGTTTGTTCTGCAGGAGCAAAATGCTGTCACAAAGTACAATCAGAACTATTACATGAGTCCATCCAACTTGCCAGGTTAAGAGTAGGATCTGATAGTAAAATTGAACCATGGGAAAGGTGAATACTAGAGCTGTGTAAATAATGGATTTTTCCTTTTTGCTGGCAATTTCGGAAAAGAAAAATAGATATGGGCCAAACCAAAAACATTTTTTTTTGTTATTGGGGAATTGAAAAGTTGGAAAAAGAACCTTAGGTTCAAATGACAATTTTGAAACAAAGTTGTTTTGAACTGAAAAATGGAAACATTTCAATTTTGACATTTTCTAAACAAAATGTTTTAATTTTCTCGGAAATGTTGTTGCTGTTGTCTTTCACCGAAACAAATCAGTTAAACAGACATAACTTTGCAAAGTGGTTTGGTGTCACCACCTCTAATTTTTTGTTGAGAAAAAGTTATGGTCATAAATTTTCACACAGCACTAATCAGTACTCATGTGTTAACCACATATGGCACAAATTGCTTGTGATTTCACTGGTTTTCTTTCCCATCTGGTGGCTGGGAGAAAAAGGGAACTCTCCTTTCATTTTATAATCAAGCAAGACCACAACTAAACATTGTATTAAATACATAGCATTTTCCTAAGACCAAAGAGGAGTCGACTGCAGTAGAGCTGTTTATATAATTGAGTTTTAGGTTCATTGGCAGTTCTGAAAAATAGTTTTAAAAATGGTTTGAATCAAACCAAAAGCAATTTTGGAGAGAACTTTCAGCAAATTGAATTACTGATTATTTATACAAAGTGGAGAGAAACACACACTACAATACCTAGTGGTTTATTATCATACCCATTATCATGCCCTGAAAATTGGGCACCTGGCAACCCTAAATGGCACCTGGACACAGAAGTCAAAAACCAGACCATCCGGGGAACAATCAGTTGGGTGGCAACCCTACCATCTACACATTGAAATGTTTCCATTTTTCAGTTCAAAACAACTTTGTTTCAAAATTGTCATTTGAACCTAAAGTTCTTTTCCCAACTTTTCAATTCCCCAACGACATATTGTGAGTCAGCAGTGTGCCCTTGTTGCCAGGAAGGTTAATGGCATTTTGAGCTGTATAAGTAGGGGCATTGCCAGCAGATCAAAGGACATGATCATTCCCCTCTATTCGACATTGGTGAGGCCTCATCTGGAGTATGTGTCCAGTTTTGGGCCCCACAAGAAGGATGTGGAAAAACTGGAAAAAGTCCAGCGGAGGGCAACAAAAATGATTAGGGAGCTAGAGCACATGACTTATGAGGAGAGGCTGAGGGAATTGGGATTGTTTAGTCTGCAGAAGAGAAGAATGGGGAGGGGGTATTTGATAGCCCCTTTCAACTGCCTGAAAGGGGGTTCCAAAGAGGATGGATCTACACTGTTCTCAGTGGTACCAGATGATAGAACGAGGAGTAATAGTCTCAAGTTGCAGTGCGGGAGGTTTAGGTTGGATGTTAGGAAAAACTTTTTCACTAGGAGGGTGGTGAAGCACTGGAATGCGTTACCTAGGGAGGTAGTGGAATCTCCTTCCTTAGATATTTTTAAGGTCAGGCTTGACAAAGCCCTGGCTGGGATGATTTAGTTGGGGTTTGGTCCTGCTTTGAACAGGGTGTTGGACTAGATGACCTACTGAGGTCCTTCCAACCCTGGTATTCTATGATCAACACATACTGCTTGTAATGACTGCCAGTCAGGCCTAATACTCCTGTTATTCACTTAGCTACTAAGGGATTTGGGCATCCTTTGGTTATATAGTTGCTATACATATAAATATAAAGAAAAGTTGACTATGGTTAGAACAGAGGAATGGGAGTTCCATTCCTGGCTCTACCACTGAAGTTCTATATCTCAGGGCCATAAGCGATTGTTGTGACCGCCTGAAAAAAATATGGGCTGTTGAATTTCACCCAGTGATTCCTGCATCTACCTCAATATCTTGGAATGAGATAACAGCATCTCTTGTAGAAAGGCATCTAGCTTTGAATTAGAGAGTCTAGGTGATGGAGGATTTCTCACATGTCTTGGTAAGAAGTTATAACAATTAATTAGCCTCACTGTTAACATACTGCATCTTATTTCTAGTTTGAACTTTGTTGACTTCAACGTTGCAGCCGCTGTGATGTCCTGCTGCACCTGTGCCTTATATAGTGAATTACCCGTGTGCAGAATTAGTGTAAAACTCTATCATTCTGAGCAGCTGTAATGGCTACACAAGGCGTAAGGCATTTATCCCTGGGATAAATTGGGCATATATCCCTGGGAACCTCTCTGTGCCTCAGAATAGTCACCTGTGCAATAGGTATAATCAGGGCTAACATTATGCCGAGCCCACTCATGAGTTATTCCCCAATAGCTAATTTCCTTGTGCAATGCTGCATAATTGCCCTTCTGCATGTGACCTTGTGGAAAATGTTCCCTGCTTGTGTTGAGGTGAGAACCTCCTTGCCAACAGAGTGGAGGAAACCCTTTCTCCATGAAGGCAGAGGGAGCAAAACACTAGTCCCCTCTTGGGCTCTGATCCTCCACTTCTCTTGGGTAGCCACTGACATCAGTGCCAAGTCGGTGTAAAATGCTACCATATCAGAACAGTTCACTCGTCGCATTGTAGGAGACTGCACTTGTCTCAAAGAGTTTACAATCTAAATAAACCAGAAAGGTATGGGTGGTGTGTGACTCTTCCATTTGGGGAGGCTGGGTGAGCCCGGACCATGGTCCTGCCCCAAGGCCCGTCTCCGCTCAGTCTCCTCCCCCCAAAGCTCCACCCCCAGTCCTGTTTGAGCCTCTGCCCCCTGAGACCCCGCATGCCCAGCTCCTCAAGCCTCTTCCCTGAGGCCCCCTCACCTGCCGCTCACACCTCTTCATCCCCTCCTCTTCCTTGCCCAACTGCTCGTCAGTCCACCGGACAGCCAGTATCCTGCTCACCCCTCGTGCGCACCTCTGCGTCCCCTCCCCCAAGCCGCCACCTACCCCCTCCCCCCGCTCACCTTCCCTCTGACTGATACAGGCCTGTGATCATCATGTTGCCTGATCTATGGATTGTGTATTAATTATATTGATTACTGAAGAATTCCCAGTTAACACTCTGAGGTTAGGTTCCTGTCCCAATATCAGGCCCAGTATTAAAATTACTGGTTGGATGGAAAGCTATAGGCTACAAACAGCAGCAGGGAAGTGACTCCTGAAGAGCGGGAATTGCCCTGTGTCCCTCCCCCAGCCCATAAAATGATGCTGAAGGTAAACAAATGTTTTTATTCTTTGCCTTTTCAGAACATGATAGTAACAATTAACCATGGGAAGCAAGGAAATAATATTATGGGTATTACAGTTGCATATAGAGGCCCAAGTTCAGGTCTCCACAGTTGTACATAAACGCCCAAACCAAGTTCAGGTCTCCATTGTGCTAGGCTGTAACAATGCATTGTAAGGGGCCACACTTGTCTCAAAGAGTTTACAATCTAAATAAACCAGAAAGGCATGGGTGGTGCGTGACTCTTCCGTTTGGGGAGGCTGGGTGCGCCTGGCCCCATGGTCCTGCCCTGAGGCCCCTTGCCTCCCTCCTCACGTTCAGCCTCTTCCCCCTAAAGCTCCACCAATGCTTCACACCCAGTCCTGCTTGAGCCTCTTCCCCCTGAGACCCTCCACGCCCGGCCCCTCACGCCTCTTCCCCGAGCCCCACCCACCCACCACTCACACCTCTTCGTCCCCTTCCCCCCACCTACCCAACTGCTCATCAGTCCACCGGACAGGCGGTATGCCGCTCACCCCTCGTGCATGCCTCTGCACCCCTTCCCCAATCCCCTGCCCCTGCCCGCCTGCCCACTGGCCACTCACCATTCACGCATGCCTCTTTGCCCCCTCCCCCAGATCCCCACCCTAACTGCCCACTGGCCCACTAGCCAGCTGGCCGCTCACTGCTTGTGCACACCTCTTTGAGGCCAACATGTGGGCGGACTGCAAATGGGAAGAGGTGGAAGGAGGATGGGGCTTCACAGGGGGAAGAGGACAAGCGGAAGTGGGGCCTTGGGGCAGAGCGCAGGCGGGGACACAGTCAGGGTGCTCTTTTGGCTGCGGTGTGCTCCAAAGACAACAGGCTGGCTGTTTGGGGAGGCTTACCCTCCTCTGGCCTCTTATACCTGTCGACCATGAAGAAAGGCAAACAGTGGGAGAAAGAGATACAAGATACAAATAGAAGATGGCATAGAGAGGTGAAATGACTTTGCCACAGTCACACAGGAAATCTGTGATAGAGCGAGGAACCAAGCTCATATCTCTTAAGTCCGAGTACAATGCTTTAACCAGATTTTCAAAGGTATTTAGGCACCTAAAGAGTCAGATAAGATTATTCACATGCTCAAAATTAAGAACTTAGTACCTAGCTGGATCAGGGCCATAATGAATTATTAAGACTCAGTGAGATTTGTCTCAGAAATGACAATTGTATTATCATTGGTGAAACATTACCTAATGTTCTTGGATGGAAATTATAAGTATAAAAAATAAATAAAGCAAGCTCCTTTACTTTTGATCGACAGCTGATATTTCATTTCTGAATTTGTGTTGGTTCAGCCAGCAGCTTATTAGTCATTTCATGTTTTCAAAAAACCCTTATTCCGTTTAAAAAAACAAACAAAACAAAACATTGAGCACTAAATAACTGGAGTGAAAAAGTGGTGACAAAACGTTACTTTGTTGTAAACAAGATAATGTAAGTAACAGCTTTAATGTTGCTCTGAACAAGAATGTTCATTAAACCCTCCTGTATATTGGTTTAGTCTGAGCTACTAGGCCCAAAGTATCTTTTAATATTATATTTTTCTTCATAATGATCGTGACTAACATGTTCCCCTACTTAATATTTCATTCAAGATTACAAAGTTCATTATACACACAGGAAGAGCTGGCACGCAGCATTAGACAGATTCCTAGTGCTGCCAACCCCCAAGTCAGGCACCAAAAAATCATTAAACTTAAAAAACAAATGTGTTGTTTACCCTGGCTTCTGATTTTCTTTAATTTCTCCTGCTCCCAGTGTCAGTGCTGCCAACATATGCAATTTTACAGTGAATAACATGATTTTGGTCCCTACATCAATTTTGTGCCCCCCACAGCTTCCATATCAGTTTTGTGCATCCCCCGCCCCGCCCCCCCCCAATGGTGCATCCCCTTCAACTCCCACAACTTCCACAAGGCCTGCCCCCATCTCTGCTCCTCCTGTAGCTATGGAGGCTTTTCACCCCTTATCAGACCTGAGAGGGCAGCGCAAGGGATTCTTCACCCCTTCCCCAGGCCTGAGATAGAAGGGGGAAGCTCAGTTGTAGCAGGGATCCCCTTCTCCCCCTTCCCATGCTTGGTGTTACAGGGATGGAGAATGGAGGGGAGAGGAACAGAGAGCAGGGTTACCCATTTTTCACAACAGCCAGCTCTCCTGGACTCCTTTCCCCCTCATATTAGCCTCCCAGAGGATCCTGCCCATTAGTTCCCTGAAGGAGTCAAAGTCTGCTTTTTCTGAAGTCCTGGGTCCATATTCTGCTGCTCTCCTTTCTTCCTTTTGTCAGGATCCTGCACTCGACCATATCATGGTTACTACTGCCCAGGTACGAGGTGGGCTGTGGCTCATGAGGGCTTATGCTCAGGTAGATTGGTTGGTCTCTGGGGTGCCACAGGTACTCCTTTTCTTTTTTCTCCTTACAGTGTGTATGATAACACCCATTTTTTCATGTTCTGTTTGTATATAAATCTCCTCATTGTATTTTCCACTGCATGCATCCGATGAAGTGAGCTGTAGCTCACGAAAGCTTATGCTCAAATAAATTGGTTAGTCTCTAAGGTGCCACTAGTACTCCTTTTCTTCTTACTGCCCAGGTCGCCACCCACTTCTACTTCCCCTACCAATTCTTCCCTGTTTGTAAGCAGAAGGTCAAGAGAAGCACGGCCTCTAGTTGGTTCCTCCAGCACTTGTACCAGGAAGTTGTCTCCAACACTCTCCAAAAACTTCCTAGATTGTCTGCACTGTTGTATTGCTCTCCCAGCAGATGTCAGGGTGTTAATTACTGTGTCTCTCCTCACCAAAATATTTGTAATGTAAATGATCTGTGGGGATGATAAATCTAAAGAGATCATAATGGTTGCCCACTAAATTTATACTTCTATTAATAAACATGCCTTAGTTCTTTATAGATACCTGAGAGGGCCTTAAATTTTCAAGAAATGCACTGAATGCATTAATGTGAAACAGAAGAGACTTTTAATGTTAAACATGGAATCTCTGTTAAAATGACATTAAGGGTCTGAGTTGAACTGACAAAAGCAAGCAAATTCCACATTAAAGCTGCTGCCCTGTCCTTAATGCACCTTGTTATGTCTACCTATGTTATTACAGCTTATATAAACTGGCACTAAATCTTTGGCGAGCCTAGCAGTACCTTGGCACAATGAAGTGACTTACGGTTGCATCTGCAGTCACAAGGTGGAATTTGCTTGTTTCCACAGATTAAAGTCAGACCTTTAAATGCTATGTAGTTTTCAATATTTTATTTTTCTAAAGGTCACAGCAAGCAATTTCCAAAACAGATAAAGAAAGCATTTTTTTTAAATAATCACCTGCCTTTGACAGTTTAGCTCTTTTTTGTTAATTGGGGGCTACACTGGATGCATAGATCTCACTTTTAACTGGCTACATAGGAGCCTGGAGGTCATGTTTTTTGGACCTATTCATTTTAATAATTCAAATATAAGATGTGGGGATCTGTCTTTGAACACTGGACTTCCCATTATGCTGTTGGGATGTTAGAACATGAATGAAACTCCTGCAGTAAACAGCCACAGCAAACACCTGCTATCTTCTGAGCAGCTCACTTTGTGGAAGACTTGGATTCTCTCTGCACACAGGATTGACTAACACTTATTTGTGTGGCTGGGAGTTGTGAAGTCTCTTGGAGAGAAAGGGAGCTTGCTGCCACACTATATTCACTCCCTATCCTACATCTGTCCCAGAGGCCACAGGAGTAACCTCTACATAAAACACCTAGGTGGAAAAGACGGGTCTTCCTGGCCAGCCATTGGCCAATAAACAAACAAGAACACTTTGATTTGGAAGAACTGTTTTGCTGTCCCATGTAACCAGGAAGGATCACAGAGAACCTGTCGGTCCCATGACTGAGGTTTCCCCAGTAACATTGCAGGGCTTCCCTCATTCTGTTTAGAAAGAATCAAGAGGGGATTGTGAGGCTGATGAGCTGCCCCTCCTTGAGCTCAGCAAGGCAGATGTCCTTGGTATGCTACAGAGACAGGAAGGATGGTCTTTCAGTTAAAGCACAGGACTGGGACTCAGGGGAAAAAAACATTTTCCATTCCTAGGTCTGCCATAGACTTCATATTTGGCCATAAGGTCTTTGTGCCTCAGTTTCCCATCTGTGAAATGGGAATAAGTGATTCCTTTCATCCACCTTTTGTCTGTCATCTCTATTTAAGCTGCAAGCGTTTTGGAGTGGACAGGCTGTATCTCATCCTGTGTTTGTACAGCACCCTGCCGGTAGAAGGCTTGGTCTTGGTTGGGACCTCTAAGTACTACTGTAGGCTTGTCTATATGCAGAGCTATAGACATGGCAATCTAGGGTGTCAATCTAGAGCTTGCTAGCCTGCTGTGCACTAACTCACCCTGAGGACCTACTGCTGTGCCTTAAAAGTTCCACAGGGTGCTTTGAACTACTGTTGTTTTGGTAGCAGGGTCCACGCAGCAGCTGAGTGTGGTGCACCCCAGATTTACACTCCAGCTTGCTGTGCACTAACTCTCTCCATATAGAGAAGTCCTAAATACAAAAATATAGTAACATGGCTCATTGCTGTAGCTGACTGACACCAGCCAGTGAGGGAGGAAACCCCCTGCATTAAGGACTAAGGACACAGTAAGCATGCAAATGCATGCATGCAAAATCATAGAAATGTAGGGCTGGAAGGGAATTCAAGGAGTCATCTAGCCCATCTTCCTGTGCTGAAGCAGGACCAAGTAACGGTACCTGTGTTTAAAACCACTAATGACAGGGATCCCACAACCTCTCTAGGTAACCTGTTCCACTGATTAACTATCCTTATCATTAGAAAGTTAAGCACTAGACTAAGGGAAGGTCTACACTACATGGAAAAGTTGATCTAAGCTATGCAATTTGAGTTACATTTGTGGCTTAACTCAGGTTGACATAGCATAGATCTACTTACCGAGGGATCCACGATACACTATGTTGATGGGAGATGCTCTTCTCGTTCCGGTGGAGTACCAGAGTAGATGGGAGAGCGATTTAGCTGGTCTTCACTAGACCTGCTAAATCGATCCCCGGTGGATCAATCACCGCAGTGTCGATCCACTGCTAAGTTTAGACAAGCCCTAAGGTACATAGGAGTTGTGGAATCCCTGTCAATGAAGGTTTTTAAGAACAAATTAGACAAACATCTGACAGGGATGGTCTGGTGCGCTTAATCATGCCTCAGCATGTGTGTGTGTGTATGGGTGGATTAGATGACCTCTTGAGGTCCCTTGTGTCCCTACATTTCTATGAATCCATGATTTCATGCAGGCATAGCCAGATGTGATTTGCCTCCAGGGAGCCATAATGGAAAACATGCTGCTTTTTCCCTTCTCTTAATAGACTTCCTTCCTCAGCCCAGTTTTTCCCAAACTCGACAAAGCCACATCCCTCACTGAGGGCTAACCAAAACTCTTATTACTCCATACTCAGGTAACTTAAGCAATAGCTGCAGGAATTTTTCTAAACCTTTTAAACAAATGTGTTTACCTCTGGGCTTAAGCATGAGAAATTTCAGCTCAAAGTGTCTTGGGTTTCAGAAGTTACAGGCAACTGAAAACAGCCTTAGCACAAAAGGGTGTCATGAGCCACAGTCGCATCGTCGCTAGCTTAATGCTATAGTAACCGCCATGTAAAAAAGCAGTCACATTGATTTAAATTAAATTGAAATAATCACCTGTGAGCAGAGAACTTTTGTGCCAAATTCTACCTTGATGAAAATTAAAAGAGTTGTGTGTTAAACCCCTAGCCAATGGGGTTTTATAATGGAATTTCACTACAGTAATGCTGCCAGGTCCTGCCATATGAACACCAAAAAAAGATCATCTGCTGTGGTGTGGTCTATGAATCAAGACCTTCCCTCTTGTTGCATGGACCGCACACAAAAACATACAAGAAACCAACTGACATTAGTAATTAGAACCTCCCTTGCAAGAATACGCTGACAGGTATCTCGGGCATTTCTAAGTCATTCCCTTCAGAAGTATGCACCCTCTTTCCCCGCAAAGGCTTCAGTCCAACCTCCTAATAACTTACCCAAAGCGAAGAGCATGCCAGAGGAGCTACTCATCTTTAGTCAACACAAGTTGGGAGCTATAGGGAAATTTCTCAAATTATCTATAATGTATTTACAAACAGGGTGGGAGCAGTCTGGCAACTCATCAGGGATTCAAGGACTATAAAGCACGGTCAGAATATGAACTGGGATCTCACTGTAAAGAAAACAAAAATATAAAGCCCAAACTAGATGAATTCAGAGCGCCTCTTCCACCTCCCAAAGTGATACCACCACATTAGTCAGATCTAATAAAGGATTTCATCTAGATACCTTTTCACAGTAGTCAGTGCTGTGCTTGGTTAGACAAGGGAGTGGAAGTCAGGACTGCTGGGGAATCTAAGCCTGGCTTAGCCATCAGGTGACTGTGGGCAAATCCCTAAACTGTTCTGTGCCTCAGTTTCCCCCTCTGAAGAAAGAGGGGAATAATCATCCTTGCCTCATCCATGTGTTGTGAGGCTTATTGACAAACACTTTGTTAAGAGATTTTCATAGTCGCCTAAGGGAGTGTCCAACTCCTGTTCAAACTCAGTGAAAGTGGGTGCCTAACTCTCTGGCTTCATTCAAAATCCCAGCCTATATAAATGCAATACATTGGTTATTATTTTGCATTTCAAAATTAGAACACTCAGGTCTTTAAATGAAAGGCACTGTGGTCCTTCTCCGTTGACTTCAATGGGCTTTGGATCAAACTCCTGAAAACCACTAATAGTGAAGTGGGTTTTAATGAAATTCTGCAGGGAGTGAAGCAGAGAGAAAGTAATAGATTGGTTTACTGCACAGAATTGTGACATTTGCATTAACACTTAGAGGGGACTTTGAAGCTTATAGTGAGCATGTTCTTTGGGGAGAAAAATGAAACTTTCTCTGTGGAGCAAATCTTGAGGCCAGCAGCAGATAACCCAAAGGACAGAGCTATGCTGCCCAGCTCCCTGAAGATCAGGGAGTTTCTCCACCCTGTGGTATCAGACCATCACCAAAGTCACTTTGCTACCACTGCTGCAGTGGCAAGGTGGTGCCTCTCTGGTCTCAGAGGGGTTGAAGAGAATGAAAGTGGATCCACAGATATCTGAGCTTTACACCCATCCCCATGAAGCCACCCAGTTCTGCAGTCCAGTATGCACCTTACACTTCCAACTCACCCCCCGCCACCTGTCCAGTTGCTCCTTGAGGATGCAGCTCTCGCATCTGCAGTGCTAGTAGCCGTTAAGCGGCTCCACAACTGGATAGGTATCCTTATTTCTTCCTACATGCCTGAGAAGCTGTGTGAGGACTAGGGACAATCCAGCACTGTCTGATCTTGGGCAATTCACTAATGGCCAAATTCAACCCTGATATTAGCAAGAGCATTTCCATTAACTCCAAGGATGCTGCACCCATCTACAGCAGAGCTGAAACTCATGCCTATTCTCCATGCCATACTTTAGTTCCCCTCTCTGTAGAATGGGCATAACAATATCTACCTATTCCAGAGGGCCCAAGTCTACCACGTTGACTCACCCTGAGTGGGACCATACTCTCACAGAGGGAGCTGATAGAAACACAGCTGTCTGCTGTGTTGCCTTTATTGTTCAAGATGCAAAACTGAAACTGACATGAAAATGAGGCTTTACTCTGGGGAGGGAGGGTGTCCTCAAACATTTACAGGGACAAGATGTCAGAGTCCTCCACCCTCATTTAGAAAACTTTCCATACACATTTACGTTAACACGAAACACTGTATAACCTAACTAAAAGTAATGGGTGGACTACCACAGACTTAAATTGCAAGGGATCATTCTGCCCTAGAATAGCAAGTTACTAACTAAACAACTTGTACATTCAGCCACCCAACTAATTTTCCCATTCTCTTGGGATAAAGTGGTGATGGCGATGCAGCAGTGTTCTGAAAAACAGATAAGGAGTCGTCTGGATCTGGCACAGAATCAACTATATCTGGAACCAAAATGTATCCCAACAAAGTGCCGAAATAGGAGTTGTAACAGAAGGAGGATGTCAGGGAAAGAAAGGATTGCATTGTGGTGAAATACTCAGCCACTGGCCTGGGCCCAAGCATAGGTGGATTCAATGCCTGGCCGTACTACAAATTTCCTGTATGATTTTGGGCAGTTTACTTAATCTCTCTGTGACTCAGTTCCCCATCTGTTCTATGATAGGCCCACTCTACCTCTGTCTGTTTTGTCTACTTGTAAATTGCCCAGGGAAGGGACTGTTTCTTACTATGCATGTACAGGTTTCAGAGTAAACAGAGTAAAACAGGAAATCTACTGACCACTATTCCTACCTACATGCCTCCAGCTTTCATCCAGACCACACCACATGATCCATTGTCTACAGCCAAGCTCTATGATACAATCACATTTGCTCCAACCCCTCAGACAGAGACAAACACCTACAAGATCTCTGTCAAGCGTTCTTACAATTACAATACACACCTGCTGAAGTGAAGAAACAGATTGACAGAGCCAGAAGAGTACCCAGAAGTTACCTACTACAGGACAGGCCCAACAAAGAAAATAACAGAACGCCACTAGCCATCACCTTCAGCCCCCAACTAAAACCTCTCCAACGCATCATAAAGGATCTACAACCTATCCTGAAGGATGGCCCATCACTCTCACAGATCTTGGGAGACAGGCCAGTCCTTGCTTACAGACAGTCCCCCCATCTGAAGCAAATACTCACCAGCAACATCACACCACACAACAGAACCACTAACCCAGGAACCTATCCTTGCAACAAAGCCCGTTGCCAACTGTGTCCACATATCTATTCAGGGGACACCATCATAGGGCCTAATCACATCAGCCACACTATCAGAGGCTCGTTCACCTGCACATCTACCAATGTGACATATGCCATCATGTGCCAGCAATGCCCCTCTGCCATGTACATTGGCCAAACTGGACAGTCTCTACGTAAAAGAATATATGGACACAAATCAGACCTCAAGAATTATAATATTCAAAAACCAGTTGGAGAACACTTCAATCTCTCTGGTCACTCGATTACAGACCTAAACGTGGCAATACTTCAGCAAAAAAACCTCCAAGGAGAGACTGCTGAATTGGAATTAATTTGCAAACTGGATACAATTAACTTAGGCTTGAACAGAGACTGGGAGTGGATGGGTCATTACACAAAGAAAAACTATTTCCCCATATTTATCCCCCTCCCCACCCCCCACTGTTCCTCAGACGTTCTTGTCAACTGCTGGAAATGGCCCACCTTGATTATCACTACAAAAGGTTTCCCCCCCACCCGGCTCTCCTGCTGGTAATAGCTCACCTTACCTGATCACTCTCGTTACAGTGTGTATGGTAACACCCATTGTTTCATGTTCTCTGTGTATATAAATCTCCCCACTGTATTTTCCACTGAATGCATCCGATGAAGTGAGCTGTAGGTCACGAAAGCTTATGCTCAAATAAATTTGTTAGTCCCTAAGGTGTCACAAGTACTCCTTTTCTTTATGCATGTACAGTGAACAACTGGGTCTTGATTTGGACTGGAACTTCTCAAATGTTATTGTTAATAGCTTTTGTAAAACAAAAAACATTTATGTTCTTTTCTTAGGCCCTAAATGCAGGTGTTAAATGACTGTGTCCCTTTAAAAAGAATTCAAAAGGAGATTCAACTCACACACAGTAAATTCTACAGTAAAATGCTAGCAAGCAGCACCTGTTAAGTTACTTGGTTTTGGTTCATCAGAGACTGCAGGCTCTCAGGTTTTCTCTCCCGTCACAGGTATTCCTAGCCATTGGTTTGAATTCCAATTTTAAAAAAAGAAATCATGTGTAGTTTGTCATTTTATAGAAATAGTTCCTAATTTCAAAAGAATGAATTAAAACTGATTTTAAGATTCTGAGGAACAATCAACGCCTCATCTTGGAGCCCTAGCTGTAAAGCAGATACATTGGTGTTGCTAGGTATTTTTAACATACAGGGTGCCTCGTCCAGTGGAACTGACTGCTCTCAGAGTCTCTCATTGTTCCATTCAGGGTGTTGAGATGAACCCCCTCCTGGGATGAAATCTTGAATAGTCCAAAGTGGGAGCAAGGCTCCAGAAATCTGAGTGGAAGCTATAAAGAGACCATGTAAATTTCTGGTGATGGAAAGCACAGGCATAGTTAAAGGAATGATGGAAACTCATTGTATCTGGACTACAACAATTGTTGTTTGGGGCTTCAAGAATACTGAGGCCTGATTGTCAGGGACTCCATCTTTGTGCTGAGCACAGGAAATGGGGGCAGGGGAGGAGCAAGGTATCACCTCCATTATTCTCAAAAAGAATTATTCTCAAGACAGTCCAATCCCTAGTAAATCAGCCTCAGGACTGTCCTTGGTCGCGGGCATATATAGATCAATCTGGTCCCTGGTCTCCCCCTCACAACAATGAATACACCTGAGGGACTGCAGACTTCTTACATACAAAGATACGATTTAATCCGCTTCATTTTAAACTGAGCATTGACAGTGATTTATGTGTGGCAGGGAAAGCCTGAGTAGCTCTCTTTCAGCTTTGTCTGTTTACGGGCTCTAGAAGTGCTAGGAGTTCCCAGCCAGAGGAAGGTATTTTTTTTTCCTCTTCTCCATATTGTTTAGTGGTTCATACTGTTATTTGCTCAGTATCATTGCAATTTGGAGGGCCCTATTCTCTACTACCTGGTTCAGGAAAAGCTCTATAAAGGGGTTCATTGACTTATGACTAGGTCTGGGAATTAGCTCTCTCCCCATCTGATACCCCCTGCCATCGGTTACTCTCACTGTGACCCCTGCACCCCCCGCTTCTCTCTCCCTCCATGACTCAATCTTCCGGCGAGGCTGCTATATAGTCCCCTCCTACCAGGGTAACAAATGCACACAGGAAAACTGTCCTGCTGCCACCTGAGATGGTCTTCGTTTCCACCTCTAGGTCCTCGGCTGCTTCCCAGTAGCTGGTAGGGGAACCCAGACCTCCTCCTACTACTTTGGATTCCAGCCCAAGGACCCCAGGACTAGCAATCCAGGTCTGCTTAGTCTTAGATCCTGTTGCTGTTTCTCTGGGTTCCTTCCTACTCCATCTCTCTATCTCCTTGCCTGTCTCTGGTTTACCACTGGCTCTTCCTCCACTACTACTACTTCACCCCTCTAGGGCTCTTGTAAGACTCCCTAGTCTAGGCCAGGAACCCAAGTTTTACTACCCTCCTGGATCTCCTCCGTGTCCCTAGCCAAATCCCCTTCCCTCTAGGGAGTGACTGCAGACCTCCTTCCTACAGCCCCTTCCTGCTCTCACCTCCTGGTTTTATAATCCTATCCCAGCTCCTCCCCCATCTTCATCTGCCCTATCCATCCCTGGTTCCCCTCCAGGTGCAGTATCTAGGGTTAATCGGCCCCTCCTGGCCCACATTAACCTGCTCAGGGCTTGTGTTGAGCAGACACCCCATCATAGGCTCATTGTTAACAACTCTTTGGCATGACTAAGGAGTGGTGGGTAAGGTCTATAGCTACCTCAGGCTGACGCTTCAAGACTGCACAAGGCCTGGTCTACACCTAAAACTTAGGTCTACCTGGCCACACCACTCAGGGCTAAGAAAAAGTTCATGCATGGAGAAGAAGGGACATGGTTTGTTAAGTAAAGAGACTTGACTGAGGCGCTGGAGAGAGACAGAGGCTTCAGGAGACAGGACAATAATTTCTGACCTGAGCTATCTGTGAGAGGGAGTTACCTTTGTGCCATTTGTTATCATCCTGGTTCAAAGAAATAGGCTTGAGTACATTTTGTGAATAAGCAAATTACACTAAGGAAATATCTGATTGTGATTTCTGATACAAATGGGAAACTGACCAGCAAAGCCCCAAACATCTGCATACGCTCAGCAAATGGGCACCACTATTATGTCAGGTAGTACCACATCCTGGATAAAAATCAGAAAAGCATGTGAGGTTTGACTCACTGAGCCTGATCCTGCACGAGTGAAGTCAATAGAAATTTTGCTATTGACTTCAGTGGGGCCCACTGAGTTTCATGCATATCCTTTGCTTGGGACATGAACAGCATTTGCGTGGAGCAAGACCTCCCAAATCCATTCACACCCTGAATGTTGCAAGAGAAGTGCAGGGATATTTCTTAACATGACACAACACTCTCGGTCTCCCCATCTGCTGTGGCTCAGAAATGTACTACCATGGGGTCCCCAGAGGCAGCTGATCCAGAATCTCCCTCAGTGACCAAAGTAGGGTGAGCAGGACCATTTATCCCATGAGGAAAGTCTACATTTAAGAGGAGAATGCTGCCATGGAGATGATTCTGGTTATCCCCATATATACCCTCCCTATACCTGTGGAGCTGGGATTCTATGAAATGGGAGTGAAGGGGCTTCCAGGATTTCAGATGGAAAAGGGGGACAGCTACTGCTCCCCAAAATCTGTGCTTCCCCAAGGGTTTCACTCTTCTTTACTCACAGCACAAGGTGTATTATTGGGTTAGTGCTGGATACAATCATACAGCTTTGCTTCACAGTCCAGTAGACCACCACTTGCATTGTTCAAGGGAAGTATCAACAACATATAGTATTTAACATGTTTCAAGTGCTTTACAAACAAACCCTTAGTGAGGGGGTGTCCCAGGATTGCTGTACTTTTTCCATAAGGGGGGCATCACCAGCCTCAGTTTCCCTTACTTTTGTGAAGCAAACAGCACACAACTGTTGTTTCAAATGAAAATCTCCCTTTCCAGAGTATGTTTATTGGTATAAATCAACAAAAAGCCTTTGTCCTTCCCCCAGGCTCCTACTCCCAGGCTCCTACCCCAATTCATCACAGTCCATGAGCTCACACTAGACACCCTCAGCCTGTTCTCTTCCTCAAGGCATCTAGCCTTCTTCCAGACTCTGCAGAGAGCTTTCTGAGTTCCTGAGTCCTAGAGAAATGCATTATATAGTCCCCTTTCCCCCTGCTGAGTGTCTTTGCACTTTGCACCAGCCGTAGCCCTTTCTAGGCCAAAAGCATTAACTCTTTCTTGCCAACACAGACAGTCCCTGCACATCCCATCACAGGGAAGTTGATAAATATTATTCCCACTTTACAGCTGATGAAACTGAGGCACAGAGAGGTGAAGAGGTCCCTACAGTAAACCCCTGGCAGGATTAGAACTCAGGAGGGCCTGTTGGCTCCATGCACAATCCTCCATACCATACTATCTCCCTACAAGAAACCTCAGCCCAATGGCTTCACACACATTTATAGAGTGAGTTACTTTCTTGACATAGTCCTATCCACTTCCTAAACACAGCATTAATCTTACTATTCTTCAGGTGTCAAAAATGTACAGTGCATGCAGGAAAAGAGCTGGCAATTTATCTCAGAGTTCAGCTGCAGAATCTTAAGGAGACAAAGGAATGGCACAGAGTTGGTTTGACTCAGTTCTGTTGAAAACTCTGGTGTTGGCTGTCTAAGGGTTCAAGGAGCTCTTCTGTCCTTGTTTCTATTATCTCTTTCTCTGCTGAGAGATGACAGTGGTCTGATCCGGGTTTAAAACACACCTTCCCGATAAAGTCTTCTCCCATAATTGATGCTCCTACACACACCTATCCAGGCTTCTCTCTCCTGTCTGAACGGCGAGAGATGGTGATAGATTCTATGTAAAAATCTTAGACTGACAGAGAGGTGAGAGTACTCTAATGCTTCTCAATCTTTTCCCTATTGGGATCCCTACTATCTAGCCAGGACCAAACTGGAGCCCCTCTTCCCATTTAGCCATCTAGAAAGGGCAGGAAAGTTGTGAATGACCCTGACACTTGTTTGAACCTCCCTAGTGCTACTACCCTAAGGACCCTTGTATTCGCTAGATGGAAAGTTATGTAAGAGTTCTTTTAAGTATTAAATGTGAGGCCTTTCAGCTAACCTGAAGAAGTCATGACTAGGCAGTGATGCCAGTAACAGTAGTAATGACTACATACATTTCATTAGGGTTTGGTGAACTCATTTCGCTTCATTTTGATCACTGGTTTGAAAGTTTGACTCTAAAGGAAACAGATTCATAGCTAATAAGGCCAGAAAGGATCACTGTGATCATCTAGTCTGACCTTCTGTATAGCACAGGCACCAGGACTTCCCTAAATTAATTCCTGTTTGAAGTAGAGCATTTTTAATGCTTTTTTAAAAAAAAACCCATCCAATTTTGATTTTAAAAGTGCCAGTGAAGGATATGTGTTCAAATGGCTAATTACTCTCACTGTTAAAAATGTGTGCCTTATTTCTGGTCTGAATTTGTCTACCTTCAACCTCCAGCCATTGGATCTTGTTAAATCTTTGTCTGCGAGACTAAAGAACCCTCAACTATCCCCATGTAGGTACTTATAGAGTGTGATCGAGTCACTCCTTAGCCTTCTGTCCATTAAGTTAAACAGATTGAGCTTCTTGACTCTTTCACTATGGGACATGTTTTCTGATCCTTTAATCATTCTCATGGCTCTTCTCTGTACCCTCTCCAATTTATCAACATCCTTGAACTGTGGAGAACAGAACTGGACACGGTTATGCCAGTAGTGATCACACCAGTGCCAAATAAAGAGGTAATATAACCTCTCTATTCTCATTCAATATTCCCTTGTGTATATTCCAAGGATCACTTTGGCTGCAGCATTGCAATGGGAGTTATATTCAGCTGATTATCCACCCTAACCCCCAAGTCCTTTCAGAGTTACTGCTGCTCACGATAGAGTCCTGCATCCTATAAATATGGCTTGCGTTCTTTCTGTCTAGATGTATAATCTTGTATTTGGTAGTATTGAAACTTGTTATTTGCTTGTGCCCAGTTTACCAAGTGAACCAGATAGCTCTATATCAGTGATGTTGTATTGCTTATTTACCATTCCCCCAGTCTTTGTGTGATCTGCAAACTTTATCGGTAACAATTTCATGTTTTCTTCCACATCATTGATGTTAAATAGTATAGGGCCAAGGACCACCCCTGTGGTATCCCACTAGAAACACACCCACTTGGTGATGATTCCCTGTTTATGATTACATTTTGAGAGCTGTCAGTTATCCAGTTTTTAATCCATTTAATGTGTACCATGTTAATTTTGCATCATAATTGTGTTAGTTTCTTAATCAAAATTTCTTACGTTTATCTATATTACATCAAGCCTATTGCATTTATCAGCTAAACTTGTAATTCCATCAAAGAAAGATATCAAGTTAGTTTGACAAGATCCATTTTCCATAAACCTATGTTGATTGGCATTAATTATATTGCTTTCCTCTAGTTCCTTAATAGTCAAGTCCCATAGCCGCCACTCTGTTATTTTGCCTGGGATCAATGTCAGGTTGACATTGGAGCAGATGCAGCCACACACGACTTGTGGATACCCAGCTAAATACAGTGTTGCGGTGCATCATGGGAACCCTTAAGTCGACTCTAACATCATGGCTACCTGTCCTGTCTAACATCACTCCTCTGCCGATACCCGGAACTGCTGCAACATTTAGTGAAGCTCAGCAAATCCAGGAAAATAGATATCTTCCTATTCACCAAGACCTTGACAACGCCTGCCCACAATGTCTTAAGTCCCGCAAGCCTTTCTGGGAACATTTGTTTAGCCTCATGCAATCAGGCTATGATCAGAAGGAGGCTTGGAAAGCAGATTGGGCTAAACAAGACTTAAAAAATATAAGTGCCAGATCCCATGCAGAAGGTTTCTGGGTTTGATCTTCCATGATCATCTTGGTCACCTCTGAACCGAATTCGAACCTACCAGGGTAGATGTGGATATCTAATACACAAATGGAAAATCAAGTACTCCCCAGTGTGCAAGTGTGGTTCCCAACAATAGACCATTGAACATATTACTATCTACTGCCCAATTTATAAATATGATGGAGGCATTACTGATGGGCAAGATCCCCTGGGCGAATAACATGAGGGGGAAAGGATTCCAGGAGAGCTGGCTGTATTTTAAAGAATACTTATTGAGGTTACAGGGACAAACCATCCCGATGTGTAGAAAGAATAGTAAATATGGCAGGCGACCAACTTGGCTTAACAGTGAAATCCTTGCCGCTCTTAAATACAAAAAAGAAGCTTATAAGAAGTGGAAGATTGGACAAATGACCAGGGATGAGTATAAAAAATATTGCTCGGGCTTGCAGGAGTGAAATCAGGAAGGCCAAATCACACCTGGAGTTGCAGCTACCAAGAGATGTTAAGATTAACAAGAAGGGTTTCTTCAGGTATGTTAACAACAAAAGAAAGTCAAGGAAAGTGTGGGCCCCTTCCTGAATGAGGGAGGCAACCTAGTGACAGAGGATGTGGAAAAAGCTAATGTACTCAATGCTTTTTTTGCCTCTGTCTTCACGAACAAGGTCAGCTCCCAGACTACTGCACTGGGCAGCACAGCATGGGGAGAAGGTGACCAGCCCTTTGTGGAGAAAGAAGTGGTTTGGGACTATTTAGAAAAGCTGGACCAGCACAAGTCCATGGGGCTGGATGCGTTGCATCCGAGAGTGCTAAAGGAGTTGGTGGATGTGATTGCAGAGCCATTGGCCATTATCTTTGAAAACTCATGGTGATCGGGGGAGGTCCCGGATGACTGGAAGAAGGCTAATGTAGTGCCCATCTTTAAAAAAGGGAAGGAGGATCCTGGGAACTACAGGACAGTCAGCCTCACCTCAGTCCCTGGAAAAATCATGGAGCAGGTCCTCAAGGAATCAATTCTGAAGCACTGAGAGGAGAGGAAAGTGATCAGGAACAGTCAGCATGGATTCACCAAGGGCAAGTCATGCCTGACTAATCTAATTGCCTTCTATGACGAGATAACTGGCTCTGTGGATGAAGGGAAAGCAGTGGACATGTTGTTCCTTGACTTTAGCAAAGCTTTTGATACGGTCTCCCACAGTATACTTGCCAGCAAGTTAAAGAAGTATGGGCTGGATGAATGGACTATAAGGTGGATAGAAAGCTGGCTAGATTGTCGGGCTCAACGGATAGTGATCAATGGCTCCATGTCTAGTTGGCAGCCGGTATCAAGTGGAGTGCCCCAGGGGTTGGTCCTGGGGCTGGTTTTTTTCAATATCTTCATAAATGATCTGGAGGATGGTGTGGATTGCACCCTCAGCAAGTTTGCAGATGACACTAAACTCGGAGGAAAGGTAGATACGCTGGAGGGTAAGGATAGGATACAGAGGGACCTAGACAAATTGGAGGATTGGGCCAAAAGAAATCTGATAAGGTTCAACAAGGACAAGTGCAGAGTCCTGCACTTAGGACAGAAGAATCCCATGCACTACTACAGACTAGGAACCGAATGGCTAGGCAGCAGTTCTACAGACAAGGACCTAGGGGTTACAGTGGACAAGAAGCTGGATATGAGTCAACAGTGTGCCCTTGTTGCCAAGAAGGCCAATGGCATTTGGGGATGTATAAGTAGGGGCATTGCCAGCAGATCGAGGGACGTGATCGTTCCCCTCTATTCGACATTGGTGAGGCCTCATCTGGAGTACTGTGTCCAATTTTGGGCCCCACATTAGAAGAAGGATGTGGAAAACTTGGAAAGAGTCCAGCGGAGGGCAGCAAAAATGATTAGGGGACTGGAACACATGAGTTATGAGGAGAGGCTGAGGGAACTGGGGATGTTTAGTCTTCGGAAGAGAAGAATGAGGGGGGATTTGATAGCTGCTTTCAACTACCTGAAAGGGGGTTCCAAAGAGGATGTCTCTAGACTGTTCTCAGTGGTAGCTGATGACAGAACAAGGAGTAATGGTCTCAAGTTGCAATGGGGGAGGTTTAGGTTGGATATTAGGAAAAACTTTTTCACTAAGAGGGTGGTGAAGCACTGGAATGCGTTACCTAGGGAGGTGGTGGAATCTCCTTCCTTAGATATTTTTGAGGTCAGGCTTGACAAAGCCCTGGCTGGGATGATTTAGTCGGGGATCGGTCCTGCTTTGAGCAGGGGGTTGGAGTAGATGACCTCCTGAGGTCCCTTCCAACCCTGATATTCTTTGATTCTATGATTCTATGATTACTGCAATAAATTTTGCTACTCCTGATGTAGCCATTTGGCTTAATCAACTTCAGGTGAAATTGTAATTGCTGCTCTACCCCAGACTTACGAAAGAAGAAGGAGGCCTATAATTATTACCCAGGGGATCCCATTTACCCTTTTTAAATATTGGCACAATATCAGCTTTTTTCTGGTCCTCTGGAACTTCTCCAGGGTTCCAAGACTTAATGAAAAACAACATTAACAGTTGAGAGAGCAACTTGGTCAGCGCTTTTAAAACTCTTGAATACAAGTTATCCTGACCTTTTGATTTTAAAAGGTCTAACTCTAGTTATTGCTGTTTAATGTCCTTCTTAGTTACCTTTGGAAAATATTTCATCATTATCCTATGATATGATGACATATTTATCTCTTTCCCAAATGCAGCTCTGAAATATTTATTGAACTCTTCTTCCTTTCCTGTTTTCCTGTTTTGTATTGACAATTCTACTATTTCCATCTAGTAATGGACAAATACCACTAAGAATCCTTTTGTTGCTAATATACTTGGAAAAATTCATTGTTCTTTCTTTCTTTCTTTCTTTCTTTCTTTCTTTCTTTCTTTCTTTCTTTCTTTCTTTCTTTCTTTCTTTCTAGCTGCTTTCACATCCCCTGTAAGCCAGGTTGGTTTGTTTCACCAGTGTGGCCTTCTTTCTTGATTATGGGATTGTATTTTTGGGGAGATATCTAGTAAAATGTTTGAACATCTTATAAATTGAAGGGGCTCGTGTTTCATTTTAGAGATGTTGTGAAAAAGTTGAGAGGGGAAAATAGGTAGTGAAAAAGACAGAAAAGAGAGATCAACCAGAATGACAAAAATATACAGACACACACGCTGTAGAGACACACTCTAGAGTATTTAGGGCACCCACTTGTGACATCCTAATTCTAATATGCTCTGGGAATTCTTTGGGGGAAGTTCTGTGGCCTGTGTTACACAGGAGATCAGACTAAATGATCACAATTGTTCCTTCTGGCATTGGAACATATGGATATAGAGCACAAGCTTCTTTTTAATTAATGATACATTTTCTGGCATCCCTACTGTTCATCCAGGAGGACTGAGAAGTGCTTTAATATGAGCTTTCACCACAAGACAATTCTGCAGAAGACCTCTGAAAATTTCTGTTAGTTAAAACTCAGGTATCTTCCACTGTATTCTTGCTCTTGAAAGAGTTTTTTAGGAGCCCATTTGCGACATATGGGCTAAATCCTGCAGTCCTTAATCAAGCAAGACTGCCATTAAAGTCATGAAAAGTTTTTTACTGAATACAGACTTCAGAATATAACTCACTGAGAAGTGCATTTTTTTTTTAAAAAAATGGCCAATTGGTGATTACTTCAAGTTCCCTTCCTCGATTTAAAGAGAAGTTTCAGGGGGAAGAGGGATTTCTCCATTGTCTAGCATCTATTATTTATGTACATGAAAGAACACCTGTGAACATGTAGGATATGAATCATATTTTTTTACCCAAATAAATGGACTGAACTGTGAATGTACTGTGTACTCTCTTGTATTAGGAACTTATAAGCTGTGAATTTTTGCCACAATTACTTTTTGAAGTCTGCCTTCTTTCAGAGTGATTTATGGACCCCTTAGTATGGGCAAATTATTTGATAACACACAGCAGCCTTGGGCAAAAATAGATTTTTTAAAAAAAAATCCAGATCTGAGATAATACATTTTCTGTGAGATTGACTTGTTAACCCTTAAACTGACATTTTCCCTCCCACTGTGGCAGCCACAATGAATGAAAAATGGAAGACTGCAAATTGCAGCACCCTGAAGACTATCCACACTGGAGGTGTTTGAACTAAAATATGGTTACTCTTACTTAACAGTTTAATTAACTTGAAAATGGCTATGTGGGCTTTAGCATCATCAGAGTCTTTGCACGTTTCAGAATGTGTACGGAATTTTCCTGGTATGTCCGTGAAGAGATCTCAACACATGCAGGCACTGATGGATAGAGGCCAACTAGTGAAAATCCAGACACCAGGTGAATACTATACAGTATATTGTGATCTTATTGAAATGTTTAGGCCAGGTAATGAATTTTTATCTGACTAACCTACACGTTAGTGTTTATCATGAGTAATTCATTAGCAGTTCAAGGAGTTCCCCATCTCCATTCCCGTTCTATGTCTCAAACCTTGTCTCTTATCTCCTCTCATCCACCAGCCTTGAAACCCTAATCATAAAAATGTAGGACTGGAAGGGACCTCATTGATCATCGAGTCCAGTCTCCTGCACTGAGGCAGGACTAAGTATTGTCTAGAACATCTAGTCTAGTATTTGTCTAATCTGTTCTTAAAAACCTCCAATCACAGAGATTTCACAACCTCCTTAGGTAATGTGTACCCTTATAGTTAGGAAGTTTTCCTTATAGTTAGGAAGTTTTTCTTGCTGTACTTTAAGCCAATTACTTCTTGTCCTGTCCTTAGTGTTTAAGGAAAATAATTTATCACCCTCCTCCTTTTAGGAACTTGAAGACTGTGATCATGTCTCCTCTCAGTCTTCTCTTATCCAGACTAAATAAACCCAGTTTTTTCAATCTTTCTTTCTAGGTCATGTTTTCTAGACCTTTAATCATTTTTGTTGATTTCCTCTGGACTTTCTCCAATTTGTCCACATTATTCCCAAAGTGTGGTGTCCAGAACTGGACACAGTATTACAGTTGAGGCCTTATCAGTGCTGAGTAGAGTTGAAAAATTACTTCTTGTGTCTTCGCAAAAAGAAAAGGAGCACTTGTGGCACCTTAGAGACTGACCAATTTATTTGAGCATAAGCTTTCGTGAGCTACAGCTCACTTCATCGGATGCATACTGTGGAAACTGCAGAAGACATTATATACACTGTGTATATAATAGGTTCAGAATCCTTACTGAATTTGAGATATGTCACATCTACTGCTTCCCTCCTGTCTGGAAGGCTTGTTACCCTGTCAAAGAAGAATATTAGATTGGTCTGAAATGATTTGTTCTTGACAAATCCATGTTGACTGTTAGTTACCGTATCTTCTTTGAGGTGCTTACAAATGAATTGATTATTTTCTCCTTTATTTTTCCAGGTACTGAAGTTAAGGTGACCGGTCTATAATTTCCTGAATAGTCCTTATTTCCCATTTTATAGATAGGTACTATATTTGCCCTTTTCCGGTCCTCTGGCATCTCACTTGTCCTCCACAAGTTCTCAGAGTTAATCAGAATGGTCCAGAGGTCTCTTCAGCCAGTTTCTTAAGTATTGTAGGATGTATTTCTTCAGGCCCTGCCAACTTGAAAACATCTAACTTGTCTAAGTAATTCTTAACTTGTTCTTTTCCTATTTTAGCCTCAGATCCTACTCCATATACACTGATGTTCACTATCTTAGTGGTAGGGTGACCAGATGTCCTGATTTTATAGGGAGAGTCTTGATATTTGGGGCAATTTTATTATATGGGCACCTATTACACCCGACCCCCATCCCAATTTTTCACATTTGCTATCTGGTCACCCTAGTTAGTGTTCCAATCACTACTAACTTTTTTGGTGAAAACTGAAACAAAAAGGTATTTAATGCTTTGGCCATTGCTGCATTTTCTGTTATTGTCATTCCCCCCTCATTGAGTAACATGTATACCATGTCCTTGGTCTTCCTCTTGCTTCTCATGTATTTGTAAAATGTTTTCTTTTTACCCTTAATGTCCCTAGCTAGTTTTTTTTGTCTTTGTCTTTCTAATTTTGTTCCTACATGCTTGTGTTGTTTGGTGGGGAATTTTTTGTATCCATCCTTTGTAATTTGACCTAGCTTCCTATTATTATATGAGTCTTTTTGAATGTCAGATCATTGAAGATCTCCTGATTAAGCCATCATTTGTCTCTTACCATACTTCCTATCTTTCCTACACATTGGAATATTTTTCTCTTGTGCCCTTAATAATCTTCTTTTAAACACTGCCAACACTCCTGCACTCTTTCTTTCTTCTAGCCATGTTTCCCATGGGATCTTACCTACCAGTTATCTGAGTTTGCTTAAGTCTGCCTTCTTGATGTCCATTGTCTTTATTCTACTGTTTTCCCTCCTACCATTCCATAGAATCATGAACTCTATCATTTCACAATCACTTTTACCCAAGCTGCCTCCCACCTACAAATTCTCAACTAGTTCCTCCCTATATATTAGAATCAAATCTAGTATAGCCTCTTGCCTGGTTGCTTTCTTCATATTCTGCAATAAAAAAAGATAAAAAAGATATAATAATAATTTTACCTCCTTCTCCCACTCCCATGTCTGTGCATGCCTTCATTCTGTGCCCCATGGATCTGGTGTTTTTTTGCCTTCCTCTGCAGTGTGGGGCACTTGCTGCTTTGAATTAGAGTAAATGGTGGATTCCCTGTAACTTGAAGTTTTTAAATAAAGATTTGTGGACATTGTGACAGATTTCTGTTACCAGTCTGCCTGAGGTGTCAGGTGATCAGGCTGAGGCCGCAGGATCGTTAAGGGAGGATATGATGGAGCACACCAAGTAACTGAGTTTTAAAGCTTTATTGATAAAATAATAAAATAACAGCAGAGAGTGCTGGAGTGGGGGGATAGGGTTCCCAGATCACTCAGAGGAAGGAAGAAAGCGCTAGTGCCCCAAGCCCTAACCCACTTTCATACTCACACCTGCACTACCTGAGGCTGGCCAAGCCTGGGTGTAACATAAGAAGAAGAGGGGGAAGGGTGGACTGGAGTTCTTGTTCTGTGCACAGGTCGTCCAGGGTCCCCTGTTGATCTCCGATTTGCCTCAGCTCCCGGGAGGGTTTTTAAGTCCCTGGGGTCTCTTGGGGGCATCTCCTTCTGGGACCTTTGTTCCCCAAGCTCTGTGTACCAGTTCAAACTGACCAGCCATGGCTTCCTCAGCATTCCTAAAACACACCAGCTTCAGGGCCGTGAGACACTTATTTTTCTCTTGCTGACCTTGTTGTCTCACTCCTTTTCGTGGCCCCTGCAATTTTGTTCAGCAACTCTCCTTACGGCTGGTCGGGGGTGGGGGGGGGAAGGATTCCCTTGCTTCTGTCTTGGCAGGTATCAGAGTGTGTGCAATGGCTTTGGGCTGGAGTCAGCTCCTTACCTTTGGGTTTAGCTGGAACATCAGGTTAACCCGTTCCTTTCTCCTTTCCTCCCCCTTCAGCCTTTTGCCGCGTGTAAAGAAACCTTTCGTTCTGCATTCATACCTTTAACCCTTCCCAAAATTCTTTCCAATACAAACAACAGCATTATCAATATATGAGGCTGGTGTTTACCCAGGGGACTCCCGGGGGTGGGGGGGCAGCCATCTTGTGACAACATCAGTAACTCAGCCAGAGATTATGGGTTTATTACAGGAGTGGGTGAGTGCAGTGATGAGCTGCCAAAATCCTAACAACCAGTTCCCTCCTCATCCCATGAAGGGGTTGTGGCCCATCCCTGCCCCCTGGGACCATTGCCCCATCAAACCCTCCGTGTTCCCTGACGCCCCCCCAGGGCCCCTGCCCCATCCACACCCTCCTCTGTCCCCTGACTGCCCCCAGAACCAGGCAGGAGTGTCTCGTGGGCCACCGTAGTGGATGCCCCGACCCTAGGAGCCAGAGGGACCTGCCGGGGGGCAAGGTGCGGAGTCCTGGCAGTGCTTACCTGGGACAGCTCCCAGGAAGCATCTAGCAGGTCCCTCTGGCTCCAAGGGGTGGGATAGCGTAGCTGGGGGGGAGCAGGGGGAGCAGCTGCTCCCCCCACCAATCACTTCAAAAGTGGCGCCTTAGGCACCGACTCCATGGGTGCTCTGGGGTTTGAACACCCACAGGGAAAATTTGGTGGGTGCAGAGCACCCACTGGCAGCTCCCCTCTCTGCGCCCAGCCCCAGCTCACCTCCGCTCTGCCTCCACCCCTGAACGCGCTGCGCCGCTCTGCTTCTCTGCACCCCCCTGACTTCCCGTGAATCAGCTGTTTGCGCGGGAAGTCTGGGAGGGCTGAGAAGCAGGCGGTGGCTTCATGCTCATGCCCAGGGAGGCGGAGGCCAGCTTGGGCGGGGAGCAGTTCCCCTGCACACCCCCCGAGTTACCTGCTGCGGCGCGGGCGGCCCTCCTCGTCCCCCCACCCCACCCCAGCTCACCTCCACTCTGCCTCTGTCTCCCTGGGCTTGATCACAAAGACGCCACTTGCTTCTTAGCCCTTCCAGGCTTCCCACGTGAACAGCTGATTCGTGGGAAACTTGGGGGTTGGGGACGGACAAGCAGAGTGGGGCAGTGAGTTCAGGGGACGAGACGGAGGCAGAGCAGAGGTGAGTTGGGGCCAGGTGTGGGGCAGGGCGTGGAGCTGCCGGTTGGTGCTCTGCACCCACCTAATCCAGCCCCCGAGCACCCATGGAGTCAGTGCCTAAGGTGCCACTTTTGGCCGGTTGTTACATTTAGAAGCCCTTTTAGAACCGGTTGTCCCTCGTGGGACAACCGGTTCTAAAAGAGCTTCTAAATTTAACAACCAGTTCCAGTGAACCGGTGCGAACCAGCTCCAGCTCACCACTGGGTGAGTGAGGTTCTGTGGCCTCCAATGTGCAGGAGTCCATGATGATCATGATGGTCTTTCCCGGCCTTAAAGTCAATGAGTTTATGAAGTCAATGAGAGGCTCTCCACATACCTCACTGGGTACTGAATTAGGACCTATAGTCTCCCTCATTCAAAATGCTGAGCACTCTCTTCTCCAGTTGAATTCGGTGCATGTTGAGCTGGCTCAGCACCTTACAGGAGTGCCCAGCTTTTTCAGGTTTGAGCTCTCTGAATGGCTACACTGGATCAGACTAATAGTCTATCTAACCCAGTATCATGTCTTCTCACAGTAGCCAGTGCCAGATGCTTCAGAGGGAATGAACAGAATTGAACAATTATCAAGTGATCCATCCTCTGTCATCCAGTTCCTACTTCTGGCAATCAGAGGTTGAAGTTAACCCAAAGCATGAGGTTGCAGCGTGACCATCTTGGCTAATACTTACTGATGGACCTATCCTGCATGAACTTATCTAATTCTTGCTTGAACCCAGTTATACTTTTGCTTCCACAACATCCCCTGGCAATGAGTTCCACAGGTTGACTGCATTGTGTGAAGAAGTACTTCCTTATGTTCATTTTAAACCTGCTGTTTTAACCAAAAGCTATTTGTTTTATTCCACTATTACAACACTGTCCCCAGTGGTAAATACTGTCTATTTGTGGCATTTATATGGCCCCCATTATACTAGTATCTAAGACCTCACAGGCTTAAATGTATTTATTCCTCTAACACTGCATGAGGTAAGGCAGCGCTATTATGCCTATGTTATAGATGGGAAACTGAGGCACGGAGAGGCTAAGTGAGTTGCGTATGGTCACACAGGAAGTCTGTAGTGGAGCAGGGAATTGTCTCCAGGATCTCCTAGGTCTCAAGACAGTGCCTCAATCATTCAACCATCCTTCCTCTCTCTAATGGGCCATAGCACACTGGGTTGTTCTGTCATGCCATCCTGCCTTAATGGGAAGGATATTTTAGAAACCAGTTGTCATATCTAAGTGTGGGGTGCCCATCAAATAGAGCCCAGGCAGAGTCTTGACATTCTGTGGACTTCAGATTCTTTCCCAGTCTGGTGGTACTATGTAAAATACTTGTAAAATGTTTCAGAGTAGCAGCCGTGTTAGTCTGTATTCGCAAAAAGAAAAGGAGTACTTGTGGCACCTTAGAGACTAACAAATTTATTTGAGCATAAGCTTTCGTGAGCTACAGCTCACTTCATCGGATGCATTCAGTGGAAAATACAATGGGGAGATTTATATACACAGAGAACATGAAACAATGGCTGTTACCATACACACTGTAAGGAGAGTGATCAGGTAAGGTGAGCTATTACCAGCAGGAGAGCCGGGTGGGGGGGAAACCTTTTGTAGTGATAATCAAGGTGGGCCATTTCCAGCAGTTGACAAGAACGTCTAAGGAACAGTGGGGGGTGGGGAGGGGGATAAACATGGGGAAATAGTTTTACTTTGTGTAATGACCCATCCATTCCCAGTCTCTATTCAAGCCTAAGTTAATTGTATCCAGTTTGCAAATTAATTCCAATTCAGCAGTCTCTCATTGGAGTCTGTTTTTGAAGTTTTTTTGTTGAAGTATTGCCACTTTTAGGTCTGTAATCGAGTGACCAGAGAGATTAAAGTGTTCTCCAACTGGTTTTTGAATATTATAATTCTTGACGTCTGATTTGTGTCCATTTATTCTTTTACGTAGAGACTGTCCAGTTTGGCCAATGTACATGGCAGAGGGGCATTGCTGGCACGATGGCATATGTCACATTGGTAGATGTGCAGGTGAACGAGCCTCTGATAGTGTGGCTGATGTGATTAGGCCCTATGATGGTGTCCCCTGAATAGATATGTGGACACAGTTGGCAACGGGCTTTGTTGCAAGGATAGGTTCCTGGGTTAGTGGTTCTGTGGTGTGGTGTGTGGTTGTTGGTGAGTATTTGTTTCAGGTTGGGGGGCTAAAATGTGTGTTCTATTCCCTCTGGTGGTTGGTCCACATACAGGATAACTGCTCGCTATAGCTACCAGCAAGTGGAGTTACTCTTTTAGCTCAAGTAGTGGAGACCTGTACTTCAGTGCTGAAAGTTGTAGATTCAATCCCTGCTGAAAAATGTGGAGGAGGTGGTGGGGAAGCCAAAACGGAATTAATTAGTGGGCTTTCTGGTTCATAATTGGGATTAAGCCCTTATATTTTTAATGCAGGGCCTACTGGAATCAAAGTAGAAAGGGCATTTACACCAAATGATGCGGGAAAATATTGTTCCTTCAGCATCCTATCACTAAAGTGACACAGCAGGACAGCTCAGAACTGTTTGTATTGGAATAAATGAGGTAATACATTATTCTCCTCCTCTTGGGTTTCTCCTGCCAGAAGACCTCTTAAGGACTTCCATTTTGGTGGAGAAAACCCCATGAGCTCCATCCCCATGTGCCTGTTATCATCTAGTCAGTGTCCTGCTGGTAGCTATCTTCATGGGTACCTGCTTCCTAGGATAGAAAAGCAACAGGGAGGGTGGGTGAGAGAACCTAGGAAGGGAATGAGGGAAGCAGCCAGTCAGGGGAAGGCCATGAAAGGTCGGGGATAATGTTTACTCATGATTCCAGCTCTATGCTAAGTGTCTCATCCACAGCCCATTGGGGTCAATGGGTGTCTTTCCAGTGACTTCAATGGGCTGTGGATCAGGCCCTACATGACAACTTGATGAAATGAGAAAACTAAACTTTCATTCATTTGTCTTTTTCTATCACTGTTAACCCCCCAAATAAAGAGCTAAAGCCAGATACTCAGGTGCTGCACACTGGCCGAAGTAAGAGAATGACATATTCAGTGCAATGTATGTTCCTTAAATATCAGAAATGAAATGCCGGGGATGAAATTTAGCCCCTTGCTGTACATTTTGGCAGTATCTACTAATCAGATGAAGGGTTTTCAAACCTAGCCTCCAGTTTTGTGGTAAAGTTTTGTCCTTGAAATGAATTTCCCCCATTACCCCTGGTTTTGTACCAGCAGGTCATTCATCTCTTTCCTTTGCAATTCTGGGTGGGCAACATTGTGGGTAAAACTGGGCCCACAAAATGGAGATTCATTTTGAAAATCGGGCCCTTATTTGGTGTTTGAGATATGTGCTAGAGGCCCTGATATAGCAAAGAACCAAACATATTATTCGTTTTAAGCATATTTTAACTCCCATTGACTTAAAGAACATGCTTAAGTGCTTTGTTGAACTGTAGTGGGAGAGCCCTGCAACTCCCCTGTTGTTAGAAATAATTGCTATCAACTAACTTCCTCATTCTTTGTATCTACAAAAAGAACAATAATATTAGTATATTGCAAGTATTCCCCACTGGCACATTGCAATTCATTTGGAGGTTCTGCTGAAGACATTTACAAAATCACATTTCTTTATCAACAGCCTGTACAAAGTTATTTCGAGAAGCTACAATGAACAAGACAACCTTTCAATAATACTTTGTCAACATGCTTCCCCTCCCTGTGTCGAGGCAGATAAAACAACGGTAGTGAATACTGTGCACCCAGAGCCTTCTATTAAATAAAACAGTGGTTGAAAAATAGTCAGTACAGACCTAGCAGCTTCTTCTCCCACTTGTTTAATGTTCGTGCACCTGGATGCATATACACTCATGTTCACTTGTTTTGTGACGCTGGAATTAAATACACCCTGACTTGCATATTCACAATCTGTGACAAACTGAGTAGTAGCATTACTCTCTGGTTTTTATTCCGTTTTTCATGCATCGGGCTCCAGTGTTGTGCAGTGTCTGGGTTCAGCCACAGAATCTGTGCTGGCCGATTGGCTCTGCTCAGCAGAAGGTGCCACTCCTGCCGAGAGCCAGTAGAAGCTATTGTAGATGCTTTCATGGGAGCTGGGGATAATTCAGTCTGCCTAAAAAGACATAAGCTAATTTTGAAAGAAATCCTCTTGCTGTTGTCTGCTATAACACATTCAATTTAGATAAATACTTCAGCGGAGATTTCTTATGCATAATATATGCTGCTAAACAAATAGAAGCATGACCAGAACATTAATAGTATCCACATGATTGCTTAGGTTTAGCACCCTGGCTGTCCAGTGTTTTATCTAAACTCTGGCAAACAAAGGCAGAATCAGAAAATTAACAATTTTCAAGTGACTGCTGAAGTTCAAAGAGTTCTTGTATTTTAATAACAAGCACTGAACGTGTTCCATGGACATGTTAGCCCACTGATCTATATGTTAATTAGGCTGTAATTTGAAAGGGAAGAATGACTCTACTGCTTTCATCTCATTTCCAGCACAGGCAGCCACGATTAGGCTGCACCACCCCTGCATATTCTGGGCTAGATTGTGCCCATGCTTGTGTGGTTGAGTAGCAGGAATTAAACCCCTACACACACTTCTTCCACTTCTAGTGTAAGATCAGTCTGGATGGCAGCTCCCAGGGTGAGAGTGGCGGAAGCAGCCAAGCAGGAGAAAGCCATAAAAAGCCTGGGGTGAAATCTACTCACTTGCTATGAGAGCAAGAGTTGCAGGTAGCTGGCTACACATGTGGATAGATCAATCTATCTCTCATGGCATCTAAGCTCCTGTAAAGACTATGTCCCTTGCTTCTTGCTACCCCATTCCCTCCGCCACGCAACAAAGGGGCCCCAGAGGAACTCAACTCTCTCCAAAACACAGTGTCTCCCAGCATCTTATCCAAAGAAGAGCTCTGTGTGGCTCAAAAGCTTGTCTCTCCCACCCAACAGAAGTTGGTCCAATAAAAGATATTACCTCAGGCAACTTGTCTCTCTAGGGTCTCCCAGAGGTATTCATAGGGCAGTTCAAGTTACATACTACCCTAAGGGTACATCTAGCCCACGATGAATTCCATTTGAATTACAAAGAGTCCGGTGGTACTTTAAAGACTAATAGTTTCATTTGGACATTCCGTGGGTAAAAAATGCATCTGAAGAAGCGGGTTTTTTTTACCCACAAAGCTTATGCTCAAATAAATCTGTTAGTCTTTAAGGTGCCACCAGACTCCTTGTCATTTTTGTGGATACAGACTAACATGGCTACCCCTCTGATACCTGACTCCATGTGAACTGGGATCTTTCAGTATAGTCCAAACACCTGGAATCCAGTGGGGTGTGTTTATAACACTGAACATATAGAATGTGAGGCTCCAGTGTTGGGTGAAGAACACTTTATTCTGCTCTGTGATATGAACCATAATTTTTAACAGGAAATGGGAATTAAAGATTCTGGCTTTCACTGATTAATCATGCACAAGAACACCTTGGAGAAATAACCACTGCAAGCTCTGAACTACCCACTTGAACAGAAACACTTTGGAGTGGGGGGAAGCATGAGGTGATGCTGCTACTGAGCAACAGTAAAAAGCAAAATGCTGGCGAAGCTCTCAGTGGAAGTGATAAAACATGTTCATTTCGGTATTCGCTGGGCTGTTCAGACCAAACCTGGAAACAAAGCTGCATGCAAGTGAATATTTCAAAATATTAGAGCTACTTGTCATTTTCCTAGCTGGGAATAGTTCTGGTTGGCAAAATATTTGATATTATTTCTCACTTTCTGTTCCGGTCTTTTGTTCGGTGCTGATTGAACTTTTCAAAACATTTCATCATTGATATCTTGGCGAATGTATCACCAAATAACTGCATGTAGAGGAATTTCTGTGGGAGTGTATGATGGACTGGGGCCAGGTGTCTTGTGAAAATATACCAGACCACCTCCTCATCTGGTGAAAATCAACATAATTGTATTGAAATCCATGGAGCTGAGATGATATACACCAGTTGAGGACCTGGCACATTTTGAAGGAATAAGCGATATCGTTCCTTTGGGGTCAGAGGCCTGGAGCTGGCCTGGCTGTCTGATTAGCCTATCCTGTTGCACCTAAGACAAAGGTGGTGCTTAACTGGCTGATCCTTATGTAAAGAAAACAGCAGGAGGGGATGGAGGAGGAGGAGCGGGAACTGTAACACCCTGCAGGAAACCGAGGGGTTAGAGGTGGTGTCCAGGAGGATTGCTACTAGAGTTACTACTGATGGGAAGTGCTCCAGAAAACCAAACAGACAAGAGATGGGGACTGGTTGGGAGCTCTGAATTGCCAAAGTAAGAGCCAGAAAATCTGGTTACTAGAATTACTGATGTGAAAGACTAATTTGGGGAAAAGGACTACGATGCTAGCACAGAGTTTGAAGTAAGAGTCTGCAAGGGCTTGATTATGTTTTGTTCATTTTTTCATTGCTCAGTGAAAGAAACTATCCCAGCTAAGAAATAGCTTCCCTGGGTTATTTGAGAAAACTTGGTTGAACCACTCAGAGTGAGATGACCCCCATTTGGACACTCAGATCAACACTTTGAATCCTTGGGCTGAATCCTATTGACTCAAAATCAATAAAAGTTTTGCCATTGATTGCAAGTGGGTCCAGGATTTGGCCCTGGAATCTTAGGGGATGTCTATACTACCCGCTGGATCGGTGGGCAGCAATCCATCCAGCGGGTGTTGATTTATCACGTCTAGTCTAGACATGATAAATCGACCCCTGAGTGCTCTCCCATTGACTCCTGTACTCCACTGCCGTGAGAGGCACAGGTGGAGTTGATGGGGGAGTGGCAGCAGTCGACTCACTGCAGCAAAGACCCCGCGGTGAGTAGGTCTAAGTACGTCGACTTCGGCTACGTTATTCACGTAGCTGAAGTTGCGTAACTTAGATCAATCCCGCCGCCTAGTGTAGACCAGGCCTTAGTGTTTCACATAAGAACATAAGAATGGCCACTGTGTCAGACCAATGGTCCTCTAATCCAGTATCCTGTCTTATAACAATAGCCAGTGCCAGATGCTTCAGAGGGAATGAACAGAACAGGACAATTATTGAGTGATCCATTCCCTTTCATTCAGGGCCAGCATCTAGCAGTCAGAGGCTTAGGGACACCCAAAGCATGGGGTTGTGTCCCTCATCATTTTGGCTAATAGCCATTAATGGACCTATCCTCCATGAACGCATCAAATTCTTATTTGAACCCAGTGATACTTTTGGCCTTCGCAACATCTCCTGAGAACTAGTTCTACAGGTTGACCGTGCGTTGAGTGAAGAAGTATTTCTTTATGTTTGTTTTAATCCTGCTACCTATTAATTTCATTGGTTCTTGTGTTAGGCAAAGGTGTAAACAACACGTCCTTATTCACTTTCTCCACATCAGTCATGATTGTATAGACTCTGTCATTTCCCCCCTCAGCCGTCTCTTTTCCAAGTTGAACAGTCCCAGTCCTTTTAATCTCTCCTCATGTCGAAGGTGTTCCAGACCCCTAATCATTTGTATTGCCCTTCCCTGTACTTCCAATTGGAATATATCTTTTTTGAGATGGGGCAATCAGAATTGCGTGCAGTATTCAAGGTGTGGGTATACCATGGATTTATATAATGACTTTATGATATTTACTGTCTTATAATCGATCCCTTTCTTAATGATTTCTAACATTCTGGCAGCTTTTTCTGGACACTGCGGTACATTGAGTGGATGTTTTCAGTTGCAGGGTGAATCCACTGAGTAACATTGAGCTCCTATAAATAAAGACACTCATTCCTTGCAAGCTAGTTAGAATTTTAAGGCTGCAGAAAGATTGATGCTGAAATGAACATTAGTAGAAAGAAACAGCTCATGTTTGTGACTATTTGTGACCCTGGGCTGATATCTGTGGACATGGAATGACTGGGGTGATCCTGATTTGGGGTTGGTTTCTTGTTCCTTTTTGCACATCCTTGTGGCCTTTCCCAGAACCATATCAATGAAAGATGAAATTGACCTACTAGGCCACCTTTCCAATTTCCTTGCTAGTGCATTATCACTTCCTAGGGCATAGGTTCTGAGCATAGGTTCCTAGGGCATAGGTTCACAAACCAGTATCAGAGGGTCACGACCACCTTATGACTAGATGGGGAAGTGTCGCAAAATGTATGGGATGGGTTGTTGTAACATGGAGTCCTGCTATGGAAAAGGTTGTGTGTGCTTAATCTATTGATTGTGTATTGATTAGGTTATTGATTTAGTTTGCCCAGTTAGCAGTCTATAATTTAGTAGGTTCTCATCCCAAGATCAGTAGGGTACCAGATGTCCCGGTTTTATAGAGACAGTCCCGATATTTGAGGCTTTGTTGTATCTAGATACCTATTACCTCCCACCCTGTGTCGTGACTTTTCACACTTGCTGTTTGGTCACCCTAAAGCTTAGGCCTCAGTATTAGCAGAGTTACTGCTTTGGGAGCCCCGTGAGATATAGCAATGACAATAACCTTAGGTAAGACCCTCTGTAACTGTAAAAGTTTTATTATTATAATGATTAGTCGAATAAGTAAAACAATCCAAACAAGCAAAGTGAGATAGTACAACACTGTAAGAGCGACCAGCACCATTACATGTATATACTTACTCATTCCTTGGGGAGAGCTCTAAAGGTTGAGACAGAACCTAGTTTGAACTTGGAATGCCAATGAACAACTCCAATAGCTGTTCCTGAGACAAATTGTTTTATAGGTCTCAATGTCCCTCATATGTATGTAGGCATAGCTCTTCCCTCCTTTACCATATCTTAACTTCCTCACCCTCATAATGTTTGGGTGTCCTTATCCCATAGGTTAGTATATTAATTAAGTTAAGCTCATTAACATATACAGCAGCTGGGATTACTATGTTTATCTGCAGTTAGGCATCTTCTGATAAAAAATACTCTAAACTGGTACAAACTGCCTTCTTGCACCACTTTTGATTATTACAAAACAATAAGCAAAATCTTATGCCATCTTGTGACTTAAGGTTAACATTAGTTTGCTTGCTTATCCTAACTTACTGAGCAACTATTCCTACTCAGGCTATAAGGCCTTATGTTAACTGCCTAAGTTATTCTTATAAGTCTGGGCCTATATATCTCTTGTGTTTCTGCTCTCAGTTCCTTACCCCTTTATTTTATGATTATTCTATGGGCTACACCTGAGATCCACTAACTTAGAAGTTCATCCTTCAGCGATGTATCCAATCTAGTTCTAAATGTCCTCTGTGATGGGGGTTCTCAAATGGGGGCATTTCTCCCAATCTCCTGATTGAATTTTCCTGAATTTTCATCCCATGAAAGCAAGATCACAGTGCCTTACACAGACAAGAAGGATCCTGTTATAGGCATACCTCCACAGGACCAAGCTGAGTCACCAGCCTCTTGCGAGACCCTGGTTAGTGCTGCCGTTGTCACTTCTCTGCTCCACAGGTGACCAGCAACCCCACCAGCTGAGCCATACCGACAAACATTATTGAATCTAAACTGGCCACTGGCATGTCCCTGACCTCCACCAACCAAAGTGTGAGAATGAATGTCTGCAGTTGGAGGCTTCTGAACACCACTGGGCAGCAGGTAAGTTAAAATCTCTGACTGACCTCTAATTTTAAATGTAAGTAACATTTTTCCCCACCGCTAATTTAAAATGACAGCTATTATGTCAGTGCTCAGCAATGTCAGCTGCTGCCAGAGGTCAGATTAAATTAAAAGGGAAGGTCCAGAAAAGCAACTTTTATTATCTCCCAGAAAGGTCGCACTCTTGATCTTTCATGGTAAACTTAGATTTTTTTTTTTGCACATGTGATTTTTGATTTATATTCTGGGCTTAAGATATTAAGTTTTACACTCATGTCAAAGCCCCAGCAATGCTTGGTATCTACATAGAGTGTGATACTAAAAGACTCCTGTGTACCCTGACAAGGTCTCTCTCTGAGTCCAGCAATAATCAGCTAGACTTGTGGGATCCTTGAAAGGTCTGCCAACAGATTTTAGCCTCCCTCCGGAAGGCAATTACTGTGCCATCATTTGAAGAGAGTGACCTATCTGCTTTTGGCATGCCTTTTCAGTTGCAGGCATGAAGTCCGGTTTTGAACTTGCCGTACTACCACCATGTAATGAAGCCCTAATAGCCAGTGCCATTAGTGCATTGAGCTGTCACATGCCTGCCAAAAGTCAATGTTTAAACAGAGGCTCCAGAATGGAAAATGCCTTTGTCTGTTCTAATTAGGATCAACACTTTTGCTTTCTTAATCAAAAGCTGTTTGCTTTGCTATCTGGGTCTGGCAACAGCAGAATGTGTTAAGAAAGCAAGTGATTCATTCAAGTTTCTTCATTATCCCATGTTTTCCACCTAACATGCATTGCCTGGAAAAGGAAAAGAAGAAAAAGCCTTCGTTCTCGCTCTTCTTGCTCCAGTAAGAGAATTCTTTCCTCTGGGAAGAGATACTCCCCAGCCTTTGGCATCTGCAAAGCACTATTGTCGTTTCCTTGTCAGCCTTTGCATGTTGATTAGCTCCATTTGCCCCTCACAGCCATTTCGTTCATTCTCCTCCTCTGAACTCTGCTACCTTATGAAGAGGAGTGTCAATGATGTGTTCATTTCAGTAACAGACACTGGGCAATTCCGTACTCACTGTCTCTGTTTTCTCTTTTAAGGACTGACCCTAGGCCTGGTGATATTGAATGGTGCTTTGCTATTGATTTCACTGGATTCAGGGTCAGGTTTTTAAGGAGTATTTTCATCAGCCCAAATTTTTTAAAAAAGGTCTAATCTGGGGGCTAGCAGGGTTTTCACAGGGGTAGACTGCTAGTGTGAATCCAGGTCGGGTTGGCACTGTTCTACCTTTATGGTTATCTTTAGTGGCCTTTGAGGAATGGGTTTGGTGGTCTCAGCTCAGTCCCATTGCTGGAGCATAAAAGGCCTGATTTTCAGAGGTGCTGAGCACTGACTGGCTTGACTTCAATTGTTGGTGGGGATGCTCAACAGTGCGGAAAGGTGTCTGCATCACCCACATTGGAACTCATTGGTGCCCTCACTGGGAGTCTCACTGGAGAGGCTGAGGACTGAATGGAATTGGAAAAATGAATTAACTAAAGGCAGTGCCTCTCTGACTGAGGGATGACACACACTCGGATTGAAGGTGGTGCAGCTATGTTGTATGTCTTACCTGTTCTATGGATAAACAAAGGAACTGAGACTTCTGGGCTCTCAGTCAGGCATGTTTCCTGAGCATTAAATTCACACCAAGAAGTCACGGTAAGAGGGAAAGAAAGAGAAAAAAATGGAGGGTTTTTTTGTGCTCTGAAATGGCACCCTTGCAATTGCAGTTTTCACACACGATTAAATAGTTGTGCATGTATCTCTAGCACATTATTTATTTATTTAGTTTAGTTGAGCCCATGGCATGTGGAAGCAATGCAAATAGTCATGTGTACTACCCACTTCATAGTAACTGGACCATGACTTCACATAGCAACATAGGGTGTGGAAGGGAGCAAGCCTCTCTTTGTTGATTTAAAGGCCATCCAGGATCCCAGCCCCTGAGCTTGGCACCATGCCTTTGAAGAGCTGTGGCTAGATGACACAGTGTAGTATTATGTGAAAAAGTGAGCCAAAACAGTATGCTTAGTTTTCTATGTACTATATACCTACACCCTTGTACTGGCATCTAGTGCTGAATATCTGAGAACCTAGCATGTACCCTTTCTGTTAGGCTGTAAATTGATTCATGTTGCAAACAATGTACTTCTTTTTTATCTGCTCTCTCTTCATGCCATCCTGGTTCCCAGTTTCTCATTAGCAACTCCAAGCCACAGAGAAAATATCTTCTCTGCTAAATAGGTGTACTGAAGAGAAGAACATTCACACTGGCCACAGAATTGTAGCTAGTATGTATGGGAATGGAGAGTATTTATTTATTTAGAAATAAATACTCCAGTTCTCCTGCAATGAGTTGGGTGTTTCCCACCTGTGTCTGACCAGGGAGGTGGGGGGTAAGGGGAGGATCCTAATTAAAGGGAGGATGCGAAATCTTTGAAGTAGGGCAATCTCTAGAAATAGAGTGGAGGTTGCCCAGAGTAGAGCAGCCTGGGCAGGAGGGGCTGCAGAAGATGACTTCAAGAAGGTTTTAGATTGTGGAGAGGGTCCTGGGTCTAGGGTTGAACTGTAAACAGAGGTGACTGGTTGTAGGTGGGAGGAGACCCAGTGAGGAGGATTATGAGAGATGACCTACAGATTGAGTGATTCTGGCGGACTGGTGATAACATGAGACCTCTTTGAAGGGGGATTTTGAGGGTTAAAGAACCAATAAAGGGTTACTCAAAGTAGCAAAATGTGCTGGATTTTTGCCATTGGACAAGAAAAAGAAAAACAGAGGGGGGAAACAGGTGTCTAGCAGGATTTGAGTTGTGGCATCTGTCCTTCTGGGTTTGGCAGTCGGGACAGATAAAGGAATGAGGAGGGATACTGAGGTACGGCTTGCTTGCAGTGCTGGGACCAGCCAGGGTGGGATGCTCAGTGACAGTAAACCTGTTACACCTGCTCACCTTCATTCTGTTGCCTCAGCACTTTGATTAATTCTGTTGTTCAGCTGTGATCCCTACAGTAGTATCTTCCACTTCACAAGTGTCATCTGAGGGTAATTGATCAAGAAAAGAATTTTAATGTAATAGATTATGTCTTTTATACAAAGGATGTTGCTCTGGTCTTTTCAAAATAGAGTGGCTTCTACTTGACTGCTTAAGTGGTAATTGCTCTCTTTATAGTAATTATCTGAATGAGGTAGGTGACTGACATTGATTGGTATTAGTGACTGTGTCGTGAGTTCTTCCTGTTCGTGACCTGAAGCTTTTAGATAATGAGATTTTTCCTCCTCAGGGTAATAGATGTTTTTAGCTCTAGGCAGACACATTTACATGGAAGCATTAGTCATATTTTTATTATATGTATCACTTCTACTTCCTATTTGGTTGTCTAATAAACACTGTTTGTTTAAAGTTGGTGATGGAATTCTATTTGGGTCAGATTCACCCAGTGCAGTGGGCGGAAACAGAGGTGTATGCACCACATGAATTTTATTCTGATGGTTTAAGTACAATTTAAATGGCATGTAATCCTTGTTCTGGCGCTCTGTGCAGGGGTTAGTTTTACCCATGAGCGTGACGTGGGGTGCAGTCCTTGTGCTGATTCTTTGCACCAGGGGTGAATTTCATTCCTTATGTGTTGCCACAGCTTTTTTCTTTTCTAATTGGCTGCTCTGTACCTATCACACCACTGGGACTTTTGGGGCTGGTTTTGCTGGACGTACATGTTTATGGAGCAGGTTTCTAGAGTTCTGATGAGCATACATTTGTGATAGCTTAGTGTTTGTATTTAACATTCTTGAAAGCATGGCTGATCCATAGTCCATGTTGGACACAGTAGTCAATGTAACTGTTTCTGATTGCAGGATTGGGGCCCTAGATAAGCAAAGTCTTAAATAAAAAACATTCTCAACAGTTCATATTTTGGTGCTGTGAGACTGTATTTAAAGATCAAAGACCCTGGTTCACCAAAGCATTTACGTACATGCTTATGTGATGACCATCATCTTGGTTGATACCTGGAATTGAACTGGTGATCTCCAGAGCAAAAAGCATGCTTATTTAACAACTTGAGCTAAGAAACAAGGTATTGTAGGTGTAACATATTCACATCCTATCTGAATTGATCATAGATGGGGACAGGTTACATACACAGAACAATTGGTTACTCTTGTAGTAAAGAGACAGAGCCTGAAGCACTGGGACTGGTGCAACATTTAAGGCCTAAACCAAAAGCTATAAACCCAAGTTAGGCCATGCATTAAAGCAAATGTTTAGAAGTTTATTGTTTAGCACATAAAGTTATTGTTACTGTACTAGGCACTAAATCTTTATGTACATATATTTCAGCTAGGACATATACATTTTAATTTAGTACAAAATAAGATGGCTGTTAGGATATAGATATTCAGGCCTGTCTGCAAAGGCCTGTACTTTATGAATTTAGGGTGTATTCTTATCACTTGGCTAGTTAGAGGTATAAAAGAAAGAATCAAAATCACTGTCTGCCAGTGTAAGGGCCTTCTCTTACTGTGGCAGTCTGAGGCCCTGTGCTTAGGCTAAGGCCTTTGGCTAAGCAGCAGAGGCAGCCATAAGCTGGGAAGCGACCGGTCACATCCTCACATTCCAAACTAGTCACATTGAAAGAAGGTGCTATTGGGCTGTTAGGAATACACTCCTGTCCTGATAATGCCTATCGCCTCCAGAGAAAGGGAAGTGCCTAGAAAATGTAAAAGGAAACTTCGTTTGATAGCATCCTGTCTGGCAAGAACTCACTTATCAATAGCTGGGATGTGAAATCCTCACTTCTGTATTGTTTTGTTATTATAGTTCCCACTTTGCTTTTGTTTGTCTGTATAATCTCTGTCTGGTTCTGTGATTGTTTCTGTCTGCTGTATAATTAATTTTGCTGGGTGTAAACTAATTAAGGTGGTGGGATATAATTGGTTACATAATCATGTCACAATATGTTAAAATTGGTTAGTTAAATTTCAGGAAAATAATTGGTTAAGGTATAGCTAAGCAGAACTCAAGTTTTACGATATAGTCTGCAGTCAATCAGGAAGTGAGGGGGTGGGTGTGTGAGTGGGGGAGATGGGAACAGGGAATGGGGGTAAGGAAATTGGAATCATGTTTTGCTAAAGGGGGAAATGGGAACAGGGAATGGGGGTAAAGAAATTGGAATCATGTTTGGCTAAGGGCAGGAATGGGAACAGGGACACAGGTGTAAAGCTCTGTGGTGTCAGAGCTGGGAAGGAGGATACTAAGGAAGGAAACTGGAATCATGCTTGCTGGAAGTTCACCCCAATAAACATCGACTTGTTTGCACCTTTGGACTTTGGGTATTGTTGCTCTCTGTTCATGCGAGAAGGACCAGGGAAGTAAATGGGTGAAGGAATAAGCCCCCTAACAATGGCTTGACAAAATAATAAATAAAAATGTTTTGCTCAAAATATTAAAAACAAAAACGGTAACAAATATTATAAGACGAGTAAGGTGGTACGTATGTTGTTCATTTCCGGGTTTTTTTTATTATTATTTTTAAATGTCAGGGCATCTTGCCGTAAGCCTTTGTTTGGCCCGGGGGGCAGGGGAAAAGTTCTACTGCTGACCAAGCTCATTCACTGTAATGGGCATACAGGCGTTACTATACCCACAAAACGCCCAGGGCACCAGTACCGTGGTTCGTCAGCAATGAACCTGGCCAACCACCTTCGCCGCCAGCTAAGTCTGTGGCTTTTTTGGGTTGTGCCATTAAGGTATGCTGGGTTAGCTGCCTGCACAGAGTTGAGACAGCACACTAAAAAACCACACATGCATGCAAGCCAACTAACAACACTGGTGACACTTGCATCTATTCATATACAATAAGCACAGTGCATTACACATCGAAGCAGGGCATGAATTTAAGGTTAAGCATGTGCTTAAGTGATTCCCTGAATAGGGATGGACTTACGGCTGTGCCTGAAGCAGTAAGGTCTTGGTCCTGAATATTGAAGTTGATGGGAATGTTGCTTTAGGCTTCAATGGGAACAGAAGCAGACACAAAAATACCTTATGTTTCATGTTTAGGTAATCATACAATGGATCGGGCTTTTTAAATAAAAAAAAAATTCTGGATGTTAAGCTAAAATGTGTATGGTGATGGAAATATCATGCATATTTTTACCAGTCTGTGCTGAATATGAAACAGCACCAGAAAACAGTTGGGCTAAGTATGTCAACTGGTTTAGTCCAGGTGTGTCATTCACTATTATAACCTTCATGATGCTCAATATGCAAACCGTGCATCTTGGCTGGCAAACAGATATTGTCTCAAATACTGATGACGCTCCAGGACTAACCTTCACTCCAGTTATGGTCCATGGCCAAGCTCCCATTGCTGTCATTCACAGTGGTATTGAGACCCTCTGTGAAACGCCACTTGCTCACATGGAATAGATGTCGCTCACTTCAGTGTTGTGGCCTCCTCAGCAGCAAACTCATAACATGAGCTCAAACTACCAATGTCGGTCAGTCAAGATTGTAGGGCAATGCGTCCAAAATGAATGTGATGACAATATTTCCAGACAGCCTTTCCTAAACTTAGTTGACAAAGAAAGTGGCATAATTTGGCCATTTTTATTTGTATGATTAAGGAAAGTTGGCAAGACTTCACCCCCTCCCTGCCCATTCATTAGATTAAAGTCCTGGTCAGTGTCTCCAGAGGACCATTGGCACTTACATGTCAAGGTAATAGGCAACTTGGAAATAACCTAGACAGGAAATGCCCATAATTACAGTGTAAGCAGGTACATATATGACCAGAATTTTTTTTTCCACTTGTTGGGCCAGATCCTCAGCTGGTGCAAATAAACAAAGCTCTATTAAGTTCAATGTAGCTAAGTTGATTTACACCAGATGAGGATCTGGATCCTAATTTTTAAAAACTCCTTCCCTCACCACCTTTCTGCTTTATTTACTGGTTCCCATGGTACAGTACTTGAACCAATTAGACAAGTGAAAGAAAAGACTTTTTGAACTAGAAAGAAAGAGAATGTCTGAGTGGATTCTGTGGTAAAGGCTGCATTGCAGTGCCTCACTAGTAGTTTATCATATTCTCTCTGTGTGAAATTCACTGTATGGGGCAGGGGAATCATGGGTTCCAATGTTGCAGTGTTCCAGGAAAGAGCAAGTGTTATGTGTTTAAGGCAAGAAGGAAGGGTGGTTGAAGCATGAAGGGACATATGAATCTTTAGCGCATCTGGCACGTAAATATCTTGCGATGCTGGCTACAACAGTGCCATGTGAACACTTGTTCTCACTTTCAGGTGACGTGAACAAGAAGCGGGAGAATTGTTCCTGCAAAGGTAAACAAACTTGTTTGTCTGAGTGATTGGCCGACCAAGAAATAGGACTGAGTGGACTTGTAGGCTTTAAAGTTTTACATTGTTTTATTTTTGAATGCAGTTATTTTTTGTACATAAACCTACATTTGTAAGTGCAACTTTCCTAGTAAAGAGATTGCACTACAGTACTTGTATTACGTGAATTGAAAAATACTATTTCTTTTGTTTTTTACAGAGCAAATATTTTTAATCAAAAATATAAAGTGATCACTGTACACATTGTATTATGTGTTATAATTAAAATCAATATATTTTAAAATGTGAAAAACATCCAAAATATTTAAATAAATGGTATTCTATTATTGTTTAACAGTGCGATTAATCACAGTTAATTTTTTTAACCGGGCGATTAATCACAATTAGTGTTTTTAATTGCTTGACAGACCTAATTTTGAGTCAGCCAAACATTTTGTTTCAACAAAATCAAAACATTCCATTTAGATTTCAACCATTTAAAAACACTTAAAAAAATTCAATAAATGGAAAGTTTGAAACAGTCATTTCAAGCTGAAAAATCAAAACATTTTTATTTGACCACCTGGAAATGAAACACTGGGTTTTTTTTTCAATTTTTTTCCCCCAAATGAACAATTTGCAACATCAACACATATGTGCAAACCATTTCAATGTCAAGGAGCATTTTGTTCCCAAAAAAGGAGTTTGGGCCTGAAAACTTAACCCAGCTCTCGTTAAGACAACTAATATTCACATAATGCATGTGCCATTAATAAGATAATGGATATGTGAGAGTAGGTGAAGGAGAAAACCCAGTTTCAATTGATCTACAACAGCACTTTTACTATTTAAATTAAATAGGATGCTACTATTAGCACCAATCAAGGACGAGGCCCCATTGTACTCGGCACGGTACAACTACAGAGCAATGGCCAGTCCTTACCCTGGAGTTTACAATCTAAATAGAAAAGATAGACAAGGGGGAGAGGAAAGAGATGTAACATACAAGTAGAGTGAGCAATGAGCTGGGCTGTAAATGTCATATTAATGGATTGAGGTTTTGGGGGGCAGGGTGTGTTTGTTAGGACTGGATTAGCTCAATTGAAAAATGAGGGGAAGGGTATGAAGGGCTGGTGGAGGGAGACTGAGGTGAAGAGGCTGTAAGGAGCAGCCTGAAGGGGGCTGGAGGAAACAGGCAATCAGCATAGGGCAGGGAACATCCAGGCAAGACTGTGGCAAACTTTCCCATGAGAGTTTCTGAATTCCTCACAGTCAGTGATGTATTTTATATTCATGGCAGTCCTGTGTATACAGATCTATTATCACCATTTTACAGGTGGGGAACTGAGGCACAGGGTAGATTAAGTGACATGTCGAAGGTCACACAGGGATTCTGTGACTGAATGAAGAATTGAGTCCCAGTCTAGTATCTATCCATATGATGTTCCTTTCTCCCTGTAGTAAGAAAATATGTAACAGGTTGTATAAGATAAAAAAATGCAGGAAGAAAGTGTCAATATTCACGTTAATACATTTAAATATTTAAATTATTTTCTTCATAAAACAAGCACCATGGAACGCCAGTGTTTAACAAATCTGTGTAATCTTTCATTACAGAATCTCTGTAAAGGAGACATTTTACATCACAATGCCTAGTAAATTGCCACATGCTGATTGGCCATTAAATAACAATAATGTAGCAGGAGCAAGGCAGCCAATTACGTTAAGAGATGGAGACACAGTTGCAGCAGTTAAGGTTTCCCTTGTATGTGATTATCTAGTAGCTGTAAATTTCAAATGGACAACAGGAGCATTTGAAAATTTGGCTCTGCTCTGGAAATACAGCATTGGGAAGCTGTTCCTGTTACAAATCTAGAGAACATTTACTAATTTGGATTTTATGAAGAACTTCTCTGAGCTATACTTCTGAAATCCAGCATCACCAGATGCTCTGTGTGCTTCCAGCCTTTGCGGTTTTGAATACAGATGTATGCCAAGGAAATAATGCTCAGAGTCCAGAGAACCTTATCAAACTGCTCACATCGGGGAGAATTCCCCCAGTGATTCATTTGAATAATTGTATTCATCAGTCACCAGTTTGTTGACTGGTTTAGAACACAAGAATGGCTACACTGGGTCAGACCAAAGTTCCATCCAGCCCAGTATCCTGTCTGCTGACAGTGGCCAATGCCAGGTGCCCCAGAGGGAGTGGACCTAACAGGTAATGATCAAGTGATCTCTCTCCTGCCATCCATTTCCACCCTCTGACAAACAGAGGGTAGGACACCATTCCTTACCTATCTATCCCTTTGGCAGGCAGTTAAAAAAATGACATATCCATAAGATAAAGAGTGTCAAAAACAATTTCCTTTTGGGTCTGCAAGTGATAAATACATAGCTGTTTTTTTTATCAGTAGATCTCTCAAAAAACTTTGCAAAAGAGGTTATTATCATTGTCATATATAGGAGAAACTGAGGCAAAGGGAGGGGAAGTGGCTTACCAAATTTCTCCCAGAAAGCCACTGGCCAAGTCATCACAATAGATGTGAGGGTCTCAACACTTCCAAAGTGCTGTAACTTAACCCCGCATCTATTATCAGGATCCTGATCAAAGGTGCATTCATAGATTCTTAGTGTCTAAGGCCAGAATGGAGAATTGTGATCATCTAGTCTGATCTCCTGTAAAACACAAGCCAGAGAACTTCCCCAAAATAATTCCTGGAGTAGATTGTTTAGAAAAAAAATCCAATCTTAATTTAAAAGTTGCCAGTGATGGAGAATCTACCACAACTCTTGCTAAATTGTTCCGATGTTGAATTACTTTCACTGTTAAAATGAATGCTTTATTTCCAATCTAAATTTGACTAGTTTCAACTTCCAGCCATTAGATCATTTTACACCTTTCTCTGCAAGACTGAAGAGCTCATTATTAAATATTTGTTTCCCATGTAGATACTAACAGACTGTAATGAAGTCACCCCTTAACCTTCTTTTTGTTAAACTAAATAGACTGAGGTCCTTGAGTCTATCACTATAAGGCATGTTTTCTAATCCTTTAGTCATTCACATGGCTCTTCTCTGAATCTTCTCCAATATGTTAATATCCTTCTTGACTTATGGACACCAGAATTGGATACAATATTCCAGCAGACAATTGCATCAGTGCCAAATACTCAAGTAAAATAATCACTCTGTTCCTGCTTGTGATCCTCCTATTTATGCATCTATTTGTCCTCTCAGCCACAGCGTCTCACTGGGAGCTCACGTTCAGCTGATTAACCAGCAAACCCCCCCATCCCCAATCCTTCTCAGAGTCACTGCTTCCCAGGATTGTCCCCCATCCTATACCTATGGCCCGCATTCCTTGTTTCCAGATGTACACATTTACATTTAGTTGTATTAAAACTCACATTGTTTGCTTGCATCCAGCTTGCCAAGTGACCCAGATAGCTCTGTATCCATGACCTGCCCTCTTTGTTCTTTATCACTCCCTCAATGTTTGTGTCATCTGCAAACTTGAGCAGTGATTTTGTTTTCACTTTGTCATTGATAAAAAATGTTAAATAGCCTGGGGCCAAGAGTCAGTCCTGCAGGACTCCACTAGAAATAGAGCTACTGGCTGTTGACTTCTCATTTACAATAATATTCAGCCTATCAGTTAGTTAGCTTTTAATCCATTTCAAGTGTGCCATGGTCATAGGGGGAAAATTAGTGGGTGCTCTGCACACATCGGCAGCCAAGCTTCCCCCCCCCCCCCGGCTCCACGCTCCACCTCACCTCCATCTCTGCCTCCTCCCCTGAGCATGCAGCATCCCGCTCCTCCACCTACCTCCCAGCACTTGCTGCTGCCAAACAGCTGTAGCAAGCTCTGGGAGTGAGGGGGGGAGGAGCGGGAACGTGGCATGCTCAGGGGAGGAGGCAGGGAAGAGGTGGGGCCGGGGCGGGGATTTCGGGAAGGAGTTGGAATAAGGGCAGGGAGGGGGTGGAGTTGGGGAGGGTACTTTGGGGAAGGGGTTGGAATGGGGGCAGGGAATGGGTGAGAGGGGGCGGGACAGGGGTAGAAGTGCAGCGGGGCCAGGGGCAGAGCGGGGTCGAGCACCCACCGGCTCAAGCAGAAGTTGGCGCCTATGGCCATGGTAACTTTATATCATTTTACTTTTGTAATCAAAATGTTGTGCAGCACCAAGTCCAATAGCTTACAGAAGTTTCAGTGTATTATGTCAACACTATCGACCAAACTCATAAACAAATCAAGTTAGTTTGACAGGACCTATCCTCCACAAATCCTGTTGATTGGCATTAATCATATTACAGTCCTTTAATTCTTTATTCATGTCAGCCACTCCATTATTTTTCTGGGAGCACCATCAAAATGACAGGCCTATAATTACCGAGGTCATCGTATTTACCCTTTTAAAATATTGGCAGATTAGCTTTCTGCTAGTCTTCTGGAACTTCTCCAGTGTTCCAAGAGTTACTAAAAAAGAGTTTCTTAATGGTCCAGCAAGTTCCTCTGTCATTTCTTTTAAATCTCTTGGATGCAACTTATCTGGAGCTGCTGATTTTAAAATGTCTCACTTTTGTAGCTGCTGTTTAGCATCCCTTTGAGATATTAGTGGAATAGAAAGTGGTTTCATTTGATATGAATACATCATATTTATTTCCCAAATACAGAACAGAAATATTTATGCCTCTTCTTCATTATGTATTAACAATTATATCAATCCCATCTAGCAATGGATCAATACCGTTATCAGCATTCTTTTTGTTCCTAATATACTTGAAAAACTCCATTTCATTATTATTAAGTCTATTAGTTATAGATTTTTCCTTGTGTCCCTTTGCTTCCTGTGATGTTCCCCTCTGGTGTTTTCTGGACCGGTGATCTGCAAGGTCACTCCAATCCTTGACTCTGGGAGCCAGCCTTACCCTGCTCTGCTGTGAGAACCCCCTCTCCCGTTCATGCACAGCCTCTGGCATGTAAGCTGTTCCCAGCTCCTTGCAACCGAATGACACTAGCCAATATCTCTGATCCCAGACACAACCCTAGGAACCTCCGTCTTGCAGTGTCCAGTTATGCCCACTGGACACTGTGAGCTTATATGAGTTCATCAATTTAACAAAGAAATTGGTATGTACCAGGCTTGTTATCCCAAGGGGAGCCTCTGACACACTTCAAACCAAACACACTGCTTCAGGTAGAATAAACAAACACATTTATTAACTATGAAGATAGATGTTAAGCGATTATAAGTCAGAGCATAACAAGTCAGATTTAGTCAAATGAAATAAAAGCAAAACACATTCTAAGCTGATCTTAACACTTTCAATGTCCTTACAAACTTAGATGCTTCTCACCACAGGCTGGCTGGTTGCTCTTCAGCCAGGCTCTCCTCTTTGATCAGCGCTTCAGTCGCTTGGTGGTGGTGGTGGCTGTAGATGTAGGTGGAAGAGAGAGAGCATGGCAAACATCTCCTCCTCTTATCATGTCCTTTCTTCTCTCTTGGCTTTGCCCCCTCCCCACTTCAGAGCCAGGTGAGCATTACTGAGTCTCTCCAAGCAAGATTGAACAATTCCCCTGGTGTGGCCTTATGCAGGTGAGTCATTGCATTGTAGCTCCCTTGCTGGACAATGCCTGTTGATGGGTTGTTTGACACCCTATCTGGGTGTTAGTTACTTTCCTGGCTTTTGCCTCTGGGGAGCTAATATGTGGCTGATTCCCCCAACTTAGAGCATGTTTTAGTGACGACTGTACTACACAGTTCTCATAACTTCATATTCATTAATGATACACATATATAGATAGAGAAATGACTTTCAGGAGATCATAACCTTTCCCCTGATACCTTACAAGGCATGCTTTGTACGCAAGATCATGATTATATGAAAATGAGGAATATGGGGGTTACAGCATGCTCCCCCAAGGTATAGAATGTCACATCTCCCCCCTTAGTTTACTGCAAGAAGGTTATTCACTGACTAGCTCGAAGGCAATTTCTGTTATAGTTCTTTTGGCACCCAGTCATCAAGCCATGAAGTGGTGTGCCTCAGTTTCCCCATTCACACACAGCAAACCAGGTTTTTATGATTTCTCTGCTGTGATAAGCTTTAAACTTGTTTACAGGTATTCATTGAAAAGTAGCATTATCATAAGGTTTAACATCCATGTTGAAATTCTTATCCCCAAAACTTATCATTAATACCAACATTTTTATCACAGATGGGTGTTTACAAGTATATTTATGATACCATGTCCCCTGTTCAGATAGTCTGGTTTGAGGTTAGTTTGTTCATTACCCATGGTGCCCTTTGACGCTGTCCTATGTAATCAGTAACTGGCTTTTCTTTCCCTCTCGTGTTCTCTTCTGTGTGGGCTCTTAATTTAATCATGTTTCTGGAATGTTGGTACCTCAGGGTCTGGCAAGATAGATGTTCAGGGGGATCCTGCACATTGGCTGGCCCTTTGGAGAGTGGTCTCCCAACCCCAGGATTTGTATGTATGTAGAAAATCCAGCTCCTCTTTTGGGGTTACCCTGTGTTTCCCCCTCCCAGCACTGAGTCCTTCCCTGTCCCCGAGAGGGCTGTAATCCCTGCTCTTTGGGCGAGGGGTGTATTTACTCTTCAATCAGATTCACCTTTTCCCAGCAGCTTTCCATAACTGCTCTCTGTGTCTCACCAGCCTGGGGGAAAACACCCCCCTTCTCTGCCAGCTGGGTCATTTGTATTCTGGCAAACAACCACCTGGCAATGTCCTGGTCCCAACTCCTCTGTTATCACAGGCATTGGAGCTGCATCTTGATGTAAAGAGACAAAGTTGCTTTCCAAAAACTTATCAGAAATAGCATCCTGAAAAATTGGGACCTGGATTGGGGTACCCTCAGCCACCCTTTTCTCTGTCCCTGAGAAGTCAGCTGAGTGATGGCTCCCCTACAGGAGGTCAGTTACACAGTTTCTTCTCAAAACCTGGGTCACAGGCTGAGTGCCTGGGTGCACAGATGCTGACCCAGCTGTCCTCCTAGTGTCCTGGGCATCCTGCCCCAAGTGACTAGTGAGGAGACATTCCTGTACCACCCCTATTCCTTCCCCAGTTTCCTGCTCTGGGCCCCCTCCTAAGACACATTTCTCTGTGCTTTCTAGAAAGGGTTCAGTCTCTTGTTCAGCTGCAAAACTTTGCCAGCTAACAACTGGGACAGCTTCCTTATTCATTGACAATACCTCTCCTGCCCCTGCACCTGAGGGCATGTTGCCTTCTTCCGGAAAGGAACTTCTCTCAGCCCCTCCCACACTTGGAAGCACCCTGCTTTCCTGTGTTACAGAGCCACAGGAATCCTCACCCACCTCAGTGGTTTCTGAGATTCCCTGACCCTTCTCTGGGCTTTCCTCTGGGACACATTCCTCTCTGCTCCCTAGAGCGGGGTTTGTCTCTGGTTCAGCTGCTAGTTTCTGATATATATTCGTTATTACGGATTTCTCCTTCTTCCATTTTTTAGAATTATTTTTACAGCTGCTTTCACTGGCCCTCTAAACGACATCAGTTTTTAACCAATATGGCCTTCTTCCCCGATTGTGGTTTTTTGTGAATCTAGTGAAATGTTCTTAAATTATTCCCAATTATCATTCACATTTTTCTCATTAAATTCTTCCACCCAGCTGATTTGGCTCATAATTGTTTTCAGCTTTGTGAAATTGGCCTTCTTACAACACCCCAAGTGTATCTATTACTGCTCTGGACTTTATTCTGTTTGCATATCATAAATGTGATCACATCATGATCACTTAAACCTAAGCTCCCGTTATTTTTTAATTCTGTAATCAGTTTCTTGTTAGCTGTCGAGATGAGAGATCTAATGTAGAATTCCCCCATGTTGGATGCAATGCTTTTTGAGTTATGAAATTGTCATGCATCAATTAGAAATTCCAAACATGTTTAATACTGGCAACATGAGACCTCTAGCATATGTCACTCAAATTGTAGTACCCCATGATCATGCAGCTTTTCTTCATATACATTATAGATTGGTGCGAAAAGAGACAGTCACAGTGTTCCCCAGTGTGATTTGGTGGTCTGTAGCAGACACCAATTAATACCCCATCTTATGCTTTATCTGTTAGGACATTGATCCATAAGCATTCAAGATCATTTTCTTCTGAGTTGTCAGTAACTCAATGGCTAACACCACTTTTTACAGACAGTGTCACTCCCCCTCCCTTTTTGTCTACTTGATCCTTCTTGAATAGGTTATAACCATTGATTTTAATATTCTAATCATATGAATCATCCAATCAGGTTTCTCTAATATTAAGTAGATCGAGGTTATGCTCACAAATTATCAATTTTGATTCCTCTTTTTCGTTGCCCAGGCTCCTAGCATTGACGAACAAGCAATTAAAGATTTTCTTCTATTTGTATACTTTCGTTTCCTTGATTAAGTTTGTTCTCAAGTACTTGTTTTTATTTGTTTCTTTGTTTGTTTTGCTGAGTGCTCATATCTTCCCTCTTTTTACCCTCCCTTTTTATTATGAGTTTTAACGCCTTCCTGACTACTTTAGCCAACCCATATCTCTGAGGAAGTTGGATGGCCTCCACCTCAGTACAAGTGGAACCAAACTATAAATCCCCTTCTTCCAATAGAAGGTGGACCACTGTTCCACAAAACCCAAACCTTACATACTACATCACTTACCTACCAGCGATTCATTCCCAGAATCTTCTGCCTTCTGTCTTCCTTCAAATGTGGGACAAGAAGGATCTCAAAAAATTGTTTGGACATAGGCAGCGGCGTATTATCGCCTAGGCCGACAAGGCCTAGGCCTAGGGTGGCAAATTTGCAGGGGCGGCAAATTTATAATAGCCATAGGCGCTGACTTTACCCAGTGCTGGTGGGGGCTTGTGCCCCCCCATCCCAACTCCGCCCCTTCCCCACCCCCCATTCCAACCCCTTCCCCAAATCCCCGGCCCTGCCTCCTCCCGCGGGCGTGCTGCATTTCCCCTCCTTCCCCCTCCCTCGCAGGCTTGCCGCATGAAAGCACTGGGAGCGAGGAGAAGCGGAGCGGCAGCGTGCTCAGGGGAGGAGGCGGAGCGGAGGTGAGCTGGGGGCGCAGAGGGGACACGGGAGGGCCGCAGCAAGTAATCTTGGGGGGTGGGGGGGCAGACGAACCGCTCCCTGCCCCAGCTCACTTCCGCTCCACCGCCGCCTCCTTCCCCAAGCCCACCGCCACTCCACTTCTACCCCCTCCCTCCCAGGCTTGCCGCAGGAAACAGCTGCCGGTGGGTTCAAACGAATTTGTACAAAAACTAAAATAAGTTCATATGGGGCCAGAGGCGGCAATTATTTCAGGGCCTAGGGTCGGCAAAATCATTAATCCACCACTGGACATAGGGAATGAACAAGTTAAACATTACTTAGACAAGTTAGATATTTTGAAGTCACCAGGGCCTGATGAAATAAATCCTAGAATACTCAAGGAGCTGACTGAGCAGATATCTGAGCCATTAGCAATTATCTTTGAAAAGTCACAGGAAATGGGAGGGATTCCAGAGGACTGGAAAAGGGAAAATATAGTGCCCATCTATAAAAAGGAAAATAAGGATAACCTGAGAAATTACAGACCAGTCATCTTAACTACTGTACCCAGAAAGATAATGGAGCAAACAATCAAGCAATCAATTTGCAAAGACCACCATATCAAGTGGTGTCCCACTTCTGGGTCTGGTTCTGTTCAATATTTTCATCAATGATTTAGATAAAAGCATAGAGAGTACCCTTATAAAGTTTCAGACAATACCAAGGTGGGAAGGGTTGCACGTGCTTTGGAGGATAGGATTAAAATTCAAAATGATCTAGACAAACTGGAGAAATGGTCTGAAGAAAATGGGATGATCTTCAGTTAGGATAAATGCAAAGTACTCCACTTAGGAAGGAATGATCAGGTGCATATATACAAAATGGGAAACCACTGCCTAGGAAGAAGTACGGCAGTCAGAGTAGGAGTCAACAAAAAAAGCAAACATCATTCTGGGATATATTAGCAGGAGTGTTGTAAGCAAGACACAAGAAGAAATTCTTCCGATCTACTCCAAGCTGATTAGGCCTCAACTGGAGTACTGTGCCTTTACTAAGGCACCAATAAACAGAGCTGACTCAGCTGCTTATTCAGGGGCCCACAGCCCAGCTTATATACAGAGAACAAACAAACTGCTCACTGACAGACCATACACACCACTTACCCGGGCCTGCTACCTCCAAGAACAGACTCCCACTGATTTCAATGGGATGTGAATCAAACACCCAATTAACATAGGGCTACTAGCACTCACTGCTATAATTAAGCTCTTACTGTGCATGCTTCTTACCTTCCAGCCTCTTTCAGTTGCTGCTAGACCCTGTACATATAGGAGGGGGGAAACATAGCCCTGAACTAGTTAATACTCCCCCCTACTCCCACCCATGACAGGGAAACACCCCACTACAAATTTGTTCCTGATGCTTCTGCTCCTATACATAGGGGGTGGGGATGGACACACATGGACTCAACCATCTATTCATTGATCCTAATCTAATCTTGTATTTCTAGTCCAGCCACCATCATGGTGTTTAAATCACTGTCCCTGCTGGGAACTTTTGAGGTAGAGTGTTTTTTGCACTACCCTTGCTCCGGACTGTGTCTTTAGGCACAATCTAACTCTAAATAACTCAGACAAAGATTTTCAAAGAACAAGGCTAGAGAGCTTCCAAACTTTCCTCTACTTCCTTGTGTTTAAATTGCCTGTCAGTCAAAATTATACCAGTTGCATCACAGAAGGAAATACCCAGATTTCTTTGTATGATAGGCTGAGTGAGAATACACGTTAGTACAGGACACTGAGATGGCATTGCAAAAAAAAAGGGCATTGGGTCATTTTTCAGTAGTGGGACCATCGGATCAACACCAGATAGACAATCTGGTCTCTTGAGGTTCTAGGAAAAGTGATCTAGCACATTTCCATCTTTGACATCAGAACTGTCATTAAATCTAATTCCTTTATTGCCTGTTTTGGTGAGACAGGCCAGATTGTGGTTTTGGCTGCACGTACTCAGGGCCTTAAGGGGGAATAAGAACTCCCCTGACACCTCTGCTCAGGCAACAAGGACCTTGGGCCTGCATATACAGAAGTATCAACTGCTGTGTGCCTACCAATCCCCCCACTCCTGTCTCTCAGAGCAGGGGGGTAGAGAGGGGTGAGTCATGAGCAGGGTATTGATTCCATCTCCCAGCAGCACTGCTGAGCCAGCACATGTGATGTCGACATTTTCTGTTTGCTTAGACCAGCAGCAAATTCCTACCCCCTGTATCTCCACTCCTTGCACAAGGGGGGAGCAGGGTGTCTCTGAGACACAATATTTCCTGGGTCTTCTGAGTTAGTGCTGCTTAGCCACTCCCTCTTGATGAGGCCTGCACCTAAAGGCACAATCTAGCCATTAACATCTGTATCCATTCCTGTATGAAGAGGGCTCTGCATTCAGACTCCCGTAGGGTGACCAGATGTCCCAATTTTATAGGGACAGTCCCGATATTTGGGGCTTTTTCTTATATAGGCTCCTATTACCCCCCACCCTCTGTCCTGATTTTTCACACTTGCTATCTGGTCACCCTAGTCTCCCATCCACCTTCACATTTACTTGAAATGTCCACATCCTAATTTGACATTCAAATATCTTACAGCTCAGACGCCCTTTGCTGACCTTTCACTCCTTAATGAGTTGAAAACAGAACAAAACAATGGCAGTGTTTGTTTGCATTATTTGGTATGTATATATCTCTTATTCACTCCTCATTCCATTTATCATTCCATTTCTCTTATCATTTCTTTTCATTCTCTTCATGGAATGGCATTGACTCCCTCCTCCTGGTGTATCCTTGACTTCTGGTATTTCACACCTGTCTCTTCATATCACTGATTAGTTTGTGCACTTCCTTGTTCTTCCACACTGACATTTTTCTCCTCCCAATGTATCTGTTTCCAGATGGACAAATAACCCTCAGGCATGAAGCAATCCCTCTGCAAGTGCTGTATGTTTCTCCTCTGTGTTCTCCTTCCCACTGCTTTGCCACACTGAATATCACCTAGCACCTGCCTTGTATTGTACTCTGCAGACATTGAAAAGCTCAGGGCTAGGTTCACAATGGGGACTCAGATTTAACATGGAAACACTTAACTTTTAAGTGCCCCCTGCTGCCTAATGAAATCCACCAATCCTGAATTAGATACCCAGGATTCCGGTACAATGCATGGGGAGAGTTAGGTGCCTAAGAACGTGATTCACAAAAACCAGAAAGCTGAATGGGAAGTTGCCTAACCAATAGGAAATGCTGAAGAAAGAGGTGGGACCTTAGCCCTGCCCCTCAATAGGACTTAGGTGTCTAACTAAGGCACCTCTTTCTGCTTGGGATTCACAGCCATGAACCTTCTCCTGGAGTTAGCATTGATCTGGCTGAGGCACATTTCTTTAAAACACTGAGAAGGAGGAAGTACTGTCTACTCAATTGGCCCAGGATGGTCAAAATGAGATTGAGACCTCCACACCAAAATATCCAGTAGCCCAGTGCTGCAAATCAGGACTTGAACTGCATCTCCCACATTCCATGTGGACAATCTCACCACCGGGTCATTCTGGCATAGATCTTGCTCACTCATTTTTTTCATTGAAAGATCTCATTTTTGGTTCCAATGCAGACCAAAACAAAGAGAATTCTTGTTTTCCAACCAGGCATAGTCACAACTCACAACCCATACTCCCGAAACTGTGACAAAGGATGTGCAAAAATATCAGACACTTTTCTAATAGGACTGGTGAGAAAGGTATGGAAATGCACACTGCTTGCCTAGCTGGTGGCATGGTGAATACTGAGAAAAGAGTTTGTTGCTTAAACCTCTATCCCTCACTAATCAGGCCACAGAACCAATTACAAATATGTAAACTGTTATATATTCAGATGGAGGACAGGGGCCAGATACATTTATGATGAATTTACATTAAGGCTGTGATCTTCAAAGATGCTTAAGGGATTTGGATGTCCAATTTCCATTCATTCTAATCCCTTGGGCAGCCTTGAAAATCTTAACCTTATTGTGCTTCTTCTGAACCCTATTCAGCATCACTGACAGCAAGAGATTACAAATATGACTATATATATGCACACACACACACACACACACACACACAAACACACACTCACAGTGGGCCAGATAGACTGTTGTGAAACTTTTGGTTTCAGAGTAGCAGCCGTGTTAGTCTCTATTCGCAAAAAAAAAAAAAAAAAAAGAACAGGAGTACTTGTGGCACCTCAGATACTAACAAATTTATTTGAGCATAAGCTTTCATGAGCTATAGCTCACTTCTGTGACATCTATTTCCATGCTTCTATCTCCCACAAGCATTGGGCTTTGACTGACAGTGTCAGTAACTATGGCGGCTCCCACCACCCAAAGTATTTCAAAACATAGCTTTGGGGCCAGTGACTTGCACAATTCTCAGCAATCTATGTACTGTAAACTAAGTTCCAAGGTCTTTGGACTGACAGAGTTTGTGGTTACAAAAAGTTGTGTCACAACTTTTAAAGCAAACTCAATGTCCTTTGACCTAACTGGACAGGAATGATGAGCACAAAATCAACAGAGGGAGAGCTCAAAACATGTACCTCCCTGTGTTCCAGTTGGCAGGGTGATGTTGAAGTCAGTTCTGCTAATATATAAATGCAGAAGGAGTGGAGTACAGTGATGAGTCAACAGATGTTTCACATGCTACCAAGTCAGTTGTGTGCCAGTTAGAAAGGAGGTCATCTTAATGTGATAAACAGCTTACATGCCTACCTAGGAGATTATGTGCAAGGTCCTCAGTACATGCCAATTAGCATAGTTCCATTGACTTCAGTGCAGTTATGTTGATTTACACCAGCTGAGGATCTGGCCCATTATATTTGGGGCCATTCAGGCAGTGGTTTGCTTTGGATGTTGGTGGAGCTGCACCAGCCCAACAACTGTTCAGAGTGATGGAGACACAATCCCATCCAGAGCTGTCCCCCGTAGCTAGTGTTTGTACACTTCACAGAGGAATTGAGTTATGAGGATGAAATTGAAGGAAGAACTGGAGAGGGCCTGATGCTCTATGGTAGGCAGAGAAATCCAGGGGAGAGAGTTCCAGGGGCAGAACAGAAGAACAGTGAGTAGGAGACAGAAATGAGACAGGATCATTGGCAGAGCAAAGTGACTAAGTGGGAATTTCAGCTATTAAGGAAAAAAGACAAATGTAAAAAGGGAGACGATTGTCTGGGGCTTTGAAGGCAGAGAAGCTTGAGTCTCCTACAGAAGATGGAAGGAAACCAGCAGAGGGATTCAAATAGGTGAATAACATGCCAAGTGTTCGCAGGATCAGGGCCTTAGACTGTCAGGTCTCTGAGATGAGATCCATGCTTTCTCACAACACTATGTCTGTAAAATGCCTAGAACTTTTTGGGCACAAAGTAAATAATCAATATGGACGACTGATTACTATTAATATAATCCTATGCAAGGTGAAATAATTTCTGGGCTCATCCTTTAGTTTCTGAGCATGACTCTCAATAGTTAATACTCAGCAGATTTCAGAAATTCCCTGCTATACATTGGTAAAAAATATATGGGGGTAGGAAAAGAGCAGAGGGTACAAAAGAAGAATCACGGTATTCAGAGAGCCCCTGTAAATGTGGCCTTGGCAGAATATCATGAAGCAGGGTCCTCCGTGTTATCACCAGATTATTACTTTAATCTTTAAAGGATTATTATGTGGCAGGTGTCATTTTTTATTGCTGTGATTTCCTACTGAAATAATGGCTGGTAGCTACTGTGAACAAGGGGGACACAGCATGCAAAATTGCAGGCTGAGAGGAGCAAGCTGCGTGACACTGTTGCACTAGATAAAATGAACCATGGCAGATTAAGGGTGCATCACTGGTGTCAGGCCTAAAGAATGGTGTGGCGTGTGGGGGCTCTGGATCTGGAACCATACAAGACCCAATTGATCCACTACCAGCAGCACGGGAGAAGCTGCCTACCCTGCTGCTCTTTCTCAATGAGCTGATTGGTGATTGGCTCACTTTGCCTGAGAGCGGCATAGAGAATGTCAACAAGGTTGGCAAAAAAAAAAAAAAGCAGGTGGCATCAAGGCCCCTATCACCCATGTTCAGGTGGGAGCAGGAAGCAGCAGGAGCTGAGGAGACACCTCCCAGCACAGTGGGCGGGATAGGCAGCTGAAAGAGTAGGTGTTAGAGCCAGGTCCAGATTGGCCAGTGGTTTTGTGGTGAGTTTACTGGGGAGGAGGAAATGGGGACTGATGAGGGTCACCAAGATGCCGTATCAAATATCCCATCTGTAGATGCTTTGTGAGAAAGGACTTGCTTCCTTCTTGATAAAGCCATATCTGACTGCAGCCTTGTGTTCCGTAACATGCGGACTCCCACTCCACGGCAAGGTTCCTTAAATGCTGAAACATTCAAGTAGGTACTTGGTTTGGGTAGTTTGGAAGGATCACTTAAAGGCTTAAATGCTGAAAGCCTTTAAGTGATCCTTCCAAACTACCCAAACCAAGCACCTACTTGAATGCACAGCACCCCTTACAAAAACAATGTAGCCGGCCAACTGAAGCACTATGAATGTATAACAAAATAAGCCTCTTTAGGAAAGGATTAATTATATTTTACCACAGCAGTGGAATAACAAGTACTGCAACTCAGTTGGCATCCAGGAGGGTCTGCGTCTGGAAGTCACTTCCTGGAGGAGCCAAGATGAATCTAAAGCTTATTCCTCTGAAACAAAACCCGCTGGAACTGATGCAGAGCTCTCCAGATTGTTGGACTTGAAGATTACCTGCACTCACAGAACTGTAGCATTCTAAGGGTATGTCTATACTACCCGCCGGATTGGCAGGCAGCAATCGATCCAGAGGGGGTCGATTTATCGCATCTAGTCTAGACACGATAAATCGACCCTTGAGTGCTCTCCCGTCAACTCCTGTTTTAAGTGCTTTGGCAGATAGGATTAAAATTCCAAATGATCTGGACAAACTGGAGAAATGGTCTGAAGTCAATAGGATGAAATTCAATAAGGACAAATCCAAAGTACTCCACTTAGGAAGCAACAATCAGATGCACACATACAAAATGGGAAATGACTGCCTAGGAAGGAATACTGCAAAAAGGGATCTCAGGGTCATAGTGAATCACAAGCTAAATATGAGTCAACAGTGTAACACTGTTGCAAAAAGAGTAAACATCATTCTGGGATGCATTAGCAGGAATGTTGTAAGCAAGACCAAGGAAGTAATTCTTCCGCTCTACTCCTTTCTGATTAGCCTCAATTGGAGGATTGTGTCCAGTTCTGGGCACCACGTTTCAGGAAAGATATGGACAAATTGAACAAAGTCCAGAGAAGAGCAACAAAAATGATTAAAATTCTAGAAAACATGACCTATGAGGGAAAATTGAAAAAATTTGGGTTTGTTTAGTCTGGAGAATAGAAGACTGAGAGAGGACATGATAACAGTTTTCAAGTACATAAAAGGTTGTTACAAAGAAGAGGGAGAAAAATTATTTTTCTTAAACTCTGAGGATAGGACAAGAAGGAATGGGCTTAAATTGCAGCAAGGGCAGTTTAGGACAGACATTAGGAAAAACTTCCTAACTATCAGGGTGGTTAAGTACTGGAATAAATTGCTCAGGGAGGTTGTGGAATCTCCAACATTGGAGTTTTTTAAGAGCAGGTTAGACAAATACCTGTCAGGAATGGTCTAGATAATAGTCCTGCCATGAGAGCAGGGGATGGACTACATGACCTCTCAAGGTCCCTCTCAGTCCTGCGATTCTATGATTCTATGTTACACAGTTTGTACCACCGTAAAAATAGAAATACAAGAAAGAAATATACATAGATTGCAACCTATGCGTCAAATTATGCCCAGGTGATGATTAAAAAGAACCACGGTTGTCTACTATGTATTAACAGGGCTTCAGATCTTATTCCCATTAGAGAGGATTGTGGGATAATACATGTGCAAATGATCATTCAAATGCAGAAATTAATATAAATTTAACCAAGTTTATAACTAGAGCTGGTCAAAAATTTGCCTATGATTTTTTTTCTGTTGGAAAATGCTGATTCATTGAAAGCTAAACCTTTTACGCATATGTGTCGATTATGATAAAAGTTCATTTTGAAAATAACATTGAAAACAACATGTTGATAAGGTCAGGAAGTTCTGTTTCAACATTTTTGGAATGGAACATACTGATTTTTCTATTTTGAAACAACTTTTTGTTTCAATTGTTTAAAATTTGTACATATAAAAAAGTAAAAATTGGAAAATTTTGTTTTGTGGGACATTGCTTTTGTTGTTGGTTGTTGATTTTTTGTTCTATTGTTGTTACATGTAGTAAAGAATTTTGAAACTGAAGAATTCACTGTGAAACGAAAAATATGATTCCCAACCAGCTCTATTTATGACTCCTTTGAGTTCACTCTCTGAGAACCTCAAGCACTCAAGTTATGCTAGTGAGAAAATTTGCAAAAATAAAAAAAACAACTGAACAATTAATTAAAGCTCACATACTTGGATAAATTCTCTGGACGGTGAGCTGCAGACTAGATTACCATAATGGTCCCTTCTGTTTTTAACATCCAAGAATCTATGAATATCCATCAAAATGAATTTCAACTTGAATGTTCAATTGTATTATTTGCAGTTTGTACCATATTGGTTAGTTACTGACATCAACCAATTAGAGTACAATAGCACCATGGCAGGCTACTTTGTAACTCACTAGCACAACACACATTTCAAGTGTGAATACTCGCAACAAACTTTCCATTAACTGTTAAAGAGGGGAATAATTCTGTGAACATTATTCAATAGCAAATACACTTGGTGATTTTACAGCCTCCTCACAAACAACTCATTAAGGGAGGGGAAACTCTAGGAATACATGATTTGTTGCAAATGATTTACTTAGATCTATTGCCAATTCACGCTCTTGATTTTAGTGTATGTTTGCCTGGGGGTAGCATGTCTAAACCTTCCCTTCGGCCAAACTAGATTTGCCAGAAAATGTTAGAGTAATGCCATTGTCACCATAAAGTTGTTTCATTTTATAAACCTGTGATAGTATATAAAAGCAGCTTTCATTCAGGCTACTAATGCTACTGTATTTTGCCTTTTGGTTTAAGGCAGATCTAAATTGTGATAAACTCTCCAATGTTTCCCTTTTTGGATGTCTAACTTGACACATAGTTAGGTACCTGAAGTGTCTTGCCATATGTCCTATGCTTTTCCAGGCATACCTGGGCAGGAGGCTCTTCCTCCCACCCCCCCCCCCCAACAAAAAAAAAAAAGAAAAAGAAAGAAAAGGGGTAGAGTGTTAGGATATAGATATTCAGGCCTGTCTGCAAAGGCCTATATTTTAAGAATTTAGGTATATGTTTATCATTTAGCTAGTTATAGAGGTATAAAAGAAATAATCTGTGTAAGGGCCTTCTCTCACTGTGACAGTCTGAGGCCAGTTCTTAGGCTAATGCCTTCGGCCAAGCAGCTGAGGCAGCCATAAACGGGGAAGCGACCGGTCACCTCCTCACTTTCCAAACTAGTCACATTGAAAGAAGGTGCTATTGGGCTGTTAGGAATACAATCCTGTCCTGATAGTGCCTATCACCTCCAGAGAAAGGGAAGTGCCTAGAAAATGTAAAAGGAAACTTCGTTTGATAGCATCCTGTCTGGCAAGAACTCACTTATCAATAGCTGGGATGTGAAATCCTCACTTCTGTATTGTCTTGTCATTATAGTTCCCACTTTGCTATTGTTTGTCTGTATAATCTCTGTCTGGTTCTGTGATTGTTTCTGTCTGCTGTATAATTAATTTTGCTGGGTGTAAACTAATTAAGGTGGTGGGATATAATTGGTTAGATAATCATGTTACAATATGTTAGGATTGGTTAGTTAAATTTCAGTAAAATGATAGGTTAAGGTATAGCTAAGCAGAACTCAAGGTTTACTATATAGTCTGCAATCAATCAGGAAGTAAGTGGGAGGGAATGGGGACAGGGAATGGGGGGGGGGGAGAATTGGAATCATGTTTTGCTAAGGGTGGGGAATGGGAACAGGGACTGGGAAGAGGGACACAGGCAAGGCTCTGTGGTGTCAGATCTGGGAAGGGGGACACTGAGGGAGGAAATTGGAATCATTGCTTGCTGGAAGTTCACCAATAAACATTGAATTGTTTGCACCTTTGGACTTCAGGTATTTTTGCTCTCTGTTCATGCGAAAAGGACCAGGGAGGTAAGCGGGTGAAGGAATAAGCCCTCTAACAACCTAATATTAAATTTCCAGATCCGTTAATATTGGTCAGAGTAACTCCATTGGCCTCATTGATGTGAGATCAGAATTTGGCCCCAACCTCAAAGTTGGTCATTCATTATCTCAGCCATGAAATACAAAAGACCTGTCCAAGCCCTGGGTTAGTGCAATTGCAGTGTAGATGCAAGGTGGGGAGTTAGGCTTGAGCACAAGCTAAAGCTTGGGCTTATATTGCAGTGTAGATATGCCATTGGAGTCTATATCACTACAAAGAATGTTTCCTAATCCTTTAAGCATCCTTGTGCCTCTTCTCTGAATCATCTCCAGTTTATCAACATCCTTCTTGTAATGTGGTCACCAGAACTTGACACAATATTTTAGCAGTGGTTGCACCAATGCCAAATATAGAAGTAAAATAACCTCTCTACTCTTACTTGAGATTCCCCTGTTTATACAGTCCAGGATCGCATTAGCTCTTTTGGCCACAGAATCACATTAGGAGCTCATGTTCAGCTGATTATCCACCACAACTCACAAATCTTTTTCAGAGTCACTGCTTCTCAGGATACAGTCCCCCATCATGTAAGTATGGCCTACATTCTTTTTCCGTAGCTGTATATATTTACATTTATCCATATTAAAATGCATATTTTTGCTTGTGCCCAGCTTGCCAAGCGATCCAGATTACTCTATATCAGTGACCTCTCCTCTTCATTATTTATCACTCCCCTAATTTTTGTGTCATCTGCAAACTTTATAAGTAATTATTTTGTTTTCTTCCAGGTCATTGATATGACTGTTTCATAGATACATAGATATTTAGGTCAGAAGGGACCATTATGATCATCTAGTCTGACCTCCTGCACAACGCAGGCCACAGAATTCCACCCACCACTCCTGCAAAAAATCTCACACCTATATCTGTGCTATTGAAGTCCTCAAATCGTAGTTTAACGACTTCAAGGAGCAGAGAATCCTCCAGCAAGTGACTCGTGCCCCATGCTACAGAGGAAGGTGAAAAACCTCTAGGGCCTCTTCCAATCTGCCCTGGAGGAAAATTCCTTCCCGACCCCAAATATGGCGATCAGCTAAACCCTGAGCATATGGGCAAGATTCATCAGCCAGATACTACAGAAAATTCTTTCCTGGGTAACTCAGATCCCATCCCATCTAATATCCCATCACAGGCCATTGGGCCTATTTACCATGAATATTTAACTACCAAAACCATGTTATCCCATCATACCATCTCCTCCATAAACTTATCGAGTTTAATCTTAAAGCCAGGTAGATCTTTTGCCCCCACTGCTTCCCTTGGAAGGCTATTCCAAAACTTCACTCCTCTGATGGTTAGAAACCTTTGTCTAATTTCTAGTCTATATTTCCTGGTGGCCAGTTTATATCCATTTGTTCTTGTGTCCACATTGGTACTGAGCTTAAATAATTCCTCTCCCTCTCCGGTATTTATCCATCTGATATATTTATAGAGAGCAATCATATCTCCCCTCAAACGTCTTTTAGTTAGGCTAAACAAGCCAAGCTCCTTGAGTCTCCTTTCATAAGACAAGTTTTCCATTCCTCGGATCATCCTAGTAGCCCTTCTCTGTACCTGTTCCAGTTTGAATTCATCCTTCTTAAACATGGGAGATCAGAACGGCACACAGTATTCCAGGTGAGGTCTCACCAGTGCCTTGTATAACGGTACTAAAACCTCTTTATCCCTACTGGAAATACCTCTCCTGATGCACCCCAAGACCGCATTAGCTTTTTTCATGGCCATATCACATTGGCGGCTCATAGTCATCCTATGATCAACCAATACTCCAAGGTCCTTCTCCTCCTCCGTTACTTCTAATTGATGCGTCCCTAGCTTATAACTAAAATTCTTGTTATTAATCCCTAAATGCATGACCTTACACTTCTCACTATTAAATTTCATCCTATTACTATTACTCCAGTTTACAAGTTCATCCAGATCCTCCTGTAGGATATCCCTGTCCTTCTCTAAATTGGCAATACCTCCCAGCTTTGTATCATCCGCAAACTTTATTAGCACACTCCCACTTTTTGTACTGTTAAATAGCACAGGGACAAAAAACATTCCCTGCAGGACCCTACTAAAAACACAGCTGCTCAATGATGATTCCCCATTTATAATTACCTTTGGAGATCTATCAGTTAGTCAGTTTTTAATCTATTTAATGTGTGCCACATTAATTTTATATCACTCTAGTTTTTTAATCAAGATGTTGTGCGATACCAAGTCAGATGCCATACAGAAGTCTGATTGATAAAGGTAATGGTGTGGGCATAATACACTTAAACTTGTAATCTCATGAAAAAAGATATCAAGTTAGTTTGATAGGATCAATTATCCATAAACCCATGTGTGATGCAGATGCCAGCTCTTGCCAAGTCTGTAGGCATCAGCTGAAAACCAGACCAGCTCACCTATATGTTAATATTGTTCATGACAGGTGCTGAGCTTGCAAAAATATGTTTAGTGTTTAGACTCCGTGAAATGCTTGTACATTGCTCTTACTTACATTAATCTTACTTGTAATGTCCGTATTATATGCTACAAGATAAAATATAAATTTGTTTTATAATTGTCAAAATTCCTGTTCTGAATTTGTGAACTCAGATGGGAACAGTGGCTCTCCACACTCATCCAGGAAGACTATTAAAATTAAGTGGGCCATTGTAGGACAAAAGCTTTGTTGATTGAGTGCCCCATCCACCTATGTAGAAGTACAGGCAGAAGGCCTCATCCCATCAGTTTAAATACTGAAAGAGAGAAATAAAGGGAAATAAAGATAGTGGGCATGAAGATTTTTTATCACTTTGCTGTTTGCACTCTTACAAGGGCTGGAGCTAAGAAAGAAAAAGCAGAGATTCCACAGGGTTGACATGAGTTTAGCCCTAAAATAGGGTTGCCAACTTTCTACTCTCACAAAATCAAACATCCTACCCCTGCCCCTTCCTTGAGTCCCCGCCCCTGCCCTGCCCTGCCCCTTCCACCAGCCCCCCGCTCACTACATTCCCCCTCCCTCGGTGGCTTACTCTCCCCCACCCTCACTCACTTTCACTGGGCTGAGGGAGGGGGTTAGGGTGTGTGTGGGGGGGTGAGGACTCTAACTGGGGGTGCGAGCTCCAGGGTGGGGCCAGAAATGAGGGGTTCAGGGTGCAGGAGGGGGCTCCAAGTTGTGGTGCAGGGGGCGAGGGCTCTGGGGTGGGGCTAGGGATGAGGGGTTTGGAGTGGAGGAGGGGACTTCAGGCTGGGGGGTAGGAATGAGGCATTCGGAGTGCGGGAGGGGGCTGTGGATTGAGGCAGGGGGTGAGGGCTCTGGACTGGGCGTGCTGCTCTGGGGTGGGGCCAGGGATGAGAGGTTTGGGGTGCAGGAGTGGGCTCCAGGCTGAGGGTTGGGGCCAAGGGATTTGGAGTGTGGGAGGGGGCTGCGGGTTGAAGAAGGCGGTTGGGGTGCAGAAGGGAGTGAGGCCTCTGGGGTGGGGCCAGAGATGAGGGGTTCAGAGTATGGGAGGGGGCTCTGGGCTGGGGCAGGGGGCTGCGGTGCAGGGTGGTTCGGGCTCTTGGCTGGGGGTTCGAGCTCTGGGGTGGGGCCGGAGATGAGGGGTTTGGGGTGCAGGAGGGTGCTCTGGCTTTGGGAGCACTCAGGCCTGGGGCAGAGGGTTTGGGGTGTGGACTTACCTCAGGCAGCTCCCGGTCAGTGGCACAGGGGGGCCAAGTCAGGCTGCCTTCCTGTCCTGGCACTGCTCTTCGCATACCCCAGAAGCATTCAGCAGGTTCAGTTCCTAGATGGGGGGGCCAGGAGATTCCACACGCTGCTCTCGCTTGCAGGCACACACCCCACCCCCCAGCTCCCATTGGCTGGGAATCAGCCAATGGGAGTGTGGAGCCGGTGCTTGGGGTGGAGGCACCGCGCGGAGCTCCATAGCCCCCCTGCCTAGGAACTGGACCTGCAGGCTGCTTCCGGGGCGCAGCACAGACCCAGGACAGTTAGGGACTATCCTTTCTTAGGACTGCAGCACCGCCGACCAGACATTTAATGGCCCAGTTAGTGGTGCTGACCGGAGCCACCAGGGTCCCTTTTCGACCAGGTGTTCCAGTCGAAAACCGCTCACCTGGTCACCCTACCCTAAAAAGACATTCAGTGCTGACAGATTACTACATCTCTGTCATCTTTTGAATCACAGACCGAAACTCATTTGTATATATATATGCTTGCTTACTTTAACCTACACATAATTCTCTTATTTTTCCTAGTTAATAAACCTTTAATTAGTTTATTACAAGACTGGCTACAGGCGTTGTCTTCAGTGTGAGATCTAACATTCAAATTGATGTTGGGTAAGTGACTGGTTTCTTAGGAGTGGGAGCAACATGCATATTTTGGGATTTGGGGTTTAAATGACCACTTATCACTAAATCCAGCTTGCCTGGGTGACCAGGTAGCCTGGGGATCCCAACAGGACTGTCAGTCACTCCATGATAAGATTTATAGTAATCCAGGAGTTCGTATTTGTTACTGGCTTGGTAAAATCGAATTATAGAACACACCACAATTTGGGATGTCTGCCCTGCTTTTGGCAGTCTGCCTTGAGGTTTCCACTCAGGGTTGTGAACTACGCCAGACAGCGTGATACCATGTTGATTTGCATTAATTACATTACCCTCCTTTAATTCTTTTTGTTGAGTCCCATATCATTCACTCCATAATCTTACCACGGATCGATTTCAGACTGACAGACCTATAATACTCCCACAGTATTCTTGTCAGCAAGTTAAGGAAGTATGGGCTGGATGAATGCACTATAAGGTGGGTAGAAAGCTGGCTAGATTGTTGGGCTCAACGGGTAGTGATCAATGGCTCCATGTCTAGTTGGCAGCCGGTGTCAAGTGGAGTGCCACAGGGGTCGGTCCTGGGGCCGGTTTTGTTCAATATCTTCATAAATGATCTGGAGGATGGTGTGGATTGCACTCTCAGCAAATTTGCGGATGATACTAAACTGGGAGGAGTGGTAGATACGCTGGAGGGGAGGGATAGGATACAGAAGGACCTAGACAAATTGGAGGATTGGGCCAAAAGAAATCTGATGAGGTTCAATAAGGATAAGTGCAGGGTCCTTCACTTAGGATGGAAGAATCCAATGCACCGCTACAGACTAGGGACCGAATGGCTAGGCAGCAGTTCTGCGGAAAAGGACCTAGGGGTGACAGTGGACGAGAAGCTGGATATGAGTCAGCAGTGTGCCCTTGTTGCCAAGAAGGCCAATGGCATTTTGGGATGTATAAGTAGGGGCATAGCAAGCAGATCGAGGGACGTGATCGTTCCCCTCTATTCGACACTGGTGAGGCCTCATCTGGAGTACTGTGTCCAGTTTTGGGCCCCACACTACAAGAAGGATGTGGATAAATTGGAGAGAGTCCAGCGAAGGGCAACAAAAATGATTAGGGGTCTAGAGCACATGACTTATGAGGAGAGGCTGAGGGAGCTGGGATTGTTTAGTCTGCAGAAGAGAAGAATGAGGGGGGATTTGATAGCTGCTTTCAACTACCTGAAAGGGGGTTCCAAAGAGGATGTCTCTAGACTGTTCTCAATGGTAGCAGATGACAGAACGAGGAGTCATTACAGAGGAGTCTCAAGTTGCAATGGGGGAGGTTTAGATTGGATATTAGGAAAAACTTTTTCACTAAGAGGGTGGTGAAACACTGGAATGCGTTACCTAGGGAGGTGGTAGAATCTCCTTCCTTAGAGGTTTTTAAGGTCAGGCTTGACAAAGCCCTGGCTGGGATGATTTAACTGGGAATTTCATAGAATCATAGAAGGTTAGGGTTGGAAGGGACCTCAGGAGATCATCTAGTCCAACCCCCTGCTCAAAGCAGGACCAATCCCCAATTTTTGCCCCAGACCCCTAAATGGTCCCCTCAAGGATTGAACTCACAACCCTGGGTTTGGCAGGCCAATGCTCAAACCACTGAGCTATCCCTCCGCCCTTGGTCCTGCTTCGAGCAGGGGTTGGACTAGATGACCTTCTGGGGTCCCTTCCAACCCTGATATTCTATGATTCTAATTAACCGGATCATTCCATTAACCCTTTTTTAAAATTGGCACAATTTTAGCTTTCTTTCAATCTTCTGGAATTACCCTAGTAGGAAAGTAATGGTCCTCTCCATGTTAAGTGGTTACATAGTAAAGTGATGTGTGATATAGAAAACAGACAGATAGATTTGGCAGAATTATTAATTGCAATTAATGTCTGTTGCAATGTATCTCTTTGTTTCTTTGTGAACTGTTCACAAATTCATCCTGATTTCTAGGAATGTACTTATTTATTGGTAGAATTCATTGACAATTTTGAAATTTTCAAAGTTTTTATGACAATTTTGGGCAAAATGTTTTTGAATTGTTTCTTATTATTTCTTGTTTTTACTAGCTTATAGAGTGGATCCGATTTTTCAAAAAATTGCTATTTCAAATAAATGCTTTTGAAAGTTTTTTTTTACTGCATTTTTCTACCTTTTCTGCTCATATCCCTTACCCAAACAATTTGTGCAAAACCACATTTCCACTTAAACTTTTCAACTATTCGTTATTTGTGTTGTGTGATTGTGCACCTAAGTTAAATTGTGTTGTTTCTTCTCCATGACCAAATGACTGAAACTTTTTAAAATAAGATAATTAGAACAGAAGAATAGCAAGAAACACACTTTCTGGTTAGAATGATAATTTGCACTAATATTTGTGAAACTTTGTGGATTTGTAAATATTTTCACAAGTATCATATAGGTATCCAAATACTCAAATAACAAATAATATAAACCCATACAGAACAACAAACTCAATTCCACCACTAGAGCTGGTCAATATATTTAAAATTAAATATTAATTGAAAACTGACCTTTTCCCAAAAATAAGATTAAAAAAATAATTTGCATTATTAATGAAACCTGAAAACAAAACTTGTTCTGTTTTTCTTTTTTTCACTCTTGCAATTTTTTTCTCTTCCTTCCTTCTTCAATGACAAAATACAAAGAAGGAAATAGGGGCTGGTGGAGAAATAGGAGAAAAAGAAAAAAGAGGAAAAACAAAGCAAAGAACATTTGTATATTTTTAAAATGTGAAAATTTTTGAATAAATGAAAAAATAATTCTTTTTTGAAAAGTACAGGACACAAAATTACAACTTTTTTGAATGTTTGTTAAAAAACATTATAAAATGTTGACCGGTTCTGCTCACTGAAGTATGTCAAAAATATTTGCTAGTCATGTTTTTGTAATATTCAAACACTTCTGTTTGATACCACACACCAATCACTAAAAGCCTATCAATATATTTTACCAGAGTAATATTTTGAGAAAGTTTCTGATAATGACTAAATGACTTTTACACAACAGCAAAATAATATATTAACTGGGTTTAGTGCCCTTGTCATTTTATCCTGCTTTAAGACTAAATTTTATTTATGAAATACAGTTAATTTAATAAGAATCAATTTGTGCACATCAATTCCCCACAGTCATGCTAGTCTATTAACACTTTGGTTTAAAGGTTATGTGCATATGTGTGTAAATTGATGGTGTTCCTTTGCATCACGTAATATACTGAGAAATTAATTTCCAAAATGTCTACTAATTTTGAGTGCCCAATTTGACACTCCTAGAGCCTACACTTTTAGAGTACTTAGTGTTTTTATAACTTTTCACGTTCAAAGCACAGTTCTAGCTGACTTTCATTAGAGGTGTGAGTACTCACCACTCAGTACTTCTTCAAATAAGACCCCAAGTGTCTCATGTTGAGCACCCAGAAAATGAAGAACACACAGTTAGTGGCCATTGGGGAAAAGTCTGGTTTATGTGACTTGCCTAGCCTCAAATAGGAATTCCATGACAGAGGGAGGGATAGAATCCATTTACCCAGGGTGACATTCAACTTTCTTAGACGTAAGACAATCCATTCTCTTCCTGCAGTCCCCTGCCTCATTCACTACATATCTTCCAACTTCAGGAACAAATGATGCTGGGATTCTACAGATAATAGCCACATTCACTCCACAACTCTCATTAATTTCCAGAGCAATGTCCATCCTGTGCACTGAATGAGGCAAGAATCCTATGTGATTGTATAATTAAAGACTTTATCATGATGCATACCTACAAGAGGGCTGAATTCTAGCATTTCCTACTTTTTGAATACTTGACTTTGCAACATTAACATTCTTTTAACATATCCTTTGGATGCAATATTACATTTATCATCACTTAGGACTATGTTCAGAGTTAAAAATGGTTGCAAATTTTCTGTCAAAATGATTTTTCAATAGAAAATTCATTTTCCACAAAATGAAAAATTTCTATGGGGAAATTTTGATTTTGCTGGAAATTAATATATTGTTTTGGGTAAGTTTGATTTGAATCAGAGTATTTCATTTTTTTGAAGTAACCCAAAATATTTAGTTTTTAATCAATTCAATAAAACATTAATCGGAATTTACTTATCAATATATTTGTCTTATGGGAGTTGTAGTTCAGGACCCCTATTCTTTCCGGGAGGACTACATCTCCTATAATATAATTCAGTTTCTCTGCCAGTGAGCTATATGCTGCATCATGGAAGTCACATGATTATAGGTGCATTGTGGGAAATGTAGTCCAGCTTGGAGTCTGGCTCATAGAGGAGAATGGGGCACCAGTCTCCTGAGCTACAACTCCCATGAGGAAGTTGGGGGAAATGGAGCTTAATTTTGAACTAACTCAAAATGAAGCATTTTGGGTCAGTTCGATAACAAATAAAATATTTTGGGAGCGTTGTAATGTTTTGTTATGATCACAAATATGAAAATGTTTCATTTCAACATTTCTGAAGTGACTTTTTTCAGAATGTCCATTCCACCAAAAATGTAGAAACGTCAACTGTTTGTTCTGTTTGGGAGAGAAACAAAGGCTGGAATTTTCTGTCGGATTGTTCAGCTATATTCAGAGTTTACTCTTGGCCCTGTGCAAAGGCTCACACAAAGATCCACCATCCCAAGAGGAGCTGCAGTTAGGAAATGTGTCTCTGATAGACGCCTGAGTAACTTGGGCCAAAATCTCAACCAACGTGAATTGGGGTCACACTCGCTGAAGGCCACCAACCCCCATAGTTAGCATATATGAATAGGTTCTGTGGGCTAATGCCAACAGAACTCTATCATGATATATTTACTGTTTACACAATATATCAAATACAACTATTTTACACACAGAATCCCTTAGTAGCCATTGCCTTATATACTCTACCAAGAAAACAAATCCAAATATATAGAGCAGTGCCAGCTACGCTGTTGTTTTAGGTATTGATTTTTTGACAAAACCACCATGGTAGATCATATTAAATCCTCTGTAACTGCTTCCCTCATACATTAGGGACTGCTTGGATTCACTGCTGTGGTTGAAAAATGTGACAATTACACAAAGGATTACACCTGACCGTCGAGAGTCTTCCCAGGAATGTGCCCTGTCTCAGGATTTTAAAAATCTCTAAGATATTTATTTAAATAGACACAGAAATGACAGCTGATCCCCAGGAAAGGTTCTTAATAAAAAAAGAAATCTAGCTCATCTGGGCTTAATGAAAACTTCTTCTCCCCTTGTCGGACACAGTATTTTATATAAACTCAGGTACAGGTACAAGAAAAGCCACAACATACCATAGCATCCTAGAGCATATTTTTAACAGAAAGATTCATATGGCTGAAATCTGCTCGAGGTTAAACACATCCATACTCATTAGGCATGCTCCTGCCCACATTTACACTGTTTTAACACCAGGGTTATTCTTCTAACTACAGTGGGAATGAACATAGAATATCAGGGTTGAAGGGACCTCAGGAGGTCGTCTAGTCCAACCCCCTGCTCAAAGCAGGATCAATCCCCAACTAAATCATCCCAGCCAGGGCTTTGTCAAGCCTGACCTTAAATATATTTAAGGAAGGAGATTCCACCACCTCCCTAGGTAACGCATTCCAGTGTTTCACTACCCTCCTAGTGAAAAAGTTTTTCCTAATATCCAACCTAAACCTCCCCCACTGCAACTTGAGACCATTACTCCTTGTTCTGTCATCAGCTACCACTGAGAACTGTCTAGATCCATCTTCTTTGCAAACCCCTTTCAGGTAGTTGAAAGCAGCTATCAAATCCCCCCTCATTCTTCTCTTCTGCAGACTAAACAATCCCAGTTCCCTCAGCCTCTCCTCATAAGTCATGTGTTCCACTCCCCTAATCATTTTTGTTGCCCTCCGCTGGACTCTCTCCAATTTTTCAACATCCTTCTTGTAGTGTGGGGCCCAAAACTGGACACAGTACTCCAGATGAGGCCTCACCAATGTTGAATAGAGGGGAACGATCACATCCCTTGATCTGCTGGAAATGCCCCTACTTATACATCCCCAAATGCCATTGGCCTTCTTGGCAAAAGCGGTACACTGTTGACTCATATCCAGCTTCTCGTCCACTGTAACCCCTAGGTCCTTTTCTGCAGAACAGCTGCCGAGCCATTCGGTCCCTAATCTGTAGCGGTGCATGGGATCCTTCTGTCCTCAGTGCAGGACTCTGCACTTGTCCTTGTTGAACCTCATCAGATTTCTTTTGGCCCAATCCTCTCATTTGTCTAGGGCCCTCTGTATCCTATCCTTACCCTCCAGCATATCTACCACTCCTCCCAGTTTAGTGTCATCTGCAAACTTGCTGAAGGTGCAATCCACACCATCCTCCAGATCATTTATGAAGATATTGAACAAAACTGGCCCCAGGACCGGCCCCTGGGGCACTCCACTTGATACCGGCTGCCAACTAGACATGGAGCCATTGATCACTACCTGTTGAGCCCGATGATCTAGCCAGGTTTCTGTCCACCTTATAGTCCATTCATCCAGCCCATACTTCTTTAACTTGCTGGCAAGAATACTGTGGGAGACTGTGTCAAAAGCTTTGCTAAAGTCAAGGAACAACGCGTCCACTGCTTTCCCCTCATCCACACAACCAGTTATCTCATCATAGCAGGCAATTAGATTAGTCAGGCATGACTTGCCCTTGGTGAATCCATGCTGACTGTTCCTGATCACTTTCCTCTACTCTAAGTGCTTCAGAATTGATTCCTTGAGGGCCTGCTCCATGATTTTTCCAGGGACTGAGGTGAAGCTGACTGGTCTGTAGTTCCCAGGATCCTCCTTCTTCCCTTTTTTAAAGATGGCACTACATTAGCCTTTTACCAGTCATCCGGGACGTCTCCCGATCGCCATGAGTTTTTAAAGAGAATGGCCAATGGCTCTGCAATCACATCCACCAACTCCTTTAGCACTCTCGGATGCAGCGCATCTGGCCCCATGGACTTGTGCTGGTTCAGCTGTTTTAAATAGTTCCAAACCACTTCTGTCTCCACAGAGGGCTGGTCACCTCCTCCCCATGCTGTGCTGCCCAGTGCAGCAATCTGGGAGCTGACCTTGTCCGTGAAGACAGAGGTGAAAAAAGCATTGAGTACATTAGCTTTTTCCACATCCTCTGTCACTAGGTTGCCTCCCTCATTCAGGAAGGGGCCCACACTTTCCTTGACTTTCTTCTTGTTGCTAACATATCTGAAGAAACCCTTCTTGTTAACTCTTAACATCTCTTGCTAGCTGCAACTCCAGGTGTGATTTGGCCTTCCTGATTTCAATCCTGCATGCCAGAGCAATATTTGTATACTCTTCCGTGGTCATTTGTCCAATCTTCCACTTCTTGTAAGCTTCTTTTTTGTGTTTAAGATCAGCAAGGATTTCACTGTTAAGCCAAGCTGGTCGTCTGCCATATTTACTATTCTTTCTACACATCGGGATGGTTTGTCCCTGTAACCTCAATAAGGATTCTTTACGATACAGCCAGCTCTCCTGGACTCCTTTCCCCCTCATGTTATTCTCCCAGGGGATCCTGCCCATCAGTTCCCTGAGGGAGTCAAAGTCTGCTTTTCTGAAGTCCAGGGTCCGTATTCTGCTGCTCTCCTTTCTTCCTTTGTCAGGATCCTGAACTCGACCATCTCATGATCACTGCCTCCCAGGTTCCCATCCACTTTTGCTTCCCCTACTAATTCTTCCTGGTTTGTGAGCAGCATGTCAAGAAGAGCTCTGCCCCTAGTTGGTTCCTCCAGCACTTGCACCAGGAAATTGTCCCCTACACTTTCCAAAAACTTCCTGGATTGTCTGTGCACTGCTCTCCCAGCAGATATCAGGGTGATTGAAGTCTCCCATGAGAACCAGGTCCTGCGACCTAGTAACTTCTGTTAGTTGCCAGAAGAAAGCCTCATCCACCTCATCCCCCTGGTCCGGTGGTCTATAGCAGACTCCCACCATGACATCACCCTTGTTGCTCACACTTCTAAACTTAATCCAGAGACTCAGGTTTTTCTGCAGTTTCATACTTGAGCTCTGAGCAGTCATACTGCTCTCTTACATACAATGCAACTCCCCCACCTTTTCTGCCCTGCCTGTCCTTCCTGAACAGTTTATATTCATCCATGAGAGTACTCCAGTCATGTGAGTTATCCCACCAAGTCTCTGTTATTCCAATCACATCATAATTCCTTGACTGTGCCAGGACTTCCAGTTCTCCCTGCTTGTTTCCCAGGCTTCTTGCATTTGTGTAGAGGCACTTGAGAGAATTCGCTGATTGTCCCTCTTTCTCAGTATGAGGCAGGAGCGCTCCCTTCTCGCGCTCTCCTGTTCGTGCTTCCTCCCGGTATCACACGTCCCCACTTACCTCAGGGCTTTGGTCTCCTTCCCCCGGTGAACCTAGTTTAAAGCCCTCCTCACGAGGTCAGCCAGCCTGCTTCTGAAGATGCTCTTCCCTCTCTTCGTTAGGTGGAGCCTGTCTCTGCCTAGCATTCCTCCTTCTTGGAACACCATCCCATGGTCAAAGAATCCAAAGCCTTCTCTCCGACACCACCTGCGTAGCCATTCGTTGACTTCCACGATTCGACAGTCTCTACCCAGGCCTTTTCCTTCCACGGGGAGGATGGACGAGAACACCATTTGTGCCTCAAACTCCTTTATCCTTCTTCCCAGAGCCACGTAGTCTGCAGTGATCCACTCAAGGTCATTCTTGGCAGTATCATTGGTGCCCACGTGGAGAAGCAGGAAGGGGTAGCGATCCGAGAGCTTGAAGAGTCTCGGCAGTCTCTGTCACATTGTGAATCCTAGCTCCTGGCAATCAGCAGACTTCTCGGTTTTTCCGGTCAGGACGGCAGATAGATGACTCAGTCCCCCTGAGGAGAGAGTCCCCAGCCGCCACCACCCACCTCCTTCTCTTGGGAGCGGTGGTCATGGAACCCCCATCCCTAGGACAGTGCATCTCATGCCTTCCAATTGGCGGAGTCTCCTTCTGTTCCCTTCCCTCAGATGTATCATCTAGTCCCCTCTCCGCATTAGTACCTGTGGAGAGAACATGAAAGTAGTTACTTACTTGTATCTGCATTGCTGGTACATGGACCCTCCCCTTTCTTCTTCTGGAGGTCACATGCTGCCAAATTTCTTCACCGTCCTTCTGTCCCCACTGAGCAGCCTGCTCTGAATTTTCAGAAAGTTGTGTCCGTAGAAGCATATCCTGACATCTGTCCAGGAAATCTTCAGTTTCTCTTATGCAACGCAGGGTCGATACTTGTTTCTCCAGACCTTGAACCTTCTCTTCCATTATGGAGATCAGTTTGCACTTTGTACAGACAAAGTCGCTTCTGTCCTGTGGGAGAAAGACAAACATGGCACATCCAGTGCAGGTCACAACAGCTGAACGCTCCCCATCCATATTACCTTCCTTCTACGAGCTTCCTCAGGAGTTGTAGTAACTACTCAGAGAAGCTGGCAAGATGTAAGCCTCAATGGGCTCCCCAGGCGAACTCCCAGGCAAACTCTCTCTGTTAGCCTCTCTGCTGTTTGCCGCTCAGCTGGTTTTCATAACAGTCAGACCCACTCAAGGTCTTTTTATAACAGTCAGACCCACTCAAGGCTCACCTGGAACAAAGCACTCCCAATTCACACTTTTGAAACACTCAATCAAGCACACTGTCAAACTGTCCCCACAACAGACACTCAGATACTCACCAACAGAGCCCCCCTAATGCAGCACTTAGCATACCTCCTCTCAAACAGATCCCAGGCAAACTCCCTCTGTTAGCCTCTCTGCTGTTCACCGCTCAGCTGGTTCACAGCTGACTGGCTTTTTATAACAGTCAGGCCCACTCAAGGCTCACCTGGAACAAAGCACTCCCAATTCACACTTTTCAATCACTATTTGGTATAAACATGATTTATACCAATGTAAGAGCTTGTGCAATTTTATTCTCATCCACAGTTCTATTGAAGTTGAAGTAACATCCATGCGCTAAATGCTGCTTGTGCGTTCTGTTATGCTGGAAATAGTCAATGGCAGCCTTCGAGCAGCTTTTTTGATCTGTAGACAAGCACAGACCTGACTGAAATTGATGGTTGTGCTAAGCACCCTTGTTTCAGGCTAAACGGAAGGGAAAAATCAATGCCGCTTTATAGAGTGAGAGCTGGGAACAATAGAAGCCACTGCCCAAGGCAATAGGGCTAAGGGGTTTCCTAGGACTGCTGGCAAATGCAGGGGTTAGGGGATTGTTTGGCAAGCTGTGTGTATGTTACGCAGAAAGCCAGCAAACAGGAGAAGCAGTAGTGTGTGTAGCCCTGGGAGGAAGCAGAGGGACAGAGCTCCCTGGGGCACAGGATTCACTGGAAAGGCAGATTTGGAAACTGTGAGCAAGGAAACTTCCTGCTGCTGTTTGTTTCTACTGTGCTGAGGTAAACAGTATTGTGTATAGTCTTTGTAAACAATGATTTCTCCAAGAAACACCTGACTCATAACATCAGTTTCTCCTAATAGTGACACAATCTCGCAGTGCCCCAATGGCCAGCTACTTGGGCCAAACGAGCAACAGTTTTATCCCTTTCCCCACCCTGTGTCTTTCTCATCCATTTAGATTGTAAGCTTTTGGGGGCAGGGACTGTCCATTATTCTGTACTTGTTCAGTGTTAGAACAATGAGGCCACGTTCTCAGTTGGTTCCTAGGCACTGCTGTAATTAACACCATCAATAATAATAGATTGTAGGGCCACCTGATAAATTATGTAACCATGACTTGTAGCAAAAAGGTGAGGGGGTGGGGGGGAATCTAAAGTGTCTTTAAAAATAGTTTAACTGAATCTAGAACTACAAACCCTAATATTGTCACAATATAACTGCCCCCCCAGGGGGTCCCCTGGGGAAGCACCAGAGTTATATATATATATATATATTGCTAATGCTGGTATATGTAGGGTAAAGGATCTCGGGAGGGGCAAAGGTATGAGTGTGGAGTGAAAGATTTCTTTGCAGGTTGCGAGAGGCCAAAAGGGGGGAAAGGAGAAAGGAACGGGTTAACTCAACATTCCAGCTAAACCCAAAGACAAGAAGTTGACTCCAGCCCAATGCCACTGCACACAACAAATTCTCTGCTAGCTGCCAAGAAAGATGGGGGCCGAGATTCCAGCCCCGACCAGCCGTGAAAAAGGAGAGTTGCTGAGCAACATTTCAGGGGCTGCGAAAACGAGTGAGACGGCGAAGGTCAGCGAGTGAAAAATAATCCCTGAAGCCGGTGTGTTTTGGGAAAGCTGAGGAAGACGCGGAAAGCCGGTTCGGACTAGTACAGAGAGCACGGGGGACAGAGGTCCCTGAACAGAACGCCCCCAGAAGAACCAATGGCTTAAAAATTCTCCCAAGAGCCAGGGCAGGTCGCAGATCAACAGTGGACCCTGGACGACCCGTGCACGGGACAGAACTCCCGTCCACCCTTCCCCCTCTTCTTCTTATGTTACACCCTGGCTTGGTCAGCCTCAGGTAGTACGTGTGTGAGTATGAAAGTGGGTTAGGGCTTGGGGCGCTAATGCTTTCTCCCTTCCTCTGATTGATGTGGGGAACCCCCAGCACTCTCCGCTGTTATTTTACTTTATTTTATTAATAAAGCTTTAAAATTTAGTCACTTGGTGTGCTCCTTCATCTCCTCCCCGAATGATCCTACGGCCTCAGCCTGATCACCTGACGCCCCAGGCAGATTGGTAACTTAAATCTGTCACAATATGTATTCATACATTTGTTTGTTGAGTGTCTTGTGTCTCCCCATGGCAGAGTTAAGATGTTGTGTGTATCTCCATACCTGAACATGTTTCTATTACTTTTGGGTTTAACCTTAAATCAGAATTTCCTGGATCTATAATGCTTGTTTTTGGGAGGCACCTTCCCTACTTAGGCATTCTAGACAATCCCACTAGGTGCCCATCTGCATCTTTAGGTGCCTAAATACCTTTAACAGTCTGGCCTTAGGCGCCTAAAAGCCAGATTTTCAAAGATATTGAGGCGCCTGAAGATGCAGATAGATGCCCAACTACCTTTGAAAATCTGTGGCTAAGCACCTAAGCCCCTTCTGAAAATGGGACTCAGGGTCCTAAACCACTTAGGTGCTTTTGGAACTTGTACCCCAATTCCCTGCTGCAGTAGCATAAAATGTATCTTCCTCCAGTTGTCATCCTAACGAAGATATTTTAAGCTAGCCGGTGCTTAGCCTTTTTCTTACAGTGAAAAGCCACTGCTCCTACACAGCTGCTGCTTCATCTGAGGCCACTGCAGTAACACAGATTTTCCTCCTGAAATCACAGGTTGCAAACCACTTTGTTTAACAGATGTCTGTCTGAAAAGCTTGCAATTCCTCATGTGCGAATGGAGCTATTAAGCCCCAAACCTCATTACACAAATAATGTCCATTTTGATATTTCAGGGAACCTTCTGCAAAGGTGCTCACAAGAGTGTTCTAAATGATCCATAAACACTGGCGCACAGGGTGTGGGGGGGACAAAACTGAGAGTGGGCAATTTGTTTTCACCAAATGTTTCCCTTCAAAGGAGAAAGCAATCCCAGGGGTCACTTGGGGCCCAATCCTGCAGAACCTCCTTCTCACGCAATCTCCCTGGTAAAGCAATTAGCCCCATATAACAGCCTAGTCCTGAAAATAAGGGCTACTTGGGTGAGTAAGGGCTTTGAAGGACTGGGTCCTTGGTTTGTAGAGTATTTAAACACACAAAACAGACACTCTCTCCAGCCAGCCATGTAACTCACTCCCATCTCTTGACAATTTTGTTTGATTCTTTCTGGCAGTCGTGCCCATTGCCAGCGACAGGAACAGGCAAACCAGCTGGAATCAAATGAGAATTGACCCCAAAGTTCAGCCTACCTTGCAGGTATCATATGTGCTGTATTCTGTATTTCTGAGTGTCTCCTGTATTCTTTGGAAGTGTAAAGTCTGAAATATAATGGGAAAGGCTGCTCGGGAAGTATCTGCGGCCTAACAGAGACGGGGCCCCAATTCTTGGGTATAGTTGAGCTGTGATCGATGGCACGACCTGGGATGGAAGTGTGGGAAGAAGGCAGTTTTATGCCAGCTTTGTGACTCTTCAATTCTGGGGCCAGCTAGAGGGTGGGTTCAGAGTTAGAACATATTAAGGGCTGCTCCGTACAAGGGACTGTGAGGCAAGGGGTGGCATTGAGTTTAAACACTACTTATAAATCACCATGGATCCTGCTCACCCTTCCATGCTGGTGGAATTCCCAGCCACTGGGTTCACAGCCCCTTTGCACCAGCGGAATGGCACAAAGGAGCCATAGAATCCCAAAGAACTCGCTCCGGGAAGGCTAAACAATCCTCTGAAGTTCGGCGTGTTCCTTTGGAATGAATCTCAGGGCTGTCTGACCGACCTCCCCCCTCAATGCACACACATTTTGCCCAAAAGAGCGCAGCCACCCCATCTCCGAATTGTGACTAGTGAATCAAAACCAAATGCACCAGATCTGAGTTCCCTGCATTGTACGATCAGGAGCAGAACCCGAAACACTTTGGATTTCCTGCCTCTGCTCACAATCTGTAATTCAGTACAGCTAATGCAGGGCGCTTTCCTGGGGGGTGCCAATGAGCCAGATCCTAAGAGTTGCTGAGCGTGGAGGGCCTGATCCAAAACCCACTGAAGTCAATGGAAGAATTTCATTAGCATCAAGGGGCTTTGGAGTGAGCACCTGCAACTCCCAGTGAAATCAAAGGCCCAGATCCTTCAATGTGAGTTGATTTGAAGCCAGGCCAGTGGGATTTTTGCCCGAATAGGGCGTGAACTCAGGATCTGGCCTTCTGGGAGCTGCAGGTGTTCTTCAGGTGCTCAGAACTGGTAGGATCAGACCGTTTGACATCTGCTGGAATTGAGGCTGATAAGCCCTGCACAGGGTTGGGCCCATAAACTATATGCTATAATGCACATGCAATCCTTTATAAACTGGTAAAACTTACTTTTCAGCTGCAACAATGGCTAAGGAACACAATAGAGCTATGTGCCAGCAAAGGGGACAGCTAATTCATCTGTTGCTGAACACTCTTCCCAGATGTAATCACAATGTTTCCTGCCTAGGATTATTGGCACAGAGCTAGTAAATGTTTCCCCTAGAGGAGGAAACACACTGTAAATAACTTCCCTTTAAAGAGGGAGGCTTATTGGATTTTTACACTAGACAACGTGAGCTCTGTGTAAATATTGAGTGATAGGTATAACAACCCAAGGTGACCTACAACTTCACAACGGTCACTTTGCTGTACACTCCACAGCCACTCATATCTTCATGCTGGCCGTGGGGACAGAACTTAGCCGCCCCCCTCCTTCAAAAGGCTTCATGCTTACCAGCTGAGTTAGAGGAGAATTTGCTAGTGTGTGGAAGTTTAGGGCCGATGACATGCAGCATTTCTAGCTATCTGAGGGACTTCTATGGCTGCCCATCATCCTAATGTCTAAACGCCTCATCGTCTTTGGTGTATTTATCCTCACAACAGCCCTGTGAGGTAGGGAAGGATTATTATCCCCATTGTACATAGGGAGACACAGAGAGACTAAGTGACTTGCCTAAGGTCACACAGAGAGTGCAGGGCTCCCAAGTCCCCAGATAACACAACACCCTGGACCGGTCTTCCTCTCTGCTCTGGCAACTCCCAGTTCTGTGCCTATTACACCCGAGGGCAGTGTTACCTGAGGGAGTTCATTACATTATGAAATATTGAAATCAATATTTTTCTCCTGGAAAAAGCAGATTTAACAGATCCTAGATCCGCCCCCCCTCAAAAAAATTGACATTTTTTTCCAAAATGTCATGAAAAGCTCTGTTTTCCCTATTCCACTGGTAAAGTGAAACTATATTAGTTATTTGAATTACGTCCTTGGATACATGGGTGCTTAGATGTTATTTATTTATTATTGTTGTTGTTATTATCATTATTAGTTTAGTTTAGTTTATTTATAAAAGCACACACCTTTGGATCACCGTATTCAGTATATATTTCATCATCTGGCGGTGAAAGGGAGTGTGAGTCTACTTTTGGAATAAATTACCTTCCATATTCATGCTGATGAACCTGGGGAATCCCTTTCTTTCAACATAAGGGATTACTCAGTCTCTAGATAACTCTCCAATCTAGAATATTATGCAGGACGCAAAGGTCAATTACAATTGCTGACTAATTGTGTTTTCTTGTCCTGAGCTGAGCTTAAACAATGGAATGAATACCCAGGCAATTAATATTTTAACCTACATTGAAAATTGGAAAAAAAGCACTGAGACACAGAATGCCGCAGGTGTACAGAAATGTTCATCATCAACTAAATGAAATGCCATATCTAAACCCCTCCAGCAAACTGAGAGACAACAATAATTAGGCCAGATTCTCATTTACACTAAAGCCATTTGCACCACTCTGGCAGTGTACTGGAGGTGTAGAGTGGCCACACATTACATTTACACTTAGTTACGGCCCCGCGCAGTGCAAAGGGACTCTTGTGTAAATAAGAATCAGGCTCATTATTATTACTTGTCATCTGGTAGTGCAATGTTTCCTACATTTTTAAAAGTTGTCTCTCACTTCAGGGATCACATCCAGTCACATCCCTTTTAATCCTGTCATGTTGTTAAAGCCAGACCCATCTTTATTTATACTTCTTTCCCTGCCCCCCCCCGTGTTAGGATACCCTGCCGTAGATCTTCACAATATAATTCTTCCTCTCTTCAGTTAGTTGCTTTGATGAACAGTAAAAGAGTTAACAAAACGTATCATCACTGGCATCAGAGTTACTGCTTATTGAAATGACCGGGAGCATTCACACGTCCAAACTATGGTTTCAACCTTTCCGTAGCTTCAGGCAGACTTGTCTGCATCACTTACACTGGGGTCATTTTGAAGGATTGTTGACAACAGCTAGATATTTAGGACCAGCATTTTATGGGTACTTATACACTCCAATGGGAGTTAGGTACCTTGATGCTTTTGGAAAATCCCACTAGGTGCCTATCTGCATCTTTAGGCACCTAATACCTTTAAAAAGCTGGCCCTTCTTCTTCTTTGGTTTTTTTTTTTTTTGTGGTTTTTTTTAATGAAAGCTGAGATTCCAGAGAACAGTTAGGTGGCCTGCTCACAGGTCTCCCTAGCTAGTCCTTTGTGCCCCTGCAGGGGGGACCCCACACTTCAGGAGATGCTGTAGTAATATCTAGAGGCCCCAGCCAAGGTCATGATTCCATTTTAGTTCTTAGGCACATGACCAACCTTCTATTCTAATCTAACCAGGGTCTTTCCAAGGCACCTGTCACCTTGGTAGCCAAACACAACTAAGGAAAAAGGACTAAAGTCTATTATAATTTATCTTATTTCTTTCTGTTTACCCAAGCATGGGGGTGTCAAGTTACTCCAAATTAACCAGGATATAACCAGAGAGCAGAAATATGTACACTCTTAAACTCCAGAGAATAACATGTATGACTTGAGGTAATCAAAAATGGCAGACTCAGTGAGTGTGAATGGAGCAGATTGGAGGATATGGAGGGTAAAGAAAGGAAAGGAAATTGAGAGTGAGAAGGGTGTTAGAAGAACAACTATAAATTCTTCTTATCTGATTCAAGAAAGGAACAACAACAACAAAAACCCTCCAACTAGTCACAGATGGAGATAAGATAAGTGATGTGTTCAGTTAGAGGAGACTGTGATAATGCCAGCTGTTAGTCGATAATTTCAACAGGGGAAATATTGTTATGACAATAAACCTCTGGATTACTCAATTAAAAGGGAACCCAGGATTTTAATTATTTTCTTCTTTTCTTTATTTAGGAAGATAAGAAAATTAAGAAAGGGAGATCTAACCTCTCTGAAAAGAAAAAAAAAAGAATCACAGCTCAATAAAGATCATAATTATTGAAATATGCCATTTGCTCACGCAGAATTGGGTTTTCGGCAAATGAAAAAAAAATTCCTAAACTATGTAGAGAACAATTGTAATGAAAATCTCAGGAGAAATACAGTGAGAATGTCCCAACAATGGGAAAAGGGTGGATTTCAAAGTCCGTGAAACAAAACTTCAGCATTTGTAAATGGGTCATGAAATGGCTATCCCGTTTCCCAGCCCACTCTACTGCTTTGCGGTTTGAGCTCTAGGGGCTCATTTTTACTTGCTAGGCACCCTCATCCATTGGGGAGATAGGAGCCACCTACTTCCCAAGCCAGATGCCGGGGGAATATACCTTTTCTAATCTCTGCTACCCACGGTGGTGCCCGGAAGTAGCAGTGCCTGTACTCCAGGGCGGTGAGGGTTTGAGATTGCGCTCAGTCATTGCATGAGTTGGGGGGGGGGAGGAGAGCTCAGTGAAGACAGGATACCTCCTGAACACCCCCTCACTTCTACACTCACACCGCGCCAAAGCACAATCAGGCCCTTCATTTATAAGGACAAATGGAGAATGCCTCTTTCTCCAAACAAGACTTCCCTTGCATTATCTGGATACTGTTAATATCTTACATAAGCTACAAACCCCACCCTGTAGAATCCCACCAAACTGTACCAAAGATACGATGGCTGAAATTACACTCATGTTCTTCTCCTGCTCACTGGTATTAATAATCACTGATGTAATTTCCCCTACCAAACCCCCCAGACTTGGCTAATTTTGTGTTAAAGTTTGTTACTAGATTTTCCCATGACTTTGGGGTATGCTAATTTATTAGGGTTACTCTTCTGGCGGGGGGGGGTTCTGTAATTCTATCAAAGTACTGCTTGTGTCACTTGTGTTTTCATACGGAGCTCTACTTCTCCTGCTGCAAGTTCCCTCCCAATGGAGCTATCCTGCAGGACATAGGTTCCCCAGGCGTGGGTTCCTCCACCCCAGAATCAGATGAACACACACACACACACACACACACACACACACACACACACACACACACACACATTAATAGAATGTGTTTCAGTGGACCGGGTCAATCAGCACTCCAAGCTGACCCTTTATATGTCCCTGAACTCGGTAGGCTGGGTGGAACAGCACTTCCAAGCTGTCACCCTCCGATGCCACAGGTTCAGCATGTCCTTATCCCCACTTTCACCTTACAATTGTTTAGGTAGTAACCCACCTGATAAGCAAATCCCACAGGATTTTTGGGCGCTACAGGGATCTTTAGCTTAGGTTAAGAGGAGCGTTGCTCCAGAGTACACGGAGAAGCCAAAAACATGAGAGAGAGAGAGAAAGAGAGAGTGAATAAACCTCAAGGAGAGCTTGAAATGCTTTTCATCAAGTCAATTAACCTCCAAAAACAATTGCCTGCTCTAAATGGACAATTTCATTCCTGTCTTTGTTTATGGACGATATTTCTGTGAGGATTAAATAGACGCTCAGTGCTACAATTTCCTGCATGTTAATCAGAGATGTTCCTGAGATCTAATGACCCTGAAGAAGCTCAGGTTTAATGAAAGAGTTTTAAAGTGATTTTCATTCTTCCTCATTACAGAAAGATGGATTCATGAATTCCTATGTTTTTTTTTTCTCTTATCTTATATGGTTTACTGAAAGGTGACTAATCATTGTTTCACTCCTCCTTTTATGATCTCTAAGCAATTAGATGACCATGAGTTAGCACTGTGCTCTTTGATCCACAGTCTCCAAAGCTATGCGTTCAGCATTGAGGCAACCAGGTTTGGTCAGGTGAAATTGTCCTTTTTATGGGTCTCTTGCAGGTTGTGCTGGGTTGGCGCTTTGGTCTGAGCTGATGCTGCTCCAATCTTGCATTAGAGTAGGAGAGAGCAAGTGGATTGCAAATCAGGGCTCCTTCTCCCTTTACTGACTGAGAATTGTAGATGGTGAATTGAAAGAGAAGATCTCCCTGGAACATAGATCATGGAATAGGGATGCTGGGAGTGCTGCAGCACCCCTTGGCTTGAAGTGGTTTCCATTATATACAGAATTTACAGTTTGGTTCAATGGCTTCCATCACCCCCACTATAAAAATTGTTCCAGCACCTCTGCTGTGGAGTGTATCTGAAGTGTAGAAGACTGATAAGGGAAGCTAAAGATAGCAGGGAAAAATCCATGACTGGAGGGCTAAGAAGGAGTATGCTAGGAACGAAAGAAATCCTAATGATGATGTACTCCCATTACTAGATGGAGATGGTAAAATTGTTAATAATGATGCAGAAAAGGCAGAAGTGTTCAATAAATATTTCTCTTCTGTATTTGGGAAGAAGGAGGAGGATGTACTCATATCATATGAGGTACTTTCTATTCCATTAGTAATTGAGAGAATTTTAGACACCAGCTTATAGGGATTTTTTTTTAAAATCAACAGGCTCAATTAACTCACACCAAAGAGCTGTAAAAAAGCTGGCCGTGGTGATCTCTGGCCCACTGATGTTAATTTTCAATTAATCTTGGCTTACCACAAGTGTTCCCTCTAATCTTTCCCACACATGTGTGGAATGAAATTTGTTCTGTGCACCAATATGGAGGTGATATGTGACACATCACCTTCATACTGGTGCACATAACAAAATTCATGTGGTAGGGGTGGGGCCGAGGGGTACGGTGTGTGGGAGGGGGCTCAGGGCTGGAGCAGAGGGTTGGAGTACAGGAGTTTGAGGGAGCTGTCTGGGGGTATGGGCTTTAGATTGGGGCCAGAGATGAGGGGCTCAAGGCTGGGGCAGAGGTTTGGGGTGCAGGGGATGAGGGCTCCGTCTGGAGGTACGGGCTTCGGGGTGGGGACAGGAATGAGGGATTTGGGGTGCAGGAGTGTACTTTGGGGCTGTGGAGAGGAGAGAGGACTCCCCCCAGCTCTCTCTCCCCACAGCAGCACCTGGGCTGGGGAGCAGAGGCACCTCTCCCCACCATGGCAGCTCTGGGGCAGGGGGTGCAGGATAGGCACCACCACCACCCCAGCTGCGGCAGGTCTGGGCCAGAGCTGGGTTTGGGCTGCCCCTTCCCTGGCCATGGCAGGTCCTGGCCAGTCAGGTTCCCTGAGCACCTGCATGGTGCTAAATAGGTTGCTGCACAGCTGTGCGGTCGTGTAGCTTACAAGGAACTTAGCTTCCCACAAAAATCCGGGAAGTCCGGAAGAGCGTTAATGTTGTGCCAATATTCAAACAGGGCAAGTGGGATGACCCAGGTACCTACTGGTCGGTTAGCCTGACTTCAGTGCCAGACAAAATAATGGAAAAGCTGATTCAGGATTCAGTGGATAAAGAATTAAAGAGTAGGAATGTAATTAATACCAGTCAAAACTGGTTTTATGGCAAATAGGTCTAGTCAAACAAACCTGATTTCATACAAAATCTGTTGATAAAGATAGGTATGTAGATTTAATATATTTAGACTTTTTGCTGTGTTGGTCAATCACGGGATGACTATGAGTCACCAATCAAATGCTGCTGCGAAAAAGGCAAATGTGATCCTACAGTGTATCAGGTAAGGCATTTCCAGTAGAGATAGAGAAGTATTAATGTCATTGTACAAGGCACTGGAAACTCATTTGAAAAGCTGTGTGCAATGATTAAGAAAGATGAATTCAAACAGGTGTGAGGTTATTGACATAAACTGTGATTGTATAGATCATTGTTGCAACCAAGGCCCTATAGCTGCACCAAATCTTGAACAAAGGAGATCAAATGAGGTGTCTATGAAAAGGCTGTAATTTGCTGGTCATGATTATGCTGTCTGTATGGGTGTATCATTTTTGTATTTGAAGTTATGAAAATTGGTTATGTACTTGTATCTCAATGTGTTTGATTCTAAATAGAATCAGTGAAGCATTTGATCAGCTTCTTGAGAAAGGGCTATTCTGAGTAAGTGCCCAATCAAGAAACACTTAACTGACAATGGACCTTGGGAGACTCCAATCCACATGTGAGGAACCTTCCTGGAACGTTCAAGTTAGCATGTGAGCAATGGCTGCCGCCTGCAGACTGAGTCATGTATGGGCAAGTGACTTGCCCATGTGACTCCACACTCCATCTTGGTGCTGTGATTTTCCACAGTAAGAACAAAGGGGTCCTTCCACATGGCAAAGGATATTAAATTCCCTGGAAACCCCTCCATTTTGTCTTCAATCCTGCTTCTGACCTCTGGAGGAACTGTGCTTGAAACGAAGCTCTAAACAAAGGACTGAACGACTCATCTAAGCTGGGATGTTTGTACTCCGGAGACTTGATTGGTTTAAATCAGCAGTAATCTCATCAAGCCTGAAACAAGCCTGAACAAAGAACTTTCAATTGTTTTATGTATTTGATTCCATTTAACCAATTTTAACTCTCATCTGTATTTCTTTCTTTTTATGAATAAACCTTTAGATTTTTAGATTCTAAAGGGTAGGCAACAGCGTGATTTGTGGGTAAGATCTGACTTGTATATTGACCTGGGTCTGGGGCTTGGTCCTTTGGGATTGGGAGAACCTTCTTTTTTCTTTTACTGGGGTATTGGTTTTTATAACCATTCATCCCCATAAGGAGTGGTGCTGGTCGTGATACTGGGAAACTGGAGTGTCTGAGGGAATTGCTTGTGTGACTTCTGGTTAGCCAGTGAGGTAAAACAAAGTCCTTTCTGTTTGGCTGGTTTGGTGTGCCTTAGAAGTGAAGGACCCCCATCCTTGGACTGTGACTGCCCTGCTCTAAGCAATTTGTCCTGAATTGATACTCTCAGTAGTGTCCTGCCAAGGGCCACTTTGTTTCAACAGGTACAAAGAAGAGCTACTAGGATGATTAGAGGAATGGAGGGCCTATCTTTTGAGAGAAGACTCATAGAGCTTGGCTTGTTTGGACTAGGAAAATGAAGGCTGAAAGGGGATATGATTGCACTCTATAAATACTTCACGGGGGTAAAACACGAGGGAGGGTGAGGACCTATTTAAGCTAAAGGACAATGTTGTCACAAGAACAAGCTGGCAAGGAACAAATTTAGGCTGCAAGCTAGAAGAAGATTTCTAACCATCAGAGGAGTGAGGTTCTGGAACAGCCTCGCAGTAGGAGTTGTGGGGGCCAACAACTTCATTAGTTGTAAAGAGAACAAGATTGTATGATGAGGTTGCTTGTGATGGTGGAGACAGGGCTCGACAGCCATGAGGGTCCCTTCTCATTTATGTCTGATGTTCCTAAAATCTCATACTTCAGCACTTCAATCAATCACCTGAAGAGGTCAGGAAGGGGCCCTCTTAACCCCCCCTCCCTCCCCCGCCACAAAAAAAGTATTCTGATTCATTTTTTATCTCCTTCCTCTGAAATATGAGGGGTGACTATGCGTGGAGATGGAACACTGGATGGGCTGGACTGATGCTCTGAGATGGCACTGAGCTTTCTCTTTTTCAGGTGCTTGGCTGGTTGGTTGTTGCTCACATGCTCAGGGTCTTACTGATCACCACATGTGGGGTGAGGAAGAATTTTTCCCCCCAGCTCAGACTGTCCATGACCTGGCCGGGGGACTGGGGGTGGGTTTGTCTTCCTCTGCAGCATGGGATGCAGGTAAATTGCAAGGATTATCTGGGTATTTCTCACTTAATCATTTCCCTGTCATTGCGGGGACCTTGAGTACTAGTGCACCGAGGTCCCTCCTATTCTCTTCCCATGGAACGTGATCATCTTCTGAAGGCTGTAATGCCTTGGTCTAATGTCAGTTGTTGGGTTTAGTATGTGGGTTTGGGGTGGTGCTGGTGGCCTGTGATATACAGAAGGTCAGATGAGAGGATCTGGTGGTCCCTTTTGGCCTTAAGCTCTATGACCCTATAAAGTCTGTAAGGTACCATGGGACATTCTGATGAAACAAATTTCACAGTACAGTATTTAAAAAGCACACATTCAATGGATCAAAAACTGGTTAATTGACAGATCTGCCAGTGAAAATGAGGCAGTATCAGAGGCTAAAATAGGGAAAGAACAAGTTAAAAATTACTTAAGTTAGATGTCTTTAAAGCACCAGGACCTGATGAAATACATCCCGGAATATTCAAGGAGCTGACTGAGGAGGTAGCTGAGTCATTAGGGATTATTTTCAAAAAGTCATGGAAGACAGGAGAGATTTCCAGAAGACTGGAAAAGGGAAAATATTGTCCCCATCTATAAAAAGATAAATAAGGACAACCCAGGGAACTACAGACCAGTCAACTTAACTTCTGTACCCAGAAAGATAATGGGGAAAATAATTAAGCAATCAATTTGCAAACACCTAGAAGATAATAAGGTGATAAGTAACAGTCAGCATGGATTTGTCAAGACCAAATTGTGTAGCTTTCTTTGACAGGGTAACAAGCTTTGTGGACCGGGGTGTGTGTGTGTGGATGTGTTATATCTTGACTTTTAGTATGGCACTCCCATGACCTTCTCATAAACAAACTAGGGAATTACAAACTAGATGGAGCTACAATAAGGTGGGCACATAACTGGTTGGAAAACCATTCCAAGAGGAGTTATCAGTGATTCACAGGGCAAGCTGGAAGGGCATAATGAGTGGCATCCCGCAGGGATCAGTTCTGGGTCAGTTCTGTTCAGTATCTTCATCAATGATTTAGATAATAGCATAAAGAGTACACTTATAAAGTTTGCGGACAATACAAAACTGGGGGGGATTGCAAGTGCTTTGGAGGGTAGGCTTACAATTCAAAATGATCTGGACAAACTGGAGAAATAGTCTGAAGTAAATAGGATGAAGTTCAATAAGGACAAACGTAAAGTCCACCACTTAGGCCTTGTCTACACCACAAAGTTTTGTCGGCACACGCTACCTTTTGCAGACAAAACAGGGGAGGTGTACACACTACAAAACTACTTCTGGCAGCAAAACTCTGCTGTTTTGCCGACAGAATAAAATCACCTCAACGAGAGGCGTAAAGCTTTTTGCGGCAAAGCTAAAGCGACAAAGCATCAGTATAGACACTGCTGTTTGTTTTGTCCACATAACTGGCTTCCGCCAGTATCCCACAATGCCTGGCCTGACCGCTCTGCTCACTGTTTTGATCTCTGCTGCCCTGCAGGCACGCACCTGTCCTCATTCAAAGCTCCAGGAAGTATTTGACAGCTGAGACTGCTGCTCTGCTCCAGGAACAAAGAAGAAATAATTAAGGTGGAATGGTCCTGTTCTGTCCTGCACTAGGAAAACAGCAGCCTGCTGCAAGGAGTGGAGGGTTTGCGGGGAATACTGCGGTGCTGCTTTGACATTCCTCAGCATGGAGAGCCCACAGGGCTGCTCAGAATGCTGCTGCAGAGGCTGCGGGAGAACTCGGAGGGAATCACAGAACCATAGGCAGAGCGGGATACTTTGGGAGAGACTGCTGTGCTGAGCAGAGCTGGGGGCTGATGTTGGGGGATGTCCCCTGCCCCCTGCCTTAGGATAGGTGGGTCAGCCTGCTGTATCCCCTGCCCCAGACACACCACTCTCCTCTCCCTCCATCCCACACTTCAGTTGAAAAAGTGGCTGACAATCTACTAGGATGCCCCTGGAAGGATGGGATTGAGAAACCTGCATCATGTGATGCAATACCTCCCCCATGAAGCATTGCAAACCCTTCCCAAAGCATCCTGCAGCCAGTTGCGTAGTGGGATATTCACCACAGTGCACTGCTCTCCATGTCAATGAAAGAGCTGCTCCTGTGGATGCACGCTGCCGACACAAGGAGCGAGTGTGGACACGCAACAGTGGTTTTAATTAAAGTGCCATAACTTTTGGCGACAAAACTTTGTAGTGTAGACAAGGCCTGAGGAAGGAACAATCAGTTGCAAACATACAAAATGGGAAATGATGGTCTAGGAAGGAGCACCACAGAAAGGATCTGGGGGTCATGGTGGATCACAAGCTAAATAGGAGTCAACAGTGTAACACTATTGCATAATAAAAAAGCAAACATAATTCTGGGATGTATTAGCAGGTGTGTGGTAAGCAAGACATGAGAAGTAATTCTTCTGTTCTACTCAGCGGTGATTAGGCCTCAACTGGAGTATTGTGTCCAGTTCTGGGCGCCACATTTTAGGAAAAATGTGGACAAATTGGAGAAAGTCCAGAGAAGAGCGACAAAAATGATTAAAGTCCTAGAAAACATGACCTGGTGAGGGAAGATTGAAAACACTGGGTTTGTTTAGTCTGGAAAAGAGAAGACTGAGAGGGGACATGATAACAGTTTCAAAGTACATAAAAGGATGTTACAAGGAGGAAGGGAAAATTAATCTCCTTCATCTCTGCGGATAGGACAAGAAGTAAAAGGCTTAAATAGCAGCAAGCGTGGTTTAGGTTGGACGTTAGGAAAAACTTCCTGTCAGGGTGGTTAAGCACTGGAATAAATTGCCCAGGAAGGTGGTGGATTCTCCATTGGAGATTTTTAAGAGCAGGCTAGACAAACACCTGTCAGGGATAGTCTAAATAATACTTAGTCTGAGGACTGGACTAGATGATTTCTTGAGGTTTCTTCCAGTCCTATGATTCTGTCTTAAAAAGTAGTGGCTATTGAGGGATTATCATCACTGGGGGTTTCAAGTGGAGCTCTGTAGGAATTGATACTAAGTCTGAAGTTACCCGATATTTTCATCAATGAACTGGAAATACAGGTAAAATCACTGCTGATAAAAGTTGCTGATAACTCAAAAACTGGAGGAGTGATAAATAATTATGACAAGGAAGTCATTTGACAGCATTGGTTAAAGCACTGCAGTGGGACTCAGGAGCTCTAGGTTCAGCTCCCGGCTCTGCCACAGATTCCCTGTGTGACCTTGGGAAAGTCACTTAATCTCCCTGTGTCTCAGGTCCCCTCCTCAGGATCTCCCATATAGAGGGTGGAAACAGACAATGGTAGGAATGGGAGACAAATAGAATGTCAAAGCGAGCTTTGTTGGTGGAGAGTGAGAGGTCCCCAGTGTGACCAGTGCTGATGTTGTGTATGTCTAATACCATGAAGGCACTTTCTTACAATATAAAGGAGAGATTTGTTAAGTGCTTCAGCTTAGACACCTCACCATATCAAGATAAACCCCGGGATCAGCTGCAGATTTGAGTTTACATCTCAGAGCTACAAGCCAAGTGCAAACCCGGGTATTGAGTAAAGTTCAGATTCAGGTCCAAATTTGAAACCCCCCAGCTCAGGAATGCACACAGCTGAGGTTTAATTTTGCCCATGATACAAATAGGCTGGTTCTATCCAAAATTTATATATGGCTTGTGGTGATCATTAACTTCCACTGATTTTTCTGCATGATAACTCTATAAAAACAAATGATAATTAATTACCTAGGAACTCACATCAATACTATCATACCAAGACCTGCTCTCATTGTATAATTACATCACTGTACTGGACTCCGGGACAGAGACCTCATAAACTAGCCATCATAGGGGATGAACAGTAGGCAGTCTGACTCCAGCATAAATCACTGGGCTAGGAAAGCTGAGGTGCAGTACAGAATACATACTTAGCTCATTGTTCAGTTATGCAGCCCCCTTGCACGCTTGTCTGTGGTAAGGTCATAAGGAAACCAGATTATGTGATTTAAGTTACAATAAATCTCCTATTCAATACATATCTGGTGTCTCTTAGAAACAGAGAGAAATGATTAATGAACGCTTTTCAGAGAAATGTGCATTCCGTTCCTGTCTATTTATTTAAATATTTTCCTTTATTGCTTTAGTGCCTGAAGTGGATGAAAATTGGATAAAATGAATCAAATATTAAAATATATACACAGAAATAGTCTATTGCAATGAGTAGAAGGACAGTTGTAAGGGACAGAAACAAAATCCTTAGGTAAATGTCAAAGGCACCTAGCCCCATTGGAGTCAAGCCTCTAAATACCCTTGAGTATCTTGGCACTAAGTCTCATTTTCAAAAGTGACTTAGGCACTTTGGACACTGGGTCCTATAGAAAATCACTCTTCTGGTTAAGGAGACTTAGGGCATGTCTACACTACAGAGCTACAGCGGCACAGCTGCACCGGTGCTGCTCCACCGCCCTAGCGCATCTGGTGAAAACACTCTATGCTGACTGGAGAGCGCTCTCCCATTGGCATAATTACTCCACCTCAGTGAGAATTGGAAGCTATGTCGGTGGGAAAGCATCTCCCGCCAACATAGTGCCTGTGTGGACAGAACTAAACTTTCATTGCTCATGGGGTGGGGGTGCTTTTTCACCCTTCTGAGTGATGTAAGTTAGATCAACTTAAGCAGTAGTGTAGACCTGCCCTTAGGCTTCCAACTGTCTCAGTTACTTTTGAAAATGAGACTTGGGTGCTTTTGAAAATGTTACCCCTTGTCTTCATGGGAATGTTTAACCAATTTAACCTCAGACGTGAATTTAAACTGATTTAGCTTGTCAGTTTGAAACAGGTTTCAGCTAACCACAAATAAGCCACTCTTAAATCAGAATAAGAATATCCACACAGGTGTCTGCACTAGTTTAACTAAAATGATTTTAAACCCAATTTAAATTAAACCAGAGCAAATTTCCCATACAAGCAAGGCCAAATGGTCACATAGGAATTGCCAGTCTGGATCAGACCCCTAGTCCACTTACTCCTGTATCCGGTCTCTGACAGGGGCTAGCAGCAGATGGCTAAGAAGAAGGGCAGTCACATCAGCAGAAAATGTTTCCTTTAACTTTTAACTGTTCTTTGGTGAGTACATGAGATTAGTAGGGTAAATAAATAGTGTAAATAAATTAATAAATAGTTTAAATAAATAGTGTAAGTGTTTGTGAAAGCTGCCACGTCAGAAGACTTACAGTCTGAAGTTTTCTCTTCCACTGCTGAATGGATATAGCAAAATAAGTAATATTCTATGATTCTATTATTCTAAGTAGCACTGCAAGGTTTCTCCACATTACCTATGTCAGAGCCTGAACTCTGTCTGGACAGACCCTCTATGCCCATCCAAACCTTGATATTGCTGTTGAGACTTCCAGCAAAGGTACTATGATGGCAATGATGGTTATATTTCTGCACCGTGGACAAGAGTTCACTGAAGTGAACAACAATAAACCTTTTAAAACTTATATCAACTAGAGCCGGTCGGGAATCTTTTGACGGGAAAATATCTCAGGTCCAGGATGGGAATTGCAGTTGAAAAGCAGAGAGAAACTCACCCCAGCATAGCCTGCTGGTTCGGGCCCACAGCTGGGGTGTGGGCGAGGCAGGTTTGAGTGCCTGGTGAGCCTGCCTTAGAGCTCCGCCCAGGAGAGCACCTACCCACCAGGCTATTGAGTCAGTCTGTTGCCCACTGAATAGTTAATTATTTATTCAGAGTGGAAGAGGTCCATCAAGAGAGAGACAACAGAAGCAATTTACACTCTGCTCTGGTTGTTAGGCACTCACCCGGGAACCGCAGTGACCTACAATAAAGGGGAGGGCCTTAATTGCTGAGCTCTTGGGTTTTTATGGGGTGGGTCTCTCTGTCTCACTTACATATATTTATTCACACACAAAAATTCAAAAGATTTCCATTTTGTTCTGATTCAGAACAAAAACTTCAAACCCTCTCATTTTTCATGAAAGGGAATTCTTCCGGCCAGCCCTCGTCTCCACCTGGTACGCTTTCCACAAGGAGTTTTGAGTCCTTTGCACACTGGAACAGCCAGTTGTACACTAAGGATTTACGCAAGCATCCCAGCCCGGTGTTAATCTTGCTACTCATTTGACTTCCAGAATGCTTCCCAATCCTTCTGCCGCTATTTTTTTTTTTTAGCTTTTTTGGGGGGTCATTTAAGTGTCTCATCGCTGTTTTACCTGACACGTGGCAGGGCTGTTAGCATTTGACAAGCCCCCATAACTCTTCTTGCAGAATTTCCCAGTATCAAATGCTTTTAAACAGCACCAAATGCTGCCAGTTATGGTTTCTTTCCCGCCGGCAGGTCTCTGTAATGTGACGATACATCTACTGCAGCCATCCAGCTTTCCCTGTCTGGAGAGATTATCATTATACCATCCATATGGACCCTGCTCGGGAGCTGCTTTATAGCTCCAACCACCGCTGAACCCACAGTGTTGCATCCACTCAGTTCTTTCCTGACTCGCTCCCGTTAAAAGGAAGCAATGCCACCCGCCGTGCATTGTAAATCTTGTTGTCACTCTTCCCCCACTACAAACTGCAGCTGTTTGGCTCTGCCTTATGAAACTCCACAGTACAATAGTCTGTGTCAGTCGTTCTGATTGACCTGCTGCATGGATGGTATCATGATGAGATTACCTCACCCCAGTTTACAATGCCACTTTTTGAATAATGTGTCTGGCCTGCACAGTTAACCTGGGCTTTGACCTAAGTTTTAACCCAGCCCTGCCTAACAGCCGCATTAAAAGATCTCATACCTCAGTTTGAGGGAGCTTTAATCCGGGGCTAGCTGTCCCAGCTGGGGACTGGATTAGAGCTTGAACTCCGCTGTCACCCAGGCCTGACCTGGTAATTTTGCAGTGAGGACACAGGCAAAATCACTCCAATGCTAATAGTCCTTCAATGCCTTCCCACAATTCCCTCTGAAAGATAAACAAATTCTCCTGTAATTGACACAATTGAAAAAGAAAGAATCCTAGAGCATCTCAGCGCAAAGAGCAATGGGATATGCCCCCAGATACAGACGTCAGAGTACAGATACAGTGAGGACACAGTCAATGTTCCCTCTAATTTTTTCTATCCATGTGCAGAATGAATTTTGTTATGTGCACCATTTTGAGGTACTGGGCTGATGTGCGCCATGAGTAGAAACCAAAAACCTAGGTAGAATATATATTTTTTAAAAGTTACGATAGGGATAATTACTCCAACCAGGATAGGTTAGGCATTTTAGAGATCACTACTCAAAGAATTAAATTTAAGCATAAGAAAGAAATAAAAATTATGAAATGCATAGACGTCCCAAGAAGTAACAACAACAACAATACAAGTATGTGTTGGGAGGAAAGTGTGAAAGGCAGAGTGTGTGTGTGAGACAGAGACACACACAGTGTGTGTGTGCTTGAGTGTGTGTGTGAGAGAGACAGACACACACTGTGTGTGTGTCACAGAGACACACACTGTGTATGTATGTGTGTGACAGAGTGTGTGCCCCTTTAAGTATGCTGCCCTTTTAAGCAGATCAGAACATTCAGACACAGCAGCAGTTGCCAGCAAGCTCCCTCTGTCCTGAGCCCCGCTGCTCTGTGGAGATGGGGTACAAGGGCAGGGAAGGGGGACACCCTGACGTCAGCGCACCCTGCCCTGCTCTGCACAGCAAGCAGGAGGCTGCCGGGAGCAGCTCCAAGGCAGAGGGCAGGAGCAGTATGGCAGTAGGAGAATGGACACCTGAAATGCTCAGCACTTGATAGCCTGCTGGGCGCCCACCCAGCTTAGAGGGAACTTAGGATACAGTCACATGGGTAGGGATGTGCTGGAGGGATGCTGCGTCTGTGCTAGGTTAACACAGGTGCTCAGACCTGGGTACCAATCCCCCAGGCTATCTGTGCAGAGTAGACATGAGCATAGAGACATCAGCCAAATGGAGTGAACATGGTTACCCTTCCCTGTTTGTACTGTGATTCCCTAACAGGAAATAACACACATGCTTCCGACTGTCAGGCAAATGCTGGCATTTTCTTTATGGAAACAAAAGAGCCACAAACACCAACCTTCATTCAGCTTAGGCATTCCATCAATGTAACTAGTTGGCCTGGAGTGGGTTTTGAAGCATCATTGGTAACTTTCCCTATCTGCTCTTTGTCTCCTTTTGAATCCTGTTCTAATTCTCCAGCTTTGCCCTCTTCTTTTCTCGCTCCTGCTTTCATTCTGCAGGGCTGTTACAAACTCTGTGCACTGCACCCCGCACAGGGCAATATGGCTACATCCACATAAGTAGGCCCAATAAAGGTACTGGGCCTTGTGTAGAAATTCTGAGGGAGATATACGTGATCTGAGGGGTTCTGAGATGCAACTGTGGTGGGTGTATAAGTACCTGGATGGACAGCCAATGAAACAAGGGTCAAAGGTGAGCTGTATTAAGCTTAGAGGTTTCTCTTCACCTAGACTGGTGTCAGTCTTTCCCTTGGCCTTGATCCACATCGGTTTCCACCTGCCTTTCCCACTCTCTCAAGTTTCATTTAGATTTTCAGGCTCCAACAAACCCATCATTTCAAAGGAAATCACTGTTGAAACCACTGGGCTTTGCTTCCTTTCATGGTTGAACTGTGAATTATGAGAAAGTCCCAGGTTTGTTAGCAGGGTTTGATACTTATCTCACGTCTGGGACATAAAACCCTGACTTGAGATTTCACCATGAGAGTTTGGCAATCTCTGCTTAGCACTTGCCAAGTCTCAGCTTCAGTGAAAATGGTTTTGTCCCATCCACACTAGCAGTCAGACCTCTTTTGGAGGGGAATTTATCACAGAGTCCCATTGTCATCGAAGGGTTACTTTCCTCATAAGGTTTTCTTTGCTATCATTGAAGCTAGAAACTTAATGTCTGCTACAGCCTTTTTGTGTCATTCCACCAGTGCAGAGGGGCTGTAAACCCAGCAGATTTTGGCACCGGGGATTTCCAGCATAGCAGGCACAGCCTGAAGAAAAGAATAGGTGTCCAGAGCGTCTCTACACTCCAGCCCTGCTAGGTGCAGATGCGAGCAGGACTGGGGCTGCTCTAATTTACATCCGAGGCCAAACCTAAAATCAAAGTGCCAAAAAGGTGACAAAAAGCTATCTTTTCCTCCTTGCCTCCTCAGTTGCTGAACCAATCACAGCTCAGACAAACCTGAGAACCGGGGCTGTATTTTTTTTAAATGAAAGTTTAGTTTTCTTCAGCGTCGAATGCAACCACCACAGAAGTTCCAGTCCAGCTGGACGGCTAACACTGATTCTGTCTGCCTTCCACCCCCTTCTGCAAGTTTGTGGCATGAGCTTCATCAGAAGGAATGAACTCTATGAACATTTAGCATGCTAACAGAATGATTGCTCACACCCATGCTTACCGCATGAGTAGACTCAAAGCAGCCACATCACACATGTGTTGCTCTATGTGTTTGTCCCAAAACTATCAGAATACTCATATAGTTTACCTGGGAAGTTTGGAAAATTTGCTCTAATATCTTGCCTTATCCTTACATGAAAGTCCCTATTTTAAAAGCCTTAAGCTTGCAGATAAAGGCACAGAGAATCTTCTGGCTGATGTACTGCAGTCAACAGACAAAAGAGAGATCTCTTCAGAATCATCACTAAAGAAAAGGACAATTACCCAGCAGGATTTCGAGCAGGAAATATTTTACATCTATTTGCTTTAGCACCTGAGGCACTTCAAGCAATCTTCATAAATCTTTTTCCTGCGTCACAGTGGTCAATAAAACTAAATGTGACCTTGTGTAAAATGTGCTAGATTTTAATTACAATGGGGTTATGTGATAGATTAGGGCTAAATGTATTATGCTGTCAACCAATATGTCAAAGCTGGCAAACACAGTGATGCTGGGGCCCCGGTTCTTTCTTTGCAATCTGTGTCATTGGCCTAAAGCCTGGTGCCTGGAGCTTTCACCTTTTTTTTAATGTACTCTTTTGGCTTCCTGCATGTGAATGTGCAAAAAGCCATAGAGTTGTATCATTTGTCACAAGAAGAATCGAGAAAAAGTAGCCCCAATAACTGTTCTGCTTTTGCTAACTGCATAAATTCTTATGATGCCTCTGGATATTTCCGCCTGTGATTGCATACACGCACTTGAGTCTTTTTCGTTCAGCCTAACATATATTTGTAGCGCTGACTTGCCATGGGGTGAAAGGTTATCGTTAGAGCTAGCTGGAACATTTTCACATCAGTGACATTTGGATGAAATACGCTGGCTTGTGTATTTAGACTGTATTGCCCTGGTGGCAGGGACTATTTTTTACTACATGCAATAGCTAGCCAATCATGGATGGGACCTGTAGAACTACAGGATTACAGATAATGCATAGGTGCTCAGTTTTCTTCCCTAAGCCAGATCCCTTCCTATTCCAAAAATTCAAACATAATTAAACCATCAAAATCTATACAAAACTAAATGAAATCAACCCAAAGGACTGATAGATGCATCTCAATGATTGCAGGAACAGAAAAAATCGTATCTGCATCCACCTAATGACCCTTGTGGAATATTACAGTGTTTCATATAGATATATAGATATATGTAAAGTTTCTGCCTGGTAGTTAAGAGCAGCAATATACGTCAGGTTCATAAAAATGGCCTTACTAGGTCAGATCAATGGTCCATCTAGCCCAGCATCCTGTCTTCTGACAGTGGCCAGGACCAGAATTAACAGAACAGGGCAGTTTTTCAGTGATCTATCCCTATGTTGTCCAGGGCAAGCTTCTGACAGTCAGAGACTTAGGGACACCCAGAGCATGGGGTTGTATCCTGACCAACTCGGCTAATAGCCATTGATGGACCTATCCTCCATGAACTTAATTCATTCTTTGTTTTAACCCAGTTATGCTTTTGGCCTTCATAACTTCCCCTGGCAATGATTTGCATGGGTTGGCTGTGTGTTGTGTGAAGAAGTATTTCCTTTCATTTGTTTTAAACTTGCTGCCTAATAATTTCATCAGGTTCTTGTGTTATGTGAAATGGTAAATAGCACTTCCTTGTTCACTTTCTCCACACCATTCATGTGTGACATTATCCAGTATACAATCTAGAGTATTGAACAGCTGTGTCCTCTCAATTCTCCAACCTGGGGACCTTTTACAGTGCTTCACAACCACTCCTGCTCTGCTCACACACAGCCTCCAGCATGTAAATTACTCCCAGTTTAGAGTATGTGCCATGGCCAGCTACTCTTGAATTACACTTCAGAGACACCAGCAAATTCCCATTCCCATGCTTTCCCTCAGATACTTCCATCTTGTATTGCCCCGGCCGCTCCTGGACATTTTCAAGCTCATATAAAATCCATCATTTTATTCATAGAAAATGACATGCAAGATCATGTGATCTCAAATGGAGTTTCCCAAACACTTCAATCTAAGCACACTGATTTAGATACAACAATAAAACAAGTTTATTAACTACAGAACGGTACATTTTAAGTGATTGCAAGTAATAAGGCATAAAAGTCAGAACTGGTTACAAAGAAATAAAAGGTAAAACACAACTAATACCTGATTTAACAGGCTAAGGGTTTTCAAATCAAAAGTCTCTCTCGCCACATGGTTTGGCAATTTTACTAGCTGATTTCCTTTCTGCCAGGATCCCTCCCCAGTCCAAAGATGCTTCCTTTTTTAAAAATCAGTGTCACATTAGCAATCCTCCACACAGAGGATTAATTTAAGGAATAGGTTACTTATTCCACTTAGTAGTTCTGCAATTTCTTGTGTGAGTTCCTTCAGAACTCTTGTGTGAATACAGTCTGGTTCTGGTGACTTATTAATGTTTAATTTATCAATTTATTCTGAAATGTCCTCTATCAACACCTCAATCTGGGATAGTTCCTCAGATTTGTCACATAAAAAGAATGGCCCAGGTGTGGGAATCTTCCTCAAATCCTCTGCAGAGAAGACCAATGCAAAAAATTTGTTTAGTTTCTCTGCAAAGGCCTCGCTTTCCTCGAGTGCCCTTTTAGCAACTCAATCATCCAGTGGTCCCACTGATGGTTTGGCAGGCTTCCTGCTTCTGATGTATTTAAAGAAATTTTTGCTGTTAGTTTTTTTTGTGTCTTTTGATGGTTGCTCTTCAAATACTTTTTTGGCTTGCCTAATTATACTTTTACACTTAACTTGACAGAGTTGATGTTCCTTTCTATTTTCCTCTGTAGGATTTGACTTCCATTTTTTTAAAGGACGCCTTTTTGCCCCTAACCTTTTTTTACTCTTTTGTTTAGTCATAGTGACATCTTTTGGTTCTCCTATTCACCCCCGCACCTCCACACTATTTTGGGTATACATTTAATTTGAGCCTCTACTGTAGTGATTTAAAAAAAATTCTATTCAGCTTGCAGGCATGTAACTCCTATGACTGTTCCTTTTATTTTTTGTCATTTTTGTATAGTTCTCCTTTTTGAAGTTAAATGCTGCTGTGGTGGGTTTATTGGGTATTTCCCCCCCTACAAGGATGTTAAATTCAAATACAGTATGGTTGCAATTACCAAGCACTTCAGCAATATTCACCTCCTGGACCAGATCCTGTGTACCATTAAGAATTGCCTCTCCTCTTGTGGGCTCCAGAACTAGCTGCTCCAAGGAGCAGTCATTAATGATGTCTAGATTTTTTTCTCTGTGTCTCCTCTTGAGGTCACATGTACCCAATCAATTTGAGGATAGTTGAAATCCCCCATTATTATTGAGTTTTCTATTTTTAGAGCCTCTGTAACCTCTCTGAGTATTTCACAATCATCATCACGATCCTGGTCAAGTGGTCGGTAGTGCATTCCTATTGCTATATTCTTATTATTCGAACATGGAATTTCTATCCATACTTTCTACCCTGGTATTACTGTGTCCCATTGATTATCATCATTCGTCCAAGTTTCTGTGACTCCTGTTATATCAATATCCTCATTTAATACCAGGCATTCAAGTTCACCCATCTTAGTATTTAGACGTCTAGCATTCGTATGCACGCACTTATAAAATTTGTCAATATTTAGTTTTCTGCCTTCATGTGATGTAATTGAATTGGACTCTCTTTCATGTGACTGTTTCTCTTCAGCTCCTATCTGTACTTTATCAGCTTCTATCCTTTTCTCTTTACTAGGACATACCTGTTAATAAATCTTCCTCTAAGGGACGTCTCCACCTGAACTGTGTGCTCCTCTGCAACTGTCGGCTTTCCCCTGTCCCTTTGTTTAAAATCTCCTCTACAATCATTTTAATTTTACATGCCAGCAATTTGATTCCATTTGGGTTAAAGTGGAGCCCATCCTTTCCTAGGCTCCTCCTTTCCCAAAAGATTCCTCAGTTCCTAATAAACCTAAAGCTCCTTTTCCTACACCATTGTCTTAAGCATGCATTGAGATCCTGCAGTTGTGCCTGGCTACATGGCCTTGTAAGTGGAACTGGAAGCATTTCAGAAAATGCTACTATGGAAATCCTGGACTTTAATCTCTTACTTAGCAGACAAAATTTGGCCTGCAGGACCTCTCTTCTACCTTTCTCTATGTCATTGGCACCTACATGCACCATGGCCACCGGCTCTTCCGCAGCACTGCAGAAATGTCTGTCTAGATGTCTTGAGATCTGCAGCCAGCAGGCAATTCACCCTGCAATTCTGTCAGTCATCAGAAACGCAACTATCTAGATTTCTAATCAAATCCCATATTACCATTACCTGTCTGTTCCTAGTAACTGGGATCACCTCCCCTGGAGAGTTGGGCTCAGTGTGAGAGGATACCATGACATCATCTGGAAGGAGGGTTCCAACTACGGGATCATTTCCCTCCACTCCAGTTTGATGTTCTCCTTCCCTGAGACTTTCATCCTCCTCAACAGCATAGAGGCTGTCAGGCTGGGGGTGGGACTGCTCTGCTGTCCTGGAAGGTCACATCTAGGCACCGCTCTGTCTCCTTTAGCTCCTCCAATTCAGTCACTCTGGTTTCAAGACTTTGTATTCTGTCTCTGAGGGCCATGAGCTGCTTCTCCGAATGCACATACATGCCACATGCCCTCCAGGCAGGTAATCATATATGCTGCATTTAGTGCAATAAACTGGATATCCCCCACTCTGCTGCTGGACTTCTTCCTGCATTATTTTTACACTTGTAGGGTTTTTTTGGAGGGGGGGGCAATTTATTAGCCTAGGTTTAGAATATGTTTGTTCGGTGTATCTGGCTTTCATGCTCCTCGAAACTCTCTCACAAAACTCTGCTGTTCACTAGCTCCTCCGGCTGCTTAGGAGCTGGATTTTTAAACCCCCTTTCTCTCTGAGGTAGCCCTACCCCCTTGTCAAGGGATCCTAAAGGGATTGGGGTCAAAGGATGACAGGCCAGAACTTCATTAGGAATCTCTCAGCCTTGCCTAGCAGGCCGCTATGCTCAGACCCCCCAACCAGATCACACTATATACTTCAATCCAGCAAACTAACAGGCAACAAATTCACCCCAAGTGTCACATAGTCGCTCCTCCTTCACTGGGAGAACTCCCCTCCCCTGCCAACCTCCCTGTTTGCTGCTTGTGTTCTCTGTTCAAAATATCTAGGGTCCTTCTTGGTAAATAATTAAACTGACTTGAGCCCTCATGTGGAAACCTGAGAAAAATAAACACACCCTGCCTGGGTACATGAACAGGCAAAACTTCCCCACTCACAAGTGCTCCGAGATGGTGTCCGAACAGGGGAATCATTATTAGGGGAAAGAGACAGTCATAAACTTCAGAAAGCACAGCAACAGAATATATATATATATATACAAATAAAGAGAAAAAAACTCCCCTTTCTGGTAACTTTGGCGGTAGTCTGTCTAATTCCTTTCCCACTCATTAGTGAGAACATCCCACAGCTGATACACTTTTGGCTGTATCACCTCTTCTATCCATGAAACCCCACTCCTGGTCAAGACCAGTGAGTAGCAGTAGCCCAAGTGTCTCTTTTCAGGTTTGTGTCCAGTCCTACCTTGAGGCACCAGAACCTAACTTATTTTAAGGAGTCAGGTTTATTAAACTGGGTGGGCAGGCTCACTGGAGTCCACTCATCTATGCTGTTGTCTTCTTTGATGGTCCTCAGAGCAAAGCCCTCAACCTGCATTGTTTCTTACCAGAAAAGAGAGAGCCAAGAGCACTGAAGAACCTTGAACAGAAACCTGGCTCCTTGGAAATGAACTCTTCACTAAAAGATCAAACTTCTTTATCCTGTGTGAGCCGCTCTGAGAGCCCACTGTTCCATAAAATCCAAGTTCAAGTGATGTTGACTCCCCAAGTGTCACTAGAGGAACTGTGGGAAGGTAGCCTATGCAAATCAAGCTCTCTAGGGCAGCAATTTTCTCTTTTCACCAATAGAGGGGGTAGAGAGCTCTTTCCCCTATGGAAGCTTCTGGCAATTGGGCTTACATATTACCAGAAAACCCAAACCAAACCAAAAGAAAAACCTTTGCTTAAAGACCATTATTCAGATTATACTCTCAGAACTCCCCAGCTTCACAGGCAGTCCCAATGAGGTCTGCAACCACAGTGGAGGAGGAGAAAGAAAATATGCCCAGACTGCAAACTGTCCTGGGTAAAATGGCAAATCTGCAAATCAGAAAGGAAATACGGGAGCCTGCCAAGCCCTGGGCAGCAAAGTAATAGCTTTCAGCACAGGAATTAAGGGAAGGGAGAACACAGGCTTGGAAGAGTCCAAGGGGTGAACACAGACAAATAGTGAGAGGAACAGATGAATGATCACTCCAGTTTACAAAAGCCAAATGTTATGAATGGAATATGAGCAAGGAAACACCAGCTCAGCATTTTCCAAAGGGGGCTGTAAATAAGTCAACTGGAAAAAACAGAAATTGAAGGTGAAAGAAGGTATCTAGCAAAATTCTCATTATACCATCTTTTCTGAGAATCTACCAAAATACCCATCAACAGGAAAATCAACCAACTATTAACACAGAGCTAGAAAACTATCCAGACAGCTACACTGAAATGATTAAAACAAAGCATTTGTAGCAGCCTTAGAATCCCCAGCTAGACCATGAAATAGAGCAAGCAGTCCTGTTATATACTTGCAATATTGAAAATACAGTGGGATCCTGGTTCATGAGTACGGCTCCTAAGTGCTATTGTAATACAGATCAATAATAATAATAAACAGCTGCATGGCTGCCAACTAGAGACTAGATGCAGAGTAAGGCCTGAAAGGCCTTTGATATTCAGATACCATAGTGACGAGCAAGATATAAATGTATATTTGTATTGTTAGTGTTTCTTTGTATTACAGTAGTGAGTAGAGTCACCATCTGAGATCAGGTCCCTGCTATGCCAGGTACTGTACAAGCAGAGAGGAAGAAACAGTCACTGTCTTGAGGAGCTTGCAATCTAAACAGAAAAGGCTTTCAGAAATTCAGTAAACTGAACACCTATCAGCGAATAATAAAAAGTCTCTGAGCATTATTGCAAGGGAAACTAGTAAAATAACTCTAAGAGAAAAGAATGGTACAAAAATGAAGCATTATTATTCTTGGTTTACAAAAAGTGAAAATCTGTGGAGGTGTGAGGGCATTTTCCCCTCCCCTACCAGTGAAAACCTACAGTATATGTAACAATATATGTAATCACAATGAGTCCCTCATTTGAACATGCTTCTGTTTACAGAGTCAAAGCTTCTGAAGGGAAAGTCAAAGCTTTATTTGTCTTGGGCCTTTGAAAGCCGATGCAGCTTTCTCATACTCCATGATTTAACATGAAAGAAATGGGAGCTATTATCCGAAAAGCCTCCAAAAGATTATAATTAAGGGTGGCAGGCTTGAAAGAGGATTTCACATCTCTTTCTATAGCTAGCACTATAAATTGAGGATGCTACAGTACTTTCGTATACAACTGAACCTGCACAGAAACACTCACAGATGATACTCAGTGACTTAAAAGCCCACTCTGCCACCCTCCCTTCCTTCATCATAAATGGATGGATGATGACAAGTGAAGAAGTTTAGCACCTCTTGGGGACAACCTTCATCTTAAATAAAAGGTTAAACTGTTTATCCTATTCTGGTTCTTCCCCCCTCTCCCTAGAAAGGACACCGAGATTACTATTTTGCCTAGCTGAATTTCTGGTCACTTTAAGATCAAAGTTGGAAGCTGTCAGGTCTTCAAAGAAATTCCTGTTTTGCACTTTGTAGGCCATACCTACTTATTCCCAGTGTTGGGGAAATATTTGTTTTTTTTCACTTGTTCTTCTCAAACCATGCAGCATTCTATTCGCCCACTCACCCTGGTGAATAATTGTCTTTTTGGCAGGCAAGGAACAGCTTATTTTTTAATGAGTCATGCTGGGAAAAGCGAGTGAAGAGGTTTTGCATCGTCACTGGTATGTTTTCATGGTGGTTTCAAAAGTGGGAGCTAACCTACCTGGCAAAAGTGAAGGGGTCACATGTGGGTGACACAAAACATACAAGGATCAAGAATTCAGGGTTTAATGGAAAGAACATTCAAGGATGGAGCCTACTTTTAACATTCTTGCATGTTCCATGCACGATCCTTTCATCTTATGATCATCATCCTTGCACTTTTGTTAGTAAGAATACATAAAATCAGTCCAGACATCACAGTTATGGGATAATGCAAATATCACCAGGGCTGCTAACTTCCTGTGGCACATGTCAAGGAGTTCAAATAATGTGTAGCCATTTTTCTTCCCTCACTCCGGAGGCCACATTTGGTCTAGAGTACACAGAGGAACACCTAAGGCACTAAGACTGTAGATGCCCTACCAAATTGGCAGAGAGGGCTGTCAAGTAATTTGCAATGGCACATGTATCTATTGGATTTAATAAAAAATAATCATAATAATTGATAAAGACATTCGTAAGTAAAGATGGTCTAGATATGGTTCTGACCCATGCAACTGACTCCAGATTTGGATCCGACCTTGCTTAAAGTCTGAGGAAGTTTGGGTCAACAGTTATTACACGAGTGGCCCTAAAGTTCAGCTCTGGAGCTGAACTTCCCTGGACTTTAAGGAAGTTTGTAACAAGGATTGGGTCCATCTCTAATAAAAGAGGTTGTGAGCTATGTCAAGGAGCATACATCCATTAGAAATTCCTGGAAACTATCTGATGTTCTCTTCTCTTTTGGAATCATGCTGGCAAACTCTAAACACTCATTTTTTTTTTTTGAATTGCAAGTTGAGCATAAAGAAAAGGAGTGCTGGTGGCACCTTAGAGACTAACCAATTTATTTGAGCATAAGCTTTCGTGAGCTACAGCTCAATTCATCGGATGCATGTTCTTCCTAAGAAGTGCATGCCATGTTAAAAAGCAAACATATCACTGTCACATCTGAGTCACACTTTCCTTTGGTCACTAACACATAAAAAGAGTATGCCCTCATAAAACATGTCAGCTCTTGAGCTGATTGGGGCCAGTATCCCTAACGACCTAAGACACAAAGAACAATGCTATATTAAAGCAACCACATACACTTGCATCAAATGCATTTATGTTAATGTTTCAAGTCATTCATTTGGATGGAGATGATGATGGAGAATTGGCTTATAGGCATGTCAGCTTAGAGGTTAAGCTACAGTAACGAAGCTGCTACATCAAAACATGAATGAAAGGGACTGAGGTACATGGGCAGGGAAGAAGCTGTGTGAGGTCCCTGGACTTCTGGAGGTAGGGGAAGACCATGAGAGATCCCAGGCAACAACAACGGTGAAACAGAGTGTTGGGGCAAGTGGCCAATCTGAGTATGGCAAAGCCTCAGGACACTGAAGGGAAGATCATCAGTGCATGAGGGAGCAGGTCGGTCAGAGATGTGTGGGTCAAGTTTTTTTTTGTTGGGGGGGGGAAGGGTCAATCATTTTATCCTAATGTTTCTCAGTGGGATGGCCATTTTATGATAGATGGTAGGGTGACCAGATGTCCCGATTTTATAGGGACAGTCCCGATTTTTGGGTCTTTTTCTTATATAGGCTCCTATTACCCCCCCGTCCCAATTTTTCACACTTGCTATCTGGTCACCCTAATAGGTGGCCACCTTTAGTTAAGGTTGCCTGGACTTTTGATTATAAGATCCAGGTTTCAGTTGCTTTTAATGTCACCAAACTTATGCTGTTTGAGCTGAAATTGTGCATACCGAGCAGCTGCCCGAGGCTGAGTGTTTTGGGAAACTGTCAGCTAAAATTTTTCAATCGTATCCAAAAACAAGCATCGGGAAACACATTGTTTTGCCCATGTTAAATCATTTGTATAGTTGTTGTGCTGAGAAGCTCTAACATCTCCATGCTTTGGGGCAGAGAATTGAAATTTGGCAATGTGGATACTCAAACGTCAAGGAAGTGATATTTGCTGTCTTTTGAAACTCCTCCCAAATTTGGTGATGATATGAGATTCAGAAAAATGTCAATTCATACATGTTAGAGATTGAGAGCTAAATTCTCCAAAGAGCCCACCTGTACTGAGAATGCCCCAGCCTCTCACAGCAACTACTGCTATCCAGTCTGCACCTGTGCCATCCCCACAGAGTGACTGAGCATGCACCATCCCAGGAATGCAGGGCCTGAGCAAGACTTTCCCTGAAATTGCTCCTCCCGGCAGCTGGGGAGCTGCAGTGGTGCCCAGCACTAGAACTAAAAACAGAGACAGTTCCTGTCATGTGCTTTTAACAATCCTCTTGCTGGCACCCAAGCAACATGGAGAGGAGGAAGCAAACCTGACTTGACTGCAAAGGGTGAGGAATGATGGTGTGGGAGAGAGAAGAGATGCAGAGCCCAATATTCTCCAGAGCACATTCCATCCTTAGCTTCTCTGTTGGGACTTTCAATAAAGGACGGATTAACATAAATTCTGGTGGTTGTTTTTGTGATATGGGTCCGCTTGTCCACTGGGAACTGGACGGAGGCCTCCAAACTCATTTTCTATAAGCTACCAGATAGCCATCAGAAGGTAACAACATTTCATTACTACTGACCTGGGCTGGATTTGAATTGGAGAGTGAACAGAGAAATGGCCTCTACCCCTTTTTGTCCTTGCTGTTGAACTGCATGGCACCTGTGAAAGGCAGCATTAGAGAAACACTGGCATGTGGAAGCTGACAGCCCTGTCCTCATTTTATGTATGCATATTGTGTACGGCTCTATTCCGCGTCTTTTGAAAGGACCCGTTCTTCTGTAATTTAAGCAAAGGCACTGTCATTTCATAAAATATGTCCTTCTCTTCCTTCCAAGAGCTGACAGTGGCACCTAATCCTGTGCTGATTTATGGTAGATTTATGCAGAAACATACTTTTGTATACTTCTTGAATAATGGCGACCACAATTATTAAGCTTCTGGTTTTTACAACCTTTAGAAAAGATTGATTTTTGGTCATTCTAGTCTCAGCTGGGTTTAGCCTGAGCCATGATGTAAACAGACTGTGACCTGATGGAATATTAATCTATGCACCAAACTGCTCCCTGGGGCTGAATAATTCTTTCAGTCTTAAGAAGAAAACAAGTCTCCAGTGTTTTGTTTAGTAAATCACTTAACAGGAGGTCACAGCGGATGCGTGTCCAGGTTAAACAATATTTATTATTGAGTAAATATAGACAAGCCCTCCTGTGAGACATTCTAATTTGGCAGAAAGGAAACTTGCCATCAGGAGGGGTTGCATACATGATGGGACTCTTCCGTCTCAAAGCAATTTTCCTTCTTTAAATGCAGGATTTTGCAAAGTGTGGCATGCACATTTATTGCACGCTATTCTTGAAAGCCAGATTTGCATGGAGATGCCTATGCAGAGGTCAGCGAGAGGAGTAATTTTCAGCTGATTTCACAGTCCAAATGAATCGTGTTGCTTTAATGTGTGAAAAGTGTAGCAGTGAATGCCTTTTCTTCCTTGTTTAATTAAAAAAAAACCAGTATCTTGTCTGCCTATTTAAGACACCATTCACCTTGGTATCCAAGCACTATACATATTGGTCTGTTTAACAGCCTACAGAGTCTTATGTCCAGCTATGTAACCCTCATTACCATAGTACCTTATATAGGGCTGTGAATTTATCCTGAAAGGTAGGGAAGCATAATCTCCATTTTACAGTAGAAGAACAGAGGCATAGAGAAATTATGCTTGTTTTGTTCAATATCTTCATAAATGATCTGGAGGATGGTGTGGATTGCACTCTCAGCAAATTTGCGGATGATACTAAACTGGGAGGAGTGGTAGATATGCTGGAGGGCAGGGATAGGATACAGAGGGACCTAGACAAATTGGAGGATTGGGCCAAAAGAAACCTGATGAGGTTCAATAAGGATAAGTGCAGGGTCCTGCACTTAGGATGGAAGAACCCAATGCACAGCTACAGACTAGGGACCGAATGGCTAGGCAGCAGTTCTGCGGAAAAGGACCTAGGGGTTACAGTGGACGAGAAGCTGGATATGAGTCAGCAGTGTGCCCTTGTTGCCAAGAAGGCCAATGACATTTTGGGATGTATAAGTAGGGGCATAGCGAGCAGATCGAGGGACGTGATCATTCCCCTCTATTCGACATTGGTGAAGCCTCATCTGGAGTACTGTGTCCAGTTTTGGGCCCCACACTACAAAAAGGATGTGGATAAACTGGAGAGAGTCCAGCGAAGGGCAACAAAAATGATTAGGGGTCTGGAACACATGACTTATGAGGAGAGGCTGAGGGAACTGGGATTGTTTAGTCTGCAGAAGAGAAGAATGAGGGGGGATTTGATAGCTGCTTTCAACTACCTGAGAAGTGGTTCCAGAGAGGATGGTTCTAGACTATTCTCAGTGGTAGAAGAGGACAGGACAAGGAGTAATGGTCTCAATTTCAGTGGGGGAGGTTTAGGTTGGATATTAGGAAAAACGTTTTCACTAGGAGGGTGGTGAAACACTGGAATGCGTTACCTAGGGAGGTGGTAGAATCTCCTTCCTTGGAAGTTTTTAAGGTCAGGCTTGACAAAGCCCTGGCTGGGATGATTTGATTGGGGATTGGTCCTGCTTTGAGCAGGGGGTTGGACTAGATGACCTCCTGAGGTCCCTTCCAATCCTGATATTCTATGATTCTATGATTAAGTGATTTGACCAAGGTCACACAGGGAGCCTGTAGAAGAACTGTAGATTGAGCCCAGATCTCCTGAAACCCAGTCCATTATCTTGACCACAAGATCTTTTTTCTTCTTTGTTTTCCTCTCCTGAGTTCCCTCTGATTTTTTTTCTTCCTTTGTCTTCAGTTTCTTTCCTTCTTTTTCTTCCTTCTTCTTATCTTTGTGCTTATTTTTCTTACCCACCAAGGCCCAGGGACAGGACCTAAGTTGCCTGCACTTCCTCCAAAGAAAACCAAATGAGAATAATAAAAAGTCACGTCTGTCAAGGTTTAGAGAGAACAGTGATTTAATTAGCAGCATAACTCAGATAGCATTAATAGGGATGTTAATTAGATTGGTTTGCTAGTAAAATACCTATAAAAATCATTGTCAATAGTCCCCGAAGGAATCCAAGCCCAAGAGTTAATAGGTTAGAATTAAGTGGAAGATTAATAAAAAAAGATATCCTGTCATGGAACTGTCTCATGAATTGTTATGTTCTTAGTAATTGTTGGTCTAGCCTTTATGGAAGCACAAGAGCAGGCTGGGGAGAGGAAGGAGCCGTTTTCAGCTAGGAGTGGGTACTGATTGAGATACAGTAAAATGAAGCCTTATCACAACATGAGCCATGTTGCTCTGAAATAGGGAGGATTTTTTTTCAGTTTTGTGTAGGGAAATGATAAAACATGAACATCATGACAAAGTACGTCTGCTGTCCTGCTTTGAATCTTCCCCAGTGTATCGTAATAACTGCGCAGCCCACTGCCTGCATGTTGTTGCTTCTTTTATGTCTCTACTGATACCTTGGGGCAGTTAACATAAAGAAGGGAAAGCTGACCTTAGAAGCCAATGTAAAAAAAACAGAGAAACAACACATAGCAATGCCAAAGGGTGCTCAGTATCCATGCAGTTGACTTGAGGCAGCCAGCCATTTCCCTCTCTTTTTTTTGTTCCTCAAACTTCCTTTTCCTTTTCTTTTAACCATCCCTTTCCATTTACGTCAAACTTTTCCCTCCCTGTTAACCAGGACCCCGATTCAGCACCTCAGCACGTGCTTCACGTTAGGCCCGTTCTTCATTCCCAACGGCATCAATGGAACTTTAGCACACGCTTATGTGCTTTGCTGAACCGGGGTCTATGAGCTGCCTTACACTGAAAACTTACATTGGCATAGCTACGTCTCTCTGAGGTAAATTCACACCCCTGAGAGCCATAGCTACGCTGACCTAACTCCCAGCGTGGACAGCACTACACTGATGGAAGAATTCTTCCATTGACCTAGCTGCCGCCTCTTGGGGAGCTGAATTAACTACAGTGATGGAGAACTGTGCTGCATGAGTTCTGCTGTGGCATTTTAAGTATAAGATGTAGCCTAGGATTCTAAGTCCTTCCACCTTCTTTCTGGTTTGTCTCTGCTTCTTCAGCTTCTACCCACTCATTCTGCCTCTTTATTTTTTCTCCGATTTTTCTTCTCTCCTCTTTCCCACCCCGCAAAAAATAGTGGTCTCTTTTCCTCCATTATACAATTTAGGTTTGGGTTAGAATAGAATCACAGAATATTAGGGATGGAAGGGACCTCAGGAGGTCATCTAGTCCAATCCCCTGCTCAAAGCAGGACAAACACCCACTAAATCATCCCAGCCAGGGCTTTGTCAAGCCGGGCCTTAAAAACCTCTAAGGATGGAGATTCCACCACCTCCCTCGATGACCCATTCCAGTGCTTCATCACCCTCCTAGTGAAACAGTGTTTCCTGATATCCAACCTAGACCTCCCCCACTGCAACTTGAGACCATTTCTCCTTGTTCTGTCATCTGCCACTACTGAAAACAGCCGAGCTCCGTCCTCTTTGGATCCCCCCTTCAGATAGTTGAAGGCTGCTATAAAATCTACCCTCACTCTTCTCTTCTGTAGACTAAATAATCCCACTTTCCCCAGCCTCTTAATAATTTTCTTTGCCCTCTGCTGGACTCTCTCCAATTTGTCCACATCCCTTCTCTGGTGGGATTGCTCCTTTGTCGTGTCCCAGAACCTGTACACTCCCCACATTTCTCTATTGCATCATTACTTTCCTTCCATGCTACATTTCCCTCTCACTAGCAGCTATCTATATCTACACTTTGAGAACCTGGGTTGGTGATGGATTGTAGATGGGGTAGACTGGATGAGAACTTGGTTTCCAGATTAAATGTGTCTTTGGGGAAAAAATATTATTTTACCCCTCTTTGCCATCCCCAGTCATGCAAAACAAGACGATGGAACCCTGGCTTTCCAATGGGTCCAGTTGAGTTCAAGAATGAGAGTACAGCTGATTTAAATATATTTGTCAACACATTTTTTTCAGCGAAAAGTAGCTTTTTAGTCAACATGCAGCTTTTTACAGGGAAATGTTCATTTTAGGTTTTCCATTAAAAAAAATCTGTAAAAGTGTTTGGATTTTGATTAAAAAAATATCATGTTTTGGTTAAAACATCTTTTTATTATTATTTTTGGTTTAATTTTCAGTCAAACGTTCAGGGTTTGGTTTTCAGAAATCTTGTTTTAATCAACAACAAAAATGCTTTTTGAAAGCTGATTTTTTGGGGGGGAGGGGAAGGGGGGTTGTTTCCGTTTTTTGATGAAAAATTTTTCACAGAAAATTTTGAGGGGAAAAAGAATGTTTTTTTTTCAAATTTTCCTATGAAAAATGACTGGCACTTTTTTGACCAATTGAAAGTGAGAGACGAAGTCTGTGAATTGAACTGGGTCTCCCCTTCCCTAGTCCAGCAATTACTAGTACTTCGTGAGAACACTGTGTCTGGGACACCTATTTAACTCTCTGCTATCTCTTTCAGGGCTCTAAAATTAACATACAGAATCTGGGAGCTGGCTGCACACAATTATTACAATAACTGTAGAGATACTTTACTGCTAGCCCAGTACCCTGGTGTCGCAGGGGATTCTTATTTTTATTGTATGGTTACTGTTTTGCAGTAGCACCCATACTAGGGTGACCAGATGTCCTGATTTTATAGGGACAGTCTCCATTTTTGGGTCTTTTTCTTATATAGGCTCCTATTACCTCCGACCCCCATCCCGATTTTCACATGTGCTGTCTGGTCACCCTAATCCATACTATGGTAGATGCCTTCCAGGCATACAGTATGTGATGTCATGCTTGAAGGCACTCACAGTCAAAGGAGCATGCAGCAGTGTAAAATGCACACTCATTCCAACTGAGAAATGAACACAGAGTAACGGTGAATATCTATGTGCAGGTGCTCCAATAAGACTGCTGTGGTGATTACGGTCCTGTAAATGCTTTGATAACTTGGATAGATGGATGGTTACTCTGAACGAAAACTTTGCTGCCTTTGCTCAGGCTCATAAAGAGAAAGATGAAGCCTGATGTGGATATGCAGAAAGCCTGCAAGTCAGAATAAATTTCTACTGATAAATTGGTATCAGGCGATTTTCAAAAAGTTATAAAGGAAGCAAGTAGGTAAATTCCATACTGAGCTACAATCCTCTCATCCTGAAGTACCAGCTGACCACTTAGCAGCAACATCTAGCAGGGCAGAGAGCAGAAGACCTCCGTTTTTTTCAGATTAAGTAGTTATTAGTCTATCCTTTCCATCTCTTTACAGGAATAATAGCTGCCCTAGCATTTCACCATGTGACTGGTCTCTTAGAATAACTTTTACTTGGGAAATTTATAGGGAACAACAAAGAGGTTAATTTGCAGCTCAGCATACTGGTATCTGGTGCCTCGTAATTTGACAGACTCTTGGGAAAGCGTAATGGTTTTTTCACCCAGTAATATCTGCACGTCACTAACACTTTTACTCAGATGCTTTCAGTTGGGACTCAGCCAGCATAAGCTTCACAAAGACAGAGTACATACCTTCATTAACCTTAGGTTATCCAGTTGCTTAGATATACTTTCCTTTAAACCCATTCAAAGTGGAGATGACAAGCAAAGGCTCAGGAGTCAAATAAATGGAATGGTCCCTCAGCAGAAGGTTGCAGTTTGTTGTGTGCACATCGAGAAGTACTCCATGTCTTTGGGCATGGCTAAGTATCAAGTGGAAAGTATGCTTTTTGTCAAAGAGGATGAATTGCAAAGGGTGGCCTGAACTAGCATTTCCATCTCACCACTGACATTTGAATCTCTGCACTGTGTACCTAAAACTGGCTCTTGTCAAAATGCTGTTGTCTGGTTCAATGAATGAGTTCAGTGCATTAAGGTTATTATGGTAAGGACCTCAGTAGCCAAACCAGGATTGGGATAAGGCCAATTCATTACAAAACAGACCTATATATTGTAACAAATTTGTAGTCAGTTATGGTTGCCCCTCTGCTAAATACTATGGTCCCTGGGAGAGTTATAATGGTTCTGGAGATTTCTGGGGCTAGAGATCATGGCAATTCATACACACTCTTGTGAGTGACTCAGTCCTGCCTGTTCACTCATCCATCATCCCCACTGTTTTCACAAGTGCAGCACGAGATGAACTCTGCAATTATTGTAACCTATGTAATCTCAGCCTCGTGATTTTAAACATGCCTTCAAAATACCACCTGTCTTCTCCATTTCTATGGTCCTGTGGCTAAAACGTGGAATTGGGAATCAAGACTCCCTGTGGGTTCTATATTCCTGTTTTATTAGCAAAGAGTGAAGCTGAACGCAGATTCAGATGAACAAGAAGAATTTTATTAAACCCTAGGCCCTGCTCTCTCCATGTGCCTGAGTTGCTTCCTGCATAAATCCACCCATTTCCAAAGGGAACATGGGCCCTCTCACTCCAAATATCATGATACAATTCCCATTTCTGTCACAGCTCGGTGATGTACCCCTAGGTAAGTCATGTCAGCCCTTCTGTAAATCAATCTGCTCAGTTGTAACATGGAGAAACCATGCCAGGATCTCAGCTAGCGTAATTCAGCAAAGCTCCATTGACTTCAACGGAGTGTAGCGAGGCGAGGACTCACCGTCGTGGCACCTCCTGCTGGTTGTCTGGGAATTAGCTCTTTTCCAGAGTATGGAGCGCCCTCTGCAGGCCGGTGTCTTGCCTGCCGCTGGCCCCCATGTCCCTCCCGGACCCCGGTGCCCTTTAACATTGGGGTTCTGCCCCAGCAGTACCCCCATGCTCTGGGTCTCCCCTTCCGGGGAACCCCCAACCCCTAAACCCACCTTGCCTCAGTGGCTACTGCCAGTCATCATCTAATGCCTGCTCACTGGGGCAGAATGCAGTCCGTCACGGCCACTCATCATTGGCAAGGGGTTAGGACTTGCTGCCTTTGCCTATCCCCAGGCTGCCCCTCTGCAGCCCCAGTACCCAGGGCCAGCTCTAGGATTTTTGCCACCCCAAGCAAAAAAAATTTTGGTCGCCCCCCACCCCCCTTTTTTTTTTTTGGCTTTTACACATGTTTGTACTATGCAATGTTTTTTGTTGTTGTTTTGGTTTGGTTTTGACTGTTTAAAATTTTAAAAAAATGAAAACAGAGAATTTGTAGTTAGTGAAATAAACAATTTCTTACTACTGTACTCATTTAATTTTAACAAACTCACAATTACAAACAATTTGGGTTCAACTATGCATTGTAATAAAAAACGTTAGTGTCTTCCGGTGCGCCCAGTTTCTCATAAGTTAAAAGAATTTATATGAACTGAATTTTTCTGGTTTTTATACTTGTGTCGTCTTTTAATAATTCAGTGAAATCTAATTTTTTCGCAATGGTACTTTCAATTGAAATTAATGGGAGTCCTGACAAACGATTTTGAGACACGGTGGACCTCAAATAATGTTTTAGTAATTTCAGTTTTGAGAAACTGAGCTCACCAGAAGCCACTGTTACTGGTAATGTTATAGCAGTGTCTGGAGTGAAAAAATAATTTCTTGCTATTGTGGCAAATTGCCGGCACTACTTTGATGGCTCTCGCGCTTTTTCTTCCTGGGGACAGTTCAGGGCACCGTTTCTCGCCCTTGAACTGGGGTATTAACTGCCCCACTAGTGTCCTAGAGGAGGGGAGTGGAGAGGGAGGGACCTGGGCCCGCCCTGTACTCCAGGTCCCAGCCCAGGTGCCCTAGGGATAGTGGTAAACCACTAGAACTAGCGGTTCCTTCCCCTGGGCTACTTCCCTCTCCTGCCCTTCAGCTTGTGGGGCTTCCTGCCCTCCCTCTGCACAAACCAGGTGTCCCTTTACCTAGGGTCTTGGTCTTCTTAGCCCACCACAGCACTTCTCCAAACTCTCCTCTGCTTCCCTCCAAACTGCTCTCTGCTCCAACACCAATCCACTCTGCTTCAACTCCTCCAAACTGCTCTCTGCTCCAATGCCAATCCACCCTGCTTCAACTCCTTCCCTTGTCTGATTGAAGCAGGGGGGGCTTACCAGGTGACTGGCTTCAGGTGGTCTAATTGGCTTCAGGTGCTTTAATTAATCTATAGCAACTTTCTTCCCTCTACAGGGAATAAGGCTCCCTTCTAACACTCTCCTGCTGCCCTCTGGCCGTGCTGTGTCACACTATAAATTCTAATACTTTTAGAGGAGAAGTTTTAGGACTTATTAGCTCAGATAAAGCTATTAATTCTTCATACAATTCTACTCCATCAATGTCAGCAGGGTTATCAGTACTGAGCACTAAATGTAGGTCATGGCAGTGCTTCATGAAGTCTTCTTTGGAAAACTGATTTTTAATATTTCCAATATTGTATAAAAATTCAAAAGTTTCACAATGACCATGCAACTGATAAAATCTTTCTTCGATGGAAGTTATAGCTACATCCAAAATACAATAGAAACATTCAACTTTAAACCTTTCTTTTGGATCGAGAATAGGATCATCATGAGCTTCATAACAAAAAGGTCTTTTTTTTCCCGAGAACAAACGAATTGTTGAGGTGCAAATATTGGTTCAAAATCAAGATCTTCTGCTAGTGTTGTTGCTTCTTTGACAGTTTCTTCAAATCCTTCATCTGAATGGTATTTTTTTAAATATTCCAGCATTTTATTCAAAATCATCTTTGCCTTGGATATGTCTATGGTTATGTTCTGCATAACTTTGCTGGTCAAATTAATTTGATTTAGAATATTATGCCAAATAACTGTGCAACATGAAAATTGAAACTGCATCATTTTCTGAGCCAATGTTTCAGCTTCATGTCGAAATGAAGGATCATACAACAAGTCCTGGCTTATTTCAAATAGTGCATCGTAAATCTCTCCTGATGAATATCGGAATGGTCTAATAGCATCTGTCCTGCTTTCATAGAATATCAGAATCATAGAATATCAGGGTTGAAAGGGACCTCAGGAGGTCATCTAGTCCAACCCCCAAATTCTTTCCCATCTAGTTTGACTTTAGAGGTTTAAATATGAGTTTCTGTTCAAGATGCTTCTTCAAGACTGCCCAACGGTTTGTGGAAGCACTAAAAAAGTTGTAAATTGCTTGCCCTGTGGTAAAATCTGAAACGGCATCTTTAGATGATTTGGCAGCATCACTGATAACCAGATTGAACAAATGTGCATGGCAAGGAACGAAAAAAGCTCGATTATTTAAATTCAATATTCTTTGCTGTACACCTGCATGTCGTCCTCACGTGTTTGAGCCATTATCGTACCCTTGGCCGGGCATATTTTCTAAAGGTATTCCATAGTGTTCCAATCTTTGTAGAATTACATCTGTGAAGGCTTTCCCAGTAGTTTCATTCACTGGTATAAATTCTAGAAAGTGTTCACAAATTTTCACTTCTGCATTTTCATCAGTTTTCACAAATCGTAAAACTATTGACATTTGCTTGGTTTTGCTCAGATCTTGAGTACAATCAACTATAATTGAGTAATATTTGGCATGTTTCAAATCTGATAAAATTTCATTATGCACTTGTCATAAATATAAAGGGAAGGGTAACCACCTTTCTGTATATAGTGCTATAAAATCCCTCCTGGCCAGAGGCAAAATCCTTTCACTAGTAAAGGGTTAAGAAGCTAAGGTAATCTTGCTGGCACCTGACCCAAAATGACCAATGAAGGGACAAGATACTTTCAAATCTGGAGCAGGGAAAAAGGCTTTTGTCTGTCTGTGTGACACCTTTGTGGGAACAGATCGAGGATTCAAGCCCTCCAACTCCTGTAAAGTTAGTAAGTATCTAGCTAGAAAATGCATTAGGTTTCTTTGTTTTGGCTTGTAAATTTGCTGTGCTGGAGGGAATGTGTATTCCTGTTGTTGTGTCTTTTTGTAGTTTAAGGTTTTGCCTAGAGGGATTCTCTATGTTTTGAATCTGACTGCCTGTGAGATTATCTTCCATTCCAATCTTACAGAGTGTTTCTTTTATCTTTGTTTTGTTCTTCTAATGAAGGTGTGTTTTTTTATTAATCTGATTGGGTTTTTAGGGGCGTAAGAAATCCAAGCTGGTCTGTGCTCAACTTGTTTATTCTCAAGCCTCCCCAGGAAAGGGGGTGTAAGGGCTTGGGGGGATAGCTGGGGGAAGAGGAACTCCAAGTGGTCCTTTCCCCTGGCTCTTTATTATAAAGCGCTTGGTGGTGGCAGCATACCTTAGTCCAAGGGCAAAGATTTTGTGCCTTGGGGAAGTTTTTAACCTAAGTTGGTAGAAATAAGCTTAGGGGGTCTTTCATGCGGGTCCCCACATCTGTACCCCAGAGTTCAGAGTGGGGAAGGAACCCTGACAGCACTCCATTAGAAATTAATTGTATTATCTCATTTTGTGTATTTTTACCCAAATAATGGGTGTGAATCTCTCCATCTTTCACTCTTCATACATGCTCAGCCAGAACACTATCAAATTTTGCCAATAACTCAACCAATTTCAAGAAATAGCCATTGTTTTTCTCACATAAAATATCCAAGGATCCACGGAAGGCGAGGCACTATTCGGCTAGGAAATTAATGATCACCAGTAAACATTCCAACACAGCTTGCCAACATAGAATTTCTGAATTTAGTAGACGTTGCTGTACCGCATCAATTGTTGTACCGGAACGTAATCTGTTTGACAGCTCAATCCTGTTTGTCAATAAGCCTAAATGATTTTTTGATGTTTCATGTTCTTTCAAATGCTGATGCAAATTTCGCCAGTCATTGAAACCTGCAGTTGCCAGAAGAATGTCCGAGTTACAGAACAGTTTGCAGCAAAAACAAAAAACTACATCTTTGGTCTGTGAATACACTAACCACGATCTATTAATTTGTTTCCCATTTTTCATTTTTTTCTTCATACTGGATGGCATAAATCATCGATTCAACTCATTAAATGTATATTCAAATGTAGGATCTAGTTTTGAAGGACCTTTTTTCACGGTAATCGTTAGCATTGCATCAGTAATTATTGTCGGCCATGTACTTGGATCCAATCCTATGTCAGACTCTCCACCTTCCAAGAATTGTTCTTCAGTTTTAGATTTGGATAACAGTTCTTCATTTCTGGACTCTTCAGCTGAAGAAGTAAATCTTTAGATGGATTGTAATTGTTCATCTTTATCAGTTAGCGGAGATAATCTTTGGTCAGATTGTTGTTCATCTTTATCAGTTGATAAAGATAATCTTTCTTCGATTGGTCTTCATCAGTTGATGAATAATCACTTTCAATGCATTGCTTAGAGCTTTCTCCTTGATTGTCAACTTTTTAAAAATACTTATTTGAAGTATAAGATAGTTTTTTTTTAAATTCTTTTTGCCATTTCTCTCTTTGTTGCCAGTAGGCAGCACTGGAAAGCCGTTTTTGTTTTTGTCCCAGCATTTTAGCCCTATAACCACTGGCACCGACATGACATGGAAATTGGCGCAAATGGCACCAATAGGGAGGCACAGTATACACAAGTAATCATGATTCCTGATTTAATTAATCAATAACCCTTAATATTTACACATTTACGCACATTCATATTATGAGTGACCATGTCACGACATGACACAATATTTTTCACGTCACGCTCCTATCGCACTACTGGAGAATTTTTTTATCTTTTTTGTGTTTTTTTCCCATACATTAGTGGATTTTTCCGAAAAAAAAGGATGGCCGGAGCGCCGCCCCGGGAAACGTGCCGCCCCAAGCACGTGCTTGCTTTGCTGGTGCCTAGAGCTGGTCCTGCCAGTACCTTTCTGGGCCTTCACCAAAGCCTGCAGCCTGGGGGTCTACCAGGCTGGAGCTCCCCAGCTACCTTTGCCTTTCCCCAGCACTGCTTCACCTTAGATACCTTGCTCCCAGGCAGCTAGCCCTTCCCACTCCAGGGCTAGAGTGAGACTCCCTTGAGCTCCTGGCTCACAGCCCGTTCATAGGGCGAGCTGTGGCCTGATTGGGTGAGGCCCCAGCTGTGGCTGCTTCCCCAATCAGCCTAGCTTTTCCCAGCTGCAGCCCCCTCCAGAGCTGCTTTTATCCCCTGTTAACCGGAGTGGAGCAGCCTCCCCACTACATGGATCTACACCATTTTATACCATCTGATAATTTGGCCCATGGATACTTACCTAATTCACCTGCACATTGTAACAATAAATCAATGAGCCTAACAACCTACAAGCCTGATCAAAGGCCACTGAAATTAGGGGAAAGACTCCACTGGACTTTAATATGATTTGGGTTAGGTCCTATATTGTCACACATAAAAGGCAAAAGAAAGAAAATTAAAACTTAAGTCTCCATGAGAAAGCATGAGTCTGTGCGTCTCTCTTCTGAATTTCAGCAGGTGGCACCTCCGTACAATATGGCAGCTACCACGGCAGAAGAGGAGGAAGATTTCCCACTATTTAAAGGTACAGCACATGAATAGCAGGTCCAAGTTACAGGTTACATATATAAAATGCAAAGTTGTCATCTTCTTCTTCTCTTCATCTCCGTCTCCTTTTCCCTCTCCTCTAATCTTTCCAGGAGGCCATTAAATGGCTGTGAGGTTGTCTGATTAAAATATAATTATGCAAACCATTGTTGCTACCACCACAGCAAATCTTATACAAAATATAACTCATGGCCAAAAATGGTTAAGCAGCTTAAGAACATAAGAACGGCCATACTGGGTTAGACCAAAGGTCCATCAAGCCCAGTATCCTGTCCTCTGACAGCGGCCAATGCCAGGTGCCCCAAAGGGAATGAACAGACAGGTTATCATCAAGTGATCCATGCCTTGTCACCCAATCCCAGCTTCCGGCAAACAGATGCTAGGGACACCATTCCTGCCCATCCTGGTTTATAGCCATTGATGGACCTATCTTCCACGAATCTATCTATCTCCCTTTTGAACCCTGTTATAGTATTGGCCTTCACAACACCCTCTGGCAAGGAGTTCCAGAGGTTGACAGTGTGTTGTGTGAAAAAATACTTTCTTGTGTTTGTTTTAAACCTGCTACCTTTTAATTTTATTCGGTGGCTCCTTGTTTTTGTATTATGAGAAGGAGAAAAAACACTTCCTTATTTACTTTCTCTATACCAATCATGATTTTATAGACCTCAGTCATATCCCTCCTTAGCTGCCTCTTTTCCAAGCTGAAAAGTCCCAGTCTTATTAATCTCTCCTCATACGGAAGCCATTCTATATCCCTAATCATTTTTGTTGCCCTTTTCTGAACCTTTTCCAATTTCAGTATATCTTGTTTGAGATGGGGCGACCACATCTGCACGCAGTATTCAAGGTGTGGTCATACCATGGATTTATATAGAGGCAATATGATATTTTCTGTCTTATTATCTGTCCCTTTCTTGATGATTCCCAGCATTCTGTTCGCTTTTTTGACTGCCGCTGCACATTGAGTGGATGATTTCAGACAACTATCCACAATGACTCCAAGATCACTTTCTTGAGTGGTAACAGCTAATTTAGACCCCATCATTGTATATGTATGGTTAGGATTATGTTTTCCAATGTGCATTACTTTGCATTTATCAACATTCAATTTCACTGCCATTTTGTTGCCCAGTCACCCAGTTTTGTAAGATCCCTTTGTAGCTCTTCGCAGTCTACCTGGGACTTAACTATTGTGATGGGGCAAGGCCAGATGGCTATAGAAAAGTAGTGGGAGATAGACATATTAGCTTCATGCTAAACAAATCCCTGGTACCAGGTTAAGCTGCTCCACGTCAATTAAGACACCTGGGGCCAATTAAGAACTTTCCAGAAGGCAGGGAGAAGGCTAGGTTGATTGGGACACCTGAAGCCAATCAGGGGCTGGCTGAAACTAATTAAAAGCCTCCCAGTCAGTCAGGTGGGTGTGCATGTCAGGAGCTGTGGGAGGAAGTTGTGCTGTTGGAGAGGCTGAGTAGTACACACCATATCAGGCATAAGGAAGGAGGCCCTAAGGTAAGGATGAAGTGGAGCTTGAGGAAGTGAGGGCTGCTGTGGGGGAAGTAGCCCAGGGAATTGTACATGTCATGTTTCTAAAAGGTCAGCTACCATAGCTGATACTATTAGGGTCCCTGGGCTGGAGCCCGGAGTAGAGGGTGGGCCCGGGCTCCTCCCCCCACCTTTGCCCCCTGATTAATCACTGAGACTGGGAGACAACAGAGACTGTCAAGGAAGGATAACTTCTCCTCACCTCCCTTGCTGGCTTATGATGAAAATGGCTCAGTAGACTGTGACCCTTGTCTCCAGAGAAAGAAGGGTTACGTGGAGGGTCACAATGAGCCTCTGAGGCTAGCAAAATCCACCAGGAAACACGGGACACACGGAGGCAAGGACAGAGCTTTGTCACACTATCTTGAGTAGTTTTGTATCATCTGCAAATTTTGCCACCGCACTGTTTACCCCTTTTTCCAGATCATTTATGAATTTGTTAAATAGGACTGGGCCCAGTACAGATCCCTGTGGGACAACACTATTTGCCTCTCTCCATTTTGAAAACTAGCCATTTATTCCTACCCTTTGTTTCCTATCTTTAACCAGTTACCAATCCATGAGAGAACCTTCCCTCCTATCCCATGACTGCTTATTTTACTTAAGAGCCTTTGGTGAGGGACCTTGTCAAAGGCTTTCTGAAAATCTAAATACACTAAATCCACTGGATCTCCTTTTTCCGCATGTTTGTTGACCCCATCAAATTATTTTAGTAGATTGGTGAGGCATGATTTCCCTTTACAAAAACCATGTTGACTATTTCCCAGCAAATTATGTTCATCTATGTGTCTGACAATTTTGTTCTTTATGATAGTTTCAACCAATTTGCCCGGTGCTGAAGTGACGCTTACCGGCCTGTAGTTGCCAGGGTCACCTCTGGAGCCTTTTTAAAAAAATTGGTGTCACATTAGCTATCCTCCAGTCATTTGGTACAGAAGCTGATTTAAATGGTAGGTTACAGATGACAGTTAGCTTGCAGCCTGAATGACCCAAAGCCCACCTTTAAAGTCATGCTAAAATGGTAATGAGGGCCATTCATGGTAGATATGTTAGAACTTTGAAATGAAAACTTATATTGTTTGAAGTTAGAAGTGATACTAATTGTGTGTATCTTAGAAGCTAGCCATGTGAACAGACAGCTCCTTTCTGTCACTATAGCTATTAATTCAGAGATCACAAGGGAATATTAACATTCAGATGAATCTTAAGTGAAATACATTCATTGTCTATATGTCTCTTTGAAGTTTGTGATAGACTTCCTAATGGATAAACTGCCCAATGTTAATTTGTGTAACTAATTACTGGTGGTGTTTAGAAAGCAGAAGGTTACATCAAAAGCCTATTGTTTACCCAGGACTGTATGGCCAAGTGGCTGCAAGAAAACTGAATAAAAGACCATTGGGTCCTGATTCTGTCATCTCAGATCGGCTTAAGCTTCATCAGGGGAAGTTTGAGTTGCCAGATTGAGATCCCAGTTATGTTGGTACTCCCTAAAGGTGATATTGGACATTGGACTTAACCTGTGAACTACCTTCTGAAAGAACTCTTTGCAACTACAAAGCTCACCATCTCTAATATGTATCTGAATCTCAAGAATTGAACTCATGCCTGTATGTATATTGATCTTTTAACCATACTCTCTCTCTTTTGTTTTTTAATAAATTTTAGTTTAGTTAATGAGAATTGGCTGTATGCGTGCATTTGGGTAAGATCTGGAATATCCATTAACCTGGGAGGTAAGATCCTTTGGGATTGGTAGCACCTTTTCTTCGATATGATGAAATAAGATTTTCACAAATCTTCATCATATTTGACTTGGTACCTGGATGGAGGCCTGAGGCTGGGTTACTTGAAGGGAACTGTGTTGCTGGCTTCTGGGCAACTAGTGAGGTGATAAATAAACTGTTTTATGTTGGCTTGGTAAATCTAAGTATTGAAAATATCCACCAGTTTGGGGGATTGCCTGCCCCATTCTTTGCAGTTCACCCTAATTGAGTGAGCTCAGCTGGCCCACAATTGGACCCTGGTCACAATGGCATAAAAGTTGAAAGCCAAGAGGAGGAAGAAAAGGAAACAGAGAAGTTAATTTCAGTCTGATCAGATTGTGAGCATTGAACACTTCTTTCTGATAATGATGTATGCATTACACGCAATAAACTGCCACTCTAAAGCTTTAAAAAGGCTGGTGTATTATTCGCCTTCCATAACAATGTTTTTCACACATACATGCCTTGCTTTAAGCCCCTGTGATAAGAACAGTTTGAGGGCAGCTTGAATAATCCCAGTGGATAACAGAACATTATTTTGGATTTCGTTTTTTTGTTCATTTGGGTCCAAGCCAGCAGCAAACTCAATGGACCAGGTCCTCAGCTGGTGTACATTGATCAGTTGTAAATCAGTCAGCTGAAGCCAGCAGAACTATGCTGGTTCACAGCAATGGAGGATCTGGCCCAAGGTGTTTAAAACAGAAAGCGGGAAGCAGCTTAGAATGATTACCAATTGATTTCACTTCTTCACCCTAATCATCCTGAAACTGGCGAAGGATGTTACAGCGCTCACAAAGCCAGCAGCCAATATGAGATGATAATGAGAGAAGCTTTTCTGCTGGTTTTATTTTTAACTTGAATAAAAATACTAATTTCAAGTCAGATGCCAGAATCTACTGTAATAACTTCGCTTATGGCAAAACAAACAAGCCAATACAGATCCAGATACCCATAGCCTACAGTATGTTGATATATACAAATATCAATAGCTTCAGGAAAATGTCATAATTAGGGGGAATTTTTCAGTTCACTAGATGTTCATAGTAAGTAAATAAGAAAATGACTGAGAAATAATTACAAATGTATATAGGATGAGTCTTCATTTACTTTCAGCTGCCGTGTTCTACCTCAGAGGTCGCAGGACTTCAGTGGGGTGTGTGGTTGAAAGGGCTCCTGGGCAATGAACCATGGTTGCAAAGCCTTGCTCACACAACGAGCTTTTTACTCACGTGTGTAAGAACTACTTGGGTGCATAAAGATTTGCAGAATGCAGCCCTTACAAGTCTAGAAAGTATCAGGCCTGGGAATACTGCAGCAAGCAAAGAACCCAGCAATGGTTATGGGCTGCCATAAGCAGCTGGCGTAGGAGAAGTTTACCCCAGCTGGATAGTGAGTAGAGCTGGGCAAGAGCTGGAAGATGAAGCTAGATAAATTCAGATTGGCAATAAGCCACATTTTTTTTTTTAACAGTGAGGGCAATTAGCCATTGGAACAACTTACCCAGAGCTGTGGTGGCATCTAAATCACTGGCAATTTTAAAATCAAAATGGGATGTTTTTTTTTAAAAGATCTGCTCCGGTTCAAAGAGGAATCATTTGGGGGAATGTCTATGGCCTGTATTATACAGGAGGTCCTACTAGATAATCACAGTGGTGCCTTCTGTCCTACAATCTAGGAATCTATTAACCAGTCCTGCAAAGACATGCACACCTGTGTAACCTTTATGTAGAGAGAAAAGGAGTACTTGTGGCACCTTAGAGACTAACCAGTTTATTTGAGCATGAGCTTTCGTGAGCTACAGCTCACTTCATCGGATGCATAGCATATTGTGGAAACTGCAGAAGACATTATATACACACAGAGACCATGAAACAAAACTTCCTCCCACCTCACTCCCCCGCTGGCAACAGCTTATCTAAAGTGATCCTCAAGTAGAGCCATTTCCAGCACAAATCCAGGTTTTCTCACCCTTTCCCCCCACCCCCCCACACACACATACAAATTCACTCTCCTGCTGGCAACAGCCCATCCCCCTTTGAAACCCCTCTGCAGTTTCCACGATATGCTATGCATCCGATGAAGTGAGCTGTAGCTCACGAAAGCTCATGCTCAAATAAACTGGTTAGTCTCTAAGGTGCCACAAGTACTCCTTTTCTTTTTACGAATACAGACTAACACGGCTGTTACTCTGAAACCTGTCTTTATGTAGAGAGATGCAGATAACCGAAGATATAAATTGGTATCCGTGGAAGCGCAGGGCTCTACCTTTATGACATAAGCAGCCGCATTTGATGTCAATAGGAATATTCACCTCAGGAAACTTATGTACATGAATCTTTGCAGGATCCAGGTCTTAGTCTGCTAAACTGGTACATTTTCCCAAGAAGTTTAGGAAATACTGATTTATTCCCATTTTGAGCTAGTTCTTTATTGAATTTAATTCTAGTTCTATATTGATCTAGTCCCATATTGATCTAGATTCTAATCCATCCACCTGTCTCGGGATGGTCTCTACTGTACATTCCCAAAGTCTCTGGATAACCTAATTTCTGATGCCTCCAATAATGAAGCTTGGTCTATTTTTCCGGGAAGGCTGGGAAGACTAATTCTAAAGTCAAACTGACCTTACAGGAAGAAAATATCCTAGGATTCATGGATAATTGCTCAAAAATAAGGGGAGAAAGTATTCCTGAGGATGGTTTAGGAAAAATAAATGGATTGTGTTGACTTTTTTAGTGTAATTTGAAGATGTCAATCAACCGGTATCTCAATTACCATCAGGCCATAATCCTGCAAACATCGGTGTGAGTAACTTTGTGCAACCCACTGGTGAGTGTATGTTACAGGTCCTGCTCTGTGCTGAGCCACAGAAGATACAGGTTGTTACCTTCTCCAGCAAGGTTGGGTGCTGTCTATGTGTTGACTTCCCTAGTTCAATCCCTGGTGTGTTGGTCTGTTATGTTTGCTCTTGTGAATCAATGGAATAACCCATGTGTATACAGTTCTTCACCTCAGGCTGGCTGTGAGAAGGGGAAATTAGGGCTTTGAAATTTTCGCTGTTGAAGAATAACAAAATACAGTCTATGGGAAAGTTCTCTAAATAGAATATGATCCCCCTTTGCAGGTATAAGCTATGAGTCTTCATCTGGGTTTTTTCCCCCTTAGGTGTTTTTCTAAACTCAGTGTTCTGTGGAAAGGCTCAAGTGTGGAACAATTCTTTTGAAGTAATAATTTTTCCCAGTAAACAAAAATGTATCTTCATCCCTTTAGCCCTCTCCAATGCTTCACGTGGGAATGGTGTTTCACAGCCCCCTGAAAGAAGCATTTGTTTGTTCCATGTACAGCAGAGTGTCTGTACGATAAACTGACATCACTTCATGTCCAAAAGCTGACACTGCTAATCTACTGTCGAAGACTGAAAGCTTTTTTTCCTTTTCTTTATTTGCAACAGATTTTGTTTTATATAATTAAACACACACATACACTGGTGAATACAACTGAGAATGTGATTACTTTTATTTTCTGCTGTGTTTCATTCTCATGTAAATAAGGAGTAGAGATACTAGAGTATCATCATTTAATCACCAGTTTTATTTACTGAAATAGACAACATTTTGTGAGCCTGATGTGAAGGAAGGGAGGAACTGTGGGAGGATCTAGAGAAATTGGAACAATTAGGGTTTATAACTTGAGAGCTCAGATTCAGAATGTCAGTGAGTTTAAGCTAAGCTGGAAATGTTTTAATAAATCTCTTCTTTTTTTCCTTCTTAGCACCAAGATAATTCTGCTATTATATCAGGAGATGTAACAAAGTCATGGCCCATTCACAAACCACAATCATCAACTACATCTCAGACATGAGGAACAGTTTCTTTACTAGTTGTCTCTAATATTAAATTTCATCCTATTCACACTCCAGCCTCTAGAGGGTGACATTCTCAAAAGAAACCCAGACATAATTACATCAAGCAGTGGGGCAGTGGAACATACGTACCAGTCCATGTATGACAAAGGATGGTTATAAATATTGGGCAAAAGGTTCTATTTTTAAACTCTTTTTAAAGGACATATTTTTGACAAGATTCTTGTGATCATTCCCTTAAGATGACCCTGGCAAAATAACCATGGAGTTTTATATCTGGTCGGAAATATACGCTCATGTTAACGTGACTACTGTTTTCACAGCCATGTGGATGTAATCTAAGAGATGTGACTGGTACTTTCCTTCGCTTCAGAAAATCGCATATCCTGTGATGTCTAGTACCTGGAATGACATTCTGTTAAAATAGTTCTTGAGCCCTGAGCAGTCTGGCAGTAGCAAAGTGGTAAATAAAGGGCCGTGGATTTTCTGCTCAGATAAAATGAGCACATAATGTTCATGAATAATTCATTGTTGTTGTGGAAGGCAAACCATGGGAAACATATCCTCAAAGAATCCTGAAAATAAACCGTCATGAACTCCCAGCAACCTGTCCTGGAAAATCAGCCAGAGCTTGTTGCAAACATTTGTCAAGAGCAGCTCTTACAAAGGTGCCTGGGCAGCTTAGGTGATAGGTACGGAGATAATATTCCATTCCAAGTCTCTTCTTTAAATTCACCGGTGCCTACAGCAATGTCCACAAAACACGGGACAATGGCAAGGCAGCTAATGTGCTGTGACTGCTGCTTATTACACTAATTATGACTGTCTCATTGTTACCCTGTGCTCCCCACAGCTGTAAGCTGCCTTCAACTGTTGTCTCTTGTCTTATATTTAGACTGTGAGATCTTTGGGGCACGAACCATCGTTCGTTAGATGTGTGGAAAGTGCCTAGCACAAAAGGGTTTTTGATCCAGATACTATTGCAATAAAATAATAATGATTATGACTTTTCTCTGGGTACCTGCTGGTATCTAAAAATATTTATTTAATCTGTTTATTCACTCTCTTGGCCATTTATACTATAGCATATATGACCCACAGCAGCCTGTCTAGCTGCCCATCTCAGATTCACAGATTCTATGGCCAGAAGAGACCATTGTGATCATCTTGTTTGATTTCCTGCATAACACAGGCCAGAATAATTCCTGTTTGAATTACAGCATATATTTTAGAGAAACACCCATTCTTGATTTAAACTTTGCCAGCGATCCTGTGCTCTGCATGCTCATCACATTAATTGAAATGCACAGTGCAAATAACAACCCAATAAAAAGGGCTGCTTGTCCCACCTTGATACAAATGCCCTCCATGCAAATACAATAAGGTGATTAAAATCAAGCACGGTCTCTCCAATCATCAACCTGCCCCCATCCCGACAGACTGAGAAAAGATTTTCCATTGTGCCTGGAGCGTTATGAAGTCGAAGGTCCAGGACAGCAGGTTTGGGGAGCGAGTTCCAAAGGGGTGGGGTTTTCATGGAAAATGACCTGCCACCAACAACTTCTTTGAGTCTGTCCTGCAGGAACTCCACCAGAAAGGCCTCCTGTAGCCACAGCTGTGTCCTTAGGGCACTGGGAAAGCGCCAGCCCCATTGGTGCGGCCGCATTGGTGTGTCGCTGTGGCGATAAGACACCAGTATTCTCTGATGGCTCTTTGGTATCCAATTGGAAATGAGTTCTGTGCACTTCAAATGAGATTGGTGGTTTTGGTCCAGTTCCCAATTGCCAGGTATCCAATATAAGCACTGCTGAACAAACAATCTTGTCAGTGCAAAGGCCAGGAACACAGTGGAACTGGGGACTAGACTGCTGTCTCTCAGATTAAAATTCACATCAATGGAGAGGACCAGCTAAGGCCTATATGTATCCCTTAATGCTCAATTTAGGACCTAATTAGGAGGTGAATAGTGTACACACACTGACTAGTGTGAATTTCAAACCCTCTCCCTCAGAAGCTGTCTCTAGAGCTGAGCAAAATTATTCAGCGAGTAGTACATTTGTCAAAAACTGCATTTTTCAGGGAATCAAAATTGTTTGCAAATTTTGGACAAATTCGACAAATAGTTTCCACCAAAAAACCTGGACAAAATTTCAAAAATATTCAAAACAGTTTGTTTTGCCATTTTGAAATTATATGTTTTGACTTTTTCATTTCAAAACATTTCATTTCGAGTTTTTGAAGGGATAAAGACATCTAAAACAACCTAAAAGTAAATGAACAAAGAAATTTCATTTCAAATAAACCATTTAATTTGTCCCCCCAGAAATGTTCTTTTCTCTGTGTCAGCAAGAAAAACCCACCACTTTTGTTTTGAACTGAACTGGTTTTTGGTTTTTTTCTGATTCTTCGGTGCAACCCTCAGACAGGAAAATCAATACTTCCCTGAGCACTAGTGGTCTCTTCATGTTAAAGTTGAGACTGAAACTGTTGGACCTTTGCAGTTTTGCCTTGCGGGGTTTCTTGCAGAAAGTTTCTTCAGGGTTACACTGCACTCTTTGCATGCTGAATTTCACTTTGGAGCTAGGTTTGAACAAATCCCCATATCTCAAAGTCAAAGCTTCTGCCTTTAACTTTTTTGGTTTGCTTGGTTCCCATCTAAATCGTGCAAAACTGAAGATTGGGGTAAGTTCAGTAAAGAGATATAAATCAGCATAGATTCACTGTAAACAGTGGCCACACGTTCTCAAAAGGTCCCTGGTCCTTAGCAAAACTTTCATTGCCCCTGGCCTGAGTTTTCAATGAGATCCTCACACCCAGACAAGCCCCTCTCCACTGGATAAAAGGGTTGGAGTGGTGCAAAGGGTCCCTTGCAAACTCCATATCCAGCCAGGAAAGGATTCTCCCAACACAGGAAAGACAGCAGTAAGGCTGCCCTCCGAGGACCACTCCCACGCCCTAACATAGAGGGTTATGCCTGTAGGAGAGTGAGGGGCATGTTGGGGTAAGGCTGCAGCACCGCAGAGACTCCAGGCAGCACTGCAGCCCATAAGGCAGCTGGGGAAGCTGCCTTAGCTTAGACAGGCCCTCAGGGCTGCCTAAAATACACTAGGGGCCTCGCCAGACCCTGGAACAGCCCAGGATGAGGCGGATGCAAAGATGGCTTCCAGCCACCATAGGGCTCCCCATCAGCTGCAAGTTCTGTGCTGCACCTCCAAGGGAATGTCTATACTGCACACTACAGGTACGTCTACACTGCAGCGAAACTCCTGCATCTGGCCCGTGTCAGCTGAACCTGGCTTGGGCTGCGAGGCTATCCAATTGCCCTGTACATGTTTGGGCTCGGGCTGGAGCCTGGACTCTGGGGCCACACAAGGGAGGAAACTCACACTGATGCCTGTGCTGTACCTGTTCTCCTGCAGACAAATATAGTTGGGTGGCCTTGGGTGTACTCTGCTGCTGATTGTGGTGTACCCGTTCTTTGCCTAAGACAGCCTGGTTGGTGACTGTGGGCAATACATCACAGGCAGCAGGAACAGATCTGATCTGTGGCCAAACAGATAAAGAGTTGAATTCTCTGAGGTGTTAACTGAGTGCTAAATTCACTTTAAAATGCTCATAATGAAAGGAAACCTGTCTGCACATGAGGAAAGAATGTTTTAGATGGATGTAAACTCAAGTCCATTTAAACTAACAAAAGAATTATTATGATGTGTGAAGTTCTGTGCCTCGGGGGAACACCCAGCAGCCCCATGTTCATCCTTATAATATGACTGTGTGGTATCTAATGGAACGTTTGTCATGTCGGGTGTCTTCGGAAGGCTCATGATGCACTGAGCAGTGTTGTTATAATAATGTTAGAGTAATCGTTGTCATAGTAATGTTATGGTAATGTTATAGTTTGTAATTTCATGTATATTGTTATGAGGCTAAGAATGTGTCCTCATGGCTTAAAGCAAGCCCAGACAAAAAATTTCCAAGAGCAGAGGGGCAGTTCACACCACATCAGGGCATGTATGGGACAAACCCAGCCCAGCCTCACAGGAAAAAAGGACACTGGCCAAGGCAACAACAAATGATCTGTTGGACTCTCAAGTGAGTCACCCCCCTTGCCTTGGTCAGTTTGGGACTGCGATGAGGTAATGATCACCTGATTCTGAAAGGAGGGGGGCAAAGCCAAGAGAGAAGAAAGAACATGATAAAAGGGAGAGACATTTGCTCTTCCTCTCTCTTCCACCTCCATCTACAGACACCACCACCCAGTGACTGAAGCGCTGATCAAAGGGGAGAGCCTGGTTGAAGGCAACCAGCCAGCCTATGGTGAGAAGCATCTAAGTTTGTAAGGGCATTGAAAGTGTTAAGATCATCTTAGAATTCACTTTTCTTTTATTTCATTTGACCAAATCTGACTTGTTATGCTTTGACTTATAATCACTTAAAATCTGTCTTTGTAGTTAATAAATCTGTTTGTTTATTCTACCTGAAGCAGTGCATTTGGTTTAAAGCATTTCAGAGACTCCCCTTGGGATAACAAGCCTGGTGCTTGGGGCATGCAGGAGAAGGGATACCTCAGGGTTCAGCAGCAATGCCGTGTGAAAGCCAAGGAGCCGTGGCAGGCAACCTAGAAGGCCAAGGCGGTCAACAATTGATCTGATGCCGAGCCACAGACCTTCTGCTTTTACAAAAAGCTGCAAACCATTGTTGGCAGAGACCACACCACCATCCCCAACAGCAAAGTGTATACTTCCAAGGAGCCCAAGTCATAGGTCCTTGCCATGAACAGCTAGGATGAGGAGGTAGACAAGGAAGAGGAGGAGGAATATGGGGGACAGGAGACCAGAGGATACAGCTGTGCAGAGTGCCAGGACCTGTTTTTGACTTCACCACAGTCCAGCCAGTCCCACCAGTCTAGCAAGCCCAATGCAGGGGAAGCAACCTCTGGTAAGTATGCAGTTTACTTTGAAATTACTTGGATGGCACCCCCCTAAAGTAGCAGGACACATCTTTTGATTTATTCGTTTTCACTTGTGCTAGAAGAGATAGTGGCTCTACCAAGAGAGACAGAGTTGCTATCTGCTATTTCATTCCCCTCTAAAGATAGGCAGAGAGGACCACACAGAGCTGTTTGTTTATGTGCATCAGGATGTCCCCTGAATCCTCCATAGAGTTCTCGATGAACCTTTCATGGAGGTTGTAGCAGGGCAGTTACCCACTCCTGGAAAACAAGGTTAAAGGCTGATTGGGGAGGCAGCCACAGCTGTGGCCACACCCAATCAGGCCACACCTGGCCCTGTTATAAGGGCTCAGGGAGGAGCTGGGTCAGAGACTCACTCCAGACTTGGAGCGGGAAGGACCTACCTGTCTGGGAGCACAGGGTACCTGAAGCAGAGAAGTGCTGGGGAAGGGCAAGAGGAGCATGGGAGCTTCAGCCTGGCAACGCCCCAGGCTGAGGTCTTGTTAAAGGCCAGAGGAGGTACTGGGGCTTCAGGGAGACAGCTGAGCCAAGAAAGGCAGCAGGACCAACCCCCTTGCCAATGATGAGTGGCCATTACAGACTGCTGTTTGCCGCAGAGAAAGGGGGCTAGATGAAGACTAACAGTAGCCACTGAGACAAGGTGGGCATGGGGGAAGGGGATCCCCTGGAGGGGAGACCCAGAGTGTGGGGGCACCTCTGTGGGGCAGCACCCCAAGATAAGAGGGCACCGGGGTTTGGGTGGGACATTGGAACCTGATGCAGGAGAGACACTGACCAACAGGAGGTGCTCCGAGTGCTGGAATTGAGCTAATTCCCAGATGACCAGAAGGAGGCGCCATGGCGGTGAGTGATCAACCTTGCTACAGAGGTACTATGCAATCCTCTGCCGGAAGTTTCTGGGCAGGGCTGTCTTAGTCCTTCCACTGTGGTAGAACACTTTCCCATGGCACTCGGCAATAACTTCAGCAGGTACCATTGCAGTACAGAAGCTAGCAGCATATGGGCCCGGGTGTCCTCAGGACGCCAGCAGCAGCTGTGCTCTCTCTGCCTCTGTGACCCTCAGGAGTGAGATATCAGCTAAAATCACAAATGCCTGTGCAAAATGGTGACGGTATTCAGTGCCATTGCACTATACATCTAGAATCATGCAACCGAGCGATTTCCTCTTCCTTTCCCCAACCCCCAGAGGGCCATACTCCCCATGGCTGGTGCTGTGACTGGCAACATACACAATCAATCCCAAGAAGAAGCAAGAATGTAGTGCTTACAACTTTTGGGGAGCCAGGGAAGTGAGTTCAGCATCTTACGTTTTCCGCCATGAACACACTGGCAATGGTATCTCTGTGTGCTGTACCTGCACCTTCTGCTACTGAGGCCTTCAGAGTCTCCCCCTCCACACCCGTGGAACACCTAAGCCGGATAAGGAGGAGAAAGAAGAGGACTCGGGATGACATGATCCAGGTAATCCTGCAAGCCAGTGCTGCATCCGAGAATGAGCAGAGGGTCTAGAGGATCCCCAGTCCAGACAGCCTGGAGAAGGACAGAGAGGAGAGGATAGAGGCTCAGGAAAAGGAGAGGGACGTGCAGTGGGACATGCTTGCACTTCTCAGAGATGCTGCAGACTATGGTGGACATGCAGACTGAACAATCCCATACGCGTCTCCCTCTGCAGCCCAGTGAGAACTCAATATTGGAACCTCCTTATACCCCACTCAACCTTCCATGTGGCATATGGGGTTGGTGCACTACCCCATCACTCCACCCCCGTGGACATTAAAGACAATCACAGCTTCACATACACTGACCTGTGAAAGCCACGGTTGGTGTATGTGTAGCTGAAATGCATGTGACTCTTCTTTCCCCTTCATAAGGGGGAGGGATAGCTCAGTGGTTTGAGCATTTGCCTGTTAAACCCAGAGTTGTGAGTTCAATCCTTGAGGGGGCCATTTAGGGAACTGGGCCAAAAATTGGGGATTGGTCCTGCTTTGAGCAGTGAGTTGGACTAGATGACCTCCTGAGGTCCATTCCAACCCTGATATTCTATGATTCTAAGTTCTGTTTGCTTAATTTATTAAGTTTTAAATGTTGTTTTTAATTGCCTGGTTCATGTTGCAGAATGAAATTCTATTTTTTGGAACATAATTCATCTTGATTAATTCACAACATATGCTGGCTGGTGCTGATCAGTTCTGAAAGGAACCAATTGCCTATTACTGCATTGTGTCACACAACTCATAACATCATTCACAAACAAGTTCAATAGGTGCATTGACAATGTTATATTCTGACATACACAGCAATAACTACAAGATTCTTACCAGGCTGCAAAAGAGCAAGGCCAGGTAAAGTGCACTAAAGCAAAACACCCTACTCTGGCTCACTATTAAAATAGTCTTTCAAAGCCTCCCTGAGCTGTATAGCCCTTTTGTCTGCCTGTTCAAATTCAGCAGACAGCTGCACCCCCTCTGCCCTCCACCCTGGCAGAAACTTTTACCCCTTTGCTTCACAGACATTCTGCAGGGCACAGCAGGCAGCTATAACCACTGGGATATTTTTTCTCACTGAGGTCCAATCTTATGAGTAGACAATGCCAACAACCAAAAGCACATTCAGCTGTCATTCTGCAGCTGCTGAGTCTGTAATTGAAGTGCTCCTTGGTGCTGTCGAGGTGGCTGGTGTACGGCTTCATGAGGTAGGGGAACAAGGGGCAGGCTGGGTCTCCCAGGATCACTAGTGGCATTGCAGTATTTCCAGTGGTAATCTGCCAATTGGGAATGACGGTCTCTGCTTGCAGCTTTCCGAACAGTCCTGTGTTCTTAAAGATGCAAGCATGATGACCCTTCCCTGACAAGCCAAATGGATGTTTGTGAAGCATCCCTTTTGATCCACCAATGCCTGCATAACCACAGAGAAGTAGTCCTTTCTGTTGATGCGCACTGTGTCAAGGTGGTTTGGTGCCAAGTTAGGGATGTGCGTGCTGTCTATCACAGTTCAGGAACCCCATTGCTGCAGATCTATCCACTATGTGCTTCACATTGCTGAGACTCGCAGTTCTGCATGGCACGAGGCAATTAATGGCCCTGCACGCTTGTGGGACAACAGCCCCTGCAGTGGATTTCCTGACTCCCAGCTGATTTCTGAATGACTGGTAGCAATCTGGCATTGCAAGTTTCCATAGTTCGGTTGCCACTCACTTCTCAGCTGAAAGTGCGGCTCTCATTTCGGTGTCCCTGTGCAGAAGGGCTGGGGCGAGTTCAGCACACGGTTCCAGGAATGTGGCCTTGCCCATCTGAAGGTTCTGCAGCCACTGCTCATTATCCCAAGCCTGCATGACAATGCCATCCCACCAATCAGTGCTTGCTTCTTGGGCCCAGGACTGGCTCTCTACCATCTCCAGCTGCTCCATGAACACCACCAAGAGCCTTGAATTGTTTCTTTGTATGTCCCACAGCAACCTGGTCTCCAAGGAATCATCATGTCCCCCACAGCTCCTCTTGCGGTTCTGCAAATACTGTGCTTGCAACTCTCATGACATAGTGCAGAGCTGTGCAACCTCCCTGCTTCTGTCAGAGATGGCGGACAGCAAGGAGGCACGTACTGGTTTGTGGGATTTTGAAAAGAAGGCTTGAAAATTATGGGATGCAGATGAAACGAGGAGACGGAGCACACTGCATTATGAGAAGTTGACCCTGTGCTGCCCGTCACCCCAGCGCAACTTGTTCCAGACCCATCAGACGTTGCAAACACTGCACTGGATGATGGCGAGTTGCACAGTGGGATCCCTACCCACGGTGCACTGCATTCTGCATCGATATAAGCACTCCTGGTGAGTACGCACACCGCCGACACAAGGTACCGAGTACGCACACGCACAAGCAGTGTACTAACTGTGGTGGCTGTATGACGATGCAACTTAGGTCAACATAAGTTTCTAGTGTAGACTTGGCCAGAGAAAGGGAACATCTGAATGCAATGCTCTGTAATTACTCGTCAATTACAGGAGTTTAATGTGTATTATCCCCACCAAACCTTAATAATTCCAAGGGTATTTTGTCCACTGACTGTATCTATTTGATTAATTTAACATCCTGGATCAGCCATCCATGCCTAACTGAGGTCCTGTTTAAAGCATTCCCAGCCTGCTGTGCTCTGTGAGTGAATGGCTCCCCCATCTCTGCTTTTCACTCATGCAAATTCATCTCTTGCCATGGGCAAAGAATAATTTTGCATTCTGCGTTAGCTTGAGAATCATGATCCCGTTAAGGTGATTGCAGCCTTTCATTCCTTTACAAATAAGCTTTAAAGAAGCCAGAGAAAAATTAACATCAGCTTTAAACAGCTTTTCTCTAGGACATGAAAACATTTATCAGTGTTGAATTTGGAACATAAAAAGAGCTACCTGCTATCGTCGTGGCTGGTGGATTCAGTCATTAGGTGAGTAAGCCAGTGAGGTGAACCAGAGAACACGCAAAACAAACAGCTAACACAGGGACAAAAAATAAATGAACTGCTGCGGTCATAATTAAAGAAGGTGCACGGAATTATTAACAATATTTTAATGAGACAGATCAGATCTCGGCAAGCAAAATCAATAACAGCAGCAAACTCACTGCCGAATCTCATTTGTAGCGGAGAACTGGCATACCTGACCTTGATCCCCTAAAACAGTGTTGCTGTCATTAACAGAATGCATAATGAAGAGCAAAAGTAACATTTTAAAGACGCGCAAAGTAGCCTACGGATTAAAACTTCTTCATCATGAATCTGTAGCTCAGACATAAAAGAAGCACCAAACTGTTTTGCGGGTGTTTTTGAAAGACTTTATTACATTCCTCTTTTTTGGCAGGGGGAGAGGGAAAATTGGTGTTTTGGGTTAGAGGAAGGTGTCAGTTTTGTGTGTGTCATTGCAATGATGGAAGAGAAATCTTTTGCAGTGTTTCCTAAAGATGGTCAGACTCTGGATTTGCCAGTTCTTCTCTGGAAGTTCTTCCCAAAGTCTGATTCCCCTCGACAAAGAATGCTTTGTCTCACATGCTTTGTCCTGAGATGAGTGATCTGTGTTTCCTCAGCATATATATTTTTTCTTCTACCACACGTATTTGTTCGGTTGTTATTTCAAAGTTGCAGTATCAATCAGATATCAGAATCAGGTCCAAGCTGCAAATCCACTTCTGGATCTGAACTTTCACAAAGATTTGTTGGTGCGCTGGGGTTGAATCTGGGCTTCTGGCTTCAGCCATTTATAAAGATGGTATCCAACTGCAAAGTTTGGATCTGGAAATATGTTATCATTTATATTACAGTAGCACCCAAGCCATGATAAGCATTGTGCAGGCATAGTGAGGCACCCAATCCCTGTTCTGAAGACTTTATGCTCCCAAATGAGAAATGGGTAATGTGATAAAGATGAGACTTGGCCATGGCTGATTAACTGCATGTGACACTGTCAGATGGATTGGCAGGCAAGATGATCTTTGCAGCTGTATTTTGTATGGGCTGGCCAAGAGGGATTGTGGGTTGAGGTGTTCAGTGATCACTCAGGCCCAGATCCTCAAAGGTATTTAAGCAACTAACTCCCACTGAAGTCACTGACAGATCAGATCTAGGGGTGTGGTAGCTCCCCACATGAGGGGAACAGTAGATGATATTCCCTCATTCCAAGTGTCCCAACATCCTCCGCTGCCTAGTAACCAGCCTCCATGGCATCATGCCCTCCAGATGCTCAGATGGAACCCTGGACAAATCGGTAATCCTCAAGGTGACCCACACACCAAGGGATTATCCAGTTTCCTGAGGGTTAAACCACTTATACATAATTGGACTATGATGCCTTTTCTCTAAGGTGTTTGCCGGAGCAGGGAAGGATTTGTTAGATGTTTCAGTGATACGGAGTGGATTTAGGTACATTACATTCATCCCCTATTGAGCACCTGCAGGCAGAACATAATTGGAATACATATTTTGAAATTTTATCTCAATCTTGTCACCCAGGAGTGGGTATTACCTCCTACTTCTTTCATTGTAAGGTTGCTCATGAGCTTTTATTGGCTTACCAACCTTGACAGTGTCCCTTGGAGTAGTTTAAGCACTTAAAAGTTTATTGGAGGTGGATGTCAGAATAATAAAACAAGTTTTATTAGGATAGTACATCATGCTGTGAGACCAGGAGAACACGTGGCTATGAGATTCAGAGAAGCTCAAGGGACAAGCTTCTGAGCTAGCTGTGATCAGGGAATACCAAAGGTATACAAATGGGCAGTATGTCACTTTTTTTTAAAAGAGAAAAGTTTATTTCAATAAAAATGACGGCTCAGGCTCCTGCTATAACTGAGATGGAATTTTCTCATTGGGTCAGGCATACACTATCACCTGCAGGTTGAGCCTGCAGAGCTCCATGCAGGGATGTGTGCATTTATCATAATGATGTGGTATCAACGCCAAAGCCCCAGGAACTCCAGGCGTTGCACAAAGAAGCAAGTAACAAGGTGTACACTGCAGGAAGCACCCAGGTTAGTAACATTACTCTTTCTTCTCATTTCAGTCGGAACTGCTGACCAGGCAATGGTTGCACTTCTATTTTGTTGTCTATAATGGAAATGGACCCCAGGGCTTCTGCATTTTATGCTTATCCCTGCCCCAGCTCACTGCATGACCTTGGGCAAAGCACTATGCAAGCTTGGGTGCCTAAAGTTAAAGACCTAGATCCATAATTAGGTGCCTAAATAAAGGAAGCTCGACTTTCAAAGGATAGATTGCATACTGGGAGCACCCCTGAAAATCCACATTTGTATTTTATGGCTTCCGGTGCCTAATTTTAAGCACCTAGGTTTGAACACTTTTGGCTTTCACTTGCCTATGCCTCAATGTCTCCACGAGCAAAACAGTTACAATAAGCAGCCATTGATTTTTTTCAAGGTGAATGTCAGGCTTTATTATCACTCGTATTTGTTATTTAATATATGCTAACAGTGTCCTCAGAGCTACACAACATGTAAATGAAAAGAAGATCCCTACCCTGAGCACCTTGCAATTTACGGACCATATTTGCTGGTACGCTCTGGCTGGTTTGTTACAGTCTGGTGATGCAAAGCAGCCATAAACCTGGTTTTACAGGCAACTTCTGCCTAGTTTGTGGCTGCTTTGCATTGCTGGAGTAGTGCAAAGCAGATGGGGCATACCTAATCTGACCTTATATATACACCAAAAGGTAAATATTTATCTCAAGCGACCATGGATCTTGCTGTTCACTGAAATATATAATCAATATATCATCACCCCTCTGTCAAGGAGTAGCTGTTCTCCAGGCCTTACAAGTTAGCATCATGTTGGAAGAGAAATCATGATGCAGAGTCTAGGTATATATTTTAGTTCAAATTGTTTATTTACACTATATACAGCAGGCCTTGAACACAGGTGGTCACAAACAGCAGACAGGCGCCCTTGAGGCTTGACACATCACCCAAAAGACACCACATCACAAAACTCAAAATAGCCCAAGCACGTCTTCACAGACCAAAGAACTTGCCCTCTAAGAAAAAGAACATGTAAGTCCTTGAGTAATGGTGTCATCTGGTGACTCCCACCAAAACAGCATGTGTTATTATGGACAGTCTGGAAGTCTTCATCAGGAATATTTTGAAACCTTCCCATAGATTTCAAAATGTGAGTTTCTTTTTAAGCTAACTTGCCAAAGGGGAGATGAATTTAGAGATCCAGAAAAGAAAGTAATTGTCACCCTGTGGTAAGTGCACAGTTTCCTCTGAATTCAGCTCCAGCAAGTCAGCAACCTTTTATTTACTAAACATGTGATCTGATTGATTAACATTACTCTAGACTTCAAAACCATTGGCCTTTGGGGAACTAACCAATGAGATAGTACTGACAAGTTAAGGGCTTCCTCTTGATTTTACAATCCACTGAGAACACACGGCAATGAAGGCTCCTGGAGCAGTAGGGGAAAGAGATTGTGATTCAGGGAGTCATGATCTCTCTCCTGGTCTCCCTGTTGATTCAAAGAGGGAGTAACTCCACTGTGTTTCATTTTGGTTAACAGAGGCCAAAACTGTGCTAGACACGTTGTAGACCACATGAAAAGGCAGGGCCTGAGCTTACAACCTAACAGACTGGTACAATAATTATACTGGTACAAAACCTGTTTGTAGATGAGGCATTACTGCCTGATTCGGTGACCTGTTCTTATTTGATTTGCTAGTACAGGGTGAGTTGGATACTGTCTGGCCAGAGGAAAAATCCTCTCACCTGTAAAGGGTTAAGAAGCTAAAGGTAACCTCGCTGGCACCTGACCAAAATGACCAATGAGGAGACAAGATACTTTCAAAAGCTGGGAGGAGGGAGAAAAACAAAGGGTCTGTGTCTGTCTGTATGATGCGTTTGCTGGGGATAGAACAGGAATGGAGTCTTAGAACTTTTAGTAAGTAATCTAGCTAGGTATGTGTTAGATTACGATTTCTTTAAATGGCTGAGAAAAGAGCTGTGCTGAATAGAATGACTATCCCTGTCTGTGTGTCTTTTTTGTAACTTAAGGTTTTGCGTAGAGGGATTCTCTATGTTTTGAATCTAATTACCCTATAAGGTATCTACCATCCTGATTTTACAGAGGTGATTCCTTTACTTCTATTAAAAGTCTTCTTGTAAGAAAACTGAATGCTTTTTCATTGTTCTCAGATCCAAGGGTTCGGGTCTGTGGTCACCTATTCAAATTGGTGAGGATTTTTACCAAACCTTCCCCAGGAAGTGGGCTGCAAGGGTTGGGAGGATTTTGGGGGGAAAGACGTGTCCAAACTACATTTTCCCAGTAAACCCAGTTAAAGTTTGGTGGTGGCAGTGGAAATTCCAAGGGCAAAGGGTAAAATTAATTTGTACCTTGGGGAAGTTTTAACCTAAGCTGGTAAAAGTAAGCTTAGGAGGTTTTCATGCAGGTCCCCACATCTGTACCCTAGAGTTCAGAGTGGGGAAGAAACCTTGACAGATACCCAATGCTGCGTCCATTCACTATTAGCTACATTATTCTGTAAAATGAAAGGCAAGTGATCTGGTCAGCTTTATTCAAATGAAGTCTGGACATCTGAGCATGTACATTTTATTATTTTTAATATTTCTGCTCTCATAAGCCATAATTTTAAGGCCAGCAGCTTTCTGTTAGTGGTGCTAAATACTGATATTTTAAAAGTCAATTGGAGTTTAATATGAGAAAGGACAGAAATATTGGGAGCATAGTGTATAAATCTAAACGTCTTGACTTTCATCTCCTGAGATTACTTTATGAAAATGAAACAAATTAGTTTATCATTTCTGGGCTAAGCAGATTTATAATTGCTAAGGGATAATTAAATTAGGCATCTCATTTCTGCAGGTGTTTATTATATGGCTTGGGAAAGAGTATGTATTGAAATCAGCACCCACTTGAATTTGGTGAATTGAAGTGATCCAACCCTTAGCATTACAGATGCAGCTTGGAATGCTTGTATTTTTAGGTGACAGTCTCAGGGTCTTCAAGCCTGAGCTGGGAGAGCAGAAGGCATTTGAAACTTAAAACAGCTCTCTTGACTTAACAACCATTTTGATGATTTTTGCTAATATAACTCAGTGCTCTGGTTGGGTCATTGGCCGTAGGATTCGAACCTGGGACCTCCTCAGTTTAAAACCATGGACCTCAGCTGCCTGAGCTAAACCACCTGGTTCTGTTAGCCCAAAGGCTGCCACAGGCTCGTAAAAGTGGTGCAGAGAGTCACCCTGTGGCTGGGTGTGCGTGACACTAGTTTAGTAGCTTTCACCCAAAACACTTGGTAATTTACACACCACCTTATGTTCTGTGTAGGATCCTCAGCTACCTGGCATCATTGAATGGTACAGAGGGGTGGGGACTCTCATGAGTCTGCCTCTTCACCACACATGCGAACTTCTCCACATTTTCCCTTTTGGGGCAAGTTTGGCCACCAAATATGCTAAGAAGGAGAACTCACTGTAATCCATGTACAGGGACTTTGACTGGAACTGATACTGATGCGGGAGATACAGGTGCAGATGTTCCTTTCGTATTCCTCCCTCCGCTTTGAATCCATACCAACAGCAGGCTCATTCTCTCTCTAAGTAATTAAGCTTTGCATCACCTTTATGTGGCAGGGATTTATTAATCTCAATTTACAGGTGGGTAAACCAAGGTACAGAGTGGTTATGTGACTCCCTTGTTGTAAGGAGCTGCCAGAGGAATCCATTTGGATTGCCAATAATAAGTTGTATTGGTCCTACGAATCCCTGGAACAATATTGCATACTGTTGAGCACCATCTACAGCCACCTTTCCAATGACCTAGCTATGTACATATATACAAGTATAGAACACACCTGCCATGTTCACACAGCAAACTAGTGGAAGGATTGGAAATAGAAGACAGAGTCATGGCTCCTAGTTTGCTGCTCTAACCTCTGGACACAAAGCTGTATTGCTGGTTATAATGTAATGTCATATACTGCTATAATGAAATCCCATTGACACTGCAGGGAAAAAACATAGAAGTAATACAAGATTAATAGATTCAAGGGACCTTTAACACTGAATCACCCATGAGGGTGTGTGTCTTGCAAAGACGCAACAGTGAGAGTTTACACGCACAGATTTATTGAAGCTCCCCAATCAATAGATTTAAAGAATGTAAATCCCTCAAAAAGTGTTAGGTTGTTGGCTTCAGTCTTCTCTCAGCTACATTCCAGTTAGACTTCTGGAAGATTCTAAACCCTACAGGCCTGATTTCCTCACCCAAAGATGTCCAATTCTACATGTCTAAGAGAGACCAGCCTATACCAACAGCATTCAGGGCACTCTCACGTGATAGCAGTGTTTCTCAACCTTTTCAGGCTGGCAACCTCTCATTCAAAGTCAAAAATTTTCACAACCCCCTTATATTTACTATAAAAGCGAGTGTAAAAATGAATCAATGGTAACGATGCCAAGCATACATACAGTTTATTTTTGCATGTGTATGTGGAGGTTGACAGAGAATAAGGTTAGAGTGGGGGGGGGCAGGGAGATTTTCTTTGCTTTAGATTATAATAATTTTTTTCAATGCCTCATGACCCCCTGAGTGTCATGACCCACTGGTTGAGAAACACTGCTTCACAGCAATGTTAGAAATTGGGCCCCGATTCTGCAACATACTTAAGCAGTGTTGCCAGCTCTCATGATTTACTGTTTTTCTTAAAGTTCCCAGCTCCTGGGGTCACATGAATCTGCGAGATTCTCAGATTTCATTAACAAAACAAAAAAGGAACTTTCTAGCCTTTATGGTTGTGCAGAAAAGTTTTAAAACAGGGAAGTGAGTGTAACCTACAGACTCAGAAACCAGAAGGCAAATAAAATAACCCCAAAATATTACTTTAAAAAAATCTCATGAATTTCAAGACAATCTCAGGATTTTGAGGAGGCCTAACTCATAAAAGCTTTGAATGCTTGGGGTGCCAATAGTACTTACAAATGTGCTTCACTTCAAGTCCATTTAAGACATTGTGACCATTCATGTACTTGAAGTCAGGCACCTGCCTAAGTATCTTGCAAAACAATGGCTTCAGGGATCAATCTTGAGAGGTGCTAAGCACCCTCACTTTCCAGTGCGATTTGCGGATACTCAGTACCTAGCAGGGTAGAGCCCATTGAGGATACTGTAGGTTCCTGCTTCCATAATGCCACATCACCCACCAAGGATGCTGGAACAATTTTTATAGTGGAGGTGTTGAGAGCCATTGAACAAAACGGTAAACCCTCTATATAATGAAAACCACTTCAAGCCAGGGGGTGCGGCAGCACCCCCAGCACCCCTAAGTCCAACACCTATGTCACCCACCAGCCTTCTCTACCGTTACTTCACAATCCCTTATTTCCTTGTTTTCACTTTCACCTCTTACTTTAATCCCTGAAGTCACCCGCTTCATTAAAAATCCAGCTATTAAATTCCATGCTGATAATGTGGCATGGTTAATTTTTCCAGTTCACTGAAGGGCCACTGGAAAAAAAAACTTAGTAACAGGGGGGAAAGTTTGTCACCAGACCCTCATTCCTACTTTCATTACTGACATGGGAAATACATAATTTATAGCAGCAAGTCTCCTTCATGCACCCCTTAGAATCCATAGGAAATTAGGTCAATATGTTTTCATTTGCTCTAAACTAGATTTTTAAAAATGTGGCGGCTCATGTGTTCTTCTTTTAACAGTCCCTGGCAGTTATATTAACATTTTGCTATTGGTAATGGCGGAATAATTATTTTGCTGGAGTCTAAATTGAAAGGTTAACCTTCGCATTTCTCTCTAAATGTTTTCAATTGTTTCCATCACAGGAATACTATTGCTGAGTAGCAGCTTAGAGGAGTGAAGGGGGGAAAAAACCACATTACATTTGCATCAGTTTTAAAGGCAAAGTGAAAATTAAATTGGCTTCAGCAGTACGATGAAATTCATGGAGGAACATGCAGTATTATTGCTGTTTGGTTGCAGACTCAGAAAACCCCAGACCCTTTTCTACATATTTACATTTGCTTGGACTTCCCAAAATCGTTGATTTTTTTTTTTTAAGAATTAGAAATGACTGGGTCCTATTGATTATAGCTGGCTGATCTATTTTGCCAATCATTTATCCAGTTAATGTTCTTATAATTATTACAAGTCTTGGATGAGACTCTGAATCAGGGATTCGGGCCCTGTTCATAGATTCATTGAGTTTAAGGGTAGGTCTATGCTCCATTAAAAGACCTGGGGCTCAACCATGGCTGACCCAGGACAGCTGACTCAGGTCTGTGGAATTCGGTCTGCAGGGGTATAAAATTACAGTGCAGATGTTTTGGACTTGAGCTGGAGCCTGGGCTCTGAGACCCCCTGTCGAGGGTAGTTCTGGGGCTAGGTACATGACGGCCTGCCTCAGAACTTGGGAAGGCTGGAGCTAGTGCCTGTATGGTGCTCTGGGGCTGGGGTCGGGGGTGCTGGGGTCGTGCTGTCTGCCTGGCACTCCAGGGCTGGGGGCACTCGGGCGGCCAGGGGCTGGGACAGGGGGGCCAGTGGCCATGGTGGAGGTGCTCTGGGCTCCAACAGGGGAAATGGGGGTGGAAGGGGAGGGGGATGGGCGGGGCCTCAGGCAGAAGGGGAGGAGTTAGGGGCTAACCTCCCCCAGCGGCCAGTTCACCCGCTACCCATGGTTGTGTTGGATTGTCCATCAATGGCAATTTTTTAAAATCCAGCAGGGATATTTTTCTAAAAGCCAAGCTCTGGTTCAAATAGGAATTAATCCAAGGAAATCCTCTGGCCTGTGCTTGGCAGAAGGTTATGCTAAATGATCACAGTGGACCCTTCTGGCTTTATGGTCTACACATCTCTGAAGAGAACATTATTCACATTTCTGCCTGCAAATCAAGCCCAGTCATCCTATTGGCCAATTTAGTAGATGCCCTTTTCATTTACTTGTAATATCTGGTGAGTGGTATTTTATCTGCCTGATTAATACAAGTGTGGATAAGCATTTGCAAGTGTCTTCACACATGGAAGTGCTCTCCCAGTCATTCTGAGAGCTCTTAGTACGATGCGCGCTGGAAGGGAAGGAAGGAGGATTTAATGGAGGAGAAAAAAGAAATGTAAAAAGGAAGAGAAGCAGCAGCAATGAGCAGCAGTATGCCACTGGCTGCACCACCATCACCAGCACAGGTAGAAGATGGGCCCCTTGCTTGGTGGAATCTCATCCGACAGCTGTGTGTCTGGAGTATATGACTGATATCACTTGTGTGTGACATACCATGGAGACATGTGGATTCAATCCATGCACTTCGATATACGGAAGAATGTGTTGTTTTATTTGAGCTAGGGAGATATACACCCTTGCAAGAGACCAAGAACAGAGAAAATTCAGTGAGTCAGACATGGATCTGGCTGCAACCTTCCCAACCAGGGCCCTGATCCTACCATGACTTCAGTGGGGCTACACGTGGGCACAGGGGGCTCAACCACATAACTCATTACAGAATCAAGCCATGGGATTGCACATGGACAAACATATGCAATTACTTGGTGTGAAGAGAACACTGGAGGTAAAGGTCAGCAAATCTGGCTTAATCTTTCTCATGCAGAAAGGGACCCGACTCTCTTAAAATCTGGGGTCTCCATAAGACAAATGTAGTCATACTCTTTCTTGCCCCAAGGAAGGCTGGAGATTTAACATTTCCTGTGCTATCTTCCTGTCCCAAAAGTGTTCCCCCTCCGTTGATATTTTCAGGCATATTTAGGTACAGATGTCTATCTTTAGGCACTCAAGCTTGACAATTTGGCCTCAATACTTTCTTCAGATACAGTGTAAAAATGTAGTGAGTCAAGTCTTGATGTCACCTGTGTGAGTCCTTTCACAGTAACTCCATTCTGAGACGAGATTTGTCCAAGCTACTGAATATTACCGACTCTTTGTTTCATACCCGCAAAGACAAATATTGGCAGCGGAAGAATGAACAAAGATTAGAGCAGTAAGTTTGCTAAACACACTCAGAGCCTGCATTGCTCATTGCATCTGAACTGTGAGGAATAATTAAGTAAACTTGGTGGGGTGTTGTATAGATTTCATCATCCTGAAAACTTTTTATTTGAAAGCACTCTTGGTTAAAGCTTATAAACATGTCTTGACAGCTCACTTCTTCAGGACTTGGAGCAGCTGCCAAATTAATAGCATAGGTAGGGGCTGCCATGAAGCATAAAAAGTTATGACTGGTGTCAGTCCAAATTACTGTCTTTAGCTATACATAAGGGAATGAAAAAAATATTAGCAATGAGCAGACATGGCTTTAGCCAACAAAGAAGGATTTTAGAAGATTTCCTGAAGCAATCCCCAAAAGGTCATTCCAATATCCACTCTCGTCTTTTGTAGTTCTACTTATACTCTGGTTATGGAACTTATCTCACTAGTGAAATCAATGATTAAGGGACACATTGTGACCGTCACTTGAGTGGGACTAGGAATAGTGGGGAAGATGATCAGCCATTGCAGTGATGGGGGCCATTATCTTTACCTAGACATCATCCATCTGAGAGCAAAGATTATACATGTGTCACACCAACAATGATGTTTATGCTTCCCACTCATGGTGACACTGCTGAATAGGTTGCCTGCTGGGATTGAACCCAAGACATCTGGATCTAAGAGCGTGAGCAGATGCTCTGCTGCAGCATACAACAGCCTCATTTCTCCATAAAAGGAAAGCTGTGGGGTGAGTCAGCGTGATTTCAGAAGGGGGTATGGGTGTGCTCTCCTGATCTTTGCATCACCAAAGACTGGTGAAATAAAAGACTGGTGAAATAAAAGACTGGTTCTTTGTGTGATTTTTGTGGAACTGGAGTAGATCAGACTCAATGGTGTCTCCCTGAGAGTTCTTGAAACTTACTGAACTGCATCTTGAAAGGTCACTGAGCTTTTAAAGGATGAAAAGCGTTCATGTGGGCTGAAGGTAGAAAATCAGGATGGTCTGAAGTGAATGCATGACTCTGACCAGACTTGCTTTTGATGCCTAATTTCATAGGTGCCATATGATGCCTTGAATATCGTAGAATGTGGGTGGCAGAGGAAGTAGTACAGTGCTAATATCACATTGATGCCAAGAGTTGAGCCTTGATAACAGTGTAGAGGATGGTGATTTGGGTGACATACAGGGAAAGAATGAATGTCACTTGAGTTTTAGTTACTAGTATGCCAGGAACTAAACTGGCTGTGAAACCCACTTAGGGCTTCTCTGCACAAACATTTAATTTGCAGCAAACTGGGGTGTGAATCTACCCAGCACTAGCTTGCCACAGACTAACTGTCCAGGTGGACCCAACTGATACACATTATTTAGTTAACACACTTTCATCTTGTTGCGTTTCCAAAAGGACTAGATCAAAGAGCATTAATGAACGGTGAAGCATGCCAGTGGAGTCCACATGGATGGTCAGGCTGCATTAGGTAGTGTGGAGTAGATTCATGCCACAAACTAATTGTATGTGTAGAAGAACCCTTACACTTTTCTGTGAGAATGTCTTCACTGCAGAGGTAACCTGGGTCTGGGTACCTGGGTATGGGAACCCAGGTTAGCCAAGCCTGGGTGTGAGCATCCACACTGCTACGTGACATTCATGTCATACCCACGTAGCCATGGCTACACTGACTCTGCACTAGGCTGGGTGAGGCACAAGGATTTCTGGGAGTATATGCCATGGTTCTTCGTACTATACTAAGCTGTGCCACTCTATGAATTATTTCTCAGTGTATTGTGGGAGAACTTGTCTGTCTTTCCTGGGCCCCTCTGCAGAAGGGCTCTAAGCCTGCCAGCTCAGTAAATTAAGACATTGCCGGGTTATCCCACTCCTCCCTTCTATCTGAAGCCTCCATTCCTTCCAGTGGCAAGGCATGGATTCAGCTCAGGACCATTATCTGTTCCAGCTGTTGGCACTGTGCATTGAATTCTCATTTCCACAACTGGAAGCAAATCCAGGGCCTGAGATGTGGTAGAGGGCATTTGGCAGCATCTTATCACCATGAGAAGATGGGCAGTGGCATGCCTTGCTGAGGAGAGTATGTAGCCTGCATGCAGACATGGAGTAGTGGAGGTAGCTGATGCAGGTTTTAACAGCTGTGGAATCTCCCTGCACTGGTCCATGGTTCTGCCACAAGACCACAAGCACAGTGGTGGCATCACATCATCATGCAGATCTGGAATGACCAGCAGAGGGTCCAGAATTTCTTCATGTGGAAAGCCACCTTCCTGGAGCTGTGTGAGAAGCTTGTCCCAACCTTCCAGTGCCAGGACATGCAGAGGAGAGTGGCCATACCAGTCCAAAAGCATGTTGCTATTGCCCTCTGGAAGCTGGTCACCCCACACAGCTACGGCTCAGTTGCTAATCAGTTTGGCATTGGCAAATCAACTCATCGTGCTGTGGTGATGGAGGTTTATGGGGCACTTATTGCTCTGGTTCATCTTCACAATTGCTAATGTTCCCAAAATAATAGCTGGCTTTGAGAGAAGGTGCTCATCTGTAACTGCTAGCAGCAAATATCTCCAATGGCTGGTGATGGGGCACTAAATAGAGAGGGCTCTGAGTTATTAAAGAGAATTCTTTCCCACATGTCTGGGAGGTGGGTCTTGCTGTTAGGGTGCCAATGCCTGAGATGATGGGGTGTCCAGGATTTCCAGGTTTATGTATCTTGGGTAGCAAATAGAATACCTCTGGTTGGGGTTCCAGGGGTGTGTCTGTACAGATCTGTTCCTGTGCTTTTTCAGGGAGTTTCTTGAGCAGATGGTGTAGTTTCTTTTGGTGATCCACAGTGGGACCAGAGGATAATGGCCTGTAGAATGTGGAGTTATATAGCTGCCTAGCAGCCTCTTGTTCATATTCCAATGTATTCATGATGACGACAGCACCTCCTTTGTCAGAGTTTTTGATTATGATGTCAGAGTTGTTCCTGAGGCTGTTGATGGCATTGTGTTCAGCATGGCTGAGGTTATGGGGCAAGTGATGCTGCTTTTCCACAATTTCAGCCCGTGCACTTCGACGGAAGCACTCTATGTAGAAGTCCAGTCCGTTGTTTCAACCTTCAGGAGGAGTCCACGTAGAATCCTTTTTTTTTGTAGTTGTATGTTTACACTTCATTTAAATGTTAAGATGTTCTTTTGGTTTCTGAATTAACAGAATACAGCATAGACAGGGACTGTTGATTACATTGCTGACCACTACCGATATATATGCAAATACACAAAAAAACTAACATTATCTTCCCATATGTCTTTAAGGGTTGAATTTGAGTCATTCATCCTGCAGGCCGCTTAACCCTTTCTGGTCATGCATCACAACTGGTTACTTTTGAAAATCATGGCCAGGCTATTTTACAGTCAGCAGACTGTGCTACACAGGGCTTGGGCCTCTCGGTCTGACATGAGCAGGGAAACTACAGTAGCTTGTCTGAAAGTTTCCCATATAAATTGTGGGGCATGAAATACTTCTGTTAGATTGGGGAGAGATTTGTATTTACAGTCCTGACACTGGGAAAGCAGCACTCTGTCTATCTAAGCATTTCTAGAGTCACTAAAATGTATTATTGAGGCATCACTCAGCTCATGAGCAATCCTCTAATACAAAATGTTACCTGCAGAGGCACTTATGGCCTCTAAATTTACCTTAAATTTACCAGTAGTTATGACATAATTCCTGTGAAGTATATCAGTCCCCTCCCACCCACCCGCCCACACACACATACTTTCCCACACCTATAGCACGTCACTCTGAAATAGATCACACAGAGATGGAACGGAAATAGAGTGTGAATTATGGAAAGCACTCAACATTGACCTAGCCCTGCACCCATTGAAATCAATGTAATAGAACCATTCTGAGTGCTTTGGGAAGTGCCACCCACAATCTATGAGCTCAGTAGTTATTGTGTTACCTCTCTGATGAGGGTGGATGGTTAATTCTTGAATCTGTGGGGCAGATCCTCAGCTGGGGTGAATTATCATAGCTCCATTGAAGTCAAAATACACCTTTGTGTCTGTCTAATCTAATTTTATCTTCCCTAAATAGATCAGCTCTGTTCTCATCTCATCTAATTGTATCTACACTATTTCAGATATTCTACAGTTTCTGTCACTCTATTGTCCAATTTATTACCTATTTAGATTGATACAAATGCTAAATGTGCATCTATCCATATACTCTAGATGCCCTGGACTAATTTAAAAATGTAATAGAGTACTCTACCGTAAGTCCAGCAGTCAATATAATACACCCCAGCACTAGTGAGCCTAGCAACTTAAAAGCTCAAATTCTCCTCCCTCTCCAGCAAATCTTTACAAATCTTTCCCATTTACAAATGCCTGGGGGTAGAAAGAAAGGGTGTGGGGGGGGGGGGGGCAATGCCATGAGCTTTGCAATAATGAGACTATACATGAGAAGCTACTTGTCCCAAGTGGAAAGTTGCTAGAATATTTTGTTCCATTCCTCAGACCCAGGCAGACTGAAAATTCCTGCATCTATCTGATTGACTGTCTGAAGCTTGTCTACTGTGACCATCACCATAGCATTTGGGCACTAGCACAAATCCATTTTACATTAGTGCATTGTATCAAAAGACATGACTTGACTCGAGTCATCCAAAATTTGCATTACAGTAGTTTCCCTAAAGTGTACCACAGGAGTTAAATAAACAGCTAATTCAGAGCAGATAATCTGATTTGAGAAGCCAGTCTGATTACCAGAAGCCAGGAGGGAATGGATCACTCAATGATTGCTCATTCTGTTCATTCCCCTGAAACATCTGGCACTGAGCACTATCAGAAGACAGGATACTGGGCTCGATGGACCATTGGTCTGTCCTGGTATGGCCATTCTTATGTTTTTATGGTCTCTGCTATTGCAACTACTCTGGCACTACAGAGGTTATCGAAAGTCTCATGTGTTCTCTGTGGACCTGATCCAATGCCCACTGAAATAAGTGGACCCTTTCCAGTATTGGACCTAGGTCTTCTGCAGGATCTGTTTTATGTCACCCCTGTCTGTCTAGATGCTCTACAAGGTTTACTTTTTATTGAAAATATAACATCTCCTTAATTTAATGATGAACCTGACTTGCTGAATTCTATCTATTGCCACTCAGAAGTAAAAAACATTCTCATTATCTCATCTAAATAGGCTGCATACCTTGAGAAAATCCATCTTAACAAAATACTATCTATTATCTCTGCAACACTGCATGTGAAATGGTTACCGCAAAGGGAAGAGTAGAGATGGATATGGTCATACAGGTATTTACCCTTCCCCATTTACAGCCACAGTCTAAAGCCTTTTTCAGGAGTCATTAGCTAAGGGCATGTCTACACTGCAAAATATGACAGGTTTCAGAGTAACAGCCGTGTTAGTCTGTATTCGCAAAAAGAAAAGGAGTACTTGTGGCACCTTAGAGACTAACCAATTTATTTGAGCATGAGCTTTCGTGAGCTACAGCTCACTTCATCCGATGAAGTGAGCTGTAGGTCACGAAAGCTCATGCTCAAATAAATTGGTTAGTCTCTAAGGTGCCACAAGTACTCCTTTTCTTACTGCAAAATATGTGTTCTTATCTCAGGTTACCTAGCACATATTAACTAACAAGGCTTAAAATAGCAACTTCAGGCTGCGCTATGAGTTTGAACTCAAGATGCTAACCTGAGTTAAAAGACAAGTTGCTGTGTCTTCACTTCTATTTTAGCCTGAGTTAGCCAACATGGGTGAACTATCCCAAGTTAAGAAGAGAGCTTTTCTTTTCCTGTGTAAACACGCTCTAAGTCTGTGACCAGGGCTTTGAACTCTAGTAGGAGATTCACACTTGCACAGACAAGTTCCTCCAAACTTGAGTCCTTGCATTTGCAAACATAACCCACTGGTAAGTGTGTGCTACAGCGCTCACTCTGTGCCAGTCTACAGAGTATATGGGGTGTGAGAGACCCTACCAGTGAAGTCTTGGCTCTTTAGATCAAGCTGTAGCAGCTTGTTGTCTGTAGGTTCCCTGGTTTCGTTCCTGGTGTGTCAGCCAAGAAGATGGCAGCTCATGGCAGTTCACATGTTCAGATCGCAATTGAAGTAAGAAAATAATTCAGAATGGAGAACGTAGTTAACAAATGCGTCCCTCTTTCTACCTTTGCCACCTCAGGAGAAGCAGCAGGAAGGGACTGTTGCTCAGAGAGATCCCAATACAGCACTATTTCTCTAGAGCTCCTCCTTTCCGGAGCAGGGCACGTGCTATTTCACACTCCCCCTCTCTCATCCAGTCGGCTCCACTGGCTGATGTGAAAGGGAGGCTGGGGCCACCTACTCTCTGCCCTTCCCCCTCCTCTCGCTCGCAAAAGAGAACATTGGACCTGCAGACCTTTGTTCTCCTCCACACCTGGACTCCATGCAGCGGGATGGGCGCGGGGCCTTGCTCCCTTATGAAGCTGTCTAGGTCAAGGGAATAATCCAGTCCAAAATATTAATATAATAATAATGAATAATAGAACTATACAGTGAAATACCTATGCATGAGCGGTGGATGGGGAACACCACAATAACTTCCCTTTTAAGTCATTCAGAATGCTTTCCCTGCAGTGGAACATCATTCACAAAGCTAACAACCACAGTGTCCATAGAAAGCATTAGGTACACACTTCAAAGGAGGGTGCCATATAGCTAGTGAGCTCAGAGCTGGCAGATGCTTGCAATCAGCACATCAATGGGGAATTGCTCATTTTCTGAAACAAGAAAGCCAAAGACTACACCTACATTAGATGTGCTAAATGACCTGGCAATCATTTTGGTAGCCATCTACAAATAGGGATATCTGGAGGCATGCGAGTAGTTCAACTAATTCATTGTCTGCCCCGCTTATTAAATGTGCAGCACAAGACTTGGCAAACTTTCTGAGTGCCCATTTCAAAAGCAACCCCTCCCCTTGCTGCTCTTTAGTTTACATCCTACCGGAGCCTTGAAAATCAGCTTGTGTCATTTTCCCCCCTGCCTGTCAACAAAATCTCCAGCCAGCCACTCCACTAGGTCTGCTTCATGTAATATGAGGGAGACAGGGTGGGTGAGGTAATATCTTTTACTGGACCTGTCGTAAATATAAAGGGAAGGGTAACAACCTTCCTGTATACAGTACTATAAAATCCCTCCTGGCCAGAGGCACAAATCCTTTTACCTGTGAGGGGTTAAGAAGCTCAGGTAACCTGGCTAGCACTTGACCTAAAGGACCAATAAGGGGACAAGATACTTTCAAATTGGGGGTGGGTGGGAGGTTTTGGTCTGTCTGTTCTGTGTGCTTGCCGGACACAGATCAAGGAAGCAAGCAATCCAACTCCATTAGAATTACTAAGTACTAGCAAGGTAATGTGTTAGCTTATTTTTGTTTTGGCTTGTGATTTTCTCTGTGCTGAGAGGAAGGTGTATTCCTGGTTTTCTTTTTGTAACTTTAAAGTCTGACCCCGAGGGAAATCCTCTGTGTTTTTGAATCTGATAGCCCTGTAAGATTATCTTTCTTTCTAATTTTATAGAGGTGCTTCTTTTACCTTTTCTTTCTAATAAAGTTCTGTTTCTTTTAGAATCTGATTGGGTTCTTTTTAGTGTCCTAAAAAAACCCCAAGGTTGGTCTGTGCTCATCTTGTTTATTCTCAAGCCTCCCCAGGAAAGGGTGTGGAGGTTGGGGGATATTAGAGGGGAGTAGGAACTCCAAGTTGTCCTTTCCCTGATTCTTTGTTAAATCACTTGGTGGTGGCAGCGTACCGTCCAAGGGCAAAGAATTTGTGCCTTGGGGAAGTTTTAACCTAAGCTGGTAGAATTAAGTTTAGGGGGTCTTTCATGTGGGCCCCATATCTGTGCCCTAGAGTTCAGAATGGGGAGGGAACCCTGACAGGACCCAATATCTGTTGGTGAGAGAGACCAGCTTTCGAGCTACACAAAGGTTTTACTTCACCCACCTTGTCTCTCTAATAGCCTGGGACCAACACAGCTACAACAACAGAGCAATCATACAGTATGGGCACTCCGCATTCTCAGCAGCTAAACAGGATGGTAAGTTCTTGGCTCTGCTTAGCAACAGAATTTCCTAGGAGGACGCAGAAGTAGTTTGGGGGGAAGTTTGACAGGCTGTTTTGCTCTGTTTTACTTAGAAATAACATTCAAACATCAAAGTGAGCAATGCTGGATTGGAAGAAAAGATGGCTTTCAACCTGTGTTTGAACACATTACTTTGTTCACTTTGTGTGTTCCTTTCGACGGCACCACTTACACATAGGACCTCAGACACACATGCATGCAGCAGGGGTGGAATGTTCCCCTTCAACCAAAACATTTCCTTTTCTCTGGATATTTAATGTCCAACCCTGTCAAAGTTGGACTGCGAGTGCCTCCAGCTTTTTTGTTTGATAGTTGCATATAAATTTACATATATATGTATGAATGCAGATATAAGACTCCTGTAGTCTGGAGACATCTTCATCCCACGTTCTCTGCTTAAAGGTTTTTCTCTATCACGTATAGATTCATCTCAGAAATTACATTATAAATATTGATTCAGCCTATTGATTACCCTTTATATGTGGGATGGCTCACTGCCAAAATAAAGCCATCAGCAGGAAGTAGTTTGGGGGAATAAACACAGTATTCCAATTTGCAGAAATATTGCCAGCTGGTTTCAATGTGCTGCTGCTTTCCAAGGGAAACAACCTCCACGCTGAGTTCAGACTATGAGCCCTTGGGGGCCTATTGCCAAGCAGATAATAAAGAGAATAACACAGTGTTAATTAATATTGACTCTTGAGAGGGACAGTGCCGTTTTTGTGCAGAGGAATTCAAAGCCATGGGTCATGTGGTTTAAAACAGGAGCCTTGACAGGAACAGATGCTTACAAAAAACATCATATTTCTATAAAAAAAATCCCTTTGCTAACAGAAGGGCTTTTTAGGTGGTGTATTATCTTCATGATCTCCAACCTAGATTTAAAAACAATGCTAAGCACTAATGCTCTAAAAGAATTCAATGGGCGTCTAATATTTGTTGAATAAATTATTTACCAGATATTTCCGCCTGGTATCCAAACAACTCTACTTAGTACTTATACTTTTTGTCTTCAGAGAGCTTCACAATCTCATAACTAACGCCCCTATCTTGCAAACACTTAGGCATGTGCATCAAGGGACTGTTCATATGAGTAAAGTTAAGTATGTGCAGGATTGGGGCCTAATATTGTCTCTCCTCAGAACTTACATAAAAGTCAACTCCGTGCACTTCCCTGAGGCTTACAGCAAGCTTCTTTGAGGTAGGTAAATAGTATTCCCATTCAACAAACAGGGAAATTGAGATGGAAGATATGGCCAAAACTTTCAAATTTAGATTCCCTAAATATGGTTTTAAATCTATCTATTTAGGTTCCTAACTATGGCATCCATAAGTCTGAAAATGTGTCTGTAAGGGCCTGGCCTATTGGAGTGATGAGTGCCCTCAACTCTCAAGGTTGGTCACTGAAGCAGAACAAATAATTTGGGGAATTAAACCATGGGCATGGAGGATGGTCCGAATTGACCCCAAAGGCCCTAATTCAGCAAGGTGCTTAAGCACTTCTATAACTTTAAGCATATGAGCAGTTCCCTTTGAGCTTAGTGTGTCTCTTCTTGTGCTTAAAGTTAGGCCCATGCTTAAGTATCCCACTGAGTGGGTCCTCAAGCAAATAGCCCAGTGCCACTCAACGAGTCAGCTGTGGAGCTAGGATTACAGCTCTAGAATTTGTGAATCCCAGTGCTGTGTTCAAGGAATGATACCACTCTATTGACAGCTGCTGTAGTTCCTGAGAGAGATTTTAAAAACTAGCCATTGGTTGCATTATTTTTCAAAACAATTAAGGTAAGCATATTTTTAAAGGGACAGTGAAGCATTTTTAAAACCAATGAACGTCACATATTCTATGGTACACAGGAATTTGGGGTAACAATGTGTTATATTTATATAGCACTGTGACGGGTTCGGTCACAGGGATCCCCTTGGGACTGTCACCTGATGTGCTGAAATTACTTCTGAGCCCGTTTTTCCTGCCAGCTTGGGACTTTAGAACCCTGCCTTGTTGAGCCAGACATGCTAGCCTGCTGTAACACAGACCCAGGGTCTGAACCATGCCCCCAAAACTGCAGGCTTTAAGTGAAAACAGCTTAGCAGGTTACCTGCCTCCAGCATCCAGACACCCAGCTCCCAATGGGATCCAACCCCCCCCCAAAATCAATTTTACTCTGTATAAAGCTTATAAGGGGTGAATTCATAAATTGTCCATCCTCTATAACACTGATAGAGAGATATGCATAGCTATTTGCTCTCCTGGGTAATCACTTACCCTGGGTATATTAATAAACAAAAGTGATTTTATTAAGTATAAAAAGTAGGATTTGAGTGGTTTCAAGTAATAACAGATAGAACAATATAAATCACCAAGCAAAATAAAACAAAACAAAACACGCAAGTCTAAGCCTAATACATTAAGAAACTGATTACAGGTAATATCTCACCCTTAGAGATGTTCCAATAAGCTTCTTTCACAGACTAGACTCCTTCCTAGTCTGGGCCCAATCATTTCCCCTGGTACAGTCCATGTTAGTTCCAGCAGACATTTTAGGTGGTAAGCAGGGGCTTTCTCATGACTGGCCTCCACCTTTGTCCAGCTCCACCCCTTTTTATAGCTTTGCCACAAGATGGGAAACTTTTGTCTCTCTGGGTCCCCACCCCTCCTTCTAAATGGAAAAGTACCAGATTTAAGATGGATTCCAGTATCAGGTGACATGATCACGTCCTGTGAGACCCCAGCCTCCATTCTTCCTGGGCTGGCCCACAGGTACCCAGAAAGGTTTGCAAGTAAACAGAACCATTTACAGTTCATTGATTGTGAAGCACCCTTAATGGCTTCCACTTAATATATTTACATCAGTAGTACAAGTTTATATCTTATTCTCCTAACTCCAGACATAGAAATGATACATGCAAACAAATAGGATGAGCACACTCAGTAGATTATAAGCGTTGTAATGATACCTTACAAGAGTCATTTTGTGTAAGGTTACATCATATTCACATTTCATAGTTTCATAAAGCATATGGAGTGCAACGTCACAAGCACCTGTAATGCTAAAGGATTCAAGAGGACCCTAAAGAAGTGCTTCTCAAGCTATCTGATGTGGGGGACCGGCATTTTTTTTTTCCAATGTGCATGCAGACCGGCAGCCGATGGCTCACGGACCGGCACCGGTCCGCAGACCACCACTTTGAGTAGCACTGCCCTAAAGGACATATAGACACTTTTCTGAGCAAATGGGAAGGTACGTCAGTGGCCCCAGGAGATGCAGTGACTCAGAGACACCCCTCCCTCTCTCTGTTCCCCCCTTGCTGTAGGGAGTAGTAATTTGCTGCTGACTAATGCCAGAGGCAAGTTACGATAACCGCTGTGCTGGCTCAGTTACACTGTCCATTGCAGTTCCAAGCCAAGGCCCCACTCACCCTCTATTGCTCACATTCTAGCCACAATCAGCTGTATATAATGTGACACAGCACAGCCAGAGGGCAGCAGGAGAGTGCTAGAAGGGAGCCTTATTCCCTGTAGAGGGAAGAAAGTTTGCTATAAATTAATTAAAGCACCTGAAGCCAATTAAAGCACCTGAAGCCAGTCACATGATAAAAACCTTCTGCTTCAATCAGACAAAAGGAGGAGTTGAAGCAGAGTGGATTGGTGGTGGAGCAGAGAGCAGTTTGGAGGAGTTGAAGCAGAGTGGATTGGCATTGGAACAAAGAGGAGTTTGGAGGAGTTGAAGCAGAGTGGATTGGCATTGGAGCAAAGAGCAGTTTGGAGGAGTTGAAGCAGAGTGGATTGGCATTGGAGCAGAGAGCAGTGTGGAGGAGTTGAAGCAAAGTGGATTGGTGTTGGAGCAGAGAACAGTTTGGAGGGAAGCAGAGGAGAGTTTGGAGAAGTGCTGTGGTGGGCTAAGAAGACCAAGACCCTAGGTAAAGGACACCTGGTTTGTGCAGAGGGAGAGGGCAGGAAGCCCCACAAGCTGAAGGGCAGGAGAGGGAAGTAGCCCAGGGGAAGGAACCGCTAGTTCTAGTGGCTTATCACTATCCCTAGGGCCCCTGGGCTGGGATCCGGAGTAGAGGGTGGGCCCAGGTCCCTCCCTCTCCTCTCCCCTTCTCTAGGACACTAGTGGGGCAGTTAATACCCCAGTTCAGGGGCAAGAAACGGTCCCCTGACCTCCCCCCGCCCAAGAATAGAAAGCGCGAGGCCCATCATAGTAGTGCCGGCAATTTGCCATAATACATACTGTACTGCTGCCACCTCTGATACACAAGGCATTGCACAATGCAACGTACTGTACATAACAGTTTCAGACAGGAAGTGAAGAATAACGTATCCAGTGGCAACTGCAAGGGAAACAACATTTAATTACCCCAATTAAAATTTGATCAGGGCGCCAAGGCTAACAGACCTACTCTTGTGAAAATGCCATCTGATTTTTTTCCTAATGACACTTGTCAGGACTTTGGTTTTATGTCTTATCTGCATGTTGGCACCTAACGGGTGACCCATGACACTGTACAAAGGTATTGATTCAGTATTACCTCAGAGAGAAGAGCAGCACCTCCACTACATTATTGTTCCTATGGTCCCCATCAGTACAGCAGCTAAGGCAGTGGCTCCCAAACTGTGTGGCATGCCCCCTTAGGAGGGCACAGATGAAGGTTTTGGGTGGGGGGCATGGTGGAGCCCAGGTTAGCCCCCACGGCTGATGGGAGCACCACGTCTCCAGCCCTGGTCCACCCCCAGCCCAGCTTGGCCCTCAACCCTGTTCAGCCCCACTCCTGATCTGGCTCCAGGCCCAGCTCCACCTCCAGGCCAGATCTGCCCGCAGTCCCACTCCACCCCCATCCCTACTCCACCTCTAGCCCCAGCTTCTCCCACATCCCCAGTTCTGCCCCCAGCTCTGCCTTCAGCCCTAGCTCCACTGCTGAGGAAGCCATGGCAGTGCAGTAATGGAGGGGGGATGGATAGATTCTGTTAGCGGTAAGGGAGGCAGGACTGGAAATGTTTGCACATCACTAATCTAAGGGTTTGTCTACACTGCACACTAAGCCTGGATCTCACTCAGGTTTGAGCCCAACCACATCTTCCATCCACACACAAATCAGTCTGACTTGGCTCAGCATGTGTAACCCAGACACCTTCTAGGTGTGGTGTTCTGTCTCATCTCGTGGCACTGAGACCACTTAGAGAGAGATATAAAATGAGTCAGCTCAACTGCCTTCGCTAACAGCTAGTTGGCTTTTAGCTCATGAGGTAGAGGCTCATGCACTAAGCTCCAGACATCCCTGGCTCGATCCCGCCCGCTGACAACCAGGGTCTGTCGGCGTTACACATGGACTCAGATCCTAGGGCCTTGCTAGGGAAGGTGGATCAGAGCCCAAATCCTGCTAGGATTCAGACCCAAGCCCTATCATTTTGCAGTGTGGACATGAGTCAGAAGGTTTGTTTAGTGCAGTATGAACACACTAGCACATCTGTGAGACCTGGGTCCAGCAACTTTAAACCCAGTTGATAGTGCAGAGTGCACATGCAAGCGTGGGCTTGGAATCACCGAGTCCACAAGCCAGGTTCCTACAGACCAGGGTTTACAATGTAGTGTAGACATACTCTAAGTGTCTCACAATTGTGAAATGTATTTATCTTCCCAACACCTTTGTCAGGTAGGGCAGTGATATAACCCCCAATTTACAGATGGGGAGCTGAGGCATAGAGAGACTAAATAACTTGCCCAAGGTCTCATAGGAAGCCTGTGGCAGCACAAGATTTAGCTGGTCTCCCAAATCAAAGGCAAGCACCCAAATTACCGGACCATCGTTATCAATTACATTACTTTACAGCTTTGACCTTGCTTATTAAGTCTTTTCCATGTGAACACAAAAAATACAGCCGCTTCAATAGCTTGAATGGTAAAAGGGAACAGTAGAACAGGCTATACTAATTAGCCATTAAAGCACAAGAGTAAGAAAGAGAAGATAAACACAATTGGCCATATCGTCAGCTGGTGTCTCTCCATTGTCACCCAACTGTGCTATGAAGAAGCGGAGTCGATTTTCTGAAACAAAGAACCTGGCTCGTTAGAGAATGAAGGTCACAGTGCCTTTAACCATTGACTTGCAAAGCTTTCCAAACTCGCAAGCTTCCTGAATTATATATCGGCCTTTCTCACGTTGCCCTTAGCAAGCTGAGTCTGGGCAAAGGTTGCAACAAGGGGAATGAAAGTTACCAGAGGAGCAGCATTGTTTTCTCTCTTCACAGAGCTCCCCACAAAAGAAGCATTAGTGACTGGCCAGCTGGCAGACATAAAAGGAGACAAATATGCACCAAACAATCCCAGCTCTTTGTGTGCCTTTTATGATGCATCTGCAGCACCTGCCTCCCCCTTTTGTGCCTTGGGTAAGCTAGGAGGAGAACCATCAGAAAGAAACCAAGCCTTGGAGACATAGTTTCTACTGCTTCTTGTTCTCTTTTATTCACACTCTTCTTTTCATCCCCATTATCCTCCAATTAGTTGACCCTGCTCAATTCCGAAGATACAAAGTCAGACACAAGTGATTTCAGGTGTGTTAGTTCTCCTACTTAGGCTGAAGAGGTTTTGAATACTTTGTTCACAGTTGGCTGAGGTGCTGGCTGTCACTAGGTACCTGCTAGGAGCAACTATTGTGACAACTGTCTTCTGTGGCTTTATGCAGCAAGACTTGTCTATCTGCAGACAGAGAACTTGAGCAATTTTTATCAAATCAAGTGTGTCCTTCATGATTTGTTTCCTTCCATTGAGGACTTTCCTTACATTCAAAACTGTTTGCTTTAGGGTGAAATTCAGTCCTATGCAGAGCACTCACACAGGCCTATGTACCATGTAAGTCATCGAAATATGGTTTAAATGGGACTTGTGTGGTGCATATTTCTTCTGCAGACTATTGACTCTAGGGTGAGGTTCAGCCTTTAGCAGTTAAGCACCAATTATCCTGTTCTGGAGCCCTGCAACCCAGCCGAAACTCAATAGAACCTGACTATAAGTGTCTGCTTTGGGTTGGGTCAGACTTGAAAATTCCGTATTCTCTTGGGCTTGGGTCAGGTCACTTCTGAGGACCTCCTGTCAGTAGGGTCAATGTGGTATCAGCCATATGGCTCGCTCCGGCTGGCCGCCACCACCTGGTTGCACTGTGTGAGCTGGGGAATGAGTGGGCTACATCAGATATGGGGGAAGGGTCATGGTTGGATCAAGACTCAAACCTCTTGTGCTCAGGTGGGCTTAAAAATTAGTCCCGAGCAGTTCTACTTTCCAAACACAGGCCAGACCCTGAGCTGGTATATCAGCCTGATGCTGTTGACTTCAATGGAGTTAGGTCATTTTACACCAATTGAGGATCTGGTCCTGTGACATTCTGTAGTCCAAGAATGAAGATCACTGTACTTTTATCACAGAAGCTGCCAATATAGTCCAACTATTGCCCCATCTCCAACCTCCAGTCTGGTAAGAATAAGATCTAGCTAGGGGATTGGCAACCTTTGGCATGCGGCCCATCAGGGAAAGCTCCTGGCAGGCCAGAATGGTTTGTTTACCTGCAGCATCCGCAGGTTCGACCGATCACAGCTCCCACTGGCTGAGGTTCACTGTTTCAGGACAATGGGGGCTGTGGAAAGTGGCGCAGGCCGAGGGTTGCCGATCCCTGATCTAGCTCCTTGCGATATCTGGGTTTGGAAAGAAAGATGGCACTAAAGGAATGAGGAAGGATGGTTTTGCGTTTCAGGCACTGGACTGGGACTCAGAAGATCTGGGTCCAATTCCTGACTACCATGGACTTCCTGAGTAGCCTGAATGCCTCCATTCTCCAAGGTAGAGTAAGGTTATGTCTACACTACAGCCGGGATTGACGCTCTGAGATCGATCCACAGCAGTCAATTTAGCAGGTCTAGTGAAGACCTGCCAAATTGACAGCAGATCGCTCTCTGGTCGACCCCTGTACTCTACCCCAAGAGAAGAGCAAGGTAAGACAACGGGAGAGTTTCTCCCATCATAGAATCATAGAATATCAGGGTTGGAAGGGACCTCAGGAGGTCATCTAGACCAACCCCCTGCTCAAAGCAGGACCAATCCCCAATTAAATCATCCCAGCCAGGGCTTTGTCAAGCCTGACCTTAAAAACTTCTAAGGAAGGAGATTCTACCACCTCCCTAGGTAACGCATTCCAGTGTTTCACCATCCTCCTAGTGAAAAAGTTTTTCCTAATATCCAACCTAAACCTCCCCCACTGCAACTTGAGACCATTACTCCTTGTTCTGTCATCAGCTACCACTGAGAACTGTCTAGATCCATCTTCTTTGCAAACCCCTTTCAGGTAGTTGAAAGCAGCTATCAAATCCCCCCTCATTCTTCTCTTCTGCAGACTAAACAATCCCAGTTCCCTCAGCCTCTCCTCATAAGTCATGTGTTCCAGACCCCTAATCATTTTTGTTGCCCTTCGCTGGACTCTCTCCAATTTATCCACATCCTTCTTGTAGTGTGCGGCCCAAAACTGGACACAGTACTCCAGATGAGGCCTCACCAATGTCGAATAGAGGGGAATGATCACGTCCCTCGATCTGCTCGCTATGCCCTTACTTATACATCCCCAAATGCCATTGGCCTTCTTTGCAACAAGGGCACACTGTTGACTCATATCCAGCTTCTCGTCCACTGTAACCCCTAGGTCCTTTTCCGCAGAACTGCTGCCTAGCCATTCGGTCCCTAGTCTGTAGCTGTGCATTGGGTTCTTCCGTCCTAAGTGCAGGACCCTGCACTTATCCTTATTGAACCTCATCAGATTTCTTTTGGCCCTTTTCTGCGGAAAAGGACCTAGGGGTGACAGTGGACGAGAAGCTGGATATGAGTCAGCAGTGTGCCCTTGTTGCCAAGAAGGCCAATGGCATTTTGGGATGTATAAGTAGGGGCATAGCGAGCAGATCGAGGGACGTGATCGTTCCCCTCTATTCGACACTGGTGAGGCCTCATCTGGAGTACTGTGTCCAGTTTTGGGCCCCACACTACAAGAAGGATGTGGATAAATTGGAGAGAGTCCAGCGAAGGGCAACAAAAATGATTAGGGGTCTAGAGCACATGACTTATGAGGAGAGGCTGAGGGAGCTGGGATTGTTTAGTCTGCAGAAGAGAAGAATGAGGGGGGATTTGATAGCTGCTTTCAACTACCTGAAAGGGGGTTCCAAAGAGGATGGCTCTAGACTGTTCTCAATGGTAGCAGATGACAGAACGAGGAGTAATGGTCTCAAGTTGCAATGGGGGAGGTTTAGATTGGATATTAGGAAAAACTTTTTCACTAAGAGGGTGGTGAAACACTGGAATGCGTTACCTAGGGAGGTGGTAGAATCTCCTTCCTTACAGGTTTTTAAGGTCAGGCTTGACAAAGCCCTGGCTGGGATGATTTAACTGGGACTTGGTCCTGCTTTGAGCAGGGGGTTGGACTAGATGACCTTCTGGGGTCCCTTCCAACCCTGATATTCTATGATTCTATGATTCAATCATCCAATTTGTCTAGGTCCCTCTGTATCCTATCCCTGCCCTCCAGCGTATCTACCACTCCTCCCAGTTTAGTATCATCCGCAAATTTGCTGAGAGTGCAATCCACACCATCCTCCAGATCATTTATGAAGATATTGAACAAAACCGGCCCCAGGACCGACCCCTGGGGCACTCCACTTGACACCAGCTGCCAACTAGACATGGAGCCATTGATCATTACCCGTTGAGCCTGACAATCTAGCCAACTTTCTACCCACCTTATAGTGCATTCATCCAGCCCATACTTCTTTAACATGCTGACAAGAATACTGTGGGAGACCATGTCAAAAGCTTTGCTAAAGTCAAGAAACAATACATCCACTGCTTTCCCTTCATCCACAGAATCAGTAATCTCATCATAGAAGGTGATTATATTAGTCAGGCATGACCTACCCTTGGTGAATCCATGCTGACTGTTCCTGATCACTTTCCTCTACTCTAAGTGCTTCAGAATTGATTCTTTGAGGACCTGCTCCATGATTTTTCCGGGGATTGAGGTGAGGCTGACTAGCCTGTAGTTCCCAGGATCCTCCTTCTTCCCTTTTTTAAAGATTGGCACTACATTAGCCTTTTTCCAGTCACGTGGGACTTCCCCCGTTCGCCACGAGTTTTCAAAGAGAATGGCCAATGGCTCTGCAATCACAGCCGCCAATTCCTTTAGCACTCTCGGATGCAACTCGTCCGGCCCCATGGACTTGTGCACGTCCAGCTTTTCTAAATAGTCCCTAACCACCTCTTTCTCCACAGAGGGCTGGCCATCTACTCCCCATGTTGTGATGCCCAGCGCAGCAGTCTGGGAGCTGTCCTTGTTAGTGAAGACAGAGGCAAAAAAAGCATTGAGCACATTAGCTTTTTCCACATCCTCTGTCACTAGGTTGCCTCCCTCATTCAGTAAGGGGCCCACACTTTCCTTGGCTTTCTTCTTGTTGCCAGCATACCTGAAGAAACCCTTCTTGTTACTCTTGACATCTCTTGCTAGCTGCAGCTCCAGGTGCGATTTGGCCCTCCTGATTTCATTCCTACATGCCCGAGCAATATTTTTATACTCTTCCCTGGTCATATGTCCAACCTTCCACTTCTTGTAAGCTTCTTTTTTTATGTTTAAGATCCGCTAGGATTTCACCGTTAAGCCAAGCTGGTCGCCTGCCATATTTACTATTCTTTCGACACATCGGGATGGTTTGTCCCTGTAACTTCAACAGGGATTCCTTGAAATACAGCCAGCTCTCCCGGACTCCTTTCCCCTTCATGTTAGGCCCCCAGGGGATCCTACCCATCCGTTCCCTGAGGGAGTCAAAGTCTGCTTTCCTGAAGTCCAGGGTCCGTATCCTGCTGCTTACCTTTCTTCCCTGTGTCAGGATCCTGAACTCAACCAACTCATGGTCACTGCCTCCCAGATTCCCGTCCACTTTTGCTTCCCCCACTAATTCTTCCCTGTTTGTGAGCAGCAGGTCAAGAAAAGCTCCCCCCAGTTGGCTCCCCTAGCACTTGCACCAGGAAATTGTCCCCTACGCTTTCCAAAACCTTCCTGGATTGTCTATGCACCGCTGTATTGCTCTCCCAGCAGATATCAGGAAAATTAAAGTCACCCATGAGAACCAGGGCGTGCGATCTAGTAGCTTCTGCGAGTTGCTGGAAGAAAGCCTCATCCACCTCATCCCCCTGGTCCGGTGGTCTATAGCAGACTCCCACCACTACATCACTCTTGTTGCTCACACTTCTAAACTTAATCCAGAGACACTCAGGTTTTTCTGCAATTTCGTACCGGAGCTCTGAGCAGTCATACTGCTCCCTTACATACAGTGCTACTCCCCCACCTTTTCTGCCCTGCCTGTCCTTCCTGAACAGTTTATAACCATCCCTGACAGTACTCCAGTCATGTGAGTTATCCCACCAAGTCTCTGTTATTCCAATCACGTCATAATTCCTTGACATCACCAGGACCTCCAGTTCTCCCTGCTTGTTTCCAAGGCCTTGTGCCATCACCCAGCCCTGCAGTGTAGACCTTGCAGTAACTTGACCTAAGGTATGTAGTGTAGTGTATGTTGTGTGGGTTGCATAGGTCACCTTACCGCGGTAGTGTAGACATAGCCTAAAGATTACTATTTCCATTCACCCACACTTGTCTATCTTGTCTGTTTGGAACCATCTCTTACTATTTGTATGCACAGCACCTAGCACCATGGGGACCAGACCAACTTTGGTTGGAGCCTCAGAATGCTACCATAACACAAATAGTACTAAGTAATAAATGAAAAGTCTCTCTCAAGATCATCACTTGGAAAGGATATTATATCCCTGTTAGTTTCCTGGAACAGTAACGTCTTTTACATATTTGCACACATCTCCCTCACTTTTGTTAGCCGTAGTTCATTTCTGCTCATCAAAGCTGAAATGGCTGACTGATCCCAAAGGCAGCTGACGTGCTTCATACCTTTAATTTTACACATACAGGACAGATCTGTGAGAGATGGTTGGAAGGTGCAGCCTCCGCTTTGCCAAGAACTTTAAGTCACTTTTTAATTTTAAAAAAATTAGCTCTACCAATATTCTCTGATTTCCCAGGGGAATGCGGCAGTGTGTGGCAGCCAGAAAATAAACAAACCCCTTGATAGAGAAGTAACCGTTCCCTCTCTCCCTAGCTGATTAATGGCATCAAGATGGGACAAGCATGCAGATGTCTGCTGCACTTAAACCTATGCACAGGAAAATCCAAGTGTGAAGTGGTGTTTGGCACAGGGACTGGGAAGAGTCAGGAGACCTGGCTTCTCTTCACACCTCTGCCACTGACTCTGTGTTACTCTGGTCAAATCACTTAGGGCTAGGTTGTCACCGCCTGTATTCAGCTGCGCAGCTGGGCCTGATCTATGCCCTAGTTATACCAGTGAAGCAGTTTTAGGCTGGTATAAAGGTGTCATATACGGGTGTTAGAGAGACAAGGTTGGTGAAGTAATATATTTTATTGGACCACCTTCTGTGGGTGAGAGAGATAAGCTTTTGAGCTTACGCAGAGCTCTCCTTCAGGTATAGTTTATTCCCCTTCCCATAAGGAAACAGACATACCAGTATATATAGGGTGACCAATTAGCAAGTGTGAAAAATTGGGACAGGGGTTAGGGGTAATAGGCCCTATATAAGAAGAAGCCCTGAATATTGGGACTGTCTTTGTAAAAGAAGGACATCTGGTCACCTTAAATATAAAACACCTTGATATTGTTAGAACTGCACTCATATTGGGTGTTGGGGGATTTAATTATGCCAGTCTAGTTAAGTCAGCACAGCTCTCTCATGTAGGCAAGGCCTATGCTGCCCTGTTTGGCTCTGCTCACACTGTGCCTCTGCTGGAAGTGATGAGAGCAGGGACTACTTGCCTGATACCTCTCCTGTGAGCAAATGGAGAGCACAGATGGGGGAGCACAGATGGGAGGGCCCCTGGCTCTGATGTCCATTGCCCTGTGCCCGCCAGAGTAGCTACAAACCTTGCTTACACTGGTGAGGACATACCCACGGTCCCAGTGGATGGACTGGATTCACTGCATGGTGAGGCCATGCTCTTTGCTCTCTCTGCAAGACTCCAAGCCACTCCCTACAACGGGAGCCTTCCTTGTGCGCCCTGTATATTCAATGGGGCCAGTAAAGGTCCATGCAGACTCCACATTTCAAAAAGCAAAGGTAAGTTATCCCTGTGATGCTGGCAAACCAGCTTGACAACCCCCATTACATACCATGCAATTTATGCTTTTATTAAATGTTTACATTGGTGTTTTGTTTTGGTTTGCCCATCAGTTTTGTAGAGAAAAGAGCTCAAGAAAACCCAAAATAAAATATTTCTTTCGAGCCTGGAAGCTTTAGTGCTCTTGTGACTTTTCCCTTGGTGTGCTGGAAAGCTGATATTCACGGACTGACCTCTCCAACATGCTGCTAGTGTCATATTGATTATCTGTACGCAGAGACCCTGCTGAGCTGTGTGTCTTTTTGTGTTTCTGGTCGAATGGAAGCATATTTCAGAAGCTGCCCAACACTACTAGGGAGTGTGCTGATGCTGTGGGGAGGAAACAGCTAAGCAGGGAACTTCCCTGCCATTAACCTTCTCCTCACTCCACATCCCCTTCCCCGGGTAGGAGCAAGGGCAGAAACTCTATGGGAAGACCCTGACCCAGAAAGTGACCTGACACTTTTGGGAGGTGGTGACGGCATGGCAAGCCAGCAGCTGGACCCCCTCGAGCCCAGGAGAAAAACCCAGGAACCGTGCACAGATCTGGCTGCAGCAGGATCTGCAGGTGGAACAGGATGTGACTGCTGCGGGGAGCGTGTCTGTGTGGGACTTGTGGGGGAGCAGCAGAGACTGGGCAGACAGCAAGTGCAGAGAGGCCTCAATGGGACACACACCACCAACTGAACCTGGCCTGGAAACTTGCACACTCCTATTTGCTGTGAATAGAGACTGGACTGGAGAGAGCACCTCAGGAGCTAGGCTTGGCAAACCCTGACCCTCTACACTGCCCCGCCCGGAGCCCAGATAAGGCCCAGTATGGTTTCACTCTGAGTGTCTTTCCTACCGGCCCTAGTAAATCCACTAGCACATAGAGGGCCCACCAGCGGAGGCACCTTCAGCGCTTGTCGTTGAGACACAGCACGTCTTGCACTCTCTCAGTCCCCGATAGATATTATAGAACTATAATAATTACAGGGACAATACTGCAGGGGGTTCTGGGAAGTGGCAGTGTTTATCACTGGTTACATGTACCCACACTATAAATCTGTAGGGCCAAGTGGTGCCCTGTGAGGGAGCGAGCCAGGTGGCTTTTAGCTCATCTAATAGAGGCTCATACACTAAGCTACAGTGGTCCCAGGTTCGATCCCGCCCGCTGATGACTGGGGTCTGACCGCATTACAATGGTGCAATATGCCTTGAAAACCACCACATATTCAGAGGTGGGGACTGCATATTGGAGTCCCCAGTAGGCACAGAGCTGGTGTAGCTAGCTCCAAACTACATTTCATGCTCCACAGACCCCGGCTCAAGAAGCATGTGGGATTCGGTGCGTCGTAGCAATAATGTTCTCTGGTAACAACCCTTTGGGGGCATAGCCAGTACTTTAGCTACGCCTTGGAGGTTCTCTAAAGAAGAACCAGGGAGCCATAACTAGCTCCTCCACAGAGGAAACTGGGCCCAGCAGGGGAACTGGGCAGATCCTTTGTCTACAAATTGATAGTCATTATTTATTCATTCATTTTTATTTAGCTAGCAGTGTGCACAAAAAACACGTGCTTTTTTGTATGAGTGTCAGGGCTCTCTGGTGGCTAAGATAAAATCTCTAGTGCCCCAGGATTGTGTAGCTGAGTGAATAAAGGGCTTGTCTATATGGGGGCATCCAGTAATATTAATCCAAATTAACTAGAGGTGTGAATTTGGAGTGGATTAGTTAAACCACATTAAATCCCAATGTGGGTTTTGCAAGTGAATTAAGTAAAACTAAATTAAGGACATTTAAATTCTGAATGAGGGTGTTCATACAAGGCTTGAACTAATCTACACCTTTAGTTAATTTGGATTAATTAACAGGGAAACCCCCGCTCATGCATTCAGGAGAGTGCTGGTACCCAGCCATTAGAGAGGACTAAGAGAAACATGTACAGCTAAGCACCTCCTTTGTCCAGGACTGTGCTTAATCCTAGCTCCTCAGACTGACTCATCCTCCAGTCACCCCCTCCCACCATTTTCCCTCTCCACATCTGGGCACAGAGGACCGAGTACACCCAAGGTGTGAAAATGTACTTCTGCTCATTATGGAGGACGTGGCCTAAGGCCGAAAGCAAAGCCCACTAATGGCAATGGCTGTCTTTCCGTTTAGTTGAATGGAATGCGGATCAGAGCCTTAGCGTTTAACTACTTCAGCCCACCTGTAGCCTCTAATCACTCTTGCTCTAGAGGGCAGCACATTTGGGCAGGTCACTGTGCAAAAACTTGCAGGTTTGACGGGCAAAGCGTTGTCTGTATTGCTGGCACATCCACATGCAAAAATGCCCCCACTGGTTTACAGATGTTCCAAGACAAATTCTGATTAGATTTGTTTTCAGCGGGTGTAAGAACCAGTTCAGTCTGATCCAGTTCACCCTGAACTGGTTTTGTGTCTGGATGAACAGCAGTAATACGGTTCAGAGTGAAGTGATCCAGATAGTTCTCTTATCGCAGCGCCTCTTAGGATGTCCCAGAATACAGTGCTTCTCGGAATTAGGTATTGGGTATATACGAGTACTGCAACTAAAACAGTGCCGAGTGGCAGTAGTGTGGGGTAAACCTGCAGTGGTTGTCAAGATGAATTGGCATTGAGTTGCACTGACCTGTTTGTGCTCAAACTGGTTCTGTTCAGCAGTTCAATCACCGGGTGTTCTGCCGAGGTTATAAAATCCACCCTTGACAAGGTGACTTTAATGACTGTGATGCACACCAGTGACAGCAGTGACAACTGGTCTCCCCAAGCTTCTCATGGGCCTGTTACCCTGCATTACATCTGATTAACAAAACTCTGATGTTCATTGCCAGCATGTCCTAAACCGGACATTTCACGCAGCTGGGGCTTCCTACCATGTATAAAAAAGGAAGACAACGCTTTTCAGAAATTGCCTCATAAATTATAAGCTACTCACATTACTTTGGACTATGACTCACTGAATAATTTAACCGGAGGATAATGATGTATACCTCAATAAAGAGTGTTTGGTATCATTACAATTTTATTTACAGGCCACTTATCTCATGCTCACTGAAGCTTACATATTATTTTATTTTAAGTTGTTGCCGATTTTTCCTACTACATCAATTACGAACTTTTCTGTCTGCAATCACAGCTGCAAAGTTCAGGTGAAAACTTTAATTCTGATCTTGCTTGAGCTTTCTGAAGCATCATAATGACTGGGGATAAACACGGCTGCGCAGCATATCTGAAAGCTCGATAGTTCTGTGTTGCGCTTTCTCTACACAGGCAGAGCTCGCAATGGCACCACTGGAAAAGCGACACATGAAGGAAAAGTACAACAGCCTCTTTCTTCCCCAGTCATGAACAGGGGCTTGATGCATAAGGGGATTTAGGCACCTAACTGCTAAATTAGATATCTAAATCTCAGACACAGGCCCCAGTGGGATCCAAAGTCCCTGCCTCTGAACCTGTAAGTGCCTAAAAACTCATTTGGTGCCTAGATTTTTGCAGTAGAAGTTCCCTAGATGCCTATGTTCCTGCTTCTGAGCATGCACAGGGTAGCCTCAGGCCAGATGTCCGGATACCTAACTCCACTGCAATGCACGAGCCAGAATACGATAAGCGTACCTCTGCCTAAATTACCTATGGGCCCCGCTCTGGTAAGCGAGCTCTGGTCTGTTGAAGCTATTCTACTGTGAATAAATAACCAAGGAATAATTAGGTTAGAAAGAGAGAGAGCACTCTGTAGCCAGGTGGTTCAAGCACTCACCTGGGAGTTGGAAGACCCAGGATCCTGCTACAGTGACTTTTTTAAAGTATTTATTCACAATGGAACAGCTCCTCCAGCTGGCACTTGTCCCAAACAGTTCTCCCACCCTCAGGCTGGGAAGGGTCAGCAGGCAGACCTTCCCCTGCTCCTGTCTTCACCCTGCTAACTCAGGGCTCTGCAGGAGCCTTCTGACTCTCCGCCGACATCTGCAGTGCTATGAAGGAGGAGATAGCATTTATGTGGGTCCCCTTCTCCCACCTCATTCCCAAATGGTTGGTGTGAGAGGGTGGAGGAAGGAGGAAAGAGGAGACCCTTGCCCCACCCATCTCTGCAAGGTTCCTGGCCCCGGGTCCTTAAAGATACAGCAACAGGATTTCTTCCCAAGCCCCATTCATTCCCAGGACCACTTCCTCTCTCCACAACCCCCTAAGGTCCTTAGAGTGAACATTTCAAATCTTTAAAGGGTGGGCTGACCAATCTTTCAAATCCCATATGACAGGGTGGGCTCACCAATAGGGACTACTGCCTTGAAGGGGCAGACTATCCCATCTTATTTATCCCAACTTATTTATCTGAGTATATTCAATGCATTCAATGTCCTCTGTTCAGTTCATGTAAATGCGGTTCTCCTGTCTGTGAATATTTCCATTAGTGTCTATATGTATGTACTGCAGAAGCAGTCTGATCTAGTGGCTAGGACACCAAAATGAGTCAGGAAGCCTGGCTCTGCCACCACCTTGCTGGGGGACCTTGGGTCAATCACTCCATCTTTGTCCCTCTGTTCCCCTCCCATCTTTTCTTGTCTACTTACATTGTAAACTCTTTGGGGCAGAGACCGTTTCTAACTATGTGCTTGTACCTTGCCTAGCAGAATAGGGCTTGATCTGTTTTGGAACCTCGAGGTGCTATTGTAAAATAAATAAATATTAGTCATAGTGCACATCTTGATTACATAGGTTGTACATATATTTAAAGGCTAAAATACATAGAATCATAGAATATCAGAGTTGGAAGGGACCTCAGGAGGTAATCAAGTCCAACCCCCTGCTCAAAGCAGGACCAATCCCCAACTAAATCACCCCAGCCAGGGCTTTGTCAAGCCTGACCTTAAAAACTTCTAAGGAAGAAGATTCTACCACCTCCCTAAGTAACGCATTCCAGTGTTTTACCACCCTCCTAGTGAAAAAGTTTTTCCTAATATCCAATCTAAACCTCCCCCACTGCAACTTGAGACCATTACTCCTTGTTCTGTCATCAGCTACCACTGAGAACAGTCTAGAGCCATTCTCTTTGGAACCCCCTTTCAGGTAGTTGAAAGCAGCTATCAAATCCCCCCTCATTCTTCTCTTCCGCAGACTAAACAATCCCAGTTCCCTCAGCCTCTCCTCATAAGTCATGTGTTCCACTCCCCTAATCACTTTTGCCCTCTGCTGGACACTTTCCAATTTTTCCACATCCTTCTTGTAGTGTGGGGCCCAAAACTGGACACAGTACTCCAGATGAGGCCTCACCAATGTTGAATAGAATGGAACGATCATGTCCCTCGATCTGCTGGCAATGCCCCTATTTATACAGCCCAAAATGCCATTGGCCTTCTTGGCAACAGTGGCACACTGTTGACTCGTATCCAGCTTCTCGTCCACTGTAACCCCTGGGTCCTCTTCTGCAGAACGGCTGCCGAGCCATTCGGTCCCTAGTCTGTAGCGGTGCATGGGATTCTTCCATCCTAAGTGCAGGGATCTGCACTTGTCCTTGTTGAACCTCATCAGATTTCTTTTGGCCCAGTCCTCCAATTTGTCTAGGGCCCTCTTTATCCTATCCCTACCCTCCAACCTATCTACCTCCCCTCCCAGTTTAGTGTCATCTGCAAACTTGCTGAGGGTGCAATCCACGCCATCCTCCAGATCATTAATGAAGATATTGAACAAAACCTGCCCCAGGACCAACCCTTGGGGCACTCCACTTGATATCAGCTGCCAACTAGACATGAAGCCATTGATCACTACATGTGTGAAGACACATCAAACCTGTCAATTTTGTGGTGCACTGTGTTTGTGCAATATCTTAGAATGTGAAAAACATGATTCTGTTGTTTCTGCCTGAAGGCATCTTGCATTACTATAGTTGAAATCACTTAATCTCAATGAGGTCTTATAAAATATCCTCCTATGAATAGAAGATGCGGGGTGGAGGGAAGACAAAACTTTTGCTAAACATGTTTAACACTCATTATTACTAGGCTGGAGGGGAGAAAAGATTCTTATTTAGCCTCAAGAGGTGCATGCACCCTGGATATGAAGACCCTCATGTACCATAGATAACACACAGTAAAATAACACTATTTATATAAACTTTCAGACATTTCATCTTCCAAATTCTATTTCAGGATTAGTCTTCATACATCCCTAAGGCATTCTCTTACCTGCAAAATGTTATTTCAATTAGTTGAATATCATTCTTTACAGGATTCAGGTCAAACGTGGGGCAAAACTAAATCCAAACCAAACAATATGTGTCTGCAATAAATTCATGTTCCTGAATTATTCATACATAATGGCATAGGTGACTCTTCAAGCATTTTGAATTAAGCAGAATTGATTTCTCACTTTTTTTATGCCGAGTTGTACAAGCTTTTTTGTACTTTTACTTCTCCTTAACAAATAAAGTATTGATTCAGCTCCACTGAACATGTTTTATTTAAACTTTGGCCTTTGTCAGCAACTTAGTCCTTTACCCAGAATTCTCCTCTGACTTTGCATTGTCTCTTGATCTTGAAGGTGAGATGTACCAGATAGGCTTCTTGGTATGATATAACTAATAGAAGTTGCTGCAAGCAGTTACAGTCCAAGGCGCACAGCATGTGGTTGAAAGCCTTTGCTCGGAAACTTTGTGTTTCTTCTCTTGAATAGAACTTCAGACTGTTTAGTGGGAAACTGAACATTTTCAAAGTCAAATAAGCAGACATGTAAATGCATAGAATCATAGAATATCAGGGTTGGAAGGGACCTCAGGACCAACCCCCTGCTCAAAGCAGGACCAATCCCCGACTAAATCCCCAACTAAAAAATGCAGCTTTCCCCCCCACCCCCCGTTTTTCCTTGTTTATTTTTATTTAAATCCAAAATAGTGAAGCCATGTTGAAAACATGAAAGCAAAAAACTGCTTTAGGTTAAAGGCTGCTCATTTTAAAAAGCAGGAAACAGTCAGAGATTTCATTTCCTACACATTCTTTTAGTCAAGGAGTATGACCTAGCTGCAGTCAGAAGATAATTCAAACTCATGATTCATTTGGTTTTCCTGTACAATTCCCATGTTTGTAGTGTGTGTGTGTGTGTGTGTGTGTGTGTGAGAGAGAGAGAGAGAGAGAGAGAGAGAGAGAGAGAGAGAGAGAGAGAGATGGGATGGAGAGAGTGAATTGTGAAATATTTTTTAACAGGACCTTATGTAATCATAGGACTGGAAGGAACCTGGAGAGATGATCTAGTGCAGTCTCCTGCACTCATGGCAGGACTGAGAATTATCTAGACCATCCCTGACAGGTGTTTGTCTAACCTGCTCTTAAAAATCCCCAGTGATGGAGATTCCACAACCTCCCTAGGCAATTTATTCCAGTGCTTAACCACCCTGACAGTTAGGAAGTTTTTCCCAATGTCCAACCCAAAACACCCCAGCTCCAATATAAGCCCATTGCTTCTTGTCCTATCCTCAGAGGTTAAGGATATGGCTTTCCTCCAAATTCTGTCTCATCTCCTCTATCACTGTATTTGTTGTGTTCTCATCAATATAATATCTGAGCTCCTTATAAATTCTGCAAGAAACACAGATCTAACTTTCCCCTCTTTCTTGTCCCCAGTTTGAAGAAGGTTCCAGGATTGACTTCTACAGTCGTAGGCCAAGTGGCAAGAAACTTGTTTCCAGCATCCAGTATTATGAGGCTTGTCGGTTGCCAATTCTGTTATTCCAGGGGGACATAACTGTGCTGGACATTCATGACTGCAGAGGGTGAGGCATCCCTTAGGGTAGTGGGGGTCACTTCTGTGAGGGCTTTGCTGCTCAGTAGGAGCCCAACCTAAGACCTATTGAAGTCAATCAGCCTTTCTACTGGCTTTAATGGGAGTTGGGTGAGGCCCAAGGTGAGCTGCGTTTTGAACCAATCCATGCTACCCCACCCACCCATCCTCAAGTTAGAGCTTTCCATCCTTACATATATGGAATTATCCTCCTACATGCTCCCAGACCCTTACCTATGGCTATGCCCAAACAAGAACTCATCAGTGAGCAAATCAATTGTCCCATCCAAGGTGAAAAAAAGGGGACAGCAAATACTGGCTCAGAAACATGGATGGATAGTTCAGTGTGATTAACACCTATTATTTTCCAAGTGGTAAACCTAATCACACTGGCTACCATTTCACCACATACAGTGCTGGATTGCATTTGAACTAATGCATCTAATTAACTAATGCTAGTCTAATTTACACTGCAATGTAATTCATCTATTTTATTAAGCTTGCTCTTGTATTTATGCTCAAAGTCAGAGTGGCTTCTTGTCTCAAATGCATACAATCGTTCTGAGCAAATGGTACTGAGCGCAGCAGTTAATAAACTCCTGAAGTAGATTATAATACCACTAGTGTAGCTAGCTGACAAGTTTATCTTAATGGTAATCAGAGTCTTAGAACAGATGATCATCAGAAACTCACTGGAAATAACTGTGGATTCCATTTACTCTGACCGTTAAAAGTTTTCATTATATAATTTATTGGAAAATTAGATTTTTAGCCCCTACCTAACCTTTTACCCCTCCTCTTACAACAGATCTACACGCAAAAGTTAAATCAAGCCAGCCACTTTGCTTAGGGGCGTGAAAAATCCACAGTTAAGGAACCTAGCCACCAGTCTGGATAGCACTAGGTCAACAGAATTATTCTGCTGCGCCACCGTCGTGTTTCAAGTGCAGAGGAGCCCTTAGACACAGCTGTACATGTAGGGTAAGAAAACTACCCAGTCACAGAACTAAGGATCAGCAGAATAAAGACAACATGTCATGTTGATACCCCTTTCTAGTACAGCTAGTGTACGTGTCCAGACTGCCTATCCTTCGTTCTCCTGAAAATTCCATTTCTTATAGCACAGAGGACTGTTGAGTATCGTCTAAATAACCAACAGTAAAACCTGTATCTGCGCGTCCCTTAGTGACCGTCAGAAAAGAGTCATGCTTGTACAACCCGCTAGTCGTTATCTCTTCCCTGGGTATCTGCCACAGCATCACTTGGCAGGAACTGATCTTGTTCGTTACTCAGGATTGCCTTTTTTTTTTCTTTTTTTTGTCGATGAAGAAAAATACAAGGCTGCATTAAGTTCAGCAAAGTGGGAATTTATTTTAAATAATAAAATGTGGTAGATAACAAGGGAAACGGAACAAAAACAAAAAGTGTGAGTATTATTAAGCCTGAAGAGCAAACATAATGTTTGTTTAAACTTCCCCTGTAATGAAGCAGAAAGGGCTCAATCCGAAACTCACTGAATTCAGTGGGAAGCTTTCCACTGACCTGAGTGAGTTTTGGATAAGGCCCAGAGTTTATATTGTCTTTGGTTTTGTTTTATATTTTCAAATCTTGATTTCAAAGGTGACAAAAACAAACAAACAACAGTTCCTCTTCCAGATGATCCCTGAGAATTCACTTTGATTGCATCAGTCACTCTTCATATCCATTTTCCAGTGATCCAACAAGCAATTTTTTGTTTGCAACGATGTCTGCAGGTAGCAAATCATGCAAATATGTTTGCATAAAGATTTGCACCAGAATTGATTTAATCAAGCCCTCAAAAACACCCAGTGTTATTGTCCTGTTTACACAAGGTTTAGTCTTCCAGGCATCCATTCTGCAAGGTACTTTGGTAGCTGCCTTAATGAGTGCCTCACACACTCGGACTCCCCTGCTATATAGCCTTCTCAGAGGCGAAATGCAGTAGCTGTTTTACAGTACAGAGCAACTCAATGCAATAGTTTAGGAAGAGCATCAGCAAGGAAAGATGATCCAGATGCTAGGGTAATACCTGAGTGTGGCATTCAGTGACCAACACCCCACTCAGACTGTCTGGGAAGCTTAGCCCTTATGGGCACAGTCCCCAATACCATGCCCAGGGACTTGGCGAACCTGGATTCAACTATCTATCACAAGCTCCCTGTGTGATCTTGAGCAAGTCACTTAGGGCCATGTTTTAAGGCACCTACATACCTTTAAAAATCTGGCCCTTAATCTTTGTGTTCCTGGGTGCTGATCTGTCCCAGGAGGATAATAGCACTGCCTTACCTCACAAGGGTGTTCTGAGGATAAATCCACTAAATAGTGTCGGAGCACCCAGATGGAATCAGGGGCCATGCAAGTACCTAAGATAGCTGGAATAAGAATACCATACCCTATCAAAGCCGCAAGAGCAATTGCATATTAGCAGGATGTACCCACACAGGAATTTGGTCAGGACCACCAGTGCAAAGACTCCTGCTCCTGCAGAAAATGCCAAGGTAATATAACAAGCCCATGTCTTCAAAGCCTTATTTCTACACCCCTATCACAGCATTGCTGGCATCACGTTTATGCTGACTTGGAACTGTGCGAGAGAACAGGGCTGGAGGAGCCTCCTTCATGTTTACGTCTCCAGGGCTGGGCAGAAATGCAGACCCTGGACTTAAGGCAATGACGGGATTACTCCCCCAGGGCTGCATGAGCAGAGAGTAGGGAGAACTGTGACTCTCCTCCCTAACCCTGTGGCTAGCTGTACTGTCCACCCTATTGAATGGGTTAGCAGCTCCCCTGGCATACTAGGAGGCATTCTACCCCACAGCGTTGCCACTGGGGTGGTGCAGCCATGCAATGCCCCACCGCAGCACAGTGCCTAAATGGCATAACCAACCCCTTGGATGCAGAATGCCAGTAATTCAGCAGCACAGCTTCAGCAGCTTCTGGGGGAGGGGGCTCCCAATCAAGTAATGACTGGTCTCAACCTTGCTTAACTGATGGGACCACAGCCCTAGGGGATATGGTGCCCGGAGACCTACAGAGTGCTCTCTAGGTAATGCTGTCTGTGTTAAAGTTGGAAGGATGTGTTTTTTTTTTTTTTTGGGGGGGGGGGGGTTAATCACTAGATCTAGAGCTGTGAATATTTGGGGGGAATCACCAGGGGCCAACTAACTCCATGCTCTGTCTCAAGGGATGTGCTCAAAGAATAGACTTGTTTCTGAAACTATTTAGCTGCAGACTGAGCTTCTCCAGAAAAATGTGCCTTTTCTCTTTACCTAAGCCTGTTCACAGCCAGCACCGGGCCTCTGGGCAACTAAAACACGGCTCCGTCTCAAGCGTTCAATAACAAAGACTCATTTCTTCTTGTTTTAGTCACAAAAAATGAAGCCCTTGCAGGAGGTGTGTGGGCAGTTAAATGCCCAGCTCAGTGCGATGCAGCTGGTAAATAATGCCGAGGAGGAAATAGCACAGATAAAAAGGAAAAAAAAAAACAAAAACCCAACACTAATGTTGGTGCTTACTTCCCTCCCTTTCCTGCTATATTCTCTGACAGTTTAATGTTACTGCAGGCATGAGTGAAGTGAAGCTAAAAGCTATCACAGATGCAGAGTAAAGATTTAGTACAAGATATCTAGTGATGGGAAAACCCATAAAGTTACAGATTAAGTTCCACCAGCTTGACAATAAATTCAGCAGAGTTGCACCACATACCCCAGTGGCAAACTTGGCCATCTAGAAGTAGGGTTCCCCCTGAGGGTGGTTTTAAGGTATGTCAGGAAGGGGTTCTTCCCCATACACAACTTCTGAAGCTGTACATGTCCAGGACAGTGAATTATGGGTCACCAGTGGTGTTTGAACCCAGGGAATTCAGCACTAAGAGTTCAATCCCAGAGTTCACTGAAATTAACTGAAAGTCTCCTCATGATTTCAGCTGGCTTTGGATCAATCCCTTGAAGCACACTCCCATCTAGAGTCTGGAATGGACCCCAAAATTTCTGGATCTCACCTTTCTTCTGCAGCAGCAAATATTTGTGAGACCCTGTGGCAAAGTATCCAATTCCCTGTGAGTGCTGGTCCACACAGAGGATAACAACCTAAGCAACATAGTTAAGCAACCTAACCCCCAGTCTAGCTAGAACTAGGTCATCAGAAGAATCCTGCTACACCACTGTAGTGTTTCAAGTGTAGACTAGCCCTTAGACACAGCCATACATGTAGGTTAAGAAAACCACCCAATCACAAAACTAAAGATCAGCCTAATAAAGAAAACGTGTCATCTTGACACTCCTTTCTAGTGCAGCTAGCTCCAGCGGCAGAGGTCTGTGTGGTGGACCTAATGGTTCCAACCCTGCTGATGACAATATGGGTATTAATAGCCTTCTGTAAATGAGGACAAGGAAGGTAAAAAATAATATTGAGTAGCTGATCATTAAGTGAGCACTGTCCACCCTGTGCACTGACTGAGGCAGGGGGGCCATGGAAAAAATAGTATGTGATTATGTAATTAAAGACTGTGTCATCATGCAGACACACAAGAGGGCTGAATTCAGGTTGTGTGGGCCACCTTAATACTGACACGTCCTAGTTTTGAGTGCTTGATTTTGCAGCCTTAGTATTCTTCTAATGTTTTTGTGTATAATATACATGTACATTGGGTTCATCTTCCCATTTCTGGTTGTCGTAGACTGAATCGCTAAACAAAGTCTAAATGGGGGTGGGGGAACATCAGCCACAACCTGGATCTCAGAAGACAGATCATTTGAGAAACTAAGACTTTATTGGTGACTCTTGCATTCATCTCAGTCAAGAGAAAACAAGCAGCAGAATATGTCAGCATACTCCATGGCTAGTAAAAGTAGATGACTCAGAAACAAAAAGAGAAAAGATGCTGAAAATCAAAGATGGTGCATAGGACAAAGTGCACAAACAAGGAACGTTTTTAGTTTGTGCCTGCAGTGTCCACTGGAGGAAGTTACAGAGCAGCACACCGTGTTTGGAACTGTGGGGCAGCGTAGACATATCCTAATATTGTCATTAAACTCAGTGAAGATGATGGGGAAAAATCTGGAGAAGCAGCCACCTGTTGTCATCTTGAGGCAGGGAAATACTATTATCCCCATTTTACAGGTGGGAAACTGAGGCATGGAGCAATTAAATGATTTACTGAAGGCACACAAGAAGTCTGTGGCAAAGCAAGGAATCTCCAGATTCCCAGATTAGCACGAGACTAGGTTTTTATGTCTCCTCAGATTTATTAATGCTTTAGTTAAAATAACAGTCCTTATTCTTGGTTGTCTGCTCAAAGCTTCTACCACGTTCACCACAACTAGCTGCATCAGAATTACAAAACAGTTTCTCGCACCTCCTGTAGTTGTCAGCTGCTATCAACACTGTATTCCTCACCTTAAGCAGCTGGCAACTTTCCCAATGACTCAATCAGCCATTCTCAGAGCTTTGCAACAGGGCAAACTTTAGGCTGTTTTGGAAAACAATTTCAGCATGTCTTCTCTATTGCGCATGCTCAACTGCAGCGTTGGCTTTCCCTGGCCACCAGCATTTCCTACTTTCCTCACAGAGGTGCTGTAAAATGTAACAAGGGACATAACTTAAAGCTTCTGAAATATGATTAACAAATACATATCAGTGGAGACTTCTAAGGGACAATCTCTGGCAATTAACAGTATAGTAACCATACAGGGCCTATAACACAAGCTTGGCATTTTTGATTCCATGCAGTAGAAGGCAGGACTGACACATACTCATTAACCATTACAATAGTTCATTACAATGTCTTACCAGTTATTATTTAACTTGAGTTTAATGGATTATAAACCTCATAGGAGAACTAGAGCATAAATTCTCAACCATAAATCCATATAACACATTATATTGTGCAGAGAACTTTGCAATCAGCCACAGCTACTCAGACATTTTTGAAAGGGTATTGTTGACACTGTATCTGTATAATTACTAGACATATTACATATTCAAGGACCCTTGACCTCTTGAACATAACCATGGATACTTAACTGAGGATAGCTACTCCAATGTTTGCAACACTGTAACATAAAAGTGAAACAAGTAATTTTGCAAACTATCAGTATTTCCAATTTACATTCAGCTTAATACCTCTAAAGGTAACCAATTCATATTCAGCATCAGTGAAATCACTGCTGATATACTGACAGGTTTCAGAGTAGCAGCCGTGTTAGTCTGTATTTGCAAAAAGAAAAGGAGTACCTGTGGCACCTTAGAGACTAACAAATTTATTTGAGCATAAGCTTTAAGTGAGTTGTAGCTCACGAAAGCTTATGCTCAAATAAATTTGTTAGTCTCTAAGGTGCCACAGGTACTCCTTTTCTTTTTGCTGATATACTGGTTCTAGTTCTCATGTCAACACTTCAAAAATGATGGTGAACAATTCAGATGGGGTTAGAAAACAGCTACAAGACTGACTTGAGGCCTGGAAAACCTGCCTTACAATGACAGATTTCAGAAACTCAATCTATTTTGCTGTACCAAAAAGAAAGTTAAGAGGTCACTTGGTTACTGTCAATAAGTCCCTACATGGGGAGAAGATTTCTGATAGCAAAGATATAATAAGATCCAGTGGCTGGAAGCTGAAGCTAGACAACTTTATGCTGGTAATAAAGTTGAATTTAACACTGAAGGAATTAAGCATGGAAACAAATTACCTTGCAATGAAGTGATGAAGAATCCACCACAAGTCTTTAAAACTAGCTTGGATAGCTTTTTAAGAACTATGCCATAGCTCAACCACCAGTTGTAGACTTGATACAGAAATTACATGGAGTAGCAGATTAGATAATCATAATGTCCCTTCTGACCTTAAAAATCTATTAATCTATAGACTTCCATGATACAATACTTCTAAGGCTAGCATTTTAAAATTCTGTTCTTGTAACATTCAGCCCTCTTTGAACAGCCTTCTCCATATAGACATCTTTTCTTAAGAGCCACACTACTGCGTACAGGGAACTTAGCCCACATATACCATGAAATAAGTAATATGTGTACACATATGATAATCTAACCTTAATTGGTTGCTTCATGTGGCAGAGCTCCATTGTGATCTCTCTAACACAATGTTGCCAATGCTTTTGATTTGATCATGTGTCTCATAATTGGGTGTTCTTCTTAAACTTGCAGCTTCTAGAGTCATGTGAATATATGAGAATCTCAATTTTTATTTTATAAAAGTAAGTTTCTAGCCTTCATGGTTGTGGATAAAAGCTAGAAAATGGGATCTCAGTGTACCCTCTGGCTCAAAACCCAGCAGTCAAATAAAGAGAATCTAAAATGTAGTATTTATCTAGTTTCAATCACATGATTTTTAAAGAAAATCTCGAGATTGCTGGAGGCCTGACTCATGCTTATTCCTTGTTTGGGGTTGGCAGTACTGTTATTAACATGTTGTAGTCTGTCACAGGCGGAGCTGGGCCTATTATGAAGGTGTCAAGCTGCAGATCTGACCTGTTTCCTTGTTAACTACCCGTTTAAAGGAATTCTGGGACTTGCAGTCTCAGGGGCTATGTGACAAGGAATGATGGGGAAGGGAGGACGATGCACAAACTCTGTTTCCTCAGAACTGGGAGAGACCTGGAGAGCAGGTACCACCTCATCCTGAGGAAGGGATGGTGAATGAGGCCTGAAAGTCGAGCTCACAGGCAAGCCCTGCTGTGAAGTAGCTCTCAGGAGAGGAGAAGAATGAAAATGAATAGTTGAGAAAGGAGAGAACAGCTTCTTCACTATTCAGGGCTGGAGCTCATGGTGAAGGCAAAGCACAGTAATCCCTACAGCTCAGTAGTGCCACCTTGCGGTGTGAGGTAATACCCATCTGACCAAGAGGTGAAGAGTACCCAGACCTAGCGAGGTAACTGTGGTCTGGAAAGGGTGAAGAGCTACTTGTTGACCCCTGCACCAAAAGGGTGAAGGGCTGGTTTACGTTGGACATTGTTTACCCCCTAATGAGAGGTTTTCAGGTGTATGAAACCACTCAAGGGACACTGAGGCACTTACCAGAGAGGTAAGTAACCCGCTTATGTCCCTTCCCCTTATTCTGAGCTCCACAAAGCAGAGATTGTTCCACTTTCTACAGAAAGAGCCTCACACATTACTGGGTGATCCCTGAGACAAGGAACAGATCTGCCAGTCCTACAGTTTTCCTGATCTACTGTGAATTTATGGGAGGATGGGAGTGGAGAGAAGGAGAAAGAAGAATAGAGAGAAAGAAAAGAAAAAAAGAAAAAAGTAATACTTTGTACTTAAATGGGACTTCTCCTTTAATGGTCTCCCACTTCATTACAGCCATTAATTCATTAAACCCTACAACTATTTTGGACCAAAAAAATGTATGGGGAAAATCCCATGATTAGGTGATCTTCCCCATGTTGCTGCTTCCCGCTTCTTGGCAGGGGTGTAGACTAGATGACCCTTGTGGTCCCTTCTACCTCTACAGTTTTATGATTCCTACAGAAGGGCAGCCAATCAGAGCTCCTCCAGGTTCTTATGGACAACTTAGGTCTTTACTACAGGGAAGCTGTCATAGTTCCTGCTTTCCCTGCTTCACACTGATGGGCATGGAACACTTTGCTAAGAGCCACTGTGGAGCAGCTCCTCCCAGGAGCTCCTTGCACAGCTTCCCCCGTGCCCAGGGCTAGGTGAAGATGCCTCCCCCTGCCGTGAGGAGGGTGAAGAACCCTGTCCTGCTGTTCTCTCTCCAGATTCTCAGAGGTTTGAATTGGTGAGGGGAAATTGGGAGATGACAAAATGCTGTGAGAGCGGATGGGGGGGAAAAATCAATGTTGCAATGGGACAGAGAAAGATAAGCTAGGGTCTCTCTCCCTGCCTCCCCTCCCCTTCACTGCCTGACGCCTCATTTGCAAAGACACACAAATGTGTGTAAATAAGCACAAATTAATGTACATTCATGCTCTGTTTTGCAGCTATATTGCAGATGTTTGCAACTTTACATTCGACTAGGTTTTGCAGACTGGATACTGGCAGGTATGAAATAATAATTCAAATGAATTATATTTAATGACTAGATACTATTAATAAGCTTGCAGAAATCACTCTTCTTTGTCCTTGCCCCAGTCCCACATGCCATTTTAAAATAATATCCCTTGTATTGTACTGAATGGAAATATTTCCAACATTGCTATTGTTGAAATCCAGGCAAGCTTAATTAGTCAGTGCAGATTATCTCCCCATATCGTAGGGCATATCTCAAGATGTGTTTATGTGCTGATCCTAACAGCCAGTCAATGGTACTACGGTCTGCTTTGTGATACAGCATACAGATAGAGTGAGCCAAAGGAGGAGTTTGGGTCCATATTTGCCTATTCATTATTAATCGTTATTATGGCGATTGTGCCTAATGGCTGGCGTCTTTATCCTAAATACTCTATCAACACATATGAAAAAGGCAGACCCTGTCCCAAAGAGGTTACAGTCTAAGCTGAAATCTTTGTGGCCAACACCATAACATCTCTCTGATTTCCCAGCATTCATGGAGAGGAAGGATGGTTCAGTGATTAGGGCACTATGTTTAATCCCCTGCTAGGCCACAGATTTCATGTGTGACCCTGGGCAAATCACTTAGGTTCAGATCCTCACAGAAAATAAGGTACCACCAAACTCCCACTCAGCTACCGCTTAAACTCACTCGGTGCCAAATTTTTGCAGTCCGAGATCCTTAGGCACCTAAGTTCTCCTCTGCCTCTGACTATGCTCACCGCAGGTGCCTAGCTCCTGCCTAAGCCCCAGAACGATCCACTGACTGGAGGAGGATAGGCTCTCCTCTGCCTAAGTCACGGGCAGGGCCTGATCTGGTAGGTGTGCATGACATGCCCTGGGGTGCAATCTGGACTGTGGAGCCCCTGTGCCCCCTTTAAATCTCCTGCCCAGGCTGTCTCCTACTCTGCTATGCTAGTGAACAGCAAACCCCTCCAATCTCTGTTCACTCATCCACCAGCGTGCAGAGGCACACCCAGCAAAGTTATGTGAATGCTCCCCCAAGCCACACATGAACTACATGAGGGGAGACCCCCGCCAATTCCTCCAGCCCCAGCCTTGCACCATAGAAATGTGCGTCTTACCCTGCTCAAGACCTTTGTGATCAATGCAAGCTTATTAATTAGTTTGCCACTCTTTCAAAGAGCATGCACCAGCCTCTGTAATCTGAGCAGATCCCCCGAGCCCTTTAGACTAACTCACTGGTTTAGATGAAACCAGTTTAATAAATAAAGGTAGATTTTAAGAGACAAAGTGGTATTGGCATAGAGTTTTAGAATTGGTTACAAAAGGAAATAAAATAGCAAAACTGCAATCTAAATCCTAAACTTTACCAAGCTAGCAATTTGAAATGCAAGAGGATTTTTCTCACCCCAAACTTCACGCTAGTTCATGCTAACTGGAATGCTTTCCTGCTAGGTGCAGTGCCTCCCAAAGTCTCAGTGCAGATCTTTGTTTTCCAGATGCCCTTGCTTCCTTGTATAGAGAGGCAGGCCAAGTCATGATATCATTGTCCCCTATTTATACTCCTTGCTTTCAGAAATCCCCACCTCACCCCCTCCCTCCCACTGGGGTGCAGCCACTCAGTCTGTGGTGTACGTGAGATATGTCGTGTCTCTCAAGTTAATTGCAAATTCCTTGCTCAGACCTTTTGTTTACCTGAGGCTGGAGCCATCTGCGGGGATGACATGCAGGTCTTTTGTTTATATTCCCTTTGTTATTTCTAGTCTGTGGGCGTTTCTCAGACTCACAACAGGTTTCAGTAACAAACACACGGCAAAATGTCATGAGTTCATATGCAACAATGATACACACATTTTAAGAGGGCAATGAGGTCCATCAACTTACGACTTTTCAAATGAGACCTCACAAGGCATCAAAACCTATCATAATCATACAACAGTGGTGAATCATAGGATCATAGAATATCAGGGTTGGAAGGGACCTCAGGAGGTCATCTAGTCCAAACCCCTGCTCAAAGCAGGACCAATCCCCAATTTTTGCCCCAGATCCCTAAATGCCCCCCTCAAGAATTGAACTCACAACCCTGGGTTTAGCAGGCTAATGATCAAACCACTGAGCTATCCCTCCCCCAAAACAACTGTCACACAGAATGGCCCCCTCAAGGATTGAACTCAAAACCCTGGGTTTAGCAGCCCAATGCTCAACCCGATGCTCAACCCACTGAGCTATCCGTCCCCCTAATATGTGGATACAGGGGGTAACATGGGGTACACTATGCTCAGAGGCTGCCTAACTCCACACAAAATAGCTCAGGAGGTACTCCCTTATAACCTTTTACTCCCCTGGGACATGGGAGAACGCAGGTTCAGATTTCCTGTCTGAGGAGAAATTACTTGAACAAGGCTCTGCCACCTCTCAAAAAAGCACTCTAGCCACAGAGCTACGGACTACACTAATGCGTGGCTCCCTCACTCTCTCTGGTCACCATTGTTCCACTTTAAAATAAATAACTATTAATCGGACCAGAGAAAGAGTGAGACTCACTCTGTAGCCCATGACATACCCTGGAGTAGTTAGAACATGCCCCTAGCCATTGGGCTAATGGCTATAATAATGGCTCCATCCCCTCCTCAGCTATTCTGTATGGAGTTAGGTGGTCTCAGAGCACACCTACGGGATTGGCCCCCACACAGCACGTAGGCAGAGGAGCGCCTATCTTCCCCCTGTTCATGGATCGCTAGCAGAGAGAGCCACTTCCCTGCAGCTCGGACTTTGGCACCTATCTCCATAGAGGGGCTAGGCTTAGCACACACCCTTCTTGTGGGCATCTCCCACTGGCTAAGTTAGGTGACTCTCCGTGGGGCACTTTTGTGGATCTCACAAGGAACCTCTCTCTCCTCCTTCATTGTAGAGGGAGCCAGGGCACCTAACCCAAGCTTTGTGGATTGCTGTGTTGGTCTAGTGATTCTATAGGCACCTAAATCCCTTTGTTGAGCCAAGCCTTACCCTCTCTCTGGCTCACTTCCCCATCTTTAAAATGGGGATAACAGCATTTCCCTACCTTACAAGGGTGTTGTGAGGATGAATACACTAGAGACTGGTGCGCGCCAATACTATGGTAATGGAGGCCATATAAGCACCTAAGATACAAAAGGACTGGGGGATGAATCTGTATAGTGCAGATGAGAGCACAGATGTTAGCTATTGAAGTATCCCAAAGCTATGTGCTAACCATGAGCTACACTGGTCTTGGCCTTTGTATGGGCACACAGATTGGGTAGGAGAAGGTGAAAGAAACTTCCTTCTATTGTGTGTCGGCTGCACAAGGGCCAGAGATAACGTTCCTCACGGGATCACAAGGACTTCTCACTCTGAGGGCCCCCAGCGGTGGAAACCATCCCATAATAGATTGAGACAGGTGAAGCCATGGCCCTCCCATTTCCTGCACACTCGCTGAGGGAGCTGGCTGGCCACACGGAAGGGAGTGTGCGGCAACACCCAAAGGCAGGGGAGCCAGAGGAAGAGACTGAATCTCAGCTCCCCTAGGCTGGTGTGGCTCTGCCCCCCGTGAATGACAGTGGCTAACATATGACAGTCTGCCCTTCTATATAATGATCACTCCACCCACCCCTGCAGCCCAGCCATCTGTGGGGTGCAAGACAGCACAGGGCACAGCAGCAAGACAGGACTGGACTGGAAGTGTCAACGACCTAAAGTTGCAGGGGTGTTTGGTGGTAGAATGGCATTATCCAAACTGAAATTAAGCCAAGAGCCGACAAGGCTGACAAGCGCTCAGGACCTTGGTTCTGCATCTCTTATGAAAGAAGCTCCGCTAAGCTGAGACACTGCTTCGGCAGTGACAGAGAGACGAGTGCGCCTACTGAACCACCAACTCCCATTTGTGCAGCATTTCCCAGCGGTGTTCCTTGCAGGTCTGACCCTTTAAGCCCCGAGCTGGCCTAACCCTAAGAAGCTTATGAGATCTGCCAGGATCACTACACTGGCTGCATGCCCATGGATACATCACTACTTCTATTAGACCATGTGCAAACTCAGCTCAGTATGATGCGTGCTACATGCCATTCAAATCAGGAGTGAGAAAACAATTTATGTCAAAGCATAAGATACACTGGAGGCCTCAGTAGCGAGATTCTGAGCGCAACCTCCTTACAGTTCGGCGTGATATTTTTGGCACGCACTGCAAATACACTGCAACACAACAATTTATAAAGGCATCCGCTCTCCACTGAGATACTGATGCCTTGATATTGACAGAATGAGATCATCCCTAGTAAGGCCCCCCTGTAGGGAAGGGTTGCAGGAGAGGGCAAATTATTCACATGGGAAGTATAAAGAGTGATGTTTTTCTAAATATAGACATGACTCTGTGTAATGCAACTTGATCAAACAAGTTGTTGCCAGTGTACACAGAGTGTGAGTGGTTTGGGAGTTTTTATTTTTTATTTTTTTCCTCCGTTCCGAAGGCTAAATTACATTTTCATTGCCCATAAACAGAAAATTTTCAACCCTAAAAGATCTTTATTTAGCTCTTTTATTCCTTTACCATGCCCACTGCAGGCTGGTTATTATTAAGCAATCAGGGATGTGCTGCAATGATCATAAAGGGACTATATTTTGACATGTTGATGACCAGTTTATAGCCATCTGTTCTTGTGTCCACTCTGGCACTTAACTTAAATAATTCCTCTCCCTCCTTGGTATTTATCCCTAGGACCATAAATATCTTGCTTTCCCTAAGAAGGTAAATGCTCTGTGAGGGGCCTTGGGTAAGAACTTCCTTTCCACACTGTGCATATTAGGATCAGGCTGGATTGCCCCATTTGATAGGAAATCCCAAAGGAGGAGTAACGTTCTCCCCAATTTTTCTGCCAAAGGCATGGGGTTCCATTTCCCTTCACTCTAGAATGAAGCTCAGGATCTACCCAGTAACCCTGTGGACACCCAGGTTCTGCAGGTGGCCAGAGATATTTGCATTAAGTCCACATGCCTCAACTGCAACAGTGTTCTCCCGCCACAAGGCCACTGTCCTGGTGATATTTTGTGGGCTCTCATTTCTCCAAAGTGAGGTCTGAAGTATGGTGTAGTGCAGGGGTCAGCAGCCTTTGGCACGTGGCCCATCCGGATAATCCACTGGCAGGCCACGAGACATTTTGTTTACATTGACGGTCCACAGGCATGGCCCCCTGCAGCTCCCAGCGGCCGCGGTTCACTGTTCCTGGCCAATGGGAGCTGCGGGCCACAGGGACGTGCTGGCTGCTGCTTCCTGCAGCTCTCATTGGCTGGGAATGGAGAACCGCAGCCACTGGGAGCTGTGGGGGGCCATGCCGGCAGACAGTCAATGTAAACAAAATGTCTCGTGACCCACCAGTGGATTACCCTGATGGGCTGCGTGCCGAAGATTGCCGACCCCTGGTGTAGTGGTTAGGGCACTAGAGACGGGGGATGGGCGATCAATTCCCTGCTCTGTCAGAGACTTCATATGTTACCTTAGGCAAGCTGCTTCGTTTCTTGGTCCCCCATTTCTTCATCAGTAAAAAGGGAATAACAGTACGTCCCTACTGGAGAAGGGTGAGGTTAAATACATTAAAGTTGAGAGGTGCTCAGTTACTATGATAATGGCGGCCAGATAAGTCTTGGCTTAGCCTTACCTTTACTTTTGTTAGCCTAACGTAGAGTGCTTTGCCCTGCCATTTTATCCCATGGCAGTCCCCAGGGATTATCAACAATTAGATAACTCTGTCTTTTAAATTAAGTGAAAGTTGAGTTCTGAGCCACTTAAGAGACATAAAACAAAACCCTTAATTTAGCTGCAAAATCTGAAAAGAGGCTTATTTTTTCAATTTGGTCCATCACACATGATCCTCTGGAAGCTCTTCTGACCTAGTTTTCCATTTGCAGGGTTATGCATAAGTGTAGCTCTCATTATACCACATCAAATGAGTCTCACTGATAGGAGCTAGGTACTGGCTTGTTAGAAGTATGATAATAAAGGCAAAATTCTCCCAGCAAATCTGCATGACAGAGTTTGATTACTGACACTCTGTTCTCCCTAATGCACAGATTTCCCTTTGACGTACAATCGGAACAGCGTTCTAGCAGTCCAGACGTGCCGTGCAAATCCAAGTTTGCCCAAAATATGTTAGCATTCCAACTGGGAGGTTTGGTTAAAGCTGCCCTGAGACTAACAAATATGAACATTTAAAAACACCGTATCCATGTTTAATTATTATGAACAAAGGGCCTCATGCGTCTCCCGTCACCACATGCCACAGATAGGAACAATACTGGGGCAAATGTGTGCCAACTCCATTGGACGCACATGCTGAGGCAAGGGTCCTGTACCTTGTGTTTAAACCCTACACTGCAGAGCCACCTACCAGCCCCATTGCCATGCCTGAATAAAGAAGGGCAGTGATCAGATGGGGGGGTGTCATGGAACATGGTGCTGCATGTGAGATGTTCCCAACAGAAAATCACAGGTCCTGAAGTCAAAACAATCCTGAGCAGCTGTAATTGACACAAGGCATTCAGGGCTCACTCCAATGCCCGCTGACATCAGTAGACCGATTCCCACTGATTTCACTGGGCATTGACTGAATAACATCCTCAAGGAGTCCGCACTGGAGTGGTGAATCGCATAGAAATGCCAGCAGTGGGACAACCAGTGATATTAAATATGAAACTAACAGCTATGCTTCTAGGGTAACAGAGGGGGTCAAGGCCGGATTTAGGGGGCAGGCCAGGCGACTGCCTGGGATGCTTGGCTTGTGGGGGACACACACACCAGGCTCGGGGTGCTGTTTTTGTTGTTAGCGGCAAAAGGGAAAATAAAATGTTTGAAGTAAAACGTTTCAGGTATTCTGTATGTGGATTCATTTTTCACTAACCTCCTAGAACGCTCTGGAGGTTTGTAGAATCTCATGAAACCTTCCAGACTTTCTGAGAACTACATTTTCCTTGAACCTCCTCAACTGTTGTCAGCCATGCCCTAGCAGGTATATAAGGGGCGGGGCATCACCCGTCAGTCAGTGAGTTATGAGAACAAAGTGATGTGAGAGCACAGCTGTGATATTATGAACCTTGTTTTATTGATGTTATTACATTTCAGTTATTCTTAAAATTTAAAAAGTTTATAGGCTTAGAGGAAATGAATGATTTTATTTGCTTATACATGGCATGAATAAATACAGATTTACAGATCCTAGTGTGCAAATCTATCGTCTTATATGATAGGGATAAATCATGCATGAAAACCATGCATCAAAGTTGTGAAATGGTCTACAAATGCAAAAGAATAAGACATTCAAAAGTTTAACAAAGGGAGGGGGGCGCCGGGGCACCACTTGGTCTAGGGCTGGCCCTGGAAGGGATAAAAGGTGTGCCAAGGCAGGTAGCACACAGATGCCACTAGATCTATGGGATGTGACTGAATGTCCAATGGCTCCCCAGCCACTGCATTTTCAGCAGTCAATTATTAATTCTTATTCAGAGGTTCCAATCAGGATCAGGTTCCAATTGTGCTACATACTATAACTCTGTATTTGGCACGTGTGCAGCCGCTGCTGGAAAACCGAGTCTAGTACCGGGGCCCACCATTCAAGAAGGATGTTGATAAATTGGAGAGGGCTCAGAGAAGAGCCATGAGAATGATCAAAGGATTAGAAAATATGCCTTATAGTGACAGACTCAAAGTGTTCAATGTATTTAATGTGACCACTTGGGGTTTAGAGAGCATGGCCCCTTTAAATATTTTTCCAGAAGGGGGAAGTGCTGATTGTTCCACTGTTTGCACTGGAAGTGCTATTGGTGGGAGGAGGCGGAGAGAGAGGGGGATATAGCAACAGGGTGTGTGTGTGTCTGGAGCTCCAGACAGATGGGCTGCAGCAAGCCGGCCCTCACACAGTGAAGCAGTCAAGAACCTGCCTGAAGCCTGGGGGGGACAGAGCAGCCAATCAGGGACACCCCAGCAAAGGACAGACTGGAGCCGGACCCAGTATCATTGCCGCCCAGAGCTGCAAGGGACTGTGAGTACTGGGGCTTTTGACTTTGCATTGGGAACAAGGAGGGAGGCTGTTAGCTAGTTAAGTGGAGAGGTGGTCACTCTGGGTGGCTTTGCAGAGAGCGGCAGAAGAGGGCACTGGAGGGGTTTGTTGGGGGAAGTTTACTGGTGCCAAAGACGACCAGGAGCACCCAAGACTCACCACTGAACTGGAACTTTGACTAGGACTCCTGAACTGTGTTTAGACACATTGCTCGGTGTCTGCCCTTTCAGACTGTGCTACCACTGGGCCTATGGGGCCTTGAGTTGAATGCAGCCCCATTTTACCACTCCTCTATATATCCCCCTGTTGTTTTTCTCCTTTCGTCCCTCTGTAAATAAACATTTCCCTTTCCTATATTCATGGTACTGTTCTGGTGGGTGTGAGTGTTCACTCTGGGGGGTTTGGAACAGGTGCCTCTGGGGCTGAAGGGCTTTCCTTGCTGCGTTCCTGCGCGTGCCTTCTCTTGGCCAGGGCTGCCTGCAGAGCAGACTCCACTTTGTTTACATTAGCTTAACAAAGAGAAAGTTAAGGGATGACTCTGATTGCAGTCTATAAATACCTACATGGGGAACAAATATTGGATAATGAGCTCTTCAATCCAGGAGAGAAAGGTGTAACACAATCCAATAGCTGGGAGTTGAAGCTAGACAAACTCAGACAGGAAATAAGGTATGCATTTTTTAACAGAGAAATTAACCTCTGGAACAATTTGCCAAGGATCGTGGTGGATGCTCCATCACTGACAATTTTTGGATCAAGATAGGATGGCTTTGCCCCAGTTACAGCCATTGAAGACCAGCCACCAGTGTTGCTGCACCAGTGCGAACTCTTACTGTACACAGGCAAAGGCTCTACTTATGCCCGAGGCGTGAATGTCTATTTGAACCAAGGTTTCAGAGCAGCAGCCGTGTTAGTCTGTATTCACAAAAAGAAAAGGAGTACTTGTGGCACCTTAGAGACTAACCAATTTATTTGAACATAAGCTTTCGTGAGCTACAGCTCATAAGCTGCACCGGTACAAATCATAACTTACAACGCTTTGCTAGGGATGGTTGGAAAACACACAAAATATTTTTTGAAAAATCTGTCAAAGTCATTTTCATCTGTTTAGCAAAGGGTGATTTTTCCTTTATTCAAAACTTTTTTGCAAAAATGTTTATAAAAAATGTCTAGTCTCAATTTTTTGTTATTTTGGTTTCTTTTCCTCTCCCATTTTTGTCCCACATCCCTCCTTTGGAACAGAAATGGATGGTTGGATGAGGGAAAGGGAAAAAGGAGAGAAAGGGGGGAAACAAAGGTAAAATTAGAGCCCATCCCCCCAAAAAGACAATTTTTTTTGTTTTACACTTTTGTCGAGAAAATGGAAAAGTAAGAAATAAATTGGCAGACGTTTCCACTTGTGATGAAGAAAAATGTTCTCACCATAAAAGAACTCTGTGAAAGATGCTGACCAGCTCTATAGGTTGCACAGCTTATATTGACAGGTTTCAGAGTAGCAGCCGTGTTAGTCTGTATCCACAAAAAGAAAAGGAGGACTTCTGGCACCTTAGAGACTAATAAATTTATTTGAGCAAAATCTTTCTTGAGCTACAGCTCACTTCATCGGATGCATTCAGTGGAAAATACAGTGGGGAGATTTATATACGCAGAGAACAGGAAACAAAAGGCTAATGTAGTGCCCATCTTTAAAAAAGGGAAGAAGGAGGATCCTGGGACCTACAGGCCAGTCAGCCTCACCTCAGTCCCTGGAAAAATCATGGAGCAGGTCCTCAAGGAATCAATTCGAAGCACTTAGAGGAGAGGAAAGTGATCAGGAACAATCAGTATGGATTCACCAAGGGCAAGTCATGCCTGACTAATCTAATTGCCTTCTATGACGAGATAACTGGCTCTGTGGATGAGGGGAAAGCAGTGAACATGTTGTTCCTTGACTTTAGAAAGCTTTTGACACAGTCTCCCACAGAATACTTGCCAGCAAGTTAAAGAAGTATGGGCTGGATGAATGGACTATAAGGTGAATAGAAAGCTGGCTAGATTGTCGGGCTCAACAGGTAGTGATCAATGGCTCCATGTCTAGTTGGCAGCCAGTATCAAGTGGAGTGCCCGAAGGGACAGTCCTGGGGCTGGTTTTGTTCAAGATCTTCATAAATGATCTGGAGGATGGTGTGGATTGCACCCTCAGCAAGTTTGCAGATGACACTAAACGGGGAGGAGAGGTAGATACACTGGAGGATAGGGATAGGATACAGAGGGCCCTAGACAAATTAGAGGATTGGGCCAAAAGAAATCTGATGAGGTTCAACAAGGACAAGTGCAGAGTCCTGCACTTAGGATGGAAGAATCCCATGGACCGCTACAGACTAGGGACCGAATGGCTAGGCAGCAGTTCTGCAGAAAAGGACCTAGGGGTTACAGTGGACGAGAAGCTGGATAGGAGTCAACAGTGTGCCCTTGTTGCCAAGAAGGCCAATGGCATTTTGGGATGTATAAGTAGGGGCATTGCCAGCAGATCGAGGGATGTGATCATTCCCCTCTATTCGACACTGGTGAGGCCTCACCTGGAGTACTGTGTCCAGTTTTGGGCCCCACACTACAAGAAGGATGTGGAAAAATTGGAAAGAGTCCAGCAGAGGGCAACAAAAATGATTAGGGGAGTGGAACACATGACTTATGAAGAGAGGCTGAGGGAACTGGGATTGTTTAGTCTGCGGAAGAGAAGAATGAGGGGGGATTTGATAGCTGCTTTCAACTGACAGGTGGTTCCAAAGAGGATGGTTCTAGACTATTCTCAGTGGTAGAAGATGACAGGACAAGGAGTAATGGTCTCAAGTTGCAGTGGGGGAGGTTTATGTTGGATATTAGGAAAAACTTTTTCACTAGGAGGGTGGTGAAACACTGGAATGCGTTACCTAGGGAGGTGGTGGAATCTCCTTCCTTAGAAGTTTTTAAGGTCAGGCTTGACAAAGTCCCGGCTGGGATGATTTAGTTGGGGATTGGTCCTGCTTTGAGCAGGGGGTTGGACTAGAGGACCTCCTGAGGTCCCTTCCAACCCTGATATTCTATGATTCTATGATTCTTTGAACAATCGGTGTTACCATACACACTGTAACGAGAGTGATCAGGTAAGATGAGCTATTACCAGCAGGGCGGGGGGTGGGGGGGGGAACCTTTTGTAGTGATAATCAAGGTGGGCCATTTCCAGCAGTTGACAAGAACGTCTGAGGAACAGTGCAGGGAGGGGGGTGGGGGAGGGGATAAACATGGGGAAATAGTTTTACTTTGTGTAATGACCCATCCACTCCCAGTCTTTATTCAAGCCTAAGTTAATTGTATCCAGTTTGCAAATTAATTCCAATTCAGCAGTCTCTCCTTGGAGTCTGTTTCTGAAGTTTTTTTGTTGAAGAATTGCCACTTTTAGGTCTGTAATCGAGTGATCAAAGAGATTGAAGTGTTCTCCAACTGGTTTTTGAATGTTATAATTCTTGATGTCTGATTTGTGTCCATTTATTCTTTTACGTAGAGCCTGTGCAGTTTGACCAATATACATGGCAGAGGGGCATTGCTGGCACATGATGGCATATATCACATTGGTAGATGTGCAGGTGAACGAGCCTCTGATAGTGTGGCTGATGTGATTAGGCCCTATGATGGTGTCTCCTGAAAAGATATGTGGACACAGTTGGCAACGGGCTTTGTTGCAAGGATAGGTTCCTGGGTTAGTGGTTCTGTTGTGTGGTGTGTGGTTGCTGGTGAGTATTTGCTTCAGGTTGGAGGGCTGTCTGTAAGCAAGGACTGGCCTGTCTCCCAAGATCTGTGAGAGTGATGGGCCATCCTTCAGGATAGGCTGTAGATCCTTGATGATGCGTTGGAGAGGTTTTAGTTGGGGGCTGAAGGCGATGGCTAGTGGCGTTCTGTTATTTTCTTTGTTGGGCCTGTCCTGTAGTAGGTAACTTCTGGGTACTCTTCTGGCTCTGTCAATCTGTTTCTTCACTTCAGCAGGTGGGTATTGTAGTTGTAAGAACGCTTGATAGAGATCTTGTAGGTGTTTGTCTCTGTCTGTGGGGTTGGAGCAAATGTGGTTGTATCGTAGAGCTTGGCTGTAGACAATGGATCATGTGGTGTGGTCTGGATGAAAGCTGGAGGCATGTAGGTAGGCATAGAGGTCAGTAGGTTTCTGGTATAGGGTGGTGTTTATGTGACCATCGCTTATTAGCACCGTAGTGTCCAGGAAACGGATCTCTTGTGTGGACTGGACCAGGCTGAGGTTGATGGTGGAATGGAAATTGTTGAAATCCTGGTGGAATTCCTCAAGGGCTTTTTTCCATGGGTCCAGATGATGAAGATGTCATCAATGTAGCGCAATTAGAGCAGGGGCATTAGGGGACGAGAGCTGAAGAAGCATTGTTCTAAGTCAGCCATAAAAATGTTGGCATACTGTGGGGCCATGCGGGTACCCATAGCAGTGCCGCTGATTTGAAGGTATACATTGTTTCCAAATGTGAAATATTTATGGGTGAGCTTGGCTGTAGACAATGGATCGTGTGGTGTGGTCTGGATGAAAGCTGGGTTCCTTCCCCACTCTGAACTCTAGGGTACAGATGTGGGGACCTGCATGAAGGACCCTCTAAGTTTATTCTTACCAGCTTAGGTTAAAACTTCCCCAAGGTACAGACTTTTACCTTTTGTCCTTGGACCTTATGCAGCCACCACCAAGCGTGTTAAACAAAGAACAGGGAAAGAGCGCACTTGAAGATGTGTTCTTCCCAAAGTATCCCCCCAAGCCCTACACCTCCTTTCCTGGGGAAGGCTTGATTAGATTCAAAACATAGAGATTCCCTCTAGGCAATACCTTAAGTTACAAAAAGACACAAAACCAGGAATATACATCCCATTCAGCACAACTTATTTTATCAGCCATTTAAACAAAACAGAATCTAACACATATCTTTAACTATATTGCTTACTAACTCTTAACTTAGGCTTGAATAAAGACTGGGAGTGGATGGATCACTACACAAAGTAAAACTATTTCCCCATGTTTATCCCCGCTCTCCCCCTGCTGTTTCTCAGATGTTCTTGTCAACTGCTGGAAATGGCCCACCTTGATTATCACTACAAAAGGTTTCCCCCCCTTCCCCCACTCTCCTGCTGGTAATAGCTCACCTTACCTGAGCACTCTCGTTACAGTGTGTATAGTAACACCCATTGTTTCATGTTCTCTGTGTATATAAATCTCCCTACTGTATTTTCCACTGAATGCATCTGATGAAGTGAGCTGTAGCTCACGAAAGCTTATGCTCAAATAAATTTGTTACTCTCTAAGGCGCCACAAGTCCTCCTTTTCTTTTTACAGCTTATATTGTGTCTGTCATGAGGCAAATTCCCAATATAAGCATGACACAACAAACGTCAAATGCCTGCTGCCGATTCTGCATCTTCCCCAGGTCTGTCCACCACCAGAGAGCACTTCCTTACCCTCTCCTCCACGTCCCTCAGAATTACTTGTCTAATGACACATGCTTACAAAGCTGAAAAATTCACTGAGTATTATTAGCTCTCCAATTAACAGCCCTATATGTTTGTTCCATACTTTGAACTGTTATGATCGGGAGAAAACAATAAAGCCAAGACTAATCGGTGTATTTATTAACACATGAAATATTAAAGGTGAAAAATTGAATGTGAAAACAAAAATATTTGATTTTTAGAAAAAACTCTGAAATTTTCAGAAAAAAATATAAATTTTTCATTTGAAATTTCTCACAGCCTGGAAAAAAAACCTGTCCAACCAGCTCTATTGAATGTACAGAAAGAGAAATCAGTTAATAAACAGAATGAACATTATTTCCTGAGAGACAGTTTAGAAACAGGCCTGAGACTCCACATTTAGTTCTTGATAGAGATTCCCACAGAGTCGGGGGAAGGCTAAGAGAGATTTTTAATCATCACATTATTTATTAATATTTTTTTTAATTTATCCTGTGCGACCAACAGTGTTCTCTGGATGTATGTATACTTAACAATCTGTTTTAGAGGACTCTGTCAGCTTCAATTTGACCCATACATTTTTAATAGGACTTTATAAAACTTTAGGCCCATCAAAACAATTCTACAATTAAAAGAGAATCTTGCAAAAACTGTTGCTTTTCATATAAATCAAATTTCCCCTGTATTTTTTGAAACTGCAGCTAGGACCTAAAAAGTGAAATTGTCTGAAACAACTTTCTTTTGCTATGTTGAGAGAAATGCAAGAAGAAAACAGAGTGGTTAGTGAGAAATAAACAACCAGGATTTTCATTTTAAGCATCTCATTTGATCTCAGGCTGTCATCACTGGAAAGATACGTGGTTTTACACTAAGATAGTTAACTTGAGATCACTATCTCAATGAAAAATCCCAACGGAGAGAAGGCACAGGTAGTTTTTATCTCAGGATATGTCTACGCTTTGAGCTGGGACAGGGGTCAATTCCCAGCTAGAGGAGACATACACACACTAGCCCACTAGAAACAGAGTGTAGGTGTGGCAATTCTAGGGGATTGCCGCCCTGAGTAAGATCCCATACAAGACCACAGGCACTTGGGGGTAGGGCTAGTTCATGCTAGTGCAGCTACACCCTCTTTTTAGCATGCTAACTCCATCAGAGTTAGCGGGAGTACCTCTCCTCAAGCTGGGAATCCAACCCCAGCTCCAAGTGGACATACTCTGAAAGTAGCTAGTTGAAGTCAACCTCATACCGCCAGCCTGAGGTTTTCCTCAGGTACCGACATCAAGGTAAAATGACAATGCCTTGCTTCTAGTAGCATTTTACCTCAAAATGTAGAGACGCATCTTGCTCTGTAGTGAAGACACAGCAACAGTGTTACAAGACTCACAGTCTCGGTGCATGGCCTTACAGCAAGACCAGCCTATTAGTGTTCTGCCTCTGTATCCCCACAACAATCTCCAGCCTACTCTAGCCACAGAGGTGACTTGTTGTAGTGGCTTGGCCTCCAACTAAGCCATTTATGAAAATCCACCTCATGCACTGTCAAAACAAACAAAACCCAAAATCTTTGCCCTGGACTCCAACTGGGCCCACCCCCTACGGCCCAAGGGACTTGTCTTGTCTAATTCAAGCACATCCTCTGAGCTTAACTTTCACCCTTTCCAGGCTCCTTTCCATCTCCCTCTCAGCTCCACCAGGGCTCCATTGGGTTGCTCCTTGCTCTATCTCAAGCTGCCACTCCCAGGCCTTCTTACGGGGGTTTCCCACATGCCTGTGTTTTCCTATGGCTCCACACAGTCTTCTGCTCTCCAAAAAGCCCTCAGCTGCTCTGCTTCTTTCCGTCCTCTGAAATCCAATGCCAAGCACAGGGTTGGCAGGATAAGTTCAATTGAGCAGGACTGACCGGCCCAAAGCAAGCTGCCCTGTTACAGTCAACTGTTAAGCTTTAATGCAGGTTGATCTCTCAAACCCAGGACCCAAACTATAGAGGGCATTGTAATTTAAATCTTAAATTAAACTTTCTCCAAATTCAGGATAGTTTGGATGTGACAATTAAGCTCAGGGTTGTCTCTTGTACAGATGAAGGGGTGATTATTCCCTGCGTCTTTCAGCTATATACCACCACCACTGAGTGTTTATCCCATTTCAGAATAAAATGTTCTTGTATCAATAGGAAAACAGTATTTTCTCCAAAACATCCATGTGGGGGAGTGGGGAGGAAATGCATTTGGTTAGAATTTTGTTTAATTTCCTAATTGTGGAAGGTGCTGATATCACAGTGGGGAGCCCAAAATTCACTTTTCTCAAATATTCTACATTGTTTAAGACTTTCAAAGGATTTTTTTAAAAAATTGGATTCATGCCCTTTTTATGTTTCTGACAGCATGCTGGGAACCAATAGCTGAGCCAGCACTCTGGTCACTTAAACACCAATTAATCCCCACACAGTGGACCTGACTGTTCCTAGTGAGCAGATTAGAATCAGCTGGGGAGAACTAAATAGCTAATTAGCCCATTAAAACAGAGGGTAGAAGAAGGCAAAGGAAGGAAATGCTGGCAGAGAGGCAGGACTGGAGAGCCAGACCCAAGAAGGCTCTGAGTGGAAAGACCTCTTCCCTCCTTGGAAGAGGTCTGAGGAGACACTAATGGTGTAAATGATGTGGTGTATGAGTTAGTAAAGGTGGTGGGAAGAGCCATGTAAATAAATTACATGATGGTTTTTAACAATAAAAGGTCTCCCAATAGTCTGGGGGACAAAGCAAGGCCTTGCTCCTGTCTTTGCCTCTGTCTACACAATCTTCTTTTGAGAAGGTTTAATTTAATACAGAAGGTTTTATTTAAAAATAAAAAAAACCAAAAAGTGTTGGTTATTTTACCTTAGAAATAACTGGAAACTCAAGTCTAGTCTTCCCTGGCTTTGCTGGGAGACTCATAGATGCTTATAATGAGCTGTAGCACCTTAACTGAATAATTAGGTGTCTTGGATCTTTAACAAAGTTTTCATTTTTTCCAAAATGTGAATTAGACATTGAAATTTAATAGGAGTTAATTTAAAAAAAGAAAAAAAAAACAGAAAACAAAGTTTTATAGTGTCTACCTAAAAAAGTCCCTTCCCTTTTTGTTAGATCAACTTTTACTTTCTTGGCTCTTGTGTTGCCAACATAACACTAGTTATCCAGGCATCAGAGTCTTCCAGCCTAGACAGGACCTGAATTTCTAGTGTTAAAAAAGCCCAAGAAGTTTAAAAACCTTTCAGGCTTTCTTTATCCATCATAAGGAGGCAAAAAGTGGCAAAGGCCCTTTAAAATACACTGTTTCAGTGAACTTTCTTGCCAACATATTCATTTTGCTGGGGCATTCACAGAAAGAGAACTAAAAAGGGACACAAATGCAGTGGATTTATTTATAAATGCAAAGAAATATAAATGAAAAATATGTCGCAGTATTCACCCAGCTCTGCTCCTTAAAGTGGTACCTGCAGAAACCACTATAATCAGAGGCCAGCAGAGTTGCTGATTCACTCAGTTGTCTCGATTTGTAGATACTGTACAGTATGAATCAGATTTTATCTTTCACTTATTCCCTTCTTTTTGGCCTCAAAAATAAGACTCCAGTTTTTTATTCCCACAACTACCTGGCCGATATCACAGAGGCAGAATTAAATGGAAGTGGGGAGGGAAGCCAAGATTTCAGCAAGGTAGCACAGTCAAAGGTGAACGTTTGCAATTGTGTGGTTGTCAGGGTCTGTCTGTGGGGCATTTTCACTCTAAGTTCATTGACAGCAAAAACTCTTATGCAGAGCAGCATGTGACAAATTGATTTTCCTTGCAACTTTCAGCTGCCCTTTGAATAAATGATAAGTCAAGGCCACAGTGAAAGCGTCCTTACCTGCTTTATCGTCACTTCTTTAATCAGCTCTGTCTCTCCAATATCTGCTCAATAGTGTCTGCTTTTCACTCTATCAGTTCTTCTTTTGGAAATCTATCTGAAGAACTATAACTCTGATTTCTTGGCCTGAACTCTAATTGCTGCAACTAATTTAGCCCTCTGTTTCCTCTTTCATGTAACACTCTATTAGAGGAAGAGCATATTTTTGAACTGATTAAATTAAACTCTTCCATATTTCCCTACTCATCATAATTTTAACTAAGAGCTCATCTAATCAATCTTTGGCAAGAGAACTACAATGCTATACTAGATCTTGCCATTAAGATGAAATAGTCGTGTGGCTGAATTAAAGCTGAGTAAATTAGGTAGACTAAAATGTAGACTGTCTTTTTATTGTCTCTCATCCATCTCACCCTTAGATGTGTGCTTTTCAAGGCCAGCCATTTAACTCCCATCAATAATTCCCTTCATACGCAACAGGAAAATTATCTGACAGTCTTGAAAAGATCCTCTGCAGGGGGCTTACTTTGTAGTTTAACAAAAAGCCTAACAAAGTCTGCTGATGGGGCCTAATACAGACCTCACCCAATATAGTTACTGTGCACACGATGTGGTGGTAGTGAGTCAGCAGGTGGTGTTCCTCACTACTGGCAAATACTAAGCTAATCATGTCGGGGGCACTGTGCTGAGAGAGGTGGTATCCCTTGGAGACGCAAACCTCTGGTTCTGATACTTCAGCTGAAAATTTCAATTATTTTTTCAAAACACAAAGAACCTGCCAAATGTCATGTTTTGAGGATTTGGGGGCTGAAAATGTTTCACTTTTCTGCCAAAAAGAATTTGTTTTTCAGTTTTCTAATGAAAAGTCTTTTTTTTTTTTTTTTTTTTTTGAGGAAAGCAAACACTTTCTGTGAACAAAAAATCATTTTGTTGGAAACAAGATGTTCTATACAAAAATTCTCCGGGGGGGGGGGGGGGGGGGGGAAATGTTCCACCAGCCCTATTAACTACATCCTGATTACCTAAATACCTTTGCATTTTCAATTGGATATTGCATTCTTCTTTAGTCCCAGACCTAAATTATGGCACATAATGGCTGGCCCCATTAAAAAGCTCGGCTTTACTCTGAAGACGCAGCTGTATTTCTATTTCAAATGCTTTCTGCTTTATATAGTTTTCAAATGACTTTGGGACCTGTAGGAAAGATATATATTCACTGGTCTAATCCTAGAGATATTCAGCACCTGGTGGAATCAAAACATTAAGCTATAAAATATCATCATCATTGTAGCTCACTAGCATCTGAAGGGTTGTACAAAATATATGAAGTGGGCCCAATCCTCACAGGAGGCATGCAACATCCTCACATGATCGACCCTTAAAATAGTAAGATATCACATTTATTGTGGCATACTAGCATTCTATAGCAGCTACACTATATAAAACATATTTATATATTTGTGTGTAGCAAATTATAAATACTATATAACTCTTTAAAAACAACAACAATCTTGTTTTCAAATGGTTAATACAATATTAATGTTTTTTCCTCAATGTCTCGAACAGAAAACACATTTTTTCTCCCCTTACTGGACAAAACGTACAGATGGATAGGCAAAAAGATGTTATGCAAAATACTCACTTCTTGTGTGTGTTATTTGCTAAACATCTGAAAAAGTCAGGTCAATATTTGCTACATGAAATGAAGAACGAAAGCTGTTAAACTATTAGAGGGCATGCCCATTGGAGACACAGAACAAGTTGTTGTAAGTGGCTTACTGCCAGTTTGCAACAAAGACTGCAATGCACTTAAAAACTTTCAGAACTGGTGTTTTGTGCATAAATGGAAGTCACTGTGTCAAAGAAGAATGTCTGCATGTAACATTTTTCAGTCTTCTTTCTTTCATTTTGTGAGGCTCCAGCTCTACAAAAAATTAATGAAGTGTGGTAGACATATACAAAAAACCCAGTTAAAACAGTGAAGGTTGCTAAAGGCTAATAACAACCCCCTCAAAACCACAAAAAACCCAGGAATGGCAGAGTAAAACCATACAGCAATTTACATCACCATCTTATATCCTTATATCCACTCGCAAACACACACTGACCTACCCCAAGCAGGGGTATCAAATCACAGCTCTGTCCCTGTACCAGAGAAAATCATGTTTGACATATGGACTGTTAGATGAAGCTAGAGTGGAGCTGCAAACTTAGCTTCTGAGCCTGCTTCTCCCTCTTTCTAAGATCCTGCTCTTTGGTGAAGGGAAGCCCCAGCCATACACGTGAAAAGCCTGTGTTAGCTTTTATTTTAGGAAATATACATGGGGAATTATAGAATTGTAGGGCTGGAAGGGACCTTCAGAGGTCATCTGGAGAAGGACCTAGAAGGGAAGATCTATCAGTTCATCTACACCATCCGCTGAAAGCATCCAGCCCCCAGACATTCAAAACTAACATGCCCTCTTGTCCTCAAGAGGCCTTATCCTGATCCTGTGTGAGCAGTGAACATGCAAACTAGCTAACGTCATTAGTTGTGGGCTTGTCTTCGCTTCCGCGTTAAAACGGCACCGTTGCCATCATGCAGCGGTGTCAATTTAGCAGGTCTTCATCAGTCCCGCTAAGTCAATGGGAGGGTGCTCTCCCATCAACTTCAGTCCTCCACCTCAAGGACAGGTGGAAGCTGTGTCGATGGGAAAGCATCTCCCATTGACATGGCACAGTGTAGACATTGACACCACTTTAAGTCAATGTAAGTTACTTTTACTTAAGTTATGTAATTTAACTAATATAATTTAGATCGACTTATGGTGTTAGTGTAGACAAGTCCTGTGACACCCACACCACAGAAGGGAGAGCACTCTAAGCGCTCCAACTCTTAACAGCATGCAGGACTCACAAAATAAACAAGGGCCTTTGCTCCCAGTCTGCCTTATATAATGTGGGTGAGTTCAAACAATTTACAATAAACAGGGTTAAGGAGGGTTTCAGAGTAGCAGCCGTGCTAGTCTGTATCCGCAAAAAGAAAAGGAGGACTTGTGGCACCTTAGAGACTAACAAATTTATTTGAGCATAAGCTTTCGTGAGCTACAGCTCACTTCATCAGATGCATTCAGTGGAAAATACAGTGGGGAGATTTATATATACAGAGAACATGAAACAATGGGTGTTACCATACACACTGTAACGAGAGTGATCAGGTCAGGTGAGCTATTACCAGCAGGAGAGCGGGGGGAGGAGGAGGGGGGAAACCTTTTTCAGTGATAATCAAGGTGGGCCATTTCCAGCAGTTGACAAGAACGTCTGAGGAACAGCAGGGGGGGGGGAATAAACATGGGGAAATAGTTTTACTTTGTGTAATGACCCATCCACTCCCAGTCTTTATTCAAGCCTAAGTTAATTGTATCCAGTTTGCAAATTAATTCCAATTCAGCAGTCTCTCCTTGGAGTCTGTTTTTGAAGTGTTTTTGTTGAAGAATTGCCACTTTTAGGTTTGTAATCGAGTGACCAAAGAGATTGAAGTGTTCTCCATCTGGTTTTTGAATGTTATAATTCTTGACGTCTGATTTGTGTCCATTTATTCTTTTCACAGAATCATAGAATCAAGGAATCATAGAATATCAGGGTTGGGAGGGACCTCAGGAGGTCATCTAGTCCAACCCCCTCCTCAAAGCAGTACCAATCCCCAATTAAATCATCCCAGCCAGGGCTTTGTCAAGCCTTACGTAGAGACTGTCCAGTTTGACCAATGTACATGGCAGAGCGGCATTGCTGGCACATAATGGCATATATCACATTGGTAGATGTGCAGGTGAAAGAGCCTCTGATAGTGTGGCTGATGTGATTAGGCCCTATGATGGTGTCTCCTGAAAAGATATGTGGACACAGTTGGCAACGGGCTTTGTTGCAAGGATAGGTTCCTGAGTTAGTGGTTCTGTTGTGTGGTGTGTGGTTGCTGGTGAGTATTTGCTTCAGGTTGGGGGGCTGTCTGTCAGGAAAGACTGGCCTGTCTCCCAAGATCTGTGAGAGTGATGGGTCATCCTTCAAGATAGGTTGTAGATCCTTGATGATGCATTGGAGAGGTTTTAGTTGGGGGCTGAAGGCAATGGCTAGTGGCGTTCTGTTATTTTCTTTGTTGGGCCTGTCCTGTAGTAGGTAACTTCTGGGTACTCTTCTGGCTCTGTCAGTCTGCTTCTTCACTTCAGCAGGTGGGTATTGTAGTTGTAAGAACGCTTGATAGAGACAAACACCTACAAAATCTCTATCTGTGGGGTTGGAGCAAATGCGGGTGTATCGTAGAGCTTGGCTGCAGACAATGCATCGTGTAGTGTGGTCTGGATGAAAGCTGGAGGCATGTAGGTAGGCATAGCGGTCAATAAGTTTCTGGTATAGGGTGGTGTTTATGTGACCATTGCTTATTAGCACCGTAGTGTCCAGGACGTGGATCTCTTGAGTGGACTGGTCCAGGCTGAGATTGATGGTGGGATGGAAATTGTTGAAATCCTGGTGGAATTCCTCAAGGGCTTCTTTTCCATAGGTCCAGATGATGAAGATGTCATCAATGTAGCGCAAGTAGAGTAGGGGCATTAGGGGATGAGAGCTGAGGAAGCGTTGTTCTAAGTCAGCCATAAAAATGTTGGCGTACTGTGGGGCCATGCGGGTACCCATAGCAGTGCTGCTGATTTGAAGGTACACATTGTCTCCAAATGTGAAATAGTTATGGGTGAGGACAAAGTCACAAAGTTCAGCCACCAGGTTTGCCGTGACATTATCGGGGATACTGTTCCTGACGGCTTGTAGTCCATCTTTGTGTGGAATGTTGGTGTAGAGGGCTTCTACATCCGTAGTGGCTGGGATGGTGTTTTCAGGAAGATCATCGATGGATTGTAGTTTCCTCAGGAAGTCAGTCGTGTCTCGAAGATAGCTGGGAGTGCTAGTAGTGTAGGGCCTGAGGAGGGAGTCTACATAGCCAGACAATCCTGCTGTCAGGGTGCCAATGCCTGAGATGATGGGGCGTCCAGGATTTCCAGGTTTATCGATCTTGGGTAGCAGATAGAATACCCCTGGTTGGGGTTCCAGGGGTGTATCTTTGCAGATTTGTTCTTGTACTTTTTCAGGGAGTTTCTTGAGCAAATGCTGTAGTTTCTTTTGGTAACCCTCAGTAGGATCAGAGGGTGATGGCTTGTAGAAAGTTAAGGAATGGGCAGATATAGACACAAATAACAGTTCCAATAATAGCCAGTCACTAACAATAGACCCTGGTGCTCTAGGACAGACACCCAGTGGTTGCCCACGCACCTCTGAGACAAACACACTGAAAGCAAAGTCCTACCCAAACTGGTTCTTCAATCTCTTAGGCTGAGGCCTCTCTCCTCAGCGCCTTCCCTCCTCAGAGCTCCTCCTCTCTCCAAGTGAGAGGCTGTTTATTTAGGCCATGTTCTGAGAGCTTCTCCTTCTCCCTCCAGGTCCAGAGAGCCGCCTGTGTCCCTCTCTTTACAAGATGGCTCCCTTTGCTAATGCCATCCTCAGTATGATTTGAGTAACCGAGGGGAAGGGACTCATTAGTTTCTGGTCTGTCCCAAAGCTGCAGTAGTTCATCCTCCTTCTTAGGAGAGAGTGAAGCCCTTTTCTGGGCTAGAGAAAATCAGCTGACCTACACATTCCAATGGGGAAAAGTGGGGGAGATGGCTTGTCTGATCAATGTGAGAAGTGAATCTGGCATCTCACTGACTTTTTGGCTCTCTTAGATGTTCCCCAAAAAGTCTTGAGTTTCTTGGGTTTCAGGGCTTGTTAGGCCATAAAAATGGTCTTCTGTGGGGCGTGGGGGAGGCGGTGGGTGTGAAGATATGCTGAGGCAGGATATGAGGGATTCCTCTTGATGTTCCTTCTTTTTAAACTCAGCCCCCTCAAACTAATCTGCAGAAGCTGATTCAGTTCCATTCCCACAAACCAGAGTTCTTCCAAGCCCTGTAAGGTTGGAAAAGCTCTAAAAGGATACCGTTCTTACATATTTCTCTCTCACAACTGTGAGGAGTTGCTGGCTGTACAGAGACTTGAACACTTAAAGCACTACACAAATACTATGGATTATTTGATTTCTAAAGATTATAATTATTATTTTGCTAGATCAAGTTTGACTCACCAAACAAGGGAATCACTGGGATAATACAAACCCAGCACTTGAAACACAAAATGCCCTGTCCGTATTTAGGGTCAGTGAAAAGTATGGTCCATCTGTTTACATGTGTTGTCTAGCGAAGATGCAAAAATGCTGTAATATCATTAGAAAGGTCAAATTCTTCAGTGCTGGGAAGTGGAGTCACCACTGTCCCATCCTTCAAAGGAACATAATCCTATGGACGTATGAGGCCCTCAGGCACATGTGAGTACCACACAATGATGTATAAAAGTATCCTCACAAGAATCCTGTGAAGAATGGGAGTTTTATTATACCCATTTTACTGATGCAGGGTGGGGTTGGATAGCACAGAGAGAAATCAATGTTGAAATCCTGGTGCCCGGCAGTCAGTGAGAACTTTGCCATTGACTTCAATAGGGTCAGGATTTCACTCTAAGCTGCTTGCCCTAGATTATACAGGAAGTTTTTGGTAGAGCTAAGATATAAACCCAGATCCTCCAGTTATAAGTTTTAGCTATAGCACCATCTATTTTTTCTAGCTACCAGTGTACGTTAGTATATAGGACTGAATTCCCATAAGCTCCCTGAGCAAATCATAATAATGCAGACGTTTCCAAAAATGTAATAGAAGAAAGAAGCCAAGATGGGGCAAAGGGAGAAAATCTCCTTTTGAAAACCCCAGGAAAGCTCAGCAATGTAACATATAAATAAACAGGACAATCAATCTTCTTTAAAATAAAATCCTGAGATCTGAGGTCCTTATTCTTGGGGGTTTGGCCCAAGAAGTAATGAATTCAGGGTCAGAACTGAAGATTTGCATGGGAAAGTCCAAAAATGAAAGTCTATATTCATGTCAATTTTTGGCTTCTAGCACAGCAAGCACATCTTAGCACACTGAAGGTTAAGGTAATGTGTACTTCATAACTCAAATAGCTAGGGTAAGGAAAATAACTTTATTGGATTTATCAGTAGAATATTTTACCCAGACAGTGCACGATAGCAGCTCGATGCTGAAATGGATGAGATTACTGTTCAAATTAATGAACTGAAAAAAGAAAATCGAAAGGCTGAATATTAAATGCACTCATATGAAGTTTCTTAAGATAGAAATTGAACCAGCTATAACTAATGAGCAAGTTTCGCAAAACCATAACATTGGTACTGTAGCAACTGTCATTTCCTTAGCAACCGCATCACAATCAAATCAGTAAACCTGGCAGGCGAGGAAAAAACACCGTTTTTAAAATGGGTTTGGTCAAACAGCAAAAGAATGGTTTCAAAAAGGCAGAAGAAAGGCCTGGTGGGGGTTCTAGGGAGGATTTTTCTCTGTGTCGTTTTTGGGAATATTTAAAATAAGATTTGTGTTGAGCTCATATCTCTTGTGTATAAGAGTGAAAACATGATAGAATTATGTATTTGTATTACAGAGCTCCATAGTCATGAACCAAGACCTCACTGGGCAAGGCAATAGCTGCATCTGTCTGTTGAGACAGCAAAAATGTGTAAATAAATGTGAAAATGTCTCCAAAATTAAATTCAATATAGCATTTGTATGAATCACTTTCACAAAGCATGTAAAATGCTTAATAAGAGCAGCAACACCTGTGTTCAAACTGCATTGAATGTATGTACAATTACAAAAAAGCAATATCAAATATTTGGATACCCCTTTCATCTTAACAGCACTTTGCTCTGAACTCTTACTTTTGGTGTGAAATGTGTCATGAATGTAAGCACACTTTTTTTCATGTGTCTTCGCAGAGGGAGGGGAGGGCAGAACTACGGCACCCAATTTGATTCTGTGTGGAGAATGGACATTTCTTCAATTCTTTACCTCCAAAAATGGGTTTATCATAGAGCATTAGGGTTGGAAGAGACCTCAGGGACTGGGACTTGGTCCTGCTTTGAGCAGGGGGTTGGACTAGATGACCTTCTGGGGTCCCTTCCAACCCTGATATTCTATGATTCTATGATTCTATGATTCTCAGGAGGTCATATAGTCCAACCCCCTGCTCAAAGAAGGACCAACCCCAACTAAATTATCCCAGCAGGGCTTTGTCAAGCCAGGCCTTATAAACCTCTAAGAATGGAGATTCCACCACCTCCCTAGGTAACCCATTCCAGTGCTTCAGCACCCTCCTAGTGAAATAGTTTTTTCCTAATATCCAACCTAGACCTCCTCCACTGCAACTTGAGACCATTGGTCCTTGTTCTGTCATCTGCCAACACTGAAAACAGCTGAGCTCCATCCTCTTTGGAACTCTCCTTCAGGTAGTTGAAGGCTGCTATCAAATCCCCGCTCACTCTTTTCTTCAGCAGACTAAATAAGCCCAGTTCCCTCAGGACCGACTCCTTGGGCACTCCACCTGATACCAGCTGCCAACAAGACATCAAGCTGTTGATCACTACCCATTTAGCCCATGATCGAGCCAGCTTTCTAATCACTTTATAGTCCATTCATTCAATCCATACTTCTTTATCTTGTTGGCAAGAATACCGTGGGAGACTGTATCAAAGGCTTTGCTAAAGTCAATATATATCACGTCCACCGCCTTCTCCATATGTACAGAGCCAGTTATCTCATCATAGAAGGCAATCAGGTTGGTCAGGTATGACTTGACCTTGGTGAATCCATGTTGACTGTTCCTAATCACCTTCCTTTCCTCCAAGTGTTTCAAAACGGATTCCTTGAGGACCTGCACCATGATTTTTCCAGGGACTGAGGTGTGGTTGACCGGTTTGTAGTTCCCCGAGTTCTCCTTCTTCCCTTTTTTAAAGATGGGCACTATATTTGCCCTTTTTCCAATCATCCAGGACTTCCCCCGATCACCACGAGTTTTCAAAGATAATGGTGAATGGCTCTGCAATCACATCAGCCAACTCCCTCAGCAACCTCGGATGCATTGCATCCTGTCCGATGGACCTGTGCATGTCCAGCTTTTCTAAATAGTCCTTAACATGTTCTTTCATCACAGATGGCTGGTCACCTCCTCCCCATACTGTGCTGCCCAGTTCAGCAGTCTGGGAGCTGACCTTGTCTGTGAAGACCAAGGCAAAAAAAGTATTGAGGACTTCAGCTTTTTCCACCTCATCTGTCACTAGGTTGCCTCCCCCATCCAGTAAGGGTCCCACACTTTCCCTGACCTTCTTCTTGTTGCTAACATACCTGTAGAAACCCTTCTTGTTACCCTTCACATCTCTTGCTAGCTGCAACTCCAATTGTGCTTTGGCCTTCCTGATTACACCCCGGCATGCTCGAGCAATATTTGTATACTTCTCCCTAGTCATCTGTCCAAGTTTCCACTTCTTGTAAGCTTCCTTTTTGTGTTTAAGCTCACTGAAGATTTCTCTGTTAAGCCAAGCTGGTCGCCTGCCATATTTGCTATTCTTTCTTCGCATTGGGATGGTTTGTTCCTGTGCCCTCAATAAGGCTTTTTAAAATACAGCCAGCTGTCCTGGACTCCTTTCCGCCTCATATTAGCCTCCCAGGGGATCCTGCCCATCAGTTCCCTGAGGTTGTCAAAGTCTGCTTTTCTAAAAACCAGAGTCTGTATTCTGCTGCTCTCCTTTCTTCCTTTTGTCAGGATCCTGAACTGAACTTTGCCATCTCATCGTCACTGCTGCCCAGGTTGCCACACTCTTCTACTTCCCCTACCAATTCTTCCCTGTTTGTGAGCATCAGGTCAAGAGGAGCACGGTCCCTACCTGGTTCCTCCAGCACCTGCACCAGGAATTTGTCCCCAGCACTCTCCAAAAACTTCCTGGATTGTCTGTGCATTGCTGTATTGCTCTCCCAGCAGATGTGAGGGTGATCGAAGTCCCCCATGAGAACCAGGGCCTGTGATCTGGAAACTTCCGTTAGTTGTCCAAGGAAAGCCTCATCTACCTCATCCCGCTGGGCTAATGTTCTATAGCAGACACCCACCACAACATCACCCTTGTTGCTCTCACCTCTAAACTTAATCCAAAGTCTCTCAACAGGCTTTTCTCCAGTTTCATACTGGAGCTCTGAGAAATCATACTGGCCTCTCCTTCATACATTGCAACTCCTTCACCTTTTCTACCTGGCCTGTCCTTCCTGAACAGTTTATACCCATCCATGACAGTGCTCCAGTCATGTGAGTTACCCCACCAAGTCTCTGTTATTCTAATCACATCATAGTTCCTTGACTGTGCCAGGACTTCCAATTGTTCCTGCTTGTTTCCCAGGCTTCTATCATCCGCAAACTTTATAAGTGTACTCTCTATGTCATTATCTAAATATCGATGAAGATCCTAAACAGAACCAGACCCAGAACTGATCCCTGGGACACCCCATTTGATCTGCCTTCCAGCATGACTATGAACCACTGAAAACTATTCTCTGGGAAGGGTTTTCCAACCAGTTCTGCACCCCCCTTATAGTAGCTCCCTCTAGTTTGTATTTCCCCAATTTGTTTAGGAGAAGGTCATGTGACGCAGTGTCAAAAGCCTTCCTAAAGTCAAGATGTACCACGTCTACCGCTTCCCCCCCGCCCCCGCATCCACAAGGCTTGGTAATCTGTCAGAGAAAGCTATCAGGTTGGCTTGACACAATCTGTTTTTGATAAATGCATGCTGATTGTTACTTATCACCTTATTGTCTTCTAGTGTTTACAAATTGATTATTTAATTATTTGCTCCATTTTCTTTCCAGGTACTGAAGTTAAGCTGACGGGTCAGTAATTCCCTAGGTTGTCCTTATTTCCCTTTTTGTACATGGGCACTATATTTGCCCTTTTCCAGTCTTCTGGAATCTCTCCCATCAGCCTTGACTTTTCAGAGATAATCGGTAATGGCCCAGATATCTCCTCAGTCAGCTCCTTGAGTATTCTAGGATGCATTTCAACAGGCCTTGGTCACTTGAAGGTATCTAACTTGTCTAAGAAATTTTAACTTGTTCTTTCCCTATTTTAGCCTCTTCTTATTTTCACTAGCATTCACTGTTAAACCTCCAGTCACTACTAACCACTCGGGATGTTATCCCTTGGGAAACTGAGTAATGCTACCACAGCTGGCAGGAAGTATAAATTCCAGCACACAAGAAACAAATAAAATACATCAACACAAACCCCAACAAAGAAACGATACACCCCAAAATAACAATAAAACAAAGGGGGGGGGGGCTTTTTTGGAGCAGAAAAATAGGATCTGGGGAAGGAAAGGGTTAGGGTTAACTAATCAGTACTAACACATCTACAAACAACCAATTCTCCACCTCCCAACCCCTTGCTCCCTCCCTGGCACATTCCCAGGCAGGTGGGATGTTGAGGATGAGCTCTGAGACAAGTGCTAAAATGCTTTGAACGTTGGCTAGCTTAAAGAAGAAAGAGTCATCTTACGATGTCTTCACCCCTGGCGGGAGGACAGGGGGCAGAGGCCTCTTCTGGCTCCCTGGTCTGGAGTCATTTGGAGTAGTACCTTCCTCTGTAATTACTCCCATTTGTTTCAATAGCACTGTTCACGGAGTCAGGTGCTACTTAATGGGACTTTGGGCATCAGGATATACTATTCCCACATGGATGGAAATGGGTGGCCCAGCATATGTGGACATTGTAGCATGTGGTGGGGTTCTAATAATAATACTTTGCACTTACCGGTGTAGATACTGATTTCAATTACTCCAGGATAAATCCAGAGTAATTTCTGTGTCATTGATTTCATTGGAGTTATTCTGTATTTACACCGAGACAACAGAGATCAGAATCTGGCCTGCTGTTGATATCACTTTTCATCCAAGGAATTCAAAATGCTTTAATAATATCTGTTGAACCTCACAAAACTCATCTGATGTGTAATACATTTTATCCCGGTTTTACACTGTGACACCAAGGGGATCCTTTGTCTGTGTTTTTTCTCATGGCTTTGTCTGCAGTTATCACTGCCATGGTGTCTCCACACATGGGGAAATGCTCACAGATCATGGTCATTAAATATAATATGGGTTCTAAAATCAGCCCTCTACATAAGCAGCACTTACCACCTCCCTGTCTGAACACATTCCTGTCTCTAATCCAGTAATGGATATACTGGACTCTAATCCAGAGCAACGACCCCTGCCTCCCCACCCATTCTGCCCCACACAACTCCTACACTTTACAACCAGTTGGCACACTGAGCAAGCCAGGTGAGTAGATTGTTCTGCATAGCAGGTGGGTAGTGAGCAATTGTTTGGCTCACAGATGGTACTACAACTGCTACTCATCCTATTGTGCCTCACTGAGCAAGATTGATACAGCTCTACAAAGGCCTATTTACTTTGGCTGGTTCTCTGAGCCGGCTCCTGCTCTCTGAAGTCAGTGACAAGATTTCCAGCAGGAGCAGGCCCCTCTACTAAAAAAATGGCAGCTGAGAAAATACAGCTGCAGCATCAGCATTCCCTCTCCTAGCCCCTTCACAGCTTTCAGGGGAGAAGCACCCAGTCTGGTTGTGGTGCCTGATTTGGAGACTATGTGGTATAGTGGATAGCCCACTCTTAGGACGCAGGAGACCTGGGCTTCTGTTTCCAGCTCTGACATGGGCCTCCTGGGTGACTTTGAGCAAGTCACTTCCCTGCTCTGCACCTCAGTTTCCCCATCTGTAAATGCGGGGATAATGTTACTAACCCCCTTTGCAAAGCACTTTGAGATCTGCTGATGAAAAGCACTCTAGAAGAGCTATGTATTATTATTTACACTAAAGCCACTTCACACTACTCTGGTAGTGTAAAGGGGCCTTAAAGTGAGATCCACATTTAGGTCCCTTTACACTGTCAGAGAGGTGTAGAGTGGCCTTACTTGCCTACGTGACAAGTTGTCACAAAGCAACTCAGAGTGTGAGCCTCCTGCGTACCAGCTTGCTGCACAGTAATGTCCCACGTGGACACCACTTCAGTGCAGGGAACTTCTTGGGGTGCAAGTTGACAATTTACTACTGAGTAATAAGCTAAGTTGCAGACCAGGACTTTCACCTTCTATAGCAGCCTCCACATGGGACATGACAGCTCAGCAGGATGGCATACTATGAATTCATGCCCTGGCCTGCTGCTTGGTAGCTGGTTGTATAGGCAAGCTCTTAGTGTAAATGAGAATCAGACCTATTAACTTTTGTAAGGCATAGATTCTGAGGGAAGGTTCTATGAAGTAGGATCAAAAAGTGATCAGATTTCTGGAAACTTATGGGCATAATAGGCTCACAGAGAGACTGAATACAAAATTAGCCTATACACCGTCTCCCTAAGATTACAGCATCTCATTCTTACTTATTCTTTCACTGTTGTTTACAATTAATTTGATTCAATTATCCATATCCTCAGTTGGTGTAAGTCTGTTAAAGTCACTGAATAAGCTTTGCTTAAAACAGCTGGTCAAATTTTTCCAATAAAAAATGTGTTTGTCAATAAATGACCTTTTTTTAAAAAAAAATTCAGAATGCGTACACCAAAAATGTTTGTTTTAAACAATTTTCCAGGCTTTTGGCCAAACTGAAAAAGGAATGGTTTCTTCCTCCCCACTCTTCCCAGTTTTCATTTTTTCTTTCTCTGGCTTATCATTTTTCTGTCTGCCCCTGTTTTTATTGCCTCTTCATCTTTTGGTAGGAAAAATGGAGGGTGGGGGAAGGCGAGGGGGGAAATGAGGCAGAAAAGGAAGACAAAAAAGCACCCAAAGATCCAAACATATTAAAACTTTTAAAAATGATTTTTTTTCGCCCCAAATCCAAATAAATAAACAAATCATTCCTTTTAGAATACGGGGAAACAAAAACAACTGAGATTTTTGCCATTTGTGTGAACTTTTTTTCTTTTTCTTGACCAGTCATATTCAAAAAGCACAAATAATAAGCAGCGCTATTATTATTGTAACATTATTATTGTAGTGTTATCTTATTTCTAGAGCAGCGTTATTATATTGCTTCATAAGAGCCTAGGCATTTCGTACAATTAAGATTAACAAATTAGTTTTAATTATCTTTTTCAAGCAGCCAGGTGAGCCAGTCATTAGATTAATATTGGAGATTATTTTCCCACTTTGCATGTGTATTTCATTACAAAAATGAAGTGTTCAGAAGAGCTTGGTGAATAACTCGGGTGCATGACTCAACCTGCTTCCTGCGGTGTTCATTCAACAAATCAAATGGAGGAGTTAGAATCTGTAGAATTAAGACCTCCACGGTATGATTTTATGATAAGCAGGAAAAATATTAATGCTGCATATGCAGCATAAACTATTAGGTTCTCTATTAATGTCTGTAAAGCGCTTTGTAAAGGAAATACATGACATAAGCTCTTATTAATTATAGTCTGTCCTCCAGGCCAATGTAGAACTATTCCATAGAGTACTGCAACAAATCCCCACAGAGCATTTGCAGGGGGAGAGTCTGCAAATATTTCATATACATGTACAGCACCAAATATGATCAATTCCTGATTTCCCAGATACCACTGATGTTTCCTTCAGTGTCTCTAGGTTCGCCCAACCTCCCCGTAGTCTACACAGAATAGCTGGCAGGAACGTGAAGGTCATAAAACAAGGGCCTGTGAGCTCCATGGTTCTCCAACTGCAGCCCCAAATCCTGCTGGATCTGCCTGCTATCATGTCACATTACAAATTCCTTGCCAAAGAATCAGGTCTGTTGAATGGAGCATCTTTAATTCAAGGAATTCAAAGCTCTTTAGAAAGATCAGTTTCAAAGCCTATTGAAATCAATGGGACTCCTCCCACTGATTTCATAAGGCTTTAGATCAGTTCCTGTAGTGCTCCCCAGACTGCATATCTCCAGTTTGAATCTCGTTTCCTGACTGTATTTCTAATTTCTCTTAGTCCCTTTCTATTAATTATTTCTCCCCCCCCCATTGTGTTTTGCAACAACTCCAGTTTAGCACCATCTACAAGGCAAAATGAATGTGCTATGTCTTCTAGATCATTAATAAAGGTACTAAATAAAACTCCAGCCTATAACTGTCCCTGATACATTATAGCTGCACTGTGCTGTAGTTACAGGCTTTCTTCAGTTCCCTTCAGGATTAGATAGGGTCTCAAAATCCCTCACTTGTTGCCTTGGAAGGAAACTGATAGTTCTATTATCTCTATCTCTGTGAGATCAAAATTATCTGCAATGTATATGTCAATATCTTTCTATCTAGAGAAAAAGAAAAGACACACAAATGGTGTATGATAAAACTATATAAACATCATCTTTATCCATGTAAAAAAAGACATTTTTTTCTGCTCTTGTATGTCATGGAGGCCTGATATATTTTTGATTGAATCAGGCCCTCACTTTATCTTTCTGTTCCTCCACTTAAGGGTGAAGCAGTCACGATAAGTCATGGAAAATAAAACGTTTATTACATCCTGACTACTGTAGGTAAAGGGTGTTCTGTCTCCGCGTAGTATTTATATACACTAGTGGCACCTTCACTCAGCTAATAAATCATATTATTATTTCCCAGACTTTTCAGATAAACTTTCTGTGGTGCAGATTAATCATGTGTTTCCTCTCCTTAACTGTTTATCTACATGGGAGAAAATGTATCTGCTATTAGAGCAGAGCACTGTCAAGATAAGAGACCAGCACTCAGATTGTGACCCTCATAACACCATGACATCTGAAAATAACTGCCATCAAAGACGCTTGGACAGAGAGAAGGGGTGCTGCTGGGGGTGTGTGTGCATATGAATACAGGCACACAGAATTTGGGTCTGTTGGGTTCAGTGGTGTGAACTGGCTAATATACGGGCGATTTCTTCAGAATTCACATGGTGTGAATTAACCAATCAGATGGGAGCAACTATCCCATTCATCTTCTGACCATCTGGGCAGTGTAATGCTGCAGAAGATGTTTCCCTGCAAACTCCAAATGGCCCCTCGTCCGGTGCTCTCTCTTGCTGCTTTCACTCAATCCTGGGAGAATGCTGTGCGTACAATGAGTAAGGGTGAATTCGGATTTAATCTCTGCTGTCCACCTCATCCATTTCTAATGTAGTTATATGGTTATTACATGGGTTGTGTACGTAAATGGCAGCAAAGCATTCTTGCCATGTAATTATATTTTGAAAGCCAAGTAACAGCAGTTACTTTTATTAGCAATAACAATTATCAGACCTCTTAGCACAGGCTCAGATAAAGAAACTTCTTGTAATGATCTTGTAATGACACTCTTACATCCATATAATACTGACATGAGTAATACACCCTATCTCAAGAGAAAATGATTAACTATTTCTTTGTTGAAAGGGAAAATACAATGACTATATATGCACATAGAGAAAACTCCCTTGGTTACTAGAGAAATATAAAACTGAAATCTAGACATGATTAGCAAACTCAGGGGGGTTTAGTGATGAGTATTAAAAGTGAATGTGTCCAGTAAAGGTTACAATTACATTTATTTGCCAGCAGGAGTTATATTATATCTAACCATTTAAATATACTTTGGACTAGAAGTGAGCAAAGGGCAGAATGGGGCTGTGGAGAAAGAAGAAATGTGGTCCAGTGGTTAGAACACTGCTCTAGGACTTGGGAGTCTAGGTTCTAGGTGCCGCAGCCTTCTTGTGTGACCTGGAGCAAGTCATTGAGTCTCCTAGTGCCTCAGTTCCCCATCGGTAAAGTGGAGCTATTAGCACTGTCCTCCCTCACAGGGGAGATGTGAGGATAAGACTGTTAAGAGTGTGAGGATAAGATGTGAGGGGAGATGTGAGGATAAGATGTGAGGGGAGATGTGAGGGGAGATGTGAGGATAAGACTGATAAGAGTGTGCAGTTCTCAGATACATCAGTAATGAGGCCATGTAAATAAATATAGTTTCTTGAAATCTTTCATTTGACCTGTGCTGTTATCCAAAATTCCCCTTTTGAACATTTGGGCTTTGTGAATGTTTCCCATGTCCAGAGTCTATGGTTACAATTCTCTTCTCATTTAAATCAGGGTAAATCGGGACTGATACCACTGAACTCCGTAATATTACACTGGTGTAAATGGGAGGAGACTCCAGGCCTATGTATTAAGAGACACTTCAAGAAACATTAGAATGGCTATACTGGGTCAGGCCAATGGTTGTTCTTCCAACAGTGGCCCGTGCCACATGCTTCAGAGGGAATTAACAGAATAGGGCAATTATCAAGTTATCCATCCCCTGTTGTCCAGTCCCAGCATCTGGCAGTCAGATTCTTAGCCATCTTGGCTAATCACCATTGATGGACCTATCCTCCATTAACTTATCTATTTCTTGGTTGAATCCAGTTATATTTTTGGCCTTCACAACATCCCCTGGCAATGAGTTCTACAGATTAACTGTGCATTTGTGAAGAAGTACTTACTTTCGTTTGTTTTAATCCCGCTACTTATTAATTTGATTTGGTGACCCCCTAGTTCTTGTGTTATGTGAAGGATTAAAAACCACGTCGTTATTCACTTTCTCCACATCATTCATGATTTTACAGACCTCTCTCAAATCCCCTGAGTCGTCTCTTTTCTAATCTGACAGTCACATTTTTTTTTTAATCTCTCCTTATGTTCCATATCCCTAACTATTTTTCTGCCCTTCTCTGTACTTTTTTCCAAGTATACTATCTTTTTGGAAATGTGGCGACCAGAACTATATGTGGTATTCAAGGTGTGGATGTTCCATGGATTTAGATAATGGTACGTGGTATTTTCTGTTTTATTATCTATTTGTTTCCTAATGGCTCCTAACTTTCTGTTCTCTTTTTGACTACCACTGCACGTTGAGCAGATCTATTCAGAGAACTAGCCACAATGACTCCAGCTAATTTATACCCCATCATTTGTACACATAGTTTGGATTATGTTTTCCAATGTGCATTACTTTGCATTTATCAACACTGAATTTCATCTGCCATTTTGTTACCCAGTCACCCAGGTTAGTGAGATCCCTTTGTAGCTTAATGAGATCCCTGTGTAACTTTAATGCAAGTTACGTGGCTATATGAACAATTGTTTTGAATTTGTGAACTCTTCTCCAAATCCAGAATTGCCAGGCTTCATTCAGATCTGAATTCATTATCCAAAATACAGCACAAGTGTCATGTGCAGTGATATACGGTATCATCCAACAGAGGATCTCAAAGTACTTTACAAAACATTTATGAAATTAGGCCACTCAGCTCCCCTATACATGTCTTTAGTTTTTGTTTTTACTCTGTCCAACAAAATCAGTCCTGGTCCAGGATTGAGACACACAGGTGCTACACCAATACAAATAATAAATAACATTAATGCCCATGCCAGGGATGTGGAAACTGAGGGACAGAGAGATTAAATCATCCACCCAAGTTCACACAGCCTGCTTGTGGAAGGGAAGGGAATGCAGCCGACATCTTCAGATGCCAGTCCTGTGCTCTCCTCACAAGATCTTGGATTTACCCCAGGAAAACTAAGAGTAGAATTTTGTCATGGCACAAAAAGCAGCTTGAATAGAGTTTCTATCTCTCACATACTGCTGAGTTCTTTTCTTGCCTCTAAGATGTCACATTTTTCTAATCCTGCTAGCACTGACCTTGACACCGCTTTTATATCAAAAGGTACGGTTCCATTTGCATAGGTTTGTATCATTTTGGCTTGATGTGTGTGCTCAGAAAAACATCACTCCTCGGTGCTCTTTCATATTTTACAAGCTATGAATATTGTTCACGGGAGCTAGTAATATTTCCTAGTGATTTAGCAAATGACATGTAGATGCTTTCATTCCAACAAACTAGGCTGATCTTTTGCTGAATTACAAATAGATTTGTCAGAGCTGTAGAGAAAAACGTAGAAGGGCCTATTGCACTTTACACACAAAAACGTGTTGTTTGTTGAATGCTGTTGGTCTCTATGGGCCTGAACAAAGTCCATTGAAGTCAGCTGGATCTCAGTGTTCTTTAGATCAGGCTCTGTTTATACATGTTCAGTCCTGAAGCCTTGAAACTCCTTCAGGCCTGTAGAGTGAATTCCACTGCAAAGCACTGAATTCCTGTGAAACACCTCCCAACCTTTCCTGTGGGATGGTTGCAATTTTAAGATTCCAACTCTGTATTTACAAGCAAGCAACCTCATAGGTTAGTGCAGTGGTACCTAACTTGGCCTGGCTGCCCTCTGTAATGATAAGCTTGCCTGAAGTATATTATTTAGCCACTAGATGTCTCTGTGTAAGATATGGTAACTGGTAAACAAATCAGACAAAGCTGGAATTCAAGGTGTGTGGAACCATGCTTGTGTTTGAAATTGTATCTGTTTTCTTTAATAAACACCTCGTGATAAAGGCTGGACTATACTTAAAAGTTTTATCAGCATAGGTATGTCAATTAGGGTATAATTTTTGTGCTGACATAGCTATTGCAGTGAAAGCCCAAGTGTAGACACTGTTATAACAGTATAAAAGTGCTTATACCAGTATATTTTATTTTGCTTCACTGAAACTTAGTAACCTATGCCAGCATTTGCAGTTTTGTATTGGTATAACCACATCTTCACCAAGCAGGAGAGGAGCAAGCAGTAGATAAGGCCTAAGATGGACTGTGCTTCCTATATAACGACACCATCAAATATCTCCATATAAGCTGTCTTACCTATAGCACTTCATGCACAGGTGAGAGGTGGAAGAGAATTTAGTTTTATTCCCATTCAAGAAATGTTGCACTATGGTGCTAATCAGCATTAGTAACAAATGTTGATAAAAATAGAGTTTTGAGTTAAATGTTTTGGTTGGTTCTTACTGTATCTAAGCCAAGGGCCAAAATCCTACTCACTTTTTGCTCTGGAAAAACTCCCACTGTGAATTCCCTTATTCATTACTCTGCTCAGGCAAACACCTGTTGATGTCAATGGGAGTACCCGAATAAGACCTGAGAAAGCATTGAGCAAAAACTTCAAGATCTAGTCTCAGGGTATTCCTGGGGAAGTCCTTGACCTCCCTTTGTGTCTCTGAACTCTAACGGGCCCAAAGCTAAACAAAATTCATACATCGAGGTTTGGCAACTGGGCCAGATTGTGTAGTTTCCTAGCAAAACTCCCACTGAGTAAAGAAAGTTCTGCTTGATTAAAAGCCGCAGGATTTGGCCTATTATTTTATAACTTTGAATATGGTCATTTACACTGAACTTTCATTGACATGAATGTGATTGTGCACATGGAACAAATGAATTATATGGCCTGGTGTATGGGACATATTTTGAATAGGTATTTACCTCTAAACAATGAGGGAGCCCCCCAAATTGCAAGAGTTTGGAGGTGTTTGGAACAAGATTTTTTATTTGTCCCGTTATAAAGATAGGGGGGTTATTTGCAATTTTGGGATTCAGATTTCTAAACCCCATACATTTTGTCATTCTCTGTTCTAGGGATCAGGCTGATCTAGAGAGAAAGACAAGGTGGGTGAGGTAATATCTTTTACTGGTCCAGCTTCTGTTGATGAAAGAGGCAAGCTTTTGAGCTAACAGAGCTCTTCTTCAGGTCTGGGATAGAGTGGCAAGGCTAAGTATAAGGTGGAACGGATTATTAAACATAAGGAGAAGATAACACATGTTGCAAGAGACCATTCAAGATGAAATAGACAGTTAACACCTCACAGGACAAAGGAGGGAAGGGCTAGAGAGAAAGGATGGTCCAGTGGTTAGAGCATTGATTTGGGAGAAATGAGTTTAGGTCCTTGCTCTACCACAGACTTTCTGTGTTACTTGGGGCAAGTTGGTTATCTCTGTATTTCATAGACAAAATGAGGATAGTACTACTTCCCTACCCCCCCTTCCCGCTGGGGACTGTGAGATTAAATGCATTAAAATATTGTAAGGTGTTCTGATATTAGAGCGATGGAGGCCAGAGAAGAAGAGATCTCTAAAGAACTGCTTGTTTACTTTTTTCTTTGAACTTTATAGAGATGCACCAAACAGCGTGAATTTAAAAATCCCAGAGGCACAATATCCACTCCTCAGCCCCTTTCAATTCTCCTGGTTTCCCTCTGAAAATGATTCACTTTGAACACTGCACTCTCCTCTCATTATCATACCCTAATTTCTGTGTCCATTAAGTGTATATTTAGCAGACTTTCCACAGGATCTCATGGGAATTTTTTCCCCACTTCCATTTTATACTCCTCTAGCAGATTCCAGTGGCAAATATACTTTCTTGTTAAATAGACCTTGATTGAATTCTTCCACTCCTTTCTTGTTTTTGCTCTGTCAGTGATATATATGTCATCTTTATCCTTGAGTGCTGTCACCTGGGATTTGCTGTTGCTCAGACTATGTTTTATCCTTTTGTTGCCTTGATTTTTCTCTTTGGCCTCTTGAAATATTTTCATGTTATACTGCATGAATTTCTCTGTCAGTTTCATGTGAATAGTTTTGCAGACTTCAGCACATTAAACTTTGTTCCCAGACTTCCGGTATTTCACTTTTCCTTCTCTTTCTTTTGTTATTTTCCCCCAACAGCCCCTGGAATTATTTTTTAAGTCTTTTTTGATGAATTAGTCTCATTGTGTTGTTCTTCCTTTCACCAGCTGGTCATCTCTACTCTTCAACATGCTGGCAATGTTTTCAGCCATGTTAAAATGGCTACAACAACACTGCATACGACAATGTTTCCATTCAGTTCTTTCTTGTAGGTGGCTTAGACTTCTTCAGGCAATAGGAAAACTGATTCTCAGCATAGCTAGGAACTCAATTTTCTTCCATCTTTGACTTTGTACTTCTATTGCAACAGACTCAGTTTTGATCAGCAGAGCCATCTGAAAGATGACATGGTGAGCAGTAGCAGAAGATACGGACCACCCTTGATTGCCAATCTACTTTAATGCCAATTTAAAATGAGCAGAACTTTATGGCTGTTATTGATGAAAAGTTACTGCCAGGTGCATCACTCATGTTTGTCCATTGGAGCTGCAGGAAGACATTTTGAGAAGAAACAGATCTCAAACTATTGGGCAAAATTGTGGAAAGTTTCTGCTGTTCAAACCTAAAGGCATCAGTCAGCATACAATTGAGTCTATCAGGACAAATTCATCCATAGGTTTTAATGGAGGCACCCCAGTGATGAGTGTGGCCCACTATGTTTAAAGCTGTGATGGGTTAAGCTCTCAAGGTTTTGAGGGTCAGATCCTCAGCTTGTGTTGAGATCATCAGCTATGCTAATTTACATCAGCTGAGCATCTGGCTCAAAGTAAACTTGAAACTCGGCATGCTGCCAGTTTGCATATGTAATAATGAGCATATCCCATGATCTTCCACTGTTTTAAGGCTTTATCTCCCACGCTTTTCCACTCACCCTTTATATCAAGTCACCCCTTGCAGTGATGCATTGAATGTAGATTGTAAATTCCTCAGGGTAGAGTCCTATCTTTTCAGTTAAAGGGCCATGCATGCCTATGCTTCTGTGTAAATGGAATAATGATGGTGGCACAGATAGAGTCCTTCCTGAGGACTAGTGCCTCTGCTAAGTTTGAAAAAAAATAGTTTTGATTTAACAAAAATATGACGATGGGAAACATTCGTATGGACATTAGAAAGTTCCATTATTATGGGCATGTGCTTGACCTAGGCTTTCTGTCTCCCGCTAGTGCCCAACCACATATGGAGTTTTATGAGTCAGCAACTACCTAGGAGCCAACAGACCAAGGGTACATTGTTTAAATGCACCTAAAGTGACATAAAAGCCCAAGTCCCATTGACTTTCACATGGTCACGCTGATTTTTTTTTTCAATTGCTTATTTTTATTGCTTTCTCCCCACTCCCCACTGCCCCCAACTAAGCAAATGGCAAACCTCAGTATTTACTAGTAAGATTTACACTGGTTTTTCACACTGGTTTTGAATTCCTAGTGACACAATAAAAGGGTCAAAATGGTGAAAAGGTTTATTTGGTTTCATAAGCTGGGCTACTTAAAAAACAGATGAATTGGGGATTTCCCCAAAACTTGACACAATAAAAAGAAATCTCTGTGCTGAGGTGAAGCATGGAAAAATTAAGCCCCAAAAGGAAAACATTTTAGATACACAGGTTCAGTTAATATGTTTAATTCAAGATTCAGCAAATGTGTTTTATCACCAACTTTACAATATCTACTCTGTGTCAAAAAATTTGAACAAATAACTAGGGCTGTGGGAAAGACAGGAAGAAAAAAAAGTCCCAATTTCCATCCCTCATTTTTCATTCAAAATTCTGACAACAAATTGCCAAAATATTGAGAACTTTTGACCAGCTCTAAAGATTATAGAAATGAAATTACCAGAAGAGGGTCAGCTTGCTTTATATACTAACACCTTTCCTATGCCGCAGCTAATTTAATGAGGGCAAGATTGTGAACCCCTTACTCCCAACGGTAAACAGTTATTTTCAAGAGTAATGCCACTGAAGATTCATGCATCTCTTTGGCCAAACTTTTCACATTAGGCGTGTGATGGGGTGTATAAAGCCCACATTGATAGGGGCTAGGGAGGCTCTGTGTGCTAAGATAGCCCTGCCCTTCCGGCCCTGCCAAGCATGCATGTTAGGGAGGAGGGCTTAAAAAGGAGGAAGCTGCAGTCAGTAAGTGGGAAGCCTTGAGAAGGGAGTGAGTCCTGAAGCTATAAGAGGAACCCCTATAAGAAACACATGCACTTTCGCTGCTCGGAGTCCAGCGAGCCCCAAGGGCAATCTTGGTTGGTAGAGACTTACTTGGCTACCTGGCCATAAGGACTCCAGTAAAGCTACTTCTTAGCAGGGGTGCTGGGACAGTTTGTGTAGTGGGGGTGTTGAGAGCCAAACTGCAAACCGGTATATTATGGAAACCACTTCAAGCCAAGAGGTGCAGCAGCACCCCCAGCAGCCCTAGTTTCAGCACCTATGCTTCCCAGGCACCCCTGAAGTAAGGTGGTGCCGCTGACCTTGGGAGAGATTTATTCTCTGTTGAGTTTGGACTTCTGCTTTTCCCCACCTGAAACAAAGTAAGCAGGCCTGCCAGGGTGGGGCCTGCTGCAGGGACTACAGGGCTAAGGCCTGGACTGGGTGCTAATTGGGCATGGCAAGGGATCCTAACCCAGCTTGTGAGGTTCCCCAGATAGACTTTGTCAGAAGCCTCAAACACACGTGCATACTTACACTATATCTATTATAGGGGTAGTGTGCTGTATACATAGGGGTATCCGACATTTCCCTGTTTTCAGTTCTTGGTAACGTTGCCAACTTTAACCATTCAGGCTGGAAGTTTCCATGCTGAGTGTCTGCATCAGGGTGACTTTTTTTGTTGTTTCAGCTGAAATAGTCCATCTGTCTCTGAGACGAGATGAGGGGGAAATACACCGTTGCGTCCACTTTTTAAAACAATTTTTACAATCGTTGCATCAGGAAGGTCTTGTGCCTCTATGTTTTGGAGTAGGAACTTAAAATTCGGCAAGGTTTCCCTGATGACAGGGATGTGCCTTTTGCCATTCATGTGTCAGTTTGCCCAAAGGTTGATGAGTTATAAGCCTTCTACAAACACCTCAGTTCACCCATGCTCAACAGAGGTTTGCTAGAGTCTATCAGCTAAATTCTCCAAAGACTCTGGCTGGTCTGGGCATGCCCCAGCACAGGGCTGTAAGAGCTCTGCAGGACTTTCCCTGAAATGGCTCCTTTTGGCTGCCAAGAGCCACTGAGCACCAGAACTGAGAGCAGGGAGGTTATGCCTATAAACTGTGGAGGAGAAGAAAGAAACAGCCTGACTGGAATAGAGAGGGGTGAGGAGTGGGTTGGGAGGGGAGATCTGGGAAGAATAGGAGCAAAGTGGGTTGCAGCAGCCAGAGAGTGGGGGTTGGATAGGAGCAGAGGAGGGTGAGGATGGCATGTGCCAGGGGGAAGTGAGGGAGGTGGGGGAAGGAGGGCAGAAGACAGGATAGGGTTGGTGCATAGGAGCAAAGAGAGACAGTCTGAAGGCATGGGGACTCTGGTGTCAAAAAATAACTGTGAAATCTGCTACTCCTCATAGAGGATAATAGTCCATTATTACTGACAGTTACTCAATTAACGTAAGCAGCAGAAGTCTGTGTGGTGTGTCTATATGTCTGAACCCTGCTGATGACCCTAGCTGGGGTTTAAAAGATTCTGTTTCTGCATTTTTTTTTAATTAGGAAATTAAATCTGAACTAAACTACATTAAAAGAACATCAAGGTTGAGAAATCAAGCACACAAAAGTTAAGAAATGCCCAAATTAAGATTGCCTTGGCAAGCTTAATTCAGCCCCTTTGGGCATATGCACTATCATATAGTTTAATTACCCCAAGGCTGCTCTAAACAGTTCCATAGCTGAGAGAGAGAATTACAAAGCCTTAAATTGCTCCCTGCACCTCCACCCCACCCCACCCCTGAAAGAAGGTGTGTATTTAAGGTGTGTATTTAATCTAATCCTATATACTGCTGGCATGTCTGGTTGAATTATATAAATATCTTGGTAAGAAAGGAATTGGGTCAAGGTGGAACTCCAGCAGACATCAACAACTTTCTTGGAAGGAAATTGGTGCATTTACTAAGTAGCAAAATATTAACAGAGTTCTATATTCACACAGTATATTCAAAGGCCATTCATACATTAATTTTCTCTTGTACGGTAATGTACACTTCCCTAGCCTTTCATTTGGAATTCTCATGCTGTTATTTGTCCTTACTCAATCTGTTGGTGTCGCTCTCATCAGGGAGCCGAAGATGAGAGGCTGAACATATGTTGGGTTTTAAGTTAACAGCTGAGCTTCGTTTGAACAAGCCAGTGTGTATGAGTCTGTGTCGCCTTTTACCTTTCTTGTTTCACATGGTGCAAAAAATATCTAGGAGACCCACAGAGCTGTGCTACCTGCATGAAGTCTAGCTTCTGTCAAAACAAATGCAGGAGAGTGGTGCAGGTTTTTGAAGGCAGAATCTGAGCTCTTGTAAGGGCTGTTTTGTTTTTAAGCCCTCGATAATTCCCTTAGCGGTTACCTAAATGAATGAGAGTTATATAGAGATGTGTCACTATTAGCTGCTGAATGCAGGGATTTAATCCACAAATAAGTGGCATCAACCTATATAGGATTTAGAGGTTCTGTAAAGGACACTAATCTATAAATAACTCCACATGAATCATGGTCTAGATAGCCACCAGGGAATCAACTGAATTGGCTCTTACTCCATTCAAACTGAAATTCTGACAGAGTTATGTGAAGCAGAAAGGATGGAGCAAAAAAAGAAACTACAGGTTTGTTGCTTAATGCTAAGCTTTCTAGCCTCCTATCACCACATCTGCTGTGCTTACAACATGTAGGGTAGGGAGTCTTGCAAAACAGATGCCAAAATCCCTCCTAAATTCCATTAGGTAATTGGAGCCCTCCTTAACCTCCAGGGGACTTTGATACTTGTTTCTGCAGAGAGCCCCAAGCTTGAACGGACTGACCTTGAAAGGTTTTTTATGACAAGTGTTGGGACTATCATACAATCATAGAATCGTAGGACCTGAAGGGACCTCGAGAGCTCATCTAGTCCAGTCCCCTGCACTCATGGCAGGACTAAGTATTATCTAGACCAGGGGTGGCCAACCTGTGGTTCCGGAGCCACATGCGGCTCTTCAGAAGTTAATCTGCGGCTCCTGGTATAGGCACCAACTCCGGGGCTGGAGTTACAGGCACCAACTTTCCAATGTGCTAGAGTGGGGTTGCTCATTGCTCAACCCGCGGCTCTGCCACAGGCCCTGCCCCCACTCCACCCCTTCCTACCCCCTCCCCTGAGCCTGCCATGCCCTCGCTCCTCCCTCTCCCCGCAGAGTCTCCTGCACGCCATGAAACAGCTGGTCAGGAGGTGCAGGGAGGGAGGGGGAGGCGTAGATCGGCGAGGCTGCCTGTGGGCGGGAGGTGCTGGGAGCCGGGAGGTGAGAGGGAGGGAAGTGGAGCTGATGGGGGGCTGCTGACTTATTACTGTGGCTCTTTGGCAATGTACATTGGTAAATTCTGACTCCTTCTCGGGCTCAGGTTGGCCACCCCTGATCTAGACCATCCCTGACAGGTGGTTGTCTAACTTGTTCTTAAAAATCTCCAAGGCTGGAGATTCCACAACATCCTTGGGCAATTTATTCCAGTGTCTAACCACCATAACAGATAGGAAGTTTTTCCTAATATCCAACCTAAACCGCCCTTGCTGCAATTTAAATCCGTTGCTTCTTGTCCTATCCTCACAAGTTAATGAGAACAAATTTTCTCCCTCCTCATTGTAACAACCTTTTATGTTCTTGAAAACTGTTATCATGCCCCCCTTAAGTCTTCTATTCTGCAAACTAAACAAACCGATTTTTTTCAATCTTTCCTGATAGGTCATGTTTTCTAGACCTTTAATAATTTTTGTTGCTCTTCTCTGAACTCTCTCCAATTTGTCCACATCTTTCCTGAAATGTGGCACCTAGAATTAGACACAATACTCCAGTTTAGGCTGAATCAGCACAGAGTAGAGCAGAAGAATTACTTCTTCTGTCTTGCTTACAACACACCTGCTAATACATCCCAGAATGATGTCTGCTTTTTTTGCAAGAGCGTTACATTCTTCACTCATATTTAGCTTGTGATCCACTATGACTCCCAGATCCTTTCCATGGTACTTCTTCCTAGGCAAGCATTTCCCATGTTGTATGTATGCAACTGATTATTCCTTCCTGAGTGGAGTACTTTGCATTTGAACTTATTTAATTTCATCCTATTGACTTGAGACAATTTCTCCGGTTTGTTCTGATCATTTTGAATTTTAATCCTATCTCCAAAGCACTTGCAACCCCTCCCAGCTTGGTATTGTTTGCAAACTTTATAAGTGTACTCTCTATGCCATTATCTAAATCACTGATGAAGATATTAAACAGAACCAGACCTAGAACTGATCCCTGTGGGACCCCACTAGATATGCCCTTCAAGCTTGATTGTGAAGCACTGATAACCAGTTATGCACCTACCTTATAGTAGCTCCATCTAGGTTCTATTTCTCTAGTTTGTTTATAAGAAGGTCATGTGAGACAGTAGAAAAAAGCCTTACTAAAATCAAGAAATACCACATCTACCACTTCTCCCCTATCCACAAGGCTTTTTACCATGTCAAAGAAAACTATTAGGGTGATTTGACACAATTTGTTCTTGACAAATCTATGCTGTTACTTATCACCTTGTTATCTTGTAGGTGTTTGCAAATTGATTGCTTAATTATTTGCTCCATTATCTTTCTGGGTACTGAAGTTAAGCTGATTGGTCTGTAATTCCCTGGGTTGTCCTTATTTCCCTTTTTATACATTGGCACTATATTTGCCCTTTTCCAGTCCTCTGGAATCTCTCCAATCTTCCATGACTTTTGAAATATAATCACTAATGGCTCAGATATCTCTTGGGCAGTTCCTTGAGCATTCTAGGATGTATTTTATCAGGTCCTGGTGACTTGAAGACATTTAAGTTGTCTAAGTAATTTTTAACTTGTTCTTTCCCTATTTTAGCCTCCGATCCTACCTCATTTTCACGGGCATTTACTATGTTAAATGTCCAATTGCTACTAAACTTTTTGGTGAAAACTGAAACAAAAAAGTCATTTAGCATTTCTGCCATTTCCACATTTTCTCTTATTTTTCCCCTCCTCATTGAGTAACAGGCCTACCCTGTCCTTGGCCTTCCTCTTGCTTCTAGTGTATTTGTAGAATGTTTTCTTGTTACCCTTTATGTCTCTAGCTAATCTAATCTTGTTTTGTTCCTTGGCCTTTCTAATTTTGTCCCTACATACTTGTGTTATTTCTTTATATTCATCCTTGGTAATTTGACCTAGTTCCCGCTTTGTGTAGGACTCTTTTTTGAGTTTCAAATCATTGAAGATCTCCTGGTTAAGTTAGGGTGGTCTCTTGCCAGACTTCCTATCTTTCCTACTCAGTGGGATAGTTTGCTTATTAATCTCTTTGAAAAAATGACAACTCTCTTGAACAAGTTTTCCCCTTAGTCTTGCTTCCCATGGGATCTTACCTGCCAAATCCCTGAGTTTGCTGAAGTCCGCCTTCTTGAAATCCATTCTCTTTCTTGTGCTGTTTTCCCTCCTACCATTCCTTAGAATCATGAACTCTATCATGTCATGATCATTTTTACCCAAGCTGCCTTCCACTTTCCAATTCTCAGCCAGTTCCTCCCTATTTGTCAAAATCAAATCTAGAACAGCCTCTCCCCTAGGAGCTTTCTCCACCTTCTGAAATAATAATAAAAAAGGGTCTATCTTGAATTGACTGACAAAGAGGGCCTGATGCTTAAGGCTGGCTCCAAGAGAGGCTCCCATGAACACTCTTTGGAGAAACTGGTCAACTACCTTGAAAATAGATCCAAGTTTTGTATTGGAAAAGCATGAAATTTGACAATTCAGATGTGGGCTTTAGTGATGCTGTGGGCATTAATAACATCTCTGTTCTTTCAGTGGAGGCCAGTGTTACAATAATTTGCTTGCTGTACAAACATTGCAATTTAAAAACAAAACCAAGGAAATTGGATTTTCTGTTTTAAGTGGAAATAAAGGATTCAGTCTTCAGATGCTGTAAATCAGTGAAGCTCCATGGAAGTGGAAGGATAGCTCCATGGGGGGAGGGATAGCTCATTGGTTTGAGCATTGGCCTGCTAAACCCAGGGTTGTGAGTTCAATCCTTGAGGGGGCCACCTAGGGATCTGGGCCAAAAATTGGGGATTGGTCCTGCTTTGAGCAGGGGGTTGGACTATATGACCTCCCGAGGTCCCTTCTAACTCTGATATTCTATGAAATCATTAGAGTTCTGCATATTTACACCAATCAAGGACCTAGTCCTTAATGGGGAAATGTCATAATCTCCCCACTGCCCTTCGCCGCATGTCATGGTGCATATCGTTATTCAGACTGTCTCCGCTCAGTGAAAGCAAGGGTGCCCATTAATACATTGTAGCAGGCTCTTTGATTCTACAGCTGTACCAGCAAACAAACAACTAAAGTTAACAAACAGGAAGATGGACTGGTAAAGGTTGAATCTACCAAGAAGAAAATTAATTTTCAGTCATTTTAAAATGTGCACCCATTTTGTCTAGCCCTTGGAACTGATTCTCTTCTCACTTTCATGGGTATAATGCAGGAGTAATGCCACATCTTTGGAATTACACCAGCGTAAAACAAGGTAAGTGAGAGGACAATCAGGTTGTAAAGATTCATATGGAAACTTTATAGTCAGACCATCTTGTGCTGTGATCCTAACTGAGACTGGCTGTGCTCTAAGGAACACACAGCTGCTGCACTGCACGGTGCAGAAGAATTCAGCTGGTGTTTTATGGAAACCTGCTTGCAGAATTTGTCCCAAAAAGAGGGTTCGATCCAGCTCCTATTGAAGACAATAGGAGTCTTTTCAGGGACTTCGGTAACAGTGGGACAAGGCCATTATATAGTTTCTGGGGGCCTGATCCTGTTTCAATGGAAGTTTTGAATTATAAATTATGAGGCCAGAAGGGGCCATTGTGATAATCTCATTGGTCTTCCTGTATAATATGGGACATTAATTCTGCAAGTCCTATTACTCTTTTTCATTGGGTGTGGCCTCAAACCTGTAGCCTTTGCTCATGTGAGTAGTTCCATCAGTTTCACAGGGCAAGGGTTACTTACATGAGTCAAGGGCCTATGACTTTTTAAACAATAAATTGTGCTCTTATTACCCATTCATCTAGTTTGCATCGGTTCAGAGAAGAAAGAGCCATCACAGATCTCTCTTTTCCTGGTAAAATGCAGCATGCTTTCAAGAATATAAATGTTAATCTACATGCCCCTGTTGTGAGGTTTCTTTATAACAAAAATTAAAATGAGGGCACATAGATAGTGGGGAGCATAAAATCTATTTCCTAGACCACAGAGCAGAACTGGAAATATTCATGGTACATACATTACCGCTATATTTGCTGATTTGAAAAAAAACCAGAGAAAATTCATTTACAGCAATTATTTCTAGCAACTGGCAAGTGGCAGCGCTCCCTTAGTAGAGGCAGCTGGCAGCTGGGAGGATTAAAGTAATTTAATGCCAATATGTGGCCAGCCTCTTTTTGCACACAAATAAAGAGGTGTTCAAACTCATCTACAGCACTGAATGCAAAATACAAATGCAACTTTGTCTCCATCTACTCACGTGCTTCCTTCCCACACTGACCCCCAGAGTAAGCACATCTCAGATCACCTTCAAAATGAAGCTGCCTTAGCACTCCACTTTCTGAGAGCCAATCAACACTGTCACTTGTAGTGCTGTCCAGTTTCCCAGTGAATTCTGCACAGTTTCCCAGCCCTACAGAATCAGCAACTTTCCGTTAAGCCTGACCGTATTTTTGTGATGCTGGAGAATGGGTTGTCACAGAGCTACATTCTGCCACATGGGAGATCTCTTCTATATGAATTGTCATTGAGCTAACATCCTCCCAGCATGGTGATGAAGAGTATTTTACTTCCTTCTAGATCAGAGACTCTCAATCTTTTTTCATTTGCTGCTCCCTAAAAAAATGTTGAATAGAGGTCTTTGGAAATCTTAGACATAGTCTGCGGACCCCCAGGGGTCCATGGACCACAGGTTGAAAACCACTGTCCTAGATGACATGTAATGCCAATGTCTTCCACGACCATGTAGAGTCATTAAAGATCTACTGGTAATTTTCACAAAATTAGGGACAGTCACCTCTGGTATCTTAGCCAAAGCTCAACTTGGGTAGTTCTCCCTACCTGAATTCCCTTTGCAGTTGAACAGGATATGAGTTTCCTCACTTTGTCCTAAGCACTATAGTGTTATCCTGCAGTGCTAAACTGTTGTTGCATATATTCCCTGAAGGCTTGTCTTCCCTACTGGTGTAAGTCAACCGAAATTACACTACTCCAGCTACGTGAATAACGCAGTTGGAGTCAACGTAACCTAGGTCGACTTACCATGGTGTCTTCACTGCGCTGCGTGGACAGGAGACACTCTCCCATCGACTTACCTTAATCCTTTAGGGGAACTGGAGTACCGGGGTCAATGGGAGAGCACTCTGCCATCGATTTAGCAGGTCTTCACTAGACTAGGCCAGCACAGGGCTGGGGCTGCCTGGAGCTTGGGGCTGCCGGCCCGAGGCTGGAGCAGGGCAGCTGGGACTCAGGCCAGTTGGTGGGTCCGGATTCAGATGGGCTGGGGTGGGGTTCCTCACGCCACAGTGGAGGGCTTGGTGCTCTGGGGGAGGGGAGGGGGGGGAAGGGAAGAGTAGGCAAGGGAATGGGAGGGAAGGAGAGGGGCTTGTGAGGAAGGGGAAGGGCCGGGGGTGAGCCTCCCCAAACAGAGGGTTCACGCACCACCCATGTCTAACTCCTTTTGTGCACCCAGGACTAAGTCACTTAGGACCTGTTTATGAACAACACTGAAAACAAGACTCTGTCTCATACACAGAGCTCAGCATTTGTGTATATATTTCTACAGGGTATGTGTGTGTATACACACAGAGGCATGCAGGCACATGCATATGCAATCCTTTAGAAGATTATGAATTCCACATTTAATCTCTTTTTATGAGGGATCTTTTTCAATTCTTCAGCTCTAATATTATGTAAATTCTATACTGAAGTGTTTTTTTTCCCTCTGAGTGACATTGTTGGGTGCTGACATCAGCTGAACTGAAACAACTGTACAATCACCAGGAGATGTCTGTAAGCCCAGACCCAAATTACAATGCACTTGCACCATTATGTTTCTTATGAAAAGGAGAGTTTTCTTTTTTTACCTCTCTTGGGTATATGTGATCCTGCTTATATTGAGATACATTAAATACCAATTAATATTTTTGAATTAAGCAGGATTTATACTCTTGACACTTTAATACTCCAAAGAGTTGCTAGGGATTGAGATTTCAGAAACCATTTATCTCACAGTTTGCTAATTTCACCCAAACACAACGTTGAAGGCTGAATATTATATGTCATCGTGTTCTACTGATTCTATATATACAGAGCATATTTATATCTACATGTAGGGCGATATTTATATCTGCTCTTTAAAAAACTCCTGAAATATTGAAATGAGTCTAGAATTAAAATCAAGTTTCCAATTGTTTTATATTATGCGAATAACAAGAAATGAAATTGTTTATCATTTGTGTGTCATTCGATCAGTTTAATGTTTGTTCTGGCTATCTGTTTTTCCTTAGCATTTATATGGCCCTCATTACTGCCGTGTTTGAACACACTGCAGAATCTTTAGCACATTTATTCTCTTAACACCCTGCAAGCAAGGAAAGTGCTATTATTATTATTTTGAAGCTGGGAAACTGAGGCAGAGCGACAAAGTGGCTTGCTAGCAGTCACATAAGAGGGCTGTTGCAAACCAGAGAATTGAACTGGGTGTTTAGGAAACCTAAGCTTGTGCCCGATTCCCTGGACTATCCTTCCTCTCATGCAAGTAGCTAGGATGGTTTAGACTGCAGGAGTACTTTATTGACTTGTTTGGAGAAAAATGAGTTGACACAGATACAGGATATCCTTGGTTCCTTGACTGGTCTCCTAAGATTTCAGTGTACATGTTTTTATCTTCCTCGCTTTTACTGTACATTGTTTACCATCTCTCTCATGTTTAGCTCCAGATTCTGACACCTTTACTCACCAGGAGTAGCACCTTACTCACCAAGTATCTCATAGAAGTCAATGGGACAACATGACGAAAAAAGTTCTAAATAAGGCAAGACCACAGACATCGACCCCTTTTGCAGTCGGTGGCAGTCAGGGGCTAGTGCGGGGGGAAGCACTCTTATAGCAGGACAGCGAGAGCTGGCTGAGGAATGCAAAAAAAAGTTTGCAAAAAATGTTCACCAACATTTCAAAAATGGTTGACCCTCCTGAGATGAGGTAATTGCTGTTCCCATATATAGTCCCCTAGTATCCAAAGAAGCCATTTGCTTGCCTTAGTCCTAGAAATGAAGTGTGCCCTCACACACTGCCACTGGTGTGGTACCCATGCTAACCACTCACCTGTCACAAAAACAGCAATTACCGGGAAGGCCACAATGAGCTTTATTTTGAGTTTCAGGGTTTGGCAGCCCTAAAACTCAAAGCAAAACGGCTAAGAGTTCCCCTGTTTGGAATCAAAACTGGATGGAGCTCCTAAGCTTCCTGTAGTTTCCACCTAAAGGCCTGATCCAAGCCACAATCTAAGTCAATTGGACTTCAGTAGGCTTTGGAGACGGCCCTTCAAGAATAACTAGGAACTCATTTAGGGAGCGCATCAAAAGAGGAATGAACAGCTCAGATCCAGGCTGAATATTGTGTTTGTGATGAAGTCCAAAAAACCAGGGAAGTTTTAACAGTTTTTAGATTTAGTTACTATTGGCCCAGTTTCTCAGCTGGAATAAATCAGCACAGTTTTATTAGCTCCAAGAGAACTAGCTACACGCTCTGAGCATCTTCTCCCGTCACATCCCACACAGCTCTCCTGTGCAGCTCCACTTTGACTGCTGCTAAACATCTGATCAGTCTCTGCTGAACCACCACTGTTTGAAATAAGTCCATGCCGGCACCAGAGCACAGATGACACACTGCCTGGGGAATGTTGGCTTGTTTTTTTTTTTATCTTTGTTTGTTTGTTTGGGTTTCCTTTTTACAACAAATGGACCCATTTTCAAACCACGGATGCAAACACATCCGAAATGCAGGGGTGCTCAGAATCCGAAACTAGACCTAGAGGCAAACTTTGTGAATGGTCCTTGTCTTTATAAAGCAAAAAACCAAAACCTCAGATACAAACTGAATAGGAATGTAGGATTTGCCAGACTGGATCATCCCTGAGGTCCATCTAGTTGAGTGTCTTTACAGCGGCCAGCGCCAAATGCCTCACAGGCAGGTGTAAGGATCCCTCAGCAGACAGATGTGGGATAATCTCTTCCTCGCATTAGGTCTCAGCCTGGTCTCTAATTAGTTAACGAATCTAGTCTAGTGCACAGGGGTGTTGTGAGGTTTCATTTACTGACATCTGTATGAGATTTCAGATCTCTGGAGGAAAGGAGTTCAATAAGCACAAGGTATTAGTCTAATGGCATTATGCCTATAGTGTTCTGTCTCAGTAGAGTAGAAAAAACAACTGTTGGTGTTGAAATATGCCTGCTTCATCAGCACTTCCCTTCCCCATATGTCTTCTTAGCTGAAGGATTTAAGTGGACAGTTTCTTAGACTTTATGGACCACTGAGTGTTCAGACAGGTTACGCCGAAGAATCGACAATAGCAGAGTTTGAAAACCTGTTCAGATCAACCAGATCTGACTATTTCATCTGCGTCAGGTTTAAATACATCCCTAAGGTAACAAGCCAAACTGGCTGTGGGGCAGCATCACATTATTTTTCAGCTTTCCTTTGTAGAAAAAAGGCCCTCCTGCAAGGCGGCTCTACGGACATGCTGCTCACTGCCTGTTTCTACACCACTGACCGATGAAGCCTCAACATGGGGTATCCTTTTGCACAGCCAAAAGGGACTATGCAATGCTAATTTGCTTCTGGTGATATGGCTCGCTCTGTTGTTTCACGTACATGGATCTTTCCATTTAAATGAACTTCCTCAAAGTCCTTGATATTTTTTTTTTAATTTTTATTTAAACTTATGAGTATATCTCACTTCGTTATAGCCAACCATGAATGACTGGGGGATGCGTTGTTGTGAGCATGCAGTTAATTGCTTTGATGTGGATGTGTGTAGCTTGTTTTAAAATTATAGCACAGAACAGTATGTAATCAGGGTGGCAGGTGGCTAGGCTGCTTCTTTCAGGTGGTTTTTTTTTAACGTAATAAGATCAAACATGCTATCTTGGACATACTCTGCCGTGCTGTCTTCCTGGAAGCTAGAGCTTCTAGCCAGAAGGCAATGGCTTAGGGGTGTAAGCATTCAGGTGTGAAATAACTCAATGCCCTGCAACCCCAAGCTTGAAACCTAGTGGGGATGACTTAACTTTTAATCCTTTGTAAGTGTGTGTATGTATGGGAGATACGCAGTTTATGGGGAGAGACGTTTTTTTTTTTGATAAAGCCTTAAAATCGAAGTCTTACATACTCTGCCTGTACATTCAGGGTTTGTCTACACTGCAATTAGACACCCGCAGCTGGCCCATGTCAGCCGGCTCGAGAGAGCAGGGCTCGGGCTGTGGGGCTGCCCAATTTAAATCTGTGGCTGGCACCCAGGGTTTAGGACCTGCAACGTGGGAGTCTACACTGCAATTAAACAGCTCCACAGCCCGAGCCCTGGAGCCCCAGTGAGCTGGCAAAGGCCAGCTGTGGGTTTTTAATTGCAATGTAGACATATCCTCAAGACCCCGTCACACAGTAATGATTCCATGGTGTCCTAGCCATTCCCTGACTGTTAATCTGTGCACTGATCATTTGGCTGTTGCCATCTACGCCCATGGTGGCTACATTCCAGAAGGGAAGGGTACTGCAGGTTTGGTGTTTGTAGAGTGCACTTATCCTTTGAGATAAAGGAGTTACAGAGCTAACACAATGGGTAGCATAGTCTAGCGGTTAGTGTACTGGAAGCTCAGAGACATGGGTTCTATTCCCTGCTGTGCACAAGCCATCCGCCTCTCTGTTTCCCCTTTCCCCTACAGCTCTTCTCTGGCTTGTCTATTTAAACCATGCACTCTTAAGTGCAAGGACCATCTCTCACTCTCTGTGCTGTGTGTAGAAGACGGAGGCTCCAGTGCTGATTGGACCTCTAGCTCCTTCTGTAAAACTAATAAGCAATAATATTGATAAGAAATGCAACAGACCAAATTCTGCCCTTACTTGTACTGGTGTAAATGTAGATTAATTACACTGACTTTGGGGAGTGAGTTCTGATTTCCAATAATGTGACTGAAAGCAAAGAATGGTCCAAATTGATGTAGCCCATTGTGATTTGTGCTCGCTTTCTCTTGCTCTCTCTCTCTCTCTCTGTGTATGTATACGAAAGAGAGAGAGATTGAGAGAGAGGGCACTAGTGTTTTGGTGCAGCTCTATTTAAAACTAATTTGCATATTTCCTTTACCTATTGTAGTTCACACAGCCCTGGATTTTGTCATCCGTACTCAGCCTGAGTAGTCATTTATTCTGCAAGAAGTCTTGTGTTGAAGTCAGTGGGAGTTCTGCCATTGACCTCGGTCGAGTCAGAATGGCTTCCATTGACTTCAGTAGTGCTACTTGCATTGTATGGCATTACTCAACATGAATAAGCGGATTGGAATCTGGCCAACAGGGAATCAAATGGGAACTCTATCGTCACATGACTAAATTAATTGTAATTTATGTCCCTCCTGTTGGATTAGCCCCAGTAAATAACATATAAATCAAGACATAGGTGATGTTTTTCCCACACAGGAAAGCCCTCCAAAATCACACAGGGGATTTCTCTCGTTCTCCAAGAGGCCATAAGATGAAAGCAAGTAGAATCTCTTACTGATGTTCTGCAGAGAAATAACTCAGAGCCACTTAACTCCCCTACATAGTAAATGTGATGAGGCTTACCCCTGTCACCTGCAATGGAAGGGAAAGAACCCCAGTTAGTCATGCTCTGCACCTACAGGGTGTTTAATTAATTATCTCCTGGCCAGATGAGGTGAACTTTTAATTAGAGTGAGGGAGCTCAGTTGGGGAGAAGACTGCATAGGAGACAGGTCTGTCTGGTGGAGAGAAGCCCTGGGATAGGGTTTAACAGACAGGAAACCTGCTGCTGACCACTCAACCCCATCTCAGACTTTGGGTAACTATATCTGGGGTGCTCTAGATTATAGTTATTTTAGAAGTGTGCTTTAGAATCAATAAAAACATGGATTTTTGGGTGAAAGCACTCTTGTGTGTACCAACCATTTATCAGACAGAGGAGCTGGGTCCCCATTGATTTATATCCTGAAACCACCTGGAAAACAAAGATGAGTTACCATAGTTTTGAGTTCAGAAAACCCCAGGTAACAACAGATCCATGGAAAACCCTTTGTGGTCCTGGAGGGAACACTCCTCCAAAAGTGGCTTTTACCCCACTTTCCACGTGGCCAGGTAAAGCAATTGGTCATTCAGGGTTGATGAAGTCAGTGGTGAGGAAATATGTTATAATGGTTGGGAATGGACTTCTGAGTTCTAGCTATGCCAGTGGTGTGCTGTGCAGTCTTGGGACAGTCACTTAACATTTCTATGCCTCTATTTCTCTATATGTAAACAGGGCCAGTGCTGCTTATTTTACTCACTGAGGGGGTGCAAAGATCATTTAATACTTTGAGTTCCTGGGATTAAATGTTATACCAGTGATCACCTTCAAACTTTTCAGTCACCTTAGAGAACCAGATAATATCACCTCTCTGAGTAACCCCACAACAATGTATCCATTTGGCTCAGACACAACTGGAATAGGATCGAGTAGGAGTTTTATTTGTGGCTATGGATTTCAATGATAGCAGCAGAGCCGCTGTTAAGTCACATGGCTTTTATTCATGCCACTTCAGTGCTGGTGTCTGGAAGAAAGATTCACATCTGAAAAGGTAAAAACTAATTTCTTCTTCTTTTTTTTTTTTAAACAAGTCATCAAGCTATTACATGCACGCACGTGCACGCTATGGAGAAACAAGCTCTGCCCTTGGTCGTTTAATGAAATGTCACCTTAAATGAAGCAAACACTGTGAGCGATCTGAGAGCTTGGGGAACCTGGCCCGGTGAGTAAGCTTGCATTTGAAAATTATTGTTTGGGAGCATATGGAGAGGCTGGCTTCCGAGCGCTGGAAAATATGCCGGGACATGCTGAGAAACATGAGTAAGCATATTTAACAGTGACAGCTCTCAAGCTATTTTGCCGGTTCCCTTCTGAGTGCTAACCTCCCTCCCTCACCTGCTCCAGTGCCAGATCAGCACAATGATTCTCCTGTTTCCTTCTCTCCAAAGGCCCGGCCCAGAGCTGGGTAGGAAATGGTTTTCTCATCCCGTGAAAATTTGCTAAGATTTTTTTTTTAATTCCCTTTACACATCAGGACGAAGAGGAGATCTTCCAAAAGCACAGATTTAAACCTGCATCGACCACTTTTAAGGTGAGCACCCTGCCCATCGGTCTTCTGGCTGTTTACAATTGCTGCTTTCTCAGACTTCCCTGTTGGAGTTTTCTGCTTTTTATAATTAATTAGACATCCCTTGGGCTAGAGAGAGACTGATTCTACAGCCTGGTGGACCCAAGTCCCTTAGGGTTGCCAACTGTCTAATCACACAAACCCAAACCTGCACCCTGCCCCAAGGCCGTGCCCCTGCCCCACCCCTTCTCTAGCTACATCTCTGAAACCAAAAGACAGGTGCTTCTGAAGAAGTACAGAGCAAGGACACTAACCATTCAAGAAATGGTAACCATCCTCAACACCAGCATTACCGAGGCCGAAGGGAAAAGCAGAAAACTCCCCCACTCTATGTGAATCTCTACAGAGCCTGGAGCTATAGCTCTGAGAGATGCCACCTGACCCAGTGAGGTATTACCTCTGCTGTGCATTGGTGGTAATTTAAACATCCACATTGTGAACGCTTTCATTCCTCCTGTGAGAAAACAGAGGGAGGGTGACAGATCTGCGCCGTTTATTGGGAGTGTGTCTGGGAACTGCTTTCAGCTTCTGGCACTCCCCTTGCTCCCCTGTGATTAAGTGGGTATTATGGCAAGTCTGTCTCAGGTTCTCCTTTGTTCGGCCAATCAACGTTTAGCCCTGTCTGGCAGTTCCTCATTATGACTCCAGCCCTGCAGCTGGATCGTTAATAGTCTCTCCCCTCTCAGGGTGGTAAGGAGTCTAGTGAGTCAGGGGGCCAGTAACACTAGCATAGAGTTGAGGGGCTCCAGCCTCTTGGGGTTTGGACCCCAATGCTCCACACGCTTTAATGACCCCTCTGCTGGCAGTGGTAGGAGAACCAAGGCCCATCCACTCCCAGTTCAGGGACCCTGTATTAAGTAGCTGGAATCGGTTTCTCTCAATCCCTGACTGCTTTCCTGGACAGTATCCTACCATGTCTCTCCTGTAGGCTGTTTCCCAGACTTCTGCTCTGTTGTCCTCTTCTTCAGAAGGTCTGGTTACCTAGGCAGCTTCCTGCCAGCCTATTCCTGAAGGACCCTGCTCTCCGTGTGGGTCCTCAGCCTCTCTAGCAGCCACCTCAGTAGAAAAGGAACTAATGTCTTCAGGGAGAGGGCTGTCTAAAGTAGTCAATAAAGTGTTAAACTAAGAACAAAAACAGGGGATGAAAGAGGAAAGATATGAGCACTCAGCCCAAAAATCAAGATGTTGTGAACCAAATTAATCAAAGAACCAAAGAACATGAAGAGAGGAAATTATTTAATTGCCTATACACCAATGCTAGGAGCCTTGGTAACAAACAAAGTGGAATTGGAATTGCTCGTTTATGAGCATAAAGTCAATTTAATTGGTATTACTGAAACCTGATGGGATGAGTCACATGATTGGCATGTTAAACTCAATGGCTATAAACTATTTTGGAAGGATCAAGCAGACAAAATGAGAGGGGTAGTGGCACTCTGTCAAAAATGGCATTACCTGATTCTGAGTTACGGATAACTCTGATCCATAAGGATTCAAGATTATTTTCCTCTGTGTCCTTACAGATGAAACAGAAGATGGGGGGTATTAGCTGGTGTCACCTATAGATGACCAAATCAAACTAGCCAACAGGATGACTGGCTCCTTACGTACCTATCTACAATGTGTAGGAAGAAAAGCTGCAGTATCATTGGGGACTTGAATTTGAGTGACACATGCTGGAGGTCTCATGCTGCCAGTACTAAAGCATCCTTGGAATTTCTAAACATGATAGATGACAATTTCCTGACTCAGAAAGTGTTGCAACCAGCATGGGGGAATTCTTCATTAGACCTCGTCTTGACAGATAAAGAGGAACTGATTACAGAACTAAAAATGAACGGAAGTTTAGGTTGAAGTGGTCATGACTTGATCACATTTATAATGTGCAAACAAGTAGACATCTTGGAAAACTGGGGAAGTTCCAAAAGACTGGCAGAAAGCTAATATTGTGCCAATATTTAAAAAAGGGTAAATGGTATGGCCTAGATAATTATAGGCCTATCAGTGATCCTGGCAAGATAATGGAGTGGTACATACTTGTGGGGCTGGCCTTTGCCACTGCCCACGCAGCTATGGTTGCACTGCTGTTTTTAATGAAATAACTTGATCAAAGCTAGTATTTGTACACCTACCTGATCTGTGCTGGAGACACACCTTAAACTGCATTATGTGTGACTGTAGAATGAGCCTGTGTTCTGGCTGCGACAAACATTTCCGCTTAGCACAAGAGATTAAATCACTTTTATTTCCAGTTGCTCCTCCTCTGACTTTTTGACAACTCCTTTAGGGTATTAGAATTACCCCCAACATTTTACGCACATACTAAGCCTGCATTTGGGTGTCCAATGTGTAAGTGCGCACCTATGTGCTCAGTTTTGCAGATGGCTTGTGCATTTACAGAAGGTGCACTTGGAGATGGTGTGGCCACCCAGGTTTGATACTTTGCCCCTTAAAAGGGAAAAGACATTAAAACCCTGCCCACAGGATGGGCTCACTTAGTCTTTATTGCACGTTTGAAGTGGGGCTGGTTGAACTGTTCTTAGAGAAAAGGAGCCTGGTTGAACATGGTGATGCATGGCTTGCAAACTGAACCTGGTCAAAAAGAAAAGGAGTACTTGTGGCACGTTAGAGACTAAGGTGCCACAAGTACTCCTTTTCTTTTTGCGAATACAGACTAACACGGCTGCTCCTCTGAACCTGGTCAGTGTCTTTATAATTTAGGGCTCACAATAGCTTACCACATTCCTCAGCCAGAGTACAGTAGCTCCTATGGCGCCATTGTAAGTACAGTACTTGTCTTTTGAGGGACTCCTCTGGTGGAACTGAAACACCACCCAGTTTGAGATCCAAATCAGGCCACTGATGCATGTTTGATTAACTTGGAAATGTGAAACTAGGTCTGAGGCGTGTTTGTTGTCATGTCATGGGATACAGATGTAGAAATAGACCCACTGAACACTTTATAAAGTATTTATTAAAATATGAATATGGGTTCCTTAATGCAGTGGTTCTCAGCCTGTGCTCCACAGACCCTGGAGGGTCCACAGACTATGTCTAAGATTTCCAAAGAGATCTGCGCCTCCATTTAGGGGTCCACAATTGAAAAAAGGTTGAGAACGACTACCTTAATGTATCATCTACACAGGCTTAAGGGGCAGGAGACACAGAGTTAGATGCAAAGTCTGTCTCTGCTCCCCTTGAAGTCAGTGGTAGTTTTGCCATTGAGCTTGATGTGAGCAGATTTGGGCTAACATGGAGCCCTTTAGAAAACCCCACCTCTATGCTGTATATTTGGAATTCCACATACTCTGTACTTCCAATTTTTCTAGGCTCTGTTAGGGGGCTTATTCCTTCACCCACTCACTTCCCTGGTCCTTCTCGCATGAACAGAGAGCAACAATACCCGAAGTCCAAAGGTGCAAACAATTCGATGTTTATTGGGGTGAACTTCCAGCAAGCATGATTCCAGTTTCCTTCCTTAGTATCCTCCTTCCCAGCTCTGACACCACAGAGCCTTACACCTGTGTCCCTGTTCCCATTCCTGCCCTTAGCAAAACAGGATTCCAGTTTCCCCACTCCCATTCCCTGTTCCCATCTCCCCCTTTAGCAAAACATGATTCCAATTTCCTTACCCCCATTCCCTGTTCCCATCTCCCACCCACGCCCCCTCCCTCCCACCCACGCCCCCTCACTTCCTCATTGACTACAGATTATATAGTAAAACTTGAGTTCTGCTTAGCTATACCTTAACCAATCCTTTTCCTGAAATTTAACTAACCAATCCTAACATATTGTAACATGATTATGTAACCAATTATATCCCACCACCTTAATTAGTTTACACCCAGCAAAATTAATTATACAGCAGACAGGAACAATCACAGAACCAGACAGAGATTATACAGACAAACAATAGCAAAGTGGGAACTCTAATGACAAAACAATACAGAAGTGAGGATTTCACATCCCAGCTATTGATAAGTGAGTTCTTGCCAGACAGGATGCTATCAAACTAAGTTTCCTTTTACATTTTCTAGGCACTTCCCTTTCTTTGGAGGTGATAGGAATTATCAGGACAGGATTGTATTCAGGACAGGATTGTATTCCTAACAGCCCAATAGCACCTTCTTTCAATGTGGCTAGTTTGGAATGTGAGGATGTGACTGTTCGCTTCCTGGCTTATGGCTGCCTCTGCTGCTTAGCCAAAGGCCTTAGCCTAAGCACAGGGCCTCAAACTGTCACAGTAAGAGACGGCCCTTACACCAGCAGACAGTGATTTTGATTCTTTCTTTTATACCTCTAACTAGCCAAGTAATAAGAATACCCCTAAATTCTTAAAGTACAGGCCTTTACAGACAGGCCTGAATATCTATATCCTAACAGGCTCCCCTAGGTCTAGACAGAAATAACAAAACATTTATTATCATAGAAACTAAGGGTGGCAAAAAGGCATTAGGATATAGTCCTAGACTATTCCCCACTGGGCAGGATTGTTCCATACAATAATTCTTCTGTTCCTATTAATTATTATTTCTATTGCAGTAGTGCCTAGGAATTCCAAGCTGGCATTAAAGGCTTATTTTATGAGGAATTATACAGGGCCTACCCCAGAGAGCTCACTGTCTGGGATTTAGGCAGTATGCAACAGAAACAAATGAAGGGATTGGAATAGGAGGGCATGGTAACAGAAGACACAGGTGTGTTTGCATAAATTAGTAGTCACAGGTGGCCCTTAACTTAACCAAGGGCTGGCAGTAGGACTTATAGTCATCCAGGCACAAGTAGCTTTTATAGACAGATTTCAAAGATACGGTGGTGGTGGTTTAGCAAATTTTGATAGGGACTGCTTCCCAACAGTAAAGAGAGGGGGAGATAGGAGACAGCATTAAAGCATTCTAGCACAGTAAAGAAATGATCCAGTCTCATATAAAAAGCCCCTAGCTATGTGGTTTCCTCCATTTCCTTGGGAGATTATTCGACAAGCTAATAAATCTCACTAACTTTTCCTGATGTTCAGCAGTAATGTTCCTTTTCTTAATTTCACCTCTCCATAGCAACAAAACTTTGATATCACATGAAAAGCCTCAAAACCCAAGATGATTCTAATCGTAATAATAATTATTACTGTTCTTTGCACACCCAGCCAGACTGCCATTTTCAGAGAGCACGAACGGCCTCTTACATGGCAATGGGAAACAAAGGAAGAAAGGGGGAGTGGGTGGAATTTACCTGGCTGTGCTGACCTTTTTCAGTACTCATGCAACCCTACTGATTAGGTAACCACAGGCTCTTCATCAAGGAAACAGTCACTTGTAAATGGTAAAATGAAGCTGGGGGGGATGAGGTCTGTTATTAAAAGACTCGGGAGTCTGAGACCTTTCTTTTCTTCATTTGTTTTGTTGATTGAAGATTTTTCAGCATGTAAGGCAACACAGTACATAAGAAACAAAAACAATGTGCAATGATATTAAAAGTACATGAGATCTTTCATATGAAGTTCAAGCTGCTTCTCATGTCTCTGCAGGTCTTTGTCCCCACTCCCATCAGAGTTCCCATTTTCTCTTTCTCCTATTCTTGCTATTTACTTGCTTCCAAGACTTTCTAACTCCCTTTTATATGTCCATCTCCTACTCTCATATTCAGACCTTCCTCTGCGTTGCTTCTTGTGCTTAAAATTCCTGTCCCTCTTTGAGCACCAAATGAACACCCTCTCCTCATTTGACTCCTCTTCTTCCACTAAATCTCTTCATTTACCAAGGAATCCAGTGTCAATTTTTTTTTCCATTTACTTCAATAGGACAGTAAATCAGACACCACACCACTATTGAGATCTGACTCAAAGCCATCGAAATCAATGGAAAGTCTCCCATTGGCTTCAGTGGGTTTTGAAATGGGCCCTGACAGCAAATTTTCACTGCCTGTAGGACCCATTTTAAACAAAGCACTTGAGCATATTATATTTAAGGACATGCTTAACTCAGCTTGACTTGAATATGGTTACTCTCACAATTCAAGTTAAGCGTGTGCTTAAGTGCGTTTTTGAATGGAGAGCCTTAGAGTTGATATAATTTGGTCCTGTTCAGAACACATGGTGTCCCAGTTGTATTGCTTGGATAATTTGTGGCTTGGCACTGCTCTCCCTGAGGAGTAAATGATAAGAAGTGGCAAGGCACATCATGGTGAGGGTGCACTTTTAAATTCATGCAGATAAGGATGAAGATGGTGTTAGTCTTGGAACTGACTTTAACTGATGCAGGATATGGGCCTCAGGTTAAATTAATTGAGGCAAAGACCTTGGGGTAAAATTTCAAAAGTGCCTAAATCCCATATTTTTAAAAAATGGCTTAGGTCCTTAAATCTCACAGAAAGTCAATGGGACTTTGGCTCATAAGTCACTTATGCCCACATCCTCAATATGGTATCTAGGCTTTTGGGAAGGTTTTACCCCTTGTCTTTTCCTGAGTATTGCAGAGCACAAAGCAGCAATCATCATAATGTTATAAGAAGCAGTAAAACATTCTGGTATACAATATATGATGGTAAAAATACAGTTACTATGGGGCCAAATCCTGACCCCAGATACAGGTATGCAACAAGATAACAATAGGAGAAGTAAGCATGCACCAATGGGAACATGTGACCCAAAGTATTTAAAAAGTAAGCTTCGAGGAAAGACGACAGCAATGAATATATTGTCAGAGAGGTCCTCAGGTGACAGTCATTGAACTGGCTACTTATTTGTTCTTCTCTGGCAGATGAGCATAGGGATAGTTCATGGGCCATTGTACATGGGAACACCTGACATCTTCCAGAAAACTGAATGCCCAGAAAGATGTTTCTCTCTTTCTTCCAAAGGACTAAAATGAATGAAATCTGTGAGGACCAAAATAGCCTAGAAAGCTTTCCCCTGAATAAAGAAACACCAAAATCCCTGGTGTTTCTCCTACTGATGTTTCCTGGTTTACATCTGTTTTGTTAAGGCTTCCCAGGCTTAGTCCAAGGGAGCAGTTATTCATAATTCATAAGTGAGATGAGAAAGCTGAGATTACTCCACTTGCTGTGGTAGATTATGCTTCTCTCTTACAGCTCAGCTTGGACTTGGAAGAAATATGAAGGGAGCAGGGCCCTATGACCAACATTCTCACTAGGTATGAAACCAGAGAGATATGAAAGCCCTCATGGAGACAGTGATGAGCTCCAGTAATGGACTAAGACCCCTTTGGGCTTGGTTCCCAAACAGTTTCTGTTTCAAGTGGAGTTTGCTCTTTGAGGTCTCACTGTTCCTCCCCGGTGACTGCTCCGGCTAGCAGGTCTGTCTCCGCAACACAGCAAGCAGAGCCTTCCCTCCTCCCTGGCCAGTTAGCCCCAAACTGAGCCAGGCTCTCTCCTTTTATTCCCCCTCCAGGTGTAGCAGTGTGGGGCTAGCGGGGCCCAAAAGCTCTCCTTAACCCCTTCTCTGTGCTGCGGGGACCTCACTGTCCTTCATATTATTCCTGACCAGATATTTGTTGCATAAACGTTCTGGGGTGGATTTGGTAGGTAGATATTCTCTGTCTTTGTTCTAACCTCTTCCATAGCTAAATTCAATTTGAAGGGAAAAGAGGAAGCTGCATCTCCTTGCAATTCTGGCTGGTTATCACAATGCCCCATTAGATACTGAAGCTTAGCATGCAAAAAGTAATGATGCATATCAGATATGATAACAGTGGAAACAGAGCCTCCCAGAGCAGCTCAGAGTGGACCTGCATGGGATTGAACTTGGCCCTCTCCAATTATTGAAGCCGTACTGTAGATTTCAAATTTTCAGCAGTCTTACGAACGGTGGTACGGTTTTCAGCAATATGTCATCATTAACAATATGTCTGCTTTCTTTTTTAAGCAATATGCCATCATTAATTCTGAGCTGCTATATTCCTCAAGACAGTCAGCTCAAATCCAAGCTTAATGAGGTTGAGAAACATAAAGTTAGCTAACTGCATATGGGGGAAATGAAAATGCAAAAAAATGTGGTTTCTCTCTCGTGTCTAGTGGTGATAGAGGAACTGGCTCTGAAAAAAAAATCGACTCTCTGGCCTCTCCCCCTTTCTTTCCACCCACTTATAGAACTAAAGCTGACCAGAGACATCATTTTTTAAATTCCTTTTTCAATGAAGCTGGTAACACACTGTGACACCCAGTATGACGAGGGCACTCAACCTTCAAAGGAGGCATTGTACAATGGATGGGTAGATTAAACATGTGCCATAGCCTGTGGGCTCCACAGCTGCACGCAAGAAGAAAGTGGTGGTATTTCAAGATATTCCAATCAATTAATGTTTCTATTTATGGAAAATAGTAATGGAGGCTGGCATATCTGCAAACAAAAATCCACCGGTTTTTAGGTGGACAAATAATAGTTTACGGTCTTCAAGAGCAGGAACCAGGAATTTCTGTGTGTTTGCGGCACATCACCTAGAGTATGTGAGCCCTGTTAGGGGGCTTATTCCTTCACCCACTTACTTCCCTGGTCCTTCTCGCATGAACAGAGAGCAACAATACCCGAAGTCCAAAGGTGCAAACAATTCAATGTTTATTGGGGTAAACTTCCAGCAAGCATGATTCCAGTTTCCTTCCTTAGTGTCCCCCTTCCCAGCTCTGACACCACAGAGCCTTACGCCTGTGTCCCTGTTCCCATTCCTGCCCTTAGCTAAACATGATTCCAATTCCCCCCACCCCATTCCCTGTTCCCATTCCCCCCCCCCCCATACACACACTTCCTGATTGACTGCAGACTATATAGAAAAACTTGAGTTCTGCTTAGCTGTTCCTTAACCAATCATTTTCCTGAAATTTAACTAACCAATCCTAACATATTGTAACATGATTATGTAACCAGTTATATCCCACCACCTTAATTAGTTTACACCCAGCAAAATTAATTATACAGCAGACAGAAACAACCACAGGACCAGACAGAGATTATACAGACAAACAATAGCAAAGTGGGAACTATAATGACAAAACAATACCGAAGTGAGGATTTCACATCCCAGCTATTGATAAGTGAGTTCTTGCCAGACAGGATGCTATCAAACTAAGTTTCCTTTTACATCTTCTAGGCTCTTCCCTTTTTCTGGAGGGGATAGGCATTATCAGGACATGATTGTATTCCTAACAGCCCAATAGCACCTTATTTCAGTGTGACTAGTTTGGGATGTGAGGATGTGACCGTTCGCTTCCCAGCTTATGGCTGCCTCTGTTGCTTAGCCAAAGGCCTTAGCCTAAGAACAGGGCCTCAGACTGTCACAGTAAGAGAAGGACCTTACACTGGCAGACAGTGATTTTGATTCTTTCTTTTATACCTCTAACTAGCCAAGTGATAAGAATACACCTAAATTCTTAAAGTACAGGCCTTTGCAGACAGGCCTGAATATCTATATCCTAACAAGCCCTAACGTAAAACAAATAGTAATAACGCTAATAAACAATGGTTGTGCATATATACCAAAGTCAAGTCCAACTCCAGTCAAAGAAAGAAAAACTGTATCAATGAAATATAATGGGACAAATTCACACTGGCGTTAAACTGAACTGAAATAATTGAAATCTCAAAACTCAATCTGTTGAGTTTAACAAAAGACAATGTTAAGGGGAGTCTCGATCGTAGTCTGTAAGTGCCTGCCTGGGGAACAAATAAATGATGATAAAAGGTTCTTCAGTGTAGCAGACAAAGGTATAACAAGATCCAATGGTTGGAAGTTGAAGCTTCACAGATTCAGACTAGAAATAACGTGCAAATTAACAGTGACGGTAATTAACCATTGGAACAATTTACCAAGGGTTGTGGTGGATTCTTCATCACTGGCAAATTTTAAATCAAATTGGATTGTTTTTAAAGCTATGCTCTAGTTCAAACAGGAATTAATTCAGGGAAGTTCTGTGGCCTTTGTTACAAAGGAGGTCAGACTACAAGGGGATGGGGGGAGTATCAGATATGCATCCAAACTCTTAGGTGCTTATCTGAGACAAATGTAATGCCAAGCTTTCAGGTTCACCAGTCACTAGCACTTTAGTAATGGTGCACAAAGAGGATTCTAACTGGTTGTGAATGACACATATCTTTATCCCATCTTTGTACAACTTGATGTGTCTTCTTCCCCAAGTCCCCTGGGGCCTAGTATGGGTTGAGATTTTTCCTTTCTTGCTCCTCCATGGATTGGGGGCAAAACAATGATTTTCTCGTGCTTTCCACAGCAATCCAGTGAGGGTAATGCTGTCCCAGGCCAGGAATCTTGAATCTTCTTCCAGCCGTGGATGAGAGGAACTGGAGTACCTGAACAGTGGTGGAGCAATGGAACGTCCTAATTCCAACCAGTGCAACTATGAATAGTGGGATGAATGGAACAATATATACTTGTTCATCCAAATTTCAGTTGAGGGCAGTCACCAAAATTGAAATGAACAAATCTTGGTAGTATTCTCAGTAGTCCTGAAGTTCATTATCTGATGCCCTTATCCGTACATGATGGGGGGGTGTATGTGTTTTGCTTGCTTGCTTCACATCAGTTGTGGAATTTTGGTGAGTTCTAATTCATATATGATTCCCTGACACCCTCCCAACTCAGAGCCACCTGGGCTAATCAGTGCTGTTCAAATCTCAGTCCAAGCCATTCAGCTGCTGATGTTTCATCTTTAATAAATAACTGGACAAAAATACTGCAGTCCAGAGAGGCAGCTGTAATTACAAATGTATTCAAAAAGCTAGATATGCATACAAATTTTGGATTAAGTTTGGGGAATTTTAAGCTGAGAAAGCTTTACATTATCTATCTGGTATAAGAACTTAATGATGTTTGCCTCTAAGGTTGTAAATTTGACTTGCAAAAGGGATGCATGCAGGTGCAGAAAAAGTAGAGGACAATGTTTTCTTACATGTCACCCAGAGCACCTGCAGAAAGTGACCTAGCGTGGTTTGGAATTTGCCTATATAAAAAATTCAAATCAGGCTCAGCACAAAGTGTGCTAGAACTGAAGAATGAGGATTATCCAGCACAGAGGAGGGGAAACTCACTGAGCCTTCATTATAAATTAAATTGTCTATACAAAAAGAGAGAAAGTATTCCACAACCTTGCAAGAAGCCAAAAATATGCCAGCATTGCTTCAAACAGTGATATCTTGTGGGAATTGTTTCATTAGCAAAGAGTGAAGCTGAATGCAGGTTAAGTTGAACAAGTGCAACTTCATTAAATCCCATGCACTGCACTGCCCCTGTGGTTGTGTAACTTCCAGCATCACTTGGCACATTCCCTGTTTTTCTTGGTGTCCCATCAATAACAGCCCCTCCAGAGGACTTGGCCTTCTGACTCCAGTTCCATAAGAACATAAGAATGGCTATACTGCGTCAGACCAAAGGTCCCTCCAGCCCAGTATCCTGTCTACCGACAGTGGCCAATGCCAGGTGCCTCAGAGGGAGTGAACCTAACAGGTAATGATCAAGTGATCTCTCTCCTGCCATCCATCTCCACCCTCTGACAAACAGAGCCTAGGGACACCATTCCTTACCCATCCTGGCTAATAGCCATTGATGGACTTAACCTCCATGAATTTATCCAGTTCTCTTTTAAACCCTGTTATAGTCCTAGCCTTCACAACCTCCTCAGGCAAAGAGTTCCACAGGTTAACTGTGTGTTGAGTGAAGAAGAACTTCCTTTTATTTGTTTTAAACCTGCTTCCCATTAATTTCAATTGGTGACCCCTAGTACTTATATTATGGGAAGAAGTAAATAACTTTTCCTTATTCACTTTCTTCACACAACTCATGATTTTATATACCTCTATCATATCCCCCCTTAATGCTCTCTTTTCCAAGTTGAAAAGTCCTGGCCTCTTTAATCTCTCCTCATATGGGCCCTGTTCCAAACCCCTCATCATTTTAGTTGCCCTTTTCTGAACCTTTTCTAATGCCAGTATATCTTTTTTGAGATGAGGGGACCACATCTGTATGCAGTATTCAAGATGTGGGCATACCATGCATTTAAGGGCAATAAGATATTATCCGTCTTATTCTCTATCCCTTTTTTAATGATTCCTAACATCCCGTTTGTTTTTTTTTTGACTGTCTCTGCACACTGCGTGGACGTCTTCAGAGAACTATCCATGATGACTCCAAGATCTTTCTCCTGATTAGTTGTAGCTAAATTAGCCCCCATCATATTGTATGTGTAGTTGGGGTTATTTTTTCCAATGTGCATTACTTTACATTTATCCACATTAAATTTCATTTGCCATTTTGTTGCCCAATCACTTAGTTTTGTGAGATCTTTTTGAAGTTCTTCACAATCTGCTTTGGTCTTAACTGTCTTGGGCAGTTTAGTATCATCTGCAAACTTTGCCACCTCACTGTTCACCCCTTTCTCCAGATCATTTATGAATAAGTTGAATAGGATTGGTCCTAGCACTGACCTTTGGGGAACACCACTAGTTACCCCGTTCCATTCTGAAAATTTACTATTTATTCCTACCCTTTGTTCCCTGTCTTTTAACCATCTCAATCAGTGAAAGGATCTTCCCTCTTATCCCATGACAACTTAATTTACGTAAGAGCCTTTGGTGAGGGACCTTGTCAAAGGCTGTCTGGAAATCTAAGTACACTATGTCCACTGGATCCCCCTTGTCCAATGTTTGTTGATCCCTCAAAGAACTCTAATAGATTAGTAAGACATGATTTCCCTTTACAGAAACCATGTTGACTTTTGCGCAACAATTTATATTCTTCTATGTGTCTGACAATTTTATTCTTTACTATTGTTTCAACTAATTTGCCTGGTATTGATGTTAGACTTACCGGTCTGTAATTGCCAGGATCACCTCTAGAGCCCTTCTTAAATATTGGTGTTTACATTAGCTCTCTTCCAGTCATTGGGTACAGTAGCTGATTTGAAGGACAGGTTACAAACCATAGTTAATAGTTCCGCAATTTCACATTTGAGTTCTTTCAAAACTCTTGGGTGAATGCTATCTGGTCCTGGTGACTTGCTACTGTTAAGTTTCTCAATTAATTCCAAAACCTCCTCTAGTGACACTTCAATCTGTGACAATTCCTCAGATTTGTCACCTACAAAAGACGGCTCAGGTTTGGGAATCTCCCTAACATCCTCAGCCATGAAGACTGAAGCAAAGAATTCATTTAGTTTCTCTGTGATGACTTTATCGTCTTTAAGTGCTCCTTGTGTATCTTGATCGTCCAGGGGCCTCACTGATTGTTTAGCAGGCTTCCTGCTTCTGATGTACTTAAAAAACATTTTGTTATTACCTTTTGAGGTTTTGGCTAGCTGTTTTTCAAACTCCTTTTTGGCTTTTCTTATTACATTTTTACACTTAATTTGGCAGTGTTTGTGCTCCTTTCTATTTACCTCACTAGGATTTGACTTCCACTTTTTAAAAGATACCTTTTTATCTCTCACTGTTTCTTTTACATGGTTGTTAAGCCACGGTGGCTCTCTTTTACTGTGTTTTTTAATTTGGGGTATACATTTAAGTTGAGCCTCTATTATAGTGTCTTGGAAAAGTGTCCATGCAGCTTTCAGGGGTTTCACTCTAGTCACTGTACCTTTTAATTTCCGTTTAACTAACCTCCTCATTTTTGCATAGTTCCCCTTTCTGAAATTAAATGCCACAGTGTTGGGCTGCTGAGGTGTTCTTCTCACCACAGGAATGTTAAATGTTATTATATTATGGTCACTATTTCCAAGCAGTCCTGTTATAGTTACCTCTTGGACCAGATCTTGTGCTCCACTCAGGACTAGATCGAGAGTTGCCTCTCCCCTTGTGGGTTCCTGTACCAGCTGCTCCAAGAAGTAGTTGTTTAAAGTGTAGAGAAATTTTGTCTCTGCATTTCATCCTGAGGTGACATGTACCCAGTCAATATGGGGATAATTGAAATCTCCCACTATTATTGAGTTCTTTATTTTGATAGCCCCTCTAATCTCCCTTAGCATTTCATCGTCACTATCACTGTCCTGGTCAGGTGGTCGATAATAGATCCCTACTGTTATATTCTTATTAGAGCGTGGAATTACTGTCCATAGAGATTCTATGGAACATGTGGATTCATTTAAGATTTTTATTTCATTTGAGTCTACATTTTCTTTCACATATAGTGCCACTCCCTGCCCCCCCAGCATGACCTGTCCTGCCCTTCCGATATATTTGGTACCCCAGAATGATTGTGTCCCATTGATTGTCCTCACTCCACCAGGTTTCTGTGATGCCTATTATATCAATATCCTCCTTTAACACGAGGCACTCTAGTTCACCCATCTTATTATTTAGACTTCTAGCATTTGTGTACAAGCACTTTAATAATTTGTCACTGTTTATTTGTCTGCCCTTTTCTGATGTGTCAGTTTCTTTATGTGAATGTTTCTCGTCTGATCCGGCCCACACTTTATCCTCTTCCATCCTCTCCTCCTGACTAAAACCTAGAGAATCTCTATCAATAGACTCTCCTCTAAGAGAAGTCTCCGTCCGATCCACGTGTGCCTCTGCAGCAATCGGCTTCCCCCCCTCATCTCTCAGTTTAAAAATTGCTCTGCAACCTTTTTAATGTGAAGTGCCAGCAGCCTGGATCCACTTTGGTTTAGGTGGAGCCCATCCTTCCTGTATAGGCTCCCCCTAACCCAAAAGTTTCCCCAGTTCCTAAGAAATCTAAACCCCTCCTCTCTACACCATCGTCTCATCCACGCATGGAGACTCTGAAGCTCTGCCTGCCCACCTGGCCCTGCGCGTGGAACTGGTACCATTTCTGAGAATGCCACCACAGAGGTCCTGGATTTCAGTCTCTTTCCTAGCAGCCTAAATTTGGCCTCCAGGACGTCTCTCCTACGCTTCCCTATGTCATTGGTACCTACATGTACCACGACCACCGGCTCCTCCCCAGCACTACACAGAAGTCTATCTAGATGCCTCGAGAGATCTGCAACCTTCACACCAGGCAGGCAACTCACCATACGGGTCCACTGAAGATGATACATTTTCCCTGTTATACAAACATTTTAATACAAACATTAAACACAAATAATTGGTGCCCAGACATCCACTCCATGTCCCTTTGGCTAGAGGTTGATATCATAGCAGAGTTGGAGTCTTGTCTTTACCACATACTCAGCTGGTTACATAGTCTTTCAAATAGTGTGGTCTCCTCAACAGGCAACCCCACCGGGAGTGACCTATCTCTGTCTCCCTGTCACCTTTCCCCGAGTCTAGTGAACTGTCTCAGTGGAGTCTACTCCCTCCCTGTGGGGTTGGTCCCTGGGTGGTTCTCTGTCTCTGTTCTGTGATGATCTCTCTGTTCCCCAAAAAGGATCTGTTGTGCTTACCACCCACCACCACAAACTTCAGTTGATACCATCTGTTATTTTTTGGGATAGTTATTAGGAGGGCACGTTTTGTTGCAGGCTGCCTTATACTCTCATTGTATATTATCAGATTGTTCCTGCTGTTTGTAACGAGTATATCTGAGTCTAATTCACCCCAAGGAATCACATTGCAGCTAGATAGCTGGGCCTCTTGGAATCACATCGAGTGTTTCCATTTTAACTTTGGGGCCTGCATGGAGGTTGGCATTGTCCTTGTTGCTTTCCTGTCCTGACAGCCTGAACCTGATATGTTCTTGAACTCAAGGAGAGAGTCAGGATGTGGGAGGGAGTACAAGGAAACAATACAGGTCAACATGATCAAAAATGGTCACAGCACACCAATCAACCATATTCAAGCTTTTTTATAAGCATCACAACAAAGGAGAGTTTTGAGGAGGATAATGAGTAGGTTTAATGAATGTTTATGTGAGGCTCCTCCCATGCATGAGGGGCAGCATGGGAGAATGCAAGAACATGCTTGTTTGAAAATTTAACAAGTAGATGATGGAAGTTGGCATTATGAGCCAATCAGAGTTGGGAGTTGACCTCTCAACAGTTGAGATTGATAGGCAGAGCGGAGATAGGGCACAGAGGGCCTTGAAAGTGAACTTGACCTCATAACTTGACCTTTATATTCCCCCACAAAGTGAGCTAGGTTTTCTGTTGGAGAAGAAATTAGTACTGGGGAGTCTGGGTACATTCTTAGTTTATCTTGTTTTATTTCACTATGTACCCCAGTCCTGGAACAGAGGTGGTCACAAACAGTACATAGTCAATATCCTATTCCCTTAATCTCAATCTAAACACCAGTGTCTGGTTTTGAAGGAGCCTCAAGATTTGACTTTAGTTAGAGAGATTAAGGCAGAACACAAACTCTCTTGCTGCTTGACCCAGCTCACCCAAAAAGAAGACATATCACAAAACTAAACAACAGGCATTTTTTTGAGGAACATAAAAACATAAGAACGGCCATACTGGGCAAAGATCCCTCTAGCCCAGTGTCCTGTCTTCCAGTAGTGGCCAATGCCAGGTACCCCAGAGGGAATGAACAGAACAGGGAATCATCAAGTGATCCATCCCCTGTTGCCCATTCCCAGCTTCTGGCGAACAGAGGCTAGGGACACCATCCCTGCCCATCCTGGCTAATAGCGATTGATGGACCTATCCTCCATGAATTTATCTAGTTATTTTTTTTAACCCTGTTAAAGTCTTGGCCTTCACAACATCCTCTGCCAAGGAGTTCCACAGATTGACTGTGCGTTGTGTGAAATAATACTTCCCTTTGTTTGTTTTAAACTATACACTGTTCACTGAAAACTGTACCCTGTTCATACATGTAAAAAGAATGTAAGACTGTGTAACAGTACTACCTGGTAACTCCTGCCCTAACAGTACCGTTAGCCCTGGGAAGTTACCTTCCTTTTCCTCTCACAGGGGCCATGTAAGCAGGAGGAATGGAAGCTCCCTAAAAGTGGGGGGCCACCAGCCTCTGAACCATGTTCCTGCCCCCCATACCTCCCACCCATGTTCCTACTCCTCTTCCCCTGCAAGACCCCGCCCCCTGCTTGCTCCACTCCTCCCCTCCCCTGACTCTCCCTTACAGCCAGTAAAAAGTGGGAGGGCATAACCCTCCCACTTTTAAAAGTGATGGGGATATGGCCCCCTGGCCCCTGCATTCTGGCGCCCCTGCGTGCAAGTATTTGTGTAGCTTCCTCGCTCATTGTTTTCCTGAGCATATCTCAAGCACTGGGGATCTGGATTTAGGTCTCCCAGAAAGTACATCCTACCCTTTGGAATCAAGATAATTTTGGGGTGTTTGTGATGCAACTGGAGCTGAAAAAATGAAGGTGCAAATGCACCATCAAAAGTGAGGCAGCCCATGATAAAATGTGGTCCTTAATGCTTTGCACATTGAAGCCAAAAATTCTAGCAGTGAAATGACTGTCAAAATGACTCCTTTTTTCTGCATGATCAGCAATTTTTAGATCTGAACATATCTCTTGTGCTTTGTCTTCAGGATTCATGTTTCTACACATTTTATTTGTTGTTTCCACAATGGCTTTACAGTTTGCCATTAAAGAGAATGACTTTTTCTTAAAGCAGCTTACAAAGAGTCTGGCATAAAAATACTATAATGAAAACACAAAGAGAAAAAACCCAAGGTTTAGTTAACATGAAGGAGGACAACAAAACAGAAACAGCTTTGTTTACAAAAGCATTTTTAGCATGATTACAAAGCAGGGATGTCAGTGTCAAAAAGAGTGATCACAAATCTGATTCTTGCTTCTTTTTCCTCTGCAGAAATCTAGTTACAGATTTTTTCTTTATTGTCTGTGTTGTTCAAATTAAGGTAAGTCATCCATAAAGTCTCATGTATAATTCATGCAAAGGTTCAGTGTGCTGTGTATTTGCCCTACTTCAGTAAAAAAATCACATTATTATAATTTGACTTTCGATATAGAGTGTTTATTTATTTACAATTTTAATTAGACTCATAATTATGTCTCATGATCACTAAAGTCAATAGCAGCGGCAGAGATGGACAAAAACAATTAGATTGGGATTTCTTTTTTTTAAGTTCAAAAGTTTATTTTTTCTTTTTTAAGAAGATCAAAGGAATAGTGGGGGGAGAGAGGGGAAGATACATTCATCTAATAAAGACATAATAAATTAAAATTAATCAAGTGATAAAAGATACGTGGCCAGATATTAATGAGAATTTATGGCAATATATGGTATGTTTATGATCTCACTTACACTGGGGCAAATCAATAGTAGCTTCATGGAATCAATGTAGTTACAGCAGTGTAAATCTTGTGTAAGCCAGAAGAGTATCAAGCCTGGAGATTTCATAAATGGGAATGTAAGCCTTGACTCAGCATCCAGTTCCTATTCCGTGAAGCACTTAAGCACATGCTTAATTTAAAGTCCTTGCTTAAGTGTATTGCGGAAGTGAGGCATAAGTAGTTAGATAGACTCTTTCAACCGTGTGAAATTCAAATTGTTTTGTGTGTGTGTGTGTGTGTGTACATGAGATATTTTCAGTAAGAAAAGCCCTGAATGCAATTCATGGACCATATTGTTTGCTTTCTGTGACTCACAGTTGTGATATAATCACACATCCCAAAAGTTGAATGCAGTTTAGTACAAAAAAATGGATTGTCCAAAAATTTGCACCCAACACTCATTATCCATTATTTGCCTTTTGTTATTCCCCTGTTTCATAACCATCATTTCCCCAATCAGGAAACAGTACCATACTATGTACCTTTGGCAACCAGACATGCAACACAAATAGTGAGTAGCTGAAGCCAGCAGCCCACAAGATTAATATTATTTATTCAGACTATTGGTTGAATTTTTATGAACAATGACTTCACAAGAAGAAAAAGAAGACAGGTTCGTAAATGATTTGCCGAATGAAAAGGGGGCTAAGATTATATCAGATATTATTAATGAATAGTTCTACCAGCCCTAATCATTCTACGCATTTTGCAGAGGTTGGCACAAGAAGGTTAGGCTGAGCTGTAGATCATTATTATTAATAATAATAATAATATAATTTGGTAGCCCCATCAGAATTGGAACCCTGTGTGCTAGGTTCCGTACAAAAGCAACTAATAAAGATTTTCTCCCATTTTGTTAAAGGACCCTTCACTGCTTATTTAAGTGGTGCACTCTGGCCGCAATAGAAGGTCTCCATAGAGACATTGGTGGGAGAGGTGATGATTTGGCTTTCTCATATAATGGCATCTTCCACTGGTTTCTCATATAATGGCATCTTCCACTGTTTTTTCACCTCATAATCTCCACTCCCTAGCCACTTGTGCAGTGTGGATTCTGGAGGGTGACACATTTTTGTTTTACCCAATGCACAGAAGTTTTGGGTTTTTTTCTTCTGATTTCCGCTGTACTGATTTACCTGTGTAGGCCCCCTTTACTCAAGGGGCCTCTGACCTTTATTGGGTGGGTTGCCGTTGGGATGATCCTGTGTGCTACAATCCTGCCTCGAAGACTACAACTCCCATGATGTCCTAGGGAAGGGAGAGTCTTCTTCTCCCAGGGAATGCAGGAGGTGAATGCAGAGGGCTCCATTTTGGGGAGAACTGAGCTTGCTTGTGTGAAGCTCTGTCCATATCAGGAGCTGCTGCTAACAGCTGCTAGGAAGCCAGATGCTGCTGCTGAGAGCTGGCTGGGGCTTTGATCGAGCAAGGAGTCTTGTAGGTGGTTGGTGGCTTCACTGGAGCCAGGGCGTTGATTGTTGCTGTGCCTAGAGCTGACTGAACTGGGCCTGCAGCGAAGGCAGGGTGAGTAACCACCACCCTTGTTTGGGAAAGTACTTGCAAGGGAAGGGGGACAGGAAAGAGACTTTAAGAGGTTGTCTGAGTCTGAGAAGAGGAAGAGTGGCCTTCTCATCAAATCAGAAACCAGGGTTGCTGACATCTGGTTAATGCAACTTCCATCTTCAGAGGGGTTGTGCAGATTGTTGCCTTGGTTGGACTGATTCACTGGACCAACAGAGTTCTGTCTCCAGCTTCAAGATCTCCAAGCGCACCACGCAAGCTAGTGTTTAGAACTCTGGAATCCAATGGAGTGCACACTCCAGGGTAGGGTACATGGTGGCAGTGTAAATGCAAGTTAGATATGCTTCATTTACTACTGTAAACTGTATTTCTTAATTGATTTGTTGAACTGCCCCCTGCTGATTTAAATTTGTGGTGACCTTTAATCTCAGGCTGTTATAACATTTTTTTAAAAATGTTAAGTAAAGGTATGTTAACTCTGATCTAAGTGTATATTGTGTGTATATTGTTTATAATTAGTATTTAGGAGTGAAGGACATAAATCCACACGGTGTAGAGGTCAAGCGTAGGAGTTTATTACGTACAGCACTGATGGAGTGTCACCTTGCTTATTAGGCTCAGAGACACTGTCAATCAGTTGATTACAATGGAATATATGGATTTTCCATGGGCAGGGAAAGTGACGGGGTAGGCAATCCTGCACCCCCGGATAGGTCTAGCTGCAAGACGTGATAGCACAGTAGTCAATGGTCAAAAGGTTACATAATGTCTCCGGCCCTGGTTTAAATGTTAACAAATTAACATTTAGCATTTAATTAGTACTTTAATAAATGTATTAGTATAGAATATATGTTGGATTCAATTTGGGGTCCATAGGAATGAAGTAGCTCCTTTGATTGTCCAACAGATACATATCTAGGGGTAAAAGCAAAGAAATAGTGAAAGTATATGGCAATAAAGATTGTCTTTCAAGTTGCTTATTTGTGATTTAAGGCAGGCTTTGGTTCCTGGGAAAGGGAGGTGGGAGGAGGCCATATCTTATACTGACATGCTAGAACCTTTCATAAACTCAAGGTTGGATGTGTGGGAAGAACATCTCCCTACAGAATAAACTAACACAACAGAAACAGGGCTTCTTTGTTCTATTTGCAACTTTAAATAAGACACAATTATTGCCCCCAACATCTGGCGTTCTGCTGACCAGGCATATCTTAGCAAAAGCAAGGTTATCTTTGTTTATTCTGCTTTCTCTTAGCTATTGCTAGGCCTCTGATATCTTGACCAAACTCTGGACTTTTGGCCTATACACAAATCCAGTACACCAGGTTATTACATCAGCAATGGATTTTAACCCTTTAAGGAGTTAGACCCATTGCACAGATTAGCTAAGGTTTATTCCTGGAGGCTCCCATGCCATGCCATTGAGTGTGTACAGGGCACAGCCGGGTAGAGGTATGCCAATTTTAATTTCCAAGTAAAAGGACTGCAGCAAAGTGGTGGATAGAGGATTCCCATCTGTCCAACATCACCACTGGAATACTCAGGATCTCCTTTCCTGTCAACAACATCAGGCACCCAGGCAAACAGGTGAGCATTGCCTGCTCCCAAGTAACCCTGGGAGGAAAGCGAGGGGGTTACACCTGGAAGAGCATGCTATCATGTGCTCGGTGTAAATGTGAGTGGAGACTGTGGTGTTAAATATACCCTTAGACTGAAAGGGAACCCACTGGAGTCACATTAGAGTTGAACTGGTATGACAGAGCGGTAAATCAGGCTCCCAGTGTCCAGTCTAATATTCATTGACACTTTTACACACTGGTGTAATCTCTAACATAGGAAATACATTTTTCATTACATGTCCTTTCCCTTTCACATGTGTTTTCAGTCTGTCCTTTCTCACAGGTGGATTTATTATGGGTAGGAGATCCCAGACTGACCGTCTTGCAGGTAGAGGTGAATGAAAAGGGGAATTTCCATCCCCCGGGAAATTCCAAAATGTCAACATTTGTTTTCAGCCCAAATTGGAAAGTGAAATTTTTTGATTGTTCTGTGAAATGGAGAGTCCAGGAAAATTTGATTTAGAAATGAAGAAACATTTAGTTTTGTCATTTTCAGTCAAAATAAAATACTGAGTTGGCTAAAATCAAAATGTTTCATTGTGATTTGTTGAGCTGATCTGAAGCTCCATTTCAAGTCAGTTCAATATTAAACTAGATTTTCCCATTGTTGGGCATTGCCTCACAGAAGATATATTTTGGGAACCTTATGCCGACACTCTCCCCATGACTGGACTACAGCCCCCAGTATATTCAGACTCATGTGAGGCCAATGATGCACCATGTGTATTGGTCAGATGGGATTCCATATTGCATTATAGGAGATGTAGTTTTTCAGGGACCCTGGCCCATAGGAGCGAATAGGGGCCCAAACAGCAATTCCCATAAGGCAATGAATTGATAGGGAAATAAAGTTTAATGTTTTGTTGAACTGATTCAACACAAAAATAAATTCCGGTCAGTTCAACAAAATGAAGCATTCCAATTTGTCTCAAACGGACCCAAAACAAAATGTTTCATTTACAGTTTCCTGAGGAATTTTTTTTTCAGCAACATCAAAAAGTTGCATTTCACAGAAACTGTATTTCCACTGAAAAAATCATTCCAACACAAGATTCCCAGTCAGTTGTACTTCCAGGCTGTTTATTCACTACATAGAGTTTGCAAAACTGGGCCATATAGTAAAATAAACAGCATTCACCTGCCCCTGTAGTGTCAATATCCATTTTCCATCTTCATTCTGCAGTGGTGGGACATCCTCCCCACCACAGACCTGGAACTATCATGCTGTGCACATAGCTAACCTATGTAACCACACAGTCTTATTAACATTACCTTTGACCTCCCTCCTTCCCCTTCCCTCTGACTGTTTGTTATTCACCTTGTGCCTTCATAGAATCATAGGATCATAGAATATCAGGGTTGAAAGGGACCTCAGGAGGTCATCTAGTCCAAACCCCTGCTCAAAGCAGGACCAATCCCCAACTAGATTGTCCTTGTCCTAGATTGTAAGCTTTTAGGGCTGGTATCATGTCTTCTCGTCGTCTCAGTGGAGCTGCCCTAGCATAAATGGTGCAATGGAATGGTGATTCAGGCACCTGAAGAGGATGAGTGTTGCTAAACAATTTACACTGATGTATCCCCTTCTACCTAGTTAACTTTGTTTTAAGGCTGGAGCCTGAACAATTTTTCTATTCATTTGCACGCTACTAATATAGCGATTCACGCATCATAGAATTCAAATGATCTTCATTCACATTTGAAGCCGAAATGCAGTTTTATGTGCAAATGTTTCTGTACTTAACACAGCTCATTCATCATCTCTATCAATGTATTTCTTCCAGGTAAGCCCTAACAATTTAAATAGGATGTGTTCATTTCTTGTCGTTTTAGAGGACTCACTCCTACTTCCATTGAGTCTCAGTCTAGGGAGCAGGATCAGACCCCATATTAGAAATTTTAGTCATTATTTAAGCATCTAGGGGTCTGATCCAAGTCCCACAGAAAGCAGTGGGAGTCTCTCTATTAACTTAAATGGGTTTTCGGATCAGACTCCTAGAGTTCAAGCCTGAACAGCCACAGAAGTCGATTAGAGTTGAGGGTGCTGAGATATCAGGCATTCAGATACCACAGTGCTGAATGTGGGATAATACCTGAACAAAACAGAATAGCACCACGCAGGAGGAACACAGCACCATACAAGCTGAAGGCCTTATTTAAACCACACAGGTTAAATGGAATATTTCATAAACATCCTTCCCTGATTCTTATTACCAATGGAAAATGTCTAAGGAGCTAGAAAAAGCTGTGTAGGGTCATGACTTCCATGCTCTTTAATTAAAATTATGCTGTATTGGGATAGTGAGAACAAGGAACTTTGTGTTTATTTCAAGCACCAAATAATTTAGGGTCATTGAAGCTTTGTTTATACTGGCGTCATTCCTCATGTTTTCCGTATCTCATACTCTTCTAACATGGGTTATGATTGTTTTGTCACAAACCAGTTTACACTCTTTTAATGCTTCAGAACCCACGTGGCTATCAGCTGAACTGGATTCTATTGTGCTTCCTGCTTCATCAACAAAAATTGTCACGTAAGATCCAGCTGAATATCTTTCTTACTGGTGGCGTTCTAAGAGGCCGAAAGAACCAGCTTGTCTGGGGGATGGTGGTTTGCGTCTGCAGCAGCAGCCATTAGGAAAAAAAACAACTTTTGAAGTGAGCGCAGGTTACATCACTGCTACTCACAAAGGGTAAATGTGGAACCCTTAAACAGTGAACTCCAATCACAAGTCAGTGTTTAACATGCTATGTTGGCTATGGTACCACACTAGCTTTTGTTCTCATTTAAGGAAGAATCATGGTTATTGGGCTCAGGGGGACATACTGAGTTTTTACACATGTCCATTGTATGTTGTTTTTTTTACAATCACTTCTCTGAAAGTAATCCCACGCTTTATTATTAGTTAAATGGATTAGTAGGTTGTAGGTACGCACGTGCGTGTGTACACCGGATGCATGCATTTGTAAGGCATGGGGAAAAGACACTCAGAGATAAAACACACAGTAGGAGAGGTCCTTTTCTGGTCTAAATGGGCATAGTTCCATTTCTGGGACACTACTTCTCAAAAATCATTCCAGTTCATGTATATACATTCTTCAATGCTCATGCCTTTTATTTGAGTGTTGGATAATAATACTTAACCCACTTGTTGTTTTACTCCTGTTCCCTTGTTAAATGTGTACGTTCTTATCTGACTTATCTAAAAAGGAAAATACCATCTTGGAAAGAACACGCTCCAGAAAGGAAACTGTCAAAACATGCCTCAACACATCTTGAGCCTAAGGGGCATGCACCTATTGCAATGGTGTTCTGAGGCATCGGTCAGTCACTTGAATTTCTGTAGTGCCTCTCATGTGGCTATTTCAAAGCACTTTACAAATCAGAACAAATCCAGCAGAGGGCAGCTCAAACAAATATGGCTTTCAGGTGCAGGTAGATTCTAGCAGGGATTCAAAGAGACTGATCCTCAGTTGAACAGGACTCTGCACATACTGAAAGGTTACAAGAAGTGAGCGCAAACATCAGGAAGTCTGGAAGTTTGGTGTGAATGCTTGTTGAAGGTTCAGATGATTCTCTCAATCTTCTCCACAGCTTTTGGGCATGCAAAGCTAGGGTGGAAATCCAGTGAGAACAGACTTTCTTGTAAAATACTGGGGACTTCCAGTTATGATGCTCCACAAATAAAAACTTGGGGTCAGCTTGTGACCTCCAGAATCTGATCCATAATAAATCATCATTTCTGCATCTGTGCTTCTGGTCCCAATCGAATCAAAGTGCACAAAGACGAAAAATAATGGAGGCCCAAAGTTATCCTGACTTTCATGAATCTCTGAAAAGGCTCAGCTCAGGCTTGATTTGAGTTTCAGCTGAAAGTTCAGGACAGCTCTTATTTCCTGTGAACTGGCTCACCTATCCCTAAGTGCAGTCATGAAAGCGGTGACACAGAACAATTTCTGATACCCACTTGAGTGCCTAACCTAGAAGGTGTCAGGGAAGGAGGTGACAAAGCTGAAAAGTAGCAAGATCATGCAGGGCCAGGTATATAAGTACAGAAATCTTAATGATGTCTCCTTTGTCTGGGAGCCAGGGAGTTTTTCTCAGTGCTGCCGCAGGGCAGAAAACTCCCATACTCAAAGTTTGCCTAGAATCTTTGTTCTCTCATATGAGTTTCTCGCTCAGGCATGATCTACACTTAAAACTTAGGTCAACGTGTCTGTGGCTCTCAGGGGTGTGAAAAATCCACTGCTATAGGTCTGCCGACCTAACCCCTGGTGTAGACACAGCTAGGTTGATAGACACATACTTCCATAGACATACCTACCGTCTCTTGGGGAGAGGGAGTTCTTACAGCGATGGAAAAAACCCTTCCATTGCTATAATCTGCCGCTGCACTGCAGAGTTAAAGCAGCATAGCTGCAGCGTCTGCAGACATGGCCTCGCTCTGTACAGTACACGGACTCTCCGTGCTCTAGGATCTTTTATCAGCAGCATCAGGCTGACGCACTAGTAAGCAGACTAATAATAAAAAGTGCAGTTACAGTACGTAACTTACAGTCTGTTCAGGCAGTGAACAAGGGGGAAGAAATACATATTCGAGCTGCATCACTATTGGTACCGACTTTATATTTCACCCCAATATACCATTGTAAGCAATACTCTGCCAAATGGAGGGAAGGAGAGAACTGAGAGCTGCTGAAATGCTGTTCTTGCAGAGGGGTGGATAGGATTCAGGAAGCTCCCACACAGAGAAACAATACATAATAACAGCTTTGGGCTAAGATTGCAGTCTTGTCTTATTCTGCACAGCAGGGGAGGGAGGGAGTGTAAGCCCCTGTCTGGTGCAGAGCACAAGCACTCCCTTTGACAAGAGAGGGTGGGAACCGGGCTGCACACACCTCCAGGAGCTGCTGGCCAAATGCAAGAGGGTAAGTAAGCTGCAGTTACTCACTTCCCTCTTGCAGCAAGAAAGGAATTGTGACTGCAAGTTATAATTTCTCCATGGTCATGGCAGTTATGTGCCACCCCTACCTCTGGGCTGAGCTTAGGGCTCAGTGTACCCCCTGTGTAATTAATTACTCTTACGTGTATTACCATAGTGCCTAGGATCCATAGCCATGGACCAGGACCCCCATGGTGCTAGGTGCTGTACAAACACACAGCTGAAAGACAGTCCCTGCTACAAGGAGCTTAATGAGACATTTGGCTATTATCACCCTGATTCCTTTGGCTAGATTCTGCCTAGTCTTTACATGGGTCTTTATTTGATGGGGAGGAGCTTTGCTTTCCTTCCATGGCCCCTTTAAAGGCCTGGCACAATTGCATCCCCTATGTTCAGTATATATCACATAGGTATATGGGACCAGAGCCTTGTATCTTTATGATCTTTGCTTTTCAAGACACTATCATTGTGGAAGGCAGCCAGCATCAAGTTAATGCCTCGAATGAGGGGAAGCGGCACTTCAGAAGGGAAAAATGAATTCCGTGTTACGATATGCAGATGTATTGGAAGAAGCTGTTTGGAGTCAGACACCAGGAAAAAAAATAAAACCAAACGCCACATGCCTATGTGGGGAAGCATTTGCTAATGCAGTCATTAGGATTTACTCCAAAGCACCTTTAAGTCATCTTACAGAAAACAGCAGGGCTGAAAAATCAGATAGAAATAATATAAAATAAACATGTTTTAGCAAAAGGACAAATGATCTCATTTGAAAACTGCACAGGATCTTCCTACCTGCTGGGCTTAATTTCAAAATCCAGTGCTATCATTAGGAAAATAACAAGAAAAAGCTATTTGGTCTCACTTTGCGTTCATTTCATCTACAATTGCAAAAGAAAGAAGTGGTAGGGTGGGGGGTATACAGCACCACTGTGGGTCTGTCTCTGAGGGCCATTTTGCAGGACCAAGGCCCTTGTTTGTCATTTGTTAAACTCTTTTCCTGGCTTTTTCAAACCCTAGAATATACAAGACATGGCATTAGGATTAAGGTGACTTTCATGCAAAAGGAGAATGTGTCTATTACTTGCAACATCCTGGAGATATCCACTCCAAATTCTTGACCAAGACACCGGAGAAAACAAAGAACATACTTCGCTCAACGAATCCTTCTCAGGTTTTAGATGAAACCCACTACATGCTGGGGCAAGACTCTGGGTGTATAAGTAATAATAATAAATACTTTGAATGTGTACAGCACTTTCCAATCATAGGCTTTACAAAGGTCCGTAAATATCATTTTATACCCTTTTGTAGGTAGAATTAATAGTGTAGCCAGCCGTAGAGATTTTTTTCACAAGTCTCATGATATTTACTGTTTTTTATTCAAGCCCCAGCTTATGGAGTCAAATGATCTCACAGAATCTCAGCTTTCAACTGGAAAAAAAAAAGCTTCTGGCCTTCATGGTTCTGAAGGAAAACCTGAAAATATGAACAAAGTATACACAAAAGGCTCAGAAACCAGAAGGTATATTAAAAATAAATGTATTATTTTTTTAAAAAAAACCCTCTTGTTATTTTTACACCAATGCAATGACTTTGGACCCTGCCTTGTAATTTTTGAACATGGAGTTGGCAATACTATCAACAGCACTGGGATGCTACACTCGTGCTGTGCATATATCAATAAAACTTGTGTTAACATATGTTATATAACAGTGAATCAGTCCTCCCAGCCATCTGGGACACAGCCACCCCACTCCGCTCCTCTTCCAAACTCCTCCACATCCTCTTCTTACATAAAGCTTTCTTGTGTTGCTCTTCTCCACCCATGTCCAAGCACTGAGAATGCTTGAAGTGCTGTGCCATGGACCATAACTGTCTGAGGAAGGCTAACAGCTCTGAGGGGCGGGGCCCTCTGGATTTGAACACGTCCGGGCCTGGTGTCTTTTTCTCTCCTTCCTCGTTAGGATCCCTCAGAGAGGAAGAATGGTCTCATGGTTAAGGCACTGGTGGGACTCATGGGAGCTTGGTACTATTCCTGGTACTGCTACAGACACCCTGTGGGATGTTGGACATGTCACATAATTTCTCTGTGTCTAAGTTCCCCCATCTGTAAAATGGGCATAATAATGCTTCCTTGTCTATATAGATCATAAGCTCTTTGGGGCAGGCACTGTAACTGTACAGCACCGAGCTCAAATTGGCCCTGCTCCTTGATTGGGGTTCCAATGCACTGTGGTGATATAAATAAGTTACCATGGGCCCAGGGAAAGCTGATGGCCTCATAGCTTTTCCTCAGGTGATTGGGAGTCCTGGCTCCTTGGTTGTAGAAAGTTCTCTCTGAGTGGCTAGTAGCGCCCCCAAGCTGCTGGTGGAGCGGTGTGACGAACATTACAGCTTGTAAGGGAGGTGAAGCACTTTTCACCTTTAACAAATCCTGGAAAGATTAAGTAAAACAATACTTATTATTGAAAGCCAATTCTTTGTAACCTGAGGCAATTTAGCTAAATGATTTTCTTCTGCAGGTTCTAGAGTTTCCTCCAATTCATTTCTTATATTGAAATAGGTTGGGGGAAAAAACTGTTATCTATAAAAGCTGTTTTTTTTTTTCTCTCTCTCAGCAGCTATCTGAGCATACAAAGTGCTATGCAAGCAGAATGGTTTTCTTTCTCAAGTTCCATCCTGCTCCAATTCCCTATAAATGGAATTTGTCCAGATTCAGTAACCAGGGCATCTAAGTGTATCCATCTGCTTATCAGTGGGCAACTCCGACTATACATTTACTTACGCATTCAGGTTACACGGCAGGTCTCAGCTGCTTATTGATTTTACTCCACTAAAATAGATGATTTTGTTTCGTATTGAAAAAGTGAACAATTTTTCTGACACCAACCACTTGTTTAATAGTCTTGGAATAATCTATATTTCATTAAAATGATGACTTATTACACCCCAGCACTCCCCTGTCTTCTTAACTATTGATTTAAGGCAGTTTAACGCTAGTATAGCATATAATAAATTGGCCTGGTCTGGCAGCACTTTGTTATAAAGTCATTCTTCACTATATAAACACCGTACTAGCATATATTAGAGCTCTTCCTCAGATTTGTTTCCAAGAAAAGCTTCTTCCTACCGAAACAGATTCACTACATATTTTTTATAAGCCACATAAAACTTTTAGCTAAGTAGAGGGCACCACAATCAATATTCATAGCATGATTTATAGGAGACGGAAGCATTCCACTAAATCCTGACCATAAACCCACTACCGTAAAGTATTTAATACAGTAATCCATCTTGTGGATATTTTAAACTGGGCATTAATGGTGCTGAAAAGTCGAGTGGCAGTGAATCACCTGCATTAGAGGGAGGTAGTTAGGAACTTTATTAGCATAAATGAGTCAAACTTTTCTAAGCCTTTCACCCCTTTAATTTTGAATCAGTGATGTCTTGCTTTCTAAGTTTTGTCCTGTGCTTTCAGTTGCTGGTATCACACCCGATTCAACCTGACCTGGTCGAATAGATTCATCTTCACATTGCCTCTGGAGATATAAAGAGCATTCTGTGGCAGTTCGGATATTGGCAGTTATCAGAAATAAACTGCCTTGCAAGCAGGCTGAAGGTACTCCCGGCCCATGGTCCACTCCGCCTCCACTTACCTGAGAAAATGAAACCAGACACTAGTACACGAGCCAATCTGCACATTGCTCAAGCATTAAAAAAAAAAGCAGCCGGGTAGGGGAAGGAGCAGTTCTGCTTCGCACTGTTTGCTCAGACAACATGCTTTCTTTGTCTGTCGTTATTGAGAAGACCACGTCATCTGAATGGGAAGTTAGCGAATGACTCTGGGATAGGGTGTACAAATCCCACATTGGGCCAGAATGGGTTAATGAGAGCTTGTGGCCTCAGTCGGCTTCGTCCCGTTACACTTACAGTAGGTGTCATCCTGGAGGAAGAAGGACTGATTCTGGCTCAGTTGGGGGCTGCCCAGGAAGGAGAGCAGCTCACTGTCTCTCTCGGTAAGAGAAGAGTAGCTGGAGTTGGGGAGATGAGATGGACTGCAGGCAGACAGACGAAGCCTTTTGTTTTCAGTTTTTGTTTTGTTTAAAATTTTCCAGGGAAAGAACCATGGGGTTAGAAGGGACCGCAAAGGTCATCTAGTCTAACCCCTTGCCAAGATGCAGGGTTTGTTGTGTCTAAACCATCCAAGACAGATGTCTATACAGTCTCCTTTTGAAAACCTCCAGTGAAGGAGCATCCACAACCTCCCTAGGCAGGTCTGTTCCATTTTCCTGAGATTGAATCTAAATCTGCTATGCTGAATCTATTACCTCTTGTCCTGCCTTCTGTGGTGAGAGAGAGAGAACTTTCCTCCATCTTTTAATGGCAGCTTTTCAAGTATTTGAAGACCACTATCATGCAACCTAAAAGTACGTTTGCTTTTTTTGTAACAGCATGACATTGCTGTCTCACGTTGAAATTGTGATCCACCACAACTCACAGATCCTTCTCAGAAGTGCTGCTGTCAAGCCAGTTATCCCCCATGCTGTATTTGTGCATTTGTTTTTTCTTCCCTAAGTGTAGCACCTTACATTTGCCCTTGCTGAATTTCATGTTGTTGTCTATAGCACATTTCTCCAGTTTATCAAAATCCCTCTAAATTTTAGCTCCATCCTCCAAAATGTTGGCAACCCCTCTAGCTTTGGGTCATCTGCAGATTTGATCAGTATGCTCTCTATTTCTACATCCCGGTCATTTATAAAGATGTTATCAACACCAGACCTAGAACAGATTCCTGTGTAACCCCACTTGAGACCTCCCTCCAATCCTACCTCATTCCATTAATAGTTACTCTATGTTTGTGGTTAATTAACTAATTATAGAAGTAGAAGTGGATGGCAACCTGGGCAGCAGTGACCATGAGATGGTCGAGTTCAGAATCCTGACAAAAAGAAGAAAGGAGAGCAGCAGAATATGGACCCTGGACTTCAGAAAAGTAGACTTTGACTTCCTTAGGGAACTGATGGTCAGGATCTCTGGATGGCTAATATGAGGAAGAAAGGTGTCCAGGAGAGCTGGCTGTATTTTAAAGAAGCCTTATTGAGGGCTCAGGACCAAACCATCCCAATGTTCAGAAAGAATAGCAAATATGGCAGGCAACCAGCTTGGCTTAACAGAGAAATCTTTGGTGAGCTTAAACACAAAAAGACAGTTCACAAGAAGTGGAAACTTGGACAGATGACTAAGGAGGAGTATAAAAATATTGCTCAGGCATGCAGGAGTCAAATCAGGATGGCCAAAACACACTTGCAGTTGTAGCTAGCAAGAGATGTTAAGAAGGGTTTCTTCAGATATGTTAGGAACAAGAAGAAGGTCAGGGAAAGTGTGGGACCCTTACTGAATGGGGGAGGCAACCTAGTGACAGATAATGTGGATAAAGCTGAAGTAGTCAGTGCTTTTTTTGCCTCAGTCTTCACAGACAAGGTCAGCTCCCAGACTGCTGCACTAGGCAGCATAGTATGGGAAGGAGGTGAGCAGCCCACAGTGGTGAAAGAACAGATTAAGGACTATTTAGAAAAGCTGGACATGCACAAGTCCATGAGGCCAGATGCAATGCATCCAAGGGTGCTGAGGGAGTGATATATCTTGACTTTAGCAAAGCTTTTGATACGGTCTCTCACAGTATTCTTGCCAGCAATTTTAAAAAGTATGGATTGGTTGAATGAACAATAAGGTGGATAGAAAGCTGGCTAGATTGTCTGGCTCAATGGGTAGTGATCAACCACTCGATGTTTAGTTGGCAGATGGTATCAGGCGGATTGCCCCAGGAGTCGGTCCTGGGGCCAGTTTTGTTCACTATCTTCATTATTGGTCTGGAGGATGGGATGGATTGCACCCTTAGGAAGTTCGCATATGACACTCAGCTCGAGGGAGAGGTAGATAAGCTGGAGGTTAGAGATAGGGTCCAGAGTGACCTAGACAAATTGGAGGATTGGGCCAAAAGGAATCTGATGAGGTTCAACAAGGACAAGTGCAGAGTCCTGCACTTAGGATGGAAGAATCCCATGCACCGCTACAGGCTGGGGACTGACTGGCTAAGTGGCAGTTCTGCAGAAAAGGACCTGGGGATTTCAGTGGACGAGAACCTGGATATGAGTCAGCAGTGTGCCCTTGTTACTTAGAAGGCTAACGGCATATTGGGCTGCATTAGTAGGAGCATCGCCAGCAGATCGAGGGACGTGATTATTCTTCTCTATTCAGCACTGGTGAGGCCACATCTGGAGCATGTGTCCAGTTTTGGGCCCCCCACTACAGAATGGATGTGGACAAATTGGAGAGAGTCCAGCGGAGGGCAACAAACATGATTAGGGGGCTGGGGCACATGACTTATGAGGAGAGGCTGAGGGAACTGGGATTGTTTAGTCTGCGGAAGAGACGAGTGAGGGGGGATTTGATAGCAGCCTTCAGCTACCTGAAGGGGGTTCCAAAGAAGATGGCGCTCTTAGTGAACTATTTCACGAGGAGGGGGTGAAGCACTGGAATTAGTTACCTGGGGGGGGGAATCTCCATCTTTAGAGGTTTTTAAGGTCAGGCTTGACAAAGCCCTGGCTGGGATGATTTAGTTGGGGTTGGTCCTGCTTTGAGCAGGCGGTTGGACTGGATGACCTCCTGAGGTCTCTTCCAACCCTGAGATTCTATGATTCTAGGTATTCACTTAATGGTAGTTATGCCAAGCCCACATTTCTTCAGCTTACTTGTCAGAATGTCATGTGGGTCTGTATCAAAAGCCTTTCTGAAATCCAGGTATATGATGTCCACTGCATTGCCCCTATCCACCAAACCAGTTACCCTGTCAAAGGAGGAAATCAGACTGGTTTGGCATGATTTGTTCTCAGTGAATCCATGCTGGTTGCTTGTGATTACTCCTTCATCTTCCAGGTGTTCACAAATTGAATGTTTTATACATTGCATTAGTAGTTTCCCAGGTATCAAAGCCATGCTGTCTCGTCCATAGTCCCCCGGCTCCACATTTTTCATAGGGTTCCTTTTTCATCAGTGTTTGTTACAAATATTTTTTAAAATGGGAGAAATTTGATGAAAAAATATGTTTACAGTCTTCTGGGTAAACGTCTGGGTTAATAAGGAGACAGAAAAAAGAGCAAACAAACAAAATAAGAGTATTGAATGGAAAAGCAGCTTAACACTGTGGTTTATTTCATGCACTGTACATTAACAATACATACACATATGTGTGGGTGAAGGTATCTTCCACTGCATTGCCTTCCTTTAATGGAACCTCACATTTGCACTTACATTAATTGATTATTAGCATAAACACCCCTACCTACTGGAATGTATTGGATTTTCTTAACATAATCAGCATTCTCATGCACTTGATTGATCCCAGTCTTGGGTGAAAATCAGTAAAAACCACATTATAGCTGCTGTAAAATCTGGACCTTTTTTTAAAGTAAAATTCAGTAAAAAACTGAAAATGAAGGACCTTACAGACAAAGCCTCCCTGAAGGAAGGTAGACTTAGCAGCAAGACTCCTGCTGAGTCAGGGACTGCCCTGCCAGGGGAGTCGTGAAAACTCTCCGTGAGCAGAACCACTTGAGTAGCAGGAAGTGCTAAGAAGCTCTGCAGTGCGCTGATGGAAGGCATGTAGAGGGAGCAGAGTTGGGAGCTGGGAAGAGGCTATGGCAAAGCCCCATGATGGGGAATGATAGGAAGTAGTCCAGGGAGGCAGCAAGGAGAGGGAGGGCCTGGGTTCCTCTACCAGCCCATGGAGGAAGGTGGAGCAGAAACCCCCTGACAAGGGGTAAGGACTATTGAAAGCCCCTGATACCAGGGGTAAAGACTAGTGAGTGTGGAGTCAAACCAAAGGCCCAATGTGAGGTCAAAACACTATTACCTGTTGGACTAATGGTTTACCCTAGAAAGGATGGGACTAGATGTGATCCAGCCAGAGCGCTGAGTTGCAAGAGAGCAGCAGACCACCATGGGGCCAGAGCAGCTGGGGCTCTAAAGGAGGAGAGCCTGCTACACTGTGACCCACCGGCATGCCAGTTGGTGAGTCACATGCTTACAGACTCAAGAACTAGAGAGCCACTTGCTGAACGACATGACTCAGATTGTGACCTAGCAGTCCATGCTCGGGGGGAAACCTTCTTCATGTATATTTCCTATGTGGAAATGGGAGTCAGGTACCACCACAGCAGGGTTTCCCACATTCCCAATGGGGATCCATATGAGGAGGGAGGCAATGGGGAGGAGTATACAAGCCAGAGGCAGGGTTGTGGGGGAGCCACATATTGTCCCCACTTCCCAGTATGCACAAGAGAGCACGGCAATTCCCTTAAAGAAGTGCTTTAGAGGTGGCCTTCACCAGAGGAGTTCTCAACAGCTCAGATCCAATGGAGCTGCGAGGAAATAGGGTCAGACCTCTTGCAGAAGTAGTGGACCTCAAAGCGGAGGGTCCTGTGTCCCCCACAGGTCTGTGCAGAGATTGGGTATCCAGGGGTTTGGAGGCTGGCTCGAGGAGTCTCTCCTGGAGTTGGCTTGAAATAAAATGTGGAGGAAACTCTTTGAGAGGAAACCTCATGATGTTTCCTGCCCCTACATGTACAAATAGGCTGGTAACACTCAACATACTTTCCAGACACGGAGCCTTCAGTCCTTACTCAAGCGAAAATGACTGAAGTCAAAGGCAGGATTTGGCCAGTTAAAGAGACATTGTAAAATCAATACGCACACAAGGCCTGAAAATTGCTTATCCACTATTGTTACAAGTGACACTTAATATTAGAGAGAGAAAAATGTGTTTCTCCTTGGTGACAGTACTTGGTGGTTACTAAGTTTCTCAGGTATAGTCAGTCATTCCCCCCTGTTGTTTGCATGGGTCTTTTACACAGGGGAGAGGATGACATGTTTCTAAACAAGGGAATATGACTGCAAAACACAGCAATTGGCATGGGAACTAAGGCAGGTGCAATACCCTAAACTATTTCTAACTCAGGTTTTGAATCTCCGTGATTATGTCCCTTTAAGATGGCTGAGTTTACAGACCTAAAAGTGGCAATACTTCATCAAAAAAACTTCACAAACAGACTCCAAGGAGAGACTGCTGAATTGGAATTAATTTGCAAACTGGATACAATTAACTTAGGCTTGAATAGAGACTGGGAGTGGATGGGTCATTACACAAAGTAAAACTATTTCCCCATGTTTATCCCCCCACCCCCCACTGTTCCTCAGACGTTCTTGTCAACTGCTGGAAATGGCCCACCTTGATTATCACTACAAAAGGTTCCCTCCGTGCCCCCACTCTCCTGCTGGTAATAGTTCACCTTGAGTGATGACTCTGGTTACAGTGTGTATGGTAACACCCATTGTTTCATGTTCTCTATGTATATAAATCTCCCCACTGTATTTTCCACTGAATGCATCTGATGAAGTGAGCTGTAGCTCACGAAAGCTTATGCTCAAATAAATTTGTTAGTCTCTAAGGTGCCACAAGTACTCCTTTTCTTTTTGTGAATACAGACTAACACGGCTGCTACTCTGAAACCTATTATTAGTTCAGTTCTCTAGATAGGGACACTGAAGCACAGAGAAGTAAAGTGACGCTCAAATCCATATAGTAAATCAGGAACAGAACTGTGTATAGAAACTGCTCCTCTGCTTTATTCCCCAGGCAAAGACTTTCTTCCGTAATGGCATATTCTTAAGCAATTAAATATTTCTCCAGCCAATGATGATGGTGATGTGTAAATCCCATTGCATTTGTTTTTTTTAATTATGCATGGATGTACATTAAGTACAGTAAAATACAGTTCTGTACAGCACATAGCTGAAACAGATGTTGAGTAATGTAAACAGGTTGTGGGGGATTAACTCAGTAACTCAGTAAAAGAGTAGGAAACAGGTGCAAAACATTGTGAATGTAAGTAAAGTGTCAACCAAGTTGCATAAAGTGCATGCCAAGTATCATGTATGTACATATGAGAGATTACCAGAATGGATAAAATTCAGTTGTTTTTATTAAAAGAAACAGGGTTTTGAAATGTAAATTAAATGCAGATTTTTAAAAAAATAAACCTAATTAAAATTAAATGTACAACCTATGCTAAGGCCTAAATTTATTATAATCTATTAAAATAATTTAAATTAAATGCAAAAACCAATATTTAGTACATATTTGCTACCAAGTTTTAAAGAAAGTGAAACCATTGAACTTATGGAAGTCACTGACAAAGCACCTAAAACTAGAGCTTGTTGAAGTGTGGAACCAGCTTTTGACAGCAATAGCCTCTTCTGCAGGTTCAGAGAAAATTTTTTTCTTCATTTCCATTTATTCAATTACTGCAGTTCAATGACAAGTTCACTCAAAATTTACAAACCAGTTCTGAGTTGAAAAAGCAGAAAAGCTTGTTTTCCTCTTCCAGTCTATGAACTAAAACTAGGTGTGAGAGGATGAGATCTACTAGTTCTAAAAAACCCGAAGGACGTGATGACCAGAAACAGTTCAATTTACTAATTATGAATAGTACTTCCTTTCTTTAATAAATCAATTAGATTTTAATGCAAAAAATGTTTCGCTAAACATTTAAATGTTTCCAGCACCTTTAAGGTAGTTTATTTAGTAAAAACAAGTAACAAACGCTTAAAATGCTAGTTTTGTGCATTTTCAACTGAATTTCCATCCAAATAGAGCTTGACACAAATCACAAGTAAAAAAAATCAATCTACTAAATAAGAAATTCATCATTCACAATTTTCTAAAATAGAAAATGCAAACAGTAAGAATCTGAAAAATATAAGTCAGGTTATATAATTGCTTAAATAAATGTGTATAGATAGTGTTTCCTCCTGGTTAGCAAAAAGAAGGACCAAATTTAGTGTAAAGGCTGTATTTAGTTGCAAATCAGCATGTTCTAATAGTTACCAGACAAAGAGAATCAACAAATAACCAAAAAGTACAAATGCAAACTTGATTAAAATTCATGATTTAAATCAATGTGTCCTGCTTGCTGATTTAAATCATGTTTAAAATTGTTGATTTAAATCAATCCTGTTAGGAGCATGTTAGAGAGAACTGGACTGGGGCTAGAGAGAACCAGTTGGAAGCAGTCTAGTGGTAGCTTCATGACCTGGCTCCTCTTTCTCTTATGTAACTTGGTCTTAATTCTAATAAAGCATTACGTCTAAGAGTCCAGACTGTGCCTCCTTCTCATGAATCTTCAAGACAACCCAGCTCCACACTAGAGATTACTCTCAAATCTACAGGCAGCTCACATATTTCTGTTTTTGTTTTACTGTAGCCACCTTTGCCTCAACTCTCTAAGGTCCCATGCTGAGCATACCTTGGTCAGACCTGAAAATAAATTCCATTCTGTATAGGTACCACCCTCGTCACCACAGTATCTGAGGCCCAGATTTTCAGAGAAATGTAGGCTAAATTCCATGAGTGCCTTCCAGTACTAAATTGAACAATGTAACTAACATCTTTCACATGTGGTTCATTGTTTCTCTCATCCTCAAGGGAAGAATTGTGAGTGCACTGCAGTGTTTTGGTGGGTTGATTGTTTTTTTTATATGTACATGATGCATATTGGAGAAGACAGGTTGAAGAAGTGCCCCTTGCACTTGGGGTGGAAGGTGGTGTGGTTTGTGCTGAGCCTTAGTTCCTGGGTGGGAGGGTGGGGGTCATTCTGCAATCTCAGACCAGACCCTCAATAAAGCTGACTCCTAGTTCCCAGTTTCATCTGTAACAACTAGACCACAAACACTATATTTTTAGACTGGGCTCTAGCTGGAAATGGAGGCAGAAGAGAGGAAGGACTGTGAGAGAAGCTGCTTTTGGGCCCAGCTAGGAGCAGCAAACACTGGAAGTCCTGTGAGAGGGCCTGTCTCATGAGATTACCAACCCAGTTTTCTTACCTATCTGGTTTGGGGAAATTTTGGAGGAGCATTCAAACTTTGGCACATTTATCTGATCTGGAGCTCTGAGTTGTTCAGGGGTTGCCTTTCACTGCTAGAGAGAAGTCAGTCTGAGTTCAGTTGCATTCAGTGTTGTGTTTTGGGGGGGTAAATCAAAGCTACTTGGCCTTGTATCCTGCTCCAAAGGGACTCCCCTGTATCCACCTGGTATAACTCAGTATCAAGTGGTCCCTCGTGGACCACATGGCTGGTATCATGCCTTCACCACAGCCCACCTCTTCTATTCTAATTCTGTTGAGGATGGTTGAAGAGGAGGACAGAAAACTTGTCTGGCTATTGTCTCCTTGCATGTGCTTCACATGAACTTGTAATGCAGTTTGCTTAAATGATAATACTGCCCTTCAGTAATTCTGCTGACATTTAAAATATAATAATAACAAAATACTTCTGTATGCTAACTTATTTGGATTCTAAACAGAATATTGTATCTGTGTTGTTCAGGTTCAGATCAGGATTCAGTCCGATCAACTGAGAGACATTTGCCTTTTTAAAGTCCATCACCCAGCTGCATAATAGCGTGCATGCAGAAAAATAGCTTTGCATGTTGACTCCATATCACTGCGTTAAAGTTCTCTCTACCTTTTAACCTCCCCACATTGAGGGGGGAAAAAAACACTTTGGTCAAGGTCCCCTGCCTCCTCTTCTCAGCATAACTGAATCCTCCCCCATGTTCATTTAGTTTCATCCCCACTGTAAAGATGACTTTTTCAATTAAAGTATTGTACTCCTTCTAAAGACATTAAGCCACATGATAGAGAACAAGCTGAAATTTCAAGGACAAGCTTGCTCAGTGCCAAGTCGTGAGAGTTTCTAAAGAAAGTGATTGAAATCAAATATGAGGTAGGACTGCCCAAGGATTCTCTGCTGGTTTTTTCCCCCCATTGAAGCAGGACTGCGGACATGAATACACTCACCATTCAGGTGGTTTTCATGTTTTTTTTTTTCCTCTTGTCCCATTTGTTATGTTTTGAAAGTCTCCTCATCTGACTTGGCTGTTGAATCCATCTATCCCACATTTTCGGCCGCTGTCAACTCTTTCTCCTCTCCCCCACTGCAAAATGTCTCCCACCCCTCACTCCAAAATCCATATCCTCTACTCCTCCATTACTGTCAGTCAGCGACTCTGGAGAATGTCCCACCATCACAATGAGATCCTCCACTCATAGAATCATAGACTTTAAGGTCAGAAGGGACCATTATGATCATCTAGTCTGACCTCCTGCACAACACAGGCCACGGAATCTCACCCACCCACTCCTGTAACAAACCTCTAACCTATGTCTGAGCTACTGAAGTCCTCAGATCATGTCTTCTCTCCACATTCAGTGCTGCCATATTCCTTGCCCATTCCTGCCACCACATTAACTCCCCTAATCCAATCCTCTTCTTTACTTCCTTTGACTCCATCCCCTGCTGTGTTTCCCTCTCTGTGCAAGATCCTGTTGACTTTTTGAAAGAAAAAAAGTGCAAAGGCACACCCTGACCTCTGTCATCTCCCTTCCCCCATCCTTCAAACACTCTCTCCTCTTCCCCATCATTGATGGTGAGGTTTCATAGCTCTAACCCAACCCCCACAGCTTGTTTCCTCAGTCCCACATTTGCTTTCAGTTACTCACTGCCTTTGTCTGGAGGCTGTGTGGCCAAGAGGCCAGAGCACTAGACTCAGGAGGGCTGGGTTCTATTCCCAACTCTGCTACTTGCCCACAGGGTGATCTTGAGCAAGTCTCTTCTGCTCTTTGTGCTTCAGTTTCCTCATCTTTAAAATAGGGATAACGCTAGTGACCTTGTTTGTAAAGCACTTTGAGATCTACTGATGGACAGCTCTACGTAAGAGCTATGTATTATTATTTCTCCCACCTTTTCCCTTCCCTTCCTCCTCACTCCTTTATCTATTTTTTGTACCTGGCTGAGCAGAGTGGAGGTCTGTTGTCAGCTGAGGGTTCTAGGTGCTACTGTAATACATACAAGAGTGATGGGAATTACTACTCTAAACTGTCCAAAGCTGAAACTCTATCCTTAAATCATCCCACAGAGTGAAATTCAACCCATCTGCAGAGAGCCAGAACCAGGCCTGTGAACCACTTAGCATGAGTTGCTCCACTCAAACTAGCCTAGTGAGAGCTGAGTGAGCGTGGCCACATTGCAAAGCAGCAGCCAGGCTATGGAGAGATTGGACTAGCAGTTGGTGAGCTGTAACTCAAGGAGCTGCATCCCCATTGCATTACAAGTTTGAGCATCACTCAAGTTTCAACCCACTTTCCCAGCAGCCCAGCTAGCCTGAGCTTAAAGCCCCACTGAACTCTAGTTAGAGATGTGAACGGGTATTAGGCTAGGGGCAAAACTGGGTTACAGCTTGAGCTTGCAATGCAGTGAGGACATGCCAAAGCCTGCTGTGTCCCAGTAGCAGCCCATGGCCTTTCAGGCAGCCCACACAGTACCTTCTCCCATGGCAATACCATTTGCCAGTGAAAGGAGAGCTTTGTGGAGTTGGTCCTTTCAAAGCCGCAGTAAAAATATTCTGGTTGGGAGTAGAGCTGGCTGGACAAGCTTAGATGGAGCCATGTGTCATCAGAATGTGCAGTTCTGTTGAAATCGAAATGCTTTACAAAATCCGGTTGATTTCAACAGAGTTTTGTTTCGGAAGATATAAACTCTGACAATGTTGGGACATCCTTTTCTAAACAAAATGTTTCGATCAACCTGAAATGAGAAAAAAAAAAGTCAGAATTTTCTTCAGAGAATTTAAAGTATTTTTGGTTTTGCTCTAATTCGGAATGAACCCAAATTGTGAAAACCTTTGTCAAGCGGAATTTCTACCCTCCACACAGCTCTAGTCCAGACTTGACATTTGTTAAGTGCTAACAGAAAATCAGGTAACGACTACTTGCACCTGAGCAATCGCTGATTTTTAGTTCTGTGGTAAATTCCTCTATATCAGTCAGGATGCGGCTTTTTGACAGAGGCTAGGTTACACTTAGACAGACAATCTCTCTCTTTCCTTAAGACAGGAATCTCCCCAGCTCTCCCCCATGAAGCTGGGGGTTTGGTTCATGCCATCTGTAAAGCCTTAGTCAGCTTCTCCTCCAGCTTGCCCCTTTCACCTAATTACTCCTCAAGCATGGAGAGTTAGGCAGTCTGGCCTTCTCCTGCTTGTGTCTCCTTGCAATGAGGTAGGAGGCAGAATACCTGCTGTTCCTCTTCCCAAAGTTCATTCCAGTTGTCTGGGAGAGAGGGGAGCCTTGCCCCACCCACTCTTCAAGGTTCCTGGACCCATGCCCTTAAAGTGATAGTAAAGGGTATTCTTCCTAAATGCTATTTATTCCAGGACTACCTTCTCTTTCAAAATCTCCTATTTTCTAGGTCCTTCTGCACCTCAAATCTCCCAAAAGCTTAAAAGGCCATCCTACATGACAGGGTTGGGCTGACTCACAGGCCCCATTACCCACACTATCTTGTCACACCAATATTCTTATTTAGTGGGTGCACTTAAAACGTTTATTCCAGTTTGAAATATATATTAGCAGATCTATTGCTCTTCCTTAAACTGAAAATGGAGGATAGGGCGAGGAGCATTAATATCTCTTCATCAATTTCTTCCAAAGCAGAATACTGACAAAGCTTCCACTGAGCAGATCTGACAATATAAAGCAAATTCTAATCCGTTAGCCAAGTCCTGGATCTGCACATTGGCAACAGCATACAGTAGTGTCATTAAATACAATCAAAATGTATTGGATGTCATTAAAAACATGAAAGCAGGTCTTTCTGTTCAGAGCTGGACGTGATTCATGGCCTTGGTATGATGAGTGTTCAATAATCTAGCACTAGACAATATTTTATCTGAATCTGACTATCATATGCTATCATCTGCTTAGGTCACGATACCCAGAGCATGATCATTTGTCTGGTCTTTGGATATCAATGACTAGGTCTGGCAGCATGCCAGGTATCCAGGAATCTAATGGTGTTGTCCCTAGTTTTAGTTTGCTCACATTCACTAGATACAGCTCATCAGAAATGAGCCGTGCAAAAGAGCAAGGTCATCTAGTTCCTCCTTCCAGTTCATGCATAATGTTTCCTCGTCACCTGTTATAAGCAGAGATTCTTGGAGCTTCTGGTGGTCCCCACAGTGGCAAGCTTTCACTGGGAATAAAGGCCACCAGGAGACCACTCAGGGAAATATATTTGGATTTTTTTTCCCCCAGTAGAATTTTGCTTTAATGTGAGGTATCAGCAGCCCCATACATTTGCTGTACAAATTATAAATGAGACAAGGCAAAATCGATTTATATCAACTCCAGCAAAAAAGAGAGGAAACTGGGGTCTCTTGTGCTATCTTCAAACTCTTAGTGCAAGGTCAGCTGCCACCTTCGCTCCACCCATGATAACAGCCTTCATTGCCCCATTTTCCATTTCTTTGACAAGCACTTTCATACTGTCTCGCAAGCCTCCCCTTACCAGTGGGAAAATGCTCCATTTAAAACCACCAAGTCACCCCCATTCTCTCCCCAAAACTCACTGCCACCATAACATATACAGTAAACTGCAGCCTCAGAATGACCAGGCAAGTGAAGAGCTGTGATCATTGCTACTAAGAATTTGTCACAGCATTTTATGTTTATTTGTTATTTTTCCATCTCCACCGCCCCAGCATGCTTGTCTGTCTCATCCACCTGAGATCCCTTCATCCTAGACATTTCAGTGCCCTTGGATCTTCCTTGTTTCATTCCTTCCTTCAAATAAAAAGGTATATATTCCATACAATCAGAAAACATTACATTCAAGGGGCTATGCTCCAGAAATCAGAGCTATGTAAAATGGTTTAGGATTATGGTGAAAAAGCTTGTAAAGCATTCACATAATATGCAGGAGCAGTAAAAAAAATCTAGCATTGGTCGAGATTTTAAATATGCATTGGAAGTATCTTATTAATTATTAATTATTATTATTATTATTATTATTATTATTGGATAAGGCAATACTTAGCTGGTGCATAGGATAATTTGCACAATGTGGTAATTCATCATATTGTATTGTATAGTACTGTTAATATTACTCCATTGATGTGCATCATGCTGTACAGACAAAACTAATGTATAACATTATCATATTTTGCACTTCTGGAGCTCCCACATTACAAACCATCAGTCAGCCTCACAACACCCCAGTGAAATATTTAATCAGTATTGTGTTTATAGTACCCATTATACAGATGGGTAAATGGCGGCACAGAGAGGGTGAATGGCACAATGGGCCAGTGGCAGAGTAAAGGAGTCCTGATGTCTACCTTCCCTAGCCATTAGACCAAATATGAGTGTATCAAGGAGAATAATTGGTTTTAGATGCCCAGCCAGGCAACTTCAGGAAGGGCCTGAACTTAAAGGTGTCCTCTCTCCACACCACCAGGAATAGCAACTCAAGCTGGAAGCTACTAAACTGGTTCCAGACTGCCTCTGCTGCCATATCACTACCAGCCAGGACACCACATGATGTGGAAAGGGAAGTCTACTCCTTGAAGGGGAGGTAGGGGAAGGAGCACCGGTGGGGGTCAGCAGCCACTGTTCCAACCCAGCCACATCTAGTCCATCTTTGGGGCAATCTGCCCCTTTAAGAGTACTCTTCCTACGTTGGCTGATGGCACCGACCTGGGTCCTGCCTACGTGTCAGATGATGGCTCTGTATTTTCAAGGCAGTGAGCTCTCCTCTGTTTATTTTACACTGTGGCCAACACTTTCAGAACTGAGGGCCAGAGGTTAGGCACCAAAACCAATGTTTAGGGACCTGAACAAATAGCTGGATTTTCTCATCCACTTCTGGGGGTGCTCAGCACCACAGCAAATCAGGCTGCTTACTTCCATGCCTAAATATTCATTTCTGTGGCTAACATTAGGCATTTACGCTTGCAAATGTTGGCCACCATGTGCATCTTCTTACGTTCCTCCTCTTGTCTATTATTTGTATTGCAGATGTTCCTATAGTCCCCCAGTGAGATGAGGGCTGCCATTGTGCAGGATGCTATACAAATGCACAGCAAGAGACAGTTCCTGCCATGAGGAGCTTACCATTTCAATAGACAAGGCAAAGTGTGGGAGGGAAAACAAGGGCTCAGGGAAAGGAGTACTTGTGGCACCTTAGAGACTAACCAATTTATTTGAGCATAAGCTTTCGTGAGCTACAGCTCACTTCATCGGATGCCACAGTGGCAGTTTCCACAGTATGCATCCAATGAAGTGAGCTGTAGCTCACGAAAGCTTATGCTCAAATAAATTGGTTAGTCTCTAAGGTGCCACAAGTACTCCTTTTCTTTTTGCAAATACAGACTAATACGGCTGTTACTCTGAAACCTGTCAAAAGGGCTCAGGGAGGGGACGTAACTGAGCTTTCACCAATTTGGCAAAAATTTAAACGTTTTGCAGACACAGTCTGATTTCACAAAAGTTCCAGTAGAATCCAGTAAGCCTGGTTTCCTGCCAGTTCACCCACCCAGCTGGCTGGCTGCTGGGGACCCTGGATCCACAGGTCAGGAGCAGCCTGCCAGGTACAATGCCCCAGAACCCTTGGACTTCCATGGTAATCTAAAGTAAGCCAAATTTCAAAATCCTCTGTGAAGTGGAATTACCTTTCTCCGCAGTTCTGGGAAGTAACTTTCCAAGACCACACATCAGGCCTAGGAATAGAACTCAAGTCTATCTGACACCCAAGCCAGCCCCACATCTGCCTCCCAAAAATCTTGGGGTTCCTGTAACTTGAGGCATTGTCTCCTATTGTTAACTCTTGTAGACGCTTTTATTTGATGATCAAACAATAAAAAGGATCAACCTTAATTCAGGAGTTTTGCAGATAACCGGAGATGGCTAAAATCATCTGCATTCTCTGTGGTATGTTGTAGTGGCCAGATTTGCCTTTATGAGATAGAGAGAGAAAAATTGACTGTTTCTTTAAAGCAAAGAATGAAAGTAATGAAGGTTAAAGCAAATTATTAATCTTATGTTCAGCCAATCAAATTTTACAAGCCACATCATGACTGCGTCTAGATTGCCTATTACTCTGCATTTGTAGGAGTTGTAATATAAAATGCCAATGGTGTGGAAAGGAAATACATTTCAGAGAGAGATGCCTTTCATTTCCTTTCACTCCGGCTATGCATATCCACTCGTGATCAGGATGATGCTCAAAATATTACCTGTGTGTATCAAGGGGGTCTGTAAAGGCCTTCTGACTTTGGTGGTAAACTCACCTAATAGTGAGTCCTGTCCCCTCTTCCTGGGAAGAGGACAATTATTCAGAGACATTAAATATGACTAAAAGGCAATATTTTTCCTTTATCCTGGAATGACCAGCACATGTACACAAACTGCTAAATGCAAAGATCGATGCTGTAATATGAATGCCCTCTCTCTTTCCTAGGCTCCCCAGAGGACCATCCCATTTCCCTGTGGCTGTGCTTTGTACTCATACTATCACCATGTGACATGGAAATTCCATGTAGCACATTGAACAGAAGTGCCGTGTTGCAGGGATACATTTAAACTGCCTCTTCCCATATGAGTAGAGAACTCTAATAAGCAAGTTCCAGTATCAGTAATAAGGACAGAGTGTTATGGTTAAATTAATTTTCCTTACAGAGCCATTCCTCCCAGTAATAATAATACTTCACACTTCTATGCTTCAAAAACACCTGTGAAATTAACTGAATCTATTTTGCAGATAGAGAAATTGAGGTACAGGGTGGTTAGGAATATGGTAACAGATCATTCAAAAGGAAGTGGCAGAGATGAGAAAAGAACCCAAGAGCTCTAACTTCCAGGCCTGTGTTGCAATCATTTGACAATGCAAAATGGAAACGAAGATCACTGTCATGGCAATCAAGGGCCAGAACAGGGATCTGTCTATGTCCTTCCTGCGGCTCCAGCACTGGGATTCAGACACAGGATGGAGCAGCTGAGAAGCGGAATCAGAGGGACTACACTCATAGAGTTTAAGGCCGGAAGGGACGGCTGGATCATCTGGTCCTACTTCATGTGTATCATAGGCCACCACCACCACCCAGCACTCACACACTAAACCAACAACTGAAATGAGACCAAAGTGAATGAGACCCACAGGAGACAAGACCATTATGTGCCACAGGCAGAGGATAGGAGGGACTGAGCTGCATCAGTGCTCAAAGCTCCTGCAATGGCAGGGAAATGCTTAAATGAGATATGCCCAGATAATCCCGGTAAGTGACCCATATGCTGCAGAGAAAAATGACCCCCTGCCACCCGAGGTCATTGCCAATCTGGCCAGGGGAAAAATTCCTTCCTTCCCTTCTACATATGGGATCATGTAAGCAAGAACCAGATGGCTAAACACTCAAGCCCTAAGCCCCCCGCCCCCCACCAACTGTCTCATCTCCAGTTGTGGCCATCCCTAGTGCTTCAGAGGAAGGAGATATACAAACTTCCCAGAATATACTGACACAGAATACCGTTCCTGACCCCTGCTGATGTCTGGCTGAAACCCTGAAGCACAAGCCTCAGGAGGATAAACCAGAAGTGAGCCCCATGGCTGTGGAGCCCTGCTCCCCACCATCACAAACAACCTATCATACAATTATTGTCATAAATTTGTCCAGCTGTCTCATCAATCTAATTACGTGGTTTGCCCCCACAACACCTATTGGGAGGGTCTTCCAGAACTTCACCCCTCTGATGGTTAGGTTCCTTCTTCTAATTTCCAGCCAGAATTTGTTCATGGCCAGTCGATATCTATTTCTCTCAGGCTTCTATTTACAAGACTAAACAAGCCAAGCTCTTCCAGTCTCTTCTCATAACATAGGCCCGCCATTCCCCTCATCATCCTAGTGGCTCTGCATCAGTTTTTGAATTGATCTTTCTTTTTCATGGGTGACCAGAATTGTACCCAATATTCCAAAGGAGGTCTTACGAATGCTTTGTGTAATGAATTACCTAATACATCCTAGGATCACATTTGCCTTTTTCACAGCCACATCACATTAATGGCTCATGATCATCCTGTGATTGACCCACACACACAGGTTTCTTCCTCTGTCGTTTCCAACTCACGAACCCCCCTAGCTTGTAGCAGACCTTGCACGTTGAGGGCACATTAAACCAGCATTGTGGAATCTATAAAGTACCAAATGATTTGAGATGTAGTTACCCGAGACATCGTCCCTGAGCCATACTGCCATGGTTGTGATCAGCAGAAGCTCTTAATCTGGAGCATCCTGCATGTTAATAAGAGGGAGTTGCTGTAAGGGTGCTGTCTGTGAGGAGTATTTAACTTTGGAAATCACCCACTGCCTCCCTGGGTCCAGGATGTATTAATCTTTCAGACACTTTGCAAGGCTTATCATTCTTCTTAGGCTACTGAGATGGTGGCGGACTCTGTGGTAGCAGCATATTAGGGTATATTCATGGGAACTCCTTTTGTATTGTGTGTGTTTCTAGTTAATGGGACAGCCCTCCAGAGCCCAGAAGTGGAGCCTTGAGATCGTTACATACATCTGAAGAAATATTAAAGGTATTTTCATTCAGGGGGATGGGTTATCCTCATTAAAATACCCTGTAAGTTTCAGCTGTGGCTTCAACAGAGCTAAGCTGATTTGCACCATCTGAAGATCTGGCCCTCAGAAAGCAATACTAATCTTGGTTTCTGAAGTAATGCTGGGCATGGTTTGTCTTTATCTATGTATCCAGTTGCATCTGCTGCTGACACCTGTTAGCAATGAGTCAATTTTCCAATGGAGCCTAGGTCCAGTTTATCTAAAGTGCGGGCACAGCAAAGACAGCCGTCATGTTGGCTTCCTCACACTGCTCCCACCAGCATGACACAAGCCCTGAGCACTGCTCATCTGAGATTATCTACTAGAGCTGCTTGAAAATTTCCTGACAGAAGACATTTTCCAATGGAAAAGATTGAAATGTTCCACAGAAATGCATCAATTTCAGTGAAATTTTGTTTCAAAAGTATTGAAACAAAATGCTTCAGTAAGGTCAAAATGGAACATTTCCTGCAAGACAGACTTTTTTTGGTTCCCATATGGTACTACTCCCCACAAACATGCTTATTCTGATGACCCACCGACATCACCTGTTTGGTGATACAGGTCAACCAACAGGTAATAAGATAGTGAAGTTCAATCACTAGTTATCCAGGGAAAACTGGAAGCAATTACTTGAAAGGCAAGACACTGGATCCCATTACAAATCATCTGAGCCAGCTAGTACTCATATTAATACAGGGATATACAAAGATGTTTTTCTTCTATTCGTGCAATGATTAATTCTTCTCTCAAAAGTGCTGCCCAACAGGAGTAAAATCAACACATCATAAAGGCTACAAGGTGTCATCATGGAGCAGGTCCTCAAGGAATCAATCCTGAAGCACTTACACGAGAGGAAAGTGATCAGGAACAGTCAGCATGGATTCACCAAGGGAAGATCATGCCTGACTAATCTAATCGCCTTCTATGATGAGATTACTGATTCTGTGGATGAAGGGAAAGCAGTGGATGTATTGTTTCTTGACTTTAGCAAAGCTTTTGACACAGTCTCCCACAGTATTCTTGTCAGCAAGTTAAAGAAGTATGGGCTGGATGAATGCACTATAAGGTGGGTAGAAAGTTGGCTAGATTGTCCGGCTCAACGGGTAGTGATCAATGGCTCCATGTCTAGTTGGCAGCCGGTGTCAAGTGGAGTGCCCCAGGGGTCGGTCCTGGGGCCGGTTTTGTTCAATATCTTCATAAATGATCTGGAGGATGGAGTGGATTGCACTCTCAGCAAATTTGCGGATGATACTAAACTGGGAGGAGTGGTAGATACGCTGGAGGGCAGGGATAGGATACAGAAGGACCTAGACAAATTGGAGGATTGGGCCAAAAGAAACCTGATGAGGTTCAATAAGGATAAGTGCAGGGTCCTGCACTTAGGACGGAAGAACCCAATGCACAGCTACAGACTAGGGACCAAATGGCTAGGCAGCAGTTCTGCGGAAAAGGACCTAGGGGTGACAGTGGACGAGAAGCTGGATATGAGTCAGCAGTGTGCCCTTGCTGCCAAGAAGGCCAATGGCATTTTGGGATGTATAAGTAGGGGCATAGCGAGCAGATCGAGGGACGTGATCGTTCCCCTCTATTCGACATTGGTGAGGCCTCATCTGGAGTACTGTGTCCAGTTTTGGGCCCCACACTACAAGAAGGATGTGGATAAATTGGAGAGAGTCCAGCGAAGGGCAACAAAAATGATTAGGGGTCTGGAACACATGACTTATGAGGAGAGGCTGAGGGAACTGGGATTGTTTAGTCTGCAGAAGAGAAGAATGAGGGGGGATTTGATAGCTGCTTTCAACTACCTGAGAGGTGGTTCCAGAGAGGATGGTTCTAGACTATTCTCAGTGGTAGAAGAGGACAGGACAAGGAGTAATGGTCTCAAGTTGCAGTGGGGGAGGTTTAGGTTGGATATTAGGAAAAACTTTTTCACTAGGAGGGTGGTGAAACACTGGAATGCATTACCTAGGGAGGTGGTAGAATCTCCTTCCTTGGAAGTTTTTAAGGTCAGGCTTGACAAAGCCTTGGCTGGGATGATTTGATTGGGGATTGGTCCTGCTTTGAGCAGGGGGTTGGACTAGATGACCTCCTGAGGTCCCTTCCAACCCTGATATTCTATGATTCTATGATTCTATGATCTCTGGTTTAGACACAAGATACCAGATTGACTGGGTTTCCACTGATTTGTGGAACAGGGAGAATATATCAAAATTGTATGATTTAAATTTATGTGACTAGCCTTTAAAAATATCCACAACCCCATCCTTTAGCAGTGCTGTCTGACAAATTCAAGAGGGCGTAAAACTGTAGAAGTGGGATCCACATCCACACTTGACCGAAGTTTGAGGGCGTTTGGATCTGAGGGGACGGCGTTCAAACCCTTTGAAAAAACATTTTGCACTGCAGGCAAAAGATGAGATTTGTTTTGGTTTGGCAAAAAGCAAAATATTGAATATTTAGTAGGTCTTCCTCTGTGGTGTTTTTTAAAAAAATTGCCAAGAGAAAATTGGTAATTTCCTAAAGAACTGGTGAAGTAAAAACTGCTGGAGGAGATTATGAGGAGGTGTAACACCATATAAACACCAGGGTTGACAGCATGGATATAACACAGAACAGAGCATCAAAATCACAAGCCAGTACCATCTGAGCTGAAGGAATACCTAGGAATACGTAGCAGGCCAGCCCATGGACAGGAAACTATTCTGTGCTAGTACATTATAATGTATGCCACTGCTTTCCATTAAAATCCCAGGGTGTCTTCCATTGGTGTATTAATGGGATCTGAACTCATATTAGCCCTAGAAACCCAAGGATGAGTTTAGGGGAGTATGTAATAAAATGACTAGAGTACACAGCTACCACTTCCCTCTGTAATGCTTGTGTTTTGTGTGGGTATCCTGTAGGCAGCAGCTCTGCACATAGAAAATCACTCCAGTCAAAGAGACCCTTAGGCAGTGAACAAACTTTACTGTTGATGTGGCAGCTTCCAGAAATAATGACACCGCAAGCATATCACTTCTTCCAAGATCTAACTGCCTATGCACTCAGTAAAAGAGAATTTGTGAGACTTGTGATAGCACCTCTGAATTCCTACTGCAGGTGTAGTTGAAACATCTAATAGTCAGTCTAGGCAGCAATATCCAAAGTGATCTGAGACTGTGCATATTGTCAGACTCAAAGTATCTTAAGATTTGAAAGAGCTTCTTCAAAAAGTATCATTAACTGTTAAGTGCAACTAATTGAAGTGGGAAAGTCAGCAAAAGGTTTAAGTAAAAAGAATCTGCCAGCATGGCAAAATTTACATCAGATCTCTTATTATTTGAAAGAAAATAAAGTGGATTTAATCACAGCGCCCAAATTATTATTAGTGCATATTACGTTTCATTCCTTTAGTTCTCTCTACTTTGGAGTAGCTTGTACTATGATCATGTTATATTTTGATTCCTCTGCATACCCTATATAAATCCATCCTAATTCCTAAATGACTCTCCTTTTAATACAAAATGAAAACTTTTTAACGAGAAAAATATATGAAAATGTATTACATTTGACAAATGTCCCCATGATACTACATTCCTCTTCATTTCTGATTTGTTGTGGTACTGTTGCAATCAGATATGCCTCCTTTTAAGCTGTGTCCTTATTTCAAACTGCGAGCTACATGCAGTACTATAGTAACTCTGAAATACTACTGCACGCACTCTGTACAGACTGTAGCCTCACCACGGGGTTGGAGTGGTTCTGTTTGCTGTCCTGACTCAGATGGTACAGCTAAGGAGACCAATACCTGGGTAGAAGACACTAAGGAGCAGCTAGGAAAGGAATAGGGAGCCTGTGGTTCAGAAGCTGCATGCTTGTGCTTCTCTCCAGCATTCATATACAGCTTGATCCTATGAGGAGTTGATCATCCTAAGATCACATTGACTTCAGCGGGAGTTGAGGAGGCTCAGCATTGTTGGGGAGGAGATTAGAATCTTTCAGGATCAGGCTCATCGTTTGCTGTTGTGCCAAGGATTCCCTAGGCTCACACAGCAAGATGATGGCCTCCCTTTTCATCTGATAGCACTGAATGTGCCTTCTTGGGGGTGGGAGGCGGTTTTATACTGTGTGCGGGCTGAGGGAGAGGCTGTAGGATGTGGAATTTTTCCCCAGTGTGGAGCTAGTGGTAGAAGGAATGCTACCTAGCAAGCAATGGAGTGGTACCTTGGATAGGAGCATGGGGAAGCTGTGTATGGCATGAAACAAGAGGAGTAGGTTGCTCAAAGACCATGACGATGTGGTATAAAACTTCAGACGACTGGCATGTGAGTGAGACACTGGGTTCCTATGTTCTTGGAGAGGCTGTGTAGGAGTTTTCAAATGCTGGAAGGGAGGGTCTGGTTCTTCCTGGAGCAGAAGTGGGATGGGGGGAATATTGTGCTCTGCAGGAAGCCAGAGTGGAATAAAGCCTGAGGGAAAGTGGAGGTTGGGAGAAGAAATATTGTGGCACTGGAGAGACGAGATGAGGAAGAGGAGGGCAATTGTGCCTGAAGAATACAGGTCTATATTCTATGTGAGCTATCATCTTTGATTAGATTTGGTTCATTTCCTTAAAAGATTTCCTGGCTCTGGATCCCTGCACTGCAGTAAGTGGTGCTGATGACTGAGTAGCTGTCTCTCTGAGTCACTACAGACCCATTTCCCTAGCGTGGTAGTAGGGACCACTCTGGTGATAAAGGTGCCATCTTTTGGTCAGAGACTCTCGCCATTAGGGGCACAAGAGTTAACCTCGGTATCCTGGCCACATTTAAGCTTGTGTAATTGCATTCTCCTTCCCCTTTGCAATTACAATTGTCTGCTAAACTATTCAGTTCAGCATTTGGGCAATGTTTGAAAAGTATTTCACCCAGACAAAAGTGCATTTTGGTGGCACTTTTATATCTACTGAAGTTGTACAAAATATTTTAGGATGAATAGACTATGTTACAGGACTGTTGACAGCTATCCTCTAGGCCATCACTTTGCAGCAGCCCTAATGAACTCATATGAGCACGTGAGTTCTGATAGCTGTTAGGGCCTTTAGTTTGTTGGCTTTTTTGCCATTCTCTTTGGAGGCCTACTAGATTCAACCCTAGATTGTAAAGTCCTTGTGACAGGGACTGTCTTTTTCTTCTGTATTTGTACAGCACCTAGCAAAATGGTGTCCTGATCCATGGTCAGGGCTCGTAGGTTTGCTACAGTAAAACAACAAAATAATAATAAGCCACCCTACCATCCACTCAGTTCTACTTGGCCTCTCTATTTCTCCACCTTCCTCTTCCCAGCTGTTCCAAGAGACTTTATTCACTCAAGGTCATGAGTGATGTTTTCAGTCTGAAATCAGTCAATTTCAACTTGTCTCTTGGCTCCTACCAGCTGGGGATTTTGTCTGATTTTGCTGGTGGCTCAGTGGGCAGATTGCTTTCCTAGGCTCCACTCGTCATTGGCTGCCTGGAAGATGAACAGTGTTTTTGTTTGGTGATGTAAAGGCAGACTTAAAGATGCATGACAATGAGCTAGCACGTTTCAAGGATACTTGTTCTCAAGAGCTCAAATCTATGGCAGACAGCGTGCTTCTTTCCTGATTGTTATTAAATTGTGGAGCACTGCCGTGCATTTAATTAACTGGATGATTCCACAAGAAAGTGTTCAAAAACGCCCTTCCCCTTATTAAAATGGCTGTAAAGGACCTACTCCTGACCACTCTTTGCTTACCCAGTCTGTAAGCCAAACTGTTTCATAGAATCATAGAATATCAGGGTTGGAAGAGACCTCAGGAGGTCATCTAGTCCAACCCCTGACAGCAAACCAGTGATCAGAGCACTACTGATGTTGCAAAGCATATAACCTAGCATCAGACACAAGAGCTTAGGGTGTCTGATAGTAGAGGGGGACATGAAGTCATGGAAAAAGCAAGCCACTGGCTCAAAATTAAGTGCTGTTTGGCTGGACAGAGAACTGTTGCAATGCCATAGGACCAATGCAGAGCTATCTGAGGGTACAGACCCATCAGCACAGTCATTGATGGAACAATCTCCTGGGAGCTCACCATAAAAGGGGCTTTAAGCTCAGAGGCTGCTCCTTAGAATTCAGTGAAAGTCAGAACGAACTGAGTGTATAGCCATCAATAAAATAGTTGCCACAATGCTATTTTTAAAGGATTGCTTGATTTTAAAATCAAAACTGATCAACAGGAGGCCTTCAGTTTTCATTCATCTATCTAAAGCACTTATCTGGCCCTCATTATCACAGTCTCTGAGTACCTCCTAATCTTCAAGGTATTTATCCTCATACCACCCTTGTGAAGTAGGCAAGTACTATTATCCCAATTTCAAAGTCCCACAAGGCTCCTATCCACATCTTTAGGCACCTAAATAACTTTTAAAAATCTGGACCTAAGTGACTTGCCCAGGTCCCACAGAAAGTTAGCAGCTGAGCTGGAAAGTCAGGTCTCCTAAATCCCTAAGCTAGAGCTCTAGCCACCAGTCCATCCCTCCTATAGTTTATGAGATACTGTAGTTTATAAGATACTAAATAAAATATGTCCTTTGTTCTAGGATGGCGTTTGATCAAGCATATGTAGCATGGGGCAAACTGAGTAGTCCCCAAAAGATGTTACAAATCATGTAGAAATAGAATATGGCTTTAAAACTCATCAAAAATATTACTCCATAAATAAGTCTCTCTCTACTAAGGAGGGAGAAAAAAACATCTGAGGAATAACTGCCTCTTTAGACAACCTGCTAATAAGTCTGTCTCTCCCCCTAGCTCTCACACAAAGCTTTTATAATTGCAAGCAGAACCCAAATAGCCGACAGGTGTACTTAGCCATCCAATTACTACACCCAATTAGGCCCAATAGAATCCCTCATAAAAATGGAGCCAGCAGCATTCCCAGTTCTCTAGGTTCATGGATGATTACTCTGATACACTATTTATAAGGGTCTTCTCACCCTCTCAGTGGAGTACCAAATGTCTCACAAACACCAATGCTTCCTGTTAGTTATAGCTCAGTACAGAGTTCTTCTAAGGAGCCCCAAAGTTCTTTCTGACACGCCAACCTGAATGTGACCACTAGATCTTTTTTGGGGGAGGAGATATGAGTTTCTTTGATGTAAATTCATCTAGCTGTAGCTAACCCTGCCTCGCCACTCAGCTTGCTTGACACACCTTTTTCATTTATCCTCTCTTGGTCTGTTGTGTGTTCCTAGAGCAGGGGTTCTCAAACTGGGGGTTGGGACCGCTCAGGGGGTCACGAGGTTATTACATGGGGGGTCGTGAGCTGTCAGCCTCCACCCCAAACCCCGCTTTGCCTCCAGCATTTATAATGGTGTTGAATATGTAAAGAAGTGTTTTTAATTTAAAAGGGAGGTCGCACACAGAGGCTTGCTATGTGAAGGGGTCACCAGTACAAAAGTCTGAGAACCACTGTCCTAGAGTGTAAGCTTTTAAGGAAAGGACCTGCACTTTCAAGTTCACAAAGGCCATTGGTGAACTTCCAATCTATGCATCAGACTACAGCTTGAATCCTACCAAATGCATGATCTGTCCGAGGAAGACCCATCATTCTGGCATGTAGTGTGTTACATTCTCTAAGTGACAGGTTTCAGAGTAGCAGCCGTGTTAGTCTGTATTCGCAAAAAGAAAAGGAGTACTTGTGGCACCTTAGAGACTAACAAATTTATTTGAGCATAAGTTTTCGTGAGCTACAGCTCACTTCATCGGATGCAAAAGCTTATGCTCAAATAAATTTGTTAGTCTCTAAGGTGCCACAAGTCCTCCTATTCTCTAAGTGGTTTTACTGGCTCCAAGGCTGTCTTTATACCAGATGAGACCTGGTATTCCCTAACGGAGCTTGTCTGATAGGGGGATGATATAGGATAAGAAAATATTAGGGTCTTGAGCCTACTCTTCTTTCCCTGCCCTGGCTATGTTAAGTGTAAACAAATAGTCCCCTCATGACTGCGTTAATTAAAACCCACATTACAGCATTTTTTGGCCTCCCACAAGTCTCTTCAAACTTCTTGCTTCCATTTTAGGTACGCTTAGAAGAAGGTCTCTATAAAGAAATGTACTGAGCCTCTGTAGTCTTCTACGAAAGGCTGATCTATAAGATTTAATAACATACACGTAGGCATGAGGTCCAATCTTGTAATATTGTCAGTACCAGTTCAGGAGTTTAACATTGTTTTCTCTCTCAGAAAATTTAAAAATTCATCCTAGAGGATGAACGGAAAGAAGGAAGATAGCAGGAAAGATTGTGTGATAGAGGAACTGGACTGTGAATCAGAAGATCTGCATTCAGTTCCTAGCTCTATCATAGTCTTCCTGTGTGACGCTTGAGCAAGTTATTTAATTTCTCTGTGCCTCAGTTTCCCATCCGTAAAACTAGGATAATAATACTTCCTTTTTGCCAGTCTGATGTGCTTCGACTCTTTGGGGCAGTGATTGCTTCTCACTATGTTTTTGTTTGGTATCTAGTACACGAGGGCCCTAATCTGGATTGGGCTCTCTAGACACTGGCCTAATACCAATAGAAAATAACAGGCACATAGAGCTGCAAGCCAGATGATTGAATCTGACTTTCTTTATATCGCATGCCACCAACCAGACACCTCACACCAAGATCAACAACCAGAATGGGATCGATTCTGAGGAATAAGTTTGTTTAATGTTAGTAAAGTAGACCAAAGTGATATTGTGCACATCAGGTTTCCGATCAAAATATAATACTGCATCTCTTTCATGTTTAATCACCATCTTTCTCATCAACATCTCATTTCTCACTCTTACCATGTTTAGATATTACAGTCCTCTTGTCCTCCATCTATTTATCCATCTTTCTACAGCACTTATGTATCCAGTCCCCTCTTTGTCTATCATCCATTAAATCAGAGCTACTTTTCAGCTTATTAAGTAATTAAGCCTGTTGGCATTAATAGAAATGCATTTCAATCCCAGTTTAGATAATAATAGTAGGAACACTTTCCTTTTATAAAATATACCAGGATTTCCCCCCATTAAGAAAGATGCCACAAGTTTTAATGTGTTTTTAATAGTACATCCTTTGTGTTTTTATTTAGGGTGGAAAACAGTTTTTTCTCCTCCCTTGAACCATATACACCAAATTATTTGTATTAACTGTACAGAACATCATAAAAATTAGTATTAACGTAACTTTTCAGGCATGGGATGTGGCAATATAGCTGTGTGACTGGCAGTGACATAGATTACCATTAGGATTGGAAAGTGCTTTGATATAAAAAAAGGGATATTTTAATGTGATTCAGGAATCAGTGTCCTTCTCTGATCTCTCCAGCTCACCCTCAGCCATTCTTCTCCTTGATTTGAATTTCCCCGGGACTCCTCTGTAGCCTTCCACTTTGTGTCGTTCATCAGAACTGGCTGCATCCCCCCTTGCTCCTTGCTTGCTGCTGGACGTCCTCAGCTTCATCGTCTTCTGGTGTCTCCATGTGCCAAGACATCTAGGACCTCCTATAGTTGCAGCTCTATTAAAGGCAATGTGACCCTCTGGTTGACACGTCACTTTAAATAGAAACCCCTTGTTTGTATTACGTTCCCTCAGGCCAGAAAGGAACTGCCACTTCCTTTTAAATCTCTTCATTTTCTTAAGTTCAGAATGGAGGTTAATAACTGACTTATTTCCTTCATAAGAGCAGTAATCTACTTGTCTGGCTTTCCTGACGACCCTGTCTTTATCTGAGAAGCTGTGATCCTTATAATAGTATCAGTTGGCTTTGCACTGATGAACAGCCCCGTGGGATGTAATCGGTCTTTATGGGACGTTCAGGACCTTCCGCAAGGTTATCAGTGGGGGGGATGATGGATGAGAGTCCCTTCAAGGACTCTCATTATCCTATTTTCTGTTTTTTTCCACTTCATCTACAAGATGACTCTCCACTGAGCTACCCCTCCACACCTGGCATTGATCTGATTATTAATGTCTCTTTTGTTCATAGCTACACTAGATGACACATTACTGACTGTAACTCTGTGACTGCTCCATGGCTGCATACACATAAACCACATGAAGCCTATCAGCCATCAGGCTTTACGAGGTAGAAGTCCATGTGGGAGTTGCGTAAAATCCACCCCTAACTTGGGGCCCAGTTATGAGAGTTTCACTGTACTTCCCTTTCTCCAGGCCTCATGCAGCTGCTGCTCCAGACAGTGGGGTGGAACAGTGGTTGCAGCTCTAATAAGGGCCATGGATCCATTCCCTCATCATCTCCCTCCACACCAGATAATGGAAGGCTGGTGCCAGACTCTCTCCCCCTAGCAAAGGAATGTGGAGGCCACCGGTACAGCTGATGTCCAGTGGTTCCTCTGTGCAGTCATCCTGCAGGACATAAGTAATACAGAAGAGTTTGCACAGGCCCACATCCTCAGGGAGAATTTCATCCCTGTGCTCATAACCACTCAAAAACAACAAGGAGTCCAGTGGCACCTTAAAGACTAACATCTGAAGAAGTGTTTTTTTTACCCACAAAAGCTTATGCCCAAATAAATCTGTTAGTCTTTAAGGTGCCACCGAACTCCTTGTTGTTTTTGTGGATACAAAGTAACACAGCTATCGCCTGATACATAACCACCCAAGTCAATGATGCTAACTATGGAACACTAAGGCATCAGCCCCATGGTTTGCAGCTCCACTCATCCCAATTAAAGTCAGTCCGTAAGAGATTCAAGGTTCATTACCTAGTGCATGGGCAACATCTTCTCCAGGATACTCTGTGCTTTCAAGCCAGTACCATTGTTTGGGTTTGGGCCTTACAAGCTGCCTCAGACCAATGGCATATGGTATGATCCACATTTTCTTCTTCACATATTAGTCAGAGAGTCTGTAACAACGTGCTTGGTAGGAGGAGCACAATTTTCAGGAGGCAAGAATTTGGAGGAGACACCAAGAAGTCAGTCTGTGTGCACACGGCTAGAATGTTAGTCAGAATTGCAGCACCTCTGTAAATGGTTGTCTTAATAAAGAACCAGCTTAGTTTTAGAAAAAATGGAGTCCATTCTTGTCATTACTCACATGCAACATGTGAAACAAGGTATATAGCTATTTCTCCAGGTGCAGGCGTTCCTGAAAATAATAGGTATTGAGAATTTTTGGAAGCAGAAATTCTATTTTCAGTGTCCAGCTTAATAAGTCACATCACTGGTAGCCCTACCAAGATCAGATATATCTTTTCCTTCCTTCTAGGTAACCTGGTGCCATGACCTCACATTTGATATGTATTGTTTGGAGTACTGATTAGCATTTACTATTATGGTTCTGTTACATTCTCTTTCAGATTCTGGAGATAAGAGAAGCCCTGGAGCCAAGTGTAGTTCACTCTTCATGTGGAAAAAATGTATACTTTTATATAGGGCAGTGTCACAGTTTGGCTGGCCCTTTAAGGCAAGCAAGGCTTAACCTTACCTATGACCTTGCAACTCTTCTCCAGCTTATGGTGGCATGGCAATGTAATGACCCCAGTAGAGAAAGGGTTAGGAAAAGACTACAAACAGAATGAAGAATTCAGGAGGGGAAAGACTGCAAAGGAGGCAGGAATGTCCTGCAGATAGGAGCCCAAGGGGTGCAGGAGATTTATTAGAAGGGAGAAGCCAGAGGCCTGAGAACCAAAGGGAGGCCATGTTAAGCAAAGACTATGGGAGAGCAGCACCAGGGGGCTTAGAAGTAGGAAGTGGCCAAGGGAAACAGCAGTATATCTGAAGACGCTGACTTAGCTGCTTAATACAGAATCCCTGCACGAGAACTCAGAGTACAGGGCAGGCCTGGGTTCCCCTACCAGCCACAGAGCAAGTAGGGTTGCCAGCTCTGACTGAAGCTATTCCAAGAGATTTTTTTTCCCCCAACATGACATAATGTCATTTTCTTAAAATATCCTATTAAAATCTCTTGGATTGCTTTGAATAGTCATCAGTCGATGCTGATTCCAGGAGACTCCAGGCCAATCCTGGAGGGTTGGCAAACCTAAGAGCAAGGGACATGCCAGTACATCTGCAGAAGCAGGTTAGGCTCCTGGGGGTGGGGGGGGGGGTGAGGGACGGCCACTAAGAACACTTCAGTGGAGTCTGAGAGGGGCTGAAGAACTATTATTTGGATGTTTAGTTTTAGGGTGACCAGATAGCAACTGTGAAAAAACGGGACAGGGGATGGGGGGTAATAGTCACCTATATAAGAAAAAGTCCCCAAAACCAGGACTGTCCCTTTAAAAACGGGACATCTGGTCACCCTATTTAGCTTGGGTCTTTCCTTACCGCAGACGGGGACAGAATTTTATGTGACTTGGGCAGACGGCTGAGCCACCAAAGACCCACTGAGAGGCCTCGGCCAGCAGGAGGCACTGGAGGACCCCTTGCAGCATCGCATCCTGAAGGGTGCTGCATATGGTGAATACACCACCTTCCAGGCATTTATTGCAGAGTTTAAAGCCCTTGAATATCCTTACACACTTGCAAATAAGTTACAACATTTTTAAGTGGTTTCCTGAGTAATGACAGATGTTGCACACGGGTTTGCTAAGTTTATTTAAAAAACATTTTTCATCAGGATTGAAACAACATCCCAAGCCTCTAGCGTTCCAATTAAATATTTTATATTAAAACTCTGGCACTTCAACAAAACAGATCTAACCTTCAAGCTATGCAAGAGAATGCTGCTTTTCAAGGTTTGAATTAATTTTTCAGAAGGAGATTTAATGAGACTCTTACTTGGAAAAGAGAATTTTGAAGAGTAATCCCACCTCCCAAATATTCATAGGCTCCACTCTTTTTAAATATTATATTATATGCATTATTATTATTTATTATTGCAATAGAAGCCCCAGACATGGGCAGGGCCCCATAGTGCTAGAAGCTGTACAATCATAGAACAGAAAGACAGTCCCTGCCCCCAAAAGCTTAACATCTAAATATAAAATAAGAGACAACAGGTGAATACAGAGAGGAGGGCACAAGGAAACAATGAGACAATAGTTGCCAGCATGACATGCAGTGGCCTCAGTGCAGCATGTTGTCACAAATAAAATAATAGTAATCTAAATAAAATTAGCACATATAAATAAGCAACTTGAGTCCAACATGCCAGATTCCTAATTTTAGTTAAATGTAAATAATTGTAAAACAAACTTACCTAGGATTGGAGGAACCAGTTTGGAAAATATGAACTGCTTGAATCTTTATCCATTTTTTCAACCAGCAATTCTTCTACTGTATTCTGTTGCTCTATCCCTTTAAATTAAATGAATATGTAAATCGTAAGAAGCCATTCTCTACAAGTTGCCTAGTCACCCTCATTCAAAGCAAAACCTGAAACCACTCTGACAATGCTTGAAGACGCAAGTGACAGTCATATCACAGCAGACAGTTTATTTAACAGTCAAAATATTATCATTCGAGTATAGCATTTAGATTGAATTGATAAACATTCATCTAGCTACATCTAGCTACAATGTAAGTATCTTATTCTCATGGTGTCTCAGGAATACCTGGAACACCTCTGGATTCCAATATGTCAAGTCATTAGTATATGTAGCATAGTCAAGTTTACAATATTTAATTCACTTGCTTTGTTGCCAGGAAAGATGCCTCAATATGTTTTTTGTTGCGTACCAGCTAAACTACTTGTATATCAAGTCTTCTTCACTGACCTCCCCTTGCTGGTTCCAAGATTATAGATGATTCGTTTTTCTCAGACATCACAATGCAGTGACAGAGACAAATGAAGCATTCATAGATAGGGCCCTACCAAATTCACAGTCCATTTTGGTCAATTTTGCGGTCCTAGGATTTTAAAAATCGTAAACGTCACGATTTCAGCTATTTAAATCTGAAATTTCACGGTGTTGTAATTGTAGGGGTCCTGACCCAAAAAGGAGTTGGGAGGAGTCACAAGCTTATTGTGCGGGGGGGGGGGGGTGCAGTACTGCTACCCTTACCTTCTGCGCTGCTGCTAACGGTGGTGCTGCCTTCAAAGCTGGGCAGCTGGAGAGCAGCGGCTGCTGGCCGGGAGCCCAGCTCTGAAGGCAGAGCCGCCGCCAGCAGCAACGCAGAAGTAAGGATGGCCTGGTAGGGTATCGCCACCCATACTTCTGCACTGCTGCCTGCAGAGCTGTGTCCTCAGTCAGCAGCTGCCACTGTCCAGCTGTCCAGGTCTGAAGGCAGCAGCGCAGAAGTAAGGATGGCATGGTATGGTATTGCCACCCTCACTTCTGCAGTGCTGCTGGTGGGGCGCTGCCCTCAGAACTGGGTGCCTGGCCAACATCCACCACTCTCTGACTGCCCAGCTCCAAAGTCAGAGCAGAAGTAAGGGTGGCAATACCACAACCCCCCTGAAATAACCTAGTGACCCCCCTGCAACTCCCTTTTTGGTCAGGACCCCCAATTTGAGAAACACTGGTCTCCCCCTTGAAATCTGTATAGTATAAGGTAAAAGCATTCAAAAGACCAGATTTCATGGGGGGAGACTAGATTTTGTGGTTCGTGACACGTTTTCCATGGCCATGAATTTGGTAGGTCCCTATTCATAGAAAGTCACAACTTAGTTGTAAGCTGTTCTGGAGTGACTTTTTAATAAGTTTTTCGGCAGTGCCTAGCACAACCAGGCCCCTGATACTTCTGACTGGAGCCCTTTGATGTTACCATGATATAGTTAATAAATAGTAATAATAATTAATTGCCCTACAAATATGCAGCCCAACCTGACCTCCAAGGATTCAGGGGATTCCATCTAAATGTCATTGGGGATGGTCTTCATTAAGTGCTAGAAGTGGACCTACTAATGGTAGAGAATTCTTCTGGCCTCTCCAATTTTGGCTTCCCTACACAGGGTGGATCTGCTCTCACTGGCAGCTAGGCAGTTTGTCTATCCCTGATTGGGACCAACGTGGGCTGTTCACACTCACTCCCCACCATGCATGGCCAATTTCTACCTCCACTCACTAGACTCTCTTTGCTCTTGGTGACCGTCTGCCTCACTCTAACCCCTAGAAGCCCATCCTTTCACCCACCAACTTTTAGTCTTTCCCCTGGCTTGGTGCTTTCCATTGCTGGGCTAGATTACAAAAGGCTGTCCCTTGCTGCTCTTCCTTTTTGCTTTTTGTGCTCACTTTTCTGTTCCCCTTTCTCCTCTTCTTATCTCGCCTGCTTAGGCCACCAGAGTAAGCTAGGTGCCCAATCGCACCTGCTTCTGGCTAGCCTTACATGGGAGATGGAGAGATGCAGCCAAGTCCTCAAGCTCCTGTTCCTTTTCCTGTGAAAACACAAAACTGAACGAAACATCAGGGGAGTTGTGACTCAGTAAAACTGGCTCTTTCCCAATTGGCTATTTTCCGCTGGTTTCTCACAGGTTGTCGGCTGACCCAACACTTAGGTAGCCCCCTACTGTGAGGAGCCAATGCTCAAAGAAAGGGCATTCTGTCCACTGAGGTCAGGGCTGTCACCCGTCCTTCTACAATGCTACTTACAAGTTACCACCCACAGCCCCAGCATGGCTCATTTTCCTCTAGAATCCTGCAGATTCTAGTAAGCAGTGAGGGGAGGAGGAGAGACAGGAGGAGCCAAAATGTGGAAACCACTCTGCAGTCTCCGCAAAGGGAGGGTGAAGCTCCAAGTGGGGTTTAGTGTTTAAAAGATCTGAGCACTGGGGCCTTGTGGAAAAGATTCTGGGCCTTACTGCTCTAAAAAGGTACAGTAGGACTGCTGCTCTCAAACTGCACTGGGGAGAATAGGCAGAGCAGGCTGTCACTCAGAGAAGAGCAATGTAGCTGACACATGCCCTGAATCACCGCAGTGGGGAATGGAGCTGCCAGCAACATCAGAAGAACAGAAGGGAGGGAAAGTGCCATCTCCAAGCTGGATAGAAGAAAAGCAGATGTGAGAGGCAGTTCCTTGAAAAGGTACAGAGGCCAGCTGTCTGTCTCTCCTTGCATAACTTTTTAGTGTGTATTTATCAGCGTTTTTACATACTTTAAAACTGAAGAAACCAGATTCAGATTTATTCAAAGAACAAGCTGATACCTGCATTTGCTCGGGCAAGTGGTGGGATCAAAAAGTCACAGCCCCATGTGTTGATGACCACAAAGGTAATTCCAAAATTTTATTCCAAAATGTCAGCCTAATCCTTATCCCCATCTTTGGCTGCTCCTAGGCTTGGTCGTTCCTATCCCGAAGGCTGAATTCCACTTCCATTACATGCCGGACAGGGTCTAATGAGTCAAACCTGCCCCAGTGGGCCAGTGGTAATTGACCTGCAACTCCTTATTGGGTTCCATCAGCTGAAACCAGAGTTGAGCAGCAGGAGACTTCTGATATCCAGCTACATCCTGGAATTCAGTTCCTCTAGCTGGAAAGGGTGAAGGGCGAAGTCAAATCCAGATACCCCCTCCCCATCCCTCCACCATTCTACAAGACAATGAAAGTCTGTCTGACATATCCAGCTCAGATACAGAAAGGGATAAAAGCACAAATGCTCAGCATCTTTTGAGAGGAGATTAGAACCTTTCATGGTCAGGCACATAAGACCATCTTATTCTGTACATCTTGAATCCAGCTATTCCGAATCGCCTTAGCCTCCTGGGATGGGAAGTGACACCTTTATGGTCAGGTTAGCTTGATTAAACTCTAATCTCTACAGTAAGACAGGAGCTCTGGATATCTCTGGCTGTTCATTTAAATAAAAAAAAATAGAACTTGTTTTTCAAACTAAATTATCCTTTAACTTCATGAAGTTAAATCAGAAGCTGGATTTTCCCCAGTGACATGTCCACTGGCAGCATAAAAAGAATAAATTACTAAGCATGAAATTGCCCCAGTCTGCTGAGGACTGCTTCAGAAGTGGGGCCCAGTGGCTGGAAGACTAGCTACGCTCTTTGATTTCCGTGGAAGAAACAAAATCCTGCTGTGACATTAACCTGCATGTCTGGCTTTATTACCTAAATTATCATAATCCTCATAATCAGCATCTGAGTGCTGAAGGAGCTGCAAGGACTTAAAAATCAAGATGCCAAGAGAGTTGCAAATGCATAATGTCTGGAACAGCCTCCTGTTTATCTTGCCTCATCACTGCATAGAACATTAAGCTATTCTTGCCTCTTTTTTTTTTTTTTTTTAGCCAGACTGATGGGATAATCATGTGACACCTTTTCAGAGTCCACTTAATTTAATTGGACTAAATGTTCTTTTGCAAGAGGCAGGTGATGTTCAAGAAGGCCTGGAAGAGACACTACCTGATGTAAAGTAGCTGATGCAGATGAGAAGTCACTCGTTGCACAGTCCAGTGGGCTGGAGGTGAAGCTCACATTTTTTGTCAAACTCCACAGACTTGGCAATAGCCCCTCCCACTCGCTCTCTCAGGAACCCAGCTTTCTAAACAGTACTCATAACTGGTGGTAAGAGGATCTGCATCTGTGTGGGCTAAGCACATTGTGCGATTAGGGCTGTATCTTTCCGTAGGGTATTAAGCTCAAATGGGAGGTTATGACTGGGTACATTTTGACCAAATTGTATTTGTTTTCCTCGCTTTAAAAATAAGGAATAGTGAAAGGCCTGATCCTAAGTGCATTAAAGTCAAACTTCAATGGGTTTTTGGAAAAGGTGTCCTGTTAACGTCTCTGAAGATGCTGTGCTGATGCCCTTGGAGACTGAAATCCTTTATCCAAATGGAAAATGGAACAGGAGCAGCAGTGCAAGATTCCCCATGCAGTCTGCCAAAGAGCCTCAACTGTGCTCTAGAGTAGTGGTGGACAACCCGTGGCCTATGGGCTGCACGCGGCCCATCAGGGTAATCCACTGGCGGGCCACAAGACAGTGTTTACATTGACTGTCCGCAGGCACGGCCGTTTCCCACAGCTCCCATTGGCCAGGAACATGGCTACTGGAGCTGCGGGAAATGACTGTACCTGCAGACAGTCGATGTAAACACTGTCTCGAAGCCTGCAAGCGGATTACCGTGATGGGTCACGTGCAGCCCGTGGGCCACAAGTTGCCCACCACTGCTCTAGAGGAAACAGTCTAAAGATGAGAGGACAATCCAGTCTCCATAGCCACTGAATCCTTGTGTCTTCTGTCAGGCTGCCAACAATGGTGCAGGTCAGTGCTGACTGCTGTGCTCTTTTGGTGATATAAACACTGTCAAGCAGGAATGTATTAGCCTTGTGTATTGCAGTAGTGACTGGAAGTCCCAGCTGAGACTGGAGCCTTATTGGGCCAGGTGCTGTGCAAATACAGAGTAAGAGATATTTTCTGCCCCAAAGAGTCTATAGTTTAAATAGACAAGACTGATGAAGGTTGAGAAAAAGAATGTGCTATGATCCCTCTTTTACAGTTTGGAAATTGAGGACCAGAAGTTTCTGGAAGAACTAGGGAATGCAAGTACTAGCAACCTGGCTTCTAGAACCAATCTACCTCTTATCCCCTGTACACCACCAGTACATCCACCCAAGAACAACCAGAGTTTGACCTAATATGTCCAAACTAAACTCTTATGAGACTGGCTTGCCGAAACACATGCGACAATACTGATCTACCACAGCATGTATGGAATCCAGGAGTCCACACTCCCATGTACAGAATACACCTGCCTGGTTGCCTACCAGACTAGGACAGATGATGGTGATAAATGGTACTTATCAGGGATGACGATGTGTGAACTAAAAGATACAGGGCTGAGGAACTGTTTGGAGAATCATCCAAAAGTAGGGTCTGACCATAAAATATGAGTTTAACCCCACCACCACCACCACCACCCCCGCAACCCAACAGACCTTACCTTAGCATTTCAGAACTCTGAAAAGCATTTCTCTAAACTTGTTGCTAAATATGGATGAGAGTTTGAGGGGGTTCTTATTCCCTAGAAGCAGCTCACCTGTCCCTTAGCCATACCTTGCTAAATACAAGGCAGTTTTAAAGAGAAAGGGATACCCTCTTTTCAAAGGAACCAGCCTGACTAGCTGAAGGCTTAGTAGTCTGGTATAGAATCCACTCTTGCACCAATCCCTATGACTTTCCCCCTATTTACTCTGATCTACTCTAATCCTTTTTTAGTGCCCCCATCATGCCATTGATGCACCAGGTTTGAATCATTCCCTGATTTGGACGGAGTGCAAATCATTTGCCGTTCATAAATAATTTAAAAAATCTGGCAGCAGTGGCAAGCGCAGGAAACACAGATTTTGCTGTAAAGAGACGGGGCACACAGTGTACAAGGAGCAGGGGGAGGAATCTATTCTTAGCCATTGTGTCTTGTGTATTACAAAATCCAAAAGTTACATATGGATTTCCCCCCTCCTACCCTCCTCCACAAAATAAATAATTGAAAAAAATACTTACTGACTGTGCCCGCTGCAGAAAGGACAGAGCTTGCATTGGTAACATGTCCACTCCTGCACCTAGTACTGGAGTCTGGATTGGCAGAGGCTACATATAAGAATGGACAGATCCGCCACTCTGCACCATAAGGTGATGCAGTACACTGTAGAATAGTGTATTAGTTTAGGGAGATACCACCTGACCCTCACAGTGATTACAATGGAAGTGTTGTTTCTACTTTTCATTATCTCCCTTTAAATTAGGCACTGTTCACAGTTACTTGGAGCTAACACATGAGCAAGTGAAATTCACAGATGGTGTCACATGGAGAAGGAGCACATTACTGGATGCTAATGTAGTTCGGATTGCATTTGGCAGGCAGACACACATTCTGGGGTGTTCGGTTTGTATCTTAAAGCTTCTTCTTAGACTGAATTATTATCTCAGATATGTCTGCAGCTTCCAGGAGCAGCTGCCAATGTTGCTGTAGCATTACTTTTCAGAGCTGTTATATATTCTGTAACAACAACGATAGCGAGAGATGGACAAGTATTGTCCAGGATTTTGTGGTGGTTGTTTTTTAAATGGCGAACTAAGGCTTTCGGATCCTCAATTTCAAAAGTTCCTTCTTATTTCAGGTGCCAGCTTTAGATTCCCGATGGCTAAATTTTCAGAGATTCTGAGCAATTGTATATCCAGCTGAGGGCCACGAGAACTGTGGGTGCTCCAGACCCCTGAAAATCAGCTCCCCGCCTCTCCTCCCCCCACCGTGTTAAAATTTGAACACCCAAAAAATTAGCAGTCCCTTTGAAAAAAAAGAGCCTATGTGACCTGTGTCAAGAATATGCATCAGAGGCAGAGATGGGAGTGGAATTCAGCCCTCCCATCTCCCTGGCTCCCATATAGACCATCGGACAATGATAGGCACTGTGTTGCTCTTATTTGATTTCCAAATGCTGCTATTAGGTCAAACCATCCTGAACGTCAAGAGAGTTTGGATCTGAATATTGAGGGCTTAGACCTATTTTAGAATAGACCCAGTCAATTATTATTATTATCCCTGGCTTTGGCAGGCACTTTCTTCCCTCTTTGTTCCCCTCTATTTGGCATTGGTGAGGCCTCATCTGGTGTACTGTGTCCAGTTTTGGGCCCCATACTACAAGAAGGATGTGGAAAAATTGGAAAGAGTCCAGCGGAGGGCAGCAAAAATGATTAGGGGGCTGGAGCACATGACTTATGAGGAGAGGCTGAGGGAACTGGGATTATTTAGAATGAGGGGGGATTTGATAGCAGCCTTCAACTACCTGAAAGGGGGTTCCAAAGAGGATGGATCTAGACTGTTCTCAGCGGTAGCAGATGACAGAACAAGGAGAAATGGTCTCAAGTTGCAGTGGGGGAGGTCTAGGTTGGATATTAGGAAACACTATTTCACTAGGAGGGTGGTGAAGCACTGGAATGCATTACCTAGGGAGGTAGTGGAATCTTCTTCCTTAGAAGTTTTTAAGATCAGGCTTGACAAAGCCCTGGCTGGGATGATTTAGTTGGAGATTGGTCCTGCTTTGAGCAGGGGCTTGGACTAGATGACCTCCTGAGGTCCCTTCCAACCCGATATTCTATGATTCTATGATTTGCCTCATAATTTTGGCCATAGTACCTAGGAGCCCTAGTCATGGACCAAGACCCCATTGTACTAAGAGCTGTGCAACCCCAGAACAAAAAAAAATAGTCCATGTCCCAAAGCGTTTACAATCTAAGCATAAGCCAAGAAACAACAGATGGATACAGACCAGTGGGGAAGTTCAAAGAAATGATGGGACAATATGGGTCAGCATCATCAGAAGTGGTATCAGTGCACCATTCTTTTAAAAAGTCTCCAGCTTTTTTATAAGCACCAGGATGAAGGAAAGTTTTAGGGAGGGATTTGAAGGAGAATAATGAGCTAAATATAATGGCAATAATGAGCTTCTCCCATACATGAGGGGCAGCATGAGAGAAAGCACAAGGTGCTTGTTTCCAAATGTAACCATCAGTTGTTAGAGCCTGGTACCATTGGCAGGTCAGAGGTGGGAGTCAACATTTCAGCAGTGAACAAGGGATAATAGGTAGGGTAGGGATAAGCCATACAGGGTCATCAAACTCATGTTTGATGCAACAGAGAAGGGGGAGCCAACAGAGGGATTCAAAGAGAGGGGTGACATGGTCAAAGTGATGGGCTAGGAGAATGATCTTTGCAGCAGCATTCAGAATAGAAATGAGTGGGGCAAGGTTGCATTTATTAAAGCCAGAGAGAAGGATGTTGCAGTAATCAAAACATGAGATGATGAAAACCAGATCTAGAATTTTGGTGCCAAATGCTTCCAAATTTGGGGAGAGTTTGGAGCCAGATTAGGCTTATCTCCAGTTGTTCCCAGAGAATTTTGTTCTGAAACTTCTTCTATTTTTTGTGACTTCTTTTGGCCTCTTTGTCTTTACTCTGCTTTCTTCATGTGAAACAGCTGGCTCAGCATGAGAGGGTGTTTTTAGAGTGAATCAATAACTCAGCTGAGCCATTGATTTGCTCTGACAAGATTTCCCCATGCAGCTCACATGGCAGGACAAGAGAGAACATGATGAAAGGAGAGCAATTTGGAGTGTGAGAGTTAATACAACAGAATTGGTGGGGGAGGTGAGAAGTGGAGAAGTAACAAGATAAGAGTTTGTTCTACATTGAACCAAAGCCGAGACTTTAAAATGGTGATGATCAGTCGCTGCCTTTACTGCAGGAGGAAGGAAGAGGAACTTGAGCTGGTATCTCTTCTGAACAAGATTCCTGCACTTCCGCTGATAGAAATATATGTGCCGAGAATGTAACAAGTACCCTTACTGAATCTGACTTTCCTGTTATCACAGGCAACATGGGAATGAGTGAGGGTGGACAAAACTGGTCTTATCCCACTACATGACTGCAGAGTGCCATAGTGATGGGGAATCAGGTTCTCTAATCCATGAGGTTTAGGGCCTATCTATCTCAGGGGTTCTCAAACTGGGGGTCACAAGGTGGTTACTTCAGGGTCGCGAACTGTCAGCTCCATTAATTAAATTAAATTACCCCCTCCTCCCATTTTAACTTATAAGAGGGGTCACACTCAGAGGCTTGCTGTATGAAAGGGGTCACCACTACAAAAAGTTTGAAAGCCACTGATCGATCTAATCTAATCTAATCTAATCTAATCTATCTATCTATCTATCACACATCCAGGAGCTTCTGAAATTCAGCAGTTAGTAAGACTCAAACTCAACTTAAATGTTTCCATGTCTTTACTTATTTTAAATTCATAAAGACCAATGATCAATCAATTATAACACATTATTTTTATCCTTAATTAAAGGCAATGTTGACCCACTGGTTGGACTTTTCCAAACTTCACTCATGACACTGAAGCCAAGCACGGAAACTCTCTCACATACATGAAACTATACATGTTGTTAAAAATTGTCCACTGTTAGGATCTGAGAAGGTGTAGGACCTGCTGTCAGTGTTCTTTGATCATAGGTACATGTTACTTGCCAGCTCACCTAAGAAGCCTCTTGCCTCCTTCACTGTATATGCAGTAAGGATCTGATCCAGACCCTTGAAGTCTTTCCACTGACCTTAGTGAGTTTGGATCAGGTCCTAAATGAGGCAGAGCACTGTTGGCTCTGATACCTATATGATTGTTCTTACAGAAAACATTATGGCTTGGTATAGGATAAATGTTTTCCTGGCACTTCTTTGGGGTGACCTGCATAGCTGGGTTCTTCACTCAGCCATCTCAAGTTTAGACAAATGAAACCTTTATCCCACACTATTATTTTTTCTAGCTATATATTATTATCCTTATATTGTCTATCAGCATTAGGGGTGGGGTTTTCAAAATGCTCAATAATATCCAACTGAAAGTTAAGCATTGACTTCAAATGGGAGCAGACTTAGGCCACTAACACTGAGCAGTTTGGAAAGCCCACTCTTAATATTTTACCCACATCTTTGTTTTGAAACTCTGGCTTCCATTCAGTTTAATGAGTTTACTCTGCGGCTTCCCCAGTAACAGGGGTTGCGGCTAATCAAGCTGGTCTTCTAAGTGAAGATATAAAACAGCAACACACTCATTCCCTAGTCATATACCTGGATATGAATTGCAGATATTGCTGCCTTTTATTTCTTGTGGTTTCTAGATGGTACTTTATAATGTATAGCACTTACCCATTTTTATAACTTATTTAATTTCAAAATGTCCCAGGAAAACTTTAAAATATTTAAACAGAATAGGGGGGAAAACATGCTGCTACATTCAGTGAGGCTTGTGTGTACCTTCTCCTATCCCTTTTAACCAGTGGAGGGATTTTACTGCATGCTACTGAATAAATTACATGTTTAATACAATAGAATTTGTGTTGGCTTTGGAAGTAAAGTGAAAGCATATTTACATGAGGTTAAAGCAGAGGTCACTGTGAAAATAGGTTGCTTAATCTAGAGTAATCTAAATTGAAGAAAAGAGAGAAGAAAAATAACAAAGGATACCAATTTAGATGGGATTTTTGGTTTCTTTTCTCATTAAAGAGTGATACAGTGTCCTCCTGGGTATGTCTACACTGCACCTGGGAACATGCTTCCCAGCCCTGGTTCTAGCTCTGCTTGGACTAGTGGGCTAAAAATAAGACCGTGTATGTTATAGCATGGGCAGCGGCATGGGATAGCCTCCCTAGTATGGCACCCCCCGGCTCTGAACTTGGGTGGCTAGTCTGTGCCTCCGTACATGCTACATCCACACTGCTAATTTTTTGAGCACTCTAGCTTGACTATCTGTCTACCTGGGCTGTGAGACACTCCCAGCTGGAGTGTAGACACACAGTAAGAGGCAGTAAGTAAATGGGGACCTCAGGGGATAAGATTAATACAGAAATAGCAGTAGAGGGTTTAGACCAAGTAAATCAATCAGGATCAAGTGAAAGCCACCCTGAGACTATTAGAGAGATAGCATAAGAGATTACAAACCCCATTAGTGTACAGGATTGTACGCCTACACTGTGCTGGAAATGGGATTACTCATCCTCCAAAATCTTCGTGGGCTCCCTGAAAGGCCTGGACAGTGGGGAAGGATGATTTAATGGTAATCTGGAGATCTCGGTTCTATTCCCAATTTATCCACTGACTAACTTTAAGCAAATCACTTGATCTTTCTGTTCCCAAGATTCTTTCCCCGTGAAATAAGGCTAATGAAGTGGACCTATGTCACAGGAGTGGTATGAGGGTCCAAGGGGCACACAAGCCTCATTCTGGCTTTGTGCACAGAGGGGATTATTACTGTAAATGTCTGTAAAGCAGCGTGAGACCTCTGCATGAAAGGCAGAGCGAAGGTGCCAAGTACTAATAGGTTTGAGACTGGAGTCAGAAGATATGACTGACTACACAAAGGAGCAGATCTGCTAGGGTAAGACATTAACATAGTCTCTTTTCAGGGCAGAACTGTACTTTTAATGGCACGGTTTTCAATCCTTTCACTACTGATCGTGGGCAGAGCTTGATTAGGGAACCCCCCATTCCTCTTGCCACCTCAAAAATCTGCCTCCTTCTCCCTTCTTGCCTATCCACAGTGAATGGTAGATCTGTTTCCAGTGCTAGCCCGCACCATCTGGAGTTGCTTTCTTGTTTCCTCAGGGGCCTGAGGTTGCTCTGACTCTGATGTAAACCATGAGCAACTCCATGAAATACACCAGTGTGAGATGAGAATCATACAGAAGAAGGACCATGTTGGGTCAGACCAATGGTCCGTTTAGCCCAGTATCCTGTCTTCTGACAGTGGCCAATGCCAGGCGCTTAAGAGGGAATGAACAGAACAGGCAATCATCCAGTGATCCATCCCCTGTCACCCATTCCCAACTTCCGGCAAACAGAGGCTAGGGACACTTCAGAGCATGGGTTTGCATCCCTACCCATCCTGACTCATAACCATTGATGGACCTATACTCCACGAATTTATCTAGTACTTTTTTAAATCCTGTTATAGTCCTTCACAACATCCTCTGCCAAAGAGTTCCATGGGTTGACTGTGTGTTCTGTGAAGAAATACTTCCTTTTGTTTGTTTTAAACCTGCTGCCTATTAATTTCATTTGGTGTCCCCTGGTACTTGTGTTAGGAGAAGCAGTAAATAACACTTACTTATTTACTTTCTCCACACCAGTCATGATTTTATAAACCTCTATCATATCCCCCCTTAGTCATCTCTTTTCCAAGATGATAAATCCCAGTCTTATTAATCTCTCCTCATATGGAAGCTGTCCCATACCCCTAATCATGTTTGTTGCCCTTTTCTGTGTCTTTTCCAATTCCAATATATCTTTTTTGAGATGGGGTGACCAGATCTGCATGTAGTATTCAAGATGTGGGCGTACCATGGATTTATATAGAGGCAATAGGATATTTTCTGTCGTATTATCTGTGCCTTTCCTAATGATTCCCAACATTCTGTTAGCTTTTTTGATTGCCACTGCACATTGAGTGGATGTTTCCAGAGAACTCTCCACAATGACTCCAAGATCTCTTTGTTGAGTGGTAACAGCTAATTTAGACCCCATCATTTTATATGTATAGTTGGGATTATGTTTTCCAATGTGCATTACTTTGCATTTATCAACACTGAATTTCATCTGCCATTTTGTTGCCATCACCCAGGTTTGTGAGATCCCTTTGTAATTCTTCACAGTCTGCTTTGGAGTTAAGTATCTTGTGTAATTTTGTATCAACTGCAAATTTTGCCATCTCACTGTTTACCCCTCTTTCCAGATCATTTATGAATATGTTGAACAGTACTGGTCCTATAAAGACCCTCGGGGGACACCATTATTTACGTCTGTCCATTCTGAAAACTGACCATTTGTTTCCTGTCTTTTAACTAGTTACTGATCCATGAAAGGAACTTCCCTCTTATCCCATGATGGCTTACTTTTCTTAAGAGCCTTTGGCGAGGGACCTTCTCAAAGGCTGTCTGAAAATATAAGTACACTATCTCCACTGGATTACCCTCATCCACATGCTTTTTCACCCCCTCAAATAATTATAGTAGATTGGTGTGGCATGATTTCCCTTTACAAAAACCACATTGACTCTTCCCCAACAAATTATGTTCATCTATGTGTCTGATAATTCTGTTCTTTACTATAGTTTCAACTAATCTGCCTGGTACTGAAGTTAGGCTAACTGACCTGTAATTGCTGGGATCACCTCTGGAGCCCTTTTAAGAAATTGGCGTCACATTAGCTATCCTCGAGTCATCTAGTACAGAAGCTGATTTAAATGATTTGTTACATCACTTTCGTACAGTGTGTATGGCAACACCCATTATTTCATGTTCTCTGTGTATATAAATCTCCCCACTGTATTTTCCACTGAATGCATCCGATGAAGTGAGCTGTAGCTCACGAAAGCTTATGCTCAAATAAATTTGTTAGTCTCTAAGGTGCCACAAGTCCTCCTTTTCTTTTTGCGGATACAGACTAACACGGCTGCTACTCTGAAACATACCACAGTTAGTAGCTCTTCAATTTCACATTTGAGTTCCTTCAGAACTCTTGGGTGAATACCATCTGGGTCTGGTGACTTATTACTGTTTGTTGCAAGCCTCCTCTAATGACACCTCAATCTGGGACAGTTCCTCAGATTTGTCACCTAAAAAGAATGGCTCCGGTTTGGGAGTCTTCCTCACATCCTCAGCTGTGAAGACTGATGCAAAGAATACCAATTCCAAACACCATTCTCCCTGACTCATACTCACTCTACATACTGTCTTTCCAAAGAATTGTCCTTGGCCTCCAATCATTTCTCTTGTATAGCCAGTGATTTCCCCCATTAACTGTTTACTTAAATGTTCTTCACCCCCAGGCTTTGACATATTCAAGTGCTACCTGTATATGCATTAAACCTGGGTAAATGACCTGCATTTAAGTGTCCTCAGTTGTGCAGAGTTCTGTGGTCCTTCAGTATTCATGATACCATTCAGAAATAACTTGTATTGTATTGGTAAACAGAGCTTTGCTTGTTATTACTCAGATTCTAAGCCAGGTGGGGAAAAGACACCCTCCCCCCCCACACACACACACAAGAAAAAGGACTTGATGAAACAGAAGCAGAGACAGTAACAGGAGCAGCAGCATCTTAAACAGGGCAGATGGAGTTGGGGGAAAAACTGAGGAAGTGTTCTGAGTGTGTGATATTTCCTGCATCTGGGAGTGAAGCCACACGAATAGCCCTGGGAGTGCAAATTTCAGGAAGGCTCAGAAGAGCTGAAACATTGGCTGCCATGTTCTTTTATTTGTCTGATATCCTGTGGTTTAGGATGTCTTGTTGAAAAGCAAATCAGCCTGCAGTACTTGAAATGAAACAAACCATGTTTGAATTGCTTCACTGTGAATTATCATTAGCTGCCAATCATTGTGCCCATGTGCTAGGAATTCAAGCAAACCTGGGGCCCCCTGAGACTGTGGACAGGATTCAGTGTGCTAACTTCTTCCTGAAATTTCTTAGCCGTGCCAGCTGATTGAGATTCAAAGGTGATACGTAATTGACAAGATTTTCTTCTGTGCATCTCCACCAGCACAAATCTGCCAAAAAACCAGAACAGTCAATGACAATAGGATTTCTCAGGCATGCTGCGCATACTTCTTCTGCAGCAGTGCAAAGAGCCATTCAAGAATGTATAGAGTGGATTTCCACCGGGGGCTATATATTATAGTCCATTGGCAACTTGTACATTTTAAGGAGGACTGAAAGGGAATGGCTAACATCACCAGAAACTGTGGGCACACTGGCTGGACTTATATTTATTAAAACTGGTCGAAAAATTGGGCAGGGAGGAAAGGGGCGGGGGGGGGAAATCACACACAAAAAAAGTCCAAATTTTGAAAAAGTGTGACTAGCTCTAATTCTTAGTCATTTCGTTTGCTGGGTTCTCAGGTACACTAAGGTCCCTTTATACTACTCTGGCCATGTGAAGGGTGTGACCGATTTGAGAGCCGGGAAGTGTAAGGAGTTCAAGTGACTATACTGAAATGTGCCAGACAGGGCATAGACTTTTGGAACAATGAGTATTAGGAGGGTTTCCTGGGGATTCCCTGGGGAGTGGTGAAAGAAAATTCCACAACCTCTGTTGCAAAAGAAAAAAAAAACAAAACTTTTGAACTACATCCTGAGCAGAGGGCCATTGACTAGTGATTATCTGTTCCAGGAAACAGGAGATCAAAGGCTTGATCTGTATAAAGAAACAGGTGAACTGTCAAGAGGGTGTCTGGTTCCCGATCTAAAAACTGTCATGAACTTGGGACTAAGGGTGCAACCTTATGTTGGGGCTCTGGTAAGCTTTTAACATGCATATAGGAACACTTATTGTTTTTATACGTCTTCTCTGTAACGCTGTTACCTTAACAATAAAGGTGCTTGCTTAGAAAAAAGCTATGTGGTAACTTGTAACTGCTGGCAATACATTATTAAGAGCCCTCAAAGAGAGAGAGAGAGAGACAGAGAGAGACAGAGAGAGAGAGAGAAAAAAAGAGAGCAACACACAGGGGCTGGCCTTAAGGCAGATTGGCTTCTTTTGGATATAGGTGTGCAAGTCAGAGGGCTGTGGAGCTTTAAAGCCTCCCTGATCAGAATGGAGAGAGACATGGGACTCCACCCAAGAGAGGTGATAGCTGGGAGCTGGAAACCTTGAGTGGCTGCCCTTGAGGGACCATGGAGGGGGAATACAGGTGTAATTACCTTGAAACAGTGTTAAAGGGTTTTTAAAATATACTGTACTCTGCAGCATGTTCACATTCCTATAATTGATTCAGCATTGAGCAAGGTGGGGTTGGATGGGGGGTTGGATAGGGGGTGGGGTCCTGGGGGGGTGGTTAGGGGCGGGGGGTCCCAGGAGGGGGTGGTCAGGGGACAAGGGCAGGGGGCTTAGATGGGTTGGAGGTTCTGAGGGGCGCAGTCAGGGGGCGGAAAGTGGGAGGGGGCGGATAGGGGGCAGGGGCCAGGCTGTTTGGGGAGGCACGGCCTTCCCTACCCGGCCCTCCATACAGTTTTGCAACCCCGATGTGGCCCTTGGGCCAAAAAGTTTGTCCACCCCTGGTCTAATTCTTCAATAAGAACCTATGTATTGGAGGAAACTCTCTGTAAAAATCCACGAAGCCACACAATTTTACTCCATCAAATTCCTCCTTAGAACTCACCTCTGAAGAGTTACCTACTAAACCCCTACACTAGTTAGGCAGCTGGTGTGCTGGGATCACGTCTCATCATGCTAATCAGAATCGTCTCATTGATACATAGTGCTCCACCAGATATACCAAACCTGTGGAAAAAAAGCAGAAATTGGGCTTGTTTTTGGCTTAATTGGCTTGTGAGTGGCTTGTTGGCTAGTTTTTGGCTTATAGCTTGCAGCTTGTTTGGCTTGTAACTTGTTGCTTGTTGTAGCTTGTTGCTTTTTTTTTTTGATCAGCAGGGGCAAGGAGGGGCAAGGTGGGGAGAGAGCCAGGAGTGCACAGCGGACCCACCGCAGTCCCAGACTGAACGCCGGGGGGATCTAGTCATATAGACTGCTGGGGTTCTTAGGGATTGGCTTGTTTTGGCCTTGTTTTGAAATGGGATTAGTTTGATTTTTGGCTTATTGTGAAAGTCGGGGTGCTTATTTACCATGTGAAAGTTGGCAGCTGTGTGCTCCACCCATCTATTTATTGTATCCACCTGTTTTCTCTCGTCTTAGATTGTGAATGCTATTTGTGGCAGAGACCTATCACTTTGCCATGTGCCTAGGACAATGTGGCCTATAGGCACTACTGAGATGTTAATAATTATGGAGCGGTTTGTCGTTTTTAATTCTAATACATATATAAAGTTTTTTCCAGTACAAAAGTTCCTATTTCAGGCTGCATCACATGGCTATTTTTTTCACTGGCATCTCTTAGTGATATTCAGCTCTGTACGAAAAGCCTTTGCAACACCTGAGTCCTATTTTGCGTGCTAAAGTGGGATTTAAGTGTTGCATGGGCCTTTGTTTTGACCCTCTGTATAGGAGTGAATTTCATCCTTAAGAGTGGATGTTTCCATGTATTTTTCCCCTCCTTCCTCTTAAGCAGAGAAATGATTTTGCATGAAATATGAAGTTAAGCCTTTTAAGAAGTTAGCATGGCAAAATTAAGTGCTTGATTTTTAAATCAGTTGATTGCAGAGGGAGTACCCTGAATTAGATAGTCCCTGGATGGCTGAAATTCACCATACTGCACCTGCACAAAATTTGTTTGGAGGAATTAAATGGGACGCAAGTGGTGCATAAATCCAGCGCAGACCTGCTGCACAGGGGTGAATTTCACCCTAAATTAGTAAATTCTCTTCCTTCTGGCACAACTTCATTGACAACAGCAGACTTACCCCATCAGAATTTGATTTCTTGCTTTTTTAATTAGGTACCTCCTGGGCCTTTACTCAGGTGCCTGTCATTGAGAACTACAGCTCCACTGGAGCAAAACTGAGCTATGAGATGTGGAGATAGACTAGCGAGAAAAAAAAGCTATGGGAAAGAGAATCCATGCAATCACTAGTCAAATGCAAGCAAATTCTTTATTCCTCACCTGTGTTGTGAATTTTTAAAGCATATCCATATTATTGCATTCACTGGAAATAATCTCATATGCCAGGCATCTCATTTATGATGCCAAATAAACGGAACACATCATATTGTTCTGATTAGGTATGCCATCTTCTGAATCATGCTATATTTCAGCCCTTCTGCTGGATAAATTTGGTACTACACATTAATACATATCAAAGGTAGTTCAGATGGGAAAAATACATACGTATATATCTGATGGCAGAACCCCATCTATCAGTTGGGGAACAAAACATATGAGCATGAAGGTTGAGAGATCAAGCCTCCAAAAGTCAAAAAATTCAAAAATTAAGTGCCCAGATCATCAGCTAATGAAAATCAGCATCATTCTATTACATTTCACAGAGTCAGGTCCTCAGCTGGTGTAAAGCAGCATTGCTCCATTTAAATTAATGGAGTGACGCTGTTTTACACCAGGTTTCAGAGTAACAGCCGTGTTAGTCTGTATTCGCAAAAAAAAAAGGAGGACTTGTGGCACCTTAGAGACTAACCAATTTATTTGAGCATGAGCTTTCGTGAGCTACAGCTCACTTCATCGGATGCATACTGTGGAAATCTCAGAAGACATTATATACACAGACACCATGAAACAATACCTCCTCCCACCCCACTCTCCTGCTGGTAATAGCTTATCTAAAGTGATCATCAAGTTGGGCCATTTCCAGCACAAATCCAGGTTTTCTCACCCTCCGCCCTCCCACAAACAAACTCACTCTCTTGCTGGTAATAGCCCATCCAAAGTGACCACTGTCTTCACAATGCGTATGATAATCAAGGTGGGCCATTTCCTGCAGAAATCCAGGTTCTCTCACCCCCTCACTCCCCTCCAAAAACCACACACACAAACTCACTCTCCTGCTGGTAATAGCCTATCCAAAGTGACCACTCTCCTTACAACCTGCATGAAAATCAAAGTGGGCCATTTCCAGCACAAATCCAGGTTTTCTCACTCCCCCACCCCCATACTCACACAAACTCACTCTCCTGCTGGTAATAGCTCATCCGAAGTGACCACTCCCCCTACAATGTGCATGATAATCAAGGTGGGCCATTTCCAGCACAAATCCAGGTTTTCTCACCCCCCCCCCTTTTTCTTCCCCCCCCCCCCCCCCCCACACATAAACTCACTCTCCTGCTGGCAAAAGCTCATCCAAACTGACCACTCTCCCCACACTGTGCATGACAATCAAGGTGGGCCACTTCCAGCATAAATCCAAGTTTAACCAGAACATCTGGGGGGGGGGAAGGAAAAAACATGAAGGTTGCTATCTTACAACAAAAAAACTTCAAATCCAGAGTCCAGCGAGCAACTGCTGAATTGGAATTCATTTGCAAATTGGATACTATTAATTTAGGCTTAAATAGAGACTGGGAGTGGCTAAGTCATTATGCAAGGTAGCCTATTTCCCCTTGTTTTTTCCTCCCCCCCCCCAGATGTTCTGGTTAAACTTGGATTTATGCTGGAAGTGGCCCACCTTGATTGTCATGCACATTGTGGGGAGAGTGGTCAGTTTGGATGAGCTATTGCCAGCAGGAGAGTGAGTTTGTGTGTGGGGGGGGGGAAAGAAAAAGGGGGGGGTGGGAAAACCTGGATTTGTGCTGGAAATGGCCCACCTTGATTATCATGCACATTGTAGGGGGAGTGGTCACTTCGGATGAGCTATTACCAGCAGGAGAGTGAGTTTGTGTGAGTATGGGGGTGGGGGAGTGAGAAAACCTGGATTTGTGCTGGAAATGGCCCACTTTGATTTTCATGCAGGTTGTAAGGAGAGTGGTCACTTTGGATAGGCTATTACCAGCAGGAGAGTGAGTTTGTGTGTGTGGTTTTTGGAGGGGAGTGAGGGGGTGAGAGAACCTGGATTTCTGCAGGAAATGGCCCACCTTGATTATCATACGCATTGTGAAGACAGTGGTCACTTTGGATGGGCTATTACCAGCAAGAGAGTGAGTTTGTTTGTGGGAGGGCGGAGGGTGAGAAAACCTGGATTTGTGCTGGAAATGGCCCAACTTGATGATCACTTTAGATAAGCTATTACCAGCAGGAGAGTGGGGTGGGAGGAGGTATTGTTTCATGGTGTCTGTGTATATAATGTCTTCTGAGATTTCCACAGTATGCATCCGATGAAGTGAGCTGTAGCTCACGAAAGCTCATGCTCAAATAAATTGGTTAGTCTCTAAGGTGCCACAAGTCCTCCTTTTCTTTTTGTTTTACACCAGGATCTGACCCAAGAGGTTGCTTGCAGAACATAAAGTCAGCCACATATTGTGTCTCTTTTAGTGCAAACTTTAATAACAAACATAATCAGCTGTGGTTCGCGGTAATGGAAGGAGAACACGAATGGAATATACCACAGGAATGTGGCTGAATTAATGTTGTGGGACCAGCCTTACTGTTGGAATTTCCTGATATTTGAGCGGTTGATTTGCCAACATTAGTGTTAAAGTGACATTATTTAAAATAATAATATTCATTAATAATTTTCTGTGTTTTAAATGAAAATAACAGGAGAAGATATCTGGAGCTATTAGGCTTAAAAAGTACGAGGGGCAAGACTGTGACTTGGCCTATGCAGCCACACAGAAGTGTTTGGGACATAAAGCACCTCTGTTATTAGCTTCCATGACCTCCGCACGTGACTGGTCTGTATGTGGAGGGCGGAGCTGGCTTCATGCTGATGATAGTCCCTGCGCAGCAATGAGTGTGTGGACAGTGCAGGGGAATGGGAGGAGCATTGGCTCTGCCTCTCACATACGAATGAGCACAGCTGAGTCAGTGAGGGAGGGGAAGGTAACATGCAGATTACTGGCATAGGTCTGTAGCAGATTACTCCCCCCTGAAGCAAAGGAGGTTCCAGGGCAGGAAATATGACTGAGGCCCAATTCCTTTCCCTGATCTGTTCCTGCAATAGCCCAGCTGTGCGCCTCCCCTTAAAAAGGGTGAGAGATAAAGTCTCAACCATGCCCAAAATTTGTAAATTCTACCTGTCTCATGGCATTTTCAAGCTCCATTGTCTCTGGCAACAGATCTTATAGCATCCTTTATCCAGAAATATTCACTAGCTATGATCAGTAAAAGGATTGTAAAAAAGCACCTTCCTGCTCATCCCATCTGCTCCTTCTGCATATATTCGAGCCAGATCTGCTTGCTCGCTTGCTTTTCTGACAAAATTAAGTTTTTTATTGCTTTCTACTCCTGTCAGCCCTGCAGAGCAAATCCAACCATGGGGAAGTGTGCTGGTTTCTTTTCTGGCTCTGAAATAATCAACAACATTGTCAAGTTCTAACTTCTCCCCCCCTGGGGAGAGGATGAGAGAACAAACATCATGTCACAGATATAAACTGGTCTCCATATTGGAAGAGAAGGTTCAAGGTCTAGAGAAACAAGTATCGACCCTGCGTTGCATAAGAGAAACTGGAGATTTCCTGGACAGACGTCAGGATTTGCTTCTACGGACACAATGTTCTGAAGATTCAGAGCAGGCTGCGCAGCGGGGACAGAAGAACGGTGAAGAAATTTGGCAGAAGAAGAAAGGGGAACGTCCATGTACTGGCAGTGCAGATACAGGTGAGCAACCGTTTTCATGTTCTCTCCACAGGTACTAATGCGGAGAGTGGACTAGATGATACATCTGAGGGAAGGGAACAGAAGGACACTCCACCGATTGGAAGGCATGAGATGCACTGTCCTAGGGATGGGGGTTCCAAGACCACCGCTCCCAAGAGAAGGAGGCGGGTGGTGGTGGTCGGGGACTCTCTCCTCGGGGGGACTGAGTCATCTATCTGCCACCCTGACCAGGAAAACCGAGAAGTCTGCTGCTTGCCAGGACCTAGGATTCACGATGTGACGGAGAGACTGCCGAGACTCATCAAGCCCTCGGATCGCTACACCTTCCTGCTTCTCCACATGGGCACCAATGATACTGCCAAGAACGACCTTGAGCAGATCACTGCGGACTACGTGGCTCTGGGAAGAAGGATAAAGGAGTCTGAGGCGCAAGTGGTGTTCTCGTCCATCCTCCCCGTGGAAGGAAAAGGCCTGGGTAGAGACCGTCGAATCGTGGAAGTCAACGAATGGCTATGCAGGTGGTGTCGGAGAGAAGGCTTTGGATTCTTTGACCATGGGATGGTATTCCAAGAAGGAGGATTGCTAGGCAGAGACGGGCTCCACCTAACGAAGAGAGGGAAGAGCATCTTCGCAAGCAGGCTGGCTAAACTAGTGAGGAGGGCTTTAAACTAGGTTCACCGGGGGAAGAAGACCAAAGCCCTGAGGTAAATGGGGACGTGGGATACCGGGAGGAAGCATGAGCAGGAGAGAATGAGAGGGGAGGGCTCCTGCCTCATACTAAGAAAGCAGTACAAACAGCAAGTTATCTCAAGTGCCTATATACAAATGCAAGAAGCCTAGGGAACAAGCAGGAAGAACTGGAAGTCCTGGCAAAGTCAAGGAACTATGATGTGATTGGAATAACAGAGGCTTGGTGGGATAACTCACATGACTGGAGTGCTGTCATGGGTGGATATAAACTGTTCAGGAAGGACAGGCAGGGCAGAAAAGGTGGGGGAGTAGCACTGTATGTAAGAGAGTAGTATGACTGCTCAGAGCTCCGCTATGAAACTGCAGAAAAACCTGAGAGTCTCTGGATTAAGTTTAGAAGTGTGAGCAACAAGGGTGGTGTCATGGTGGGAGTCTGCTATAGACCACCGGACCAGGGGGATGAGGTGGACGAGGCTTTCTTCCAGCAACTAACAGAAGTTACTAGATCGCAGGCCCTGGTTCTCATGGGAGACTTCAATCGCCCTGATATCTGCTGGGAGAGCAATACAGCGGTGCACAGACAATCCAGGAAGTTTTTGGAAAGTGTAGGGGACAATTTCCTGGTGCAAGTGCTGGAGGAACCAACTAGGAGCAGAACTCTTCTTGACCTGCTGCTCACAAACTGGGAAGAAATAGTAGGGAAAGCAAAAGTGGATGGGAACCTGGGAGGCAGTGACCACGAGATGGTCAAGTTCAGGATCCTGACACAAGGAAGAAAGGAGAGCAGCAGAATACGGACCCTGGACTTCAGAAAAGCAGACTTTGACAACCTCAGGGAACTGATGGGCAGGATTCCCTGGAAGAATAACATGAGGGGGAAAGGAGTCCAGAAGAGCTGGCTGTATTTTAAAGAATCCTTATTGAGCTTACAGGGACAAACCATTCCAATGTGTAGAAAGAGTAATAAATTCTTAGTAATAGTAATAGTAAGCAGGCGACCAGCTTGGCTTATCAGTGAAATCCTTGCTGATCTTAAACACAAAAAAGAAGCTTACAAGAAGTGGAAGATTGGACAAATGACCAGGGAAGAATATACAAATATTGCTCGGGCATGCAGGAGTCAAATCAGGATGGCCAAAACACACTTGCAGTTGCAGCTAGCAAGAGATGTTAAGAGTAACAAGAAAGGTTTCTTCAGGTATGTTAGCAACAAGAAGAAAGTCAAGGAAAGTGTGGGCCATTTACTGAATGAGAGAGGCAACCTAGTGATAGAGGATGTGGAAAAAGCTAATGTACTCAATGCTTTTTTTGCCTCTGACTTCACGAACAAGGTCAGCTCCCAGACTGCTGCACTGGGCAGCACAGCATGGGGAGGAGGTGACCAGCTCTCTGTGGAGAGATAAATGGTTCAGGACTATTTAGAAAAGCTGGACATGCACAAGTCCATGAGGCTGAATGCACTGCATCCGAGAGTGCTAAAGGAGTTGGCGGATGTGATTGCAGAGCCATTGTCTATTATCTTTGAAAACTCATGGCGATCGGGGGAGGTCCCAGATGACAAGAAAAAGGCTAATGTAGTGCCTATCTTTAAAAAAGGAAAGAAGGAGGATCCGGGGAACTACAGGCCAGTCAGCCTCACCTCAATCCCTGGAAAAATCATGGAGCAGGTCCTCAAGGAATCAATTCTGAAGCACTTATAGGAGAGGAAAGTGATCAGGAACAGTCAGCATAGATTCACCAAGGGCCAGTCATGTCTGACTAATCTAACTGCCTTCTATGATGAGATGAACTGGCTCTGTGGATGAGGGGAAAGCAGTGGACGTGTTATTCCTTGACTTAAGGAAAGCTTTTGACACGGTCTCCCACAGTATTCTTGCCAGCAAGTTAAAGAAGTATGGGCTGGATGAATGGACTATAAGGTGGATAGAAAGCTGGCTAGATTGTCGGGCTCAACGGGTAGTGATCAATGGCTCCATGTCTAGTTGGCAGCCGGTATCAAGTGGAGTGCCCCAAAGGTCGGTTCTCGGGCCGGTTTTGTTCAATATCTTCACTAATGACCTGGAGGATGGTGTGGATTGCACCCTCAGCAAGTTTGCAGATGACACTAAACTGGGAGGAGAGGTAGATACGCTGGAGGATAGGGATAGGATACAGAGGGCCCTAGACAAATTAGAGGATTGGGCCAAAAGAAATCTGATGAGGTTCAACAAGGACAAGTGTAGAGTCCTGCACTTGGGACAGAAGAATCCCATGCACCGCTACAGATTAGGGACCGAATGGCTCAGCAGCAGTTCTGCAGAAAAGGACCCAGGGGTTACAGTTGATCAGAAGCTGGATATGAGTCAACAGTGTGCCGCTGTTGCCAAGAAGGCCAATGGCATTTTGGGATGAATAAGTAGGGGCATTGCCAGCAGATCGAGGGACGTGAGCGTTCCCCTCTATTCGACATTGGTGAGGCCTCATCTGGAGTACTGTGTCCAGTTTTGGGCCCCACACTACAAGAAGGATGTGGAAAAATTGGAAAGAGTCCAGCAGAGGGCAACAAAAATGTTTAGGGGACTGGAACACATGACTTATGAGGAGAGGCTGAGGGAACTGGGATTGTTTAGTCTGCAGAAGAGAAGAATGAGGGGGGATTTGATAGTTGCTTTCAACTACCTGAAAGGGGGTTCCAAAGAGGATGGATGTAGACTGTTCTCAGTGGTAGCAGATGACAGAACAAGGAGTAATGGTCTCAAGTTGCAGTGGGGAAGGTTTAAGTTGGATATTAGGAAACACTATTTCACTTGGAGGGTGGTGAAGCACTGGAATGCGTTACCTAGGGAGGTGGTGGAATCTCCTTCCTTTGAAGTTTTTAAGGTCAGGCTTGACAAAGCCCTCGCTGGGATGATTTAGTTGGAGATCGGTCCTGCTTTGAGCAGGGGGTTGGACTAGATGACCTCCTGAAGTCCCTTCCAACCCTTATATTCTATGATTCTATGATTCTATGATTCTATGGTCGTGTTGCTTACCGCTCTACTGGAAGGCAGTCAGATTCTATGGTGATGAGCACAGTATAAGAACCTATACAGAACAGAATCTGTATTACTGGTGCAATAATCCAACTTTTCTGTCCTGTTCCAAATTTCCTTGTCGAGGATGATAGTTGAGGGGTGGAGGACATACTTGTTTCTTGTAAACAAAGCAACTTTGAAAGTCACTGAGAGATCATAAAAATAGGGCAGTAACATGCCCTGTACACACAGGCACTTTCCGGAGTGTAATAGCCCTTTAGTTCAGACCACACCTTAGTCAAGATGTCCTTAAGAGAAGTATCCTTAAAGTAGATTCAAGAAAAGACAACATGTTCTCATCTATATGTGTGGAACTGCTGTCTTTAACGAATAGAAACTTTAAACCTGCTAAACTGAGCTTCTTCAAACTTACCTTGATTTTTAATTCTCACTGAGGTCTACAAAACAAGCTAAGTTTGAAGTTTCCAGCTTCAGCCAATTTTAAATTACGTAAGAGCAAAGAACCAGATTGTGAACACTTCACACTGGTAAGTACTTAATCATACAAGTTTTTCTATTAACTCCAATGAAATTAACTGTGGAAAATGATCTACATTACTAACCCTAACTCACAGTCTAACCCTACATTAAAGTGGCATATATGGGAAAATTGTATTTGTTTCACATCAGTATTCCTCAAAAAAAGCCAGAACTATTTTTTTTTGAAGGCATCACACACATGCCAAAAAAATTACCTTTCGACTGAGACCAAAATATGGGCAATTTCAGCTGAGATGGCTGGAACTCAGCCTCAAATATATAAGCAACCTAGAGAGAGTCCATGACACCAGTGCTCTGGGATTTGCACTGTTACTTGTGAGCTTCTAGATCAATGTTAAGGTGTTGGCTTTCACCTGTAAAGTCTTAAATGACTAAAGATTGGCCCACCTGACTGACTGCCACTCTGCCAACAATACACTGCCACAGCTGCAGTCAGTACAGGTTAGCTGTTAGCTTCGCCTTGATATAAATAGACCAAGGCTGTTGGCAGGACTTTCTCTGTAAGTCACCTGGTCCTACATAATGCCCACCTCCATCTGAAATAACCCACATTTTCTGTCTTTCCTGGCATACGGCTGGGCCCTTTTGGTTACTGACCAGTGCATTGTGGTGCTCATATTTGTTTTTAGAGCTGCTGCTTTGTGGGAGAGGTGAACTGCCTGAATTTTATATCTGTCTTTGTCACTTTAAATAGCTGGCAAGAATCTGTGCATGGATTTTTTTTGTTGCAATACATTAAAAGAAAATGTATTTAAAAGTACAGTGGAAACTACCCAAATCTATTGTGAAAACAGAGTTAACTTTTGTTCCTAACGCATGTGCAAAAGAGCCATTCAGAATTGTTGGCTCTTCAGTGGCAAGCAAGTTCTTGGGTTTGAGTTAAGTCATTCTTCCATGTCCTGTGTTCATGCAGCAGTCATTCTGGGGGAAAAATAACAATTTAATACAAAAACACAGTCAGAGACATGTGGGTGGCGCTGACAATGGCAGACCCATGTCTCAAGAGTGGAGACAGACTTTGAATACCAGACTGCTGTTTAAGCTCTAAAAAAAGCACTAAAATATATAGCTGAATGTATTCACAATTACTTTATAATGAATGCATTTGCATGCATTTTTTACATTCCTAGGTCATTTTAATCCTTTTACAGTTCTCTGTGACTCCTTTCAATGGCAAGGTGGAATGCCCCTGCTGAGATCCCGAAAGGTTCGTATAAACTCCTCAAAGTTTCAGATTTTCTTCTGAATTTCATATCCAAATGTATCTATAATTTCCAAGGGATGCTGGGTTGGGAATTAGGGATAGGAAGCACTTTGGAAGTCAGTTCTCCTCAGGAAGGGTTTATCTTTTTTGGAATGTTAGTCAGATCTAGGTTAAAGAAGTGAATTAATTACCATTTTTTAAAATTTTATCTCAAAGCAACCCAAAACTTACATATGGCTTATGATTGCTTCATATTGCAGTTTGGGTGTGGCATGCATTCCATGAACAAACAGCAGACATATACTGGGCAATCAGTCAGAATTGCTTTACCTTAGAGGAAGAGATGCCACAAAAGAAGAGAGAGTAAAAGTAAAGCCTCTGTGCATCAGAGAGTAGCATGTTTCTTACTTGTAGCAAGCTGCATCAACAATGAACACAAAATGGCAGCTGTCATTAGCAGATTTCTAAAGTTTAAAGGTGCAGCCCAAAGAAAACAAACCACATGACTTGTACAGAACAACACATGCCACAGGGCTGGTCGGAAAAGTTTCAACAGCACTAATGAATACACACTCAGAAGATGTGGCTATATTCCAGAGATTATCTTGAAGTGCTAAATACCCAGTATGGGCCCCCAGTCCTGTAAATTGCTGAGCATTCTTAATTCTCTTTGATGTTCAGTGAATTGACAGTACTCAGCATCATGCAGGTTTAGACTCGATGCTTGAACCCACAGTTTCAAAACAAATTGTCTTCTAATCACTTGCAAAAATTCTGATTTGACTCAAGGTACTGCATCTCAATTACGTTGTTTGTCTGTCCTGGAGATGGCTAACATTCAAAAGTTCATATACAGCAAAATTTCCCAACAGATGTCACACACGGATATCTCACCTTGGGGCTTTTTACAGCTTCCACAGTTATGTATTTGGCTTCCATAATAAATCATACTGTAGGAATGTTAAGGTAGAGAGACATACAAGTAACACTTTAGGTAGAACACACAGTTGTAGGAGAAAGATCAACTAAGTATATCCCTCTGTGTCAAAAGAAAAGCTTGGTAAAATGATTATAAATGGCTTTGTCTTTTCAAGCAATAGAGTTACTGTCACTAACTTACATATCCTAAAGTATAAATATCCACTTAGTATAAAGAGCAGAGCTGGTCAGAACATTATTTCTTTCTCAATATTTTGTCAAAAAATGAAAACCAAATACTTTTCTTTTTTTGGCAACTGCAAACATTTTCAGCCAAAAACTGCTAAAAATGTTCAGTTTTAGTGTTTCTGGTTTATCAATGAAAAACAAAACAAAAAAAAATGAGGAAAGCAGACATTTTGGAAGTCAGGAATTTTGTTTTGTCAAAACCCCAATTCTCCGTAAGAATGGAACGTTTTTGACATATAAAGTTCTAATAAAGGCTCATCTCACATTTAATCTATTAGATAATGAGTATCACCCTTCTGCAATAGGAAAACGCTCAGAAAAGTAGAAAGTGAGATCTGTAAAAGGAAAAGATGCTGCAAGAAGGTGCTGATGCCAGGTACAAATGAAACCCACAATCAAGCGATATGAAAATAATGTTATGCTGAAGGCTGCTCTTAATAACTTGGCTAAAAGCTTGAGTCTTAAAAACATATCCCCTGCTGGATGAAATTTTTTTATTTTTATCTTAAAGGTGTTGCTTTTTACCTTGCTCTAAAAAAACGAGAAGTATTCAAGACATGTAGAAGTTAAAATATCCACTGCCTGCTTCTGATGGGTTACTCAACCAGATAATTACTACAAAAAATTGGGTCAGGTAATTGCTATCCAAATTAGTTACACATTATGACTGCTTATGGGAAACCTGTCAACATGAAACTAAGACAGTGTGTGAAAGAAGGAAACTAAATCCTGAATGAAAATATAAAACCCGATCTGCAGCTGATGTGAATTAGTAAACATTGCTCCTCTTGACTTCATCGGGGATCCACTGATTTCCTGAGAATCTGGCCCATGGGTTTTCTTGTATTTCTATCAATCAATCTGCATATCTAAGGTACATATCATTATACTATTTAGGCACCATATAGAAAATTAAGAATTGCAATTCTATATATTGCAGGGTGCATCTACTTGTCCTCTTTTAATAAAATTATCTTCTCAAATGGAATTAATCTCAGGGGTTGTTTTCCATAAGGAAAGTTGCTGGATCATTCAGATTATTTCATTAATGGGGACTATATTGTGAAACATCATTTAATATTCACCACTTCTTCAGAGTTTTCTCTCAGATCCATTTTCTCCTGTGGTCAGAGTGCAGAACTAAAACTCAGGAAATCTAGGTTTATTCCCAATTATGTGTCAGCTTCTCTAGCCTTTAAAATGGAGTTAATAACACTACCTTACTGCACAAACTTCAATTAAAGTGCTACCTATTAATGCATTCCTCTTGTACTTCTCACTGTACTTCTTGCCTATGGAGAGCAGTATGGATCCAAATTTCCCATGTTTACAGCTTGTGCAAGTCTAATCGTTTGGCACAAACTGACACAAAGGCCCAGCAAACAGCAATGGCTGGAGGTGCTACATCAGACAGAAGAGATGTGACTCTTTGTTTTAGATTCTCCAGTGTCGTGCTATAGCACAGCAGAGTTGTGACAGGTGCTTTCCATTCTGACTCCGGCTCCTGTCAGGAGTGGAAGCTACACCATGAAAACCACACCCACGTGGCTGAGTCTGTAAACAGTCAGATAACAGCAAAGATTTGTAACTTTGTGAACTGTCCCAACTGTTCATGGCCTGTGCGCTTCAAGAACTTTGGCCTCCTGAAGACTATCTATCACCCTCGCTCTCTGGGCCAGATTCTGATACTTTGCTCATGCTGGCTCCTCATGTAGTCCCAATGATTTCAGTAGGACTCCTAGCAGCATATGCTAGTTCTCAGCATGGGTAGGTCTGATGGGGTGTCCATCCCACATAAGGCCTGAAGTGTTTAAGATGGCCAGGGGGGCTAATTAACCACCTAGGCTGCACCTGGAGGAGGAGCCAGGGTACAAGGACTAATTAGAGATGAGGTTCAGCTGGACAGGAACAGATGGGGCCTGTATATAGCCCTGTAGCTGAGAGCAGAGAGAGGTTACAGTCACTTTCAGAATGAGAGATGGCAAGGTAGGAGGAAGTAGCCCAGGGATACAGCAGTAAGGTTGAGGATTATGTAGACCTTGACTCCTTGTTATAGGGTTCCTGGGCTGGAACCCAGTGTAGAGGGCAGGCCTGGGTTCCCCTACCAGCCACTGGGAGAGTGGAATGGGTAATGGGCAGTGAAAGGAAAGACTGCCTGGGACAGTGGATCCCAAGAGACTTTTGGGGCATGCAACCCACCCCCGGAAGGGGAAAACCACAGCGGCCTGACAGGAGGGCCAAGATACAAAGCAGGAGCAGTCAAGTCCCAAGCGAACAAGACTGCGTGAGTGACAGAGTGCAACTGCAAGAAGGGATGTTGGCCTGGCAGAGCAAATCCCCAGATGTGGCCAGAAGGAGGTGCTTCCGTGGTGAGTAGAGCAGCTGGTGATAGTGGGGCTATCAGCATCTGACACTCTTTCCTCCTGGGGTGCTGCATATGATTTCTCGTCCTCTAGAGAAGGGTCTATTTTGGGGGTATAAACAAGTTGGCAGTGACCATTGAAAATCCACTGTGTTATCTACCAAGAACCAAACACAGCCAGTCCCTGCTGCTTTTTTTAATGTCCGTTAATTAGGAATCTATATACCTCTTAGTACCCAGAGCGTTACCTCTTGGGTTAATGACAAAAACTGCCCTGACTAGAGCGATAGCGGGATCAAGCCCTCTGAGTGTATCTTCACTTGTGCTGCTCTGGCTTTCAAATTCATTTTGGTTTTACTCATCATGGGGTCAGTGGTACAGAGATTCCTTCCCTTCCAGGAACACAGCCTGTGACTTCAAAATGTGTCATTAGCTCTGATTGGCTGTTTCTGAATCAACAGCACCAGCCGCAGCTCACAATGAAAGAGACGGAATAACCAAACTGGACATCTTACAATATATAGGATTCACACAGATGGAGGTGTCAGGCTAACAACTGCCGTACTACTTTTATACTTGCCAGAATGTTCATGCGCACGGCTTTCTGCTATTCCTGGAGCCACTCAGGCACATAGAATCAGTCAATTTCCTCCTTCATGTCCTCTTAGCATATGCACAACATGCCTCAGGTGGCACATGACCAGGATTCATCATTGATTTTGGTCTGCTGGTTGGATCATTAGCTTCCCCGGCTTGGGCCGGGTACTGACGAGAAGTGCAACATGAACGCTGATCCACGCTCCTCCTGAGATCTGGGGTTTTGGATATACCTCACTGCTATTTACTATAGTTAATAAAGCCTCACCAAAAAACCATGAGGGGAAAGTACAGTAGGTGCAATTCCATTTTACAGATGGGTGAATTGAGGCAAATACAGGATAAATGATGTAGCCATGGTCACACAGTGAGTCAAGACTAAAATCTAGGACTGCTCTATCCTGACATGACGCAGTAACTGCTAGATTCTGCTCTTTTTCTTTGGAAGGAAAAATCCTTTATGAAAAGATATAATGAATGTAAGTCGACGTGTCCTGCCAGCTGTATAGACTACCTACCACAGAAGTATTGTCGTAAGTGACTGCACAAGGTACAGACTTGCAGTGATGGTGCTGGAGGAGGTATCAGAGGCTCCATCTATGTTAAAATGTCACCACCACGTTAAAGCAGGGTGGAGGTGATTTTCTTGCCCTTACGGACAGTGCTAAACATTCCCCAGATGTGCTCTGTTCATTCAGGTAATAAGGATGAGTAGGCCAGACAGAATTTTACTTTTATTTTTATTTTTATATAATTTTGATGGATAATATCAATGTTTATTTTAAGCATTTTTTCTACTTTTATCAATTTACATTTTTACAGTTCCCCAAAGTTATGGTGCTTCAAACAATGTGTGTGTGGGGGGGGGGAGGGTCAGACAATAATTATTTAATGACAGTAGACACTGAGATTCAAAAAGTGAATGCTTTAGAACCATTCAACCACAAATTGTCAACATCGCATGTCAAAATATACAAAGGAAATAGCCTCAAACCAGGCTCTAGTAAGTTCTCAAGCAGCGTTTTTCCTACTTTGCCTATCTGTAATCTTCTATTATCACTGATGGAAATATTTTTATTGGTTTTGTGTGTGTATGTTGAAATCGACATTTACTGATAAAAGCCTGGTTGGCGGGTGAACCCCATTGCTTTGGGGAGGCTAGCCTACTGGCCCCTTCCCTTCTGCCCGAGGCCTCGCCCCCTGCACACTGGAGCCCTGAGGCCCCCCACTCCCCAGACCAGAGGCAGCCAGAGACACCTCCTATAGCTGGAGGAATCCCAGCCCGCCCGCCGCAGCCATACCGGCCAGCGCCCCAAATGCCAGGCCGGCCCCAGTGCCTGGCTGAACCACACCTCCCCAATTCCCAGGCTAGCCACAGCGCTGGGCTGAGCCACCGGTCGTCCCAAGTGCCACCCCCAGCCACCAACCCCAGTCCCGGGGCAGCCCCACTGTCCGACCTGACCCGACCCCCGGCTGGGTTCAAGTGCCACCCCAGGCTGCTCCTGGCCACCAGTGGGCCAGAGCTCCACGCCACTGGCTAGAGCTAAGCACCCCCACCAGCTTAAGGATAGTGGGAGATGGAGGGCGGGGCCACGACCAGGGTCAGGGGAGGCTTAGCCTGCCCTGGCCTTCGATACCGCTGCCCCTGGATAAAAGTCTAATCCTTCCAAGATAGAGATGTAGGTATCAAAGAAGGAGGGAGCTTGAACAAATTGATAAACTAAACAGCTGCCAGTCACCAGCCCAGATGGCTTTGTAACAGGGTCACTGTGCTGGCTGAGAGGGTGTTTCTTGGCACAGCTATGGACAACTCCTAAAGTGTGTGGCTCCTCCCAGACTGAAAGGTCCCGTCTGGGGAAGTAGCTTTGACAGGAAGTTGAAATGTGTGTTCCCTTCCTTGGGAAGAAAGTGAACTTCTTCATACCAGCAGCCTTAGCAGCAGGAGCGGAGCAGGCTCTGTACCCTCTTCTAATAATAAGCAGATGTTGCTCTGCTGTTAAACTGAGCTTGTGTCCGTGTTGTTATTCCAAGGACACCGCATTACTGTGCCAACCTACCAATCATCAGGAGGCCAGCAAAGAGCATCCACCCAAGAGTTCGGAAGGAACTTAAGGATAAAGCAGCTGAGCTGCTAACAAAAAACTTGCAACATTAAAATCAGTAGTAGCAATCCTGGGATCTACAAACCAGAGGCCCTTACTGCAGTACCACATTAAATGGCTGAATTAAAGCAGTGGGATGAACAAGCTATGGCAAGGGTACTCTCTTGCAGCTTCTGTAAAGGACAATCAGGCCACTCTAGTCTATTTTGAACGTATTAACAACATGATGTATGAAGGTGAACCCGCCGATAAATTATTGGGACTTTCAAAAAGCCTGCAAAAATATCCCTCACAAGATGTTGTTATGGAAACTAAATAGTCATGGGGTGAGAGAAACTGGTTCAGAGACAGTAAACAAAGAATAGGAATAAATGCTAAATTTTCAACCTTGGAAAATGCTCATGACGTAAAATCCATTGTTAGCAAATGCCAGTTATGCAACTTTGGAAAGGGATCATTTGAACTCATAATTTTGAACCTGAAATATTGAATAGTGAGAATAGATCGCAGCAACACCTGACTAGAAACAAGAAAACAAGATGATTCCCCATCTACAGTTAATTTGGGCGATTTATCAGCTAACCAGTTTTCAGTCTGTTTAAGATGGGCTACATTAATTTTTGAATATGTTAATATTTTTATCAGAATGTCATGTCAGACCAAGTTAAATGCTATACAAGGGTCTAAATAAATTATGTCAACACAGTTACCTTTATCAACCAAACTTTGCTTCTTTCACCTTCTTTTGAAATGTGATAGTGGCCACAGCTGAAGACAACATACCAGCCTAGATGGACCACTGGTCTGATGGAGTATGGCATTTCTTATGTTCTTGTGCTCCTAACCTTGCTAGAGATAACTTAACCCTTCTGGCATATAAGAAAAATGAGATGGTTCATGAATATACTTTGGAAGATAAAATGTATTGCCTTTGGAATGGATCTGATTGCATCAAAAAGCTGGTATTTTCCAGCTACATTCCTGGGGTAGAATTCCTTCTGGTCTCACTATCAGCTTTTCAACCCCAACCCTCACTTTTTATTTGGTATATTTGTCAGGAAGTCAAATATTTCCAGCAAATGTGATGACTCTAAGTTCTCTTGTCAAGCATTGCTTCCTCCATCCATGGCTTCACTTGTGAGAAGATGATTTTGTTTAAATAGGAAAAGGTGTGGTCAGATTCTCCAGCCCCACACCAAATTCTGCCTGCAGTACACACACCTCTGGGACAAGGGGTTTAAAACAGTTGAAGAGGAAAAATGTTAAAATATAGGAGGCAAATCTCTGCAAAGTCATGCTGAGGGTCCATAGAAGATTTCTTTTAAATCAAACCTTCTTTTAAATCAGACCCCACCACTGCTGCCTGCCGTTCTTCAGCTAAGCAGTTGCAGTATTCTCTGACATTTTCTGCTTTTTGCATCAATGTGATTACACTTGTGATATGCTGCCAGAGGAAGTTTAGCCAATGGCAGGATCATGAAATGCCAGACACATCACTGCTAGTTCCCACTCATTCTCTGTTTAAATACCTCTTCTTTTGGTACAAATTGCTCATGATCTGTAGCTGGCAAACTGGATTCTGTGGATCCCAGTGTCTCCTGCCAAAGCTGGAAGGTTAATAGTTCATTGAAGTATAAATGTCAACAAGTAAACTTTTCTTCAAGATTTGTGCTGGTGCAGAAAAACAAATCTTCCCCCATTCATCACTTTGGGGTATGGAGACTAAATTAAAGTATGCAGGGAAGGGCCTCTTTGCCTCTGTAGCTACAGTCTAAAACAGGAACTGATAAGGATGCTCTGAACTCAGACTGGTAGGCTGACTATTTAGAGCTAGATGGTGCCTTTCGCGTCATGCCTGAGGAGTGGATAGTGTGTAAACTGCATCACCCCAGAAGTAGCTCTAGGGGGCAGTGTGGCTCAAACACAATTCCTCTCCCTCCTGCACCCTTGCTCCCGGGCATTGGGCAGTAGTTATATGCTGACCTATACCACCAGCAAATTGACACCTCTGCCCTGGCTGACGTTAAGAGGGTGGGTGGCAGAGCCAAGAATCCACCCATTCCCCACCCACGTGCTCCATGGGATGAGTAGCAGGTGCACAGTGCCCATTATACTGGGCTTTCCATAGCATATTGCCAATAAACAATACACCACACCAGTGCACTGCCATTTTATGTCTTCATTAAAAGAAAGAGACATCTCCCAATGAGTGTGCGTGTTGATAGACCTTCTGCAGTATCCGGCATATCAATGGATATAAATGCAACATGCAAATTATGCATGTTGCTCATGTGTCTACACAACCATGGGTTCCAGTCACTGTCACCTCCATCGCCCGCTTCCCACTAACCCCTCTACTGTATGAGGCACACACTTTTATGTCTTGCCTTCATGCAGGGGGAGATTTTCTAAATCACCCAACTTTCATTGAAAGTCAATGGGAGTTGTGCACCAGCTTCCCCTTTTAAAAATCTCCCTATTAAACTGCAGAATCTTCAGGGCAGAGACTGCCATTTCTCTGTATGTTTATAAGAGCTGGAAGAAAATTTGTGAAATGTGGCCAATATTTTTTCACAATATTTCCCCCCAGGTTTCAACCAACTCAAATGTTTACAGAGTACAACAGGACTCTGATCCTGACTGGGGTTTCTGAGCGATGAGTGTGCATTACAGATCACCCTCTGTGTCCAATCTAGAGAGCATATGAGTCTGTTACACCCCGCAGGGGTGGTGCCAGTCTCTTCCAGGGTGGGGGGGGCTGATGTGGGCTAGCCAGAAAATTGGGAGGGGCTGAGGCCCCCCTTGTGATGAGGCCCTGCCCCTCTCTGTGGCCCTGCCCCCTTCTCCTCCTCAGGTACGTGCCGGCCCCTCATCATCCTCTCTCCCACCAAGCCCCCCCACCCAGTCAGGTCAGGGGCCGGAAGCCATAGCCAGGCAGTGCGGGACGGCTGCTGCTCTGGCTGGTGCCATGATGTGAGCGGCCATGACACTCCCCGTCTCCTCCTCTTGCGTCTGATGGTGCTTGGGGCTGCGGCTGCTCCTCAGCTCCGCGCCACCCTTTGACTGTTTGCAGTAGGTAACAGCTGCCCAGGTTGGGGTACCCAGCTCTGAGCCCTGTAGAGCCCTCTGGGAGCAGTGACTGGGGAGGGGTGGGGCCCAAGGGGCCCAGCTCAGAGCTGGTCAGTCAGGGCTGTTGTGGGGAGACCCAGACCCTGCACCTGCCCTGGGCGGTGCGCTCCAGTGGGTGTGGACATGGGCTGGGGGCTGCTCTCAGGGCCCCGGTCCCCTGCCTGGGCTTAATCCCATGCTGCTGTTGGTGGTGGCACTGCCTTCAGATCTGGGCACCCGACCAGAAGCTGCTGCTCTCCGCACTCTGCCTTCAGAGCTGGGCAGTCAGAGAGTGGCAGCTGCTACAGGATGGCTAAGGCAAATTTTGGGGTGGCTATAGCCCCTGCAATCCTCCCACAGCACCGCCCCTGCAACCCCACATAGTAGAGTGTACAGTTCTGGACGTCCCCAGTTCAATCCCTGGTCAATGGCTCTGGTATAAGTGAGGGTTTGTCTGGAATTGAAACTGCTGTGGCCTCAGATACTCAGGAAGAACTTCCTTTGACCAGAGTAATCCACTGGTGAGTATGTATTACAAGTGCCCATCTGTGCCTGGTCTGCTGAGGATATGAATCTGATACACAACCATAACACCAATAACAATCACACAGTCACAATCTGCTTGTGTAACTGTCCTGGCTTCATCAATTTCCATGTCTTGCAATGGAGAGAAAACTCAAACTTCTGTCCCCAAACAGCAGCTATATTGTCCTGCTCTTGCTTTTGCCGGTGATGTCCAGCTGGTTCATGGAGCATACATCCAAATGATCTTTCTCTTCCTGGCTCCAAGATCTCAGACGAGACAGACAAGGCAATGTGTCAAAGTGATTTTAAATAATGGATAGTGATTGGTATGAAATTACTTTACCTCACATGCTGTCTGCCCATTATGCATGATTAATCAAGAGCATATGACTGCTAGAAGACATGCAGCTCCTGCCAAAATATTCTTTAATTTAGCTGGAATATAAACAAACAAATAAACAAAAAAGACCTCAGTGCTTATTTGCATAATGAAGAGCTATGTTTGGTGGAGATCAGAAATGCATCTATTAAAAAAAGCTATCATGTAGCTCACAGTTAATCACACACTGGCCTCATGATAATCAAAAAGTGATATGAGGTTAACTACTGTATGGCATTTATATTATACCGCTGTCTTTTTTTTTTTTTTGGTAGTGTTTCTAGCCCTGTTAGTCAATGCAAATCATCCAGTGCCCCTGAGGAATATTTATTATGGGAGATGATTAGATTTTTTATATTTATTTGTTTATGTGAGGGTAGGAGAACAAACAACATTTTTGTAGTCGGTGGGATGAGAGAAGAAACAGAGGGGGCATCTAAATAAAGTGACACAATTATTTAGGGTGCTGAATTTTAATAAGTGCCAGCTGTGCAGAAGGGCAGCCTATGAAAGTGCGGCGGGGATAACGGGATGTGTTTAAATTCGGAACACAAAAGGTGGAGACACAAATGATTTTACTGCAGGGGTCCTCTTTCATCAAGTGGAATGGACCATCATTCTGTCTTACTGTTTCTGAGGTGTCCCTTCTGCAGCAGAGACAGAAAGCTGAACAGGTGTTGCTGGGATATCTGTCAAGATCTGTTCTTTGTGTACACCATTCTAGCAAGCTCCTAATTTGCTGATTATGCCAGAGACCAACAAATGATCTTTATAGCTTTGCTCCCCTGTGCTGTTCCATGCCCCTGCAACTGGACACACATGTCTTGCCAAAAGGCAGGCTCTGGAAAGAAATATTAAGCAGAGACAGGGAGCTGTAATAGCAAGAGACCTGCAAACAACGTGAGATTTGAAGACAACTATGGTCAAAACATCAGAATCCTGCTGTGGTGTTAACAGTTAATGCAAGAGAAGAAAAGGTTGCACAGAGCTGTGAAAATGTCCTGCCATTCACTTACCCTTAATATTTCCAGTGCCATCTCCCATGCTATCCCTCATCTTAAACCCTCCCTTCATTATTTATACACATGTGTTTTCTTTCCCTGCTCTGGCTTGTCTAATATATTCAAATTTCCAAAATGATGTTCTTTCTAATAGTGATGCCTGCCTCTGGCTTATCGGAGGCTGTCAAATTTCCTCAAGTAAGTCTAACATTCTTTGCACAGGAAAAACATGCTCCAAAGAGCAGAAAAAATGACCCACATAAGACATTTGGCAAAAATCAACTATAAAGTAGATGTCATAAGACTTTTCTTAATTAATGTTGAGAAGCAGTTTCTCATTCTAAACACCCTTTGTGATAACATATTTCCACAGGTCAGTATCTTAGGTGTAGATATAGATTATTATTACCACATGAGTATTGATGAGATCCATTTGATAAACTGAGGAAGCTGCAGAGCCATATGATAAATGTAATTTATTATGCATATTGTGCTCCCTAATATATCTCCTCTGGGACTACTTCTGCCATTCAAAGCCTCAGAGCAGCTTTCAAATGCCTCCCATTTAAGAAATGCCCAAATCACTCTGCCTCAGAAAAGGTTTCGACTCTGATATTGTAATGATGATGGGGGAATGGTAAAACAAATAGCTAGATAGAAATGCCAAACTTAAAGTTGTACATGATATCTTGTATGTGCCCTGATGTGTATTCCTTGTTAGGCAGTCTTTAATTATCTGATCACGTGATATTTCTCAAATGATAAAATATACCATACAATTGTTCTGATATATATACACACACACACACACACCCCGCATCAGTCACTGTGCATACAAAACAGGAGTCTCATGAAAGTTATCATATAAAATGCAAAGTATGCTGCACAGAGGGAAAAAAATCCTGCAGCTGAAATATAATAAATAGGGCAGGTCAACATTTTTCCATTAAAAAGCATTTTCCCAACAGAAACATTCCCACCCCCATGATAATTTTCACATAATTTTTCCTTAGAATTATTCACTGTTTAATCTTGGATGGGTCAGTAGCTAGGGCGCTAGCCCAGGACTCAAAAGAGCTAGAATCAATTCCCTTCTCTGTTACAGACTTCCTGTATGGGCAGGCCAATTAGGGTATGCATATGCTTGCCAGCAGAGACATGGCTGCAGCCCGTTTAGACATGCCTGAGCTAGCTTTCATCTAGCTAGCTTGGGTTCCAAGAGCAGTGAAGTGATGGCAGCATGGGCTAGCCACTCAAATACATCCCCGGAGTCCTAGGCAAGCTTGGACAGTCACATTGCTAACTGCAGACATATCCTTCGGCCAGGTCTACACATAAACGTTAAATTTTCTTAGTTACATTGCTCAGCACTGTGAAAAATTTTGACCTCGTGCAACGTAGTTCGGTCGACTTAACCCTCACTGCAGACACGGTTAGGTCAACAGAAGAATTCTTCTGTCAACTTGGCTACTCCTCTCAGGGAGGTGGGTTAACTATGGTGATTGAAAAGCCCCTTCCATCAGTGTAGGAAGCATCTGCACTATGGTGCGATAGCTACATAGCCGCAGCATCATAGCTGTGCTGCTGTAGCCACTCTAAAGTAGACTTACACTAAATCTGATTATGCCTCATTTCCCCATCTGTACAATGGGGATAATAGCACTTCCCTATCTCACAGGGATGTTGGGTAATTACATTCCAGACTGTGAAAGGCTCAGACAGTATGATAATGGGGGCCACAAAAGGACAATGGATAGATGAAAACATTAATGGGAAATGTCAATAAAATTGAATATTTTTTTAACCAAAAAATTACCAAGAAAAGCAATTGACATTTTCTGAGGAACTGTAATAACAACATTGCATAACAATGAAAATGATCAAGAATTTACTGAGGATTAGAATTAAAAGAGCACTTAACACTTACAATGACTACAGCTACTCTCGTCGTGTTTCATGAATACATCGAACTGAATATACACTGTTCTAGACTGGTTTTCTGAGATCCGGGGACAGAGCATCCTTTCCACATGTGGACGATTCTTCTTTCCACATGGAAGTTTTCAGAAGCTTCTGCATCCTCAGTATTCAACCAGCTCTACTTATTGTGGTGTTGGGCGTGTAAGCAAACTCTAGGCCTGTGTATCAACTAAGAGTCTGTCAGGCTTAATGCTGGTAGAACATTATTAAAATTCAGCTGTTAAAATTGCAGCAAACAATGTAGTGTTTCGTCTTTCCTAAATGCAGATGACCAGATGACTGTAATACTGACGAGCTAATCTCTGTATTGCTCATGTAAAGAGCAATTGTACATTTGTGTTACCTAACTCTCACATGGCTGGGACACATTCCATGATAACAAGAGCCATTAATCATTGCTGAGTCTTGCCAGAAGTAGATATACACCCCTTAGGAGAGAGGGTGGTCAATTAATACCGATTAAAAAGCAACATGTCCAGAGGAAAGTCCTTGATTCTCAATACAGCAGGTAGAAACCAGTTTACAAGACAATGGAGAAGGGGAAACTCCTACCCATGGGTGAGTCACATGGGATGACTTCACTGAAGAATTACCTCATGGACCCCCTTCCCCACACCTTTACATCTGTGAGCCCTGGGGTCAGAACAGTTACATAGCAGGGTATTTGGTTAAAAGCTGCCTAGTGGAAGGAAACATGATTCTTTTTACCAGACTGGATCCTGAGAGGCAAGGACTCTGTCTGCCAGGTAAAGGACCCCTAGCTGCCATAGCTGGGATAAAACCTCAGAAACTGAACCTCTAAGACATTGTTACATTGAACAGAAGTTTTAACATAGTGTGATACAGCACGGCCAGAGAGCAGCAGGAGAGTGTTAGAAGGGAGCCTTTTTCCCTGTAGAGGGAAGAAAGTTTGCTATAAATTAATTAAAGCATCTGAAGCCAATCACATGATAAAAAACCCCTGCTTCAATCAGACAAGAGGAGGAGTTGAAGCAGAGTGGATTGGTGTTGGAGCAGAGAGCAGTTTGGAGGGAAGAAGAGGAGAGTTTGGGGAAGTGCTGCGGTGGGCTAAGAAGACCAAGACCCTAGGTAAAGGGACACCTGGTTTGTGCAGAGGGAGAGGGCAGGAAGCCCCACAAACTGAAGGGCCAGAGAGGGAAGTAGCCCAGGGGAAGGAACTGCTAGTTCTAGTCGTTTACTGCTATCCCTAGGGCCCCTGGGCTGGGACCCAGAGTAGAAGGCGGGCCCAGGTGCCTCCCTCTCCAATCTCCTCCTCTAGGACACTAGTGGGGCAGTTAATACCCCAGTTCAGGGGCAAGAAACGGTGCCCTGAACCCCCTCTCACCCCAAGAAGAGAAAGCGTGTGACCCATCATAGTAGTGCCGGCAATTTGCCACAGTAGGTTTATGTCTTTGTCTGTCTGTTACTGTCTTTAGTGTTCCTAGCATGGTGAAATTATTTCTTGCTTCATTTTCATTTAATTAATAAAGCCTACATATGTTTGTTACAGGATCAGACTCAGCACTGCCTTGTTGGGTAAAGGAGGAAGCTCTAAGGAGAAACTGACCTGTGGTATGTGTCTGATCATTTTGGAACAGAGGAACTTAGATTTTTCTGTGGCATTACGGTAGAAGTACTTAATATCACAGGGGTCAACTTACTTGATGTTAAAGGGTCTGGGCTTTCCAATGGGTATGTTTAAAGTCTATACTGAGACTGGCAAAAGCCTAGGGAGTTAGTAAACAGTGGTCATTTACTTTACAGCTTATAGGTATAGGTATAGACTGCAGTGTTTACACGCTTTGGATATAAATGTCAGTGAAGTTGCTACTGATGAAAATCTGTGTTTTTCTGTGTTTTTCCTGGTACTCCCTTTGGTAGTCAGCTCTACGGGCTGGCTGAGTTAACACCACTTTGCCGCTCAGCACGTCCATGGAGCTCAGCATCAGTGCCATCTCATTTCCAACTGTAGCCTATCTTAAGTAGAAATTAGACTTCAGCCTAAAGTTAGCCTAAGTGTAGAAGTATGCTAGAGTTGCTAGGGTGAGAAAGTTAGAGAGAAGGTAGGGATAGTAACGTGAGACAATTGAAGTTAGCAAGGCCATGGCCCATGGTTATGTTGCTGCTGTTTGGGTTATAACTGGTTTGAGCAAGGTTTTTAAGAAGTGTTTTGAGAATTTTGGAATGTTTTATTTAAATGCTATCTAAAATGACAGGAGGTGAAGGATATTGGTGCAGATGTTGTTTTAAATAATAAGTGATGTAAATATTATGATAAGGGGCAGTTTAATGTTAATTACTATTATAATGGGGTATAAAAGGAGTAGTTTTGCTAAATTGCTGGAGAACTCCAATTAACATCAAAAAGGTACCATTAGGTTGCAGGATTATAAGGTTATACTTCATTCTGTTGTCAATGGACTGACCACCTTTTCGTATACTATGTCATCCTTTGAGTGTAACTGTAGTATTGTGTAAATGGTAATTTAATACCTATTTGCTTAACTATCTTTTTTTTTTAATAAACTTTGATTTTATCATTCAAAGTGCCGCTTAGTGGTCCGCTACTAAATAAATGTTCTGTAACCCACCTAGAGGCTCAAACCTGAGAACTAAATTGGATTTATTGCACCCTGATCTTTATCAATGTAATATTAATTGGGAACATTTAAATATAAAAGTTACACAACCCCTGATTATACAACTGTGCTACTAGGCCACTACAGCTAGAATCTTAGCAACACCCAGCATGCCAGCTGCTGTTTGTTATTTGGTTTACTGGAGGAGCAAAACAGTAAATGACTGTGAAAATGGAGGTGAAGATTAATCTGTTCACTAGAGCACTGGTTCTCAACTTTTTTACACCCAGGGACCCCTATAGTTAAAAAGACAAACCTGAAGATTCCAACCAAAGGTGACATGTGGGAGGGCTGCAGGGTCATGTGCCCCACCCCCAGATTTCTGCCTTCCATTTGGCCCTGCTCCCCGAAGTGCTGATGTGGCAGGGTAGAGCAGTAGTGTGCGTCTCCTTGGCTAGCTGCTGCCTGCTCGTGGAGTCAATGGCTGTGAGGCAACCCCTTCTGATGGCAGGGGGAGATCTCTCTTCTGTAGTGATATTGCAATTTTTGGTTGTGCCCCCCGCATCCCAGAGAGGTTGGGTAGCCTGCTGAGGTGAGTCGGGGGTGGAGGTGGCCTTCCCTCCCTGAGCCCCGCCACATGGGCTGAAGCCCAAGCCCCACTGTACAAGGCTGAAGACAAAGTCTGAGTCCCACCACCCAGGGCTGAAGCCCAAGCCTCACTGCCTGCAGCTGAAGCCATGTCTTTGGCAGACCCCCTGAAACCTCCTTGTGGACCCCCTGTGGGCCACGGTCCCCCAGTTGAGAACCAGAACACTAGAGGACAGGATACTGGGCCAGGTGTCCGGAGACCTGGATTCTATTCTAGGCTCAACCACTGATCTGCTGTGGGACCTGGGGCAAGTCATTCTCAGTGCCTTCATTTTCTCTTCTACCCTTTATTTGTTTTGCCTATGTAGTATAGAAGATCCACAGGGCAAGGTTTGTCTCTCACTCTGTCTGTACTACTACTATTAATGCAGGTTTTTATATGGTCCTCATTACTGTTACATCTGAGCACCTTTTAGAGGTTTGTCTAGCAGATAGGGTTGCCAACCCTTCAGGATTGGCCTGGAGTCTCCAGGAATTAAAGATTAATTGTTAATTAAAGATTGTGTCATGTGAATAAATCTCCAGGAATACGTCCAACCGAAATTGGCAATTCTTTTAGGAAAGTCTTATGGAATCAAACAGAATGCAAAAGAACAACAAATCAACCAGTGGCATATAGAACCAGTGTGCACTCGTCAAAATCCTTGTTCTTTATGCCTGGGTGGAGGTGGAAATAGAACTAAAAAAAAAAAAAAAAGTTTTAAGTTTAGATTTAAGTACAGCAAGGGATTCAAATGGAGAAATTGAAAAAGTGTTAGGCCATTTCTTATGAGTCTGTTAAAAACCATGATTATATTGCATCACTCATCCCATAATTTGATCCTTAAAGCTACTTACCAGGCTTTTGTTGACACAGATAAGGTTTCTAAAGTTAAATGATGATATTTTAAGCGTACTTCTTTATGGCACAATCTTAATATTAAAATTGGTGACACCCAGTATTTTGGTTTCCTGGCTCAGGGATGATATTACTGAGGACGATCTTTCTATAGTTGACAGAACGTTAAACTTCTTAGAGCTTGAAATTAATAGGATTAGCCAATATTCACAGATTTAAATACATGCAAAGTCATAGTTGCATTTCACATCTTGGTAAAGATAAAATGTTCATTTACTGAGCATGTTAGTCTTGTTACTAAGTGCAAGGAGATGGCATGTTTTAGCCACTCAGTGTTGTAAATGTACAGAATGCTCTGGGATTGAAAAATCATGCAAACAGATCTTGGCGATGGCAGTAATTTCAATTAATTTGTATTAAATCACAAGTGTTTGGGATTGCCTTATCCTCTGCACTCACGACAACTCAAAATGCTGTTGCATACACCTTTTGCATCTCTATTAGAGGATCTCAGAGCACTTTGCATACCATTTTGCCAAAAGGCATTTGTGGAAATTATTATTTAATGTTTGTATCCAGAGGCATAGGTGTGTGTAGCACTTTACATAGCGAATAAAGACATGAGGTAAAATCCTGGTCCCTTGAAGTTAATGGCAAAATTCCTACTGACTTCATTGGGGCCAGGATTTCACCCACAGTCACTGCTCCATACAGCTCACAATCTAAGGCCCTGATAGTGCAATTTAAAATGTCCAAGGAGATCCCTGTACCTGTGTGGAGCATTATTGAAAGCAACAGAGCATCATGGGAATCCACCAGTGTGTTGCAAATTGCAGTATCAGGACCTTAATGTTTAAAGACAGGGCAAGCCGCTGTGGGAGATAACAACAGGCAATGGGGATGGGGGACGGATGAAAGAACAGATTAAATAATGCGATAAGATGTCTTCCTTGTGTAATCTACATTGTGTTACTTCCCAGTGGTTTGCTTGTTTATAACTATATATATTATTTGTTTAAGGGGAATTACAGGATTGTTGTTTGAAAGACTGGATTTTGCGGAAGGATTTGAACAGCAAAGGGAGCACTTTGCAGGCTTGAGGAAGCAATTAAGGATTAAACACTTCTAAAGCCAAATACTGATACCCTTACGCACGTTGAGTAATAATTCATTCCATGAGTGCTGCCACTGATTTCAATGGGACCACTCATGGAGTAAATTCCTATTAATTTGAGTAGGAGTATTTGAAGCAAGCCCTTGGGTGTTTGTGCATTAAGGACACAAAGAGTTCATGTCTGGCTCATTACACGCCTTCCAAATTCAGGGACAGGATGGAAAGTTTGATAGAAAGCAGTGGGGAATTTCAGCTAAAGCATGGGGGTTTGTTGTTGTTGTTGCTGGGTTTTTTTAATTCCTTTCTCCGTAGTGTTAATTTCACAGCAATTATTTTAATAGTTCTGATTGTCACTGAGAAGCATTGAAAATGATCTGGGGCAATGAGAACTTATTTTAACTGGGGAAAGTTTATGCTGCCTACTTTTGAACTCATTGAGATACCATAGGACCATGTTATTGACTTTGACATCCACTTAGGAGAGACTATGAAAAAAGAAGTGAAGAGATCAAAGAAAATGATTTATGGTGGGGGGGAAAACAGGAGAAGATAGAACAGAAAAAACAAATACACAGAAAGTTTGAAGGATGGAGCAGATCTTGGGCTTGATGGTAATAAAGTTCTAATCCGTTACTCTTACCATAGATATATTCTAGGGTAGCAAAGGACAGTGAATTTATCAGTGCACTACAACCTGGGCAATATCCTATATAAGTCATTGTCACAGTGGGGAAGCATACATCACTGGTAAATAATTGAGAGTGCTAATACTGCTGGTCTTTTCCCCTTCTTCTTTTGCCTTGTTTTCTGTTTTACAGCACCAAAGTCTTTGCTACACAATAAATATCTGCGTGGGTGCTGGTACAATAACGTATGCTGGTATTAACCCCAAAATTCCAGATACATAGTCCACACATGCAGTTATTGTTGTTCACCAAGTACAGTAGATCTTTAGCTGGTATAAATCATGTTGCACTACCGAAGTCAAAGATCTGGCCCAGTAGGTTGCTACCTACCCAAGAAAGTATTTTCTATTTTTAAAGATCTGGGAGATGCTCAGAACTTGTGGTGATAAGGGATAGATAGATAGATAGATGGATGGATTACCAATGTCTGATCAAATTCTGTCTTCTGTTATACACACCACTCCTTTTCCATTCCAAATGGTGGCAGTAGTGAGTATATATCTGAGCCCTGGATTTGATCCAAACTGTGTAAATATGGTAATTCAGTCCAACAAAGTACACTCAAATAGTCCATAAATAATAACAGTATAATAATTTAAGACAAACTGAATTCTTCAAGGATATTCTTCTCAGAAGCTTCCCGTTCAGTATCTTTTGTCCCTTTGGAAGTCAATGGGGCTACTCAGATGAGCAAAGTTACTCAGGCATGTCAATCTTTGCAGGATCAAGCACCTAAAATAGTAAGTGACCCCATCTGTAAATATTCGTTTCAATCACATTTACACAAATGGAGGTCACATTATTATCCACAAGAGAGATCTCTGAAAATACATAGCCAGGAACATCTCACACAACTCTTCCAGCAAACACTGTGTGTTAACGAAGATAGATGTTTAAATTGCAGCATACTGGGTCTGTCTGTGCATCATAACTTCTGCTGTTGGCATATTTGACATGTAAGTCATACCCCTCCACCCTCCCGCCACCCCTTTTATAGTGAATTTAGTACTCAGGAAGGTTGCTACAATTACATTCCTAGAGATCCAAGCCTTCAAACTAGGCCTGATTAAAGTTTGTGAAGTCAATTGGAAGATGCTCCAAGACTCCCAGTTATAATTATGTCTGTAGGTCTCATGGTAGTGGCCTTAGCTGGAGACTTGAAGGTCTAAGAAGCAAACTGTACTGATGACCTGTGGGGGTGGGAACTTTATGGCTCCATGCAATAAAATATGTTCCAGAAATTATGGGCTTGAAGGAGGAATTACTGGGTGAAATTCTAAGGTCTGAGTTATGCAGGAGATGATCATAGTGGTCCCACCGGGCCTTAAAAGCTATGGCTTGAGCCTTAAAGCAGTCCTTTTATCCACAGAGCAGATAGCAGCACTGCAGATTTTTCCACATTACTTCAACCATGAGATGGCGCAACCACCTATCTGAGTGCCAGGAGAATTTATTCTCCAGGGCCTCCTTTCCGGAACCCCTCCAACACAGATGTAGCTTTGGTGATGTGGACTATACTGAAACCTTCAAAACTTATTTCACATAGGCCACCAAACAGCCTTCAGATGGTAAATTTCAGTCTGTATCAAGAAAGGCTGGATTTGAACAAAAGACCAAGAGTCACAAGGATCTACAGCCCCCCCCCCCTTTTTTTTTTTTTGCTAATCCCATGAATCATCAAGCTTTCTTGTAAATCAAATTTTTAACTAAAACCATTTTTTTTAAAAAAGGCACTAAATATAGCATCCATTCAAAAACATATTAGCAATATTATGCACCTCAGAATGAAGCTAATGGAAATGCAGAGGATAAAATGTCATTACAAACTTGCCACCCACTTGCCTTAATGGGGGACTGAAATGTTGCAGAGAATGACACTCAGCTGGATGACGAGAAGTGGCATTTGGAAGTGAAAGGTCATGGTTCAAACTGCTGAGCACTCAAAAGCAAATAACCAGTTTCAGGGATTCTGATGTCTATCATATCCCAGCTTTCTGGTGTACAGCCCTGGGGATATTCAGTCATGATTAGATTTTTTTTAACTTTATGGATTTGTTTTTAGAATAGTCATTGTGCTACAGAACAGACTGAAATAAAAAGCTGTCCATGGGGACAAGTTTGTCCTCAAGAACTTTATACCCAATTCCCTATGCCTTCAACTATGTCAGTTAAGATGAGAATATAGCAAGAATGCCCTTCATGTTATTGTAAACAGAAATAAATAAAAATACTTGAAAATGTTGCATAGGCCTAGAAGATTCCTGGAAAGATAAAAGGGGGTTAAAAGTTTAGCTATACATTGCAACATGCAGTAAGGGTTGTGGGGTAATGTGGCTGTTACACCCTGTCAAGGTTCCTCCCCCACTCTGAACTCTAGGGTACAGATGTGGGGACCTGCATGAAAACCTCCTAAACTTACTTTTACCGGCTTTGGTTAAAACTTCCCCAAGGTACAAATTAATTTTATCCTTTGTCCTTGGAATATCCACTGCCACCACCAAACTCTAACTGGGTTTACTGGGAAACGTAGTTTGGACACGTCTTTCCCCCCAAAATCCTCCCAACCCTTGCACCCCACTTCCTGGGGAAGGTTTGGTAAAAATCCTCACCAATTTGCATAGGTGACCACAGACCAAACCCTTGGATCTGAGAACAATGAAAAAGCATTCAGTTTTCTTACAAGAAGACTTCTAATAGAAATAGAAGTAAATAGAAGGAAAGGATAGAAGGAAAATCAGGATGGTAGATACCTTACAGGGTAATTAGATTCAAAACAGAGAGAATCCCTCTAGGCAAAACCTTAAGTTACAAAAAAGACACACAGACAGAAATAGTTATTCTATTCAGCACAATTCTTTTCTCAGCCATTTAAAGAAATCATAATCTAACACATACCTAGCTAGATTACTTACTAAAAGTTCTAAGACTCCATTCCTGGTCTATCCCTGGCAAAAGCAGCGTACCGACAGACACAGACCCTTTGTTTCTCTCCCTCCTCCCAGCTTTCGAAAGTATCTTGTCTCCTCATTGGTCATTTTGGTCAGGTGCCAGCGAGGTTACCTTTAGCTTCTTAACCCTTTACAGGTGAGAGGATTTTTTCCTCTGGCCAGGAGGATTTTAAAGGGGTTTACCTTTCCCTTTATATTTATGACACACCCCAAGACTAACCAGGGTAGCTAGACAGATGGGTATAGTAGATGCACAGTGAGATTGGATAGATAGATTCACCAGAGAGAAAGTTTGCTATTTCAGGGCTTTGCAGCAGTTTCATCCCTGTTGCCCTGTGATGCTAAGACGTTGTCCAATGCAGTGCCCTAGTGTAACAGCAAGACGGTGTGTCCATCATCTCTGGTTCTAGCCCAGAGATCATGGCAGAAATTTCCACCCTTCCCTTCAAACATAAAGACCCCTACTGTCCCAAGTTCCTCTAGTGAATTGTTCTGTCTCTCCAGTGAAATAAGCTCATGAGAGTAAGGAAACCCATTAGTTTCCTACATACTGCAGACATATGGCACAACAGAAACAATAAACAATAAATTGGGAGCAAAAGCCTGGGCAAACTCGAAGTCTTTATGAAAATATCTGGCCAAATTCATCCCTGCTATAACTTCACCTAACAGATCAATAGGCCAACAGAACAATACCATACAGAAACCAGGTAGGGGTCATGTATTCCTGCTTGAAAGAAAGGGCTGGCATTACTCTTCCCTGATGCCTGGGCCAGCTTAGACAGATAGAGAGGACAGACAGACACACTGTCCCACTAGTTATATTAGGGCATTACAATAAATAATAGATCTCTGTCTGTCAGAGCAGACAGAGTTTTACAGTTGATTGGGGGGAAAGGACCAAAATTTTCTGACTGATGGACAGTCAGGGACCCCAAAAATTTAGCCACTGGGTAATGAAGGCTAGGAAAGACACAAAATCCAGCACTGAAGTTGAGGTCAGGAGACCACTTCCAAGAAGAAATGGCAACCTTAGACACATGCTGGTCATATAGTAACCTGATCCTTTTTGTAAGCTAAGGGTCAGATTACAGACTGCAAGTCCAACCTAGAGCCACCAGCAACTCAGGAGTCAGTTCCTTCACTGGGTAGGAAGAAGAGAATTTGCTTAGCTATCTACTCAAAATCATGAAGGCAGTGCAGATCGTCTGCTGAGCTGTGGTATGCATTGCATGGGCGTAGGAAGGAGGAGAAGCATAGATGGGGTTTGTTTTTCCAAGGAGCATAATCTGATACCCAGGACCAAAGATAAAAATCATTTAAATGAAATAGTTTGCAAAATAAATATAATTTCAATGAAATAGCCCCAGAGAGCCAGCCCTTCAGAACATTCAGAAATTAAAAATGGAATGAAAAGAACAGAAGAAACATATTTTTCTTTTTTATTCTCATTAATGAATTTACCTTTGTCTAATCCAATCCACTGGGAAATCCTTTCTAACCCACTGACAGGACCCACTGTTTGCTGATCCACAGAGGATCTGAGTTATTACACCCCCACCATACAGAAACTAGGCTCTCTAGGTCAAGCTATGGCAGTTCCTACTTTTTGCTCTGGAGGCCCCTGGTTCAGTCCCCAGTCTGTTGGCCTATGGGGGGCCTTCCTGCTGGCAAGTCCCAAATGTCTTTGCCTAGTTGATCACTTCAATGCAAGTCTGTCCTCTATGTATGTAGTGGCACTTCCCTCTCATTTTTGCTAACTTCCAGTCCTAACTCACACATTGATACTGCAGAGCAATTTGAACTTCCTCTTGTGAAGGCAGCTATGGTATAAATTGATTTAGATGTTTAATTGCAGGACATTCCTGGAGGCAGTTATAGGTAGAACGTGTTATTTTTTTCCTCCATGAGAGCGAAGGCAGGCGAGAACAGCCAGGTGTTAAAAGAAATACAATGCGAGAACAAAGGCAGCCTTGTTCTATCACAGCCAGAGTGGCTCATAGCTGCCGCCCCCCTCCCTTGCCTTTTGATGTAAATGCCAATGTACAGCCCAATTCTGAGTGCCTCTTATCTGATAGGAATGTTGCTTCATGGATCACTCAGATGAGAAAGCTGCAGAATGAAGGTGACACCCCCAAGAGTGAAGGAGATAATGCTCCAATCAGAGGAGATAAAACACCCACAACTTACAGCTGTTTTGTTTATAGCTTCTTAATACTTGAGATTCTAATGAGAATCAAGCCAGTGATTTGGCTACACACGCACTCAGCACAGAAAGATACAATTGGCTCATCACCTTGTCTGTGATCTACATGAATATTCCACCTGACCACAATATGAGCAGCTTGGAGCCCAACCAGACAGCAACTCCGTGTGTCTCATATCTGGTGTTCTGAAACAGTCCCTGGGAGGACCCCTTTAGTTGCCAGACCCCATTCAGGGTCTCACTCTTTCACTCTCATCAGTTTGAGTTATTAATGTTGTAAGTTAGTCATACTCTGCCTGTACAGTATATCCTCAAATGTCAGTATTTTCAGCATATGTGATTGTTCTGTTTTCTTAGTATGTCTTCATTACATGTGACTACAGCTTTTTCATCCAAATGCCTTGGCTACATTTGGTTCTAAAATAATATCGAGGTAGATAGTGGTGGTGTATTGGTGGTGTAACTTGGCAGAGATGTTGCTGTTCTGTGCACTGCATCTTTAAATGAAAATGAAAAGTATCCTCCCTGTCTGCACCCGGGGAAGCTGGGACGCAGCTGCTATTTTGTATTGGAGTTCAGCTGCAGAATTCTCCAGACTGGGAATTTTGGGTGAACTCTTGGCCCAGGGAAGTCAATGACAAAACCTCCACTGACTTTAACTAGGTCAGGTTTTTCACCCTGTTTCTACCTCTCTTTTGTCAGTCAGTCTTTGGTTTTTTTGTGTCCACATGCCACAATTTCTGTGTGCCCTTATTGTGTCTCAAGCGGCACTCCCTGAATTGAGGCACCCAGGGCAAATGGCGACTTTTGAAAATTTGGCAAAGATTAGGGTCTTTCTTCCTCTGTTGTTTTCCTTAGTCTGCACTGTCACTTGGATTGAGAAATCCATGCTTTGTCCTTTACATACAGGAAACTAACAAAATCAGAGAGCTAGACATGACAACTTTTGGCAAGAGGACCTGAGGAAGACTACTATTGTTTGGTTATCCCCAAGTTGCCTTTATTTTATGTTAGTGTTTGCATTTTGTGTGTCTGGTCCAACATTCACCCCTGTAACCTGTGCCATCTCCCTGCTATGAACAGCAAAGTGCAGTAACAAATGCAGACACGTCACTAGGGGTGTTCAGAAAAACTTTGCCAGAACCATTTTCTGTCAGCAAATGCAGTTCAGTTGAAATGGAAATGCTTCACAAAATCATATGAATTTTGCCTAAAATTTGTTTTGGAAAGAACATAAGAACGGCCATACTGGGTCAGACCAATGCTTGAGTTGGAAGTTGCTGGAGTTCTCATTAGTTTGCTTTGTCATAACTGTTTGTTTTTTCCATTTAATTAATTGATTACTTTTAAAAAACTAAACTGTTTGTCATTTAGCAGTAGACTTAAAGGCATAGGAACTGCTAGATTTGATCAGGCCAGTGATCCACTCAGTCTAGTCTTTTGTTCCTGGTAGAAGACAATACCAGTTGCCTCAGAAAAAGAAACCCTGCAGAAAGCAGTTATGCAGTAACCTGCACCCAGAGAAAATCCCCTCCTAACCCCAATACTTCGAGCTCTGCTTATGCTCCTACACTTGAGGGCTACATCCCCCCCCAAATCTGTTCTATATTTTTTTTTACATATTTACTGTTATAAGAATGGATACTCATGTTATCCATATAAATGCCTACTCTTTTTCTAGATCCTGTTTGGCCCTTGTGCTCAATTGCATCCATTGGCAATGCGTTCCACAGTCTAATTGAGCATTTTCTGAAAAATTATTCCCAGTTAGTACCTAGGATGCAACAAACTGGAGAGCAACCCATACACTTCACTTACAATTCCCATCACTGTGAATGTATTCACAACAACTCACAAAAGGCCTGGTCCAGTTCCCATTGACTGCTGTAGCACTCCCTGGTGTCATAGTGTAGCATTGCAGGGGTCTTCATCTCTAATGCCTCCACTGACCACTCCTTTGGCCCTGCGTTGGCCTGTTGCTGGCTACTCTTCTGTAGCCCAGCCCTCTGGCCAGTTCACCTCTTTCCAGTTCTGTCCTCTTCTGGGGTAACGAAAGTCCAACTAAAGAATCCAGACCAACATCCCAACAGAAGATCCTTCTACCCAGTTTAGGCTATGTTGAAGTTCCTCACTTTTTACCCCTACCCTCAGGGATTGCAGAGTTCCTTCTTTGCTCCATTCTCCCTGGAGGTTCTTCTTCCTTGCAGGTTTTCCCACTGCTCTGACATCTTTTCCCAGGGACCTCCCTATTTCTTACAGGCCCTACCTCAGGGTCTCCCTCAGGAGTCTAACATGCTTCCTGTGATCTCTCAAGCCTACCTGCCTTCCTGGGGAGCAGGAACTCCCCTTGCTCCTGTCTCCTAGATCTCCCCCCTCATTGAGAACTCATGTAGTCCTTCCTGACCTTTAAACACCTGGGACTGCTAATTGCAATTGGAGGAGACCAGGATCAGCTGAGGGCTAAATGCTAGGTCACAGGCAAGGTTGAGCCCAACTCCCCTAAAGAATCAGGCCATCTTCCAGAAGTATTTGTAGCACAGCCACCGAGAATAGAGGGAATACAATATTATGGGGGCAGATATATATTAACACTTTTCTTATTAGAAGCCATAACAACGATCTCTGGTCGTGGCTGCTGAAATATTAATCGCTGTCCTGTGTCAGCACTGCAGCTGGTTGAAAGTTCTCTTGGGTACAATGAATTCATAGTTTAAGGAAACACTATAGACATTTTCTAGATTCATCTTGGTACATACATATGTATTTTCACATTAAAGGAGAAATGCTCCATTCCAAATTTTTACTCCTCAGCACCTATCGCTATGATTTTCCACAGGAATTTTACCAACCCAACATTTCCATTGCATTTAGGGTGAGTTTTCTGTTGGGTTTTTTTTTGGGGGGGGGGGGGTGTTTGTTTTTTAATCGATCATTTTAATTTGCTTTCCGTGGAACATTTCATACTTCAGCCACTCGAGCACGCTATTTCTCTTTTCTGACAAATGAATGCCAAAACGTACCCTCCCAGGAGCATGACACTTGAGCAGATGAAGCCTTATCTCTGTTTTTTGAAAAGCTGTAGGCAGAAACATGTGTTTAAAGATCTACTCATCCAACTAAAAACTGTCAGTGACTCCAAAGCAATCTTTCCAATGACATTACTCCTATGAAAAAGTGAGATGAGTGCTAATGGCTGTGTCTGCCAGCAATTGCTTCTTCCTGGGAACAATGAGAGAACATACACCTTTCAAGAGCCATTATTTAATTTCCCCTGCACTCTACACTAAAAGAGGTAACTGAGTCTGATTCTATCATCCTTATACTGGGTGAAATTTACCTTCTGTGCAGCGAGCCAGCACAGGTCCTCTGCATTACTTAAGTCCCACTTAAACTTTATTTTGTGGGCATTAGTCGTCCATCTGGTAGGCTATTAATTCTTCAGTAATCTCATTGAAATTGATGGGACACCTTGTTGAGTAAGGTTCTAGCTAACTGGAGCCACAGTGGCAGAATCTGGCCCCAAATTTGTATTAAAAGTATAACACTTGACAATCTGCATATGTCCTGATACTGATCTCATTTATACAGATGTAAATCAGGAATAAATCCATTTAGGTCAATGCAGATACACTGGAGAAGAAAATCAGGCCCTGTAAAATGACAGATTGCTTTAGTGAGAGTAAGTGGGCGAGGTAATATCATTTACTGGATCAGCTTCTGTTGGTGAAAGAGAGAAGATTTCGAGCTACACAGAGCTCTTCTTCAGGTTTGACCTGAGTTGGTCTGACCTGAAGAAGAGCTCAATTTGGCTCAAAAGCTTGTCTCTCTGACCAACAGAAGCTGATCCAATAAAAGATACTACCTCACTCATCTTGACACTCCAATATCCCGGGGCCAACATGACTACAACAACACTGCAAACAGATTGTTTTAGTGTCATGATGTGTGATACTCACAAACAGCAGAAGCAATGTAATGTGGGAGTCAAATCCAGCACGCACCACAGACAGCTGTTTTGGGGAGAAAAACATTAATTCACATGACTCTTTCCCCACTATCCTTCAAAAACCAAAGCAAGGAGCTAGAGATCTTATTAATTGTTGTGCAGAAGGGTGACTAGTGGAGGGTGGAGAAGGGGAATGTAAATGTAAATGTACCGTGAAGCACATCAACTGTGACTCACCAGTTCAATTTCATCCTGGGTTAGGAATGAGCAAATGTTGTATCCATCTGATGGTGTTTGGCAATCTGTGTGAAATAAAGGGGTGACCTCGCTCAGTTCTTGTTGGACAAGCATCTGTCCACACTCTCCCCCCAAAATAACCTGGAATGTCATAAGAGTTGGATTGGTGAAAACAGACATGGAACTCGCTATGTATTCCAGAGTAGACAGGCACAAGCAGCAACAGAGAAAGCTTCTATACACTGAGTGCCGTGCCAGTGTACCCTCAAACCTGACCTGGTGTGACAGGCCTTGGGGATAAAAGGTTAGTGGAATCTCCATCCCTTTCCACAGAAACTTTGGACAACTTCCCACTAGGAAATGGAGTGTCACCTCTAACTCATTCCATACTGACCACCAAAAAGAAATGAAATAGGAACAATTTCCAATCCCTAACAATCAAGACCACATTATATATGAACATCCATAACCTAGAACCACCATTCTCAACCTTTTCCAAACCATGACCTCCCAAGACCTACCACCTGTTGAGCGATATGTCACAATCCCCCGACTAAGAACCCCTCACTTAAAACTTGAAGAGGCCAGAACTCTCAACGGCCCTTGATTTGTGCCAATTAACTACTGTTTTTTCTTCAAAATCAACAAATGAATTGCAACGAAGAATGCTATTTCTTCATCCTAGTTGAACAAATGAAAACATAATCTCCCCATTATTCTTCCTATGCACCTAGCTATTGGAATCAGTGCTCCAGTTGTTTGCAGTAATTATGATTCAATGTAGCATTTTATCTTCAAAACTCTCCTTTGCAATGATATCTTGGTGTGCAGAGACCACAGCCTATTATGCTGACCAGTATTGTCTCATTGTTCACTTGTACTCCTATGTCTGTCTGTATCCCTCTGTTGTCTCTTGTCTTAGTCTTAGATTGTAAGCTCCTTGAGTCAGGGGCCATCCTTTTGTTCTATGTTTGAACAGTGCCTAGCACCATGGGATCCTCTTCAATGGCTAGGGCCCCTAGGCATTACAGTAACATAAATAATAATAATTATTAATATTTCAGGGTGTTCAGATACCAAGTTCATGGGTGTGGCATGAGAATCAAGATAAATAGAATGTGGTGCACAGCTGGAGGTGCCTCTGAGGGGCAAATATTTCAGAAACCAATATGCATGTATCTCTAATGCAGGGAAGTGTGGTGGTCATTTTAAGATAGTATTTTCTCATTTTGAAACCTATTTCCTGAATTCCATGCAGTGGATCATTGCTGTATTCTCAGTGAATGACAGCGTAACCACAAGGGTATATGTGGTTCTTCTTTCTTGCCTTCTCCTCTTCTTCTTTCTTGCCACTTCTCTATTCAGGGTCAGGGAATTTATAGCCTTCTTCCAAACTCACTGTCACACACTTGGCTGTCATGCAAATCAGTCTCTCTACATTTGCTAAGATCCGGTCCATGTACCAAATCTTTGGCCTCCCCCTTGGTTGTCTTTCATCCACAAACACTACAAGGGACAGCCTACCTATATAACTCTCAGGTGTCCATTGGACATGCCCATATCAATTTAACCTAGCCTCCCTCAACTTATCTTCCATTGTGGTAACCAACATTAAGCCCCTCACAACCTAATTTCATTTCCTATCATGGAGTGTCCAAACATTTGACCATCTCAACATTTTCATTTCTATGGTGGCAAGGATACAGATTTCATAGAATCATAGAATATCAGGGTTGGAAGGGACCTCAAGAGGTCATCTAGTCTAACCCCCTGCTCAAAGCAGGACCAATCCCCAACTAAATCATCCCAGCCAGGGCTTTGTCAAGCCTGACCTTAAAAACTTCTAAGGAAAGAGATTCCACCGTCTCCCTAGGTAATGCATTCCAGTGTTTCACCACCCTCCAAGTGAAAAAGTTTTTCCTAATATCCAACCTAAACCTTCCCCACTGCAACTTGAGAACATTACTCCTTGTTCTGTCATCTGCTACCACTGAGAACAGTCTAGAGCCATCCTCTTTGGAACCCCCTTTCAAGTAGTTAAAAGCAGCTATCAAATCCCCCTTCATTCTTCTCTTCCGTAGACTAAACAATCCCAGTCCCCTCAGCCTCTCCTCATAAGTCATGTGTTCCAGTCCCCTAATAATTTTTGTTGCCCTCCGCTGGACGTTTTCCAATTTTTCCACATCCTTCTTGTAGTGCGGGGCCCAAAACTGGATACAGTACTCCAGATGAGGCCACACCAGTGTCGAATAGATGGGAATGATCATGTCCCTCGATATGCTGGCAATGCCCCTACGTGTACATCCCAAAATGCCATTGGCCTTCTTGGCAACAGCGGCACACTGACGCATATCCAGCTTCTTGTCTACTGTAACCCCTATGTCCTTTTCTGCAGAACTGCTGCCGAGCCATTCGGTCCCGAGTCTGTAGTGGGATTCTTCTGTCCTAAGTGCAGGACTCTGCACTTGTCCTTGTTGAACCTCATCAGATTTTTTTTGGCCCAATCCTCCAATTCGTGTAGGGCCCTCTGTATCCTATTCCTACCCTCCAGCGTATCTACCTCTCCTCCCAGTTTAGTGTCATCTGCAAACTTGCTGTGGGTGCAATCCACACCATCCTCCAGATCATTAATGAAGATATTGAACAAAACCAGCCCCAGGACCGATCCTTGGGGCACTCCACTTGATACCGGCTGCCAACTAGACATGGAGCCATTGATCACTACCCATTGAGCCTGAAAATCTAGCCAGCTTTCTATCCACCTTATAGTCCATTCATCCAGCCCATACTTCTTTAACTTGCTGGCAAGAATACTGTGGGAGACCGTGTCAAAAGCTTTGCTAAAGTCAAGGAACAACACGTCCACTCCTTTCCTCTCATCCACAGAGCCAGTTATCTCGTCATAGAAGGCAATTAGATTAGTCAGGCATGGCTTGCCCTTGGTGAATCCATGCTGACTGTTCCTGATCACTTTCCTCTCCTATAAGTGCTTCAGAATTGATTCCTTGAGAACCTGCTCCATGATTTTTCCAGAGACTGAGGTGAGGCTGACTGGCCTGTAGTTCCCTGGATCCTCCTTCTTTCCTTTTTTAAAGATGGGCACTACATTAGCCTTTTTCCAGTCATCTGGAACCTCCCCCGATCGCCATGAGTTTTCAAAGATAAAGGCCAATGGCTCTGAAATCACATCCACCATCTCCTTTAGCACTCTTGAATGCAGCGCATCTGGCCCCATGGACTTGTGCTCGTCCAGTTTTTCTAAATAGTCCTGAACCACTTCTTTCTTCACAGAAGGCTGGTCACCTCCTCCTCATGCTGTGCTGCCCAGTGCAGTAGTCTGGGAGCTGACCTTGTTCGTGAAGACAGAGACAAAAAAGCATTGAGTCCATTAGCTTTTTCCACATCCTCTGTCACTAGGTTGCCTCCCTCATTAAGTAAGGGGCCCACACTTTCCTTGACTTTCTTCTTGTTGCTAACATACCTGAAGAAACCCTTCTTGTTACTCTTAACATCTCTTGCTAGCTGCAACTCCAGGTGTGATTTGGCCTTCCTGATTTCACTCCTGCATGCCCGAGCAATATTTGTATATTCTTCCCTGGTCATTTGTCCAAGCTTCCACTTCTTGTGAGCTTCTTTTTTGTGTTTAAGATCAGCAAGGATTTCACTGTTAAGCCAAGCGGGTCACCTGCCATATTTACTATTCTTTCTACACATTGGGATGGTTTGTCCCTGTAACCGCAATAAGGATTCTTTAAAATACAGCCAGCTCTCCTGGACTCCTTTCCCCCTCATGTTATTCTCCCAGGGGATCCTGCCTATCAGTTCCCTGAGGGAGTCAAAGTCTGCTTTTCTGAAGTCCAGGGTCCGTATTCTGCTGCTCTCCTTTCTTCCTTGTGTCAGGATCCTGAACTCGACTATCTCATGGTCACTGCCTCCCAGGTTCCCATCCACTTTTGCTTCCCCTACTAATTCTTCCCAGTTTATGAGCAGCAGGTCAAGAAGAGCTCTGCCCCTAGTTGGTTCCTCCAGCACTTGCACCAGGAAATTGTCCCCTACACTTTCCAAAAACTTCCTGGATTGTCTGTGCACCGCTGTATTGCTCTCCCAGCAGATATCAGGGTGATTGAAGTCTCCCATGAGAACCAGGGCCTGCAATCTAGTAACTTCTGTTAGTTGCCAGAAGAAAGCCTCATCCACCTCATCCCCCTGGTCTGGTTGTCTATAGCAGACTCCCACCATAACATCACCCTTGTTGCTCACACTTCTAAACTTAATCCAGAGACCCTCAGGTTTTTCTGCAGTTTCATACTTCAGCTCTGAGCAGTCATACCGCACTCTTACATACAATGCAACTCTCCCACCTTTTCTGCCCTGCCTGTCCTTCCTGAACAGTTTATATCCATCCATGACAGCACTCCAGTCATTTGAGTTATCCCACCAAGTCTCTGTTATTCCAATCACATTATAATGCCTTGACTGTGCCAGGACTTCTAGTTTTCCCTGCTTGTTTCCCAGGCTTCTTTCATTTGTGTATAGGCACTTCAGATAACTTGCTGTTCATACTGCTTTTGTGCTCTCCTGCTCGTGCTTCCTCCCAGTATCCCATGTCCCCATTTATCTCAGGGCTTTGTTCTCCTTCCCCTGGTGAACCTAGTTTAAAGCCCTCCTGTCATAAATATAAAGGGAAGGGTAAACCCCTTTAAAATCCCTCCTGGCCAGAGGAAAAAATCCTCTCACCTATAAAGGGTTAAGAAGCTAAAGGTAACCTCGCTGGCACCTGACCAAAATGACCAATGAGGAGACAAGATACTTTCGAAAGCTGGGAGGAGGGAGAGAAACAAAGGGTCTGTGTCTGTCGGTACGCTGCTTTTGCCGGGGATAGATCAGGAATGGAGTCTTAGAACTTTTAGTAAGTAATCTAGCTAGGTATGTGTTAGATTATGATTTCTTTAAATGGCTGAGAAAAGAATTGTGCTGAATAGAATGACTATTTCTGTCTGTGTGTCTTTTTTGTAACTTAAGGTTTTGCCTAGAGGGATTCTCTCTGTTTTGAATCTAATTACCCTGTAAGGTATCTACCATCCTGATTTTACAGAGGTGATTCCTTTCCTTCTATTTACTTCTATTTCTATTAAAAGTCTTCTTGTAAGAAAACTGAATGCTTTTTCATTGTTCTCAGATCCAAGGGTTTGGGTCTGTGGTCACCTATGCAAATTGGTGAGGATTTTTACCAAACCTTTCCCAGGAAGTGGGGTGCAAGGGTTGGGAGGATTTTGGGGGGAAAGACGTGTCCAAACTACGTTTCCCAGTAAACCCAGTCAGAGTTTGGTGGTGGCAGTGGATATTCCAAGGACAAAGGATAAAATGAATTTGTACCTTAGGGAACTTTTAACCTAAGCTGGTAAAAGTAAGCTTAGGAGGTTTTCATGCAGGTCCCCACATCTGTACCCTAGAGTTCAGAGTGGGGGAGGAACTTTGACACCTCCTCACTAGGTTAGCCAGCGTGCTTGCAAAGATGCTCTTCCCTCTCTTCGTTAGGTGGAGCCTCCTTCTCTCCGACACCACCTGCGTAGCCATTCGTTGACGTCCACGATTCGGCGGTCTCTACCCATGCCTTTTCCTTCCTTTTTTCTTTTGGCTGGCCAAGTCTCTGTTCCATACATTAGGATGGGTTGAATCACCATTTTATATGATCTACCTTTTAACTTTATTCACATCTTTATTGGGTATATATCCAAAGATAAATGAGCCAAATAGACACTGATAATCAGAATGATGATGCTAATCATCACACACCAGACAACTCTAAATGCCCAGCTAGTCTTGGAGCCCTCCTACTTCATAATAACATACTTTTAGAAATTTCATTCTTTTAAGAGTTGGAGCATGTTTCAGCTGGTTAATGCAGGATAATTTTAACACACTCTGAAGTCATTCCAGTGTATAGCAAACAAAGTTTCATGCTGATGCCAATAACATTGACGTTGCCATGGGATTGTCAGTTCAGACCTGATACCTGTTGATATCAGCTCATGTCTTGACTGATCTGCGCCACTCTCAGATCATATCAGTACAGGATCGCGTTGGTATCAGCTTATTCAAATGTTACAACATGCTGCCAGCATTGGATTCAGTTACACTGCATTCTCCTTGCCCTCTTACAGACTCTGCCAGCAACCTCTCATTATTGAATTTGTGTCACCGCTGGGTCATGTAAGCATCAAACTGTGCACTGCAGGTCTTCGATTTTAGATGCGAAGTTTATGTTCATATTTGGTAATGTCAGCCATGCTGGGTTGCCATTTAATGTTACTCTTTGATAACATCAGGAGCCCTGGGTAATGTCCACATCAGATTATTCACCACCACACAATTTTGTCACCACATAAATTTTGCACCATTGGATCAGCTATTATTTTTCACACTAAATTAACCATAAAATATCTGAAACTGAGGAACACCGGAACATCAGATGGGTTAAGATCACGGCTGGTATCCTGCCTCTTGCAGTGCCTGATGCACTAGACAGTCTTCTGTAATACATGCATAACTTTCCTCATGTGTGTAGTCAGGCTCCTATTCCTAAGGATGGGGCAGTGGGTTATGGTGCCACTGTAGGACTTGGGAGAGCTGGGTTCACTTTCTTGCTCCACTATAGGCTTCCTCTGTGACACTGAACAAATCATTTAGGCTCTCTGGGCCTCTGTTCGCCCTGCATTAAACACGAATAATAACACTGCCTTACCTCACCGGGGTGTTGAGAGAATAGAAACATTAAAGACTATGCAGTGCCTAGATACTGTGGTAATGAGGGCCAGAGAAGTATAGTCAATGGTGGAATGTTATATATTGTTCAGGAGTGAGGAAACATATGCCCCAAGGGTTGCAATTTGACTATACTTATTTTCGATTATATATAGTTGTTGCACATTTTATTGGTGCCCTCTAACTTCAGATGACAGAGTGGTTATATGCTACATGAAGCAATATTTACTTTTATTTGGTCCATAGTTAGGTGATGCCTTCAAGTGTAATGCACGGGCTTAGCAATTATTATTAATTATTATTATATTATAATATCGATGTTACAGAGCACCCAGACACACTGCATGGCGCAGTACAAACACATGGTAAAGGACAGACCCTGCCCCAGTGAGATCACATCTAAATAGACAACAGGTCAGAGAAGCAAAGTGCCTTTTCCAGAGTCACAAAGCAGGACATTGGCAGAGACAGGACTAGAACTCTGACTTCTTGAGTCCCACACACCCCATCTGCTGAACCCCTATTAGTGCTTCTGGTGCTTAACTCTTTATAGCAGACCAGTGACTACAACAACATGATGCTTACTCATAGCTAAAGGAGATTTTCCTTTAACTCAAGTGGTACAGGCTTGTGCGTTTGCTGCCATTTACTCCCTCTAGGTTATACAATACAACAATACCTAAGTGTTGTGGACATCAATCCCAATTTTATAAGGGATCTCAGTCCTGCTTTAAAACTGTGCCAGAATTTTGCACACACAATTTGTGTGCTCTCAAAACCCCATTTTAGCATATAAGCTGGTTAGGAAGCCCATGTCTAATTACATCTAAGCACGCCATTGTTTATTTCTGAACATCCAGGCTACACAGATTTCAACTGTGTCATTACAGTGGCTATAAATGTCGGTTTTGTTATTCATAACAGCAAAATGATATTATTCTCTAGTTCTCCTGCATGTTTGTCTCCTTTAGAAATATTCCCAGGTTCCACTGTATTCTCTAAACTAACCGAGGCCTGCAGCTCACTTATTTGCAAAATGAAAACACTTACATAAGGCAGCTCTTATGTGTTTAGCCTCGGGAGCCATTACATCTGGGAAAAGGAAAAAGAGCTGCTGAATTACAGGCAAAGAGGAATGCAGAGTGACTGGATTTGAGCTGATTCCTACAGAGCTCACCAGTCAACGTTTTCAAGGTGAGAGGCTTTTGTTTCATAAATAGCACATAGTGAACTTACCATAAAGTTAAGGCTGATGCAAAACCAACTCCAAAAAAGGAAATTAGAAGTTTATTCAAACTTTCTTGCCTGTAATGACAGTATTCTCATTGTGGTTTGGTACAGTAGCCTGTTGGGTTGTATGGTGACAACATGCACACTGCCCCTGCCAAAAAACACCTTTTGAACAGATTCACACCTTATTTTGAATCTTTGTAGTGTGTACAGGTTTTTATAACAAAGTCATCAGTACTGACGAGGGACGGTCTGGTGGCTGGTGTGGTAGCTACAGGTGGTGTAGCTTCAAACCCTTGCTTAACCACAGGTTTCCTGTGTTTCCTTGGGCAAGTCATTTTATCACTGTCTGCCCCACTGGTAAAATAGGGCTCCTAGCACTATCCTGCCTCACAGGAGAGTTAGGAGGGTAAAGCTATTCAATGTTGTAAAGTGCTCAGATATGCTGGTGCGGGGGAAGCTGTTGTATTCATTTAGATGGAATAAATGGGCCCAGAGTCAAAGGTGTTAAAAGAGCACTATCACGGTCCAACATTAAACAGTTTTAAACAAGTTCAGGGTTTGGCATACAGAGACCTCAGCCTGCTCAGCCCTATGGCAAACACACCAATAAATTAGTTTTTAACCTTTTATTAAAAATAAAGACAAGAAGGAACCCCTGTTAAAGCATTTGAAATGTAAAATAGTAAATAAGGCTCTCATTTTAACAACATTCCCTCTAGTCAGAGGGAATTTTTAAAGGAAATCATCCCCCCCACGTCCACTTGACTGTTTTCAGGTGGTATTAAAGATGCTAATAACTGTCCTTTTGGAGGAAAAGAGAAGAACAAGTTAGTTGAAATAGACTGGAGTGATGGTTGTTGCTGTTGTTAGTGTCTGAACCCATTTCTCAGAAGACAAAACAAGACAAAAACAAGCAAGAGGGGAGAAAAAAGAACAACACAGAATACAAGAATGCAACTTCTGTTTCTGGTGTTGACTTTTTACAATTTTGTCCCAACCTGACAGGCACGGGACAATGTCTTAATAACCACACCAAGACCTGGCACATTAGTACCAGAGTTGGGCTGTTTAAGGCATTGCTTTTAACTGCCTCTTTCTGGTCACTGGCAATGTTGCAAAATATACAGTCTTGCCGGCTAAGCCAGGCTTTTACTGGATTGAAGGCAAAAGGAGAGAGATAGGAAAGAGAATAAATAAGGGGTGGGGTCAAGACAAAATCTCACATCTCAGATGGTATTTAGGAGTTACCTGAAACCTCTCTCTGGCCCAATCTGGTCAAGACATCTCTCAGGATCAGGACAACAAGGGCCCAGCAGTGTTGTGGTAGATTCTGGAGCAAGTGGCAGTCATGATGTTAAAGCTCGCTGCAGCAATAGTTGGCAGTTTATTCTTCTTAATTAATTTCCGCGCCTCTTGCGTCCCTTCTTTTTAAAACCCCAAAGGGAAGTGGTGGGCAAAATAGCCCAACCTCTCATTTTTCCACCAATTAGGATTAATTTCTGACACACCAATTTTGGACCATTAATATCCAGTCCCGCACGTCTCTTATTTATCAGACATGATTCTAACACAATCCTTGAATTATATCAGTAGGTCTTTTTGTTTTGGACTAATTCAGTTTTCTCCCTTTTGTACCTTTTCCCATCAACATCTATTGTTATAAGTTATTGTGACATTTTAAGAACTTTCACTCACTTCTTACAATTAAGATCACAAGGAGGGCAATTTTTTGGAACCAATTATTACAACATAATATATAAGTTGGATAGATAGTATCTGAATTCTGTGATAGTATCTGCAGCTAGTTCAAGCTTTTTGTCCTTTCTTTCAAGCTCAGACATCACTCAGCCACAACCTACAGCTCTGACCTTGTTGTCGTTCACTCCCCCCCAGTGCTGTGTTTCCTGAGTCCATGCCCGCCTTCATGCAGTCTCCTACATGGCACAGATTCTCTGCTGAAATAGATCCACTGTGAATAAAAGAAATTAGTAAAAAAAAGAATTATTGTATTACTTGTATTGCGGTACAGTCCAGAAGTCCCAATCAGGATCAGCTTAAAACAAGTGACAAGTTACTGTAACAGCCATTAGTAAGGTAACACTAATAACTGAACCTAGTTACATGGGATAGAAATGTGCAGCATTACGTGGTTCCAAACAGCTTGTTCAGAGAATGGGGAACAATGTTCACAAACAAGCTTTTGAAGTTCTTTTGTATATAAACTTTAATAGAAATATTGAAAATTTGAAGAAATGTGACCCAGTTCTATCTAGTTTCAAATTATTGTTGTTTAAATAAATAAGTATCTGCTGGGCCAAATTCTCTGCTGGCAACACTCCTCCGACATTTATTTAACCATTTGTGCTGGGTTTTTATATTTCCATTTCATTCACCATGCACAGTGAAGAGAAGCCAGTCCACTTCACTTCTTTGTGAAGAAAGTTCCGAATCGGAGTGCACCAGATAATGGATTGAGGTTTGCGCAATAAGGAGGTGCTTTCACCATTTTGTAACTCTGTCAGTATCCATGGAGACCTGCTGCCTCAGCTCTTGCCAGAGAAAAAGCCTCTCACTTCTGCCCATTAGAGCCCATAGATATTTTGAACATTTTTTTGTTGTTTAAAAAGGGCATATATTCAACAATGACATTTTGCATCTGAATTTTTTTTTCTTCAACAAAGACTTTGAAAACAAGTATGTTTAAGTATTTGTTGGAGGGGTCAGCTTTTTTTCTTTTTTATACGTTTTTCCTCCCTTTTTCAATGGCAAAATGGGAAAAGGAATAAAGGAAGAGAAAGGGGGGAAAGGGAAGGAAATGAAAATTGATAAGCACATAACATTTTAACTAAAAAAAGTCACTCGTTCCTTTTCAAAACATGCAGAATGAAAATTTCAATTTTTTTTGTGACGAACTATTATCATTTTTGGACCAGCTGTACTACAGACATCAGGTGTGTGGGCCCTTTGAGATAATCTCTGCATTCAAGGCTTGCCCTAGTCCCGGCTTTAACCCAGACCAGAGGAATGCTGGGATTTGTAGTTCCTAGGGCTGAGGGGAGTTGCAGGCTTTGTAAAAAGGAATTCTGGGAAAGGGGCAGTAGCTCCTTTTCCGGAGCAGAGGGAGGGAGCAGGTTGAAGAAGACTGTGCCAAGAGGGTATTGGAAGTTGCAGATATTTGGTGGTGATCTTGTAGGGTTACCATATTTGAACATTCAAAAAAAAGACGATACTCCACAGGGTGGGGGGTATTTGCTCATGCTGCCCCTGCCCCAACCCAACTTCACCCCTTCCCCACCCCTTTCCCATCCCCATTCCAACCCCTTCCCCAAATCCCCACCTCAGCCCCGCCTCCTCCCCTGAGCGTGCCACGTTCCCTCTCCTCCCCCCTCCCTCCCAGCCGTGTGAAACAGCTGTTTCAGGCGCAAGCACCTGGAGCTAGGGGGGGAAAGCGGGCACTCTCTCGAGTGATCAACATTCACTTGCTTTCTCGAATAATCAACATTCACTCTCTTTCTTGAATGATCAACTCTTCTTTGGGGAAAAATAATAATGGCAAAATACAGGGCGTTTTTAGATATTTAAAAATGCCACCCAGACGGCGATTTAAGAACCAAAAAGCCGGACATGTCCAGGAAAATATGGACGTATGGTAACCCTAAATTTTCCACTGAATGCATCCGATAAAGTGAGCTGTAGCTCACGAAAGCTTATGCTCAAATAAATTGGTTAGTCTCTAAGGTGCCACAAGTCCTCCTTTTCTTTTTGCGAATACAGACTAACACGGCTACTACTCTGAAACCTAGATCTTGTGACCAAGACAGAATCTGGCTAAAGAATATCTGTCAATACTGCATGGAGGGGATGGGCCTTCTAGTGCAACTGGTGAGCTAAATACAAACCAATGGCAAAAATAATCTAAACTTCTGTGCACAGAGGGAACACAGGAAGATATTCAGGCAATGCTAAGTAGGAATATTGTTTCACCTGATCACAGTACCCATTCAGTTTGATTGCATATCTATCTATACGAGCCACATTCCAGCCTCTTTATTTTAAATAAGGAACAATAAGTTTACTGGGACTGACTATAGGGTGGTTATAAAAATAACCTTTCAAATTAATTGCCATAGATAAGCAATTGACACATAAGAAAACAACTAATGCTTGTTAATTACTAGGCATTAATTGCCAACATTTCATTAGAATTTAATGCACAGCAATTAATATAACAAAAAGTAATTAAACACAACAGTAACACCTGGTTTTCCTGGAGAATGAAGGCTAAAAAGAAATGTTTTCCTTTATTTTTGGAAATATGAAAACATGGGTTAGCCTGAATGCAACACCTGAGTATGTGTCAGTCTAGCTCATGTGTCCATAATAAATTAAACAGCAGATTATTTCCTTATGTTAACTTGTGAAATACAAACAGCATGCTACTTAGAGGTCATTATTGTTTGCTAAATTATTAAAGTGTCCTAAGCTGTTACTGTTTGAGTTTGCAACAGAGCCATGAACGCACTGTACAGTGAATGTTTGTTGCAAAAATGCTTTACATGAATTGGAACTGAGAAGTAGTCTTAATAGCTTGATAATTTGGGAATATTCTCTTAATGGATTTAGTAATCTCAGTGATTGTGGTGGCGTGGCATTGTCTCTGCTAATCAGCGGAGGGAGGCTGTTCAGTTATGGGAGCATATTTAATAAAGTGGCTTAGTTTCCAATTAATCTCCTACTGAAGGCAATGAGGGGTATTTCCAACTGACTTCAGCATGAGTTGCATATGCGGCCTCAGTGTTCATGTCTCCTTCTAGTGACTACTTTAGTGACTAACAGCCTGCTACATAGTGGCAGTTAACAGAGTTACTCATTTAGCTTATGCAATAAGAGCTTTTGTTATTATTATTTCATACTTCTATTGCAGTAGCCCCCAGGGCCCATATCATGGTTGATGCTCTGTTGTGTGAGGTGTTGTATAAATACATGTGAAGACAGGGTCCCTGATCCATATAGTTTAGTGCTTTTGGTAGTGAAGGTCCCAGGTTTGATCCCTGCTAAAATCAATGGTGTCTGCAAGTATGTAGGCATCACTCATTATACACAGCCTTGCATCCCCCCCCCCATATGTAAATCTCTACTTTCTGATTGGCCCTGGCTGTATGACTAGCATAATCACCATACATGTATTTCTCAGTAAAAAGGTGATATGCAAATTGTTTAATCTCATTGACTAAAAGAGCATATTAGCCAGTAGGACTAGTATTTGCATAGACATGGTATTGCTTATTTTTCAATTACCATACTGTGACTGTGAAAAGCTCTCCAGTCTGATTGGTTGCTGCACTCAGCAAGATTAGTTAAGAAATTCTGAGCCAATCAGAGTTTCCTAACTGTTTGCCCAGCTGCAGTTCCAAGCTATCTAATTGTTCTAATTTCCTGTATCTAATCTTGATTTTCTGTTTAATCTAGTAGTTAAATTCTACTATTGCACCTATCATCATTATATCATTTCCTCACTCTCTTCAGCTGAAGTCAGAACTTCAAAACTGACATGAAGAAAAAACACCAGCAACAACAAAAACCTACAAAAGAACAAAGAAAATATCCTGTGTCAAACTGCTGGTCCAGAGAAGGACATTTACAAAAGTTTTAACATCTACAAATATTTTAGGACCACTTGACTCATTTTCTCCCTTCAACTTTAGGGCTTGTCTATAATGGAAAGTTAACTCGGGCTAAGGTAGAGTGCGAGTAGTGAAGGCCTCGATAGTACTCATCACCATGCATTTTGTGACAGGTTTCCATGCCCCATTTGGGTCTTTTGTCCTGCCCTCCCACCCTGTTTCCATTGGTGCAGAAGTTTGGTGCCATCAGCCATTTTGAAAGAAAAATGTGTGCGTTTGAATGGGGGAAGTGTTGTGTTTGGATACATGGAGAGCAGTTTAAAGTTTGGGTAAGGTTTATTGAAAAAAGGTGATTGTGTAAGGAGAGCTGTTGCTAAAGGGCAGGCTATTAAAGAAAAGAGAGGCTATAAAAGAATAGAAAATGTGATACATTGAAAGATTCGAGTGAGAGACATTTGGGTAAGGTTATTGGATGTGACTGAGTAAGGAGAGCTGTTATTAAAGAACAGAGTGTTTGTGTTACTGAACACATGCAGAGTGAAACATCCTACCCCAGCGACTGTTGGTAGTGAAATGATAGCTGTTCTGGGCAGCGCTCCTAGGAGCTAGCCCCTCTTTTTGGTGGACCAATCAGAGGTTGTTTTACAGCTAGGTCACAGAATGTTTTTTTAGAAGGGGTTTTTTGTAAGAGTTAAAACCATACGCTTTTAGTAACAAACAATTTTTAAAAGTTTTTTTCCTAGGTTATAGGCTAGCACTGGTTATTTTTTTAGTAAGCCCAATATAAAACAACAGGCTTTTGCAGCTGATAGCTGTGATTAGAAAGAAGCAGGCTGCTTTTTTACCTGCTTTTTAACAAACACAAGTTAGTTCCATTTAGTTTTGTAATGGAATGAAGCTCTGCTTTATATTGACTTGAAAAGACACAGCCCTTTATTTACAGGGGTGTTTCAATAAACTAGAGCAGGCAGAATTATCCCAGGTTTAAAACTCCAGGTTTTTAGTAACAGACAGTTTATATTTCCCTTATTTTGTTAACCCCTGGATCAGAGAGAAGAAGCTTGTTTCTTTCCCCACTTTTTAACAAAGAGAGGTGAAAGTCTTGTAACAGAATAAACCCTTGAAAAGATACACTCCTTTATTTAGTCCCATTGGCATAAGTGTTTTAATAAAAGGTAAGCCTGCAGAAACCGTTCAGGAATTAAAAACACAAAAAAGTTTTAGACTAACATGGTCAGTAAGAATAATGTGAAAAAAGAAGCTATTTGTGATCAGAAATAAGAAAGCCCAAGTCCTGCTTTTAAAAGAAAATGATACCAAAGACTTGTACTAAAAAGAACAGTAACTTTAACTGTAAATAAGCTTACTATATAACAAAAACTTTTTAACCATTAAAGCTAAAGTATGTAGCCCAGGATTCCTGCCTTTTTTTTTTCCTTTAGAGGCCGCCTGCTTTGCTCTTATCGAAATAAACAGGACCTAGTAACAAAAGGTAACCAGCACACACTATACACAATTTAAAAATGTGTTTATTTGTGAAGTAATGCCTAAAATCCCCTCATTTCTAACTTATTAAATAAACACTTTAAAAGAAAAACCCACCTAAAGACATATCCCTTTATTTACAGGAGTGTTTCAATAAAAAAAGCAGGCAGAAACATCCCAGGCCTAACCCCTGACTAAGAAAAAGTTTTCCCCCAATGTTTTTAGTGAGAACAACTTGAAACAGCCTTTTGAAGGTAGTGCATTAGAAAAGAAGAAGACCCCTTTGAAAAACAAGGCTATCTGAAGACACAATTTTTCATTTAACCCCCTTGGCATAGGTGTTTCAATAACATGTGAGTCTGCAGAAACAATCCATGGTTAAAAACACAGAAAACCTGTTTATAAAAGTAACGTATTGTGATAACAAAGTTTTCCCCTATGTTTTAGAATAACTTGGGTCATATTTCAGTAAGAACATTTTGAAGCAGCATGCTTTTTTAACAAAAACAGCATTTGTGGGTCAGTGAATCAGAGATAAGAAGGCCAGACTATAACAAGAAAGCCCTAGGCCTGCTTTTAAAATAAAATTACACCAAATACTTGTTGAAATAAACATTTTCTTTTGTTATGTGAAGAAGAATTGCTTTGTAACTAAGCTTATTAACAAGGTAAAATAAAAAAAGAAATTACCTAAGGGTTAAAACCATAGCCAGTTACTTTATAAAAGTAATTTGTTAAAGTTTTTAACAAAGAGAGGTGAAAGGCTTGTAAAGGGATAAACACTTTAAAAAACAAGCTATATGAAGACACATTCCTTCATTTAATGCTTTTGCATATGTTTCAATAAAAAAAGAGCATGCAGAAGTACCCCAGGTCTAAACCTTGACTAAGAAAAATATTTTAAAAGCTTTTCCCTATGGGGATTTTAGTGAGAACAACTTGAAACAGCCTTTTGAAGGTAGTGGATTAGAAAAGAAGACCCCCTTTGAAGAACAAGGCTATCTGAAGACACATTTCTTTATGTGGCCCCTTTGGCATAGGTGTTTCAATAAAATGTGAGTTTGCAGAAACAACCCAGGGTTAAACACACAGAAATCCTGTTTATAAAAATAATGTATAGTAATAAAAATATTTTCCCCCTATGTTTGGCTACCACTGGTCATTTTTTAAGTAAGGACAGTTTGAAACAATATGCTTTTGCAGCAAAGCCGGTTAGCAAAAACACCCTCTGTAGGCCTGTGGATCAGAGATAAGAAGGCTGCTTCTTCACCTGCTTTTTAACAAATACAAGTGAAAGTTGTATTAAGTTTTGTAAAGGAATAACCACTTTAAAAGACAAACCTATATGAAGACAGATCCCTTTATTTAACATTTTTACATTTGTTTCAATTAAAAATAAATGAGATGCAGAGAGCACCCCAGAGTGAAAGCCATCGAACCTTCGTAACAGCTAGTTTATATTCCCCTTATTCTGTAATCCAGTGGATTAGAGAGAAGTTTATTTTCCTCCCCCCCTTTTTAACACATCCATACAAAAGTTATATTAAGCTTTCATTTTTAAACCTGGGGTAATTCTGCCTGCTCTATTTTATTGAAACACCCCTATAAATAAAGGGCTGTGTCTTTTCAAGTCAATATAAAGCAGAGCTTCATTCCATTACAAAACTTAATGGAACTAACTTGTGTTTGTTAAAAAGCAGGTAAAAAAGCAGCCTGCTTCTTTCTAATCACAGCTATCAGCTGCGAAAGCCTGTTGTTTTATATTGGGCTTACTGAAAAAAATAACCAGTGCAAGCCTATAACGTAGGAAAAAAACTTTTAAAAATTGTTTGTTACTAAAAGCGTATGGTTTTAACTCTTACAAAAAACCCCTTCTAAAAATCTAGATGGTGGGAAAAATGCTGGGGGTCTGTTTCTTTAGATAAGAATAAGGCCGTTAAAGGGGCGGTGGGGGCGGGGAGAATCTTGGACCTATAAAATTGGTTCAGGAAAAAGAATTCTATACCACTGCCGTAGAACAACCTCTGATTGGCCCAATTCAAAGGTGGGAATAACCAGTCTGAAAGTTTCTGACTGTGTAGTTGCCTCATTTTACAGAAAGACAGGCAAGGTAAAAATCTCTCTCTCTCTCCCATTCAACCATGTGCTCTCTATCTTTCCTCTGTTCTTTCTTTTCATCTACCCTGATACTGAATGCTTTTTTATTCACTTTTTTATCATGTGCTTGCTAAATTGCCTTTTTAAAGCTAGCTTTTAATGTTTTTATTCACTTTTTTTAATATTTAATGCTTTATTCTCTCCTTTATCACGTGCTTAGTAAATTTCCTTTTGAAACGGAGCTTTTAATGTTTTTCAACCAGTTTTTTCCCGTTTAGTAAATTTTCTTTTTAAACCTAGTTTTATAGCTTTTAATAGTTTTTTAGCCAGCTTTTGGCCATGTGCTCAAAACAGCTTTTGCCTTAGTTTTTAATATTGTTTAATGCTTTTTTTTATTCACTTTTTTATCATGTGCTTCCTAAATTTCCTTTTTAATCCTGTTTTTATAGCTTTTAATGTAAGGTAAAGATCCTCTCTAAATCTTGGGACTACAGGATTGGTTCAACAAGTGCATTCTGTGACCTAGTTGTAAAACAACCCCTTATTGGTCCACCAAAAGGAGGGGCTAGCTCCTAGGAGCACTGCCCAGAACAGCTATCATTTCACTACCAACAGTCGGTGGGGTAGGATGTTTCACTCTGCATGTGTTCAGTAACACAAACACTCTGTTCTTTCATAACAGCTCTCCTTACTCAATCACATCCAATAACCTTACCCAAGTGTCTCTCACTCAAATCTTTCAATGTATCACATTTTCTATTCTTTTATAGCATACCTTTACCAGCCTCTCTTTTCTTTAATAGCCTGCCCTTTAACAACAGCTCTCCTTACTCACACAATCACTTTTTTCAATAAACCTTACCCAAACTTTAAACTGCTCTCCATGTATCCAAACACAACACTTCCTCCATTCAAACGCACACATTTTTCTTTCAAAATGGCCGACGGCACCAAACTTCGGCGCCAACGGAAACGGGGCGGGAGGGCAGGACAAAAGACCCAAATGGGGCGTGGAAACCTGTCCAAAAAAGCATGGTGATGAGTACTATCAAGGCCTTTACTACTACTGTGAAATTCAAGCGCAATAGCTGTTCTGAAATAACTATGTGTGGGCACTCTTATTCTGGATACTCTTATTGCAGAATAAGAGTGTCCACCCATGGGGTAACTCAGGAATAACTATTACACTGTAATTCTGGAATAAGCGTTCTACTCCTGTTCAACTTGATCCATGGTCAAAGTGGAATAAGAGTGTCTACACATGCAGTTATTCTGGAATAGCTATTCTGGAATAACTCCATGTGTTAGACTAGCCCTTAGCTGTGCTCCAACTGAGGTCAGTGGGATTTTTGTTGATGACATCAATGAGGGCGGGATCAGGCAGTGCCGTTTGTCCCTATTCCTCCTCACATTGGTAATCCACATCTCCATAATGATGGTTCTCCTGAGGAAAGAATGAGAGAGAGACTGAACCAAACATGAGAGTTTCAGTCATGTTGCTTAATGCACCACTAGAAGGCCTCAGATACTATGGTGATGAGGGTGGCATAAGAACCTACATAGAATAGAATGGAACAAAATAAAGATTTTTTGCTAAAAAACTAAAAATGTTGAAATATTTTTTCCTACACAGGTTGAGATGGCACAATTTTTTGTTTATTCCAATTTTTTCACAAATAAACTTGGTTTGGAAAACCTTGGATGTGGGTTCAGTCTTCAGTTTTTTCCCCCCTTTCTCCCGATTTTTATTCTTTTCTTCACTTGCCCACTGAAAAAAGGGAAAGTGGATGGGCAAAACAAAACAAATCTATTTGGGTTTGTCTTGAAAAACAATATTTGAAAAAAAGATAAAAATTCACAGAAATGTTCATTTCTGAAAAAGCCTTTTTTCTATTAAAACACTTTTTGGTTTAAAAAAAAAAAAGGTGAATAGCTCTACTTGTCAGGAGAAGCATGGTAGGATTGAGTGAAGAGTTAGATGCAATGTAAAGCTCACTCTGCCAGAGCTAGAATATCTATGGTCATGTCTAGACCACAATCAGAGTTTGGGATTGGAGCTCGTGTAGACATCCCCAAATAAGCATTAATCTAGCTAGCTCTACTGGAAGACTGCAATAGTGCGAGCTAGCCCTGCAAATAATTACCCAGAGTTCTGGTGAGCTTGTATGGCCCACTCTGAAGAGCACAATACTGTAATTTCACTGCTCTGGGACCTGAGCTAGCTAGATTAAAGGTAGAATGGGTATGTTGACAGGACCTGTAATCATATCCAGTGGCTTCACTAGAGACATACCCTTATCGAATGACCACTAACTTAGTCACCATTACGAAGAGGATAAGGGAAATTCCAGAGCTAAGAAGCACAGATCTCTACAGCTTTTGCCAAGGGGCCAACTTCCCATTTTAGAGGGATTCATATCCAGTGTGGGTAAGACACAGAGGTGGACACCTAACGCACTCTGAACAGTAAGTTACATTTGTTTGAGGAGTCTTTTAGGAATTAGATAAAATTACAATACTTCTTCCTAGTACCAGAGGAAATAATTGTGTATTTTTGACTTTGGAATGGATCTTTTTTGTTTACCTGGAGAAAGAAAACTATGTAAGCTAAAATAAATCATTGTGTATCTGTGTATGATACTTACATATACGATGCTTCCTATTAAACTAATTAGTAGCACCACTTCAGTATAATTAATAAGCAATAACCATATTGTTTGAGGATGCTAAATTTTTAATGTCATGTTGTTCTGTGTCTGGCTTGTTTTTCAGGGAACTTAATGTATCTGGCTAGACATTAATTAGGCAAGACACTTTTAGCTTTATTGTTATTACCCACTATTTTGACTGATCTATTAAAATATTTTAGATAATTGAAATAGTTACTTGGTGGTCGGTAAAAAACAGCTATGATGCTGGAATGAATAGGATCTCATCAAGTTTACTGCCTTGCTCTTCTCTACATTTTTCTCTAAAAAATAGAATTTGTTTTTTTTTAAGAAGTAAGTACACCAGCAAGATCAAGAGGTTGTGCCTCTCAAACGTTTTCTGTCGTTATGTTTCTTTCAATTAAAAGTAATTCCCACCTGCCACTTTTTGTTTAGATACCTAGGACTGAATTCTGTCCTCAAAAAGTCAAGAAAAGTCCTATTGACTTCACAAAAAGAACAGGAGGACTTGTGGCACCTTAGAGACTAACACATTTATTTGAGCATGAGCTTTCGTGAGCTACAGCTCATCCGATGAAGTGAGCTGTAGCTCACAAAAGCTTATGCTCAAATAAATTTGTTGGAGTACTTGTGGCACCTTAGAGACTAACCAATTTATTTGAGCATGAGCTTTCGTGAGCTACAGCTCACTTCATCGGATGTACTAGCTCACGAAAGCTTATGCTCAAATAAATTTGTTAGTCTCTAAGGTGCCACAAGTCCTCCTTTTCTTTTTGCGAATACAGACGAACACGGCTGCTACTCTGAAACCTATTGATTTCACTGATTGCACGAAAGGTTTTGTGACTGTAACACAGGACCAGGCATCATGAGATCTGGTGTCTTTTCATGGCTTTGCCACGGATTTCCTCTGATCTTGGGAAAGTCGTGTAAGCTGAACTGTTCAAAGGTATTTAACTTCCACTGGTTGCCTAAATACCTTTGAGGATCTGGACCCCAGAATCTGTTTTTCAGAGATGCTGAGCACACACCTACTGAAGTCAGTGGATGCTGTGGGTGATCAGTCCTCTCAAAATCAGGACCCTAACCTCTCTCAATTTCTCAAGCAGTAAGGGATTTGTCTAACCTATCACCTTGATGTCATAATACTGACCTATTGCACAAGTAAATTGTGCCTCCTGGCATGTTATGCATATCCATTAATTAATGCATGTAGGTCATTGGGTAGAAGGTGCTATAAAATGGAAAGCATTATTATTTTTGTCCCTTTACTCAGTGATATCAGCGGCTTGTAGATCAATTTTCCATTGAAGCTGAAATTGGTAAATTCACGTTAGCTGAAAACTTTGGGCTTGTGTGACATTAGCACCTGTTGCTATAAGAGTAATATTCTTCATTGGGAAGTTGAATAGAACTGGGTGGGAACAGCTATCCTGTCCCATGAAAATTTTTAAGATTTCAAACATTTTTCGGAGAGACACACCCCACACTAGACAATAGCTTGGTGGTCAGGGCATTCAGTTAGGATGTAGGTGATCCAAGATAAAAATTCCCATTCTGGCTGAATCAGAGCAGAGAATTGAACCTGGTCTCCCATATCCCGGGTCATACCCCAACCACTGGACTGTTGGGGCATCTCTCTTGCTGTTTCAGATTTCACAAATTGGCATTTTGTCATAAAAACAGCTTCATCTAAAAATTCCCAGCCAGCTCCAGACCTGAACGTGCAGACATGGTGGCAAAACCTAGCTCATGCACACAGGTGAAGTTTAATGGCAATTCAATGTACTTTGGACCTCACTGTGTCTGGCCCCTGTGTGAATATGCAAGTGCATGAAGGAAGAGACAAATCAAGCCTTCATCTGCCGCCTGGCAACCTTCACAAGCGATAGTCTCTGTGCTTCTTCCTGTTCCCCTAGGGGCACTGTTCACCTCAGATGGGGTGGGGAGGAGGACAAACCATAGATTCATAAAAGTATAGGACTGGAGGGACCTCAAGAGGTTTTCTAGTCCAATCCCCTGCACTCAGGGCAGGGTTAAGTATTATCTAGACCATCCCTGACAGGTCTTTGTCTAACCTGTTCTTTAAAATCTCCAATGATGGAGATTCCACAACCTCCCTAGGCAATTTATTTTAGTGCTTAACAACCCTGGCAGGAAGTTTTTCCTAATGTCCAACCTAAACTGCCCTTGCTGCAATTTAAGTCCATTGCTTCTTGTCTTATCCTCAGAGGTTAACAGGAACAAATTTTCTTCCTCATCCTTGTAACAGTCTTTTATGTACTTGAAAACTGTTGCCATGTCTTCCCTAAGTCTTCTCTTCTCCAAACTAAACAACTCCTTTTTTTTTTCCAATCTTACCTCATACGTCGTGTTTTCTAGACCTTTAATCATTTTTGTTGCTCTTTTCTGGACTCTCTCCAATTTGTCCACATCTTTCCTCAAATGTGCCACCCAGAACTGGACACAATAATCCAGTTGAGCCCTGGAATAGAGTGGAAGAATTACCTCTTGTGTCTTGCTTACAACACTTCAGTGAATACATTCCAGAATGATGTTTGTCTTTTTTGCAACGGTGTTACACTCTTGACTCATATTTAGCTTGTGATCCACTATGACCCCCAGATTCCTTTGCGCAGTACTCCTTCCTAGGCAGTCATTTCCCATTTTGTATGTGTGTAACTGATTGTTCCTTCTTAAGTGAAGTATGTTGCATTTGTCCTTATTGAATTTCATCCTATTTACTTCAGACCCTTTCACCAGTTTTATTCGGGTCATTTTGAATTTTAATCCTATCCTCCAAATCACTTGCAATCTCTCCCAGCTTTGTATCATCTGCAGATTTTATACATGTACTCTCCATGCCATCATCTAAATCACTGATGAAGATATGGAACAGAACTGATCCCTGCAGGACCCCCACTTGATATGCCCTTCCAGCTTGACTGTGAACCACTGATAACTACTCTCTGGGAAAGGTTTTCCAACCAGTTATGCACCCACCTTATAGTAGCTCCATCTAAGTTGTATTGCCTTAGTTTGTTTATAAGAAGGTCGTATGAAACAGTATCAAAAGACTTACTAAAGTCAAGATTTACCACATCTACCACTTTCCCCCATCCACAAGGCTTGTTATCATGTCAAAGGAAGAAATTAGATTGGTTTGACACAATTTGTTCTTGCCAAATCCATGCTTACTGTTACTTATCACCTTATTATCTTCTAAGTGTTTGCAAATTGATTGCTTAATTATTTTCTTCATTATCTTTCCAGGTACTGAAGTTAAGTTGATTGGCTTGTAATTCCCTGGGTTGTCCTTTCCCCCTTTTTTGTAGATTGGCACTATATTAGTCCTTTTCCTGTCCTCTGGAATCTCTTGTCTTTCATGACTTTTTGAAGATAATCACTGATGGTTCAGATATCTCCTCAGTCAGCTTCTGGAGTATTCTAGGAGGTATTTCATCAGGCTCTGATGACTTGAAGACATCTAACTGGTCTAAGTAATGTTTAACTTGTTCTTTCCCTCTGTTAACCTGTGATCCTGCCTTATTTTCACTGGCATTCAAAATGTTAACACCAGGGCTCTGATTCCTCTACCCTGTCCAGAAGAGTTGGTCAGCTGCGGAGAGAGGATTACCTTGGGCTGGGACACTCCTCCATCAGCCTTTGTTCTATGCTTAATCAACCATGGTCCAGATTCTTCTCTCTTTTACACTGGGATCATCCCACTGAAGTGAGTCAATCAAACTGAGAGGAGCATTTGGCTCTCTATAACTAAACAATTCAGAAGAATCTGGCTCCTATAAAGGGTCCTTTGTTTCCAAGTAAGGAAGAATGTTGGTGTTTTAGCTGGGCTGGAAATACAAGTTATTGCTGAGGTTCTGGGCCAGATCCTCAGCTGATGTAAATTGGTGTAGCTCCAATAGTAAATAGAGCTATACTGATTTACACCAACTGAGCATCTTGTCATTGGTTTTTATGTTTATATTCCTCACAGATGTGCCTTGGAAATGAACCCATTTGAAACCATGGGGTGTTTTGTATAACATTCTGATGAATTCTGTAGTGGGGTTGAGAGAGAGAATGGACATTATAATGTCCTAGGAAGGAACATACAAGTAGCATGGTATGTAAATGTGATGAAGTAGAAATAAGAACTACAGAACAAATCAATAGTTATTCCCCATTCCTATTTTTGAACTCTGAAACCATAACACAGGCAGTGAGGGAAGCATAATATTTATCACGGAATAGTGATTTAAGACAGACAGGCACAAATATTACCTTAACAGAAGTGATACCCCTCCCTCCCTCGCACACACACACACACACACACAATCATGGGAAGAATCATTCAGGATAGCTATATCAAATGCTCCAAAGAGATTGCATCCTTTCATTACTGTAGGTGGTCCTCTCATGACTTGCATGGCTTCTGGGAGTTATTCTGCAAAACAGTGGGAAATATATTCATAATGGAATTTCTATCAAACTTAAAAGTGTCTTTGGGGAATTAATTAGGATAAAAAAAATTTGGGAAATCTCAAAGGAGAGAGACAGAGAGTGCAATCCAATCCCTAATTGAAGGAATGTATATTAACCCATTAGATGCCTGATCCACAGCCCATGCCAAAGCTCATCAAAGTCAATGGGAGCCACTCCATTGACTTGCTTGGGCTTTGGCTCAGGCCCAGCATACAATTTTGAAAGAGCAGCTCTTTTTAATCAAGAACTCCCTTCTTATGGAGCAAGTCCATGGTTGCATTCCTTAGAACAATATTTTCCCCCCAGACAAATGGTGACATCTATTACCTTTCTTCAGAGTGAACTATTTAGCAGAGGAAATGTTAGATCATTTGGCATTGTACCTGCCATAATAGGTTATTCATGCATTGACTTGCCTCTGGCCTTGACAGTGCATCTTCATATGGATATTTATATGTAGAAAATGCAGAAAAAGAAGTCAATGGCATGATGCTGATTTACACCAGCTGAGGATTTGGCTTCATTTCCTTTTCTTATATCAGCTCTACGAAAAGCAGAACCCGCTCACAAAAATTGGCACAATGGCAACCTTCTTAACCATATGGCACACACTCGACCAATCAGAGATCCAGAATCAATGTCATATGACATATGTTATTCACAACCAATCAAAGACCTGTGAATTCAAAGACTTTGGCCAAAATGAAAAAGTCAGTGACTCTTACAACTGGTTCTAGTTTTCTTACAATCCTGAGCCAAAATTTTGACTTAAATTTAACTGGTGACTTCATTTAGCTTAATACTTTTGACCTACCATGAATTTCTTTCCGTTAGTATGGAGTGAAAGGGCAGGGGAAAAGGGGGAACCTTATTTGAACCATTAAAATACCGTAACTTCATCAGAGAGACACATCAGTGTTGCTCTACGGTGTGGTTGGGCATACAGTAATTGGAAACAAGTTTTTTGCATCCGATGAAGTGAGCTGTAGCTCATGAAAGCTTATGCTCAAATAAATTTGTTAGTCTCTAAGGTGCCACAAGTGCTCAAGTTTTTTGTTTGTTTGTTTATTTTTACCAGTTCTACTTCTATGGCCCTGGTATTGGGGTCAGTTTATTGTATGGCTGAACTTGGCCAAGTGGAAGTAAGAGAGGCAACACATTAATTCCAGCTCAGCCCATCTCCCCCCACAATGCACCGGTTCAGGGTTTGATAAGCAAAACGCAGTTATTTTGGGGGAGGACAGAAGGAGTGAAGGTCACTTTTCCTCTGACACAGAATTATGCAAAGCTCTAGGGGGTAAAAAAAATAATTGATTCACCATCTTCTTAACGCCAGTACACACTCATGCATGCACAAAAGGCAGCAAATTCCAGTGCTTTTGCTTCATGAAGAAAATACATCGCACAGCGCTAATCATCATCTACCTGAGCCTTGCTTCTCAGTTTCAGAGGGTCAGTGATTTTCATGCCTCACATCACTGGGCTCTGAAACATCATGAACAAATAGCTTCTTCCATGCATATATTTTCCACACACACACACAACCCTCAAGCATTCATGTCTATTAACAGTAGCCTCTTGTGTCACTCACCAGCTCATTTTTTTTCTCTGCAATAATTTTTTTAGAAACACAAATTGTGGGTTTGAAGTGAGAATTTTTTGGGTATCAATTCTGAATAATTCACAGTCAATTCTAATAAAATTTGTACTGAATAAATGCTTAATTAATGAAAGAGTCTTTCACATTTTACTGTTAAAACTAAGATTATTTAAAGCCAAGGTTAAAATAGAGATGAATTGTTTTGCATTTCATTTATAAGTGCAATGATAACGGTGCACAGTGAAGCACTCAAAAGTCTGGAAATTACATTAACAATGCAAGAGTAACCTTACCATTGCTCCCTAATATATATGTGCATTAGGCCTCATTGCAAGATTCTGATTTCATCTTACATCAGTGTAACTGAATAAGAGAATTCTATTCTATATAGGTTCTTATACTACCCTCACTACCGTAAATCTCTGTGCGCTTTCCAGTCATGCATTGTCACATGACTAACATCTGCCACGTAGGGCTTGTTTTCTTTCTCATCTTCTTCCAAGGGAGAGGATCGAGTGTGTGGTGGACTGATTATATATTTTTAAACTACCAAAACATATGTACATGCTACTTTGTGTTTATATTAGAAAAAGTGGGTCAAATAAATGCACCTGCACTTGGAGTGAAAGGTCATGAGGTTTATTTGGTCCTTACATTATAGAGATACATCCATATTTTTTATTTGTGCCTCAGTTTAGGTTTCATTTTTACTCTGAAGACCCTAAATTGTGGGGGAGATAGAAACACAAACCAAAACTCAGGCCCAAGTCAAAACATGGATATATCTCTGTGGAGTGGTACCACAAATAAGAACTATCCCAAATGTAACTGGTGTTTCAAAATCCAAATGGACAACCTAAATCTGATTTCCCTGATCAGCTCAACCACATAATGAACCTAATGGGAACTCCAAAGTTTGGGGATGTTCAGGTCTGAACTTTAAAATCTAAACCCAGATGCAAATTCCAGGATTTGTGCCATCTCTGGAATGGGATACTGAATCAGAACCCACTAAACACTAGATCAATTTAAAAACTGGTCCTTCATTTGAATCTCACCTGGTGTGCTGTGAGTAATGCTGATCCTCCTGACCAATACTGTCTCATTGTTTCCTGGTGCTCCCCCAGCTATCTACCTACTCTCTCTTACCTAATACTTAGAGTGTAAGCTCTTTGGGGAAGGCACCATCCTTTTCTTCTATGTTTCTACAGTATATAGCACAATGCATCAGCGAGTGGCAATGGGAGCAGGACAGTGATGACCAAAAGCCCCTGGTCACAGACCAGCATGCAAGTGGCAGCTGTCAGATGGCTGGTTTTGCATTTGGAAAGAGGCAGGAGTGCCACTTAGCCACTGCAACCATGACGAAGCATCCCTTTTTAGGGTTCACTCAGCTCACCCCACATGTGGAGGAGAGCTAGAAAAGATGCCCTAAGCATAGACTGCCTTGCCTCCCACTGACTGGATAACTATGTTTAGATGACCTTACTGCGGTCGAAACCAAACAATGAAATTTGGAAGCTGGAATGTTTGAACCCTGATGGACAACCTGAAAAGTAATCGGCCAGAGCGAAGAACAACAATTGTGGCAAGAGAACTCAAGAGACATGACATCAGCATTGCTACATTGAGCGAGACCCAACATGGAGGAGAAGGACAGCTTGAAGAACGAGGTGATGGTTATACTCTTTTTTTTTGGAAAGGAGCTGGTGAAGATGAATGATATAAATCGATGGCATTGGTTTGGCTATCAAAAATGAAATCAACCAACTCTTGAAATTACCCATTAGCATCAATGAACAACTAATGACCCTCCACTTTAAACTTGCCAAGAATCAGCATGCAACACTCATCAGTGCGTACGCTCCATCCTTTGACACTGATGAAACCAAAGAAGGATTTTATGCCAAACTTGACCAGATTCTCTCTGCCGTACCCAAAGAGGACAAGCTCATACTCCTTGGCAATTTTAATGCAAAAGTTGGACGTGAGTCGAAGCTTTGGAATGGCACGATTGGTAAGGAAGTCCAGGGGCAAGATCAATTCCAATTGAATTCTTCTCCTGACCAAATGCACAGAATAGGACCTCGTTATCATGGCCAGTAAAGTGCTCAGATACTATGGTAATGGGGTCAAATAAACACATAATACAGATGAACAGTTTTCACTTTAATTCTTCCCCATTCCAAATTATTCAGGATTTTCTGGTATTGAATCTCCACTCAATGTGAAAATCAGCACCGGTATGTATGTATGTATAGTTCAGTGGTATGAAAACAAAACCATAAGCAATGTTAAAACCCAGTTTAATGGGGTGCGCTCCAAGGAAGGGGAGGTAGATTACATATAATTATACATGTACAGCAGAGTATTACATCAATTAAGACATTGATCAATTTTTGACAAATAAGAATAAGAAGTAAACATTCCTACTGTCCAGTTCCAAAATGTGTCAATACAGAGTCTTCAAGAAGTATCCTCGGTACATGCTAGCAATGAAGTAGGGGGGAAAAGGAAAGGAGCGTGGAGGCAGGTTTATGCTAGAATATAATGATTCAAAATTATTCAAGGACAATGCAACCCCATGCAAAAGTACTTCATTGAAGTAAGCACCCCACGAGACCTATGAAAATAATCTTTAATACTGATGTTGTAATGAACAATAGTTGCACAAAGTACAATCACTAAGGGCCACTCATCTGCTATAAATCAGCTCACTCCATGAAAGTTTATGCTGATTTACACCTGCCTGAGAATCTGACAAAAAATATTTCAGATGGTTTTTTTTAAGGGTGGGATTTTCAACTCTGATCCCATGAAAGTCAAGTGCGTTTTTACCATGACTTCCCTGGGGGCTGAGTTAGGGCAACAATGAGTTCTTGTGAAAATCCCACCTTAAATAATTTTAATACTCTATTGGTTGTGTCAAGCTTATAAAACACTTCCTCAAAGGCACTCACAACAAATCCCATGAACCCACCTTGCAAATAAGTCCCAAAGCGGAGCTTGCTTACAATGTCCTTTGGTACTTCTAGCTTTTCAGATAGTATTATTTTGTAATACAGTAGCTCCTAGAATCCCAAAGTGAGATCAGGGCCCCATTGTGCTAGGCACTGGGCAAACACAGAGTGCGATACCACACTTACCTACAGATCTTAAAGTCTAATTAGACAAGACAGATGTAGGGTTGGAGGGGAAATAGCGACATAGAGAAGTGACATGACTTGCCAACAGTCAGAGATAGAGCTGGGAATAGATGGCAGGTTTCCTCATTCAAGTACAGTGCCCTATCCATTGGACCATATTGCCAAACACAAATACATAATCATATTACTGTGATGTAGGGAGCAGAGGATTACAGAGCTTCAACATTGGACCCATTATCACTGCCTACATCTCTTTCTTCCTGCCCATTCTCTCTACATTTTGATAGCATGTTCATCACCATGGTACTTTGCTCACTGAGAAATACTAATCTTGCATTTAAAAGGAATATATTTTGTCCACATCTATTAGTTGTAATTTGGGTGGGGAAAAATCGGAGACATTAATCTCTAATGAAATAAATTATGATCTAAGGTGCAGATGTCTTCTTCTATATAACTGGATTTGTTTTAGCCAGGTCTGAAAAACATGAATTCTCATTCCCTTGTATTTTACTGCACCCCTATGCACCACTTTAGTCCTTATAGATGAAAAACACACAACATTCTAGATAAGAGCAATGACTTGAACATGGCAGACACACACATTTTTACCCATGGATTTTGAAACCTGCTCAGAGGCCCTGATTCCAGAGTCCAAATTAAGTCAGCGGGATCAGGCCCAGAATACAATCATAAGGCAATGTTGATTCTAAAAACTGAATTAATGTATCAAAGTCAGTCTCAGATTCTTCTGGTATTCATAACAAAATGGAGATTTCTTTTCAATCTCCACTCTGCAACTTAATACAGCATTAACCTTAATAATGACACCAGTCAATATTTTAAATTTCTTGGTCTTTCACTCTGCAAATGATTGGGCCCTGTCTTATAGCCCCCTCTTCTGACTGGACCCAGCCTTGCTCTTGCTATGCCAACACATTCTCTGAGGGAATTCTGTCTGGAATCTTCTCACGCAGGTCAGGAAAGCAATTTCCAGTAGGGTCACTTGTTGTGGTTTATTTTATTTTATTTCAAGTCTCCTCAACAAAACAAGACCAGACTTCCCCAAGTCTGTCCGTCACCCCTGTAAGTTCCTCAGCCCAAAAGTGCGGGCTCTTACCTCAGAGCCTTTGTGATTACAGTTCCTCACAGCAGTAGCTCCAGCTTCTGGCAGGTATTGCAGCTCCTCTCCATTTCCTGTTCCTCCTTTTATGAGCATCAGCCCATTAAACTGCAGGTCTTTTCCCAGGGACAGCAGTTGGGGCTAATCAGCCAGCTACTGATCTCTTATCCCTTATACCTTCACACTCTCTAATGCTGTATCTTTCAGGCAGGAAATAACCAGAAGCCACAGAGTAAATTTACAAAAAAGAAAATGTAGGGTTTCTTGAGTGTTTTGTTTTCTCTCATGGATAGTGTACTGTATAAAAACAACAATGAGTAGAGTGGCACCTAAAAGACTAACAGATTTATTTGGGCATAAGCTTTTGTGGGTAAAAAAAACCCCACTTTTCAGTTGCATCTGAAGAAGTGGGTTTTTTACCCAGGAAAGCTTATGCCCAAATAAATCTGTTAGTCTTTAAGGTGCCACTGGACTCCTTGTTGTTTTTGTGGATACAGACTAACAAGGCTACCCCCTGATACTTGACACCATGCAATGTACTGTATAAATTTCAAGAGTAAGTGCACAGTAGTCTATGGAAAGCAAAGATTGTCCAATGGTTAGAGTGCTAGCTTAGGACTTGTCACCTGGGTGAAAACCTTTGCTCTGCCAAGACTCCCTGTGTGACCTTGGGCAAGTAACTTATCTTCTCTGTGCCTCAGTTCCCCATCTATAAAATGGGGATAATAGCAATTCCCTACCTCATAGCGGTGTTGTGAGGATAAATACATAAAGACTGTGAAGTTCTCAGATGCTTCGGTGGTGGAGGCCATATCTAAGTACCTTAGATAGAGTTACACAGTCAACACCCATATCATTTGGCACTATATCTGGGGGTGGGCGATGGGGAATAAGCATAGCTGTGTCTCAGGTTTCATCTACTATGCAAGCACGAGTAAAGTTAGGAAGATGCTGTTATATTCCTTCCAGAACAAAGGATGACTGTTATAAGTTGCAGATGGGTAAATGTAGCTGCCTCTCTCTCTCTCTGACCTAGTAAGAGTAAGTTGTTCTTGTTGAGTAAACAAGGAACATACAAAGAACTGTGGGGTATGAAAGTGGGAGCTCCAGAGTTATTCATGATTTTATAAAACCTCTCTGTGTTAAATTAATTCTGTTTTCTGGTGCCTATGGGGAGAGAGGGCTGCAGAAAGGGGAATGACAAAAGGAGAAAATAAGACAGGAAATGAATAGAGGGAGGTTTGTGAAAGCTTCCTTTCAGTTTAGTCTAGCTTATTGAATTTTATGAATGCAGCCCTCACAATTTTTCTTTCTTTTAGTTTTTATGCTTACAGCAGGGTTAGCAGTTAGAATCTCCCTCTTAGATGATCTGCTGTGCTGAAAGAATGTATGAAACAATTGGAGTTAGTGTTTTTTATTTAAAAAGTTCCCTTTCTCTGGACCTCTTCATTTATGAATCCATGTGGAGACTGTTTTCCTGCTCTAACATCTCTTACCCATGGACCCATCAGAGAAGTCAACGAGATCACTACTGTGCATGTGTGTAAGTGTTCTGAAGATCAGGGCCTGAAATTTTCCCCATGTCTCATCTCAGCCTAAGGGTGAATTTTTCCTTTAAAAGTTTTAGCAAAAAAACAATTCAGCGAGTTTTTAATATAAGGAGAGTAGAGGAGAGGGAATGAGAAAATGCACTTTTATAAAATGCATGCACTTATTTTAAAATGCATAAATAAATCATCCTTATTTTGAGAATCCTTAGCCCCCAAATGTTTGAGGTTGAAAACTGAAATTTGGCAGGTCGGTAGTCAATCGGGTGTAAAAGTGTTTTCACTTATCCTAGCAAAAGCTGGGTTAGATATAGCGGATAAGAGTTTGAAAACTGTACCTCATCCATGCACAATAGTTATTTTTTTATTTGAGGGAGGGAGATTGGTAACAAAACTTTTGAATAATGATCTTCCAGCACTCAGGTATGCACTGATTGAGGTAGGCTAGGTTGGTGAGAGAAAGTGGCATAATGAAAAAGGTTGGTAGTGATTGGACATCTAACATAATGAGTGCCAGTGAAAATGAAGTAGGATCAGAAACTAAAATATGGAAAGAACTAGTAAAAAATTACTTAGACAAATCAGATGTGTTCAAGTCACCAGGGCCTGATAAAATACATCCTAGAATACTCAAGGGGCTGACTGAGCAGATATCTGAACCATTAGTGATTATCTTTGAAAAGTCATGGAAGATGGGAGAGATTCCAGAAGACTTCAAAAGGGTAAATATAATGCCACTCTATAAAAAGGGAAATAAGAACAACCCAGGGAATTACAGACCACTCAGCTTAACTTTAGTACCTGGAAAGATAATGAAGCAAATAATTAAGCAGTCAATTTGCAAACACCTAGAAGATAATAAGGTGATAAGTAACAGTCAACATGGATTTGTCAAGAACAAATCATGTCAAACCAACATAATATCTTTCTTTGATGGGAGAATAAGCATTATTGATAGGGGAAGTGGTAGATGTAGTACATTTTGACTTTAATAAGGCTTTTGTTACGGTCTCACATGACCGTCTCATAAACAAACTACAGAAATACAACCTAGAAGGAGCTATTATAAGGTGAATGCAAAACTGGTTGGAAAACCATTCCCAGATAGTAGATATCAGTGTTTCACAGTCAGGAAGGAGGAGCATATCAGCTAGGGTCCCACAGGGATCAGTTCTGGGTCTGGTTCTGTTCCATATCTTCATCAAGTGTTTAGATAATGGCATAGAGAGTACACTTATAAAGTTTGCAGATGATACCAAGCTAGGAGGGGGTTGCAAGTTCTTTTGGAGGATAGGATTAAAATTCAGAATGATCCAGACAAACTGGAGAAATGGTCTGAAGTCGATAGAATGAAATTCAGTAAGGACAAATGCAAAGTACTCCACCTAGGGAGGAACAATCATTTGCACACATCCAAAATGGGAAATGATTGCTTACGAAGGAGTACTGTGCAAAGGGATCTGGGGATCACATTGGATTACAAGCTAAATATGAGTCAACTGTGTAACACTGTTGCAAAAAAGAAAGAAAATATCATTCAGGGATACGTAAGCAGGAGTGTTGAAAGCATGAGACGAGAAGTAATATTTCTGCTCTACTTCCAGGGACGGCTCTACCAATTTTGTTGCCCCAAGCAGTCGCCGCCAAATTGAGTTGTCGCCAAATTGCCGCCATGTGACACAGACTGCCGCCCCATTCTAATTGCCGCCCCAAGCACCTGCTTGGAAAGCTGGTGCCTGGAGCCGACCCGGTCTACTTCATGCTGATATGGCCTCAACTGGAGGTCTGGGTGCCAAATTTCAGAAAAGATGTGGACAAATTGGAGAAAGTCCAGAGAAGAGCAAAAATTGTTTAAAGGTCTAAAAAACATGACTGATGCGGGAAGATTGAAAAAAAATGGGTTTGTTTAGTTTACTTAGGGGCAACAGGATAACAGTTTTTAAATACCTAAAAGGTTGTTAAGAGGAAGAGTGAGAAAAATTGTTTTCCTTAACCTCTGAGGATAAGACAAAAAACAATGGGCTTACATTACAGCAAGGGCAGTTTAGGTTGGACATTAGGAAAAAGTTCTTAACTGTCAGGGTAGTTAAGCACTAGAATAAATTGCCTAAGGAGGTTGTGGAATCTCCATCACTGGAGATTTTTAGGATCAGGTTGGACAAAAACCTGTCAGAGATGGTCTAGATAATACTTAGTCCTGCCATAAGTGGAGGGGACAGGACTAGATGACCTCTTGAGGTCCCTTCCAGTCCTAGGATTTTACGATTCTATGATTAAGGTACAGATTGAATGAGGCAGGCTGCACTCTTGATCTGACTGTTGGAGCAGGACACCCTGCTGGTGGTGAGTTGAAAAGCTTCTGAACTTTTATTTTTAATCTTTCCTGAAATGTCTTCTCTGCCTCCCAATTGCTGGTTTCTGCAGCAATAGCCTTAATCAGAAAGTTCTGGTCTCCACCAGCTGGCCTCCTGGCTCCCTCATCTGAGTTAGGACAGGCACCCTCTCATTGCCTTCACACAATTGCACCAAACTCTGTGTAGTTCCTGCCATCAAGAGTAGTTTCTCTCCCTCTCACTGACTTTCCACCTATATTACTCCCTCATCTGATACACCAGGACTTGACACCTGAATGCTTTGTATCCCAAGATGGAGCAGACAGATGGGAATGTAGGTGCAAATAAGAAAATATTTATTTAAGTTAAAACCATGATTTCTAACCAAAAACTGCAGACCTTTTACACAAAGTGAGACATATATGCATAGCACATAAACAGAAAGAAAGCATTGGTAAAGTAGAGACAGAAGTAAAAGAAAAATAGGAGAAACTAACAGCACTGAAATTTTGAGAGCCACAGTTTATCTCGTGTTAAGCTCTTATTGTTCCCAAAAGGGTCTCTTTAAAGTATCTCAGACTGGGAAAAGAGAGTTATTTTTATAGTAAAGTTCCTATCCCTTTTTCCCACCATGACTTGCCACACAGGACAGCCATCACAGTGGACTATATTATAAATTCTACCTCATAGATTGTAAGGAACTGTTAGGTCATCTAGCCTGACTTCCTGTATACCACATTCCCTAGAATTTTTCCCCAATACCCTGTATTGAGCCCAATAACTTGTGTATGGCTAAAGCATATCTTCCAGAAAGGCATCCAGTCATGGCCTGAAGACATCAAGAGATGGAGAATCCACTACTTTCCTTGGTAGTTTCTGCCACTAGTTAATTACCCTCACTGTTAAAAAATGTGTGTCTTATTTCTAATTGGAATTTATTTGGCTTTAACTTCCTTCCTTTTGTACAAGGACATGTAACTAGAAGTAATAGGATGAAATTAAGAAAAGAAAAATTTACGCTGAACATCAGGGACCACTTTCTGATATTTGCATCTATTCAGCTGCAGAGGGGCATCCCAAAGGGAGTCATGTATCTGGGGTAGCCGTGTTAGTCTGTATCCACAAACACACAAGGAGTCTGGTGGCACCTTAAAGACTAACAGATTTATTTAGGCATAAGCTTTCATGGGTAAAAAAACCACTTGCACCTGAAGAAGTGGTTTTCTACCCACGAAAGCTTATGCCCAAATAAAGTGGTTAGTCTTTAAGGTGCCACTGGACTCCTTGTTGTTTTTAAAGAGAGTCATGGAAGCGCCACTATTTCTGACTTTTAAAACCAGTCTGGATGAAAGACAGGAACATTCACTGCAGGGAATAATCCTGTATTGTCAGGGAGAGGATGATGAAATATCTTTCACAGCTGGGTCTCCATATAATTCTGGCACAGAGTGAGGAAATAATTTGGTTCAATATAAAACTTTAAAATACTTTAAAAAAAATAAAGGTAACTACTGACTAATACAGCATTTCCAAGGGGAACTATAAAAATATCAACTTTTCTGCTACCATATTCCCAAACCCTATTTGTTACCTGATAGTTACTGGAGGTGAATTGGATAAACCACAAAGCCTTGTCAGTTCAGAATATTTTCAGGAAGGTAATCCACCAGTGAACAGAGCTGAAGTGCTCTGCCCTCTCGAATCACCTAGACGAGGGAGTTGCTGGAGCTTTGATTCTTCTGTCACTCAATTCCTTTAGATGAGCTGTATCACTCTTCATTGTTTCTTTGAGTGTTCTGATCACTCAGGTGGGTGATTGGAATTTGAACATAATTCTTAATTCAAGCATGAATGTCATTCCTGGGAATACACAGAGGGTATTGAGAAATTAAAACAATCCCTTTGAAAAATATATTTGCTGCACTGGAGAACATGGTTCTGAGCAATGCTCAGCAAGCGCCAATGGTTGATTCAGAGCTAGTATTTTCTGGATACTGATATTCCTCATGACTTACGGCAAGGCAGACGGTGGTTCCATAATGCAACATGGCTATTATATAGAATACTCCAGAGTCACCGGGGGTCAAATCCTCTGTTCTGAAGTGACTGGGAGAGAAGATGGAAGGCTGGGCTGACTGAGTCTCTTGCTATTATCAGATAGATGGTTTCTTCATATCATTGGTAGTGCTACCCAGGCCAGAGAAAGGGAGCCTGACATGTCTTTAGAACGTACGTATATATTATAACAATAGGCTCATTTTGGCCTACAACCGAACCAGAATTTTAATTTTTATAATGTGATTATGACTACTGTGACCATGGTTGCTGGGATTGTCTCCCCTGATAAGGTTCAAGCAGACATTAGATGGAAAAAATGATCAGGTCCCAAAATTCTTTTATAGATCTCTGGCAGGCTGTGATAGTCTCTTGACTGCAGGTAACACAAAGACTAGGTAATGTACATTGTTGCTTTGAACAGCCAATTCCTATTTTGAACAGTTAATTCCTATTCCTATTTACTTACACAGGTAAGTAATTGTGTTGATTACCATAAGGCCATTAACCATCCAAAGGTTCATCGGTAGTTTATTTTTCTTTGAAGTTTGTAGTAAAGACAATGATATTATTAAACCATATGTTTTATCTAATTGCTAATATTCCATTTTGATCTCTGAATCAGCAGAATATAGTAACAGACAGGAATAGAAATTTACTATCTACAAGCTAATAAAATCACATTGTTTTAACAGGCAACTATAATTTGTATTTATTTCTAATTCTCTACAATACCAGTTTGCATTTCAAACACTCTGGCCTATCTAACATGTTTTTGATAACTATCTATAAGAAATGACCCTGTTTACCATTTCAGTACTTCTCTAATATGTCTTTAAAGGTTGATCTTGGGCCACTTAGCCTGCTGGTTACTTAACCCTTTCTGGCTTAGTGTCACTACTATATTTTTTATTAATAAAAATGATAAATTAAATATATGTAGAACATTTCATTTTGAAGAACTGCAGCATGCGTTCCAAATTGCACATGCATAAACATGGGGTTTATATTTGTGTTTCGTAAAGTAACAAATGAAAGCTGATAACATACTAAGGGATTAATACCATTTTGAAATGTACGTATTAAAGGTTCATGAATATTGATAAATAGTCAATTCCTTGGTCACGCTTTGGTTCACTATGAAATATACTCAAGAGACCAAATAACCAACGTCAGTCAGGTTTATTAATATGGTAAAGGAAAAAGTTTCCTTACAATACCAGTTTCGTACTGCCATGTTACATTCACCTTACACAGAAATTCTGCTTCCCAAGTTACACATTTCAGCTGGTATTATTTATATGATTTTACAAGTTACACATTACTTTTGCATGCCACGAAAATCCAACCCATCAGTTTGTCCCAGTTCCCTAAATTGTTGTTCTGTTCCTTCCTTATCTTTGTTTTGGATACTAGCGTTCCAAGTACTGGTCTGTGAAGGTACTTCCCTAGCTTGTGCTAAGACATCGAACAAATGTATCTTGATTTTGACATTTCCTTTCTGCTTGTGTCAAATGCTAACTTCAGCAAATGCAAGGTGTAATGGGATACTCATAAATATTAGACTGCACTGGGAAATCAACACAAAGGAATCTCCATTTGTAGGGAAAGCCAGGTTGACTGGGGGGATGTGAAGTCCCTCTGAGAGACCAAGGCCACAGGAGGTTGTCTTGTCTCTGGTGTCAAAACAATGAGTTTTGGGGAAATACAAGGTGAAGCAAAAAGACATTTTGGTATCCATCACCGAGAGAACAAATCGGTCAGCCCTCTTTGCATGGATCCCCAGCCATGTGGCTTGGTGATGCTGAGAAGTGGCTGTAGGTGTGAAAACCTTCTTTAGACCAAGACTGGAGTCTGCTAAGCTTATTTGTGGTCTCTTAGATGCATGTTATACTTTTGTTGTATTTGTAACCATTTCTGTTTGTATTATCTTTGCTTAGTAGTGGTAGACATCCTTCAGTTTTGAGATACCCTGGGGACATGCCCCTGAGAGGTAAAGAGTTTACTCAGTTGGTTTTATGGCAGCCATGAACGTGGCTGAAGAGACCCACTCGAGAGACACAATCTCTGTAACATCAGTCACATTTAAAGGTGATGTTCTGACCCTTTGGCTATGCCTTCTGTGAGTTCTTTTCTCCTCTGCTAAGCTGGACGGCTTCCTCTCGTAACTCCAGAGACCTTTGTTAAGCTCTTGTTTCCAAAGGCTGAGGTCTTGAGTGTGATCTTCCCATTTGTCCATATCCATGTCCATTTCTTTGAGGTCTCGCTTTCACACATCCTTGAAGCACAATTTTGGGCATCCTTTGGGTCTTTTTCCAAATGTCAATTCACCATAGAGAATGTCCTTTGGGATGCGCCCATCATTAATTCAGCACACGTTCCCAAACCAGTGGAGGCGTCTCTGTTTGAGAACTGTTTGCATGCTGGGTTTGCTGGCCCATTTGAGCACCTCAGTGTTGGTGACTCTGTCCTTCCAGGAGATGCCAAAGGTTTGACAAAGGCAACGCATATGAAAGCTTCGAGTCTCTTTCCCTGATGAGAGTATAAGGTCCATGTCTTGCTCCCGTACAAAAGTGTGCTGATAACACACACACACAATACACACAGATCTTGTGTGTTCCGTCAGTTTGTTGTTTTACCATACCCTCTTGTTCAGTCTAGACATTGTTGTGGTGGCTTTTCCAACGCAGATGTTGAGTTCTGTTTCACGTGAAAGGTTGACTGCGATAGTGGACCCCAGGTATGTGAACTTGTTCACCACTTCGAGTTCATTGTTGTTGATCTTGATGGAGGGTGCTTCCTCAACTCCTTAGCACATTATGTTAATCTTTATTAGGCTTACAGTGAGCCCAATGTCTTGGCAGGCTTTGGAAAACACTGTCCATGAGGTTTTGGAGATGGGTTGTAACTGCTGCTTCATCAGCGAAGAGGAGGTGTTGGATAAGGGCCTCCCAAGTCTTGGTTTTAGGTCTGAGCCTTCCAAGATTGAACAGCTTTCCATCAGATCTTGTGTGCAAGTAGCTTCTGTCAGTTGAGGAACCAAAAGCTTGTTTCAGTAGCAGGGAGGAGAAAATCCCAAACAGAGTTGGAGCAAGTACAGAGCCTTGCTTGACTCCACTATGAATCTGGAAAGCCTCAGACGCTGAGCCATCGTAGTGGACTGTGCCTTACATGTTTTCATGGAAGGATCAAATCATACTTAAGAGCTTGGGGGGCATCCAATCTTTTCTAGAAGTGTGAATAGTCCACTTCTACTGACAAAGTCAAAAGCCTTTGTGAGATCGTCAAAAGCTATGTAGAGGGGCTTTTTTTGTTCTCTGTATTTCTCTTGTAGTTGTCTCAGCGAGAAGATCATGTCGGTAGTATCTTTGCTTAGTATCACTTCAATATCTTTTCTTTATTAATAAGCTTATTGGTTTAACTATAAGTTTTTCCCAATATGTTAAAGTAAAGTGTGAATCCTCAGCCGAGCCAACAGGCTGATGTTTATATTGTCTCTTTGTAGACAGCAGACTGTAATTTCTGTGAGTGTTCATTGATGGGGACACTCTTCCAGGAGGCTTGTGCTTATCAAATGTTTCCTGCAAGGCAAGGGAGTTTGTTTGGCCAGCTAACAAACTGGGGTGACAGGGAGATATCACTCAGTTTCACACAACAAATCTCTCTTCTGCTAAGGTCACCCATAGTTCTGTATGACCCCTGAAAGTGTCACAGTGACATAATACAGTTTACTGATTGACTGAGGTTCATACTTGAAGCACTGATAAACTAGATTTTAAGAGATTGACAAGTGAGAAGGTTGGACACAAAGAAAAGGTTACAGTTTTGTTATTTTCTGTTTATTTTGGGTAAAGGATATCGAACAAAAGTGTAAAGATGTGTAGGCAGCAGAAAAGGCAGGATGAGCAAAAAAAACCAACAGATGTTGAGCTCACCAAGAGGCGGTTAGAAAAGCTGTGTGTGCAATGAGGTCTGTCAGCAGCTGTTCTGAGGAAATCGGAGCTAGTGGCCAAGCTGCGCTCACAAGCTGTGAGCTCACATGCTCCAAACTGTGGCCCAAAAGGGGTTCCTTTTTCTAGGACAGGATCCTGGGGATATGTTGGGCTAAGCCATTTTCTTCCTTAGGGAAAAAAAGTGTGTTTGTGATACTTTCTCAGGGCGCTCACAACAGTAGGTCACCATGTAAGCCTCCTGCCTCAGCAAGAGAGAGATTTGCATGGTGCTAAATTGGGTGACAACTTCCTGTTCCCCCTGTCTGCTAGCTAGACTTCCTGTCTGTAGAATCTGGCTCTTTACATTATCCAGTTCAATTCCAGATATATCAGTCAAGATGGTGGCTGTCACGCATGCATGGTGAATCCCCCCTTTTGAAAAGTGCATATTTGCTGAATTGTACCACACAGTTACTGCAGCTAGTTTCTATCCCAGGTGTAAAGAAAAAAAAAAACAATAGTATCTCAGATATCAGTGTGTTGTAACTGGGGGCAAAGAGATAGCTGTTCAGTGGTGACAACTCTGAAGAGAAGATTTTCAAACGTAACTGATTATATTAAATACCCAATTTGCTCCCATGAAATGGGCCTTATTTTCAGAGGTTGGGGGCTGAGTATTTAATGAACATCAGGCCTCTTTCATGGGCCTGAATGTCAGTACCTAAAACTACAGTAAAGAGAAGAATTATACACAAAGATAAACACGAGTTGTTGGAAAAGAGTCAACATGCATTTGTAAAAGAAAGTCATGCCTTCCCAGTGTACTGGAATGCTTTGCGGGAGTCAATGAGCATGTGGATAAGGGTGATCCAGTCAATGCAGTGTTCTTGGATTTTCAGAAAGCCTTTGAATAGGTCCCTCATCAAAGGTTCTTAACTAAGAAATTATGGAATAAGAGGCAAGGTCCTCTCATGGATCAGTAACTGGTTGAAAAATAGGAAAGAAAAGGTAGGAATAAATGGTCTGTTTTCACAATGCAGAGAGGTACACAACAAAGCTCCCCAAGGATCTGCACTGGGACCGGTGCTGTTTAACATATTCTGGAAAAGGGGGTGAACAGTGAAGTGGCAAAGTTTGCAGACAATATAAAATTATTCAATATAGTTAAATCTGAGCTGACTGTGAGGAGCTTAGCAAGATCTTACAAAACTGTCTCACAAAACTGGGTTTCTGGGAAACAAAATGGCAGATGAAATTTAACACTGATAAGTGCAAAGTAATGCACATTGGAAAAAATAACCCAAACTATACATATACACTAATGGGTTTTAAATTAGCTGTTACCGCTCAAGAAAGAGAACTTGGCTTCACCGTGGATAGTTCTCTGAAAACTCCTGTTCAATGCACAGCAGTATTCTGAATGGCTAACAGTATGTTAGGAACTATTAGGAAAGGGATAGAAAATAAGACAGAAAAATAACATAATACCACTATATAGATCCATGATGCTCCCACACCTTAAATACTGTGTTCAGTTCTAGTTGCTGCATCTGAAAAAGGATGTAGTGGAACTTGAAAAGGTTCAGAGAAGGTCAACAAAGATGATCAAGGGTATGGAATGGCTTCCATATGAGCAGAGACCAAGAAGATTACTGCTTTTCACCTTCGAAAAGAGACAACTAAGTGGTGGGGGGGGGATATTACAGAGGTCTATAAATCATGAATGGTGTGGAGAAAGTGAACAGAGAAGTGTTCTTTACCCTTTCACACAATACAAAAAACAAAACAATCAGGGGTCACCCAATGAAATTTAATAGGCAGCTGATTTAATGCAAACAAGAGGAAACACTTTTTCACGCACATAACAGAACTGACTTGTGGAACTGACTGCCAGAGGATGTTGTGGCCAAAAATATAACTGGATTCAAAAAATAATGAGATAATTTCATGGAGGATAGGTGCATCAATGGCTATTAGCCAAGATGGTCAGGAACACAAATCCATGGTTATAGCAACCCTAAACCTCTACCTATTGGAAGCTGGGGGTGAATCACTCTGTAATTGGCCAGTTCTGTACACTCCCCTGAAGCTCTGGTAAGGAGCACTGTTGGAGATAGGATACTGGACAAGATGGACCATAGTCTGATCTGGTATGGAAGCTCCTATGTTCTTATGCACTATCAGACATTTTCCAAAATCCTAGCCTGTATGTATAATTGAATCTCTTCACCAGGAACTGAAATGTAGCCTTCTTTTGAATGGAACAAGTCAGCAGTTTAACAGCTACACTGCACGACAGTTTAGGTATTGTTGTGGAATACTGTACTTCGTGGAAATCACAAGTCGTGGCTGAAATACCAGATTAACAACCCTCCTCTTGGGCAAAGTTAGATCTTTAATTACCTTAGTGAGACAGGTGATATACCTTGTTTTTATGTCTCTCATGAAAAACAGCCCAGTGCTGTCTAGCACCCACCATGGGGCACTGTTCCAGTGATGACACACTGGAATAGCATCAACTTTCAATCCCACAATGCCTCTTCTTTCAGTATTCTGGGCCTACCTTGAATTTCACCCTTCTGGGGATTCACAACATGTGACTTAACTTTGTTTCCCACAAAATCAAGGTGGCAGGGCAACAGATCAGCAGAACAGTTGTGTTGTTTCATCAAGACACTAGCCTCTTTACCTTGAGTCACTCATGGAATTCTGCACTTAAGTCTCATCTCAACAAAATAATTAAGCATGCATTTAAGTCCTGTTTACATCAGTGGAATTCGAGCACATGTTTAAAGATAAGCACAAGCTTTTCTCAATTGAGGCCTTAAATCCAGGCCTAAAAGGAGACAAGAGGTGAAAAGTCAGCCAAAAACCAATACAACAGAGGATAGTTCATTGTAGAAGCAAATTGGAAGACAAAAATCAAAGAGGTGGGAAAATTCAATTTAAAAAATTCATAAACAGTATTATTAATCCAACAAAATAGCTCAGGCGTGAGCTAGAAGCTCCTCCTGGTTGAATAAAACAGCATCAGCATCTAGCACCATTATGTTTAGCTCTGTTTATCAAATTGTTATCTCATTCTTTTGTACCTTGTAAATTATTGAGCCACAGGTAATTGAATCTGCCCAAGAGTTTAAAAAAAATCTGTAAAGTGTACAGAAGCAGGAATTACAAATAAGATTAGCAAACGATTGCATACTATTACAAGTGTATATATTTTAATAAAATATGATGCCTACATATTCCATGGTAATTGTTTAGCTTTCGTAGATGACTATGGATTTACTTTTGTAATCTTTGTTTAAGCTTTCCCCCTGACATATATACATTACCATAGAAGCTTAATCTCCATGCATGAAAGTTAAAACCTGCAAATATTCCATTTAAACACACAATCTTTCTACTCCCTTAATGAGATTTTCACTGGTGTCTCATGCAGCTGTTTCTTACAAACAAGGATGACCACCTACCTACTGCTGTAAGAAGCATACTTTTAGCATGTACAACTTTCTGTTTTTCGTATTAGCCTTCTTGTATCTGGAAGATGATAATAAAATCAGCTGTTTCATTCTACTGCACGCTGGAGTTTTCCAATTCAGCGATCATTCTCCTTTGAGCTAATGGGGAGTTATGGACACAAATTTCACAAGAAGGAGAAAGGAAATTAGTGTTTCAAGCCATGAGTCTTGGTGTTGAGGAATTCACCTAAGAAAGAAAGGAAAATTGTACACATAGCCAATATATGAGATTTTTTAAAAAAATAATTAAATTTAGGTTTTTTTAAAAAAATAATTATAATGGGAATTGGGGGTTCAAATTCTGGTAGGAGTGTTGAAAATCTGAGCCTTAAATTTATTTTGGTTCTGGGGTGAATTCTGTTCTAATTCACATAACGCTGTTAAATAGCACTTTTCTCCTCAAGCAGTCTCATTACAGTAAAGGAATGGCGTCATGGTCTGGCTCTCAGTAAGGAATTCTTTATAGAAATTTCAGAGGACATAAAGGACATCACCATCTCTTTAAGACTAAAAGTTACTCCTGTCTGGTATTAGTTCTGTAAGTGGTGAGCTAAGTTTTGATTTTGGACTAAACCTATTTGTTTTATTGTTAGCACCTCCTCACAACTGAGCTCCAAACCTTTTGTCTTTTTCATCCACTTGATGTGTCCTCTCTGACACCTAGATTGTGAACTCTCTGGAGCAGGGACTGACTTTGAGCTGTGCGGGAAACGGTTTTCCCATCCCGAGAAATTGGTTGTGATTTTGAAACTTTTTCCTGTCCCAAATTTGAAGTTGAAATCTCAGAAATTTTGCAAGCTGAAAAATCCAGAAAAATATTTTTGCTTATGTCACTCAGACATTTCATTCTGAATTCAATTTCAACCTTTTAAAATTTATTTTGTACTATAATTAGAATCAGAATTTTTCAAATTTTTCATTTCTAAAGTGTCAAAATGGGTCATTTTGACAATTTTGAAACTTTTTTCCCAACATATTTTAAAATAAGAAATTTGTCAAAACCGACCCTTTCCTCCAAACAGTTTTGGTTTTGACAAATTGGCATTTTTAGATTAAAAAACAATGTATCAAAAAAATTCCTGAAAAGGTCTACTGACTTCTTTGTTGCTTGTCTGTGATACCAACAGACCCCAGTCATCAACAGGCAGGATTGAAGGTGGGACCTCTGGTGCGTAGTGTATGTGTCTCTACTGCATGAGCTAAGGCTATAGCAGATGCCTCAATCTCTAGCTGGAGAGATGCCACTGGAGAGGGACAGATTATTACATTAAGCAGGTATAGTTTATATGTCTGTCCAGTACCGAGCACAATAGGGCCCTCATTGTCAATTAGGGTTCATAAGGGATACCATAATAATCATAATATTGGTGCCATATGTCTGCTTGCTTCCAGAAAACTTTCAGGCATCTCACAACATTCTCTTGCTTGGTAATGGACACCAATAGTATTCGAACTATATTTATAGGAGTGAGTTTGGAGGTGGTTGTACATTGCATTGTATTGTGGTAGGATAATTGGAGAAAGGGACCTGGACTTCTGGCTTTAGTCACTGGCTGCCGCTTTTGCTATTATTTAATTAATTTATTTATTTATTATTTTGTATTTCTATCATCCTAGTATAGAAGGATCTCAAACAAGGATAACATCCCCATTGTACTTGATGCCATACAAACAAACAACAAATATAGACCCTGCCCCAGTCTGGGATTTAGACATGTAACAGCTGAATAAACCACCCAAAGGCTGATGAGAGATGATGCGAGGCCAACTGATAACCGATAGAGATGTGAATTCTTAAATGCATAATTACAGAATGAAGGCACTAAAATGGTAGAAACTCAACATTTATTGGATCATTTGTCATTATTGTTGGCACATTTGGGACAGCTAGTGTGTTTAATTGTAAGATTTATGTAATCTAAAATGGAGGAAAGAAGAAGAAGAAACAACCAAAGCTAAGAAATAAACAAACAATATTGATATTATTATCGCTGATTTTCTGTGTGGTCTCTGATTTAAAAGACCAGTAGTAATAAATCACGAACAAGCTGGACACTTCGAAAGGGCAAAGCCAGACGGGAAAAAATGAATTGCAAATAATCCTTCCCTAGATATTGTCAAAAATCTTACAAATGGTTCATAAGACAATATATATATATATATATATTAAAAAAAAAACTCCTACAAATGACCTGTTGCCCATACTTTTGATTATTCTGTAAGACTGATTGGGTCCAGCATGCCATTTCATCTGGATTTTAAAACACTTATTTTTTTGTTAGGACACCAGAACTTATCTCATCAAAACTTATTTTCTCATATCTTATCTTTTCCTCCTTGTAAGAATAGCAAAAACCAAATATACAATTTGAAGACAAGGTTATCTGACTCCCAGTGCAAGGACATCTGTATCACATGGCAACGGGGAAAAAAAAAACATGAAGACAACATACCTAATAGAGTTAAGGGATTATCATGGAACCCACCAGCATTGCTACGTACAGTTATCAACCTTTCTGAGAAAACCCCCCTGCTTTACACTGAATTGAAACTCAGTTGTCAGTGCTTACTTTGGGATGTGACTCTTGGTATTCCAGTGTGTGTATCCGTAGATAGATAGATAGTTATAGATATAATCTCAAGTGAAGTGGCACTGATTTCTCTCAGGCAGAGTTTAAAAATCAAAAAGAAATCAACAACTAAAAACCCATGCAGAGATCTAGGACCATTTTCCCATTTACTTATTTTACAGCTCAATAGACAACTACTAGACCAATAAGCCACAGGCAAGATATGAAAAACTTTGGGAGCTATTGAACATGCAGAATGTTCTCAGTGAGTCAGTCTTTGCCACCGGAGAGTCTGCTGTTGTGAGCTATTGGGAAAGTTCATAACGTTCAAAAGCCCTCTACCTTGCGTTTCCCCTTTGGTTAGTGTGGTTAATCCAACTCCAGTGCACCTGGGCTGTAACAGCAAATACAGGGTAGCTTGAGATTTATAATAGGAGACCTGGCTGGATTCAAAATCTGTTCACTGTTTTTTTCCTAGGCTGGAGTTCTTTGTTAATTGAGGAGTCTTTTTTTAACATGGATTAAAAAGTACCTTTAAGAAGTGAACTGAACAGTTTATACACAACTAACACTCACTGTGGACATCTACTGTACTCCAGCGAAATACACAGAAAATTTGCTCCCAGTAAACACAAAGAACATGATTGTGCAGGGCATTGTATGAGGCGGCTGCATGCTAATGCATGCATCCCATGCTGCAAGAGACCACTTGGAGTGACTGTGAGATGTTCTGGTGGTGTCAGTCCGCCAGTGGATAGTGCTCAGTTGCATGTATCCTTCTCCGCTAAAGCAACCGCTGCCATCACCAAGATCCTAACGCCTGGAACAAATATGTGGATATGTATATGCAGCTGGATCAAGCTCAACCCAGGAAAGACAAGAATGACACGGGTAAAAAAGGGGAAGCACAACTTTGAGGACTATGCCCATACTCCAATCTCACCACTGTTATGAGTAGGTAGCCTCAGATTGTTAATGGAGTGTGAAGTTTTGGGGTGATACTGAGTGCCTCACTTTTTTTTTTGGTCATGCAGATTGCTGCAGTTAATTGGAATTCCTCTTTGCATCTTCAACTGGTCAGGAAGCTGCTCCCCTTCCTCTCACACAGGGACCCAGCCATGAGCGTCCTCCAAGTTAGACTACTACAGCTCCAACTACTTGGCCCTGAATGCAATTGCCACAATGAGGCTGAGTTTGATTCAACATCAAACAAAGGCCCCCACAAAGACTAGCACACCTGTGCTTGGTAAGTGACGCTAGCTCCCCATTCACTTCAGAATAGAATTCAAAGTCCTTTTCCTAGTCTACAGAGTTTTGGATTAATTCCTAATGAATTAGGCCAGTTCAAATCACCCTCTGTGACTGCAAAAAGAAGAGGAGTACTTGTGGCACCTTAGAGACTAACAAAGTTATTTGAGCATAAGCTTTCGTGAGCTACAGCTCGCTTCATCGGATGCAGTGAGCTGTAGCTCACGAAAGCTTTATGCTCAAATAAATTTGTTAGTCTAAGGTGCCACAAGTACTCCTTTTCCTTTTGCAAATACAGACTAACATGGCTGCTACTCTGAAACCTCTGTGACTGCTGTCTCCACAGCTGGAGAAGCAAAAATGCAGCCCAGACAACCTCGCTGCTTTAATTCTTTGCTACTATTCTGGGGATCTCAAAGTGCTTTTCCTGTACTAATAGCTACAACGGTGTGGGAACTGGAATTTCTGTTTTGTGGGAAACATCATGATTACTAAATTTGATTTCATTGCAAATTGGAACAAAGAATTTAGAAATTTCCTGCGAAAAATAATTTTAAAAAATAATAATTTGGGGTCAGGCCAAATATTCAAGTTCAATAAAATTAAAATGTTTCATTCCAATTTTGATTTTAACTGTATAATTTATAATAATACGAAATAAAATAAATTGCTAAACAAAAAGTCATTTTCAAATAAAAAAATAGATAAGAGTTTATCAAAATGATTTGTTTCATTCTTTTTAATGAAATGTTGCCAGCAATTGGCACGTTCCCATGGAAAGTTTGGGTTTCAACAAAGCAGCATCTTCTGGTGGGGGAAGAAAAAAGATCTGTTGGAAAAATGAGTTTTACTAATGGCATTAAGACTATGATTCTCTTTCTGTATCAAGTGGATTTGCTGCCCATTTTCCTTCACTGCCTTTGCCATTCCAACAACCCTTCTCCAATGTGAAGCCCCCTATGTGGCCTGCACTTCTCTTCTTTGGAACCTCTCCAGTTCCTCTGAACTTAAGGCCTTTGATGTCTGCAGAGAGAGGCATAGGACAGCACTGTGCCCTTAAAGCTATTGTTCAGGGTTGTCCACCTACAGACTCAGCACTATAGTAGTTCCTGTTCAGAGCTTGGATCCAGAACCTCTGCTGGTATAAACCATCACTACTCCAGTGAAGTCCCCAGGCGAGGATCTGAACTTCCATCTTTTACTGTTAAAAAGTTAATTCTAGAGGAAGAATTGTATAGTGATTAGGACTGGGTCTCAGGAGACCTTGGTATAATTCCTGATTCTGTCGCAGATTTCCTATGTGACTTTTTGAATAAGTGACTTAATTTCTCTGACCTTCAGTTCCCCATGTGTAAAATGGGGATGATATTTCCTCTTTATGTCTTATCTACTTAGACTGTAAGCTTTTGGGGGTAGAGATGGTCTTTTTAGGAGTATACTGTTCCCAATGTACTGAGGACTCAATTTCAGTAGGGATCTCTGACTGCTACTTTACTACAAAAAATAAGAATAATAACAATTAATAATAAACAATAGTTTTCTTTCAATAGAAGCTTAAATTTACAGAAACTGACGGGGCCACCAGAGAAGTGCTGTTACAATGCACCAGCTCAGTCGCCTCCTTGGATCGGGTCTAAGTAATAGACTTAATGAGCCTCATAACCTTACAAAACAGAAGAGATTAACTATACTTTTCCTATTACAATTTGCTAATCACTTGCTCTTGTCATCTCATATTATTAAAAATACCCAAAGAGATAGAACATCTACTTTTGATTCCACAGGTATTTCTCTTCTGAACACCTGATAGTAATTATAAGCCATCGTCCCTATTTATACAAGGACATTTTGGCAATTAAGTGTATTCATAAAATAATTAGGCTATTTTATTTCTAAAAATAAATAAGTTAAAGTGGAGTAAAGTGTTCTGTAAAGGTTAAAGCCCTTACCTGGAAAGTTCTTTTGCTCATATAATTGACCAAGAGGATTAAGTTAATAAACTCTACAGGATGATATTCTATCTACCTCTTTAAGCAAAGTTTGTTGTTAGTTGCTAAATTATACTTTAAAAGTCCAGACTGGGAAGGTGAGGAAGTTCAAGGCCTTTAGTCTCCTTAGTCTATCAAACTGGAGTATCCCAGGGCTCCTACATCCACATTTGAGTAGGTGGAGAGGACGTGTACCAGGGAGTGGGGTGAGAACGGAACAGGGCAATTTGAATAAGGGCAGGGGTCAGATATTACTTCTGTACACAGCATTGGAAAGACCATTATTATGTCCAGTTCTGAGGTCCACACTTTAGGAAGGACACTGAGTAAGTGGAAAGGATTCAGAGAAGAACCATGAGAATGATGTGTGACCTGGAAAATATGCCATACAGACAGAGACTAAAGGAGCTCAATCTATTTAGCGTATCAAAGAGAAGGTTGAGAGATGATTTAATCACAAACTATAAGTACAGAAATATGGGATCAGGAGCAATGGAGAGAGCACAGCCTAAAACTTTCCAATAGGTATAGCAAGATGAAATGCATGCTACGTAGGGACCCCTGAAAACATTACTACCTTTGCCATTGTCATGTCTGTTTCACACTGCTTGGGAACATTTACTGTTCTCCTCCTGCAGCATAAAAACAAATGTATTATTATTCTCATGTCAGCCCTTTAGGATCCTTTTGCAGTAAATGCACTACCTTGGAAATAAAACTCATTTAGAAATTATCACAGCCAGGGTTACTTTCTTCATTTCACAGGGATATGAATCAAGCCGGGCTTTGCAAATCTGCTCATTTTTTATTCTTCAAGTGTTTGAGTGCAAAAAGTGATTGTTTTCACAAGGATTTAAGGATTTTGTTCCGGCTCAAAAAAATTGCACTTCAAGTAGTTATTAGTTTTGGTTTTACAGCAAAAAGAGCAAAATTCCATTCTTGAGTAAAATTGGCCACTTTCACAGACAAAACAGCTTTCGGTTTTGGCAATAAAAGTGAGGCTCCTCTTTAGCAAACTAATTAAAATGACAAGTTTCAGAGAACAACCTGATCACTCTCATTACAGTGTGTATGGTAACACCCATTGTTTCATGTTCTCTGTGTATATAAATCTCCCCACTGTATCTTCCACTGCATGCGTCCGATGAAGTGAGCTGTAGCTCACGAAAGCTTATGCTCAAATAAATTGGTTAGTCTCTAAGTTGCCACAAGTACTCCTTTTAATTAAAATGAGAATTTTCACTAGATTTTTTTTTGGGGGGGGGGTGTTTGTTTTAGTTGCATAGCTCCAATAAAATTCCCAATTTTGAGTTTCCAATAATCTATCAATTTTACTAGTGGTAATAACTCCCTGTTAAGGTATTTTTGCTCAGAAAATGTTATCCAGCATTTGCTATGAACTCCATGTCTTACTGAACATGCTCTGTGCAAGTAATTCTACGCAATAAAAGTATGCATGAAATACAAATGGTGTTATTTAGAGCACTTTGCAGTTTAGTATCACTGTTGTGCAAAGCCTATGAAGCTACATGGACATATGTAATATTGCCCATATGGATTTATTCTGGATGAGGATCATCTTGTCAAAACAGCATTATCATCTACCTATAGGGCTGTTAATTGTAAAACAAGATCAAATCAACCTTTGACAAAGGTGGATCACATTCAGAAGAACTGACTATCAAGCTGCTATTGGAAGTCAAAATAATTATTAAACAAGAACAGGTAATTGGATGTGCATCAGGCTAGATCTGAAGTGTAGGACATTTCTGGGAGCACAGAGGACAAGTCTTAAAACAGCCCTGGGTAGATTGATGGATATTCTTCTGAGCTTCGAAAGAATGTGGCATTTGAAAGACATGTACTGGAAGGTGTGCCAACAGCAAACTGCTGCTGCTTGATATGTTTGTCACTTGACTTTTTCTTTTAGCAAAATCTGTGTGAATGTGGAGCACCCACAGACAAAATCTTAACAGACAACTTACTGATGGTTGTATTGCGACCAGGCTGCATTGGCAGGTGCTGCAGGGACTTGATATAACTTAACAGAAAAACAAACTGTCACAATTTAATGCTATACTTAGTTGTACCCAGTATGTTGGGCACAGTACGTACACATAAAAAGAGACCGTTCCTGTCCCAAAAAGCTTACAATCTAAGTTAGACATTGTGATGGGTATCTCTTTAACCCCATGGTTCTCAAAATTATGGCCCACTGGCCACTCATGTCCTGTAGAGCTTTTCCTGATGGTGGGCGCAGAGTAAAACATTTTCGATGAACCCAGTCATGGGGTCTTAGTGCCTCTCGTGGACCGTCATCTCCTATCTCTCTTTCTCTTTTACACAGAAATCTGCCATTTTCACAGTCATCTTTGCTAGCACGGCACCTAACTCAGTGGGGTCCTGGTCTATGATTAGAAATAATAATAGTAGAACTGAATGTAGAGGTTGCACAATGGGATTGTCAGCACTTCCAAACCCATCAAACTGCAAGGCTCAATTGCTGTGATGAAGCAACAGCCACAATAAGAATTTGTTCCTATTCATGGTGCTATCATTTAGGGGCTGTAATTTTGCTAGGCATACATTTCTCTGCAAAAGGAATAATCCCACTCAGAGGTGCTCAGGTTGGCAGTATGATGCTATAACGATTCAGGTCTTATGGCTCTTTCCTGCACTCACTGAAGTCAATGGAAGTGTGCCAGTGACTCCAATGAATTCAGGGTCACCCTTCATGCTTATAGTAATAATTAGTGGGAGAGGGCACAGGTGGCCATCCACAGCAGCCATTAAATGGGAGCGGCATCAGAAGAGAAACACCTCTGCTCTAGATTGTGCTGCCCTGGTGTAACTGAATGATTGTCTACGGGCGATAAAACAGGCTGCCCATTCAAGGTCTGGGTAACTTTACAGGATAATTACAAATGTTGCCTACATTTCTGGAGTTACCATAAGACTTGTGAAGACTGATTCTTCGCTAGCCATCTGACCAGGGCCCCGATCCTAAATACGCTTATGAACAGGCATATCTGCACCCCCAGGACTAATTCCATTGACTCTAGGGGGGCTACTCACTTCAAGAACGTTACATATATGCATAAGTGTTGGCAGGATCAATGCCTCAATCAGCTGACTAGTAAAATCAGGCGGCCTGGTCTTCATTCTGAGGCACAGGTGACTCCTTTCTCTGGTTTTAAAAATAGCTCTTCAGAAAGCATTACATTACGCATGACACTGGCCATTGTGTTCCAAGTGACTATTTACTGTAGGAAATAACAGGCTTTAAAAAACATTAGCAACCTGACAGTATGTAACAGCTTTTAGCATGAAGAGCGACCTTATTTCTCAACAGCCTCTCTGGTTAATTCTCAGAATAAAATGTGATAATCATATAACAAGCTGCTGACGAACAAATGGCTCAGTCCTGCACGACTCCAGCACAGCAAAGCACTGAAGTGTGTTCCTTTAAGCACGTGAGCAAGGCCCACTGACTTCAAACTTTCCCACTGATTTCAGTAAGACTGCTCATGGGCTTAATGTTAAGCAAGTGCTTAAGTGCTTTGCTGGATGGAGGCCTAAATGTAAAGCTGAAAACGAGGTCTTTACGAACAAAAAGACGTGAAGTGCATTTAACTTTCTATTGTGCCCCTGAGAAATGCTGGATTCCCAACTTTTTTTTTTTGTCTCTAAGAATGTGTTCAGTATCGTCAACCACTCTGCTTTTAGAAATGAAATTCCTCCTAATTAATTAGCATTTCAAACAGAGGTATTTAAATACAATTACACATTACAAGCACTGGGGTTTTTAATATGTCTGATTAAAGTTAACACTGAAGTTGGCACTATAGGATTTTTATCTGTAAAGCTGGTTTATATTTTATTAGCTTTGCTAATTGTTCATACATTTTCAGAATGTAATGCTCAGTATGGCTTTAAAAAACCTTAACCGCTTTGCCTGTGATCCAGCCAGGATCTGCTTCTTATAAATTCATGGATTCCAAGGCCAGAAGGGACCACTGTGATCATTTAGTCTGCCCTCCTATATAACCAGGCCATAGAACTTCCATGAAAAAATTCCTAACGTGTGTCTTTTAGAAAAAGGTTTACAAATTGCCAGTGATGGAGAATCCACCATGACCCTTGGTAAATTGTTTCAATGGCTAGTTACTCTCACTATTATTTCCAGTCTGAATTTGTCTAGCTTCAACTTCCAGCCATTGGAACATGTTAGACCTTTCCCTGTTAGACTGAAGAGCCCATTATTAAATATTTGTTCCCCATGTAGTAGATTACACACTGTAATCAAGTCCCCCTTAACCTTCTCTTTGTTAAGTTAAATGTATTGAGCTCCATCAATCTATCGCTATAGCTATAATTGTAACAGGAGAGACAAGTTATGTCCCCATCCCACAAACACTTACATGAATGTTTAACTTTATTACCATGAGTAGTCCCAGTGAAATTAATGGAACTATTCATGATAATATATTTAAGTATATGTGTGTTTGCAGGCTCAGAACCCACTGAAGCTAATGGAAATCTTTCCATTGATTTCAATAGGCAGTGGATCAGGCCCATAAAACAGCTGAGGATCTGACCCATTGTATAAAATTTTGTTTATATTTTTCAACTGAAAAATTCCTTCTCAGTGGAAATTCACTGAAACCAAAATTGCAACTGGTACATTGTCATGCACTGATATTTTGTGCATTAATTGGTCTGTGTAGACCCTGCTGGGGTACTCTAAAGGTTTTCCAGTGTGCTTTAATATAGTGAGTTTAAGACATCAGTCCTCTGTAGAGCTCATTACCCACTATGTGGACTACCCAAAATTCCCACTGAAATTCAATGAGAGGTAGGTGCCTAACTCACTTAGGCACTTTTGTAAATCCCAGTAGGTACTTGTCTGTATCTTTAGGCACCTAACTACTACCTCTAAGCACGTAGAGGAGAGGAAAGTGATCAGGAACAGTCAGCATGGATTCACCAAGGGCAAGTCATGCCTGACTAATCTAATTGCCTTCTATGACAAGATAACTGGCTCTGTGGATGAGGGGAAAGCAATGGACGTGTTGTTCCTTGACTTTAGCAAAGCTTTTGACACGGTCTCCCACAGTATTCTTGCCAGCAAGTTAAAGAAGTATGGGCTGGATGAATGGACTATAAAGTGGATAGAAAGTTAGCTAGATTGTCGGGCTCAACGGGTAGTGATCAATGGCTCCACGTCTAGTTGGCAGCCGGTATCAAGTGGAGTGCCCCAAGGGTCGGTCCTTGAGCCGGTTCTGTTCAATATCTTCGTAAATGATCTGGAGCATGGTGTGGATTGCACCCTCAGCAAGTTTGCAGATGACACTAAACTGGGAGGAGAGGTAGATATGCTGGAGGGTAGGGATAGGATACAGAGGGCCCTAGACAAATTAGAGGATTCAACAAGGACAAGTGCAGAGTTCTGCACTTAGGATGGAAGAATCCCATGCACCGCTACAGACTAGGGACCGAATGGCTCGGCAGCAGTTCTGCAGAAAAGGACCTTGGGGTTACAGTGGACGAGAAGCTGGATATGAGTCAACAGTGTGCCCTTGTTGCCAAGAAGGCCAATGGCATTTTGGGATGTATATGTAGGGACATTGCCAGGAGATTGAGGGACGTGATCGTTCCCCTCTATTCGACTTTGATGAGGCCTCATCTGGAGTACTGTGTCCAGTTTTGGGCCCCACATTACAAGAAGGATGTGGAAAAATTGGAAAACGTCCAGCGGAGGGCAACAAAAATGATTAGGGGGCTGGTACACGTGACTTATGAGAAGACGCTGAGGGAACTGGGATTGTTTAGTCTGCGGAAGAGAAGAATGAGGGGGGATTTGATAGCTGCTTTCAACTACCTGAAAGGGGGTTCCAAAGAGGATTGATCTAGACTGTTCTCAGTGGTAGCTGATGACAGAACGAGGAGTAATGGTCTCAAGTGCAGTGAGGGAGGTTTAGGTTGGATATTAGGAAAAACTTTTTCACTAGGAGGGTGGTGAAACACTGGAATGCGTTACCTAGGGAGGTGGTGGAATCTCCTTCCTTTGAAGTTTTTAAGGTCAGGCTTGACAAAGCCCTGGCTGGGATGATTTAGTTGGGGATTGGTCCTGCTTTGAGCAGGGGGTTGGACTAGATGACCTCCTGAGATCCCTTCCAACCCTGATATTCTATGATTCTATGATACTTTTGTAAATCTGGTCAGAATTCTTAACACTGTGCCCATCGCTGGGGTACCTGAGAGCCTTACAAACTATGTATCGTCCACCAGTCAAAGCATTGTGCGGTAGATTTTTTTTTCCATGTGCAATCACCCACATGCACAAGCCAATATTGCAGATGCAACTGAGGGCCTAGCTATTAGAAAATGTAGGTCACAGTGTCTGCATGTACTTTTAAACATTGATTACATTGTGAATTCTGAATGTTCCTAACATTTGTCTGGAGACAAGTTTAGTCCGAAGCAGCACTGATCTCCAAGAACAGGTCCAATGACACATCAAACATTCCTCTTCTCCCCACCACAACACTGTAACTATTAGATGTTTGAAACCTAGGTCAACTCTGTCTTATTTGGGTTGTGGCAGGGCTACAGTGTTTCCTATGTGTGCAGCTTCCTGTCATCCAGAAGTGGCTCTGAAGTTAGAAGTTGATTTGGCTTTCCTCATTCGTGCATCTAAGCTCCTGTTTTGCCTGTCAGCTGTAATCACTTTCACCCCGATATCTCCTTTGTCTTTATGAATGGCAAAATAAATCTCTGAATGCGGTATTTTTCATCAGCATTTCGTACGATACTACAATACTTTCAAATAGACTATTAAGAGCAATTGGAACATTTCATGCCCCATCTGTGATAAATTACAAGGGTGCACACAGCAGTTACAAGTCTATGCTATCATTTGAATGAATGTATGTGTTAAAGTGCTATTTTCATCCCATACTAATAGGTCTGTTGCTTACTGGTCACATCTCCTGCTTCAATTTATTATTTTGGCAGCACAAAACAGGTTATTTTTTTTTCTTTTCTGCAGGCTGCAGGATAACTGTGCTGCAACAATTCCCTAATATTGATCTGGAAAGTGGCTGTTAGCATTTGTTTTCTGCCACTTTGTTGTCTCAATACCTGCAAAATTGCTTCTAATGATAATGTGCTTTGACACCCTAAATGCACAAGATTAGGGTTGGGTGGTTTTTTTGTTTTGATTTGGTTTTTGGCCATTTATTTTTCAAAGAGAATTTCCCTGTGAATCTACTGAGGCAAAAAGGTTCATGGGTTTTTATTACTATACTGTAATACATTTATTACCATATGTTTATATATAGTAATATACTGTAAACTATAGTATTATTGTGTATATATAGTATACATGTATGTATATAATATGTATATATATATATACTATACGTACATAGTATATGTATTCTATATCATTTATTACTATATATAATTCATATTTATTATATATAATTTATTATATATTGTAATATATAGTATTTAATACTATACTGTATTTCAGGGTACATCTACACTGCAAAAACAAACAAACAAAAAACATGGAACAAGTCTCAGAGCCTGTGTTAACTGACTCAGGCTCGCAGGGCTAAAAACAGCAGTGTAGACATTCTCGCTCAGGCTGGAGCTTGGGCTCTGAGATCCTCCCATCTCACCAGATTTTGAAGCCCAAGCAGGAATGTCTAGTATTTATAATCCTGTAGCACAAGCCCCAAGAGCCCAAATCAATTGACCCACTGAGTCACTGACATGAGTGTTTTGGGCTGTTTTTTTTAATGCAAATGTGCCTTCAGTAGCACCCAGACACTTCAATTAAGAACAGGGCCTAACTGTGCAAGGTACTGTACAAACACATAGTAAGAGACAGCCCCCGCCTTAAAGAGATTTTATGAGTAGCATTAAACGGCTGCTGGAGATGTAAGAAAATCATTATTCCAGAAAAAGACTGCTTCTTTCCAAACTATCATTTTACCCTTTCCATACTATATTAGCCCTGTGCAAACTGGCTCCCTGACTTTGGTCCCTTTTGCTCGTTGTTTAATATTATTCATGACTTGTTTTATGAGGACTAGGAATATAAATCCTGAAATAGTCAATTAATTACAACATTTTAAAGAAGACATTGGAAACATACATATACATGGGCACAAACACAAATCTTCCCTTCCCAAGAAGTGTGGCAGGGCATAGAGCTGACTCTGTACATTTCAAATTCCAAGGGCTATGTAATATCATATATTGGCAATAATGCTGCTCACTTCCTTCACTTGTTCTTCCTGCATAAGGCACGACAGGTAGCATGAGAAGTGGTGATGTAAATCACCCATGTGCCGGAGCATTCAGAGAAACTGAAATGCCAAGAACTTTGAGCTCCATTGTGGTTTATGAGCCTGATATTGTCAGCTCTTTGAGGCAGCAACCATCTTCTGGTTCTCTGTTTGTACAGCGCCTAGCACAGGGGGATCCTGGCACATCTCTGGGGCTCCTAGATGCCGCTGCAGTACCAATAATTAGTGATAATAATGTTCTGAAGCCAAATTAAGTCAAGGGAAAGGTTCCTATTGACTTTAAATGGACTTTGGATCAGGCCCTATATGTCTGTGTCTACATTCAGAGAGTGTGGCACAGCCTCATTGCTGCCCCAATGGAAATTCTGGGAGCATTATATCTCACGGATCTTTGCAGCACACTCTTAGCGAGGGTACAGTGTATCATCCCCCTATTGGTCAGGCTTGCCAGTTGCAGAGCAGGGGAAAGGGGAGTGTCATGCCTTGCCTCCCTCCATTTCCTGCCCTAGTAATGTAGGCCACACTTTGTCCTTGTGCTCAGGCAGTGTTCCCAGCCCTGTGGAGACTGGAGGACTGGGGAGGGAAGGATCTTTGTGTCTTACCTTCTGCTCTGCCTGCAATGCAATATCTGGTTACAATCTGGCCCTCTGTATAACACAGACTATGGAACAAACTGAATTGTAGTATATATAAATACAGTGGCAACAGGTGTGTGTGTGCAGGGGGTGGAGGGGGGCAAATTGAGGTGTAGTCTAGGAGCCTGAGCTCCAGATTGGAAATACAGGGTCTTTTATCTTTGTCTTTTTACTCATGGGAAAATGCGTCTGTGGACACAGATGCGAATCCCATCTCCAGTTTCCATTCAGTGTTATCCATGCCCCTTCCTGTTCATTTTTCCATGAGCATCCTCACAACTGGCTGCTGTTCATTTGAAATGTTGGTGAGGGGGCAGTGATTCATCAAACACTAATATCCACATGGGAATGAGGCTATTTCTTATTTGCGATGTGTCTTTCTTAATTCTTCTGCTTAAAACAGTCTGGTCATCCAGAACAGAAGCAAGATCATGTAACTTAGGTGACCAATCAATGGAGCTCAGTCTGAAGATGATCCACCTTGATTATCACTACAAAAGGGTCCGCTCCCCCCGCTCTCCTGCTGTTAATAGCTCACCTTACCTGATCACTCTCATTACAGTGTGTATGGTAACACCCATTGTTTCATGTTCTCTGTGTATATAAATCTCCCCACTGTATTTTCCACTGCATGCATCCGATGAAGTGAGCTGTAGCTCACGAAAGCTTATGCTCAAATAAATTTGTTAGTCTCTAAGGTGCCACAAGTCCTCCTTTTCTTTTTGCAGATACAGACTAACACAGCTGCTACTCTGAAACCACATTCTATAAGGTCCTCAGAGAATCATAGAATCATAGAATATCAGGGTTGGAAGGGACCTCAGGAGGTCATCTAGTCCAAACCCCTGCTCAAAGCAGGACCAATCCCCAATTAAATCATCCCAGTCAGGGCTTTGTCAAGCCTGACCTTAAAAACTTCTAAGGAAGGAGATTCTACCACCTCCCTAGGTAACACATTCCAGTGTTTCACCACCCTCCTAGTGAAAATTTTTTTCCTAATATCCAACCTAAACCTTCCCCACTGCAACTTGAGACCAATACTCCTTGTCCTGTCCTCTTCTACCACTGAAAATAGTCTAGAACCATCCTCTCTGGAACTACCTCTCAGGTAGTTGAAAGAAGCTATCAAATCCCCCCTCATTCTTCTCTTCTGCAGACTAAACAATCCCAGTTCCCTCAGCCTCTCCTCATAAGTCATGTGTTCCAGACCCCTAATCATTTTTGTTGCCCTTCGCTGGACTCTCTCCAATTTATCCACATCCTTCTTGTAGTGTGGGGCCCAAAACTGGACACAGTACTCCAGATGAGGCCTCACCAATGTCGAATAGAGGGGGACGATCACGTCCCTCGATCTGTTCGCTATGCCCCTACTTATACATCCCAAAATGCCATTGGCCTTCTTGGCAACAAGGGCACACTGCTGACTCATATCCAGCTTCTCGTCCACTGTCACCCCTAGGTCCTTTTCCGCAGAACTGCTGCCTAGCCATTCGGTCCCTAGTCTATAGCGGTGCATTGGGTTCTTCCGTCCTAAGTGCAGGACCCTGCACTTATCCTTATTGAACCTCATCAGATTTCTTTTGGCCCAATCCTCCAATTAGTCTAGGTCCCTCTGTATCCTATCCCTGCCCTCCAGCATATCTACCACTCCTCCTAGTTTAGTATCATCCGCAAATTTGCTGAGAGTGCAATCCACACCATCCTCCAGATCATTTATCAAGATATTGAACAAAACCGGCCCCAGGACCGACCCCTGGGGCACTCCACTTGACACCGGCTGCCAACTAGACATAGGAAAGAGGAAAGATTCAGTGACCAACTAACAGTAGCCAAAGATTACTCTGCAGCTAGCTCGCACACATTTGAGCCTCATCCAGAGCCCCAACATATTAAGAGAACAACTCCTACTGATTTCAATAGACTTTGAAGCCGCATCCTTTTTGAGCATTATTGCAGACATCAACCAACCTCCTTTCTCCCATTTTACAAGTTTTCTTTGTTTGACATATTTCTTCTCTTTTCCTCTCTTCTCTTTTCACAGGCTCTTTCTCCACAGCTACCCCGGCGAGAACATTGGTTATTGTTTGTTTGTTTGCTTCTTAACAGTATTTTTCCCTCCTATTTTTTTAAGCCATTGATTTAATTTTAGCATTGAGGTTTCCTTGACATTTCTGCATTCTTATTACTTCTTGACTTCTTATTACATTTCTATGTTCCACTACATTCAACGCTGGTCAATTCTCCAAATGTTGACATTTTAATGAAAAACATTGTCCAATGTTTGAATTTTGACAAAAAGACGTTGGCAAAACTTTCAAAAAAATTGCTCCCCCCTTGTTTTATCATCAGGTCTAGTTTAATTTTAGAGAGTAAATGTACCTATGTCTTCTGTTCTAGTCCTCTTTTAAGGAGAATATTGGTCTCTTTCCCGTTCTTTTTGTTTGTTTGCTGTATTTTCTTCCCTTTTCTTGAATTCATAGAATATCAGGGTTGGAAGGGACCTCAGGAGGTCGTCTAGTCCAACCCCCTGCTCAAAGCAGGACCAACACCAACTAAATCATCCCAGCCAGGGCTTTATCAAGCCTGGCCTTAAAAACCTCTAAGGATGGAGATTCCACCACCTCCCTAGGCTTTCAAAATGATTTTTTTCCCCCCTATTCTTATTTTAAACTGTGGAAGTTCCTAACTTTCTTCCTTTAGCTGCAACTTGCTTCTGTTATTCATGTATTGCTTGTTAGTTAGCTTTGAGCTTGGTAAGATTTTGTGCAGTCTTTATCACTGTTCCCTCTAAGCTGTGCCCGTGTGCGCGTGCACACATATTCTAAACCCCACGCACACAGGGAAACACCCCGCACATTTGTCTCGCGTCCTGACTGCACATCAGTCGGAACGCCCGCTCACCACCACTGCCAAAGTCCCAGGGCTGGCATGGCGGCGCTTCCTGGAGCAGCTCCCGGTGGCGCGCCTGCCAGCCAGGAGGAGCCCGCAGTGCGGGCGGCTCCCTCCTGCCCAATCAGAGCTGCAGGGGCGGGGCTTGCAGGTGCCACCCCCCCAGACCCGACCTGACCAGATCCGACCCTAAGAACCAGAGAGACCTGCTGGCTCTAAGGTCTCTGCGTGCTGCCGGCGCCTGCAAGCCCCGCTCCGCGGCTCCGGAAACTCCCATTGGCGCTTTTCCCGGCCAGTGGGAGCCACGGAGCTTGCGCTTGTGGCAGGCAGAGCACATGGAGAGTGGAGACCTCCCCCCTTGCCGCTCTGGCCCTAGGAGCCAGAGACCTCCCAGCAGGGCTGGTGAGTGTGGCCAGGGAAGGGGGCAGGGTGTGTTGGAGTGAGTGTCGGGGTGGGGGGTGCTGGGCTGTGAGGGTGTGGAGGGCGCTGGGCAGTGGGGGAGGTTTGTGTGTTTTGGGGTGCTAGGCAGTGGGGGACTGTTGGGGGGTGCTGGGTAGTGGGGGAGATCTGTGTGTGTCAGGGCACTCAGCAGTGGGGGGTCTGTGTGGGGCACTGTTTAGTTGTGGTGGTGGGGCTGTGGGGAAGGGCACTGGGAGGGAGGGAGGAGAAATCGGTGTGTATTGGGAAACTAGCAAGTGGGGGGGTTCTGTGTGGGGTGCTGGGCAGCTGTGGTGGGGCTGTGCGCGGGGGGGCGCTGGGCAGGGGTAGTGGTGTTCACAGCACTGTGCATTTGTGTCAAATATGGGGAGTTGTGGGGGGGCTCTGGGCATAGTGGGTTCAAGGGGTGCAGGCCAGGGGAGCTGTGTGGCTCTCTACCCCACTCCCTGCCCCTGCTCTCCCAATGTGTCCTGATATTTCACTCTTGCGATCTGGTCACCCTATTTACAGGTGACTTTTGACATTGTTCACCCGCCATCTATCAACATAGCCAGATTCTAGTAGCTGGTAATGGGGGGAAAGGGAATGGAGGGCAATGAATCGTACCCCTCCCGCCAGCATTTCGAACACGGAAAGTTGATCAAGTCGGGACGGTCGGGATTGGGGGACCCACACATCTCCTTGTAGTCTGTTCATTTGGTTGTGTACAAACTCAAGTACGTGCGAATAAGTCAAAATGCCTGGCCATAGTTGCTAAGGAACTGCAAAGATTTCCCAGAAATGAACAAAGGTAAGTGTTGTTTTCGTGACTGAAATCTTTCAAAGGCATTGGACTTCATACATTTACTCGTGATGTTTTACCATTTTCCCGCGTTTTTTTGCCACAGATACATGGACGTGATTGGTGCTATTGACAAACTTCCGGTATCCTGATCTGAAGATCTCCCGTTTGCCCTTTTGTCGAGTCACGCTGTTAAGCGCATTGAAATAGTAGCCATATAATAAAAGTATTAATTTTAAATAAACCAATCTGGTAAAAAATCAATCCCAAAATGTCACTGTCTAGTGGTCTAAAGCGTAAAAGAACAGGGACTTCATTTAAATCTGGATGGCTGGATGGGACTGAAATGTGATATTCCACACTTAGTCCAGCAACATTGTGTTGCACACCGGGAAGACTTGGGGATTTCCGATGCATGGAAAGCGGTCAAGCCAATAAGAGACATCGAAACCTCAATGAGAACTGTCTACACGGTGTTCTGTCGGTCATCCAGGAGAAAATGCAAATTTCAGGAAATAGTGGATGCTTCTGAATTCGAGTCAGTGGCTTTCAGGCCACTCAGTGAAGTGCGCTGGTTATCTAGGCACTTTGCACTTCGAGCAATTATTCGCAACTATAATCCTCTTCTGGAATATTTTGAGCAAGACAAAAATACTGATCCAATTTCTAAATACTGCCACAAAAAGCTGACTACCATGGAATACCGAATAACATTAGAAGTTTTGAATGATGTTTTGTCGGAGCTGGCTTCACTGTCCACGCTGCTCCAGAAATGGGGCCTTACATCTCTTGAAGCATTGCACCTTGCCCGAGGTAAACTGAACGAGATCAGAAGACAGTACCTTGGAGATTCAGTCTTATGGAGTGACAAAGTTAAGGCTCTCTTAGATATGAGCTCTCAAGAAAATAATGAAATGGATACCAGCTCCATAATAACTTTCATAAACATCTTGTGTGCACATTTGGCAGACAGGTTTCCAGAGGATGAAGTCCAGGAGTGGTCCGCTTTTGATTTTGCAGCAATAGTTAAGTGTGACTTCAAATTTGGAATTCATCAGGTCAAATCCCTATGTTCAAAATACAAAGACTTTCTTGCTGAAGAGATTGTTATAGTCAGTCAGTACAATGACTTCAAGTTCGCAGTAGCCAAAAGAATCAAAAGCCAATTTTAAGTTTCCTGGATATGGTGACATTTGCTCACCAGAATGAACAGTTTCAAGATCTTGCAGAGTTGATAGATATTGGAGGAACATGCCCAGCATCAAGTGCAGACTGCGAGCGTGGCTTTAGCTTAATGAACAAACAAACTACGGAAAACAAACTACGGAATCATTTACAAGTAGATCATTTGGACATGCTGATGTGTATTAAGAGTTACCAGCTGGATGGAGGACTGATAGATCTGGACAGAGTTTATATTGAATGGGCAAATGAAAAAGATCACAGGGAAAAACAGTAAGGTTAGTTTAGCAGTCTTTGACATTTCGACCAATAAGGAAATTAAAATGCATTTGTAATTACATATCTTATTCTTGGCTGATAATCATTTATTGATATTTTTAAGGAAAATTTTAAATTTAAAACACAAACTTTTATTTTTCTTTTTTACTTATGATGTCTTTATCTGAAAACCCATATAAATTGACACAATTTGCAAATTAAAACTTTTTAAATATATAAGCATTTTACTCACTTGGGCGCATTTGCCTCATGGTGCACAAATTTGAACTCTACTTCAAAAATTTGCACAGAAGAAATTTTTCACACACACGGCCTGTCAGAAATTAGAGGGAACATTGGTCTTTGTCCATCTCCATCCTTGCATAGCAGACATGGCTACACATACAGCCATTCTCACTCTGAGAGACACTTAGGGGAATAATTGTATTAATGTGCCATTATTTTTTATTGTGTTTTAATTCAGTTAGTTCCCCATTTGAATCCCTTGTCTTTTTCTTTTTTCTTTTTTCATGGACTGATGTTTTCAGCTGCAACTGTTTCCTTTTCCAAATGGTCCTAGAGGAAGTTTGGCCTTGTGGTTAAGGCCCGGGATTGAGACTCAGGAGATCTGAATTCAACTCCTGTCTCTGCTACAGACTTCTTGTATGACCTTGGAAGAGTCACTTAAGCTATGTCTATATTGCAGCCAGAAGTCTGAACAGCCGTTCATGTAGATGTATTTGTGCTGGCTGCACATGGCCACCTGAAACCCCTGGGTTGACACTTGCTGGTGCTGAAGGACTCACTGCTGCATTCTCACCATTATTTTTAGTGAGCTAGTACAGGTATGTCAACATGAGCAGCCTTCACCCCACCCAACTGCTGCAATGTAAACATACCCTTACCTCGCTGGGCCCCATTTGTACAATGGGGGCAAAAATCGTTCTTTTCACCCAACTTTTATTATTTTTATCCTATTGAGACTTTAAGTTCAGTTGCCTCCAGCCTAACTCCCTGCATTCCCGGTTTTCCTGGGGTCCCCACAATAACAGTCCCTCCAGGGAATATAGACCCTCTGACTGCAGTTCCACTGATAATGATACAGGTACTTTAAGCAGAAGACTTTCCTTCTTGTTGCACCTATTGGAAAAGGAAAAAGTGGCAGCAATAAACATGATTATGGCTAAAATCCCAGCTCCACTAAAGTCAATGGGGCTTTTGCCATTGGGTTCAGTGGGTGTAGAATTTCACCCCTTATCAGTAAATGTAATTTTACTTCCTGTGGTGTTTTGGGAACCACCCTGCCCCGTAAGGAGTTCTGTCCCACCTGCCCTATAACTTTGTGGGCCATTGTACTGTGGAGCTATGGGTCAGATCCCTGACACAGGTAGCCAGCCCTCAAACTTAAGGTCTCACCCTGGCTTTCACCAGCCCACATAGTTTTCTGTATAAACAAATTCATATCCACAGTCTGTCCCTTTCTCATAAGGATTACTGAGTATGGAACATTACTAGCTTTTGTAAAAGACCTCACTCGGTATATTTTTATTATACACAAACGTATGTAATTGGTTGATTTAACTGCTTCATTTTGGGCTTTAAACCTTCTGTTCTCCCTTCAGGATCTTCACACTTCCACATTAAGGGCCCTCTTCATTACCAAAATGATATAAAGTGGCCTGCCTGTAAATGAGAATCAGGGGCCAATATCTCCACTCATTCCGATTTCCTGCCTAAATAATGTCACGATATTCTTTCTGGTGAGGTGCTACCTCACAAAGAAATTTTGCCCTGCGCATCACATGAAACAGATCACAATTTTCAAGATTGTTGATGTTGCCGGTAGCTACCGGTGTGGTGCTCCACTCTTGTTCGATGATGATAACAGTCGGCTGCGTACGTGTTGCCTCTGTGTGCTGCCCCAGTTCTGCGCAGGTAGCTAACACAGCAGACCCTGAGAGAACCCCCAAAAACCACAGACTCTAGTAAGGTATGAAGGAACCCGAGCCAGGTTTATTGTCAAACGAAGCACAGTAATAGTTCCCTATAGACTCTACAGGGCATACTTCGAATTTGGGCTCCCTGGCAATGGACACAGCTCAGTCAGTGGCGGGACACTCCACTGCCCCCTAGGCTGGACAAAGATATGCGCTCCAGAACCTATTTTTATATCGTTGCAGGACAGATTACTAATCATAGTTCAAACGAATCTATCCATCATGTTGTCCTTTTGACCCTGTCTTTAAGATGCACCTGCTTGTTGCTTGTTATGTCTGTGGAGTGTTCTGATGCCATCTTGGCACAAGTTCCTCTCATTAGCACTTACGTGTGTGCGCACATGCTTCTAACAACCTTTTCTTGCCAACTTCTGAGAGTGGGACCTGCCTCTGGCTCCCAGCCCAGCTTTGCTTATCACTGCCTGGAAGTACTTTGGTTCAGACTTTACTTTGGTTCAGGCTTCAGGCCTCAGACTGGGCCTCTGATACAAGAATTTATGTTTCAGGGCCTCCTCTTACTACAGTTGAACAGGAGGGATGCAGTGTAAATGCACAGGCCAGAACTGCTCTTCTCATCTGGGTGCAACCTCAGCAATTGTACAGATTTCATTTTAAAGCAACTTTTTTAATTAACTCACATTTGAGGGGGTGAGAGAACCTGGATTTCTGCAGGAAATGGCCCACCTTGATTATCATACACATTGTGAAGACAGTGGTCACTTTTGATGGGCTATTACCAGCAAGAGAGTGAGTTTGTCTGTGGAGGGGCGGAGGGTGAGAAAACCTGGATTTGTGCTGGAAATGGCCCAACTTGATGATCACTTTAGATAAGCTAATACCAGCAGGAGAGTGGGGTGGGAGGAGGTATTGTTTCATGGTGTCTGTGTATATAATGTCTTCTGCAATTTCCACAGTATGCATCCGATGAAGTGAGCTGTAGCTCACGAAAGCTCATGCTCAAATAAATTGGTTAGTCTCTAAGGTGCCACAAGTCCTCCTTTTTATTTACAAGTTTAAGATCTTGCCTGTTCTGTGTTGACATCAAAGAACTAATGGCACTTTTCCTGTGAGTAGGGATTTGCCTGGAGTCCTTGGTTTAATTTTTTCCCCTTTCTGCCCAATATTGCACACAGCATCCTGTGCCAGTTGGCTGCCATCCTCTAGGCAGAGATGAATGTTTTAGTGGTGACATCATCTGCAATCTCTATATATAGTTCTGAATCACTGTAGGATCATTTCAAGTGAATAGTGCTGAAGAAGTGTGACATATGAATAATCATAATTAATAATCATTTCACTTTATGTATGAAGCTTTCGTACAGCTCTGCTCAGAAGCTTACATCAATCCTGATATTTTAAATTCCAGATTGGCCTTTATTATTCCCTTTCATACTATGGTTAGAGATACTTCACTCTGGGCTTTCAGGATGGGGATTGGAGGTTGAGTTACCATTTCCAACCAAGTATATTTAAAGATATATGGGCCAATAACTTTCAAATGAAATGGTCTAATATTAGACACTTGAATAAATAATAAATATAAATATAAATAAATAAAATAATAATACTAATTAATAATAATTAATACGTAGGTCATATATAACCCTTTGCATCAGGAAATCTCAAAGTGCTTTACAAAGAGGTCATTTTCTCCATTTTATAGATGAGGAAACTGAGGTACAGAGAGATTAAGTAACTTGCGTAAGATAACCCAGCAGGACAGTGCATCTGAACAGGGCAAACGTTAGGCACCAATGTTTGACAATGGCAGCCTTGTTATTTTGTCTCATTTACTACATTAGGGCCTGATTCAGCAGAGCACCTAAGTGTATGCTTATCTTTAAATGTAACTTAATCAAAGTAAAGGATATTACTCGTGCTCAAGTGTTTTTCTGATTTTGGATTTTAGTACAGAAAAGTACAGTTATGCTAGACCCCCATGAGTCCTTCTGTAGAATTTATTTTCCAAAGTCTCTGAGGAAAAAGGCAAGATCTTCTCATCTCCAATCTAGAAATATAAATATATTATTTTCTTCCATTCAGTCAACCTTACTTGAGTAGAAAATCCACTCCTCCCCCTGCATTTCCAAACCATAACTGATCTCTGCAGCATCTTGTTAGCAGAAGTTGTTGAGTTACCTATTCTTAGGTTTCACCTGTCACTTCTACAGTGAAAAGCCTTTAAAGCCTCACTGTTTGTACATCAATTACATTTATCCAATTCGAGTCAATACATCTTTTTTTTCCCATCGCGTTTTGCCCTAAACCATTGTATCTTTATCCATTAATTAGCATAGCAACCTAGAAAGCCCGGGAGATCAACAAAATTAAGCTTGTACATTCATAGAGAGGGCTGTGTGAAACGTCATTTAAGCAACCACATTCTTCACTAAGGTCATACCTGAAAGACTTGTCTGTTAGTGTACTGCAGAATGCTTTACCGTCTTCCTATATTTGATGAAGTAATCATTTGTTTCTTAGGAAAGAAAGGCTCCTGCTATCAATCCTGGGACTTCAGATACCACTTAAGTCTTGTATGACTAAGAAAATTTGATATAGAACGAAGGACCCATTTACATCCCGTTGAAAACTAAGAAAATATTCCCATTTAAGCCGGTAGGAGTAGGTTTTCTCCAATCAGTGGGACTGATTATCAGAGGTAATGAACATTCACAGCTCCCTTTGGCTTCGGTTGGCATTTTGGGTCTGCAAACCCTTGAAATCTGGTCCAGCAGACAGCAATCAACAACAGACACCTCTCCTGGAATGAGCTTATGTACTGGCTGAGCTGGTCTCTGTTCATGATGTATTCCATGACAGTTGTTGAAAACCACATGACAAATCTGGAGACTCTCTGAAAAAAGTTTTCTCCATCCACATTGTGCAGCACCAGCTTGCCTGACCACAGCACCTGGAATAGCTTTTAAGGTCAGTCTCTGCTGTTTGAAAATCTCAGCCATTTCCCCGTGAAGGTGAGGACTGAGATTTCAATGCTTATTTTCTCTCTTCCCTAAAAGCCCCAACCAAGATCAGCGCCCCATCATGTTGAGACAGCACAAACTCATGGAAAGAGCCCATCACGGCCCTGAACACCTGACTCTGTACAGAGAGAAGGCAGACAAAGGGTGGGAGGAGAAATAGAGGTGAAGTGACTGACCCAAGCTCACACAACTGGTCCAAGTAGGGCTCAGGCTAGAACCTACTGATGGCAAATCCATTACTCTGTCCTATGGCTGCCTTCTCTTATTATGTTGTTTTTCCATTCTGCTTCCTAATCCATGAAAAACAGGTTACAGTCCAAATTTAAAGATTAAAAACCCTCAACCTAGTAGACTTTGTTTTAACGCTAGCTTTCTTCTTTGATTCTGAAAACTTATTCTGAAGATTTACATGTATATTGTATATTAAGTGTAAGAAATCAGTGTCTGAAGCATATTATTGTTTCAAGAGAATCCATGTGCAATTAGTTAAAAAAAAACAAAATAAAAAATGACAATTTACTTCAAACTGGAGTAACTGTACTTCTTTATAAAAATAGAAGTTATAATCAAAGCATTAAAATTCCATAGCCACCTGCGTACAGCTATTCACATGCAAGAAACACTGCATGGTTTCCAATGTTTTTTTTAAACTTTGCCACTCTCAGTCCCCCGCGGAGAGGAATTTTCTTGGAAAGCGACTTCATCTGAATAACATTTAACTATGCCACAAAGAATATCAACAAAGGCAAGCTGGCCCTTGTGCCTCCACATAATCAAATGTGTGTTTATTAAAATGAGTAACGCCGGAGCAACATAGAATGAAGGGTAAGTCTTTCTAAAGGAAATGAAGCTGGGGGGATGGGGAGAGAGAGAGAGAGAGAAAGTTCTGAAACTGTTGGTTTGTGCTTTAAATAATGTGACCAAAAATGATTTATGTAGCACTGTGCATGAATGGGGCTTTGCAGAGTTGTAGCCCTGCTCTGAAGTGTGGTAATGCAGCCAATTTGGGTCATTTAAGCCCAGAGCCTCCAAGGTATTTAGGAGTGTATCTCCTACTGAAATCAATGGGAGTTAGCAGCCAAAATACCTTTGAGGATCTGGGCCACTGATTTATGCAGAGGATGGAGACTAGTTTAGCCATCCCATGGGATACTTAGGGAGGGACTGTCCCTCAAGTAGCAAAGTCCACAGAGAGGGGCTAAGAGAATCAGGATTAAAAGAATCTCCCCCCCACCCCATGTCTCCTCCCCTTACTTGGAGTGATAGTGGAAGTGTCCCTCTTCCCAGTCCATAGAGGCAGGGGCAGCAAAATGGGTCCCTACTTCTCTCTCCTAGGAATGGCAGCAGGACCTCATTCCCCTCAGGGGTGGCAGCAAGGGTCCCTTCCCCACCCCCCACAGGTTAACCTGGCAGTAAGCGTGCCCCCCTCTACTTAGCCCAGCAGCCAGAGTATCTGCTTGGAAAAAGTAGCAAGACCTGACATAGTCTTCTTCTGCCACACAAATCCTCTATTAAGATAGTGTTGGCAGGGCCCCAGACACTAGTTGGTCTAGGACTTTTATGCCTCACAGAGATGCATGCACTGCTCAGAGCTATAATTTCAGGCTGTCCACAGATTTGGACAGACGTCTTTACATTGATTACACTTGACTCACATTTTCAAATGTTTCTTCCCAACCAGGAGGTCCAGAAACTTAATTTTGTTTTACTTTTTAATGAAAAACTGACGCTCCGATGACCTGAGGTCTGTGGTGCCAATACCTTAATCCAGCCTGCTTCTACCGCATGCCCTGGTTTACAGATTCATAGATTCCAAGGCCAGAAGGGACCATTGGGATCATCTAGTCTGACCTCCTATACAGCCCAGGCCAGAGAACGTCCCCAAAATAATTTGTGTTTGACCTTGTGAGGCCCATGGGTCAGGCAGTACCAAAGCCCCGATTCTCCCTGTCCCTGTTGAGGTGCACGGGTGAGCTGTAACTTCATTTCCTTGAATGCAACTATGACAGGGCCTTGCCTGGGAGCTACAAAAGAGTGGGAGGGATTAATTCCACACTCTACTCCCCACATCATGAACACATATCTAAGGGCTTGAAAAAATCTGCCCCCAAACAAACAACAAAAAGCAGGGGTGGGGAGGATGGAGGAAAGTGACTTGATGGGCCTTAGCCCTGTAATCTATTTTCATTTCTACTGTAATGTCTTCTACTGTCATCGTTGAGTCATTGTTCTTTAATCCTTGATAATTTTACTCGGAGGGTTTTTCTGTTTTGTTTTTAACTTTCACATTATCATTATGATTAATAATAATTATTGGTATTACACTAGCACCCTGAGGTTCCCATCAGGGCCTAGGGCCCCATTGTGTGAGGCACTGTGCAGACACATGATATAAAGATGGCCTCAGGCCTGAAGGGTTTATGATCTAAGTAAATCTTCATTCCCTCTTGGAGGCAAAACTTCCTCCCTTGCTTCTGGATCCTCCTCTAAACCAAAAGAAGACCCTCATCCAGCACGTGACTGAACTCTTGGACATATCTCACCAGTTGGCCTTGTCTCCAGTGAGCTAAGAACCTCATAAGAAAAATAAACTGCATAGGCACAAGGATGGACCTCACAGCAAAACAAAATGGGGTGTGCACATATTTCAGCAACATCTGGGTACCAAAATGGAAGGGAACTAAACACTGCCCATGAATTAATCGTATCAGTTGCAATCTCATCTCCCAAAAAACATGTTTACATATGCATTTGTCTCATCCCCTCTGCTTTATGCTAATCCACTCTGCCACATGTGTAGTTTGTATAACATTAATCTTGAACATGTGATGTAAACGTCAGTGTTACCCTCTGCTAGACATTTCCTTTGCCATGAGGAAATGGACAGGGATCTCAGACTCATTCCCTGACCACAAAATGACCTCTCTATTGTTCCTAAAAGATATAGCATAAGCCTGTTTCTTACTAGGCAAAGTGCTCAGATGTAAATGTAATGTATTCATTGAACCCATGGCTAGTATAGCCATAGTATTGACCTTGACACTATTGAATTGCTAAAAATAAAGGTCTTCATTTATAAAACCAGACATAAATAAAATATGTTTGCAACTACCTTTTGATGCCACGGCTTCTAGCCTATCCCCAAGTGACATAGCTATAAGGCTGATTATTATGATATCATATTCAGCAAAATAGGTTCCTCAGTAAATCTGAGGGGCACTCTAGTTTTGTGGTTAAGGAATTTCATGGGGATTTGGACAACCTTGGTTCTGTGCCCAGCTCTGCCACAGACTGAATGTATGGCCTTGACCAAGTCATTTATCTCCCTGTGCCATCTGTATTATGGTGATAAAAAAACTTCTTTTCTCCCACCTTTTGTCCATCTTGAATGTTTAGATAAAAACCTTGAGGATAGACGCTGTCTCAGTCTTTATGTTTCATAAAATCATAGACATGTAGGTCTGGAAGGAACCTCAAGATTTTATCTAGTCCAGCTTCCTGTGCTAAGTCAGGGCCAAGTATATCTAGACCATCCCTGACAGGTGTTTGGCTAACCTGTTTGTACAGTGCGTAGCACAGTGGGGCCCAGATCTCTGGTAGGCACTGCCCAAATAATAATAATAAATAATAGTTAGTGAGGGGGGATTAATGAAAACCATCTGTTTGAATGAGAAAATTCACTTTAAAAGAGAGAAATGAAGAGGGAAACATTACATACAAGTCATGACATTAGATGCAGTACTGTGCGACCCTGGATATATTATTGAATAACTAGCCTGTGATGGAGCCTGGGTGTGTTAAAGTATTTATTTAAAACATATTAAGATCTAGTTTAATAGGGGAAAGTCCCAGGTGCATCAATATCAGCCTGTTAATAAAGTATTAAGAAGATGATTGTGTTTTAATGTTAAAGATGAAAGCATGGTACTTGAATTTCTCAGAAATACTTTCCAGTATCAAAGGAATTGCACTGAAATGCATGTTATTGAGAAAGACTATGAGAGAAAACAAATCTAAATATAACCATGTCTGGTTATCTTAAGTATGTGAGGCTGCATTGAAAATACATCATTGAATAGCTCATCGGTGTCGATAAACCATTAGAGAAAACTAGATCATAATCAATCTACATTTAAGTGTCCTAAATAAATTGGATATGGTGTAAAACTTCAGTCATGTATATCTGGATTTCTTAAGTTTAGGCTATGGTTCAGGGTTTGAGTTTAAGGACAAATCAGAACAAGGTTTGGATTAGATATTATGAGCAGATATAGAGAGCCAACTCCAGCTACTGCAGCATGGATCAGTGGATTGGGCACTGAAGTGTGACTCAGAAGAGTGGGGTTCTATTACTAGCTCAGCCATTGGCCTGCTCTGTGACCTTAGGCAAATCACTTCAGAGCTGGTTTCCCTTCCCAGTCTGTCTTGCCTTCATAGAATCACAGAATATCAGGGTTGGAAGGGACCTCAGGAGGTCATCTAGTCCAGCCCCCTGCTCAAAGCGGAACCACTCCCCAGCTAAATCATCAGATTGGAAGCTTTTCAGGGTAGGCACTGACTCCAACAGTGTTTGTACAGTGATCTGATTTTGTTTGCAACTTGTAGGTGCTACTTGTATACACATAAATAATAGTTATTCAGGTTCCTATACTGACCACCGTAGTATCTAAGCCCTTCCAAGTAGTGTTAAAAGTGATACGACTAACATCTGGAGTGGTTCTTTTTCTCAGACACTCTTCATGGGGAAAATAATGTGTGTAGCAGAGTCCTTTTCTTTTGGTGGGTTTTTTAAAAATCATAGAATCATAGAATATCAGGGTTGGAAGGGACCTCAGGAGGTCGTCTAGTCCAACCCCCTGCTCAAAACGGGACCACTCCCCAACTAAATCATCCCAGCCAGGGCTTTGTCAAGCCTGACCTTAAAAACCTCTAAGGAAGGAGATTCCACCACCTCCCTAGGTAACCCATTCCAGTGCTTCACCACCCTCGTAGTGAAAAGGTTTTTCACATTATCCAACTTAAACCTCCCACACTGTAACTTGAGACTATTACTCCTTGTTCTATCAGCTGGTACCACTGAGAACAGTCTAGATCCATCCTCTTTGGAACCCCCTTTCAGGTATTTGAAAGCAGCTATCAAATCCCCCCTCATTCTTCTCTTCTGCGGACTAAATAATCCCTTTCCCTCAGCCTCTCCTCATAAATCATGTGCTCCAGCCCCCTAATCACTTTTGTTGCCCTCCACTGGACTCTTTCCAATTTTTCCACATCCTTCTTGTAGTGTGGGGCCCAAAACTGGACACAGTACTCCAGATGAGGCCTTACCAATTCCAAATAGAGGGGAATGATCGCATCCCTCTATCTGCTGGCAATGCTCGTACTTATACAGCCCAAAATGCCGTTTGCCTTCTTGGCAAGAAGTGCACACTGTTGACTCATATCCAGCTTCTCGTCCACTGTAACCCCTAGGTCCTTTTCTGCAGAACTGCTGCCGAGCCATTCGGTCCCTAGTCTGTAGCGGTGCATGGGATTCTTCCATCCTAAGTGCAGGACTCTGCACTTGTCCTTGTTGAACCTCATCAGATTTCTTTTGGCCCAATCCTCTACTTTCTCTAGGGCCCTCTGTATCCTATCCCTACCCTCCAGCATATCTACTACTCCTCCTCCCAGTTTAGTGTCATCTGCAAACTTGCTGAGGGTGCAATCCACACCATCCTCCAGATTATTAATGAAGATATTGAACAAAACCGGCCCCAGTCCGACGATCTAGCCAGCTTTCTGTCCACCATATAGTCCATTCAAATTATATGTTTACAGTGCTCTGTGTTTATGCTAGTGAAGGCAAGTCAAAGATGTGCTCATTGCACTTGGAACATAAAGTGGTGTGGCTTATGATGGTCCTTACTTCCAGGGGGAGTTCACTCCACAGTTTGGGACTGGACCCCAAGAAAGCTCTGTCACCTGCATAGATGAGCTTTACCTGTGTAACAGAAAGCTCCATTATGCCCAAGAAGAAGAGTTGTCAACCACAGTCCTCAACCCAGAATTTTAGTTGATCTTTCAGGGGTCCTGGGCCCAGACCCTTGAGCACTTTGAAGTCAAGGGCTGAGACCTTGACCATGATTCTATATTTGTTTGTTTTTTGTTTGTTTGTTTGTTTTTGGATCTGAATCTTCAAAACCCCATGAATTTAAGGAGTTTTGAATCCTGGTATTGTCTCTAGTCTGGCACAAACAGGTGTGAACAGTCTGTAGCAGAATTCTGTACATGTAAACAATCCCATTGTCCACCAACTTTCTGGATGAATGTGTGTATGGGGGGGCTTGATGTTGTGTTTTAGTATGTCAGTTTTTTTCTTTGAAAATATTTTTGGCCCCATAGCAGTGGATTGGCAGGGAGAACTGAGAATTAGTCCCTTCTCAATTCTCCCTGCCAATCCACTGAATGCATCCAATGAAATGAGCTGTAGCTCACGAAAGCTTATGCTCAAATAAATTTGTTAGTCTCCAAGGTGCCACAAGTACTCCTTTTCTTCTTCCTCAGTACAGTTACTTACAGCAATGTGATTTACAGGTTTTATTTCTCTATTTTTGAAATGTAAAGTTGGAATAAATTTAGTGCTTAGGAAAGTGAGAGATTAAGGCAATTGGTAAGAGCACCACGCAGAGAAAATAGCCACTCTGCAGACTTCCTGACAGAGCTTCACTGATGTACCTGAATGCTGACCTGCTGTTCTAGACCTGAGCTTATCCTGAACCTCTCTTAACTGCCAGTCATGCTGAATTATTGCAGACTGCATGAGTGGGTTGTGAGGAGCACAAAAGACACCCCCAGATGAGTGAGCAGTGAAGGGTTGGAGTTCAGTCTAGGTTCAGAAAAGAATTCACACGTTTGGATAGTTAGCCAAACAAGCCATTCATTTACATCTGCAAAATCAGGCTGGGTATCTTGCAAGAAGCTGCCTTTTTTGTACTATTTTGACATTTCCTTTTCAGGCCACAAACCACCTCGGCTCTTCAGAACTTTTATGCAGGTTTGATTCTAAATAATAGGTCATGATCTGGGAGATAATTTTAGTTGGGAGGAGGACAGTGCCTTTCATATTTCTGAACTGGTTCCCCTATGTAGTTGTGATCCGAAACAAAATTAGAACTGGTGTCTCCAGGATTTAAAACATCTGTACCCATATTGCCTTATGCTATCTAATGCATCTAGGCATGTATACTGTGTGTCTTGCCTCATATCTGTGTGCTTGTGTGGTCTTCTCAGTCCTCACATGCTTAGCAGGGCTGAGCAACGGAACTCCCAGGAACACCAATGTGCTGTAGACAGCCATGATGCTGATGAAGTAGGTGGCAATCTTCTCTCTGAGAAAGCTCTGAACCAATGCCTCGGTAAGGTATATGGGGTATTGTATTCCTGGAGGTGCCATCTTTTGTATGAGATGAGACATCAAAGTATGAGATGAGACATCAAAGTCCTGCCTTGTGATCATTAAAGCTTTTATGGCATTTTTAAGAGTAAGCAAGAGAACTCCAGACTCCCATCTCCTGCAAATATAATCTGATCTATCTAATTTCCCCTTGTAGTTTCTATTGGATTTGGTATTGTTCTTCATTTCCAGTGTACACCATTTTGCAATGTTGCTGTGTGCTGTTGAGCAGTTGCTGTTTCCCATTCCAGAGGTGACTACAGTGAGTGCAGCTTAAGGCATTTTTCTTATCTTTTTACCGCTAAGATATTACCCACATGTGCAAGTATTCCCCTTTGCAATTACAAGCTTAGTACATAGTACATCTCATTTACCTGCCTCACTGGGACCAAGATCTTTGAGCTCGTCAGATGAAAGATGCTGTACAATGGCAAAAGATTCTCAGTATAATTAGCAAGGTTTACTTTGAATAGATGCATGACCAGATACACTATTGTTTTAATCACGTACGTAGTTCGGTGAATCTCCTTTTTTAAAAAACAGCACATTGTATAACGGGGGGGATGTAAATGTGTTCCTGCAGTTGAATAACAAATAGATTTCAGACCTCCATTTCCTCTCATCTCTGTCTTCTTTCTCACTACTTCATTTCATTTTCCTGGGAGATTCATAGATTTTTAAGGCCAGAAGTAACATTATATCATCTGGTCTGACGTCCTGTTTATCATAGGCCATTACATTTCACCCAGTTGCCGCTGTATTGAGCCCAATACCTTTTTCTGGCTAAAACTTACCTCCCAGAAAGGTATCAAAATCTTGATTTCAAGAGATGAAGAATCCACCAGTTCTCTTTGTGGTTAGTTCTAATGGTTAATCACTCTCACTTTTAAAAATTTCTGACATGAACATGTTAATTCTGAGATCTGTTCGCTCTCCCAGTGAGGTCTGGCAAATCAGTGGTAAAATTCCCATTGGGAGTTTTCAGAGTTTGAAAAAAAAAACTTCTCTGTGTGTGAATAAAGGGCATCCCAAGAAGTCACTTTGATGTCTTACTGTGGTTTTCATCTGCATTCTTGCTGCATATATTTTTCTCTGTACAGTAATTTGCACAGCAATATATAATTTAAAAATATACAGAATATCACACAAAATCAGGAAATACACACAAAAAAGGTGATTTTGCTTACAGTGTTATTTGCAAAGTTAAGTTATCTGTCATGCAATCTGTCTTTTAAAGTGCTGCATTTGTGTGAATGCATAATTTAGACTGTACAATTTGCAAATAAAAATAAAAACAGTATCCATGAAAGTGCCTGTTATATAAGTGGTGTCAGTTTTCAACCACAGCTGTTCATTAGGGAGTTGCACTTTGAATAAATAATTCAAATGTTTTTTTTAAAAAAAGAAAAGAAAAACAAATATTTTTCTCATTTCCTAAATAGCTAAAGTACTTGCTAAAGTAATCCTCCTACAGTCTGATGACAAAGAAGATTTGTTTTAAGATTTAAATATTTTATTTAACATCTCAAATCATATCAAAAATTCAATTTACATTATTTGTCATGAGCAAATAGATCTGAGATAATGTACAGAACATTCTTAGGAGGGAGGATTATAGATCCATCTGATTGTCTAACCTCCTGCTCTTAGCAGCCAGACCTGTGTTCAGCATGCATACCCAAGTACCATATATTCTGGGATGCTAGGTAAATGTACATCACTTGCCCTGCATTTGTTCTCCATGGCACTATCCTCCCTTTTTATTATTATTTCTATTGAAGTAGCACCTAGAAATCCTTATCATGGATCAGGACCCCGTTGCACAAACACAGAATAAAAAGATGGTCCCTGCCCAAAGAGTTTACCATCTCTCTGTCCCCGGATACTGCACAGGGAGCTCTATGGATCTGGAAATCTGTACATGGACAGTGGGGCTGATTCGATAGCCCTGTAAGAATTACCGTATAATTTATCATTCAGTAAGAGGGAGACTATCAATGGCACAAGAGGCAGTCAGTTAAGTTCCAAACTCCCATAAAAGTCCAGGAGAACTGGGTTCCTAACTGCCCTTTATGTCTCTGCTAATCCCCTCATTACATTTCAAATATATGTTTGATCATAGGAGATCTATGCTGTGATATTGTGAGCATGCCCAGTATATACTCTGGAACACCCTACATTGCATTGTTCCAGCTTGGTATTCCAGCATGTATAACATGATCTATTATGACAGGTTTCAGAGTAACAGCTGTGTTAGTCTGTATTCACAAAAAGAAAAGGAGTACACGAAAGCTTATGCTCAAATAAATTGGTTAGTCTCTAAGGTGCCACAAGTACTCCTTTTCTTTTTATGATCTATTATGTCTTTCTGCTGTGGTTGGAATCATTTCCCCTCCACGTTCCCAGTTCTGCACTGAGATCCAGAGTATTTTACAGCACTTTGTAGACTCCAGGAGCTGCATAAGATGCACTTGCCTGTTGAACCAACGTGGGCAATTCAGAGCATTCTTCGGCTGTGACCCACATTTATATGAATTTATGATTCTGCATATCTTGATCTCTAGATAATCCAAGATTCTTGATGACTGTTTGATAGGTACCATTTACAGATGATATCCTCAAATGTATAAAGAGCTGATTCAGCTATTTATGCTGCATAGATTGGATTTTCTAATGCACTTTAAATTTTAATTTTTTTGAATAATGATGTAAGCAGAGTCTGAATGAGCTCTCCTCTGACATCTAGTGGTGAACTGTGCAAAAATACTTCAGAAGCTGATCTCGTTTGCATGGACACACCCACCATACCTAGGTGCTCAGCATGATGGGATTGCTTGCCCAAATGATCACTTGTGGCTGGTGTTGGATCCCCAGTCTCCTTGTTATTGGGGCAGGAGTAACAGAGGGTTGTTATCCTTGCTGGGTGAACTGAGGGTAGCACAACTGTATGGCATACCCCAATGGAGGGAGTCACCCTCAACTGAACGGCACTCTCTAAGCAGGGGACATGGGTCCCAAAGCCCAATGAGTTGAAAAAGGGTAGGTTCTGTTTAAGGGTCCTAGACATCATTTGACCCTTCCTCTCTCCATGATATAATAAAAGAGCTAATTTAGATTCAATTAAGAGTCTTGTTATATGCTGCATAGCTGAAATCACTGATATCTAGGTCTAAGTATAAGACCTACTTTGGGGCAGTGTCTCTATTGCAAGAGACTGTCCAGTGTGCACCAGCAGTGAGGCTCCCCCCCTAACAGCTGAAATCACTGAGAGCTGTGTTAAGTGGGGGGAGCCTGAAGACATCTTGATGAGTGGGCAGCTGGTGGAGAGGTGCAGCAAGCGGCCAGGAGGGCCGCTGTCGGAGAAGTGTGGCCAGAGGGGCAGCTGGTGGAGGGGCATGGCAAGTGGCCAACAGGGCGGCTGGTGGAGAGGACCAGAGCAGAGCCCTGCAGAGGTGCAACAATCAGCAATTGGGGCGACTAGTGACTGCCTGAGCAGTGCAGTGTGTAAGGTGCCTCCTTACGCCCCCCCCCCCCCACACACACACACAGGGTGGGAGGTGAACTCTGTGGATGAACCTCTGAAATCTGGGGCTGCACTGGCCAAGGACAGCAACTGTGAGTGGGGTACAGAGAGGGGACGGGCACGTTAAAGGGACTTTTGGGTTGCTGGACTTAAGAACCTGAGGGGAAAAGGACACTGCTCAACTTACTTGGGGGTGGGTCTTTTGCTCATGGTTTGTGTTTATGAGCCCTAGTTGTGATGTTTTCCCAAATTAATGCTGAGTTACTTCCCTCCTTTTATTAAAAGTTTTGTTACACTCAGACTCTGTGCTTGCAAGAGGGGAAGTACTGCCTCTTTGAGGCACCCAGGGTGTGGTGTGTAATTGTCCCAGGTCACTGGGTGGGGACTCGAGCTGTCTTTGTGTTGTATTGTTGAAAAGGAACCCCTAGATACTGAACCCGGCCCTTGTTACAACTGAGTCCACCTGGCAGAAGGGTTACAATACTAACAATAATAAAGGTCCAATTCTGCACCGCTTAGACATGATGAGCAGCACTTAATGGGACTACCCATGTGAGTAAGGGCTGCAGAACCAGGACCAAACTTAGAATGTGCTGTATACAGCAAAGCAGAACTCTAGGAGCCATGCCCATGACTTTCCACCTGCTCCAAAGCAAATGGCAGACCCAGTCCTTAAAATAGTCCATAAAGTCTAGACTCTTTCAGCATCAGTAATCCACAAACCAGAATACCCTCAGAGCAATCATTTTCACTGCAACTGGTTTTCCTTTGGAACTCATCTCCCATATCCTAGACATCTACTTATAAGAGTAGGCCATGTAGTTTCATGACCAAGGGTCAAGAAATCCTCACTTGAGCAAATCACAATTGGGCAAAAATTTTCTGGTCCATGCCAGGGCTGCAGAAGGCCCTGAATGGAACAAAAAAGATGGAGCTCTGCTCAATAAAGGAAGGGGGCAGCCACATCACTGACCTGAGACTCTCCATTCACAGCACTGCAAAGGGACCGGGAGGGCTGAAGAGCAGGGCAGGGAAAGGAAGCAGCAGAAATCCAACCAGCAATTCACTCTGCAAACCAGGGGTGAGGTGCAGTGGGCTGAGTCCACTGTCAGAATCCCCTCCCCCCGCAACCTCCCATAGAGCATCCCGCTGCAGGTCCATTTACTTAGAATATACTCCGAGGCCAGGATTTTTCCACTGAGCTTTTTGCTTGAAAACTACAAACTTAACATACCAGGAAGAGAAAAATCTCCACAAATGAAAGATGCACAGAAGAACAGGACTTTGCAATGACAGCTTTCAAATAGAAGACAACAAATAAATACTTTCCACTCTCTACCCGCATCCCAACATGTCCCCCCTGCATTAATATGGAGCAGTGCTTGCTGCACGCCAAAGACTTTCAAACATAGCGTTCCATCGAGAAGCGTATATGTATTTATGAACTCAGCACGAAAGTCTTCACACACCCACCTCACACAGACAGGAATGACTCATAGTACTTACACACTGCTGCTTTCAAGGTTAAAAAAAAATCATAGAAACTATTGCCCAGCCCTCCTCCCTCGCTCCAGACAAAATAAATGTTGAAAACTTTTCTGCATGTAATTTCCTAGCAGCCTGAAGGTTGCTTTTTAAAAGTCTTGTTTGCTGATCCTTTTATTCCTACTCACTGGCCAGGCTCTGACGTGAGAGGTGTTCATAGAACCACAGACGTGTAGGGCTGGAAGGGACCTTGAGAAATGGGACCATGAGATGGTCGAGTTCAGGATCCTGACACAGGGAAGAAAGGAGAGCAGCAGAATACGGACCCTGGACTTCAGAAAAGCAGACTTTGAGAACCTCAGGGAACTGATAGGCAGGATCCCCTGGGAGAATAACATGAGGGGGAAAGGAGTCCAGGAGAGCTGGCTGTATTTTAAAGAATCCTTATTGCGGTTACAGGGACAAACCATCCCAATGTGTAGAAAGAACAGTAAATATGGCAGGCGACCAGCTTGGCTTATCAGTGAAATCCTTGCTGATCTTAAACACAAAAAAGAAGCTTACAAGAAGTGGAAGATTGGACAAATGACCAGGGAAGAGTGTAAAGATATTGCTCGGGCATGCAGGAGTGAAATCAGGAAGGCCAAATCATACCTGGAATTGCAGATAGCAAGAGATGTTAAGAGTAACAAGAAGGGTTTCTTCAGGTTTGTTAGCAACAAGAAGAAAGTCAAGGAAAGTGTGGGCCCCTTACTGAATGAGGGAGGCAACCTAGTGACAGAAGATGTGGAAAAAGCTAATGTACTCAATGCTTTTTTTGCCTCTGTCTTCACGAACAAGGTCAGCTCCCAGACTACTGTACTGGGCAGCACAGCATGGGGAGGAGGTGACCAGCCCTCTGTGAAGAAAGAAGTGGTTCCGGACTATTTAGAAAAGCAGGACGAGCACAAGTCCATGGGGCCGGATGCACTGCATTCAAGAGTGCTAAAGGAGATGGCGGATGTGATTTCAGAGCTATTAGCCATTATCTTTGAAAACTCATGGCGATCGGGGGAGGTCCCAGATGACTGAAAAAAGGGTAATGTAGTGCCCATCTTTAAAAAAGGGAAGAAGGAGGATTCTGGGAACTACAGGCCAGTCAGTCTCACCTCAGTCCCTGGAAAAATCATGGAGCAGGTCCTCAAGGAATCAATTCTTAAGCACTTAGAGGAGAGGAAAGTGATCAGGAACAGTCAGCATGGATTCACCAAGGGAAAGTCATGCCTGACTAATCTAATTGCCTTCTATGACAAGATAACTGGCTCTGTGGATGAGGGGAAAGCAGTGGATGTGTTGTTCCTTGACTTTAGCAAAGCTTTTGACATGGTCTCCCACAGAAGTCTTGCCAGCAAGTTAAAGAAGTACGGGCTGGATGAATGGACTATAAGGTGGATAGAAAGCTGGCTAAATTGTCAGGCTCAACGGGTAGTGATCAATGGCTCCATGTCTAGTTGGCAGCCGGTATCAAGTGGAGTGCCCCAAGAGTCGGTCCTCGGGCTGGTTTTGTTCAATAGCTTCATTAATGATCTGGAGCATGGTGTGGACTGCACCCTCAGCAAGTTTGCAGATGACACTAAACTGGGAGGAGAGGTAGATACGCTGGAGGGTAGGGATACAGAGGGCCCTAGACAAATTGGAGGACTGGGCCAAAAGAAATCTGATTAGGTTCAACAAGGACAAGTGCAGAGTCCTGCACTTAGGATGGAAGAATCCCATACGCCGCTACAGACTAGGGACCGAATGGCTCAGCAGCAGTTCTGCAGAAAAGGACCTCGGGGTTACAGTGGATCAGAAGCTGGATATGAGTCAACAGTGTGCCCTTGTTGCCAAGAAGCCCAATGGCATTTTGGGATGTATAAGTAGGGGTATTGCCAGCAGATCGAGGGACCTGATCATTCCCCTCTATTCGACATTGGTGAGGCCTCATCTGGAGTACTGTGTCCAGTTTTGGACCCCACACTACAAGAAGGATGTGGAAAAATTGGAAAGAGTCCAGCGGAGGGCAACAAAAAGGATTAGGGGACTGGAACACATGACTTATGAGGAGAGGTTGAGGGAACTGGGATTGTTTAGTCTGCGGAAGAGAAGAATGAGGGGGGATTTGATAGCTGCTTTCAACTACCTGAAAGGGGGTTCCAAAGAGGATGGATCTAGACTGTTCTCAGTGGTAGCAGATGACAGAACAAGGAGTAATGGTCTCAAGTTGCAGTGGGGGAGGTCTAGGTTGGATATTAGGAAAAACTTTTTCACTAGGAGGGTCGTCAAACACAGGAATGCGTTACCTAGGGAAGTGGTGGAATCTCCTTCCTTAGAGGTTTTTAAGGCCCGGCTTGACAAAGCCCTGGCTGGGATGATTAAGTTGGGGATTGGTCCTGCTTTGAGCATGGGGTTGGACTAGACAACCTCCTGAGGTCCCTTCCAACCCTGATATTCTATGATTCTATGAAATCAGCAAGTCCAGCCCCCTCCTCTGTGACAGGACCAAGTAAATCTAGACCATCTCTGGTGGTGTTTGTCCAATATGTTTTTAAAAGCTTCCAATAAGGAGGACTCCCTGACCTCCCTTCAAACCCTATTCCAGAGTTTAACTACCCTGATAGTTAGAAAATGTTTCCTAATATCTAACCTAAATCTCCCTTGCTGCAGCTTAAGCCCATTACTTCTTGTCCTACCTTCAGTGGACATGGAGAACAATTGATCACCATCCGCTTTATAACAGCCCTTAACATATCGGAAGACTTTGATCTGATCCCCGCTCAGCTTCTTTTCTCAATAGTAATCATGCCCAGGTTTTTTTAACCTTTCCACATAAGTCTGCTGTTCTAAACCTTTTATCATTTTTGTTGTTCTCCTGTGGACTCTTTCCAATTGGTCCACATCTTTCCTAAATTGTGATGCCCAGAACTGGGCACAGTACTCCAGCTGGGGCCTCATCAGTTCCACATTACCTCCTGTGTCTGACATACAACACTCCTGTTAGTACATTCCACTATCATATTTGCCTTTTTTGAAGCTGCATCCCTTTGATGATTCATATTCAGTTTATGATCCACTATCACACCCAGATCCTTTGCATCAGTATTATTGTCTAAACCAGTGGTTCTCAACCTATTTACTATTGTGGGCCGAATCCAATACTACCTGTATAGCCCTGAAGATGTCAAATGGGCCACAGCTTCATGCCAATTTGGCCGCAGGGTGAGAACCACTGGTCCAGACAGTTATTCCCCATTCTGTAGTTGTGTATTTGATTTTTCCTTCCTAAGTAAAGTACTTTGCATTTATCTTTACTGAATTTCATCTTGTTGAATTAGACCAATTCTTCAATTTGTTAAAGTTGTTTTGAGTTTTAAACCTGTCTTCGAAAGTGCTTGCAACCCCTCCCAGCTTGGTGTCATCTTCAGATTTTATAAGCATACTCTCCACTCCATTATCCAAGTCATTAATGAAGATATTGAATAGTATTGGACCCAGGACCCCACTCGATATGCCCTCCCAATTTGATGGCGAACTGTTGATAACTACTCTCTGAGTACAATCTTTCAACCAGTTGTGCACCCACCTTATACTAATTTCATCTAGACCACCTTTCCCTAGTTTGCTTATGAGAATGATGGTGGGGGGAAGGTCTATTCACAGCTATCACTGACGGCAGTAGGTATAAAAAGCCTTGAAGAAGATAAACCCAGGTTTGGACACAGGTAAAAGTTCAAAACTCATTTATTTGGGTTAATAAAAGAGTCTATCCATTACTTTAGGCATCTTTGATGCCATTTAAATTACAGGTTTTCATAAGAGTTCTGTTAGAGCTGAATTGTCAAAGCTTCACATTTTGATGAGGGGAGCAGGGAGAGGAAGCAGGAAAAATATTACCATAAATGTTGTCATTTCTCCCCTTGGATTTTGACCTGCTCTGTTTCCATCCAATGTTAAGATGCTTGTTGACTCAGTGGACTTCCATCATTCAAGGCAGTGAAACAGAATTGGCTTTTTTACTTATTTCTACTCTATTTTTGCTTTCTGGGTCTCATATACTAGCACTAAAGAAAAGGATTTAAATCCACACTGATAAAGTCTTAATCATTTTTGTATTATTGTTATTTTTAGGCCATGAAAAGCATCTCTTCATATTTTATTATATTTTTTTCTTTTTAACAAAATTATATTTAGGGCCTATACCTAGTTATAATAATTACATTTCTAGAGCATACATTTACATGTGAGGATTCCAAAGCATAGTATAAACTATTTATTCATTATCACCTCAATAGCTTTGTGAGTCTGGTGTAAACATTAGTATCCCCATGTTATAGATCAACAAACTGAGGCACAGCAAAGTTAAGTAAGTGACTTGGCAAAGGGCAAGTTACTTCATGAGCCAGGGACAGGAGCGAGAATAGAACCTAGGGGAGAAATCCTGGACCTGATCTAACTGATGGCAAAGCTCCTATTTAGGGTCACCAACAGTTCTTTGTTACAAGGGATGTCCCTTATTTTTTCATCTCTGTACAACAAAACCATGAGTTGCTTAGTGCTGCAAAATGCAGAAAGAAACATCCTGATGAATTAGGTGAGTACAGCTTATTATTATGTGTTATTATTTATAATAATAATATCAGGAGAAAGATGGAGGTGGGGGTGCCAAGAAAACAGTCCCTTATGTTTGAAATACAATGTTGGCTACCCTAGCTCATATTGACTTCAATAGGGCCAGGATTTCACCTCAAAAGTCCTGATTCTCCGTGCATTGCTCAAGACATAAGAGACCACACCTTCCCCTGACTATAAGCTAGGCAAGCAAGGGAAGCTTTAAGGTGAGATTTAAAGAGAGGAAGTGATTCTGTTCGGGAGGGAGAGCAGAAGACTACATGGGAGGGGAGCATTTCAGGTAAGTGGGCTAACACAGTAAATATACTCCTAACTGTGAAGCATTTCAGAGAAGGGATAGAATGGAAAAGAGGATGTTATATTATGAGATTTCAGGCCCAATTTCACGCATTGGAAGTGTTGTGTGTGTGTGGAGTGGGTTTTCTAACAAATGGGAGGTGTGGAAGTCCATGATCTCCTCAGAAACAGGAAAGGAAAAGCTAAAGAGAAACATACCAGCAAGATAAAAACAGAGGGAGGGAACGGCAGGTAGTTACAAAATAGCCACTTCAGATCTCTAGCTGTATGCCTGTGCCCAGCTTCAAAATAACATGCTGGGGGAAAAATGTTTCTATAAAAAGCAACCCTAAGGGGAAGTGGATTAGTGAGGCTGCGGTAGTCCTAAGGAAGGGGTGTCTGGGAAAGGGGCTGTATTGCACATTAACATTATCACTGTTTCACAAAAGATCTGATTCTCCACTTACGTGGGTGTAACTTCATGAAATTACGCTTTTGTGAGAGGGGGAAGGGAATTCAGGCCACCTGTGGGTAAGCGAGGGACTATAAGAAAAACAGTGTTGCTGGTAATGATGAGGAGAAAACTAAAGAACAGTTTAGGAAAACAGGTCCTGCTGATACAAAGAAATGGTAATCAGAAAGTGTGGACCCTACATCCCACACCCATCGCTCTGAGTGTGGGGCTGAATAAATTTACTCTATCGGGTATTATATACTTTTAAGCAATTGAAGTGATAGTAGAAGCAAGCACTGGCAGTAGGAGTGGAGTGTTTGATTTAATTTGCATAATTGCTATTTACATATAAAAAAGCTCAGATCAAATTCACTCCAAAGGACGCACATTGGTCCTAGGTTGTTTATTACGAGTGTTCAGGCACGTTCGCATGGCATTAATGGAGTCTCTTAAGAATTAACAGCATTAATAAAATATGAACAAATTAGCACCATTCTATTCCATCCCTCCAAGCAGATGAAGGAGAAATAGCAACTGAACAGCTTGTAGGGTGTTGCACATGGAAAATGTGCTAATGATATTTATTATTCATGCAAATCATTTGAAATGATAGGGTGTTCTGTAAGCCCCTGGTTTCCCCTTTCAGATTTCACATCTATTCCATTTTTAAAGATTCCTTAATTTTAATATCAACTTTCACATATTCTACAATATACACCAGAACCTACCATCACAGCTGGCACATTGGTTAGCACTCTATACAGAGAAGGGACTGACAGAGCATGAAGACAGAATAACTTTTTCGTCCTATAGAAACAGTACCTTTTGGTCAAGATTGAGACACATTGACTGTGTGATATAGGGGAAGACTGCCCACTTGGAGCGGGAGCACATGTCACTTTCCATGGCAGCTCAAACCTTGGTCTGTTTGTCATGACAGCAGCACTGAGAAACTCCAGCTGAGATCAGGACCCCATTGTGCTAGGTACTGTACAAACATATAGTAAGAAACAGTCCCTGCCTCAAAGAATTTACAATTCAAGCAGATCTCTTTACCACCCAAGATTCCTAGACGTGCCAATTGTGGAGGGTTTGGTGTGATCTTCTCCATTCGGAAATGATTCGAGACCACTGAATCATTTCACAGAGGATGTGAAAAGTCCATCAGATGATAGCTTCCCAGACACCATTAACGCAAGCTGGATTCAAAGCAGAATTTACCAGAGAAGTGAAAGGCTCCATATCACATTATCTCGGAGTCATCCGTCTTGCCACCCTCTAGTTTTGCAGTTCAGTTGAAAACACTGTACATTTTAATTGCAAAGTCAGATTCACTAATTTAATCGGATGTTATAATCACATTTTTAAGATAATAGAATTACAGCACACCTACTGTGAACTTTATAGTTGGAACATAGGTGCCCAGCTGTCAGATTGTTTTCCAGATGTTCTGCAGTAACTAAGGGGTAGAGAATCCCTAGTTTGTGTGGTTTTGAACAATGGTCCTCTCCAGGGGTGCCGACTGGTGGGCAGACAGCAGAGCAGATATATCCAGTTGACAGAGATACTTGTCCACTATCTGTAGGGATGAGGAATTAGTGCATTTATGGCCTATAGTCTAGCAGCTGAGTTTACAGGAAGGTTATGGCAAAGACAATAGGCTCCTATGCTGAACTGGTCTTTGCTTGTACTTATTTTATGCCATGTGCTGTATGGAAAATACCAGACTTGTTCATTTGTATATCATTTTCCTAAACTGACGGAGTTAGCAGAGCTGTTGCTTTACTTGCTGGCTTGAGGCCTGTGTTTCTTTGTCCAAATGTCCTGAGTTATACCCTAATGCCTCATGTATTCATTTGGCAGGGAGATATCTGAGTACCATTTATCTTAAAAGCACTGTAATGGGGGAAGAAGATGTCAATTGCCATAGCACTTTGCAGTACTCCTCCCTCTCCTTTAGTAAAGGCTGTCAAACGACCCAGGTGCCAAGCTGAAAAGGCTCTTCCTTCATCAGCCATATCTGCTTTTGTGTGCTACTCATGCAGCTGTGCTGGCAGCTTTTGGGATACTTCTTAGCCATTCACAAGGTTAGAGCTGATTCAATACCCATTGAAGGCAATGGGAGTCTTTCCATCCATTTCAGTGGCTGTTCGGTCGAGCCCTTTGATTGTTAAGGAAATTTTCACACTGCTCTGTTTTCTGTTCTGGGATATTTTTTTCTGCATGCATTTTATGAAGCTTTAATGCAGACTGCAGATCCAGCTGTAAAAACATCGTTATCTTACACACATGCTGGGCCTTTCATTCCAAAGGACCCCAAAGCACTTTACAAGGAACCTGCTGTTCATAAAGCAATCACTCCAGATAGCACCAAATGGCAGTTATCTCCGTCTCTGTATATCCCCCCTTCACTCTTTGGTGGAGAGTGCAAATTGGACAAACAGGACACCACACTAGATTGGGAAATTTTGCCATAGGCAGACATTGGGGCAAACTTTGTCTCTAACAAACAAACAAAAATGGTATCTTTAATGTCCATTCATAGAAGACAGGACTATGGGTTTAGGGTCTTGTCCAAAAGAAGCCTACACAGTACACTGTATACAACACAAAAACAACAGCAGGGCAAGAAAATGGGCCCCAAATGCTGCACCAAGTCTGAGTACACTTTAAAATGATGAAAATAGAGACCTATCTCCCAGTTGCTGATTGTTTGAGCAGCCAACCAAAATAATAAGAGAAGAGACAAGTTCTACTACTAGGTATATCTCACTAATGCTAACATCTTCTTACTGGAGTTAGTGGGCGCCTGGCAGAACCTGCAGACCCAGCTCACAGTCTGGCAGGTGCAGAATGTAAGGCTGCAGGCACAAGCCATGCTGCCCATGAGCCAGGCTCACCAAGAACCAAAGATTCCTTTGCCCGACACATTCAAAGGGGACCACAATAAGTTCTGTGGGTTTGGAAACTAACAGTTTCCTGTTCTTGCTGGACTTGCAGACATTTCCCACCAACCAGTCCAGAGTGGGACTTATCCTCAGTCTATTGAAAGGAGACCTGGGCCTCTCCTGCCCTGGAGATATCTAGTCCCTTCCTGGGGCCAGTTAGAGCCAGGCCAGGGTGATGATTTTTGACAACCCAAGTCATACGCATGTGGCAGAAGCCCATGCAGCCACTGAGGCTGAGAAGTTGTCCTGTGGTAACTACACCACTGAATTTCAGCATCTGGTGGCAGACACTGATGGAGGCTGTGCAATGCTGTTGCCTCTGGCTTGGCTTAAGTGACAAGGTCAAAGATGAGCTGGCTCAGATGCAGCCCCTGACTGGTCCAGATTCCTAGATTGAGGTATGTATGAAGACCAATGACCACCTGTTGGAATGCTGCCAAGAAAGGAGGAAGGCTTCCAGACCACTGTCTGGCCTAACAGCACCAGCCAAACAACCTCCCACGTCCATCCTGCAGCCTGAACCCATGGCCTGGGCCTGTCTCTTTGACACAGAGAAGAACCAGCATTGGGCATCAGGTCTATGTCTATACTGCAGGGAACCTGGACAAGTCAACTTAGGCTACTCTGTGAAGGCCAGATCTGCAACTCAGCTGGGAAATGCCAGCCCCCAGCCCTGATAGACGGGTCGAGGCTGGGCTGGCATTCCTCCCCTTCCTCTTCCCTGTGACACCTACATTTATCCACTTGTACTCTGGTGGCATCTTACCAGTGCCTGGTGCATCTCCAGCTTCCAATCCACCTACACCATGTCAAAGGTCCACCTGTAAGTGCTAATGGAGTCAGGCACTTCCAGCAATCCTATGGACTTGGAGTTTGCTTGAGTGCATAAGATCCCAACCCATCACAAAGCTTTCTCCAAATTAATAGAATTGATCGATGAATCCCTCCTCTCATCGGACCTGATCAGACAAGAAACTGCCCCCAGGGAGGTTACCACCCTTCAGGGCCAGGCCATCACGAGACTCTTCCTTTACTGTAAATGACTCTTTCACCACAGTGTTCTGGTTTGTTTTTGCTGTAAGCCACTGGGGAGTGGGAGACACGGTACCTCTGGGACTGAAATGAATTATGCCCCTGAAAATGAATGACAGGTTGAGAAAGCACATTCTGCAGAGTTGGGTGCAATAGTTCTGTTGAAGGGGCAGAATGGTGGAAGCAGAGTATGGAAGAGGAGGACAGTGGTATCAGTAAAAAAAAGTGTTTGATGAGGCAATAACTCATAATAATTTTCCGGGGAAATACTCCAAGGTTTTAGGAGGTAGATGCATAGCATTGCTTCTGCCTCTAGCAGAGCTAATGGATTCCTTGCAGTAAAGTAAAACCGGAATATGAGTCAGCTCTCCACACACACTCCCCTTTTATATTTTTCCAGACAAAATTTCCACTTTGTTCAACTACTTAAATCTTGCCTTCAATAGACAAGTCACCATGGGGAACTGCAGTCTGCAGCATACTGTCTGAACCTAATACTCTAAATCCCTTACATTAAGTACACCACACGCAACTAAACAAATATCCACACAGATGTCATGCCATTCTACTGAGCTGTTTTATTCCATTTATAAATCAAAAGAGCAATCCCTTGATTGCTTGTAGTGGCAGGTGCCTCCGTATTTAAATGCTGGTCAATTTTTAAATGGAACACGAGTATTTAACTTTCTCAGCATGTCGAAAAGCTTTTTAAAGCCCATCATACTGATGTTAAAATAATAAGGTCCACCAGCCCAGCAATATGATTGCTTTTTTATTGCTCAGTTTGTGCTGGGAACTCATTTTAATTCTAAAGGTTATGGCTTTTAAAGCAGCCCTGCTCCTAGTTCCCCATCCCCATGCCCAGGCTGCGGTAGGAAGAGACACAAAAGAGAGCTAAAAACATATGTTCACCCTCCTTTCATTCCTCTGATCCTTTCTTTTTTCTATTCTCTATCTGCTCTTCCAGGAGGAGATTCCAAATTCACTTCTCCAAACAGAAGTTCTGAAATGTTACGAGATCGGCAGATGGGAGATTAAAATTCATTTAGATAAATTGTAAATAAAATACAGGAGAGAGAAACAGCATATAATTATTGCTCTATACTCCTGTCTCCTCACTACTGCAGAATTTCAATATCACAGGAAAGGTTCAGTCTTTCAGTGGCTTAATGCCTGCCATGTAGTTATTAAAATAAAGGATTCCCAGTGTAGGGATTTCTGGACTGGAAGAGTGTGAAAATGTCTGCAGCGTTTGCTCCCAAATAGTTTAATAGTGTGATTATGTTTTGTGATGGGAACATGTTTTTCACTATGTCCCTGCCAAGCTTCCAGGCATGTACACACCTTTGAGAGGTAGACATTAAAAGCCAGGCTGCTTCCAGTGAAGAACTAACTCCAGCTTATACCCCTCAAGTGGATAGTAGAAAGAGACTGCAAATCAGATGAGCGATGTAGTCAAATACTAGCAGATAGCAGGGCTGAGTGGTCCTTTCACTGTGTATGTTCAGGAGCTGGAGGAACTGAAACTCCTTTGAGGGTGCTGCTGAGCTACATGCCTTTTAGGAGAAATTTTCACACCGTGACAAAGTAGGGAAAAGAAATCAGAAAGAGAAAGTCAGGCACTTTGCTATTTGCAGTATTGTTAAGCCGTGTTGGTCCCAGGATATTAGAGAGACAAGGCGGGTCAGGTAATATCTTTTACTATACCAGTTTCTGTTGGTGAAAAAGAACAGCCTTCAGAGACAGGTCTGAAGAAGAGCTCTGTGCAGCTGGAAAGCTTGTCTCTTTCACCAACACAAGTGGGTCCAATAAAAGATCCACCTTGCCTCATTGTGTTACTGTAACCCACACTGGACTGATGTGGCTCTTTGTCTCCCTCTAGTGGGTGGTGCACATAAGAGGCTTGTTTATCTGCTACTGCTTCCAGCTAAGGGACTTAGTTCTCAAGAGGAAGAGGCTTATGCTTTTTAGCTCAGTAGGTCTTCAGTTCAAACTCTCCTCTCGGCCCAAGGAAAGGCAGACATACCAGGAAACAGGGTAAGAGTCCCTGTGCCAGAGAGCTTACTTTCTAAGCAGGCAATCGTGCCAAACAGAAGTAGGCAGACAAACATCTCAAAGATACCAAGCAACATCTGAGACATACCACGCAACATCTCAAAGGTACAGAGCCTGCTAGCTATATTTCCCCTGGCATCATCTCCATGCTCCCTGTTTTTTAATTTCCCCAGATCAACCCTGTCTTCCCTGTCCTCTAAGAAGCCTGGCCGAAACCCTACCCAGAAAGCAAACAGGTCATGATAGTTGGCTGGTGGAATGAGGGGATCTGCCCCAGTGGTGCTCTTACTTGGAGAGTCACCTGTAGGTCCCTTGACAAGGTTAGCTGGTGAAGAATGTGGTAGCCCACATGCTTGGTGATGCCTCTTCTTGGAAGTATATTACATTCTTACTGTGGTGTCAGCGCTGGTTCATGTTTGCTCCCAGGTGCACTTCAAAGCACTTTGGAAACATTAATTAATTAGATCTAACACAGATCTGTCTCTGTGAAGCGCACACATATTGCAGCGGTCAGCACTGAAACCTTTACAAATGCCTGCAAGTAATTAACGTGACTGCACTATTGTAAGAACCCATGGGCCTAGAAGCGGGGTCTCAGGCAGGAGCTGCTTTCTCATCATTGCCAGGGGCCCAGGCAGGGTTACCTCCAAGAGGAACTGAGGGGCTAAGCCCTACAGGAAGTCCTGCCCCAGGGGCATGAGTGACAGCCCTCTGTGATTCCCTGACTGGCTGGCCCTCCCCATATAAATCAGGAAGCCATTTCTGGAGGTTGTCTGAGCAACACAGCCCCTCCTCCCCCCCACCCCCCGCCCCCGGCCTCCCATGCGCTTCTGCCTTAGACTCTGCTTGCCACTTCTTGCTGTCACTCACCTAGATCCCAGACTCCCCACTCTAGATCTAGATTCACCTCCCAACCATGATCTTGGTTTATTGTCTTCGGCTTAAGGCTATTACTGACCCTGGTGAAAGACCCTGGCCCGACCCAACCCCGATTCTCACTTCATGCTCTCAATTTGGTAATGGACTCTGACTTTGCAGTTTTGACCTGGCCTGGCCGGGATTGATCTCTGACCTCCAGACCCAACACAGAGCAGTGCTCTGTGCCCACAGGCCAGCCATAACCTGGCCCTGACACATATTTCCTACTCACAGCAGCAGAGATGCAATACTATTCCCCTTGGCTGAGTGACCTACTTTCCTATAGCTCAAGAGGCCTGTAGTTGTGGAGCTGAAGAATGAGGCAGGTCCTAGTCCCACGCCCACATGTTTGTGAGTGTTATCGAGTCATTGGGTCTGTTGTTTGCAACACATGGATGCATTTTACTGGCACCTGCTGAACTGCAAGGACAACTTCCAGCAAACAACTATGTGTTTCTTGGAGGGCTTGTCTCCAAACCCTCCCCTAAAATGTTGATTACTGTATGCTCTTAAAAGAGCTGCTGCATTTCATCTTGAAAGCAGAAGCATCTCAGGGCAGGTCTACAGTAGAAATTTACACTGGTGCATCTACACCGATGCGGCTGCGCCACTGTAGTCCATCCAGAGAAGATGCTGTAAGCTGACGGGAGAGAGCTCCGTGAGAGGAGGTAGCTATGTGTAAATATTTCACACCCCTGAGCAATGTAGTTATACCAAGGTAAGTATGTAGGGTAGGAGACCAAGCCTCAGTGGTGGGAGTAGATAAGTCTGTCTACCAGAATAGTACAATGGTTTTGGATACTTCCAAACTAAAGGTGTGAAAGAGCTGCCAAGTCTAGTGCTTTGCCCAGGAGATAGCTCCTTTTCGACACTTTATGCTGGTCTATTGGGAAATCTACTGCATTTTCTGATTCCTGGCCCCAGGCTCACTGTGGGAGGATTTCATGTGCCTTCAGAGAGGAATTTTTTTCATGTTTAAAAAATAAGTCATTAAGTGCTAAATTCACCTCATTTTACTCACTCCTCTCATGAATTAGATGATCTAAATCTAGATGCCCCAGACTCTCTCACAAGATAGAAATCTAAGAATACACATATATCAATATCTAAATGTCTAGGAGTTCCCTCTCTGGCCAAGCGGAACGCTGGAGGCTGGGGCCTTGTGCAGTGATTCTGTTTGGATGAGGAATGGTAACAGAGAGTCAGGATAACTCTTGGTGTAATCGGTTTATTTACAGAAACATACACAAGTCCTGTTTCCCTGAAAATCAGTCAGAACGTATAGCAATAAGCATTTGCAGAAAACCCAAACAAGACACTTCAGCCCTGGCCACAAGAAGTGCCTTTCTCTGCGTCTGCTTCTTTTAAGGGTTTTATACAGCTGCCTCTGCTCACACACTCACAAAGCCTGGAACCAACTCCTACTCCCTGCATTTGGAATCTAAGAGCAATTAGCTTCACACTACCCTTGCCTCATGGGTTTGGCTTCTGGCATCAGCCCCTTCCTTTGTGTCCTGCTGTTTTGCAACTCTACAAAAGAGTCTCGGCTCCCCCTACTGTTAGGTACAAAGGAGAATGTTTTGGCACATACTAAAAATCATAGGCTGAACAGAGACACTGGATTTATGGTTTAATACAACAATCCCACTAACAATCCACTAAGAAACCCACTAACAACCTACCCCCTAAGCTGCCTTCCTCCTTTCCCCCACTCCATGACTAGAGGGATTTTAACAGGGTGCATTGCCTTGAATGGTCCCTTGAAATGTGTGTTAATTGCTTATAGTACACAATCTGTTCCACCTTATATTTAGCTGTGACACCCTGCGTACATTTCTCTGAAGAGCCCTGTATGAGCTCAAAAGCTGGTCTCTCTCATCAACAGCAGTTGGTCCAATAAAAGTTATTACCTCACCCACCTTGTGTCTCCGGGCACGCACATTCATTTTAAGGTAGTCTGTGATTGTTTTTGTCATGGGGTTCACTGACTTCTAGGGTGCCTCCTTGTGGCCATGTCTGGGGATTAGCCCCACTTAGGTCAGATGCCCCCTTCCTCACACCATGCCCCCCACCCTCCAGGACTCAGGGTGCTTCTTCATGACTCAGTCCTCTAGCCACACCACTATAGTCATCCACTTCCAGGGTAACAAAGTCTCTCCAGACCAGCTATGTGGCTGACCTCTCCAATGCTCCTGTGCCACTTCCCATTGGCTGGTAGGGGAACCCAGGGGTCCAGCCCAAGGACCATATAATAAGCAGCTGTTGTTTTCCTGTGCTTCTTATCTAGCCCTCTCAGGGTTCCTTTTGTACACATCTCCTCTGGGGTTGACCCTTCTACTAAGACTAGAATCCTGGAGCTTATTCGTTTTCTTGGGTTTTCACCTCCTCTCCGCTCCACTCCCTGAGAGTGACTGCAGCCTTTCCTTGCAGCCTCATTCTGCTGCAAACTCCCTAGCTTTATAATCCAACCTACTCCGGCCCCACTGAGCCTCTAGTTCAGTTAGGCCTGGCTCTCCCACCAGGTGCAGCCAAGTGCCCTAAGTGGCCCCTCAGGCCGGCATTAACCCTTTCAAAGCCAGTGTGGGCTACGCACCCCATCACAGTCTTGCATCCAAGATCTCTGATGGTGAGCCATTAGCACCTTTCAACATAATATATGAATGTTCATATTTCTCAGACTTATTTCATCCTTGTCAAGGTTCCTTCCCCACTCTGAACTCTAGGGTACAGATGTGGGGAACTGCATGAAAGACCCCCTAAGCTTATTCTTACCAGCTTAGGTTAAAAACTTCCCCAAGGTACAAACTTTGCCTTGTCCTTGGACCCTATGCTGCCACCAAGCGTGTTAAACAAAGAACAGGGAAAGAGCCCACTTGGAGATGTCTTCCCCCCAAAATATCGCCCCAAGCCCTACACCCCCTTTCCTGGGGAAGGCTTGATAAAAATCCTCACCAATTTGTACAGGTGAACACAGACCCAAACCTTTGGATCTTAAGAACAATGAAAAAGCAATCAGGTTCTTAAAAGAAGAATTTTAATTAAAGAAAAGGTAAAAGAATCACCTCTGTAAAATCAGGATGGTAAATACCTTACAGGGTAATCAGACTCAAAACATAGAGAATCCCTCTAGACAAAACCTTAAGTTACAAAAAGACACAAAAACAGGAATATACATTCCATTCAGCACAGCGTATTTTACCAGCCATTTAACAAAAGGAAATCTAATGCATTTCTAGCTAGACTACTTACTAACAAGTTCTGAGACTACATTCCTGATTTGTTCCCGGCAAAAGCATCACACAGACAGACAGACCCTTTGTTCCCCCCCGCCGCCAGCTTTGAAAGTATCTTGTCTCTTCATTGGTCATTTTGGTCAGGTGCCAGGGAGGTTATCTTAGCTTCTTAACCCTTTACAGGTGAAAGGGTTTTGCCTCTGGCCAGGAGGGATTTTATAGCACTGTATACAGAAGGATGGATACCCTTCCCTTTATATTTATGACAATCCTATTCAAGTTTGAGAATTGTTATATGACCTTTTTTGTGGGGGAGGGGGTTGACAAATGGTATGTTTGGATTAATCCGTTTATTTCTTGGGCTCAGAGAGCAAACATTTTTGAAAAGAAAAGTAGGGATAGATTCCCCCCCCCTCCCAAAATGCTTTTTCCCATGGATAACCAGGAATGTTTAGACCTGGGTTCGATTCCATAATCTACTGTGTGAATGTGGACATCTCAACTTTCTCATCTATAAAATGGGAATCATACTTTCTTTCCTTTGTAAAATCCATACACTTTGATCTGTATGGATGACAAGCACTATACAAGAGGTAATTGAGTATTACTATTAGTGTTTCTAAATCACCAGTTCAGAGTTGTTGAAAATGTCTCGACTTCTCTGCATTTCCTTTTGACATTTTCAGAGTTCATTTCTCATCTCTCATTTTCTTTGGATTTGTTAGTATATATAAAAAAAGAATAGAAATGTCTAATAGCCTCCATGTCCCTACCACATATACTGTATAATCTAACAATGGGGTTTGATTGCCATATAACTGAAATGAGACAGTACAGGCTTCTAGTTTCTCTGGATGTTTGTATGCACATTTACAGACTACTGCATTAGTAGCAGCAATTACTTATTTATCATTATTAACGGTGTGTTTGCTGCTGTACAAAACGCAAAAGCAAACATCAATCCGTGTTGTTAGGAGTGCTAGTGATAATGTAGGATTCAGGTCTATATTTTCACCTGATATAGAATTTTGGGTCTTGTCTGCCCGTTTGATTCTTGATACACTTATATTCTTACTAATATGTGTGAACAAAGGACAAAGACACTGTGTATGTTGTTTTTGCCTGGCCAGATGGGTTTGTTGTATAATGGGAACAGATAAGAAGAGTTAAAGTGTAGAACAGACGATAACAGTCAAAGTGTTACCGGGCATGATGGGAGTGTAATATACAAGCACACACTTTGCTCAACTCCTATCTCAAGGCAAGGTCAAGCAACCAGTTAGGAGGGGCAATGGAGGTGGCAGGGAAGGTATAAGAAACACTAAAAGGCCAAAGAAATGTCTGTTCCTGACCATAGCACAACCTCACTCCTTACCCCTCCTATGGGATACAAAAGAGGTGGGATGAAGACCTCAGACTCATGACCCTCCAAGACGAAACATGACCTTACATTGTAAGGGGTGGGACTGAAGGCTGCATTTCAGGTATGATTATGCCTGCTAAGGAGTGGGGAGAATGGGACACTGGGAAACAAGACTCTGTGGCATCAGAGTTATGGACATGCTTGTTGGAAACTAACCCCAATAAACATCACATTGCCTGCACTTCGGACTTCTGCTCTTCTGCTTTCTGTCTGTGTGACAAGAACCAAGGGAGAAGGTGAAGGGAAAGCCTTCTAACACTTGTCCCAAAGAGTTTACAGTCAAAGAGACAGACACAAAGGCCCAAATTCTGTCCTGCACAACTCCCACTAATTTCAAGGGAAAAGGGTTGTCTCATGACCTTATACCAGGGCAGAATTTGGCACATACAGCAGGGGACCTTGTTAGGGGCTTATTCCTTCACCCACTTACTTCCCTGGTCCTTCTCGCATGAACAGAGAGCAACAATACCCGAAGTCCAAAGGTGCAAACAATTTGATGTTTATTGGGGTGAACTTCCAGCAAGCATGATTCCAGTTTCCTTCCTTGGTGTCCCCCTTCGCAGCTCTGACACCACAGAGCCTTGCCTGTGTCCTTGTTCCCATTCTCCCCCTTGGCAAAACATGATTCCAATTTCCCCATCCCCATTACCTGTTACCATCCCCCCCTTACTTCCTGATTGACTGCAGACTATATAGAAAAACTTGAGTTCTGCTTAGCTATACCTTAACCAATTATTTTACTGAAATTTAACTAACCAATCCTAACATATTGTAACATGATTATTTAATCAATTATATCCCACCACCTTAATTAGTTTACACCCAGCAAAATTAATTATCCATCCAACAGAAACAATCACAGAACCAGACAGATTATACAGACAAACAATAGGGAAATGGGGACTACAGTGATAGAACAACACAGAAATGAGGATTTCACATCCCAGCTATTGATAAGTGAGTTCTTGCCAGACAGGATGCTATCAAACTAAGTTTCCTTTTACATCTTCTAGGCACTTCCCTTTCTCTGGAGGCGATAGGCATTATCAGGAAAGGAGTGTATTCCTAACAGCCCAATAGCACCTTATTTCAATGTGACTAGGTTGGAATGTGAGGATGTGACCGGTCGCTTCCCAGCTTATGGCTGCCTCTGCTGCTTAGCCAAAGATCTTAGCCTAAGCACAGGGCCTCGGACTATCACAGTGAGAAATGGCCCTTACACCGGCAGACAGTGATTTTGATTCTCTCTTTTATACCTCTAGAACTAGCTAAGTGATAAGAATACACCTACATTCTTGGAGTCTAGGCCTTTACAGACAGGCCTGAATATCTATATCCTAACAGACCTGTTTCACTAAGAAGTCCCTGAGAAGGAAACACCATAGAGTTGTTTATGCTGTTGCTGCTGGAGTTTGGCTTAAATGTTTTACAATGTATTATAGGCATAGGAGAAATGGGTTTTGAGCAGGTATTGGAATGAACAGAGCTTAGTGGCTTGGTGAAAATGTACCCGGAGGCCATTCCAAACATAAGGGCAGTATGGAATAATTAAAGGAGACATGAATTGGAGAAGGCAACAAATGGAAGTGAGGACTGGAGGTCATTGTTTTTTAGAGGGTTTTGGCTGAGATAGAAGCATTGACAGGCAATTGTCACCTGTGGATGGGACACCGGACTGGGAAGTAGGAGACCTACGTTCTTTTCGCGGTTCGGCCACTGGCCTGTAATGAGACCTAGAGTACGTCACTTTACCTCTCAGTGCCCCTCTTTCCCCTTTTCTGTCTTATACATTTAGCTTAGAAGATCTTTGTGACAGGGACAGTCTCTTACCATGTGTATATGGGGCCTGGCTCAGTGGGACACCGTTCTTAGCTGCAGTTTGTATGAGGGACTGTAATACAAACCATAATAGGATAGCATTTTGTCTTCTTTCCTAAGTTAATCTCTACGTCCCATTGGTCATGCTGGGTTCCCCAAACTCTCTCAATTTTGTCCATACTGTTTCAGTATAGCAGCGCTCAGAACTGAACACAGTATTCTGTGTATGGTCTTAGCTGTGTCATCCTGTCAAATGAGACATTCAAGTGACATCCTACCTGCTTCCCTTGTGGAAGTTAAAGATCCAGTGGCCCTTTTTGAAAAAAGGAGGGGTAATTCTGATGTCCTGGTGAATGCTCTGTCTCTCATTAAAACAGGTGCTAATAGTGAAGACTTTGTGTGAGCTACTGCTGAGCGTATAACAATTGCTGCATTTTCCTTCAGTCACTGCATTGCCTGTACCTAACCTATTGCTTTCTAAAGCATTTTGAGATAACTGGAATATAAAAGATTCTATAGAAAAAACAAATCTTATCCTATCATAATAATATTCCTACCTACCCCTACTTCCAGCACAGCACATTCTATACACCAAAAGATTCTGCTTCTACTCCCTCTAATTTTCACAGAGAGCCTTTATCTGTCCATCAGGTGATGCATTTCTGCTCCATTAACTTATTATAATATACAACCATAAAGATCATGCAACTGTAAATTATTGCATTAACATTCCAGTCATCAACACATTAAAAAAAGAGAGAGAGAGAGAGAGATGCCATTTTACCTGGGAAGATTTCAGTTCAGAATCACAATGTTCTCTACACAAATGGTTGAAAAAACACACTAAAGTTATTTTAATATATCCAAATGTAGCACCAAAAATATCTATTATTGAATATTTGGTTGCTATATCATTAGACTAAGATGGCAAAGAAAAAAACATCAAACTTCATCGGATAAGTCATAAGCTATTTGCTCAGCTCTAATATGTCACCACATTTTATGCGATATCAGTACTACCTGTGTTGTCAAGGAACAAGGACATGAGGGTCCAGGCTTCTGTATCCTATTTCAGGCTCCTCCGTTGAATACCTGGGAGAGCTGTGTGAAAGTTTCATTGTAAAACTTGCTCAGATTGGCGCTTCATTGACTAGTCAGTCACGTTGCCTACTGCAAAATGGGTTTAAAGTGCTACCATTTTGACTCAGTAGGAGAATCATACCCATTATGATTTGTTAGTTGTTACATATTGAAGGTGAAATCTTCACCCCCCTCTCTGGCTCCTTTACAGCACATAAAAGGATCAGAGCAGCATAAAGGGCTTTTCAGTCCCTGTTCCTATTGGGGGCGGGAGGGGGATTTTCCAGGGACAGGCACTACAAAAAACAAACAGCTGTCAAGCTGTATCGTGAGGAGCACCTCACAAGTCCCTGCATAAGTGAGTGTGCGAGGGCCAGAGCTGGTCGCGAAGGCATGGTCAGTGCAGAGATTCCAGGCAGTGCTCCAGCCCACAGGACAGACTGGGGAAGCTGCTATAATTTAGACAGGTCCCCAGGGCTATCCAGGTTATGCTGGGGGCCTTTCTAGCCTTTAGAGCAGCCCAGAGTTGGGAGGGCTCAACAGTGGCTTTAAGCAGCCATAGTTTCACCTCCCCCTGGGCTGTGAGTTCTGTGCTGTGCCTCGTATAGACTTAGCAGAGGCTAGCACTCGGCAGATCAGACCAGGTTTGGTGAAGGAGTTGAGTGAACTTCACCTGCCCTGTTCTTTTGCATAAAAAAACTAGGAGAAATGAAGGGGTTTGGGAAGAGTTTTGTTCTGAGTTTTGGGATATGCATTTGAAACAGAAACTCAAGCAGAAGGAGAAAACCATCCCCAATGGAAAGAGCCGTAAAGGTGCCTGTAACCCAGTGGGAACCAACAGTGAATTTGCCATTTAACTTCCCTGGCAGTTTACCACCGAAATGTAAAATTGAATGTTTTGGCTGAGCAAGGTCATCAGGATTAGGCCTCTTCGTGATAGCTTGTAACAAACAAAACCGTAATATTTCCAAAAAGGAAATGAGTGTTTTCTGTTCACTAGTTCTTGGAATTAAACAGGCAGATCTGGGGGAGGAGGGCAGCAAGATTTCTTTTAAAATGATCACATCCTCTTTAATGGATGCCCAATCAAAGTTGACCATGTAGAGATAGGGACCAAGAGAAAGGCAGATAAGGAAATAGATTTGTACACTTCTCCAAGGCTCCCAGTTCTCTCAGAGGGAAATTATCTTGATCAGCCAAGCAGGGGAAGATTTTTGGAGATAGGGGGAGAAATGAGTTTCTGTGCCCAATGGTTTTGTTGCCTGCAACAGGATAACAAATCTGCCACCTCTCTGGGTACTATTGAGTACCATCATCAAGGGTATGTCTACACTGCAATTAAAAACCCACAGCTGGCCCATGCCAGCTGACTCACGCTTGCAGGGGTTGGGCTGTTCAACTGTTGTGTGGATCTTTGGGCTCGGACTGCAGTTTACAGGACTGAGGCCTTGATGAGTCTTTCCCAAGGAAGACGACTCATAGAAGCACTTAATTGCAGAATATGGTGCTCTACACAGTTTGTACCAAAGAGAACATGCTCACCAGATCATGAGAAATGGGGTTGTGTAAGAATCCAGTGGCCTCGTGTGAGAATAACATCATTGCATTTTAAAACTAACAAAGCACCTGGCCACTACAGTGCTTCAAAATTGCAACAGATTCCTAATATTAGAACATATGGTCAATTTTCTTTGTCCTTCAGACAATGCCTATCCTTCCATACTGTAATCACACATGTCGGAAGGAAGCAGCCCTTTCCATCTGAAAATGACAGTTGCTTATTATTTACCGAATACCATCAGTACCTAATGCCATGTAGAAACCACAGAAGGGCCCTTGGCTCCAAGTAGATAAATTGTAAAATAAACCAAAAACATATTGTTATTATTATTTATTGTTAAGCTCCAAGAGTGCATGTAGAGCACTGCACATGGAACACAGACATATGTAATGCACGATTTCTTGGGGCAGGCTGTTAGGATATAGATATTCAGGCCTGTCTGTAAAGGCCTAGACTCTAAGAATGTAGGTGTATTCTTATCACTTAGCTAGTTCTAGAGGTATAAAAGAGAGAATCAAAATCACTGTCTGCCGGTGTAAGGGCCTTCTCTTACTGTGACTGTCTGAGGCCCTGTTCTTAGGCTAAGGCTTTTGACTAAGCAGCAGAGGCAGCCATAAGCTGGGAAGCGACCGGTCACATCCTCACATCCCAAACTAGTCACATTGAAAGAAGGTGCTATTGGGAATACACTCCTGTCCTGATAATCACCTCCAGAAAAAGGGAAGTGCCTAGAAGATGTAAAAGGAAACTTAGTTTGATAGCATCCTGTCTGGCAAGAACTCACTGATCAATAGCTGGGATGTGAAATCCTCACTTCTGTATTGTTTTGTCATTATAGTTCCCACTTTGCTATTGTTTGTCTGTATAATCTCTGTCTGGTTCTGTGATTGTTTCTGTTGGATGGATAATTAATTTTGCTGGGTGTAAACTAATTAAGGTGATGGGATATAATTGGTTAAATAATCATGTTACAATATGTTAGGATTGGTTAGTTAAATTTCAGTAAAATGATTGGTTAAGGTACAGCTAAGCAGAACTCAAGTTTTTCTATATAGTCTGCAGTCAATCAGGAAGTAAGTGGGGGGAAATGGGAACAGGGAATGGGGGTGGGGAAATTGGAATCATGTTTTGCTAAGGGGGGGGAATGGGAACAGGACACAGGTAAGGCTCTGTGGTGTCAGAGCTGCGAAGGGGGACACCAAGGAAGGAAACTGGAATCATGCTTGCTGGAAGTTCACCCCAATAAACATCAAATTCTTTGCACCTTTGGACTTTGGGTATTGTTGCTCTCTGTTCATGAGAGAAGGACCAGAGAAGTAAGCGGGTGAAGGAATAAGCCCCCTAACACACGCTAGTATAAATTGAAGTCACTTTGCACTAGCTGAAGATCTGCCCTCTGAAATTTAAATCTATCCTTATACAAAGTCTTTTTCTTAAGCCAGTCATCTGAATCAAACCTTCTAGAAGTTGATGACAATCATTCTTGTCACCCCCCACATCATTCATGTTTTAATGACAACAGTAACTATTCCATAGCTGCCTCACAAATGTTCTTCTACCCCTCATATATTGTCACAAAAAAACAAGGGCCCAATCAATAGTGATGCCTGGCCAGACCTCTGGTCTAGAAGCAGGCTGGACACTTTATAGGAACAGGCTCTCTAAACATTTTTCTTATTATTATTGTTTTGCTGTTCCCCTTCAGAGGTGGCAGCATATCAGTGGTGAGCCAAGTGATTCCAGTAGATGTACAAGTTTGTAATGTGCTTCAGGAACCTTCATGATGAAAGGTGTTACAATTCATTATTCAATACATTATTAATTACACACCCAAAAAACCCAAACCAACCCCCCCCCCCCCGCCCTGCAACCCTATGTTAAAAGAACATTAAGGCTGCAACGTGAAACATTACAAAGTTACAAAGTGCCAGAATTAAGGTTGTCTGTGCCACCTTAATTCAGCCCCTTTTTGCTTATGCATTATAACAGAGTCTGAATTACAAAATCACATATCATTTTTTTGCATGTGACCCCTTCCTCATTCAGTTCACAGGATCTACAAGGCAGAAGCTACCTGCACTGCCTATAACAAATACATCTATGAGTATAGGTTTCCTCTGGCCTGGGGGGTTAAGAACGCAAAGCTACAGTGACTCACAATTTCGTAAAAATACAAGGAGTACTTGTGGCACATTCAGCAAGAGCCCATGGGCCAACCACCTTTGCTTCGAGCTGTGCCAGGAAGCTCTTTTCTTTATCATCCAACTTTCTTTTCCAGCACCTTAGCCATTTATATTTCATTATTCAGCTATGGATGAATACGATCGGTCCTGCTGTCTCCTTCATTATTTCAGGACAACAGCCACTCTCTGATTGCTTTATGTCACATGAGTTTTTCAGTGATGGATGACCTGCCTCACTCCAGAGAATTTCTCAGCTGAAAAACAGATTCAGGTTTAGGAAGAGAGCTCCAGAGCTTAATTTAGACTGTCCATTAAACTGCTAGGGCTTTTGGTTTATTTTATCAAACATGTTTATTCTCTATGTACTTTACAGAGCCTGAGTCAGTGATTTATATGTCAGTTTTGACATGAAATACATAGGACCAAAATCTTCTCTGATTTGCAGCAGTCTAAATCTGAAGTAATGGGACCGGACTCAACACAGCCACTCTGGGTTTACTGCAGAGTCAAGAAGAGCAGCATTTGCCCACCTGATTCTACAGACTGGCAGAGTCCAAACCAGTCCTTTCTCCTCCTGTGGTAAGTTGTTTGAGCTGAATGTAGCTTAGTATAAAGAAGTCCTTGGATCTAACTCCCCGCCCCCCCACCACCCATGTACATTGGTACAAAACAGGAATTTGTTTGAAGTCAATTGAGTTACTTTGGTGTAAAAAGAGGCTAAGACCCCTTTCCAGATGGAGCGCCAGATCTTTAGCTCGTGTAAACCGATGGGATAACTTGACTTCAGTGGAGCTACACCCATTTACACCTGCTGAATATCAGCCCCAGAGCTGCTGGATGTGGACCATTAACAATTCAGCAAACTCTCCAGTATGAGTAGAGGGTTTTTTTGCCAGCAACATTGTTTGAAATTTCCTTTTCCTGCTATGCTGATGGCTGCTCTCCCTGCGTATGGTGTTATCCATATATAGGGCCTGACTTCAGTGGGACTTTGTGTGAGTAAGGTGAGTGGGATCAGTATCAGAGTTTGTACAGAAAGTACTTTACCACCCCACAGGGAAGGAAAGTATATGAGTAAAAACCCCACTATTATCACACTTCATTCATAATTTTAACCTGGCCCTACCCTTTTACTGTCATACATCGATTTAAGGTAGGTTACTAATCCTAGGTAAAAACACTCCTATACCTGTGATACCTAGACTATACCTCTAGACCGCAATGGCTCTTTAATGTGTCTCCTGTGGCTCTTTGCAGCACACGATACTGAAATGCTGTGTGGTTTAATTAACCAATCTAAGTTATTAACCAATCATGATGCTTTTGCTATTCACTATGGTATGAACCAAGTGTAGTTGATAAAATAATAATACTTGGTCAGTCATTTTGCTGTGAGAATTTTATATTTATATATTTCCCCATCATGCTGTTTAAATATGAATCTATAGTAAATGAAACAATGAATTCACCCTACTGTGGCTCTTTTGAGTAATGCTGATCACTGATTTGGTTCCCAAAACACCAAGGTCTGAGTATCACTATCCTATAGATCCTTTCTTGTCCTCACACTCTAGGTCTTTCCTTCTCCCCCCAGCTATCTAGTCTTGTCTCCTACAGCCTGATCCAAATCCACTTAAATGAATGGAAAGACTCCCACTGATTACAGTAGGCACTGGATCAGGCCCTTGGTGTGCTATTCCTTGCCTCTTCCATTCCACCAGTGATGTCAGCCTTGAGTATCAGTTTGTCCACTTTTCCTCTGCTTCCTCTGAGACCCGGAAAAAGTTCTCTGAACTAATCCTGCCTTTTCCAAATCCTTCCAAAGCCCCACTTCAGGTGTGATCCTGCCAAGAAATTGCCAACTAATAATGGTTAGGCGGAAGCCAGGAAGGATAGGTACCGTTAACTTTATAAAATAACTGAATGTATGTTTTATCCTTTTCCCCCCCAACACTTCATATGTTTATTGTCTTCCTAGACTGCAAGCTGTCTGGCACCCAGACTGTTTTATTATATATTTTGTATATGATTAGCACATTGTTGGTGCCAGCACAATACAAGTAAATAGTAATTTCCATGAACAATAGCCCAAGTGAATTTGTCCTTTCATGCCTGTACTACAGAATGGCTGGGTTTTGTGCAAATGCCGGTATTCACATGCTGCCAAGGGCATTTGCACATGAATGATGGAAGTGCTATGCATGAAAGTATTGCTTACCCCTGATGACAACCTTTTAGCCATTCCTTTCAGAAACAGAAAGAATGCCATGTGATTTCTAAGTAATCAGTCACCTGGTTGAGTGGACAGTGCCTTGGAATGGGAGTTAGGAATCAGAGGTATTCAATTGCTGGTTCTGCCATTGACCTGCTGGTGACCTTGGGCAAGTCCATTTCCTCTCTCTGTGCCTCTGTTTCTCCTCCCACCCTCTTGTCAGTTTGGTCTTTGGGGCAGGAACCTCTTCCCCTGTGTTTTATACAACACCCAGCACAGTGGGTCTCTAGTGTCAGCTAGGGCCTCCAGTCAATCTCCAAAGATTCAAAAATCATGATTCAGGCCTCCCCAAACCATGATACTTTACAAATAATAAATCTGGGGTCCTTTTTTTTTATTTGACTTCTGTTTGGGGGCCTTTAAGTTTCATGCGTATACGTTTTTATCAGCAACCATGGGGGCTAGAAACTTCCATTCTTATTTAAAAGAAGTTGAGATTCTCTGATAATCAACTGATTCCAGCAGCTGTGACTTTAAGAAAAGCACCAAACATCATGAGATTCATGATAAAATCGCAAGAGTTGTCCACACTGTACAAAACAATTCATTATTAATAACAGTCACACACTCCGTACAGTGAATAGTCCAAAACATAGAATCATAGAAAGGTAGGTGTGGAAGGGATCTCAAGAGGTCATCTAGTCCAGCCCCCCTGAGCTGAAGTAGTGTTAAGTACATAATGGAAATTAACAAAGGCTGAAATATATTCACATTTATGTTATGTGTTCATTTGTTTTTGTAGCAATAATTAAAAGGACTCCAGACTTGACAAAAGTTTAACAAACAAAACAAAAGCTAATTTTCTGGCAAACAGGTTCAAACAAAAAATGTATGCATGTAGCTCAAGAGCAGAAGGTGGGAAAAACAGCTAAATGAACTGAACGTTTCATAGGGGGGAGGGATAGCTCAGTGGTTTGAGCATTGGCCTGCTAAACCCAGGGTTGTGAGTTCAATCCTTGAGGGGGCCGTTTAGGGATCTGGGGCAAAAATTGGGGATTGGTCCCGCTTTGAGCAGGGGGTTGGACTAGATGACCTCCTGAGGTCCCTTCCAACCTTGAGATTCTATGAACATATAGCTTGTCCAGCACTAGCCAGGACATTACAACATGGCTAGCTGTATGCTGAGCAGAACATTTTCCAAATGAAAAAATTCAGCCTGCGAGTCCTATGCTGTCCCTAAAAGTTGGACACTGAAAATCCACAGTGAGATGGTGAAAACGTATCCATCTACCTACAAGGTAGGGATATTGGGTCACCTACATTTGACAAGCAAACCAAATACAACCGTATATGAAAAATAACAGAACCTTGGTGATAGGAAATCTCCTAATCCTCTTTATTACGAGGATTTCTGTTGGAAGACAAAAGAAATATTACCAAAAACCTGACAAATTTTGCTGTTGCAAATCTTAAAATACAGGCTACCGACTAATAAAATGCAGGGTCTTGCTGCATGCAAAGAACAGGCTTATTTTACTCTAAAGTGATTAAACTAATAAACAGGAAGCTGTAACCTGCAGAAGACGAGCATAATAAAAAATGTGTCAGCATCTTAGATTATGAAGGACTAAATCTCTCATTGTTATATGGGAAGCTTTTAAATTGTTGACATATTCCTTAAATGTCAGGTTGGCAAGTGCATGATAGTTTTATCATAGCAGAGCCAAGACTCTATTTATTATTCATATGTGGTTTACAAGTCAGTCGAGTATTTTTGCATTTCTAGTAACTCAGGCACCGATTAGTGACCCGATAGTATATTCCTAATGCAGTCTTTCAAGCCAATTAGTTCTCATATTTATTGCAGTTCTATATTCTAATGTGAAAAGTTGATTTTGTTGGAATTAGGGGGTCTAGAGGTTAAGTAAGTCAACTGTAAAATATCTACCAGGGATAAAAGACCTGATTGCTTTGGTAATTAAAAACGAGGCCACAGAAAATAGGTTTTACTGGAAGCTTGCTCAAGCTCAAAACCTCAGGTCTGGTTTTATTGTATTTTATATGATTAGTGTGGTGAAAAAGAAAAAATGTAACATGAAAATTATGTATGAAATATGGAAACTAAAGCTAAGTTGACAAAAGATTCATATACTTTCAGCAATTTTACTTGAAGCTGACAAGAGTTTTCCGGCCCACCTGCTAGAGGAGCAGGGGTATTCAGCTTCCCCACCAATCTCGCAGCTCCGGGGCCTAAGAGGTAGAGAGCTCTGACTCTCTTCTGCCCAACCTCCCACCCAGCACTGGGCCAGAAAGAGCGTTAGAATGACTCCATAGCCCAGTGAGCAGGGCATTTGGATGGGATGTGGGAATTCCAAATCCCTGTACCACTGAATATTTATTTATACACAATGAAGCGGCTTCAACATGAGATTGAGTGTACTACAGCCTAGTGCTTAAGGCACTTGCCTGAGGAGTCAAAGATTAATGGTCAAATCTCTGCTCCCCATCATACAGAGGGGGAAGTTGAACCTGAGTCTCCAATAACCACATTTCAACATTCAAGCCTGGTGACTGGTCACTTATGTCACACGACAATTGTTCCTGTTGCCTGATTGGGTGACTTAAGTGCTATAAATTGCTTCTAACCAAAACAAGGTTTTTTTTTTCTTTTAGCCAAAAAATAATTTTTTGGATGAAATGACTCATCACTCTTGGCAAATATTCATTTGAACAAAACTTGACTTCCACCAGGGAAGGGAATAAAGACGGGTTGAACTACACTCAAAGCAAAATTCTATTTAGAAGTCACTGAATGTCTGTGAAGAATTTGCCTCGCTATTCATGCTAGTAACAACAATTATAATGGCACCAATAACTCTACACAATAGGTTAAGTAGAAGTGAAGAAGAATATAGTCCAACTAAAGCAACAGGGGAATTTAGGTAGGTACAAAGTAATTACCTCAACTGTAATTTAGCCAGGACACCAAGGCTAACACACCTACTGATTACATATTTCTGCAATCAGTTACTTTAACAATCTTGTATTTGCATATTCCTCAGATGAAATCGTAGGCAGAACAGTTAGAGGTGAGAGCTGCTTGCTGCCAGTGTAATACAGTGAACCAATATTACTTTTGCTGCTTGTGTGTGTTTGATTGCTATGCAATCTCACAATGGAGTTTGGAAATTAATTTCTCAGACATAGGAACTGTGGTTGGTATCTATCAAGTTTAGATTTATATTTTCTAGTCAACCCAGCTGGAAAATTGGGTAAAATGCAAGACTCCATTGAACAACCAGCTGCTGCATCTCAGCTGAGCTGTCCTGGGTCAATAAATTACACGCACACAAAAACTATTTTCTTCATAATGGCAAATGGCGTAATCTTTAGCAAATCATAAAGAAAAAAACAGATGGCTTTTTTTTCCTTTTAAGAATAGGGACAACTCTGGTCCTGTATGCTTGAACATATTACTTCAGCGAACAGAAATTATTAACAAACTAGACCTATTCATCATAAGGCTCATATCAATCATAAAACAAATATAGAAATTGTTGCCTTGCTAAATCATGCATTCTGTTGCTAAAAGCCAGTGAACGTGAAGGTTACATTGTACCTATGTCTCCTGTAGATCTTTCTGGCAGATATACTTTATTAGTATTGCAGCATGAGCTGAGAAAGAAAGGAACACACTTAGACCCAGCCCTGAATTCCCCATGCACCCAACTCCTCTATTAACTTTATTACTATTACCTATATTACAGGATTGCCTAGGGGCTGAGATCAGGGCCCCATTATACTACAGTCTATACATACACACAGTAAGAAACTGGCTAGAGGCACATACCAGATTAGCAAAAGAGACCAGAATCTAGTCAGTAGAGCGCACTGTCTCTTCAGTTCACCTTCTCCTAACTACCCACTGACTGGGGACTGGGGTTTTTCCAACCATTTGCTGTCCCCCTTCCCTTGCAAGTACTTTCCGAAACAGGGGTGGTGGTTACTCACACTGCCTTCGCTGCAAGCCCAGCTCAGTCAGATGTAGGCACAGCAACAGTCCCTGCCCTGGTTCCAGTGAAGCCACCAACCACCTCTGAGGCTCCCTGCTCTATCAAAGCCCCAGGAGGCTCTCAGTAGCAGCAGCTCCTGGTTTGGACAAAGCTCCACACACAAACAATCTCAGTTCCTCTCCCAAAAGGGAACCCACCACATACTGTCCCTGCACTCCCTCAGAGAGGAAACCCCTCTCTCTTCCCCAAGGCATCATGGGAGCTGTACTCTCCAATATGCTGGAATGCTGCACTCAGGTTCTTCCCAACTGGAACACTCCAAATTAAGTTCAGAGGCCCCTCTAGTAAAGGGTGCCTACATTTATACTGCAGTCACACCTAGAGGCCTAATCAGGATTGGGGCCCTACTGTATTAAGTGGTGAACATCTCCCCAGCCGCCCCCCCCCCCAAAAAAAAACAACAACAACAGTCTATGCATCAGATGGCTCACCTTCTAACCTAGGACAAGACTCCACAGCTGGGAGAAACTGACGAAAAGGGAGGATGTCGCGTTTGGATGAGCTCACAGTAAAATGTTATGCCATTATTCCAGTCTTTGCCAGCTCATATCACTTTGAAGGCTTCATTGCAGAGGTGTCTGTTAAGGAGTTGAAAGCAGTGGCTTTACAGGTTTGGACAGGGAGTTTTCCCATACAAAAGGGCAATATGGCAGAAGAGGGAGAAGCCATGGGTACTTCTGCACACAGAATTCTTATTGACATCAATAAGCATCAGGCTTTCAGAACAACCACAGGGTCAAGCACTAGATGTCTCTCAAAATGGTATTCAAGTGCTTTTTGTAGCATAGTGCAATTAAACTAACCATGAATTTAACTGCCTATAAAACACACTGTACCAGTGCTGTCTGGTGGAGCAGCTGAGAGCTCGGCAATAACATGGTCTTATTAATTATAAGCATTAAGAGATGTCCAGAGGCAGGAGAGTGTTGATGTCTGAAAATCCAAAATCTCACCTTTATATTTTATGTATGATTTCATAGGAAGGTGATAACCCCCTTACACACGTAACTAGAGCTGGTCAAAAAATTTCCAGCAGAACATTTTTCTTTCAGAAAATGCTACTTCCTCATAATCGAAACGTTTTTTGTGAGAACATGTTGATTTTGATAACATTTTGTTTTGAAAAAAAATTGGAACATTTTCATTTTGAAATGACCTTGTTTTGGAATTTAATTTAAATTATAATATACAATCTGAAAACAGTCAAAATCCAAACCAACATTTAGATACTGTCAAAACAAAGTAAGTGCATAGACTCATTTAGCAACACATTTCAACATCAGTCATTTCTGGTTCAGAACAAAAACAAATTTCAGAATGTCAGGATTTCCCATGGAATGGAAATTCTGAGTTTTGACGACCTCTACAGGAAACCTAGAGAGTAGCAGAGGAGGCCCCTAGAAAGATACCCAAAAAGGCAATAGATTTCACTTGATTCCCTTTTGTTGTTGCTGTTGACATTGTTACTGTTTGATGATCTTCATAACAAACAGTAGCATGAAATGCCAGAGATATGTCAGTCACCGAAATCAGGCAAGCGATGGAGGATATCTTCCAAGGAATGTAACAATATAGCAAGCAAGATACGATGACAGCAAAAAAATAAAAAAGTGCATCAGAAGCAGGAAGTCTGCCTGTAAAGGGGCACAACTCACCGCCGTAGTGCCCCCTGCTGGCCGTCCTGGGAATTAGCTCAGGGGTTGCTAGTATGTCCTTCTCGGGTGGTGTCTAACCCATCATCTCATCTGTCTCTACCCCCAGGACCCACGTCGCTCCCTGAACCGCATCATCCTCTTCTGGAAACAGCCCTCGGGCGGTGTCCCAGTCAGTCCTTTCCCACCTTCCGGGGACCAACAGTCCTTAGTCCAACCACTTGCCTCAGTGGCAAACTGTGGTCCATTTACCAGCCACTCCCATCAGTGACAAGTGGGGGCAAAGGAGGGGGGCCCCTCCTCCAACTCTGCCTGGGTTGCTTCCCCGCAGCCCTAGCTTCTCCACCCTTGCATCAGGGCCTCAGTCTGGCAGCCAATTGTCAGCCTGGAGCTTTCTCCTACTCTGCTGACCCTGCCCTGCCCTGCCCTGCCCTGCCCTGCCCTGTCCTGTCCTGTCCTGTCCATGGTGCTCCAGCCTTCTAAGCAGCCAGTCCTCCTCCCTCACCCATCAGGGAGTGACTGTATCTTCCTCTACTCAGCAGCCCCTTCTTATATGGGCCAGCCTGGCCCTGACTGGCTGTTCCAATAAAGCTTCTCCTGATTGGCTGGCACTATAAGCCTTTTCCTCATTGGCTGCCTCCCACGTAGCCTCCACAGGGTAGCTTTAACCCCTTACCTACAGTGAGGGGCAGCTGCCGCATCATACTGCTAAACAATCAGCAGGGTCGCTGGACAATCAAGATGATAACGGAGCACTCAATGAAGATAAGGGTGTAGCTGAGAAGCTAAATTAATTCTTTGCATTGGTCTTCACCGCAGAGGATGTGAGGGAGATTCCTGGAGCCATTCTTTTAGGTTACAAATTTGAGGAACTGTCCCAGACTGAGGTGTCAGTAAAGGAGGTTTGGTAACAAATTGATAAGTTAAACACAAATAAGTCACCAAAATAAGATTGTACTCACCCAAGAGTTCTGAAGGAACTGAAATATGAAATTGCAGAACTACTAACTGTGGTATCAGAGTAGCAGCCGTGTTAATCTTCTTCGCAAAAAGAAAAGGAGTATTGTCCGATGCATCCGATGAAGTGAGCTGTAGCTCACGAAAGCTTATGCTCAAATAAATTTGTTAGTCTCTAAGGTGCCACAAGTATTCCTTTTCTTTTAACTGTGGTATGTAACCTACCATTTAAACCAGCTTTTGTCCTGGATGACTGGAGGATAGCTAATTTAACACCGATTTTTTAAAAAAAGATCCAAAGGCGATCCTGGCAATTACAGGCCAGTAAATCTAACTTCAATACCAGGCAAATTGGTAGCAAAGAACAGAATTATCAGACACATAGATGAACACAATTTGTTGGGGAAGAGTTGACATGGCTTTTGTAAAGGGAAATCATGATTCCCCAATCTATTAGAATTCTTTCAGGGTGCAAAGAACATGTGGACATGGGTGATCCAGTTGATATAGTGCACTTGCACTTTCAGAAAGCCTTAGACAAGGTCCCACACCAATGGATCTTAAGCAAAGTAAGCGCTTATGGGATAAGATCCTGTCATGGATCAGTAACTGCTTAAAAGATAGGAAACAAAGGATAGGAATAAATGGTCAGTTTTCCCAATGGAGACAGGTAAATAGCAGGGTCACCCAGGTTTCTATACTGGGAAAAGTACTGTTCAACATATTTATAAATGATCTAGAAAAAGAGGTAAACAGTGAGGTGGCCAAGTTTACAGACAATACAAAATTACTCAAGATATTTAAGTTTAAAGCAAAATGCGAAGAATTACAAAGAGCGTCACAAAACTGTGTGGCTGGGAAACAAAATGGCCAATGAAATTCAGTTTTGATAAATGCAAAGTAATGCACATTGGGGAACATAATCCCTACTATATATACAAAATGATGGGGTTTAAATTAGCTACTACCACTTAAGAAAAAGATCTGGGTGTCATTGTGGATAGTTCTCTGAAAACATCTGCTCAATGTGCAGCAGCCATCAAAAAAGCTAAAAGAATGTTAGGAAGCATTAGGAAAGGGACAGATAATAAGACCGTAAATATCAAAATGCCGCTATATAAATACATGGTATGTCCACACCTAGAATATTCCATCCAGTTCTCATTGCTCCATCTCAAATAAGGTGTATTAGAATTGGAAAAGGTACAAAAAATGGCAACAAAATTGATCCAAGGTAGGGAACAGCTTTCATATGAGGGGAGATTAAAAAGTCAGGGATTGCTCATCTTGGAAAAGCGATGACTAAGGGGGGATATCATAAAGGTCTATAAAATCATGAATGGTGTGGAAAAAGTGAATAAGGAAGTGTTATTTACCTATTCACATAACAAAAGAACCAGGGGTCACCTGATGAAATTAATAGGCAGCAGGTTTAAAACAAACAAAAGAAAGTACTTCTTCATGCAACACATAGTCAACCTGTGGAACTTGTTGCCAGGGGATGTTGTGAAGGCCAAAAATAGAACTGGGTTCAGAAAAGAATTAGCTAAGTTCATGGAGGATAGGTCGATCAATGGCTGTTAGCCAAGATGGCTAAGACTCTGACTGCCAGATGTTGGACCTGGACAACAGGAAATGGACCACTTGATAACTGCCCTCTTCTGTTCATACACTCTGAAGCATTTGGCATTGGCTACTGTTGGAAGACAGGATACTGGACTACATGGACCATTGATCTGACCCAGTATGGCCATTCTTATGTTTCTTATATTTCTTATGTTGCTGTATCTTTACAATAACTGCATGTGGGCGTGGTCACAGGGAGACACCACTTTATAATTTTGCTTTGCTGGAAAATAAAAAATGCAGATCGATGGGGAATAAAAGGCTGGCAGCTGATGGTAGCCGACTGGAGTGGCATTGAGGATTTTGATATTGAAATAATATACAGCCAAGCAGGGAGCTGAGGCAGTGATGCGCAGCCAAATTGCCTGCTTTGTGACTCATTATAAAAATCAAATTGGAGGGTTCTATTTACATGAAAGTGACATTATTAATTATTATTATTATTATAAACAATTATAATGGAGTTGCATGACCAGGATCTGATCCCAGTGCTACCAGAGAAGAGCAAATAAGTGTTCAGATGGTCATTTAAAATTAAGGTCCAGTACAAAGTTGGATGGTTTTAAGCCCTGAAAAATGATGGCCCATTAAGAATACTTTTAACAGGGTACCTATTGCAAAACCTACCACACTGAGTGGTGCTAATTAACATCACTGATGGCAGTGTGAACAGAGGTCAAGGGCTGATTTGGCACGGAAATTTTATAGCTCCTTCTTAAAAGGCTCAGGCAGCTGTAGTATGCATAAGTGAAATGCTGATGACATTATGCTATGATAGTAAAGCACAGTATTATCATCTAACACAATAAGGAGCAAAATGCCACCAAGTTTCAGAAATAATGAAATTCACTAAGGGTCAGATTCCAATTCCCTTACTGTCACTAAGACTATGTCTACACTTGGAGCTGAGGGTATGATTCGCAGCTCATATAGACATGTTCATGCTAACTCTCATGAAGCTAGTGTGCTAAAAATAGTAGCGGTGAGCGGTGGCACGGGTTAGGCATGCCGAGAACATACCCTCAGGGTCCGGGCAGATGTATAATCTCCACTTCTGCTGCCACTGCCTGGGCTATATTTAGCTCTCGATAACATCTAGCACGAGTATGTCTACGAGAGGTGGGAATCACACCCCTCGCTCCAAGTGTAGACAGAGCCTACGTAGCACCTTATTCCACAAGTACCCCCGCTGAAATCAGTTGGGCTACTTTTGTGGTAAGACACCACTGAACGCGAATAACAGTATGAGAATGTCACGCATAAGGAGAGCTGTGCAAATAGCTGATTTTTTGGTTCGCTGGTAAGTCTGAGAAATGATGGCGGGGAGGGGAATTGTTCAGGGTCAAACTGAAAATGAAAATGTTAGGATTTGGGGGTGAATAGAAAAGTAAATGTATATATATATATAAAATAAACACACACACATACAAAGGGTTGAATTAAAAGGGTTTTCTTACCTAAAATGATATGCTTTGTTTCAATTTAAAACATTTTTAAGTTTTGGGGGTTTTTTGATTGCAATTTTATAGAAATAAAATTGAAGGAAATTTTGAATAAAATGTAGAAACATTTCATTTAAAAATGTAGAATCAAAATGTTTCACTTTTTTCAGATTTTTTTTTATGCAAACAATTAGGCAAAACCAGCACAAACACTATGCATTTTACGGTAACTTTTGCACACTTTAAACTACCGAGTAGCCTCAGCAAAAGACCTTACCTCTAAATCTGCTTCTAATCATTGGCATTACCAGCATAATTAATTCTTCAAGCACTGATATGAACAGGGTCTTCATGCAGTGCATATCTTCCTGAATTGTAATCAGTGATGGCATTTAAACAAAGAACACCACTCAAGTGATTTCAGGATGCAGGGAAAAGATAAAATTAGGTGACCATCCATCAGAAGTAGACTATATTTCTTCAGAAATCCAAACAACAAGAAGTGTAAAAAATGATCTACAAACTGCTCAATTAATAGACCTACTGAGCAATAGAGAGAAAGATTTTAGGTCCAAATCCAGACCTGTGCCTGGCGTGAGTTGCCAGAGTAGTGTTAACATTGTGTGCAGAAGGCTCACACAAGAAACCATGCTGATGACGGGTTCTGCTCAATAACAATGCAAAGCACACACTTTCATTTTCATCATCTGAGTCAGATGCCACAAACATAGGGTGACCAGATGTCCGGTTTTCAACCAGGACACCCAGTCGAAAAAGGATCGTGGCAGCTCCAATCAGCACCGCTGACCGGGCCGTTGACTGGTGGCGTTGGTGGTGCCGTGCAGCAGGGCTGGCAGGCTCCCTGTTAGCCTCCATGCTGCGCAGCTCCCGGGAAGCAGCTGGCATGTCCCCACTCCGACTCCTATGCAAAGGATCAGCCAGGGGGTTCTGAACACTGCCCCTACCCCAAGCACCGACCTTGCAGCTCCCATTGGCTGGGAACCGCGGCCAATGGGATCTGTGGGGGCCGCGCCTGCGGACGGGGCAGCGCGCAGAGCCATCTGGTTGCACCTCTGTGTAGAAGCCGGAGGGGGAACATGCTGCTGCTTCCGGAAGCAGCTTGAGGTAAGCAGTGCCTGGGGCCTATACTCCTGAGCCCACCCCCACTTCCCAATCCCCTGCCCCAGGCATGATCCCCTTCCCACCTTCCAAACCTCTCGATCCCAGCCTGGAGCACCCTTCTGCACCCCAAGCCCTTCATCCCCAGCCCCATCACAGAGCCCACACCCCCAGCTGTAGCCCTCCCACCTCCCCCCGTGCACCAACCCCCTGCCCCAGCCCTGATCCCCCTCCTGCCCTCCGAACCCCTCAGCTGCACCCCCCAGCCTGGAGCCCCCTCCTTCATCCTAAATCGCTCATCCCTGACCCCAACCCAGAGCCACACCCCAAGATGGAGTCCTCACCCCCTCTTGCATCCCAATCCACTGCCTCAGCCTGGAGCCCCTTCCCACTTCTGAAATCCTAATTTCTGGCTCCCCACCCCGAGCCCTCACCCACTCCCACACCCCAGCCCCCTTAGCCAACCTGGGGAAAATGAGCAAGTAAGTGAGGGTGGGGAGAGTGAGTGACAGAGGGAGGGGGGATGGAGTGAATGGTGGCGGGGCCTCGGATAAGAGGTGGGACATGGGCGGGGCCTCAGCGGAGAGGTTGGGGTGGCGCAAGCATGTTTAGATTTGTGCAAGTAGAAAGTTGGCACCCTAGACCAACAGAAGGTGGGGTTTTCTTTTTTGGTGGTTCGGGTTCTGTAGTTTCTTCATTGTAGCGTCGCTCTTTTAAGACTTCTAACAGCATGGTCCACATCTCATCCCTCTCAGATTTTGGATGGCACTTCAGATTTTTAAACCTTGGGTCAAATGCTGTAGCTATATTGAGAAATCTTATATTGGTACCATCTTTGCATTTTGTCAAAACTGCAGTGAAAGTGTTCTTAAAATGAACAACATGTGCTGGGTCACCATCCGAGACTGCTATAACAGGAAATATATGGCAGACTGCAGGTAAAACACAGAGCAGGGGACATACAATTCTGCCCCAAGGAGTTCAGTCACAAATTTAATTAACACATTATTTTTTTCACAAGCGTCATCAGCATGGAAGCATGTCCTCTGGAATGGTGGCCGAAGCATGATGGGGCATACAAATGTTTAGCATATCTGGCATGTAAATCCCTTGCAATGCCAGCTACAAAAATGCCATGCAAATGCCTGTTCTCACTTTCTAGAATCTGTTCTGCAGACACTTACAGAGCCCTGTACTGCCACAGAGGCTAAGGACAGGAAGATCTGTTTCAGAGTAGCAGCCGTGTTAGTCTGTATCTGCAAAAAGAAAAGGAGTACTTGTGGCACCTTAGAGACTAACAAATTTATTTGAGCATAGGCTTTTGTGAGCTACAGCTCACTGCATCCGATGCATTCAGTGGAAAATACAGTGGGGAGATTTATATACACAGAGAACATGAAACAATGGGTGTTACCATACACTCTGTAATGAGAGTGATCACTTAAGGTGAGCTATTATAAGCAGGAGAGCGGGGCGGCGGGGGGGGGGACGGACTTTTGTAGTGATAATCAAGGTGGGCCATTTCCAGCAGTTGGCAAGAACGTGTGAGGAACATTAAGGGGGAAATAAACATGGGGAAATAGTTTTACTTTGTGTAATGACACATCCACTTCCAGTCTTTATTCAAGCCTAAGTTAATTGTATCCAGTTTGCAAATTAATTCCAATTCAGCAGTCTCTCATTGGAGTCTGTTTTTGAAGTTTTTTTGTTGAAGAATTGCCACTTTTAGTTCTGTAATCAAGTGACCAGAGCAATTTAAGTATTCTCCGACTGGTTTTTGAATATTATAATTCTTGACATCTGATTTGTGTCCATTTATTATTTTACATAGAGACTGTCCAGTTTGGCCAGTGTACATGGCAGAGGGGCATTGCTGGCACATGATGGCATATATCACATTGGTAGATGTGCAGGTGAACGAGCCTCTGATAGTGTGGCTGATGTGATTAGGCCCTATGATGGTGTCCCCTGAATAGATATGTGAAGATCTATGAAGAAGCAGAGCCCCTGGCCCACCCAAGTCCTATCCACCCTGTACCCTATGTGCCATTGCAGAGGGGCTGGCATGGAGCAGGGCTTTGAGGATACACAGCAAAATTCCCCACATCCAGCTACCATTTGTGCAGCAGAATCACATCAGTTCTGCAGCATGAGGACTCCCCCCAGCTGCAGAGGTGGGGGTTGGATTTATTTGCACTTTAAAGCACAGACATAGTTATTGAGACATTTGCCAGCAGATATCAATTACCGTAGTTTGATGTATACTTAGTGCCACATGGACAGCCCAGGAAATTAAACTTCTTTGTCTACCCCTAGAGCAAGTATAAGGAGAGGGGCAGTGCAGGCCGTGATGCTGGCAGACCAGGTGCCAGCTCATGCCAAGGTCCCCATGCCTCAATGGAACCCTGACAAATACATAGCTGGGATCTGTCTGGTTCACTTGTATGTTGGCATTGTTAAAATGGGTATTAGAATAAGAATGTGTTCAGTGCTTAAACTTCATTGAAGGCTTGTGAGTTGCTGTGTGCTTTATCTCACTTATTACATCTGTATCCCATATTGTAAGGTAATATTTGAGCGGTTAAATTGTAAGCCTTTGTGACTATGTAAATTACCAGACAGGAAGGAGACATTAACTGGTGTGAAGTTCTGATCAGCAACAGGAAAGGTCTGTTGACATCAGATGAACTATTGTGGAACATTAAAGAGGACAAAATACTTTGTTGTTCTGCTGTCCCCCCCCCATCCATGAAGATGAGTCGTGCCAGTGGATTCCTCCCATCAGCTGTGTTTGCAGCTCAAAACACATGGCAGGAGGAGGATACAAACGCAAGCAGAAGGAACTGATTATCTCTATGCTGCTTGGATTCTGGAGGACAAGGTTTACTAGGCATAAGCAAGAGATCTCCAGGGCTTAGCTTGGGTTATCCCTAAAGGACAGTTAGAGCTCACTTATTATAGTAGCTACTATTATTTATTGAATCTTAAGACTGTAACTCATTTGTTCATATATGTTTACCTGCTTTCACCTTATAAATAACTCTTGTTTGCTTTTCCTGCATAATAATTTTTTATATGACTGATTATACGACTGGCTTCAAAAGTTGTCTTTGGTGTAAGATCTAAGGTGCAATTCACAGAATTATAGAATATTAAGGTTGGAAGAGACTCAGGAGGTCATCTAGTCCAACCCCCTGCTCAAAGCAGGACCGACACCAACTAAATCATCCCAGCCAGGACTTTGTCAAGCCAGGGCTTAAAAACCTCTAAGGATGGAGATTCCACAACCTCCCTAGGTAACCCATTCCAGTGCTTCACCACCCTCCTAGTGAAATAGCGTTTCCTAATATTCAACCTAGACCTCCCCCACTACAACTTGAGACCATTGCTCCTTGTTCTGTCATCTGCCACTACTAAAAACAGCAGAGCTCCATCCTCTTTGGAACCCCGCTTCAGGTAGTTGAAGGCGGCTATCAAATCCCCCCTCACTCTTCTCTTCTGCAGACTAAACAAGCCCAGTTCCTTCAGCCTCTCCCCGTAAGTCATGTGCCCCAGCCCCCTGATCATTTTTGTTGCCCTCCGCTGGACTCTCTCCAATTTGTCCACAACCTTTCTGCAGTGGGGGGCCCAAAACTGGATACAATACTCCAGATGTGGCCTCACCAGTGCCAAATAGAGGGGAATAATCACTCCCCTTGATCTGCTGGCAATGGTCCTTCTAATGCAGCCCAAAATGCCGTTAGCCTTCTTGGCAACAATGGCCAGATGTAAGTGATTGGTCCTCTGGGACTGGAAGTAACCTGAATACTGCCGTGATTCTTGATGTAAGAGACCATCTATTACAAAGGTATGCTCACTTGGGTCACAGGATAGTCCCCTTGGGTACCCCAATCTGCCTATTTGCGATTCCATGTTAAGGCTGCTATATTGCCTGAGGAGGTTACACATTGTAACTGGTTGGTGAAATCTCAGTATAGAGCCCACCACCAATTTAGGGTTTGTGCCTTGCTTCCTAACAATTTGCTCTAAGTTTGGTACTCATGCTCTAGAGTCACCGCAGACAGCTTCACACAGGCTTTTCCATGCTGCCCTGCCCAAGTGTCCCATTCTGATCCCAAGAGACCACCTTCAGGTATCCAGGTACTAACAAGGGTACTAACTAGTGTCAGTGGTGGTAGTTGGCTGTATAACTAGTCCTACTATCAGCTAAGGAGTAAGCACTCCTCTGTTTCAGTGAAATGGTTAACAATCTACACCAGATCTAAGAAAAAACATTCACCACTAATACTTATTATTACAAACACACCAAAAGCATATTATGAAAAGCAGAAATTGCAGAGCACACAGGGAAACACCTACTACAGAGCACCACTGAAAAACAGGGCATAAAACAGGGACTGAGTTCTCAACACCAGAATAACTTCTGATCGGATACTAGCTCTTTGCTAGTCCTTGGAAAAGCTCTGTATTTCCTTTATTACGGAAAATGCAGAACAAAATATACAAACAGGCTATCTAGGGCTATTGTCCTGAAAGAAAAATCCAGAACAAATTATTTTCAATGGTTTTTGGGTTTTTTTGCATAACTCCTCCTCTCAGAAGAGCATTAACTCTTTCCCTTTGTTTTCTTTGGACTGAGCCTCTCCAACTGGCTTATTCTTATTAGCTCGCTCTATTGCCTGTGGCCTTCCTTCTGAGGGGTGGGTGCTGGAGGGTTAGTTAATGCTCTTCCAAACTGCTTCCACTCCCATGCAAATTTCCAAGTAAAAATCTGCTCAATTTAGAAGGCAGCATGCCAGGCAAAGTGGAGCAAGCAGGCCATTTCTCCCACCAACTCTGCAGAACTCCACTGTGTGCTATCCCTATAGATAGCCTCCTGTAGACATCAGAGGTGGACTGTGTAGTTACCACTCCTGTCCTTCTGCTACACTTCCCACCTTTGCACCTGTCTGCAGCACAGAAAGAAAAGATGCCCTGTCCTGATTCATTCCGCAGTTATGGGGGCTTAGTAGAGCCCTGTATGTCCCTCCCAGGTACACAATAACCTGTGCTGATTGATCATTAGGATGGTGTAACAGGGTCCTCTGCCCACCCCTCTTCCTGGGGCCTGCTGACTGCCCAATAAAGCTCAGAGAGGCTTCTTTTATGCAGCACCCATGGCTTTATTTACACACACAGTTTTCCCACCACCAATGTTGAGCTATTTACAAGGCTTATAGGGTTAGTTCCCTCTTTAGCTAGCAGTCAGCCCACAGCCAGAAGACTATTCATTCTCCTCACAACCACAGCCTCCCCCCCTTCATACAGGTTCCCAGCCCTTATAACTGCTGGCTTGTCAGGCCCACAGGTGAAACCAATCCCCAGGCCAGGCACCATGCCTGTTACACCAGCCCCAATCTATTTCTCTTGATTGGAGCTGGCTGAGCAGGGGCTAATTAGGTGCTTTTGCAGCAACCCCCTACTACAGATAGCCATAGTTTTTCTCAGATTAATAAAGTTTATATAGGATTAAGGCTCCTAAATTAGTAGCCCTTCTACATGAAAATCTAGCTGCTCCACCTCACTGAATTCTGAAGTTTAGGATTTGTCAGAAGCAAATAACATTATATATTGGAAGACTGAAGCAGTTAAGAGGATTAGAATATAGAATATATTCTAATCCTTTTAACTGCTTCAGTCTTCCAGAAGAATGTAGTTGTGAAATCCACTAAGACTATGTCACCGTATTTGTTTTCAGCTAGATAGTTTTAATAAAATCTGTAGATGAACATTTTTGGCATCTACAAAGAAAACACTTTTTTCAGCATTGATCTATCATAAAGACTCTGAGAAAATCTATTTTGTCATATTTACTGCCTCATGATCAAATGCTTGTAAATCTGAACTTTCCCATAACCAGAGTAATTCTCCTTTAGGGATGACTTTTATCAAATGCAATGGATTAGTAATTCTCTGCCCTCAGACAATTGGCTAAATTCGTCTTGGAGGTAACACCACTGAAATCAGTGAGGTAACCAGAAGGATAGATTTGGGCTAGAATTTTTATCTGCTGATGTGGGGAAAATCCCTCTATAAAGAGTAATATTCCAGTCTATAGTTCCCTAGTAATATAGTTCCCAGCCAAAGGTCAATGCCTAGCTGAAGTCCTATGTGGGAACATAAGTGCAACATCGCTCCTCTCCTTTCCCCCCATGCTGGTTCTCTCCTGTTGGGAGGGGAATTTCCCTCCAAGATACATTGGACCACTGGGACAATAAAAATAGTCAAAAAAATACAACAATTTTAAAAAGTGCAATACAAAATACTGCACATTTATCTAAAGCTGCAAAAAAACGTACCTGATATCATACTGCCATATTTAAGACATCACTTGTGATTGCATAGTTAAAAGTTTTATTTTAAGATCTATTCACTAGAGGGTGGAGTCAAGAGTGTGTGCAGCCTTAGCTTTAGGAATATTTTCACTTTAGTTCTTAAGTAATTTATACACAATGAAAGGTTGGCACGACCGTGAAGAGCTCACAGATTAAATACACAAGAGAGGCAAAGAGTGAGAAGGGGAAAAGAGCCCCAGAGTGGTGAAGTGACAGCCCCAGTCACACGACAGATCAGTGGCAGAGTTGGGAACAAAATTTACTTCCCAGTCTCCTAGTCCAGAATCTTACCCACTAGAGCATGCTGTCTCACCCAGTACAACTTTGATATTGTAACATACCTTGTTTATTTTAGTGAAATATATACATATTCCCAAAGCTAAGCAAGGAATAACTGAAAACAGAAGCTCAGTATTGCCTGAAAAGCTTCCCTTGTCTTGCAGTCATTAAAATAATCCATACAGGGAGAGTTCCAGTACTTAGATGAAAAAGACATTCAGGGACCAAAGGGTGACTGTGTCTAAGATGATGATGTGTAGAATGAAGGCATTAGCTAAATTCACATTCATGCTTTGATATTTGCTTAGATTATCCAGTTCACAAGTGACTTGCAGTTATTAACAGGCAGGTCAGCTGATTAATAGTGATGCTTTTAATTTTGCCAAATGATATTGCTCTTCTGTTCTTTATACTCAGCCCTAAAATTTACATGGACAGGTAAATCTTACAGTGGCTTGAAACGAGCTTCAAAGGGATTACTAGTTTAAACATTGGAGGGTGTGCACAACGTGTCAGGCCCTCTCTCCAAGAAGATGAGATGGCAGGTCAGGAGAATCGGGGATTTGCTCTGGACCCAATAGCAAACTGAGGACAGACTCATGGATGGATTTTAAGTGGCAGGCCACAACTTTTATTAAACATTAACACGGAGGCAGAGATGACCCATACCTGCCGATGCGGGGGCGGGGGAGGGGATAGAGTGAGGGCAGCAGCTTCAGCAGATGTTTCTGAGCATGTTCAATCAGTGTGGGCATGCTCAGTACAAGCCAAGCAGCAAATCTGGGATGGCATGTGGGGTCATGCCCCCCGATGCGCCACCTCCGCACTGGAGAGAGGTGCTACCTGCCCATCACCCATACTTTCCTAGACCAGGCATTTAGTTAGTTCCAGTGCAGGATTCCAGGGCTCCTACTTTATAACCGGTAACTCAGACTAGGCTCTCCTCAGCCTATCCCCAAGGACTCAACTCACTCTTATCAGACCTACAGCCACCCTCTCTGCAAGGGCGTCCGAAGGTGCAGAAGGGTAAGGACCTCGGCCCATGAATGCCACAAGTTCTGACCCTGGCTCATGAAGGTCACAAGGTCTGACCATATCCCATGAGCCCATGATCCATCACTAAAATCCCAGGTCTTCTGCCTCTGGGAACTGTTCATTTTATCTATTTAACAGCTCTGGAAACTGGCTGCAAGTAGCGATGAATTAATAATTTCACCAAAGATCTCAGTTAGGTACCAAACACATTCCTGCTTAACCCGCTGAGGCCTGAAGGTGTGGCAAGGAAGGAGAAAAGCTCCCTGGTCCTGTGCCAATGGGCCCATGGCAGAAAATATTATTTCCCGATCCCTACACAGGTGATCTGTCAGGCCAGACTCCTGTTCCTAAATCAGGGTGGGGCTGCTGGAATGGAACTGAAAGAAGTGCCACATGGCTCCCATTCCACGTTAAATCCTGGGAGCTGGGAAATGCTGGCCAGTCAGCCCTCCTCCTCCCCAGCTGGCCAATGGGTGCCAGAGACTTCAAGGGGGAGGAGGGGAGCTACCTGGTGTCGTATTGGAAAACCCAGGAGGTGGGCGGACGCAAGCCCACCCACTTCTAAAGGCCCCTCCCCCAGCCTAGCAGGAGGGACCACTGGACCCAGGGACCAATTGATTGCGGGCGACAACTAATGAAAAACAGGGGTCGGAGTGAAGGTCATAGGTTCAAAATGAGGATACCGGATGGGGACACCGAGCAGAGAACCCCGGACAGCGCCCACTGCTCCTCAAAGTTGTCAAGGGAGCCAGCGGACGCTGCCCAGTGGAACTCTGCCCGGATGCATGAAACTAGGGAGGAACAGAAATAGGCCCCACAGTCGCAGAGCACCCCCTCGTCCAACATCGTCCTCCTGGTATTAGAGATGGAAACTTTAGCCAGGGCCAGGAGGAGGTTGATAAGGACGTCTCGCGACTTTGTGGGGCCCCGCATAGGGTGTGCAAAGAGGAAAAAGTGCGGGGAGAAGTGCAGCCAGAACCTCAACAAGAGGTTCTGGAGGAGACAGAATAGGGGCTGCAACTTGGTGCATTCGAGATAGGCATCCGCCACGTTCTCCCTCACGCCGCAAAAGGGGCAGGCCTCGGATATAGGGGTGAACCGCGCCAGGTGCATGCCCGTGCTCACGGCTCCATGAAGGAGCCACCAATTGATGTCCCCGGCGGGCCATGGGACTAAGGTGGAATAAAGGCTGGCCCACCGGGGCTCTTCATCCTCTTTAGGTGGAAGATAGTCCTGCCATTTGGTGTCGGGGCGGGACGCGAGGGTGAGAAAGTACAGTGTGTGGAGCACGAGTGTGCAGATGGTTTCTGGGGGCGGTTCGAAACCGGACCCGCTGCAGGGTGTGCAACCAGCTCGGAGTGTGGGAGCGGGGAGGTACGGGGGCTCACGGAACAGGGGCCGAAGAAAAATGTCAGGAGGGCCAGGGGAGAGGGGTGGGCGGGGAGCGCCCTCTCGCAGGGCTTGCTGCAGGAAAATGAGAGAATCTGGTGACAAGGCAGCCTCCACCTCCTGGAGTATGCGCCTTGGGGTTGGAATAGTGGAAAGCCCCATGCGTCGACCAAGCACGCGGGGTGCCACCCAGTCCCCCCGTCATAGTCCAGGAGGTCTCTGACTCTGGTGGTTTCTGCCAGGACCAGCCTCCGACGCACCGAGGGAGACTCCGCCACCTGCACATGTAGAGCTACCTGGTGTACCTCAGCAAGTGTTTCCCTCCTTTCCTGCTAGGATTGTCCCCTTTCACTGCTGGCCCCATCAAGTTCCCCCACCTGTTGAGAAAGGGGGGGTGGCATTTTAGGAGGCAGTTTGGTCCTGGAAGATCTAAAACATTGAAAAATGCCATATGCAGAAATTTACAATGCCACAAAGTTGCAATCAGTTTAAGTCCATTGCACCCAGGCTCCCAGCTCACTCCTAACCTCCTGGAATACATATTGGAAGAGTTTTACTATGATGCATGGGAAGAGAACACTTTTTTCAGTGGTCCCTATCTTTTCCAGTTAATCTCTGGGTGAAATTCTATGCACAAGCTCAGCAAAACACCAATACGCCAATTAAGTCTCTCATAAGCCTGTAGCTGGACCTCCAAACTGTTATGGCAGTGGTGTTTGCTCCCTGAGCGTTCAAAAGCTTAAGTAGGATGTAAGTTTCTCAGACAGCTGGTCCAGGATTGTGTAACAAAGGCCCACAGGACCTCAGAACCCCCTCAAACATCACCACTTTCCGTGACAGGTGCAAAGCACACAATTTAATAGAATCATAGAAGATTAGGGTTGGAAGAGACCTCAGGAGGTCATCTAGTCCAACCCCCTGCTCAAAGCAGGACCAAGCCCAACTAAGTCATCCCAGCCAGGGCTTTGTCAAGCTGGGCCTTAAAAACCTCTAAGGATGGAGATTCTACCACCACCCAAGGTAACCCTTTTCAGTGCTTCACCACCCTCCTAGTGAAATAGTTTTTCCTAATATCCAACCTAGACTTCCCCCACTGCAACTTGAGACCATTGCTTCTTGTTCTGTCATCTGCCACCACTGAGAACAACTGAGCTCCATCCTCTTTGGAACCCCCCTCCCCTTCAGGTAGTTGAGGGATGCTATCAAATCCTGCCCTCACTCTTCTGCAGACTAAATAAGCCCAGTTCCCTCAGCCTCTCCTCATAAGTCATGTGCGCCAGCCCCCTAATCATTTGCACTGCCTTCCACCGGACTCTCCAATTTGTCCACATTCTTTCTGTAGTGTGGGCCCCAAAACTGTACGCAGTAAGAACATAAGAATGGCCATACTGGGTCAGACCAAAGGTCCATCAAGCCCAGGATCCTGTCCTCTGACAGTGGCCAATGCCAGGTGCCCCAAAGGGAACGAACAGACAGGTTATCATCAAGTGATCCATGCCTTCACCCAATCCCAGCTTCTGGCAAACAGAGGCTAGGGACGCCATCCCTGCCCATCCTAGCTAGTAGCCATTGATGGACCTATCCTCCATGAATCTATCTAGCTCCGTTTTGAGCCCCGTTATAGTACTGGCCTTCACAACACACTCTGGCAAGCAGTTCCAGAGGTTGACAGTGATGCATACTCCAGGTGGGCCTCACCAGTGCTGAATAGAGGGGAGTTATCACTTCCCTCGATCTGCTGGCTATGCTCCTACCAATGCAGCCCAATATGCCATTAGCCTTCTTGGCAACAAGATTTCATATCCAGCTTCTTGTCCACTGTAATCCCCAGGTCCTTGTCTGCCAAACTGCTGCTTAGCCAGTCGGTCCCCAGCCTGTAGCAGTGCATGGGATTCTTCCTTCCTAAGTGCAGGACTCTGCACTTGTCGTTGTTGCACCTCATCAGATTTCTTTTGGCCCAATCCTCCAATTTGTCTAGGTCCCTCTGGACCCTATCCCTACCCTCCAGTGTATCTAATTCTCCTCCCATCTTTGACCTTGCCTTCATTATTAAACACACATTCACAGCAAACATAAATAAATTAACAAACAAATGCCCTCATATTATATTCCACTGGAGGGAAAATGGGGCAGAATCACACGTTGCAAAAACTAATTACTTTGCTTAAGAACATAAACATCAGAACCACCATACTGGCTCAGACCAAAGGTTCATCTAGCCCAGTATCCTGTCTTCCAACAGTGGCCAATCCCAGGTGCCCCAGAGGGAACGAACAGAGTGGGTAATCAACACGTGATCCATCCTCAGCTTCTGGCAAACAGAGGCAAGGGACAGCATAGAATATCAGGGTTGGAAGGGACCTCAGGAGATCATCTAGTCTAACCCCCTGCTCAAAGCAGGACCAATCCCCAATTTTTGCCCCAAATCCCTTAATGGCCCCCTCAAGGATTGAATTCACAATCCTGGGTTTAGGAGGCCAATGCTGAAACCACTGATCTATCTCTCCTGCCCATTCCTGGATAATAGCCATTGATGGACCTATCCTCCATGAACTTATCTAGTTCTTTTTTGAACCCTGTAATAGTCTTGGCACACTTCTTAATACACTTCTGGAGGGCGCTTCATGGTAATGAGAGTGCTATAGGAACCTTAATAGTAAAGAATGATTCACAGGGGTGAATTTTATGCTTTGTGTGGCACAGAGGAAAAGAAAATAAATGAGAGAGAAAACAAAAAACTATTCAGTTCACTTTCTCTGTCTCAGTCGTGCCTTTCTTCTGGTGGTGATTTTTTTTAATAAAACAATTTGCTTTAAAGCACTTTTTCAAATGCTACAAATTGATGTATAAAATTGACTTCTGTCAAGAGAAGATAATTACATGGCTGCAAATCTGGGATAATTATATTATTCAGTCTAGTTCAGCACGTAGTTTTACAACAAGTGGAATAAGTGTGTGATCAAAATTACATCTTCCATTCTCAGTTCTAAATTAATAATAATATTTCTAGCTTTTTAATAACTTCACAATGTAGTAACACTCCTAGATGACAGGCCATTCATGCGAGCAAAAGCCAAATATGGTAGGACAGGAAGAATTTTTTTAAAAAACGATTATCCGGACCCATCTCTCATTATTTACCCATGTTTTTTAAATGTGATAAAGTTTTTAAGTTGCCCATTGATTTTCACGACTGTTTGCAGGTTCGTAATTTCTATTAACCTATTTGTATTTGTAAATTCTATTAACCAGGAGAGAAGGAATCAAGCTACCACATTTAGATCTGGATCGAGATTCCAACACCCCAATCTTTAGCGATGATTAGTTTGGTCCCTTATAAAGAAAGGGGCCATGCAAAAAATTCTAACTAGGATTGAAGGTGGGATTTCAAACACTTCCAAGCTTTGTAGGTGTTGGGATCCAGAATTTGGGTTCTCAAGCTGGTTTCCATTTGGGTGTTTCTTTATCAGCTGATTCACAATAAGAACAATTGCACCTTACAAACAGTATTGGAAACCTGTATTTTTCTGTGCTGAAGCTGTGGCCCACGCTGGGGATGATATGAAGCTGCATCTTAGATGGGTGCAACATACTCAACCCCTTTTCTTTCCCCTCAGAGTATTACCCGCTAGCTCTGTTCCACTTTGCAGATGGAGGTGTGGCAGGACAACTGATGCATCTCCTCCCTAACCCTTCCAACCTCCATGGGGGACTAGAGGGGGGTAAGCCCTGGCTAGACTGCAGTTGTGTCACCTGTTGTACACTGCTCTCCTGCATGGGGCCTATCACAGCCTGGAAATTAATGCCAAATCTCTAAATCTCATAAGGTACAAGCTAGTGACGGGCAGGCCTTAAAAGGTTTGGATGAGCAGTTAGAAGCTTGGATGCTTATCTGTGTTTTATCCAGAGTCTGCAACACTGGATGGGGAATCACCAGAGAATTGGCCCTTTTGTGAGTTCTCCTAGTGTTGCTGCTCCAGGCATTTGGACATGTGCCTTAAAGACATGTGTGTGTCTCCTGTTCAGGAGTCTGACATGGGGATTTATTCACATTTGGAAATAGCATTGGTTTAAATTGCCTAAAATTCACGGGAACAGGCCAAAAAAACAACAACAAAAACCAAAAAGAACCAGGAAGGAGGATAATAGGGCAGCGTGAGGCTTTTAATTAATCTTTGTCTCACCCTGGGATGTGGAAATTGTCAATTTGCACTAGCTCCATGAAGGATTAAGACCACTGATGTGTACAGCCCATTTAGCTTTGAAATAAAGCATAAAGAAAATGAAAGGAGGCCCTTGGATTCAATATGACACTGAAGGGGAGGAAAATTAGCTGCTCTTAGACCGTGCTGCCCTGGTCACCATCGCTGGCACTCATACTAGCTACTTGCAAGTTCCCTGCTGGCTTTATTATGCAACCACTTAGAGCACTGAGCCATGCGTATCAGGGCCTCCAGTGCCATTTGCTAATAGCAGAATTTACAAATATATGTATTCTTTTTTTTAGCCTTCTACAGGATGATCTTCACCCACAATACACCCCCTGTGTGACATTCTGGCTGCAGAAAGGAGCCTGTAAAGGGGCTAGGCCGGGGCTCAACCTCTCCGGGGCGACGGAGAGCCACATCGGCTCGCTACACACAGTTGACTTTTTGGAATTTGTCGGCCACCAGAGTCTCCCTAGGCAACCCTTGCGGTAACTGTAACGAACACAGTAGGCCCAGGCCCTGAGCCAGGGCGGGGCACCAAATAGTCAGTCGCTCAGGCCCTCAGGCAGGGACAGAGCAAACAGTTCAAGACTAGGCAGGCCCAGGCCCTGGGTCAGGGTGGGCAACAAACAGTCAGTAGCTCAGGCCCTCAAGCAGGGGCTGAGCAACACAGCATGTGTGAATTAGCCCAGGCCTCCAAGGACCTGGAAGAGGGGGAGGCTGCCACCCACGAGTTGGGTGGCAGGGGGGACGCAGGCCCTCCCACTGCGTCCCAGCCCAGGGCCCTAGCAGCGGAAAACGACCCGCTGCTGGGTCAGTGGGGATCCTGGCTGCAACACACTGTCATAGGCTCTGGCAGTGCCTCAGCCAGACTGGGGTCGGCTGCCCCCGGGCTACTTCCGAACTCCCCTCCTTCTGGTACCTGGGTCCCAGCAGGGTTCTCCGGGGGGTCCAGCACCAGGGGTTCCTCGGGGCAGTGGACAAGCAACCGGCCTGGTAACACCCCTGGAGAGCGGGCGTGGGGCGGGTCCGGCATCTCCCCCGGAGAGCGGGCGCGGGGCGGGTCCGGCAACTCCTCCGGAGAGCGGGCGTGGGGCGGGTCCAGCAACTCCCCCGGAGAGCGGACGCGGGGTGGGTCCGGCAACTCCCCCGGAGAGCGGACGCGGGGTGGGTCCGGCAACTCCCCCGGAGAGCGGGCGCGGGGCGGGTCCGGCAACTCCCCCGGAGAGCGGACGCGGGGTGGGTCCGGCAATTCCCCCGGAGAGCTGGCGCGGGGCAGGTCTGGAAAGTCCCCGGGAGAGCGGGCGGGTCCGGCAACTCCCCCGGAGAACGGGCGCGGGGCGGGTCCAGCAACTCCCCCGGAGAGCTGGCGCGGGGCAGGTCCGGCAACTCCCCCGGAGAGCGGGCGCGGGGCAGGTCTGGCAACTCCCCCGGAGAGCGGGCGCGGGGCGGGTCCAGCAACTCCCCCGGAGAGCTGGCGCGGGGCGGGTCCGGCAACTCCCCCGGAGAGCGGGCACGGGGCGGGTCCGGCAACTCCCCCGGAGAGCGGGCGCGGGGCGGGTCCGGCAACTCCCCCGGAGAGCGGGCGCAGGGCGGGTCCGGCAACTCCCCCGGAGAGCGGGCGCGGGGCGGGTCCGGCAACTCCCCCGGAGAGCGGGCGCGGGGCGGGTCCGGCAACTCCCCCGGAGAGCGGACGCGGGGTGGGTCCGGCAATTCCCCCGGAGAGCTGGCGCGGGGCAGGTCTGGCAAGTCCCCGGGAGAGCGGGCGTGTCCGGCAACTCCCCCGGAGAGCGGGCGCGGGGCGGGTCCAGCAACTCCCCCGGAGAGCTGGCGCGGGGCAGGTCCGGCAACTCCCCCGGAGAGCGGGCGCGGGGCAGGTCCGGCAACTCCCTCGGAGAGCGGGCGCGGGGCAGGTCCGGCAACTCCCCCGGAGAGCGGGCGCGGGGCAGGTCCGGCAACTCCCCCGGAGAGCGGGCGCGGGGCAGGTCCGGCAACTCCCCGGGAGAGCGGGCGCGGGGCAGGTCCGGCAACTCCCCCGGAGAGCGGGCGCGGGGCAGGTCCGGCAACTCCCCCGGAGAGCGGGCGCGGGGCAGTCCGGCAACTCCCCCGGAGAGCGGGCGCGGGGCGGGTCCGGCAACTCCCCCGGAGAGCGGGCGCGGGGCAGGTCCGGCAACTCCCCCGGAGAGCGGGCGCGGGGCGGGTCCGGCAACTCCCCCGGAGAGCGGGCGCAGGGCGGGTCCGGCAACTCCTCCGGAGAGCGGGCGCGGGGCGAGTCCAGCCAGTCTTGGCGTGGACCTGAGGCCGCGGGGTTTTCCCAGTTGCAGGCTAAGCTGACTGCATCTGGCCTCCCCAGCGGCTGGTCCTCTAGTGAGCTCTGAGGGCCCGCCTTTCTACTTCTGGGTTGCTGCCTGTCCCTCTGAGGGGCAGGCTCAGAGCATCCTGGCTCCACCCACTCTGGAGTCTGGAGGGGCTCGACCCTCTCCAGGGCAGCAGGGAGCCACACGGCCTCGCTACAGAGCCATTAAACAGCCTCATTAGGTAGGTGAGGAGACTAGGATGACCACCTTTTCAAAAGCCAAAACTGGGACATATGCAGGAGTCCCGCTTCCGCCATAGCCCTGGCCCTGCCTCTCGTCTTCCCTGAGCACCCACTCCCTGCTCCTCCTCTTCCCCACCAGGCCCTGCCCCATTATCAGGTTGGAAGCCGGAGCTGGCCCATGGTAAGAATCATAGACCCATAAACTCATAGGAGTGGAAGGGACCTCAAGAGGTCTTCTAGTCCAGTCCCCTGCACTCACGGCAGGACTAAGTATTATCTAGACCATCCCTGACAGGTGTTTGTCCAACCTGCTCTTAAAAATCTCCAATGATGCAGGTTCCACAACCTCCCCGGGCAATTTATTCCAGCACTTATCCACCCTGACAGTTAGAAAGTTTTTCCTATATCCAACTTAAATTGCCCTTGCTGCAATTTAAGCCCATTGCTTCTTGTCCTAGCCTCAGAAGTTAAATAGAGCAATTTTTCTCCCTACTATTTGTAACAACCTTTTATGTACTTGAAAAATGTTATCATGTCCCCTCTCAGTCTTCTCTTCCCGAGACTAAAGAAAGCCTGTTTTCTAATGTTTTCAATCTTCCCTCACAGGTCATGTTTTCTAGACCTTTAATCATTTTTGTTCCTCTTCTCTGGACTCTCTCCAATTTGTCAACATCTTTCCTGAAATGTGGCGCCCAGAACTGGACACAGCACTCCAGTTGAGGCCGAGTCAGTTCCAAGTAGAGCGGAAGAATTACTTCTTGTGTCTTGTTTACAACACTCCTGCTAATATATCCCAGAATGATATTTGCTTTTTTTGCAACAGTGTTACACTGTTGACTCATATTTAGCTTGTGGTCCACTATGATCCCCAGATCCTTTTCCGCAGTACACCTTCCTAGGCACTCATTTCCCATTTTGTATGTGTGCAACTGATTGTTCCTTCCTAAATGGAGTACTTTGCATTTGATCTTATTGAATTTCATCCTATTAACTTCAGACCATTTCTCCAGATTGTCCAGATCATTTTGAATTTTAATCCTATCCTCCAAAACACTTGCAACCACTCCCATCTTGGTATCGTCTGCAAACATTATAAGTGTACTCTCTATACCATTATCAAAATCATTGATGAAGATATTGAACAGAGAACCGGACCCAGAACTGATTCCTGTGGGACCCCACTCATTATGCCCTTCCAGCATGACTGTGAACCACTGATAACTAGTCTCTGGAAATGGTTTTCTAACCAGTTATGCACCCGCCTTATAGTAGCTCCATCTAGGTTGTATTTCCCTAGTTTGACTATGAGAAGGTCATGTGACACAGTTTCAAAAGCCTTCCTAAAGTCAAGATATACCATGTCTACTGCTTCCCTCCTATCCACAAGGCTCGTCACCCTGTCAAAGAAAGCTATTAGGTTAGTTAGAGACAATTTGTTCTTGACAAATCCATGCTGACCGTTACTTATCACCTTATTATCTTCTAGGTGTCTGCAAATTGAAATTAAGCTAACTGATATGTAATTCCCTGGGTTGTCCTTATTTCCCTTTTTATAGATGGGCACTATATTTGCCCTTTTCCAGTCCTCTGAAATCTCTTCTGTCTTCCAGGAATTTTTTAAGATAATTGCTAATGCCTCAAATATCTCCGCAGTCAGCTCCTCGAGTATTCTAGGATGTATTTCATCAGGCCCTGGTGACTTGAAAACATCTGGAGCCTGTGTTGCCCCAGACCCTCCACCTGCCCTGTGCAGCGGGCAAGGGTGCTCGAGCAGTCCCCGGACCATGTCCACCAAAGCCGTGTGAGTGTCCGGAGCTCCCCACAGCAGCCCAGGCTCCCTGGGCAGTACTGTTGGCTCCAGCTTCTGGCCTGGCCAGGGAGCGGGCCTCTTGGGAAGAGGAAGAGCAGGAGGTGGGACCTCTTAGCAAGGCCTACGTCAGCCCTCCCTCCTCTCCCCCCCCCAAAGAATCTAGCGCCACCCCAAGTCTTGGGCAAGTGTGGATCAGCACCGCAGGTAATCCAAGACAAATGCTGTCCTGGAGTCATTCAGCCCAGGACAAGGATTTGAACTGTGCATTTTGGGACTGTCCCACCCAATTCGGGATGGGTGGTCACCCTAGAGGAGACTCCATCCCTACATCTCCAGCCCCAGCTCCCCAATGTATGGGGTATGTTGGAGACATGCCAATGTGGGAGGAAGAAAGGGAAGGCAAATGTTCTGAGGCTGATGTAACCTAAACCAGGAGCTGAACCAGCCTTGCTGCCCACGCAAAGATTGGAGGGGGTGTGTACAGTGGGTATAGAACCACTTGCATTGCACCACTGCCCCTTGTGCTATACATGAGGACTGGGTCCTCTGCATCTGGGTGTTCATACCACCGCCATCCCTTTGGTGACTGAATGACCTTAAAGCAGCCGCGATTCTAGTGGTGGCCATTTGTGAGCCATCGTAGGTATGGTGCATTATCGCAACTACAAACTGATTGACAGGGCTAGCTAATGTGAGATGTGGCCCAGTTTCAGTTTGCAGCCTAGCATGATGGAGCGAAGAGCTGCTGAATTTCCTGCTGTGCTAAATATTCCTTGCAGTTCACTCAGTGTTCTTCTACCTTTTCGGCTCTATTGTGAACATTAACTTTTTGTAATTTCCCCCCCATACTCCGGTAATGCAACCTACAGCTGCTCCAATAGGTTGTCTCCCTGAATCTTCTTAGGAGCCTCTGCAGACACTGCTCCCTCTGCATACACCTCTAATACCTACTGAAATTTGTCTCCAGTACCATATACTGAACTCTTGGCTTCTCCCTCCATCCTATAGTTAGAGCTGACCCCCTGCAGAGTGGTGGATTTCAACCATGATCCTTTCTTTTGTGTGTGTCACAAATGACAAATAAATGTTACTTAAATATTCCTTATTTTGCAACTCCTACCTTTCTCCAGAGCATAGAGGAAACCAACCCCATTTTTCTCTCTCATTCCTCTATCTAATTGGGTAGCATCCCTTTACATACTTTATGAGCCCTCCAGCAGAGAAAGGAGCAGCAGATCTGTGGATGAAGCCATTCCTCAAAATTCTTGAATGGAAGCCTAACATGAATATGGAAGTTTTGTCATCCAAGGTGATCCACTCGATATAGTGTACTTGGAGTTTCAGAAAAGCCTTTGGCAAGGTCCCACACTACACTCTCATTGATCTGTATTTGTTTAAAAGATAGGAAACAAAAGGGTAAAATAAGATGGTCAGTTTTCACAATGGAAAGAGGTAAATAGCGGTGTCCCCCAAGAATCTTTACTGGGACCTGTGCTGATCAACATATTCATAAATCAGCTGGAAAAAGGGGTAAACAGTGAGGTGGCAAAGTTTGCAGATGATACAAAATTAATCAAAATAGTTAAATCCAAAGAAAACTGTGAAGAGTTACAAAGGGATCTGTGACCTGGGCAGTTACAAAGGGACCTGTGACCGTACCTGGGCATTTGAGGCCCCCTGCTGGAGGCCTCATGGTCCTACCGCACCCTGCCACCTGAAGAGGAGCTGTGAAGGTGGGTCCTCCAGGCCTGCCTAGAAAGGCTGTCAGGAAGCAGCCAATCAGAGCACAGAAGGCTCAGCTAAAAAGAGCTGCAGGGGCTGAGCAGGTCAGTTGCTGGCTAGGACAAGAAGGGGGAGGAAAGACTGGAGGGCTGTGAAACTCTCCAGGTAAAGAGGCCTGGAACAGACCCTGCTAAAGCAGGGAACAGATAGAGAGCCCTCAGATAAGGGTGAAGAGGAACGGGCTATGTGGGAAGTGGCCCAGGGAACAGCAGCAGCAGAGTTACAGGAAGCAGCACATGGCTGTGATTTGTAGGGCCCTTGGTTTGGGACCCAGAGTAGTGAATGGGCCCAGGTCCCCCACCAACCACTGGGAGGGTGGTGTAAGCTGTGAGAAGGGGGTAAGGCTTGTTCAGAGTACCCGAATGAAGGGCAGGGCTGAAAGGGACTCCAGAGAACTGTTAAAGACAAAGAGTCTCCAGAAAGAAAAATCTGGGGGCACTGATCCATGCCAGGGCAAGGTCAGATTTAAAGCTAGCCCCGAAGGGGCTGCAAACTGAGCCCAGAGACAGGGCTTCAGACACCAAAAAGGACATATGGAAAGGCCCTGTAGGACCTTTCATCCTGGAAGAAGTTCATTCATGTGTTTGGCTGTGTAACTTAGCTGAAAGGCTGAGCCAGAGAAGACCCACCTGCAGTAAGTAAAGGAACGTGTGCAGGATCGCACCCAGCTGACAGTAAGTGCTTATGAGAGGTGAGTGTGCACCATCACAGGATCTCAGAAAACTAGGTGAATGGGCAAAAAAATGGCAGATGAAATTCAGTGTTGATAAATGCAAAATAATGCACACTGGATAACATAATCCTAATTACACATACAAAATGCTGGGATCTAAATTAGCTGTTACCACCCAAGAAAGATCTGGGAGTTATTGTGGATAGTTCTCTGAAAACATCCACTCAGTGTGCAGCAGCAGTCAAAAAAAGTGAACAAAGTTAGGAACCATTAGGAAAGGGATAGATAAGACCAAAAATATTGTACTGCCACTATATAAATCCACGGTATGCCCACACCTAGAAAACTGTTAGCAATTCTGGTTACCCCATCTAAAGAAATATATTAGAATTGGAAAAGGTACAGAGAAGTTCAACAAAAATCATTAGGGATATGGAACAGCTTTCATACCAGGAGAGATTAAAATAACTGGGACTCTTCATTTTAGGAAAAGGGCGACTAAGGGGGGATATGATAAAGGTATGTACATTTATGAAGGATATGGAGAAAGAAATAGGGAAGTGTTCTTTACCCTTTCACATAACACAAGAACTAGGGTCTCCCCCAATGAAATTAATGAACATCGGGGTTAAAACAAACACAAGAAAGTACTTCTTCACAGAACATATGGTCACCCTGTGGAACTTGTTGCCAGGGGAGTTTGTGGTGACCACTGGATTAAAAAAAGAATTAGATAAATTCATGGAGGATAGGTCATAATAGCCTCATATGAAAGCTATTAGCCAAGATGGTCAGGAATGCAACCCCATGTTCTGCATATCCCTAAACCTCCAATTGCCAGAAGATGGGACTGGACAACAGGGGATGGGCCACTTGAAATTACCCTGTTTTGTTCCCTCTGAAGAACTTGTCAACACTTATAACACTCAGTGGTGCCACGGCAGCTGTACCTCTGTAGTTCTTCAGCGTAGATGTTGTCCATGCCAATGGAAGGCATTCTCCTATCTGTATAGGTAATCCACCTCCCCAAGAGGTTGTAGCAAGGCTAACAGAAGAATTATTCCATCCACCTTGCATTGTACACATGGTGACTTAGGTCAACTTAAAAACGCCACTTAAGGGTGTAAATTTTTCACACTCATGACCGAGGTAGTTAAATCAACCTAATTTTCTAGTGTAGACCAGGCTGAAGCATCCAGCACTGGCCATGTCAGAGAAAGGATACTGGGCTATGTGGATCACTGGTATGACCCACTATGGCTGCTCTGATGTTCTTATGTTCCTGGATAATGAACAGCCCAACTATATGCACCCAGTAAGTGCAGCAGCAGGCGAAATTATCCTTCGTGCATAGAGGGCCAGAAAAAGGCCACCTATTCTGAGGGGTTAAGTGGTGCACAGGGCTTGTGTGCCCTTTGCACAATCTGAATGTCACCCTAGCATCCTGGCATTGAGCTTATTGATGAGATCCAGTCAAGCAGAGTGAGATGTAAAGGTCAGAAGACCTTCTTTGATCTGCCTATGCCAGATAGTGTCTGTTGTGGGTATGAAAGAGCCTGGTGGGATAAAGAAAATCATCATTTTCCATCTGATTATCCCTCTGTTAGTTCTTTTCGCTCTCCTATAGTAGATGTATAAAATGTGCCAGTAGAGGATCCACTACCTACAGCAGAAAATTTTCAAATATTTTTTATTAAATGTAGTATAATCCAGGGGACTGTGGTCACACTTGAGACTGAGGACACCTGGGTTGCATTCCTGGCTCTGCCACCGAACTGCTGGGTGACTCTGGGCAGTCACTTAACTTCTGTTTCATCTCCCACCCCATGTGGGCTTTCTCTTATTATGAGCTCGCCCAGCTGAGTGCAATGGAGCCCTTTCTTGGTTGAGGCTGCTAGTAGATACTTTAATGCTCATAATTTATTTGATTAATTTCAGATTCTAATAAATTATGATAAGCATGATTTTTCCCCATTATTTGCTTATGTTACACAAATCTATTTGGAAATACATGAGCATGTTGTGGATAAAATATTCAGAGATAATTTGTTTTATTTGTTTTTAGCCCAGCTGTCGTTTCAAATTATGTTCATTATTGACAATGTTTAGGAAAGACATTTTTTCCTCTGAGTCCATTTATCTGCATTGGGTTATGCATCCCGCTGTCCTCTGTAACAAGCGCATTGCAGGCTGGTAGTAAATTCTTATCAATCTTGCCTATGCTTGAAAAGAAGAAACATTTTTAACATTTACAGTTGGCCGTATCTCTTGTATTGTGTTGTGTATTCACTAGGAGTCAAGTATGAGTCCTTCTGCTTTCTTAATAAATAAGTTTCCTCAATGGGATCTCAAAAAAGGGGTCTGTATCCATTGTTAGAAAAGGCCTTGGACTCCTCTTAATTTCAAAGTGAGTTCTAAATTTACATGTTGGAAAGCAGAAACATAGGTGCATAGGGAGCTTTTACTGCAAAAATGTAGGTGCTAAGTGAGTTTAGATGCCTACAGGGATCAGAGGAAGTTTTGTGCATCATCAAAACTGGGAGTTGGGCACCTGACTCCTTCTGTGCATTCAGGCCTTACGTCTCAAACAGCCTCACTGATTTCAGTAGGACTACTCATGGAATAGGAAGCTACTCAGCATCGCTAAGGCTACAGCGATCTGACCCTAATCATAAAATCATAGAACTGGAAGGGACCTCGAGAGGCCATTTAGTCCAGTCCCCTGCACTCGTGGAAGGACTAAGTGTTATCTAGACCGTACCTGACAGGTGTTTGTCCAAACTGCTCTTTAAAATCTCCAATGATGCAGATTCCACAGCCTCCCCGGGCAATTTATTCCAGTGCTTATCCACCCTGACAGGAAGTTTTTCCTAATGTCCAGCCTAAACCACCCTTGTTGCAATTTAAGTCTATCACTTTTTGTCCTATCATCAGAGGTTAAGAAAAATAATTTCTTCCTCCTCCTTGTAACAACCTTTAACATACTTGAAAATTGTTATCATGTCCCCTCTCAGTCTTCTCTTTTCCAGACTAAACAAACCCAGTTTTTTCAATCTTCTCTCATAGGTCATGTTTTCTAGACCTTTATTCATTTTTGTTGCTCTTCTCTGGACGCTCTCCAATTTGTTCACATCCTTCCTGAAGTCTGGCGTCCACAACCGGGGACAATACTCCAGTTGAGGCCTAATCAGCGTGGAGTAGAGTGGAAGAATTACTTCTCATGTCTTGCTTACAACTCTCCTGCTAATACATCCTAGAATTATGTTTGCTTTTTTTGCAACAGCATTACACTGTTGGCTCATATTTAGCTTGTGGTCCACTATGATCCCCAGATCCCTTTCTGCTGTACTCCTTCCTAGGCACTCATTTCCCATTTTGTATGTGTGCAACTGATTGTTCTTTCCTAAATAGAGTATTTTGCATTTGTCCTCATTGAATTTCATCCTATTTACTTCAGACCACTTCTCCAGTTTGTCCAGATCATTTTGAATTTTAATCCTGTCCTCCAAAGCACTTGCAACCCCTCCCAGGTTGGTATAGTCTGCAAACTTTATAAGTGTACTCTCTATGCCCTTATCAAAATCATTGATGAAGATATTGAACAGAACTGGACCCAGAACTTATCCCTGTGGGACCCCACTCATTATGCCCTTCCAGCATGACTGTGAACCACTGATAACTACTCTCTGGGAACGATTTTCCAACCAGTTTTGCACCCACCTTATAGTAGCTCCATCTAGGTTGCAGTTCCCTAGTTTGTTTATGAGAAGGTCATGCGAGACAGTATCAAAAGCTTCACTAAATTCAAGATATACCACATCTACTGCTTCCCCACTATCCATAATGCTTGTTACCCTGTCAAAGAAAGCTGTCAGGTTGGTTTGACACAATTTGTTTTTGACAAATCCATGCTGACTGTCACTTATCGCCTTATTATCTTCTAGATGTTTGCAAATTGATTGCTTAATTATTTGCTCCATTATCTTTCCAGGTACTAAAGTTAAGCTGAGTAGTCTGTAATTCCCTGGGTTGTTCTTATTTTCCTTTTTATAGATGGGCACTATTTGCCTTTTTCCAGTATTCTGGAATCTCTCCCATCTTCCATGACTTTTCAAAGATAATCGGTAATGGCTCAGATATCTCCTCAATCAGCTCCTTGAGTATTCTAGGATGCATTTCATCAGGCCCTGCTGACTTGAAGACATCTAACTTGTCTAAGTCATTTTTAACTTGTTCTTTTTCTGTTTTAGCCTTTTCTGATCCTACCTTATTTTCACTGGTGTTCAGTCACCACCAACCTCCTCAATGAAAACTGAAACAAAGACGTCATTAAACACCTCTGCCATTTCCACATTTTCTGTGATTATTTTCCCCTTCTCATTGAGTAATGGGCCTACCCTGTCCTTGGTCTTTCCCGTGCTTCTAATGTATTTGTAGAATGTTTTCTTGTTACCCTTTATGTCTCTAGCTAGTTTGATCTCGTTTTGTGCATTGGCCTTTCTAACTTTCTCCTTACATACTTGTGTTGTTTGTTTATATTCATCCTTTGTAATTTGACCTGGTTTCCACTTTCAGTAGGACTCTTTTTTGATTTTTAGATCATTGAAGATCTCCCGGTTAAGCCAGGGTGGTCTCTTGCCACACTTCTTATCTTTCCTACTCAGTAGGATAGTTCACTCTTGTACCCTTAATAATGTCTCTTTGAAAAACTGCCAGCTGTCTTCTATTGTTTTTTCCCCTTGCTCAAGAACAAAAAATTGTAGTGGTTTCCAATTGAAAAAATGAAAATATAATGGATTGGATACAACAATAAAAACCAAAGTTAGCAGAATCTTTGTTTTCTGCAATGAATCGAGCAGCTCTGCTCTTCTGATTTTTTTTTTTTTTTTTATTTTTTATTTTTTATTTTTTTGTAGCCAGAGACGATTTTATTTTGGATTGTGCCATCACTCCATATTTAAGTGCATCTTTATGGAAGGTCATTAGAGAGCTGCATAAAAGCAACTAGCTATACATAACTGTACCCAGTGTGATTTCAGAAAATGGCACATATGTTAAAATCTGAATGGCCAGCAGATCTTTAAAACTGTGGACTTGCCTCCACAGGAAAATTAATCCAGAGTAAGGTAGTGTGCAAATATAAAGTTGATTAACTGTTGCTGATTAACTCCCTGTATGAACTCTCTTATTCCAGAATAATAATTTCCTATTCTGGAATAAAAGCATCCACGCAGGGAGTTAATCTGGAATAACTATTCCATAATAATAACCCATGTATACAAGCCCCGTGTCTTATTTACCCTACCAAAATCTGAGCCTGAGTTACATTTTGGAAAGCCAAACATATGGTTTTCTGCAATGAGCAGCAATCTTGCAGACTAGTTGCTTCATATTCTGGAAGAGTCTGCCTCCTCTTCGCTCGCTATAAAATAGGCATTATTATTGTAAGTTATTATCCATATAATTTATTTACATTAAGCAAGCAAATAATTCCAGGTAAGAATTGTGGCTAGAATGCAAGTTTTCAGATAAATATCCGGAGAAGATACTGTGAATCTCACTGAAATCCAGTAGGCTATTTGAGGTTGCCAAGGCTGAGATCAGTGAAAGACTAGCCTTTTCATTCCCTATGTAATGGGCTGTATAGCCCACACCGGCTCTGAAAGGGTTAATGTGGGCCTGATAGGTGAATTAGCCATCTGGGTACACTTGTACGGTGAGCCAGAGTTAATTAAAAGATGAATCCCGGCTGGGAGAGGAGCTGGGTGGTTACTTTAAAGGCAGGAAATCTAGTGCAGAAAAAGGCTCTAAGAAGGAGAGGAATTAATTCTGCAGTCACTCTCTGGGATTTGTGAGTTGGGAAACCAAGAAGGTCAAGGAGGAAGCCCAGGGGAAGAGGAAACCCTGGTATCCTCTCCTGAATAGAGAAGTCTCACAGGAGTCTAGAGCAGCCACAAGAGTGGAGTAGGCTGTGTTGGGAAACCCTGGCAAAAGACAGGGAGGGCCTCTGGGAGGCATTCAGTTGTGGAACAGACTAGGGTAAAATTCAGACAGATGTCAGGTCAAGCCTCAGGAGGGTGGAAGTAGGTTTATGTTTGAATTTTATGGGTTGGGGGTCTGTTGGGGGATTCTAGGGGAGGGCCCTTAGAGTCCTGGCCCTGAAAGAAGGATTAATCTACAGAGGCTGTGTGGGAGAAGACCTCAGCGAGGCTAGGTAGGAAGAAGTCCAGGAAGGCAGCAGCAAGGAGTTAATGGCAGACCATGGCTAGTTATAGTTTCCCTAGGGTGAAATCTGGTCTGGATTCCCATACCAGCCACTAGAGAAAGTGATATGAAGCCCCACCCCTCTTATATAAGGGAATAAGAACATTGAAAGCTCTGAGCCATGAGGGTGCCAGGGTCAGCAGCCCCAGAGCTGGGGCTGAAGACACTGGACATTTCTGGGACTCTTGCCCCAGAAGAGTGGATTTAAATGTGACCTTGTCAGACGATCAAATTAGGAAGAGAGACCACCACAGGGTTGGACTGGCTGTCAGCAGGGTGCACCAGATGGGGAAAGAAGCTGCTGCATTAGTCAGCCTTAAGGTGAGTTCAGTCTTTCATACCCTACATCAATGTCCTTCCATTAGGCAACTTAATATTATCTGGAAACTTCTGTGAGGCTTCCAGCTAATTAACAGGGATTAATGCAAACAGTTTCTTTGAACCCACAGCTCAGTGTGACACTCGGCCGAAATCTGATTTTTTTCATCAATATCTTAAACCAATGAGCTCTGTCTGGTTCTGAGCATCAATGGGAAAATATCACTCTTCTTTTAAAAGCAGCACTACAGTGTCAGGGAGTGTATTTTAGCACTCACTCAGTAGATCTCCTTGGGAATAGTACTGTTCTGTTTGCTCTCCACTATCCCTGAATTCTCTCTATTGGGTCATCATCACATGCTGTCCTCTATCGCTCATTCCCCATTTCATCACTTGCTCCTTGGTGACCTGTCAAACTCTCTAACATCTCTTAGGTTTCAGAGTAGCAGCCGTGTTAGTCTGTATCCGCAAAAAGAAAAGGAGGACTTGTGGCACCTTAGAGACTAACAAATTTATTTGAGCATAAGGTCGCGTGCATCTGATGAAATGAGCTGTATCTCACGAAAGCTTATGCTCAAATAAATTTGTTAGTCTCTAAGGTGCCACAAGTACGCCTAACATCTTAGTTTCAGCCCTACCTTCTCTTAATCTTATTCCCTTCATCAAGTCCATATTCCCTAGAAGCCACATCCATCTCCTGTTTAAGTCAAAGGAGGATTTTCCATATTATTCAACAAGAGTTGGATCAGACCATAAGTAGAACTGGAAAATGTTAAGAAATAAGGGTTGGGGTTTTCAAAACTTCTTAGGTTAGTTAGGCACCCAACTTCCACTGACTTCCAACAGGAGTTGGACACCTGACTCTGTCAGCCACTTTGGGAGATCCCAGCCTCTAAAATGTCCAGAACTCTTGTTTCAACTACCTTTACAACCATTTTGTATTTGACGTCTGCAAATGCCCTAAACAATAATTTTACTGGCAAAATCAATACACTTTGAATGAATATTGGAGGTTATTCATGGAAAGATGATTCTGAGTTCACAATCGTGGGTCAGAAACCTGGTTCTCAGAATTACATTTACACTCCTTTGGGGAAGGCAACCTGTACCCGCTAACCTATTTCTTTATCTTACAGTAGCACATAGATGCTCTAACTCAGATCAGAGGTCCCTTTGTTTAATGGCCTGTAGAAACCCACAATAAGAGTCCTTGCCCTGAACAGCTTGTGATCTGTGGGCTCTATCCTGAAATGAGCACTCTGGCCCAATCCAGCAAGGTATTTAAATTCATGCTTAACTTTAAGCACATGAATAAATCCTATTCACATTAAGTTGATTTTCAGAGTACAACCACTCCTTAAAACGGGGGGGGGGGGAGGGATTTCAAAATAAAAGTAAACAGTTAAAATGCGCAAATGTAGGAGCTTGTCTGCTCCATCTGCAAAGCTCAGATTTCAAATGTCTGCATATATGTGTATGCACACCCAGAGTATTGCTCTCTATGTCGTGGACGATTATGACTTTATTGCAGGTCCAAAGTAGAAAATGGGCTGTGGTAGAGAATGGTCTTAAAGGGTAACCCAGAAAAACGCTATCTGGTTTTATATTGTTTGGCTCTGGTGGTACAATATCCCCTTTAAAAGGAGAGACGTGCCAAAAGCCATTTTGTTGAACTGTGTGGGGGCACCATTCGTACCATCTGAAGAGAGAAACAGGTCAGTCAATAGAGTAAATAAGATCCTCATTGATTTTAATTGAATACTATTGATTTATATAGAGGATAATTAGTTGGAATTGACTTCTTTTGATTTGTGTCTAATTGGATTCAATTAAAACCCAGTGACTTGTATTGAACCGACTAAATAGCACTGACTAATTGGATTGAACTAAAACTCCTGGAAGTGAGTAGGGTTCACTGAAATGAACAAAAAGCTAGCTTGTGCTTTTAATAAGACTCCTATGCTTTTGATTGCCTGATGAAAAAATATTGAATCTAGGAAAAAATGCTGATTATTAAAGCACATCTCTTAAAAAAGAAAAGTTGGTTACATATGATTTGACTAAATTCAGCTGTTGGATTATTTAGTTAAGAAATAAGTTTCAAATTTCTCTGCCTAAAGGGCCTGGCTTTAGCACCAAACAATGCAAATGGAATTCTATTGCTTTTGACCATATAGCAACAGAGCTAGAGATATTTAGAACTTCATTCTTCCATCAGCCCATCTTGCAGGTATAACCTAAGTCCCTTTGTGGATCTGGGCCTTAAGTTCAGGGTAAGTTAAGCATTCCCAGCTGTGCCTGAACCACAGAGGATATGTCTGTTACAGTTACAGCTCCCAGTTAGGGACTATAGGCCCAGATCCTGAAAGTATTTATGCAGATGGTTAACTTTACTCTTGTGACTATTCCCATTGACCACGCCCAGCACACGGCAGGAGAGTTCAAATGCTACTTCTGTAGTGATGACCAGCAGAGAGACAACTGAGCCCTGCTGCCATGAAATGAGTCATATGAGTGACATGACTGGAATGTTAAAACCACTGCATGTACCTTTACTTAAGAAGGAAGGGGAGGCAGGGTAGCACTGTACATTAGCCCCCAGTGCCTGCTTCAGTTATTGACACTTCAGAAGGGCAGGGCTTGGAATGCTTATAGATGAGTGTTCTAACCGATAAATCACAAGAATGGATATTGGTAGGGTCTGCCATAGACAATCTAATCAGACAAAGGAACAGGATGAGCAGCTCCTTAAACATCTGCCTCTAATGTGTAGAAAGAAAAAATGTGTTTATCTTGGAGGATTTTAATCTGGGTGACACATGCTGGAGGTCTCATCCTGCCACTAGTAAAACATCCTCGAAGCATCTAAAGTTTCTAGGGGATAGTTTTCTAACACAATTATTATAAGATACTTGGGGTGATTCTATGAGACTTCATTTGATTGTTAAAGATAAATTGATTCCTCAAATGAAATTTGCTGGCTACCCAGGTGCAAGTGATCATCTAATTTCATTTGGTATGTGCAAACAGAATATAGCCTTGACCAATGAGAGATAGATAGACAGATGCTTTAAAAGGGACAATCAGAAATGGAGTTGGCAAAAGGCTTTGTTGCAAGGATAGGTTCCTGGGTTAGTGGTTTTTTGTTGTGGCGTGTGGTTGCTGGTGAGTATTTGCTTCAGGTTGGGAGGCTCTCTGTAAGCAAGAACTGGCCTGTCTCCCAAGATCTGTGAGAGTGATGGGTCTCACAGGATAGGTTGTAGGTCCTTGATGATGCATTGGAGAGGTTTTAGTTGGGGGCTGAAGGTGACGGCTAGTGGCGTTCTGTTATTTTCTCTGTTGGGCCTGTCCTGTAGTAGGTGATTTCTGGGTACTCTTCTGGCTCCGTCAGTCTGTTTCTTCAGCAGCTGGGTATTGTAGTTGTAAGGACACTTGATAGAGATCTTGTAAGTGTTTGTCTCAGCCCCCCAACCTGAAGCAAATACTCTCCAGCAACCACACACCACACAACAAAAAACACTAACCCAGGAACCTATCCTTGCAACAAAGCCCGTTGCCAACTGTGCCCACATATCTATTCAGGGGACACCATCAGAGGGCCTAATAACATCAGCCACACTATCAGAGGCTCGTTCACCTGCACATCTACCAATGTGATATATGCCATCATGTGCCAGCAATGCCCCTCTGCCATGTACATTGGTCAAACTGGACAGTCTCTACGTAAAAGAATAAATGGACACAAATCAGACATCAAGAATTATAACATTCAAAAACCAGTCAGAGAACACTTCAATCTCTCTGGTCACTCAAATACAGACCTAAAAGTGGCATTTCTTCAACAAAAAAACTTCAAAAACAGACTCCGAGAGACTGCTGAATTGGAATTAATTTGCAAACTGGATACAATTAACTTAAGCTTGAACAGAGTCTGAGAGTGGATGTGTCATTACACAAAGTAAAACTATTTCCCCATGTTTATCTCCTTCTCTCCCCCCCCCATCCCCGTGTTCCTCACACGTTCTTGTCAACTGCTGGAAATGGCCCACCTTGGTTATCACTACAAAAGGTCCATCCCCCGCCCCCCCACCGCTCTCCTGCTGGTAATAGCTCACCTTATCTGATCACTCTTGTTAGTCTGTGTGGTAACACCCATTGTTTCATGTTCTCTATGTATATAAAATCTCCCCACTGTATTTTCCACTACATGCATCCAATGAAGTGAGCTGTAGCTCATGAAAGCTTGTGCTCAAATCAATTTGTTAGTCTCTAAGGTGCCACAAGCACTCCTTTTCTTTTTTCTGGAATGGAATGTCACTGGAAAAGATGTAGGGGTAATGACAGATAACTAACTGAACATGAGTTCCCAGTGTGGTGCTGTAGCTAAGAGGAAAAATGTGATCCTTGAATGTATGAGCAAGGGAATATTGAGCGGGAGTAAGAGGTGGTATTAGCTCTCTATATGACATTAATGAGTATTATTGGAATACTGCATCCAGTTCTGGTATCAACACTTCAAAAAAGTTGTGGGAAAACTGAAAAGGATTCACAAAAGCTACAAATATGACTTGAGATCTTGGAAACCTGCCTTACAGTGAGAGACTTAAGAAACTCATCTATTTACTTTATTCATGAGAGGGCTAAGAAGTGACTTGATCATGCTCTAAAAATACCTACATGGGGGGAAAAGATTTTATAGTAGAACCTGACTGCTCTTTAATCTAGGAGGAAGGCATAATGAGATCCAACACTGGAAGCTGAAACAAGACAAATTTAGAGTAGAAATAAGGGTAAAATTTCAAAAGTGAGGATAATCAACCATTGGAACAACCTAGCAGGCTGACTCTCCAACACCTGAAGTACTTAAATCAAGACTGGATGCCTTGCTAAAAGATATTATGTAGCTCCAAAAAAAGCTAGAGGCTTGCTGAGTTTAGAGGGTGAGGTTCTTTAGCCTGTGTTACACTGGAGGTCAGACTACACAATCATAATGTCCCCTTTATGATGAGAGAGGGGCCTTGGAAACATTACTCTTTCCTCATCCCCTAGAGAACATGGACTCAAGTCACACTGAAGATAGCATTAATTGGGCAGGCCCAATCTTCATTATGGCTGAATACCAAATTCACCAATGGCAGCCAATACAGAACTAAAATATTCAGCATTCTGTCAAATCCCGAATGTATTTATCACGTCTCTAATAATGAATGTATGTGCCTCCTATAAAACACTCATCTTACCTATAATTAATAAATTATTATTACAATGGATTTCTTTCTAAAGGCACATTCTGGCCACACTTTATATTAAGGGTATGTAGTTTATAAAGTAGAACAAAGTGAATCATTTATGAAAGATCAATAAATTAATATATTTTAGACATGAGTATTGTATTATACATTATAAGCACTTCAGTATGATAGATGGATGATAAACTATAGTTATAAGCAACCTCTTGACCATTGGATTCTGTAGCAATCTGAAAGAGTTGATTAACCATTTATTCAAACATGTATTAATCATTTACTAACTCTTAAAAGTATTTCTGAATGTGTCCTTAGTACAAGGCAAGGTCCGTATTTCTGGTAGTTCTCCCTCTCAAGATTTACATTAATGATTGCATTGCTTCTGCAAATGTTCGTTGTTTCAAAGATCTCAGTCATATTTTCCCCCTGTTATGATGGATTTCTGGTCCATCCTGTACCTCTTCCATACTTATCTCCACTATCAGAATCTGTACAATTAATACTATCCTTTGTTACTTTCTTGTAACTGTACACACATTTGTTCGTGACTAGAAAAGCACTCTTCTACAGCCAAGATTGTGTTTAAACACAAACTATCCTTTGCTTCTTGGCTAGCTTTTGCCCAGGACTTAGAATTACAATTTTTTAATTTTTATTTCTGGCGTGTGGCTTGTTTTGCTTCACTGAGTTTCTTTGATTTGTTTGTGGGAGGAATCTAACCTCTACAGCAGGCCAGTGTTAATTCAGAAATACGGTCATGGAATCATTTTTACAGTTATTTTTGTAGGTAGCATTCATTTTCTAATTTTCTGGAGTGCTGATTCTCTGTATGTGAAAGAAAGCAATTGCAAGCAGCTGACCACACCCATTAGTGACGGCTGTGCTTTAGAATGAGAATGGAAGCCTTGCATCTTGTGACTTCAACCACATAAAAACATTTAACGTGGGCACATTGGAGAAAACAATAGAGGTTTTGGTAGCAGGGCTTTCCACCCCCGTCTTTACGCTCCGAGTTACATAGAAATGGCTACTGAATCATTCTTGTCCAGATATTTTATTTGACTACAGTTCAAAAGGTTTCTTCTTACCAGACTGCAGAAGAGGGGTGTGTGTGTGTGTGTGTGTGATGATCCATGCCTAGTGTGGCACTACTGAACTGGTGCTCTTTTTACCTAGAATCCACTAGGACAAACTATGCTGAGGGAAGCTGCTATCACAGAATGGCTAGCCACCAAGCACACTATGCCCAGCATGTGTCACGGAAACTGAATTGCCTGTAAACACTTCTTTTAATGGCTGCCACTTGCTGAGTTGAGCTCTCAAGCATGCTCAGGTTAGCCACTGTGCCTAGCTTGCAGTGGGAGAGAATGAATCTTTAAAATGGCTTCTGTACTGCCAGTTCCTGCATTGTAGTGATGCACCTGTAAGCAGAGTCAAGATGAGCTCCACCCTGACATCTGGTGGTGAGTTGTGGAAAAGAACTTCAGGGGCTGATCTCATTTGCATAGGCACACCCACCCTGCCTAGCATGAGCCCATAGCTGCCCAAATGGTCACATTGGCTGCTGTGGGATCCCCAGTGTCTCTGTTATTGGGGCAGGAAGAATAAATTGTTATTATCCTGATTATGTGAATCAAGGACAGTGGAACTGTACTTGGCCTTTTGTTATGATGGAGGGACTTGCCATCGACTACGTAGCACTCACTGTGCAAGGGACATGGGTTCCAAAACTCAGTGAATTGAGGGTGACCTGACTTGATTGAGGGTCTTATATGCCAATTTCCCCTCCTTCACTGTGGAATGTCAGAGCTAATTTTGATTCCATTAGGAGTCTAGTTGCAGACTGCTGAGCTGAATTCACTTTGGGCTAATGGTGCACCAGCACTGAGGCTCCCCTACTACAAGCTGAAATCATTGAGTGTTGTGTTAAGTAGTGGGAGAGCCTGAAGATATATTGTGGAGCAGTTTGTGGGACAGCTGGAGCAGCTTGTGGGATGGCTGGCGGAGGGGCTGATGGAGCAGAGGGGCTGGTGGGATGGCTGGAGCAGCTCATGGGTGGGGACTGGCAGAGCAGAGCGATTCATGGGATGGCTAGTGGAGCGGAGCAGAGCCCCATGGAGAGGTGGGGCAATTGGCTTTGGACCACATAAGATGCCCCTTAACCTTCCCATTTCCAGCCAGGTTGGGAGGTAAAACTCTGCAGATAAACTTTCAAACTCTGGGGCTGCACTGACCAGGGACAGAGACTTTTGGGTTGTTGGACTTTTGGGACTTTGGGTAACTTTTGGGTTACTGGACTCAAGAACCAAAGGGAAAGGACACGGCCCAATTTGCTTGGGATGGGATTTGCTCATAGGTTGTGTTATAAATCCTGTTGGTGGTGTTTCCCCAACATAATGCCACATTGTTTCTCTTGTTATTAAAAAGGCTTTTACTACACTCAGACTCTGTGCTTGTGAGAGGGGAAGTATTGCCTCCTGGAGGCACCCAGCGGGGGTGGTATATTTTTATCCCAGGCCGCTGGGTGGGGGCTCAAGCCAGTTTTGCATTGTGTTATTGGAATGGAACCTCTAGATACTGAATCCGGCCCTTGTTGCTGCCAACTCTGACAGGCAGAAGGGTTACACACCTATGTCCTGGCCCCTTCTTTTCTTTGCCCTTGTCACACTATTTTAAAATGGGACTTAGGGGCCTTAGCTCCCTCAGTCTCTCTTAAAAACCTCAGGCCATATTAAATGTACTTAACTCTGTATCAATACAGTCCCTGCTCTGAGGCCTTTACAGTCTAGAAGACAGATGGAACATCAAGCCTATACTGAAGGTAGCTGCTGTGGGTGCATATGGTTTATCACTTGGGTGCCGTGACAAGCCCCTGGAAGAACCATCAGACCTGCATTAAGAAGTCCATGGAGCCGTGTATATAGCATTGATCTGAAGCCAGTGGAAAGACTTTAATGGGCTTTGGATCAGACCCAGCGTTAACCTATGTGAACACACGCACTTATCACTGAGGCCCTCGTCTGCCTTGCTATGGTTTGTCAGACACAGTTGTCTTCTTGCCTTAAACTAGGCCCCAATCCTTTATCCACATGGATCCTTGCTGAAGTCCAGCAAAAGGCCCAGTTCCCTCGATCTCCCCCACCCTCTTCAGACTCCATCTAGCACCTTTTCCTATCACCTAAGGCCTCCTCACTTTCTATAAATATATTAAGACTGTAAGAGGCTCATGTACTACAGTAATGGGAGTCTTAAAAGTACCATAGACTCCTTCCCTCTGAATACTCCCCCTTTCTCTCTCACCCCCTGCCCTGCCCTACTTTGTCCCTCTCCTGCCCACCCAGTGTTTGTGTCTCTCCTTCCCTTGCATACTGTGCCCCCTTTCTCTCTCCTTCCTGCAGGCTCCATCTCTCTGCCCATAGGCCTTTTACTCCCTCTCCTAACAGCTTCCCCGGATTGACCAAGGGCTCTCACCACCCCCTTGCTTCTTCCTAGTTCCTCCTTACCCCCACAAGGGTCTCTCATCACCCCTCATTCCCCATGTCTCCTAGCTCCCCTCAGCCCTTGACCATCCTTCTTTCCCTCTCTCAAATGCTGGAAGGGAGGTAGGCAAGAGCTATGAGGCAATTGCCTCCTCTCCTTGGCCCCCAGCTCTGTGACTCAGGGAAGGAGCTGGCAGGGGTTGAAGCATAGAACCAAAGTCTATAGCAGCGTAGTCAATTTTTTTTTTTTTTTTGGTCAAGGTCTAACTTTCTTGGTCAAGGTCCAGACTCCAGAGAAAATAATAACCCCAATAATTATAAGTGAAAATATTTCAGGGCCGTCCAAAAGCATCTGGTGGTCCAGATTTGGCCTGCACTCCCCCTATTGACTACCCCGATGTATAGGCTGCCCAGAGGTAACAGTGGCTGGGCCACTGCTTCCCCAACTGGTAGCAACCTGGAAGAGTAGGGATTCTTTTTATGCTCTGAGCTGAAAAAGAGGTGTATAGAAAGAGGCAGCACCCCTCACTGCCTTCCCATCATGAAGGGGACACAACACCACCTATCACAATGAAGCAATTGGCCCTTTTTTGCTATAGCATCTAAGAGGAAGCTGTTAGAATGTATAGCATACAGCATAACACACTGATCAGGAAGAATGCTCTCGCATAGCACGTACATACTAGTCCCTGGAGCACTTAACACATTTAATTTCAGACTACGCTATACTCAGGCCCAATTATCCTTCTTGTGAGAGAAATTTGCCAGCTATGGCTATATTATCAATTATTAAACTCAGACAATTAAACACATTTAGCAGATCCTGCATTCATTTGCTTCAAAGCCCCTGCTACCTGTTTCTACCCAGGAAATACTACATTGTTTGGCCACAGTATCTGAATTAGAACCTCCATTAAATGGACTGCATGCCTTCAGCACCTCATCAATGTTTAAGTGCAAGGCCATTCAACATGACCCTAAATATCAAACTTTTAAAGCAGTTGCCCTTTTCTATTGCATTTCAGGGCAATAAGGAGGGAGTGCAATTGTTAGTTCTTTTATCCCCTTGGGAAAGCCCTAAGAGTAACTGGTTAAAATTAAACAGAAAATGTGGGTTGAATCTACTAACAAAAAATCTGAAGATGAGATTTAGGCTGTGGATTGCCTCCTTAACCTTGCTTTGGCTATGCAATAATGGTTATTATCATAAGAATTAGTAAGATCTATAGTTCTACGGAATGGTCTCTGAAGGGAAGTGATGAAAGCTAGATGCATCTAAAATTAGATGGGGTGTGTGGGAAAGGCCTACACAATATATATTGAAGGCAGCAGTTCAGCAGACAACCCACTTCTGCTCCTAAGAATAGTTCCCTGTTGTGGTTGAAAGTTGTTACTGGAGGTAAAGATCATATTATTTAACACTGAATTGTGGTAGCACCTAGAGGCCAAGCAAAACAGTGGTCTGCCTCCTTTACATTTCAAAAATATTGATCATTGACGCAAGATCCAAATCAAGTCTTTACCAGCTATATTGTGAGGGTGAGCAGCCTTTTGAGAGACACTTGAATTATCCATGTATCATGTTAACAACTCTATTTTATGGAATTTGCCCCCACCCAAAAAATGCCTGGCACATCGCGTGTATACGTACACCTACACTTATTCTGAGTCCAGAAGGAGATGAGAGGCAGACCAGTTGAAAGTCTCTGGGTACAGCTGAAAGGGGGAAAAAGAGGGGAGATGTCATGGTAGGGGGGGTCTATTCTAGACCACAAAATTAGCAGGAGGAGGTAGATGAAGCATGTATAGAACAAGTAACAAATATCTAAAACACAAGACCTAGTAGTAATGGGGGGACTACCCAGACATCTGTTGGAAAAGTAATATTGCAAAACACAACATTTCAAATAAGTTCTTCATTACTGGGGACAACTTGTTTCAGAAGATGAAGAAAGTAATCTGCAGAACAGACACTTTAGACTTGATTCTGACTAATAGGGTGGAATTGGTTGCAAATCTGAATGTGATTTGGATGAAATGATAGATTTCATGATCCTAAGGAAAATGAAATGATAGATTTCATGATCCTAAGGAAAAGGAGTAAGAACAGCTGAATAAGGAAAATGGACTTAAAAAAAAAGCAAGACTAACAAACTGATAGGAAACGGTCCTGTGGGAAGCAAATCTAAAGGAAAAAGGAGTTCAAGAGAGCTGGAAGTTTCTTAAAGAAACAATATTAAAGCACAACATCATATGATCTGGATGCAATGGAAAGATAGGAAGAATAGTCAGAGGGCAATATGGCTCCATCAGGAGCTCTTGAATGACCTGAAAATCAAAAAGGAATCCTACAGAAAGTAGAAACATGAACCAATTTCAAAGGACGAGTACAACAGAATAGTACAAGCATACAGAGACAAAACCAGAAGCTAATGCACAAAATAAGTTATACCAAGCAAGGACAGAAAAGGAAATAAGGGGTTTTATAAATACATTAGGAGCAAGAAAAAAGGATGGAGAGCTAATAACAGATGACATCAAGATGGCTGAAGTTTTTAATGCCTACTTTGCTTCAGTCTTGACTAAAAAGGGAACTTGTAAGCAGATACGTAACACAATTAATGTTAACAAGGGGGAAAGAGCACAAGCCAAAGTAGGGAAAGAACAGGTTAAATAATATTTAGATGTATTCAAGTCAGCAGGGCTGGATGAAATTCACCCAAGAGTATTTAGGGAACTAACTGAGGCAATCTCAGAACCATTAGCAACTATCTTTGAGAGCTCATATAGAAGGGGTAAGGTCCCTGAGGACTGGAGAAGGGCAAACATAGTACATATCTTTAAAATGAGAAACAAAGAGGACCTGGGGATTTATAAAGCAGTCAGCCTAATTTCGATACCTGGAAAGATAATGGAACAAATCATTAAACAATCAGTCTGTAAGCACCTAGAGAGTAATAGGATTATAAGGACTAGCCAACATGGCTTTGCCAAGAACAAATGAAACTAACTTCCTTCTTTGACAGGGTTACTGGCCTAGTGGAAGGAGTAAGCTGCACGTGTGATATTTCTTGATTTTTAGTAAGGCTTTTGACACAATCCCACATGACATTCTCATGAGCAAACTTGAGAAATGTGGTCTAGATGAAATTACTATAAGGTGGGTGCACAACTAGTTGAAAGACTGTACTCAAAGAACAGTTCTTGATTGTTCACTGTCAAACCTGGGGGGTATACCTAGAGAGGTCCTGCAGGGGTCAGTCCCGGGTCCAGTACTATTCAGTATTTTCATTAATGACTTAGCAAGTAGAGAGGAAAGTGTGATTATAAAATGTGTGGATGATACCACGCTGGGAGGGGTTACAAGCACATTGGAGGACAGGATTAGAATCCCAAACAACCTTGACAAATTAGTTGATTTCAGACCAATTCCCTAGATGAAATTCAATAAAGATAAATGCAAAGTACTACACTTAGAAGGGAAAAATCAAACACATAGCTACAAAATGTAGAATAATTAGGCAGTAGTACTGCAGAAAGGGATTTAGGGGTTATAGTGGATCACAAGGTGAATATAGGCCAACAATATGATACGGTTGCAAAAAAGTCTAATACCATTCTAGGGTGTGTTAACATGACTGTCATAAGACAGGGGAGATCATTATCCCTCTCCCCTTGGCACTGGTGAGGCATGAGCTGGAGTCGTGTCCAGTTCTGGGCACTACACTTTAAGAAAGATGTGGATAAACTGGAAGAATCCAGAGGAGAGTAACAAAAATGATAAATGAAAAGGAGTACTTGTGGCACCTTAGAGGCTAACAAATTTATTTGAGCATAAGCTTCCATGAGCTACAGCTCACTTCATTGGATGCATCTGATGAAGTGAGCTGTAGCTCACGAAAGCTTATGCTCAAATAAATTTGTTAGTCTCTAAGGTGCCACAAGTCCTCCTTTTCTTTTTGCGGATACAGACTAACATAGCTGCTACTCTGAAACCTGTCAAAAATGATAAAAGGTTTAGAATACCTCACTTGTGAGGAAAGGTTAAAATAACTGGACATGTTCAGTCTTCTGAAAAGAAGACTGAAGGGGGACCTGATAAGTCTTCAAATATGTTAAGGGCTATTGTAAAGGGGACTGATCAATTTTTCTGCACATCCACTGAAGGCAGGACAAGAGGTAATGGGCTTAATCTCCAGTAAGGGAGATTTACGTTAGATATTAGGAAAAACATGCTACTTATAAGGATAATTAAGCATTGAAATAGGCTGATTGTGGAATCCCCACCTTTGGAGGCTTTTAGGAACAGGGTAGACAAACACCTGTCAGTGATGGTCTAATAAATTGGTTAGGCTCTAAGGTGCCACAAGTACTCCTTTTCTTTTTGCAAATACAGACTAACATGGCTGTTACTCTGAAACCAGTGATGGTCTAGTATACTTGGCCTTCTCCGTGAAGGGTCCCTTGCAGCCCTACATTTCTATGATCCCCTATAGAAAACAAACTGTAATGTGATTGAAAGAGACAAGTTGAAGATATGGTACCCAGCTGCTACTGCCCTCTTCAGCTATGGCTAATGTTGTTATTTTCTAAAGCATAATGAAGTCCATTGTGCATCTGAATCTGTTTTCCTGGCAGACCTGAATGGAAGGGGGATGGATTATAATGCAGCCCACTAAGGAGAGCTGAATATGAACAGAACTCAAATTGTTGAAACCCTCCCCTCAGTTTTTCATCTTTTTAGCTTAATCCCAACTGTTTCCCCAATGATACATATCTGTGTATATGAAGAATACTAGAAAATCTAAATCAGAAGTGCTTTGTGCTTAATGGAACCCAGACAATAATTCCCAGCAACATTTAAAGTAATCACTTTACTTCAGCAGCTCCATGGGGAAAAAATACATTTTTAATGTAAAAAATAAATTCAAGTACAGTGTGAATTCAGCCATTATTTACTAAATGTTTGTGTCTTCTAGGACCTTTGTAAATATTGACCCAAATTCCCACATTGAGACACACCCTGGAGCTCAATCCATAATACCAAATCCCCTGAACTATCCATTCATGTGCCAGTTTCTTCTCTCCTCCCAGTATAGATGCATTCTAGGGTAGGTTAGAAGACGTAGACCCTAATCTAGGAAGGTGGACCTTTATATACACAGAACAGAGTCCTACTGATTTCAGTGTGCTGAGTTCTTTTGAAAACCTGGCCCTTAATCTCCCTGTGCCTCAGCTGCCCATCTGTAAAATGGGGATAAGAGAATTTACCAATCTCACAGGGTGATGCAAAATCTACCAATAATTGGAAATATTCAGATGCTAGGGCAATGGGGGATGGATAGATCATTCCAAAAGACGCTGTTCAAATTCTAATTCTTCAACCTGTATGGATGCAAAAGCTTCCATGGGAGCCAGTGAGAGTCTTGGGTGTGTAACTGATGTGGGATTGGGCCGAAAAAGGAATAAAATATGCTCTTGTGTCTAGCAAAACATCACCCCTTTGAATGGGGTAATTTGAAAGTTAATACTGCTTTCTACTAGGGGCACCTTAGTACCAGAAACTTAAAGCAAATCAGAAGGAGTGCAAAAGAAAGGAAATGATCAAAGGGCTGAAAGTACGGTTTTATGAGGAAAATGTAAACAATTGTACATACTAGATGAGGCTTGGCTAATCCAATTCAGGGAACTGGTGATTGTATAGTGAAAATGTGTTGACTGCAAGGAGTGAGAGGAATTGTTTTGGATGCTGAAAGGATATATATCTAGAGTAACTGCACGTAGGATGTACAATGAATGTACAGTGGTGGGGTCTACTATAGAAAAGGCTCTTCACTGATGTAGTGGGAGTCCCATCAGTTGAGACCTATAAAAGCAGACTAAGCAAGTCACTATAAACCTTTCTGAAAGAAATGCTCTTGAGTTGGAAAGACATACCTGAGAAGTTTCCGCCATCTTTAATTTGTAATGTAAACACATCAGCACCAAAATGGCTTTTTAAAAAGTAATTTTGGATCCGCAGAGCCCAGGGGTCATGGCAGCTGGTGATCACCAGAACCGATTCCCACTTCACTTACTCAATACAACTGATTTTGCAACAGGGTTTTTTCCATTCGAGTAATTTGCAAAAACATAAACCCTTAGCATGGAACCAAATGACTCTGTAAATGAGCCCTTTGATTTTACTTTTGCTTCTGGTACCTTTTCTTGAATCTGCTCGCTTGAAATTGCTGTCCTTGCACTGAGTTCCTGGAGTGTAGCAGACACGGATATAAATTCTCTTGGTCATGATAGATTATGATGCATGATATCCTGAGGCTGAATCATTCTCCCCTATTAATGCTAAATAGGCTGCAGATAAATTAGTCTGGCTGTTGTTTTTTTTCCAGGGCAGGAATAATAATTTATTGTAGACCCATTATAAGTGATTCCATGTCTACAACTCAAGACCACCCACAGAGGAATTAAAAGGCATGAGTTCAAACAAAAGGAATGTGAAGTAATCTGAAAACTATAGCGTTAAACCTGCTGCCAGGGAACAACTGCTTCCATATTTCTTATGAAGTTATCAGGTGGTCCTTTAAACTTTAACAGGATGTGGTTTCTGATTGAATAGGTTAGCAAAAGACAGGCATGAATCAACCTCAACATTTCTTTCTTGTGTGACAGCCTCCTTCATGAGACTGGGCTGATAGCACTCAGGACTAGTGAGGTTCAAACAGCCTCCAATCATTTGAAATGTTCAGGTGGGGAGGGGCCGGAAATAGCATTGTATCTAAGGCAGAGGTGGGCAAACTATGGCCCATGGGTCACATCCGGTCCGTGGGACTGTCCTGCCCGGCTCCAGAGTTCCCGGCCGGGGAGGCTAGCCCCCGGCCCATCCCCACTGTTCCCTCTCCCGCCCCGCAGCCTCAGCTCGCCGTGCCGCCAGTGCTCTGGCTCCGGCCAGGCAGTGGGGCTGCAAGTTCCTGCCACTCTGAGCAGCATGGTGAGGGGGTGGGCAGCGGTGTGGGGGTTTGGATAAGGGGCAGGGGGTTCTGGGGGCAGTCAGGGGATGGGGAACAGGGAGGGTTGGATAGGCGTGGGAGTCCTGGGGGGCCTGTCAGGGGTCGGGGGTGTGGATAGGGGTCAGGGTAGTCAGGGGACAGGCAGCAGGGGGGTTAGATAGGGGGTGAGGTCCTGGGGGGGCAGTTAGGGTTGGGGGGTCTCGGGAGGGGGCTGTCAGGGGACAAGGAGCAGGGGGGGTTGGATTGGTCAGGGGTCCTGGGGGAGGGCGTGGGGAAGGGATAGCTCAGTGGTTTGAGCATTGACCTGCTAAACCCAGGGTTGTGAGTTCAATCCTTGAGGGGGCCATTTAGGGATCTGAGGCAAAAATGGGGATTGGTCCTGCTTTGAGCAAGGGGTTGGACTAGATGACCTCCTGAGGTCCCTTCCAACCCTGATATTCTATGATTCATCGACTTCAGTGGAGCTGGGATATCATCTCATATTTCCCAAATTTGGGGGGTATTCAGACCAAGGATATGATTCAGGCCCATCGCTAATTCACACTAGAGCTTCCTCCATTTTCTGATTCCTTCAGTTCACTCACATGTCTGTTAGGCAACAGTCTTGTTCCAATTAAACTCAATGTCAACAGCACATTTGAAAATAGGGCTGCTTGTATTTGGGTCCCTACATATGAAGACCCCTAGTTTAAAAATATTGGCCTAAGTGACTTGCCCAAGACTACACAGTGAGAGTCAGGCTTGACATGATCCCATAGACCAAATTCTGATCCATCCAGTTCTCCACAATTCCTCCCTACCCTCCTGAGTCAGTGCCATTCCGGAGAAGAAGGTGAGCACGCAAGGGGCAAGTTAGAAGCAGGAGATGTGCTTCAGTAATCTGGGCTGATGGAACTGTTATTCACTAGTATAAGATAGGGCAACCTCAGGTCTGTTCTAACTTGCACTGGGAGCTAGTTTGATTCCCGAGGGGGAGGGTGGCATAAAACCACCGATACTTCCTCCCCATCATGTGTGCCAAGCTTTGTTCTGTCCTTATAAACCATGCTGATCGCGCCTTATAATTCATGGTGGAAAAGTATGGGCTAACACACAGGAAGTCTGTGGTAGGGGAGGGAATGGAACACAGGTCTCTTGAATGTGAGGCTAGGGCGCCAATCATTGGATTATACTTCATCCTGGGAAAGAAGCTATCACTGGGCATTAAGTTTAGCCTCCTTTCATCTATGATATGTAAATCATACAAATGAGAATATCCGGTGTAAGATTTCAATCTCCTGATGGCACCAGTATTGGCGAGTCAGAAGAATGAAGAACTATGTCACCTAACTGAAAGAGAATTGGATGTTTTGATTTGTAGGATGACATTATAGTCTGAACCACAGAAAACAGGTAAATATTCCATTTAACCTGCAAGTACAAAATAAAGACTTGTCCAAAACTGAACTGTTAAATCGTTAAAGATCAAAGTGATTTATGGCAAAGCAACTCTACCACTCAGTATATTAGTCTTGAAGTTGCTTCAGCAATTGAAACTTAAATTTTTCCATTTTCATAGACAAGAATGTCAAGCGCCCAAGTTCTTCATCTATCCAGTGACCTTCCAAACCAGTGCAAATAGATTAAATGAGGGACTCCTCCAACTTATCTCCAATCCTCGATAACCTACTCATTCCTGAAGTCAGTTACATATTTTTATCACAGGCTTATCAACTAGGTCATTCTAATTTTGCACATGTAATGATTTCACTTTCATGAATATTGAGCAAAACACACTTGAAAAGATTTGTAATGATTTGATTGGGACACTTCAACTGTAAGAGCAAGCAACAACTTGACCAGCGATTGAAACTATTTTCAGATCCAACTGATCCTTGAAGCCCTTATTCCAGCAAAGCTGCCATTGGAGTTGCTCTAATTTTGCCTCTGTAAGGAAAAATGACATTATTAAAAACCCACTTTATCTTGCACATTATTAATGCTCAGAATTTACTCTGCTAACCCTTGTGGAGGAGGGATTGTCTCTTCGTATATATTTGTACTGCACCATGCACACTGGAACCTTAGTCCCAATTGAGACCTCTGATTGTAACCATAATATAAATTAATATAAATAAACTATCAATAATAAGTAAAAGAGTGCATTGTATCAGTATATCTCCAGTGACTTTATGAAGAACACTTTATAAAGTTTGGCCCAAATTTACAAAGGGACTTAAGTATCTAAATACCACATTTATGCAACACTACGATGTACAAAACCTCCACTTGGCTGCCACCTACCCCTTTAGGCAGCTAAACTCACTTGACACCCTTACTTTTTCTGTAAAGTCCCCTAGATGACTAAATTTCTGTCTCTGGGTTCACACTGCTGCTTCAATCTAGGTGTAAAGTATTTACAGACTATCTCCTCTCTTAGTGTCTGAGACTATTTTTCAGCCTCTGTCATAAATATAAAGGGAAGGGTAACCACCTTTCTGTATACAGTGCTATAAAATCCCTCCTGGCCAGAGGCAAAATCCTTTCACCTGTAAAGGGTTAAGAAGCTAAGGTAACCTCGCTGGCACCTGACCCAAAATGACCAATCGGGGGGGAGGGGGGGGGACGGGGAAGGTTTTTGTCTGTCTGTGTGATACCTTTGCCAGGAACAGATCAAGGATGCAAGTCCTTCAATTCCTGTAAATTTAGTAAGTAATCTAGCTAGAAAATGCGTTAGCTTTTTTTTGTTTTTTGGCTTGTAAATTCGCTGTGCTGGAAGAAATGTGTATCCCTGTTTTTGTGTCTTTTTGTAACTGAAGGTTTTGCCTAGAGGGATTCTCTATGTTTTGAATCTGACTGCCTGTAAGATTATCTTCCATTCTGATCTTACAGAGTTGTTCTCTTATTTTTTTTTTTGTTCTTCTAATAAAGTTCTGAGTTTTTCTGACTGAGTGTTTTGGGTCTTAAAAATCCAAGGGGTTTGTGCTCATCTTGTTTATTCTCAAGCCTCCCCAGGAAAGGCGGTGTAAGGGCTTGGGGGGATATTTTGGGGAAATAGGAACTCCAAGTGGTCCTTTCCCTGTTCTTTGTCTAAAACACTTGGTGGTGGCAGCATTTTACCTAATCCAAGGGAAAGGACTTTGTGCCTTGGGAAAGTTTTAACCTACACTGGTAGAAATAAGCTTAGGGAGTCTTTCATGTGGGTCCCCACATCTGTACCCTAGAGTTCAGAGTGGGGAGGGAACCTTTACAGCCTCCCAAAGGAAATAAAGATATTGTCTGGCCTATATGACAGTGCAGGGACCTTGGAGCCAGGAGTGCCTGAGTTCTCATCCTGTCTTTAACAGTAACTCCTGTGACGCCAGGGCCGGCTCCAGGCACCAGCTTTCCAAGCAGGTGCTTGGGGCGGCAGTCAGAAAGGGGCGGCAGAGTTTCCATGGTGTTGGCAATTCGGCGGCAGCTTCTCTCTCTCCTGCCGTCCGCGGCGGCAATTCGGCGGCGGCAGGTTTTTTTCACTGCTAGGGGAGGCAAAAACGGTAGAGCCGGCTCTGTGTGAAGCCACTTAATTTATCTGTGCCTCAGTTTCCATACCTGTATAATAGGAATGAACATTTCCCTAGGTCAAAAAAGTTGAGTGTTTGTACAGTGCTTTGAGGGTGTAAGACTCCATGTTAGATTATTACTTAATAATCATATGCACATAAAAATATTCCATGGTCCTTTTAATCTGTCACCCTCAATGTTTTACAAAACTTAGGTCATTTCTTTTGAGCTTGCTGAATGTTATGTTGCTCACATAACTCATTCTTTATCTGTGAAGTTAAAAGCACCCAGTGTTGCACCCAGAACACACTGAGGTCAGTGCATGCACTTAAAGAACCAGTGTTCGTCTTTTGTTCTGTGTGCATAAAGGCATTTTACTAAAGTATTCTGTTCTTCAGTAGAGTGAATGATACACTCTCTGTAGCAGCATGTCCTTCTGAGAGGATGTCGGACTGTGAAATATTAATTAATGCTGATTCCTTATGATAATTTAAAGTCTCTTCCTATTTAACTATTAATTCAAATATAATACTGGGAGGGAAATGAAAGGTGTTTTATTTCACTTTTCCCTGCAACAACATTCTAATTTATACAAATGATGGCATAATTAAATGCCTGGCACTAAATTACAATCTGCACTTCATGTAAACAAACATATTAAAACTGAGACAGCTAGTCCTGAATGCAAAACCAGTCTGTGTGAATCAGGAATACTCCAAGTGCATTTGAGCCAGGGGACCAGATAATCTCCATCCAGAATATTGAAAGATGTGGCACATGGAGCTGCAAATCCAGTAGCAAGGATTTTTAATAAATCTATTGAATCCGGGGTGGTACTACATGAGTAGAGAATAGCAAATGTAGTACTTATATTAAAGAACGGGTAAAAATGTGATCTGGACAACTACAGATCCATTAGTTTTCCCTCAGTACTATACAAGATTTTAGAACAAATTTTGAAGTGAAAAATAAAGACATGGAGGTAAACAGAAAATGGGATAAAATATAACATGGGTTTATCAAAGATAGATGATTCCAGACTAACACGGTGTCTAAGATATCTATTTTTTTTTTAAGACAAGGGAAATGCAGTAGATCTAATATACTGGGACTTCAGTAAACCACTTAACTCGGTACCACATGGAAAATTTTCAGTTAAGATGGGGATTAGTACAGGAATTGTAAGGTGAGTAAGGAACTGGCTAAAGGAGTCAATAATGGGTTCTCCTTTAAGCACAACTCATCTTGCTGGAGGGAGGTTGCTAGTGGAGTTCCTCAAGGATCTGTCTTGGAACTGTTCTTAACAGTTTCATTAATGATCTTGGCACAAAAAGTAGGAGTGTGCTAATGAATTTTGCTGATTACACAATGGAGAAAAGGCTCAGAATATCATACAGGAAAAATGGATTGTCTTGAGGACTGTGTGATCTTGAAGACAGGTATAAAAGAAATGGTGAAATTGAATAGTACCAAATGCACAGTCATGCCCTTAGGGACTAACAACAAGAATTTCTGCTACAAACAAAGAGCTCAATAGTTGGAAACAATGAAGGAGGAGAAGCACCTGGCTCTGTGAATTGATCACAGGAAGACTATAAGCCATCAACGTGATGCAGTTGTGGAAAAGGTAAATGTGATCCTAGGATGTATCAGACAAGGTAGAGAGAGAGAGAGAGTATTAATGCCATTGTACAAGGCACTTGTAAGAGTTCATCTGGAATACTGTGTACAATTTTGGTCAACCAAGTTCAAGAAATAGGAATTCAAACTGGAACAGGTGCAGAGATGGGCAACTAAAATGATCACTGGAACGGAGAACATATCTTAGGAGAGAAGACTAAAAGCTTCACTTGCTTAGCCTACCAAAATGAAGGTTCAGAGAGATATGAGTGCTACGGGGTAACCACCAATGAGGGAGAAAAGCTAAGTTAGAAGACAATGTTGGCACAAGAACAAATGGGTATACACTGGCCATGAATAAACTTAGGCTGGAAATTGGGTGTCTAACCATGAGAGGAGGGAGGTTCTGGAACAACTTTCCAATAGCAGTAGTGGGGGCCAACAACTGAACTAGCATTAAGATGGAGCTTGATAAATTTATGAATGGGATGATATCACAGGGTTGCCTGTGGTGACAAGGCAGTCCATTCAAGTCCTATGTTCCCAATGCACGAAACACTAAGCATAGCCTGTCTATCCCTTTTCCACCAGGGCTGGTATCCCATATATGACCCTTGTAGAAATGTGCAGCATTAGCTACTGGCTTCCTTTATTATTGTTAACAAGAGAATATTAATTTAACAATATCATGTTAATATAAATGATATGGGCTACATCCTCAGCAAATGTAAATCAGCATAGCTCCATCAGCTTCAACAGGGTTACACCAATTTAAGGCAACTGAGGATGTGGCTCAGGGTTTAAACTCCAATTTTCTTCAGTCGTACTGTGCAGAGTTACACCTGCTGGGGGTCTACATCTGCATATTTAGAATCCAGAGGGCTTTCCCTACCAGATTATAGCAATTTGTAGTAGGTCAGATTTGGGTCTCTTTTTAAGGCAGCTATAGCAACCCAAAACTCAACCCTTTAATAGCTAAATCTGCAGTGCAAATGGCCTGGTCTCTGACACGTTATCAGGGTTATTGGTATTATTCTATTATCTACAGGTTCCTCTACCACCCTAATAACAATAGTAGCAGGATGCCCTCCAGGAGTGCATTATGTGACATGACTAACCTTGGTCATGTGTGGCTCACCTCACTCTCTCCCCGGGGGAAGCTCACCATACACAATGTGCTGTTTCTGCTAGAGAAGGCAGGCTGAAGAAGTGAGCCTTGCATTTGGCGAGGAAGGTGCTGAGGTGTGTGATGGTCCCTCTGGGAGCTTGTCTTGGACCAGCCCTGCAGAGAGCTCTGTCTCTTGCGCAGACGACCTTTACCCTTGTCATAAATATAAAGGGAAAGGTAACAACCTTCCTATATACAGTATTATAAAATCCCTCCTGGCCAGAGGCACACAATCCTTTTGCCTGTAAAGGGTTAAGAAGCTCAGGTAACCTGGCTGGCACTTGACCAAAAGGACCAATAACGGGACAAGATACTTTCAAATCTGGGATGGTGGAGGGGAAGGTTTTGGTCTGTCTGTTCTGTGTGCTTGCCGGATACAGATCAAGGAAGCATGCAATCCAACTCCATTAGAATCAGTAAGTACTAGCAAGGGAATGCGTTAGCTTATTTTTGTTTTGGCTGTGATTTTCTCTGTGCTGAGAGGAAGGTGTATTCCTGGTTTTCTTTTTGTAACTTTAAAGTTTGGCCCAGAGGGAAATCTTCTGTGTTTTTGAATCTGATTGCCCTGTAAGATTATCTTCCATTCTAATTTTACAGAGGTGCTTCTTTTACCTTTTTTCTTTCTAATAAAGTTCTGTTTCTTTTAGAATCTGATTGGGGTTTTGTTTAGTGTCCTAAAAAAAACCCAAGGCTGATCTGTGCTCATCTTATTTATTCTCAAGCCTCCCCAGGAAAGGGAGTGTGGGGTTTTGGGGGAATATTAGGGGGGAGTAGGAACTCCAAGTGTTCCTTTCCCTGCGTTTGTCTAAATCACTTGGTGGTGGTAGTGTTACCTAATCCAAGGTATAAGGGAGAATTTGTGCCTTGGGGAGTTTTTAACCTAAGCTGGTAGAAATAAGCTTTGGGGGGTTTTCATGCAGGGTCCCACGTCTGTACCCTAGAGTTCAGAGTGGGGAGGGAACCCTGACAACCCTGGTGGTAGAAAGTTCCATTATGCTAGAGGTGTGGAGTTGCTGACCACAGTCGACAGCTTTAGGTGACTGATGGTAGCGCCCACAGGCCCCAGTCAAGATCAGAGCCCCACTGTGCTAGGCACCTAGAAGGAGACTGTCCTTGCCCTGAACTTCTGGCTGTCTAAATAGACAAACTGTAGGAGGGGAAACAGAGGCACAAAGCAGGGAAGTGACTTGCCCAAGATCACACAGCAGGCCACTTGCCAGAGCTGGAAATAGCATCCACATTTCCTGACTCTCACGCAAATGTCCCCTTGACTGGAGCAGGCTGCAAATCACATGAGCCTCCCCCTGCCAAGTGCTGAGTAACCAGTATAGCCAAAGGGAGCGCTCAGCACAGGATCAGGCCCTCCTTGGGCATGTGTGCTTGCAATACTTTGGCATATAAGGAAAGCTGTTTCAGCTTCTTCACTCTCTGCTATTTTGGTTTGGCTTGTCTCTAGATCATGTTTTTATTTGTACATCTCTTTTGTGTTTGACAGTATTAAAAACATTCCAGGGACTTCATGTGCAGAAAGTGTCAGTTTATTGAATGGCTTTTTATATTAATATTTTGGAGTCAGTAATTACCTCTCATGAGTGAGGCAATGAACTAGTTTCTGCTCTGGCTGTCTTTCATTTCCTTTCAAACTAAATATGACTGCAGCCTGCTATGGTTTTCTGGCAATAGTTTTGCTAATAGAGCAGGTTGTTACAAAGCAATGTTATTTGCATGATATAAAATTAATTAGAGAAGTCTGTTATAATTTATAAATATGCAATTATAGTTAAACAAATAAGAAGTTGGGACTTTGTGCAGTTCCCAGTGGATTTCTGTTTGCATGCTTCCAGTTAATCAGTGAGATGGAGCCTCTGATTCGGCATCCCATGAAGAGACAATTTGCCTTACTCTGATGGGAATTGCAAATGTACTAAAACATATTTTCAGAGTTTGTTCAAATTATTTTTTGTGAAAGCAAATGAATATGTAGAATAGCTTGTTTTTTGCTTTTTTTTTTTTTTTTATTAAAACCTAATTACTTCCAAAGGCCAAGTGAAGCTTTTTTTTTTTTTTCAAATAAACCAGAGGAAGATGTCATCTGTAGATTGTTTAGTATGATACATCACATATTAAGTAGAGAAGGATCAATAAAATGATTGGTGTGAAGTAAATAGAACATTGAACATGGACTTATAGCAGGAAGTTGGTTGAGATCTTACAGCCTTCTTTTAATTTAATAGATTTTTAGAAGGTGTAAGGGCCAATTAGATCATCTGGTTTGACCTCCTGGACAACCCAGGCTGTAGGAATCACTGTGTGAAATTCTACATCCTACCCACAAACTGGTGGTTGATCTAGAGCAGATAAGTTTTGAACAACTTCAGAATGGTTCTCTACCTACTTTTCTTTCCTGGGATATCAGCCCTTCATCCTCAGTGGATGATTTATTGATGGTTTCAAACTAAGCCATATTCTGAACTGTAATTTCCCCGAATGTCTGTATTCTTTCAAATAAACCTGAGTAGGATTTTGTAATAAAAATGTAGAGCTTGACTTCACTTCAAAGTTAATTTGACATATAACTTGAATGTTGCCCCAAATTCAAGTCCCAACCACACATGAAAACCCTGATATGTGGTGATTCTTTTTAACTCAAATTAGCGGCATGAAAGGGAGCAGAGATGAATTATTAGATGCATAGATGAACATGATATACTGGGGAAGAGTTAAAACAGCTCTTGTACAGGGAAAACATGTCTCACCAATCCGTTAGAATTCTTTGAGGGGGTCAGCAAACATGTGGATAAGGTGATCCAGTGGATATAGTGTACTTTTCTGATAGCTTTTGACAATGTCCTTCACCAAAGTCTCTTAAGCAAAGTAGGCAGTGATGAGGTAGAGGAAAGGTGTTCTCATGGATCAGCAATTAGATAAAAGATAGGAAACAAAGAGTAGGAACAAATGGTCAGTTTTCACAGTGGAAAGAGGTAAATAGCGGAGGTGGGGAGGCAAGCATCTGTACTGGGAACAGTGCTGTTCAACATACTTACAAATGATCTGGAAAAAGGAGTAAACAGTTGAGTTTGCAGATGATCCAAAATTACTGAAGGTAGTTATCTCCAAAGTTGGCTGTGAGGAGCTACAAAGGGATCTCACAAATCTGGGTGAATGGGCAACAAAATGGAAGATGAAATTCAATATTGATAAATTGAAAATAGTGCACACTGGAAAACATAATCCCAACTATGTACAAAATGATGGAATCTAAATTAGCTGTTACCACTCAAGAATGAGATCGTGGAGTCATTGTGGATAGTTCTTTGATAACATCCGTTCAAAGTGCTGCAGCAGTCAAAAAGGCTAAAAATATTGGGAACCATTAAGAAATGGCTAGATAATAAGACAGAAAATATCATAGTACCACTATATAAATCAATTGTACACCCACAACTGAATACTGCATGCAGTTCTGGTCACCCTATCTCAAGAAAGATCTATTAGAATTGGAAAAGGTTCAGAAAAGGGCAACAAAAACAATGTAGGGGTATGGAACAGCTTCCTTAGAGAGATTAAAGACTGGCAGTGCTCATCTTAGAAAAGAGACAACTACAGTGTATAAAAAGCATGAAAGGGGTGAAGGAACTGAATAGGGAAATATTATTTACCCCTTCACATAACACATGATCTAGGAGTCACCCAATGAAATGAATAAGTAGTGGGTTTGAAACCAACATAAGGAAGTATTTCACACAACACACAGTCAACTTTTGGAACTTGTTGCCAGGGGATGTTATGAAGGCCAAAATTATAATTGGGTTGAAAAAAATAATTAGATGATACAATAGGTCCATCAATGGCTATTAGCCAAGATGGTCAGGGATGTCCCTAAACCTCGGACTGCCAGAAGCTGGGACTGGACAACAGTGGATGGACCACTCGATAATTGCCCTGCTCTGTTAATTTCCTCTGAAGCATGTGGCACTCTCCACTGTCAGAAGACAGGGGACTTGGCTAGATGGACCATTGATCTGACCCAGTATGACCACGCTTATGTTCTTTTAGGCTAAGAACATAGTGAGCACAATTAGCTGCTAACCCAACCTAACTCTGTGTGGCTACAGACTACAGGCTAGCGCCATCCAAGTGCCACTAGTTCTGCACTGCCCGCTCATAACGCAGTTTATGTGCTCAGAAACTACAGGCAAGTTCTCCCACAATCCATTGGGGGAGAGTTAACAGCAAAACTCGTCATACTTCTGTGCTAGAAATGATGGGATGTGCTCCCAGAGGTCTTAGCAACATACATGAGTGAGTGAAGCACAGCGTGTGGCCACTCTCACAGATACTAGACCACCTCAAGGGGAATAACTTGATATACCCATAAAAGTCTAGGGGTGAAATTCTGGGCCACATTGAAATGACTGGCAAAATCCTATTGATTTAACGGGGGGCAGGATTTAACCCCAGATACTCATATATATTGTCCGAGCCTGATGGGCTTTTTCCAGGTCTCAGTTATGCTGTTGTAAATCAAGAGTAACTCAGCTACACTCTGAGCTGCATCATCATAAAGCTAATGAAAGTTCAGAGTAAGGCGGCAAGCGCCTTGGATTTGAAAAACCAAAAAACCAAAACAGGGCTAGGATTAGAGTGAAAACAGCCCTGTTCATCTTCAGGAGCCTGTCAGCAATTTTCAGGCTTGGACCCTCCTTGTTTAGCCAGCAACAGAGTTGAGCTAGATGGTCACTGCCTGGCTGATCCCACAGCTCTTCCTTAAGTGAATAATCAACCCTACTTACATGCATAGCCCATCCCGTAGTAGCGAGTTGGCTGCTGTGGGAAAGCCTATGATAATGTGATGCTAAATGGACTATTAGTGATGAGCAAAGGCTAATTGGTGTATAAGGGTTGCAGGATAGACTGAGGCCTAGTCTATGCTACATGGTTAGGTTGACATTAAATGTGGAAGTGTCTTTACTTAAATTTGCCCCCCCCAACATAAGTGCCTCTCTATGCCAATTTAGTAATACCACCTTCCCAGGCAGCGTAGAGTCACAGTTGATGTAATTAGGTCGATTCAGTGTAGACACTGTGTTACTTAAGTCAACTGCTACTGGCCTTCAGGAGCTGTCCCACAATGCCCCATGCTGACAATACAATCAATAGAACCACTCCTGGTGAGGACGCACGCTGCCGACGCAAGGAGCCAGGTGTGCACGCATACAAGTGATTTAATAACTGTGTTGGATATAGCCAATCTAAGTTAGGTTGACATAAATTCGTAGTGTATACATGGCCTAAGGGCTCATCCTGGGAGGGGCTGAGCAGTGACATGCTGCCAGAATGTTACTCCGCACCCCACAAAAAACATGTTTTGCCTCAGTTAGCAATACACATGGCAATCCTGGGGGGGGAAACACACTATCCCCATCTCCCACAAAACTCATTCCATGCTGTTCATAACCCTCTCCTGGCCCCAAGTCAATTCTATATCCTCCCCCTCCACAAAAATCAAATATATTAATTACATACCCTTCCAGATCTATAAATATATCAATGCCCCAGCTGTTAGCTCAGTGCTTCTCAACCTACCATGCTCCTCTCTCCTGCTGCTGCTGAAGGTACCCTGTGGAGCAGCTGCAAGGGAGAGGCCATGCAGAGAGTTGTCCTGTGGCCTCTGGCTGGGAGGAGGTTGCTCAGGGGGAGAAAAGGATCCTCCCTGAGCTCCACGGGAGGTCTCCCCTAGTTAGTATGGGTAGGGTGTGTGTATGTGTTTGGTGGGTCAGGGGAGAAATAGAGCTCAACAGTGTCTCCCAGAACCAGACTCCAAATTGGTGCTTGGTGGGAGTGGGAGAGGAGGTGAGCTACAGGACTTGCAGCAGAAGTTTAGTCTCTTCTCCTCCTCCTCATGTCTTGCTGGAGCAGAGGTGGTGAAGGAGAAGTGAGGAGAAGATTCCCGAGGCTACATGGTGGGTGTGTCCCATGTGTTCCTGGAGGCACTGGTAGGGAATGCTGGAACGGAGCTCCTCTTTCACCAATGCTGGGTGAAACTGGGGGGGGGGGGGGGTTGAACTCTTTAAAAAGTAGGGCTGGCCTTTGCATATGGGGTAGGTTGTGACATTATTTTTTGCTTCCCTCCCCACAAATATAACCAATTTGTACCCCTGACCATAGTGACATATGGCCAGAAAGGGTTAAACATCCTGCAAAATAAATTAATCAAATTCAACCCTTAAAGACATGTGGGGAGATAATGTTCATGTTTTTGTGCATTTACATATGTATGGGTAGTGGTCAACAATGTAATCAACAGTCTCTGTCAATGCTGTATTTTGATCATTCAAAGATCAAAAGAACATCCTCACATTTAAATGAAGTGTAGACATGGAATATCTCCGTATTCATCTCTCTTTGAAATGCGTAGCAAATCATATATGAATGGTGAAGGAACAGGTGATTGTCTTATGTTAATTCGTATAGCTAAGTACCAGTGATAGATTACCTGATGGATAAATTGCCTTATGTTAATCTGTGTGAATAATTAACAACCATGCTTAGGAAATAAGGGCCTATTGTTCCCTGAGGGACTCCAACTTGTCAAAGAAGACCTGAAATTGTAAAAAAGATCCTTGAGTTCCAAGACGAGATCCCAGTTAAGCTGGTATACCCTGGAATGATATTGAACATTGGACTAGAACATATGAACTAAATTCTAAAGGAACTGTTGGAAACTACAGAGCTCACCATCTCTGCTATGTATCTGAATCTCAAGAATTGAACTCATACCTGTATGTATATTGATCTTTTAACCATACTCTCTCCCTTTTCTTTTTTAATAAATTTTAGTTTAATTAATAAGAATTGGCTGTAAGCGTGTGTTTGGATAAGATCTGGAATATTCATTAACCTGGGAGGTGTTGGTTCTGATCATTTGGGATTGGTAGAACCTTTTCTTTTATATGATGAAATAAGATTTTCAGAAATCTTCATCATATTTGACTTGGGTACCTGAATGGAGGCCTGAGGCTGGGTTACTTTAAGGGAACTGTGTTGGTTTCTGGTAAATCTAAGTATTGAAAATATCCCCCAGTTTGGGGGATTATATGCCCCATTCTTTGCAGTTCACCCTAATTAAGTGACCTCAACTAGCCCCCACTGGGACCCCAGTCACAACCATTATGCCACTGTGCCATTTATCGGCATGAGGACCTTGGCGAGGGTTAGTTAGATGAATTGCCAGGCTAATCCGAAACTTAACTCACACCTTTATATAAAAAGCTCCTGTGTTGGAGGCCAGTGGTGGGAAGGAATCTTTACCTTCTCACACTGCAGAAGTGGAACCCAGCTGTACATGCCTTTCAGTCTTCACACTCAGTTTGCATAGCTTTACATGTACAAGGCTCTCTCAGGAAAAGGGCTCAGAGATTCGCCTTTTACAAAATGCAAGGTAGAAGAATGGTCTTGCAGTTAAGGCCCTGGACTGGGTATCAGGAGGTCTGTGTCCAGTTTCCAGCCTGCCACAGACTCCCTGTTTCACATAGGCCCACATCCTCAAAGGTATTTAGGTGCCTAACTCCCATTGAAACTAATGGGAGTTAGGTGCCTAAATACCTTTTAGAATCTGGGCTTTATTGGCTGTTCCCCATCTGTAAAATGGGGATGATGCTTCCTTTCTCCCCTCCCTCATCTCATGAACGCTTTGGGACAGTGCCTCTTTCAGTGTGTTTGCTCGGTGCCTTGAGCAACCAGGGCCTGATCTTGTTTGGAGACTATAGGTGCTACTATAACACAAATAAATAATCCAAATCTCCTTTATATGTGGCTGACTCTCTGAACAAGAAGCTCACCTGTATCCCCACCAGCTCATTGGTGGTTCTGAGCGCCTCGGGGTCTGCTGGACTCCCTCAGTTCCATTGAGGGTCTGTGGTAATTGGGGGTGCTTAGCCCTTGTCAAGACTGGGCCCTCCAGCATCACTGCATCCCAAATAGTTGGTGTGTATTGACCTTTGCACTGGAAGAAGGTTGTTTCCAATTCAGAACAACATGGGACTGATGGAGGCCATGAGTGAGCACAGTCATCTCTGACCCTGAACACTATGTATAAGAACCTGGTATTCTCCAGAAACCCTGGAAACCAGCTCCAGGAGGGTCAAATACAGATCCCTGCCAGAGCACAGGTAGCATGAGTAATTTACCTAATACATGCACCTGCTTCTGTCAGCTGAGAGCATTCTGGGTTCAGCCGCTTGATTCACATCCCTGCTTCCTCTTCAAATCAGAATGTCTAAAGTTTAAAAAAAAAAAAGAAAAAAAAAACGATCTAGACCTAGATCCACGTGTAGGAGGGGGAAGTTCCAAACCTTTTTCAAGTTGTGCACGTTGCTAGGGAAACCACTCCTCACTATTCCCTTTTATCCAGCCCATCTGACTCCGTCTCTTGGAAAAGCGACAGGTAGGTTTGTTATTGGGAAGGGACAATTCAAATCTGTTACAATATGTACTTTCCAATCCAAGGATAACCTTTTTTTTTTTTGAGACCTTGATGAGGCTTAAGAACATTATGGAGGAGGGGAGCTCAGAAAACACATTTTAAAAGCCCAAATAAGCAGCTATTGAAAAGTCTGTGGGATTTTCTGTTTATAAAACCTTAATGCTCTCATGACTTCAAGCAAAGGAGGGGTTCCAGTTATACCACAATTTCTGCTAATGCTGCTTCTGTCACTGAGAGAAGATATTCTAAAGCCACAGGGACGAACTAATTATTAGTCCTAGTCCCTGTGCTTCTACCATACATTGCTCTTGCCCAGCGTTTTCTATCCAAGGACCTCTAAGCACTTTACAAACATCGATGGATTAAGTCTCTCAATAGCCAGAATATCCCCACTTTAGGGATGGAGAAGCTATGGCACAGGTAGGATAAGGGCTTGCTTGCTTAAAATTGGGAATCTAAAGCTGTATGTCGGCACCTGAACAAGAGTGGTTTGATTTTTTTTCCTGGGAGCTGTGGGTACTCATTGTCTCTGCAAATCAGATCTCACTTAGGTACCCAAATACAGATACAGATGAAGCAACCAAAGTTGAACATTTTGGCCCCGGTCCCATGTATTGTACTGCCATAGTTTCTGTACTGTTCACTGTACTACCAGAGTTACAGTACAGCTCTGCATTCCACAGGCCCTCAGATACTACAGCGAGGAGCAGAGCATAGATAAATACTGGTAGCTTTTCATTGAAAAAATGTATCTAACATTTTCGTGATGCATTAATCTGGTTACTTGTGGAAACTGTGAGTAGTTCTGACTAGGTCCAGAGAAGGAAGTGAAGCCCTCCGAAAAGCCATGGCTATAGCCAAAGAGAACCTCAGACGCAGTTTGGGAAGAAGCACCAGGATGGGAAACCAAACAAATCTGTATTATCTGTCCCTTTCCTGATGGTTTCTGACATTCTGTTGGCTCTTTAGACTGCACATTGAAAGTGATGACTTCCCCTGTGTTGCTCCTTGGCTTTCCACTGGGGGTGCCATGGTGCAAGATGGCAGCAATGGAAGAGTCCTAGAAGACCCATGCCAGTATTGTGCTAGATCAGGGATCTCAAACTCAAATCACCAGGAGGGCCACATGAGGACTAGGAGGGCTGAGGTAACAAGGCCTGTGCCAGCCCTCTGCATTCCAGTGATTTCCCCCCTTTGAGCAAAGTACAACATAGCAACGGCCATACTGGGTCAGACCAGTAATCCATCTAGCCCAGTATCCTGTCTTCCAGCAGTGGCCAATGCCAAATGCTTCCGAGGGAATGAACAGAACAGGGCAATTAATGAATGATCCATTCCCTGTCGTCCACTCCAAGCTTCGGGCAGTCAGAGGCTAGGGACACCCACAGCATGGGGTTGCATCTCTGACCATATTGGCTAATAGCCATTGATGGACCTATCCTCCAGGAACTTATTTAATTCTTTTTGAACTCCGTTATAGTTTTGGCCTTCACAACATGCCGGGCAACAGGTTCCAGAGGTTGACTATAGTGTGTGAAGCAGGACTTTCTTTTCTTTGCTTTTTAACCTGCTGCCTATTAATTTCATTGGGTGACCCCTGGTTTTTGTGTTATATGAAGGAGTAACTAAATCTTTTTCTCCACTCCATTCATGATTTCATAGACGTCTATCATATCCCCCCTTAGTCATCTCTTTTCCAGACAGGTCCCTTTCTTTTTAATCTTTCCTCAGAGGGAAGCTGTTCCCTACCCTTAATCATTTTTGTTGCCCTTCTCTGTACCTTTTCCAATTCTACTATATATATTTTTGAGATGGAGTGACCAGAACTGCACACAGTAGTGAAGGTGTGGGCGTACCATGGATTTATATAGTGGCATTATGATATTTTCTATCTTATTATGTATCCCGTTCCTAACATTCTGTTCACTTTTTTTGACTGCTGCTGCACATTGAAAGTGACGACTTTCCCAGTATTGCTCCTTGGCTTTCCACTGGGGATGCCAGGGAGGAAGATGGCAGCAATAGAAGAGGCTTAGTAGGCCAGAGGAAACTCTGTCAGACACTTTGGGAGGGGTTCAGCATCTTGCAGCTGGCAGAGTAACCCAGCAAGGCCTCAATAGTGTAGGTTAGAGCATCTATAGTGATGACTCCAATGAAGCGGGAGTATGAGGTCTCTTTGGGCTAGGGCAGTGGTTCTCAATCTAGGGCCACTGCTTGTTCAGGGAAAGCCGCTGGCGGGCTGGGCCGGTTTGTTTACCTGCTGGGTCCACAAGTTCGGCCAATCGCTGCTCCCACTGGCCGTGGTTCACTGCTCCAGGCCAATGGGGGATGCAGGAAGGGCGGCCAGCACATCCCTCGGCCCGCACCACTTCCTGCAGCCCCCATTGGCCTGGAGCGGTGAACCACGGCCAGTGGGAGCCACGATTGGCCGAACTTGCAGACCCAGCAGGTAAACAAACCGGCCCGGCCCAGCCCACCAGGGGCTTTCCCTGAACAAGCCATGGCCCTACTTTGAGAACCACTGGGCTAGGGCCTGCTTTTTGTTCTGTTTGTACAGCATCTAACACAATGGGGTCTTGCTCTATGACTGGGGCTCCAAGGCACTGCCATAATGCAAAAACTAAAGAGTGGCTGTCCTCTTCAGAACTGCATTGTCCACATTTTCTACAAGCACATCACAAGCTCTTCTTTTTGTTCACAACATGCCAGCTGCCCTCATGCCCCCAAGATAGTTACCAGTGTGAGGTTCTGCCCCCAATTCCCAGGTGCAGCTGAGGCTACTTTAAATTATGACAGCTTGGGGCAGCCAGCTAAGATCATTACACTAAGGAAAATTGCCAGTGTGCACTGTATTCTGGCCTTACCTCCCTTCATACTTTAACCTCCAGCTGCCCACTGAGGTTAACTCTCAGTAGCCTTTTGTATCCCTCCTGATGGGGGGAGAGGTAAGGATATAGCCCAGTGTATTTTGGTTCATAAAACGTATCCAGGTCAAATTCACCTGTTTAGCAAATTATTATTTTAAGGGCTTGGGTTTTTTATTCAAAACGTAGTTTGCATAGATTCCAGATCAGCCCTCTCTCTCGCCTCCCTTCCAATCTCATTTTCTCTTCAATGATTTCTAAAAATCTGCCCTACAAATACATATAGAGATTTTATTTTATTCAGTTACTTCAAATTCTCTTTGCAGTCAGGACACCTGAGGGTGCTTTGAAGGTTGGTAGGAAAAATATGGAGCTGGGGGCTAAGAATATTACCGCTTCTCCCACTGCGAGCAAATCAAGAGAAAAGGAAGACATTCTGGAGTTTAAAGGGATGTGATCTAAGGCATATGTTACAGTCATAATGAAAGTGCAGTTTACTCTATCACTGCATGGAGACATTTTGGACAGTTTACAGTGGCTCTCTAAGCATTCTAATTGCATGTGGCTCTCATGTCATGATCTGAGCTGTGTTTCTTTTCCTAGAAGCTATCTGGGATACTGAGCCCTGTGAGCACGCTGAGCTGCTACTGGGGATTCTCCTCTCACTAGTTAATTTCTCTCCCCCGTGTTTCGTTAAGATGAAAATGAAGGGGAAAGGAAAAAGTCACAGTCATTCTGATCCTCGTTGCATCTTTGGTATTTCAGTCGGTCCTTTTGCCAACCCTTGCTGCCGGTACTGGTCCAGAAGGCACGCTGCTGTTATTTCCATGTTGGGTTCAGTGGCGGTCCCGCTCCAGAAAATAATACTCTCAAAAGAGCAAGTTATCTGTTCAGTTATTAATGTCACACTGCAGGGCATGAGTATCCCATACAGCTCAGAACAGCGAGTGGGCTGCTTTAAAAAAATGTCTGATGGGAGCGGGCATCCTTTCTGCTATCCCATTTTCTGTACCTAGAGTGCCTGCATTTCAGGGGCAGAGGAAGTGATTCCTGAAAATGAAACCTGCAGGGGTACGTGAGTGCAGGGTGGTAGAGGGTGGACTAGCTGATTTCTTGTGATCCCTTCCAGTCCTATATTTCTATGATTCTATGGCTACACTGCAATCCAGGGTGTAATTGTGGCTTGAGTAGCCACCTCTGCTCTAGTATGGCTAAAAATAGCAGTGCAGATACAGCAGTATAGGCTGCCCAAGTTGCCAGGACCCTGGGTACTCACCTTGCTAGCCCACGCTGAAGTCCATGGCCATGCTTCTAGACTGCTATTTTTAGCTGTGCTGGCATGGGCACGCCTACCCAGGCTATACTCCTACAGTTCAGATTGCAGTTCAGATGTACTCTGTGTTGCAATAAGTTCTGTCAAATCGACTGGGTGGGTGGTGAGTCCTGGTTATTGCCCTTATTTGCCTAAGAATTGCCCACGTCCCACTGTGCTTGTTATCTCCACCAGCCCACACCCCAATTCAATTGTTTCTCTCCTCCACCTGTTTAAATTCAGGTCAAAGTCTGGCCCCACTGAAGTCAATGGGGCCACATTTTTGTTTACCCCTTATCTTTAAGATTGCAAGCTCTTTGGGGCAGAGACTATCAATGTCCTCGGTTTGTACAGTGCTCAATGGGGCCCCAACCTAGCTGAACTCTAGGTTCTACCACAATACAAATGTGAAATAATTATTATAATAATCCTGTTGAATAGAAAACACTATGTAAATAAAACAAAAAGTTTGTTGTTTGGTACTTATTGTAAATAGCCATTTTTTCCTGATCCGGACCTGGATGATCTTCAGGCGGTGCCCAGTTATTTGTCATGTTCCTTGATAGCTTCTTAAATGCAAAACTATCAAAATACGAACCCTGTGTTAATATAACATTAGAGCTGTACTTTTAAACTAAAGTTGGGAAATGCAGAAATTGCTATTCCTAAAGCACCCTGTGTCTCCCAGTGGAACTCATTTAATCTATGGTCATGTTAACATGGATACGTTGTATTTATTTTATTTTGCCCCTCATTGTTTGATGTTAGCATTCCTCACCAGCTCCTCCACATTGCATCTAGGCACCGCCAATGGTAACACTGATTCCTTCTAAGAGGGCCACCCTCAAGTGTCAGTTCTTCTCTTTTATTTAATGCATTTTTCTTAATTGTCCACTTGATTAAATCTACCTAGTCTATTAATTGAATTTATCCCACATTTATCACCAAGGTATCTGTCTGTCTTATAAAAAAGAATACTTTGTCCAGCTGGCCTCTCCCCACTAAATCCATTGGAATTCTGATCTTCTGAGAACATGGTCCTGCCTGTCTTTCCCCATCCTACAGCAGTGAGATCAGAAAGTCTCCTTTCCTACCACTGTGCCTTTGACGCTGCCTGACGGAGAGATGCCCCAGCATTCACTGGTCTGTTGGGGAAACCTTGTACATATAGGAATTTAGTATAGAGGGGGCCTCTTTGTTGCCACACCCCCACCTTCCCTGAAAGCAACAGAGAATGGAAGAGGAAGAGACGGACACAGGATTCTCCTACAGAAAACAACAAAAAGCAAGCAGAAAGCAGAGTCTGGTGGGTGGCTAGGGGCTGTGTGTTCTGGCCCCACATTCACAAGACACACTCAATAGCTTTGGGACACATGGACGCCAGCAGGTTGTGTTGCTGGGAGCTAGGTAACAAGCAGTTTCAGAGTAACAGCCGTGTTAGTCTGTATTTGCAAAAAGAAAAGGAGTACTTGTGGCACCTTAGAGACTAACCAATTTATTTGAGCATAAGCTTTCGTGAGCTACAGCTCACTTAAGCGGGCACTTCTAGCACTCAACTATTTTTCACCTTCCCCTTGTGTGTTCATATCCCCTGATATTCTTCCGTGTTTCAGAGCAGAATAAAATCCAAACCCCAGTGTGAAACTCAGCTGAAACCAGTATGTTTTGAACCATTTTGAGTGGCAACAAACTCAAAATGGCCTCTATTTGCTAGCCCAGCTGACGTCCCCTGCAATATGTAGTGTAGTGTGGAATTTCTGTGACAGATGCCCCGAGTTATTCAGAAAATACCGCTCCGCTCAGTGCAAATGAAGCGATAATTTCTATGTCTGGGTTTCCACTCCTGCAGGACCTGGTACCAGCTATATACCATGAACAGTCATTCTTCCTGAATGCTGACAAACCTTTTAGTGAACCTAGCCTGACAGTCAGGCTTTGAGTTTAGTCTGCCTTGTGATTTCACTAATATACCTCAGCACTGTTTTACTCACACTGCCCCCTCCACAAAGTAAGAAATTATAGTGAGATTAATTTTACAGATAAAGAAACTGAGGCAGAGTTTAAGTAGCTTGTTTAAAACCACATAGCAAGTTAATGCAGCTTCCTGAAACTCAGTTTTCTGCTGTGCAGTAGCAAGAAGTATGTGGATCAAGCATTTTTTCCATTATTTAAATTCCAAAATCATCTTACTTTTTAAGTTGCGGGGCGGGTATAGTGAAAAATCTTGTATGAGACAACTTTACTAACCTAAATTCTTCAATGAAAATATACTTTCTGGAGGAAAGAAATGGCCTTAGATTTTTCTGGGTAATGTATTTTCCTTTAGTTGTCACATATTCCCCATAGGTCTACCATCTGCATCTTTCAGTTATGTTCACTAAGAAGGATCCAGATCATATGACCTCACACACATCACTTTGTAGCAATGTTATGTAAAACAACGCATGCTACAGTAATTTGACAGTTCCATAATTTTACATTCTAGCAGAACATTAAGTCAGAGACAATGTCCTTAAGCTGTATCATGATTACATGTTTGGAAACATAATGTTACCTTTGAAATAGGTTTTTTTTGCTTCCCGTCCCCCCACAAATTCAGCGAAGAAAAAAGTTAGAATAAGGAAGCGTTATTGTTGTTAACTTTATATTCAGCAAAATACAATGGATTTATGTGCATTTGAGAAAACATATGGGGCCAATGTCTCTTCTTCCTTACATTAGTGTAAATCAAACTTCATTGCCTTTGCTGGAGTTACACCAGTGTAACCCAAGGAAGAATCAGATCAGTTTAGTATAAGTGCCATCAGGGTGTGCAATGCCTTTACAGACACAAATATAATCAGCATAGTAGCATTCATGTCAAATCAATCAATGAAGTTATATGGGTCTATCTTAGAGCTTGTCTCCACTTACTGGGGGATCGATGCATGGCGATCGATCCACAGGGGGTTGATATTAGCAGGTCTAGTGAAGACCCACTGAATCGACCGCCGATCATTCTCCTGTCAACTCCAGTACTCCACCGGAACAAGAAGCGTAAGGTAAGTCAACAGGAGAGTTTCTCCCATAGACCTAGCATGGTGTAGATACCACATTAAGTCAACCTAAGGTATGTCGACTCCAGCTACATTATTCATGTAGCTGGAGTTGAGTAACTTAGGTGGACTTAGCCCAGTAGTGTAGACCTGCCGTTAGGTACCAACAGGGCCCCATTAGCGATTGTGAAGGGTTCAGATACTACAGTAATGTATTTTGTGACACTGGCTCTAATTTCACTGAACACTGACAAATACATAGCTGGAAACCATTCTGGATCACCTGTATGTTAGCATTGTTAAAAGATGTTAAGTTTATAAGCATGTGTTTAGACTTTATGAAACGCTTGTAGGATGCTGCGTGTATTGATCTCACTTATAACATCTGTATCCCACAGTATAAAGTTATATTGCGTGTTTGCTTTGTAAACCTCTGTAATTGTGTACCTCACCAAACAGGAAAGAAGCATTAATTAACACAAAGTGCTCATCCTGCTCATAAGAAGGCCCACAAACCAAATGAGCCATTGTGAAACATCAAAGGAAAAATATTTTGTTGATTCCTCCCCCACACACACCCATAAAGAGAAGACAGGCCCAAACACTTGTCCCATCAGTTTGAACTCTGGGGAAAGGTAATAAAAATCCCTGACCAGAAGAATCTATCACTGTGCTGCTTGGAATTTGGAGAGGGCAATATTTCTAAGCATAAGCATGGGATCCCCAAGCTGCTTAGCTTGGGTTAGTTCTAAAGGATAGAGAAAGCTTTCATATTACAGAAGTTTCTATTACCTTTTGGAACCTAAGATTGTAACTTATTTGTGTGTGTGTGTGTGTGTGTGTGTGTGTGTGTGTGTGTGTGTGTGTGTGTGTGTATCTGCTTTAACCTTGGAAATAACTCTTATTTCATTTTCTTAGTTAATAAATCTCTAGATAGTTTATTATAGGATTGGTTACAAGTGTTGTTGTCTTTGGTGTGAGATCTGAAGTGCAGTTAACCAGGGATAAAGTGACTGGTCCTTTGGGACTGAGAGTAACCTGAATGCTTTTGTGATTTTTGGGGTAAGGGATCATCATATCATAAAGGCAAGGTTGCCTGGGTGGCAAGCTAGACCCGAATGCCCAAGGGGACTGTGATAGTGATGGAGAAATTCACACTTGATAGGAAAAAATCTAAATATAGAAGTCACAACCAGTTTGGGGTTTGTGACAGTCTGCCCTGAGGTTGGCACTCACGGCCATGAGCTGCTCCAGACAGCCTGACATATTTATTCTCACAACACCCCTGTGAGTCAGGTAAGTGCTATTAATCCCATTTGACAGCTGGGGAAATGAGTGCCCGATTTTTAAAGTATTTAGGTGCCTAAAGAGGCAACTAGTCGTTCAGTGGGATCTTCAAAAGAACCTAAGCAGGATAGCCACCTAACTCCCATTGAAATCAATGGGAGTTAGGCACCTAACTCACCTAGGCACGTTTGAAGATCCAACTAGGTACCTAGTGGCATCTTTAGGCATGAAATACCTTTACAGATCTGGTCCAGACAGACTGACTTGGCCCAAGGTCACACAGGGAGTCTCCCAAGTCCCAGGCTAGCACCCTGGCCGCTCGTATCAGTTTGTACCATCTGAAAATGTGGCCCAATATAGTTAGCTGCCTGATTAACTGCTCTCCTTCCCCTACCCACACCCTACTTCTGCCTGCTGCATTTAGCTAGTATTAGTTTTGCAAAGGTGACTTATTGCGTGGGTGACATTATTTACAACAGCTATTTCAGATGCTAGTGGAAACACAGATGGAGGAAGTCCGCCATCTCTGGTACAAATGTCTGTGGTGTTTGGTGAGAACCCAGCATTCTGATAAAGTTTTGATATGGATTTCCTGCCGCACTAGCTGTATGCCATTGTTTCCTGTTCCCCTGCTCAGCAGAGTGTCATGCTCTCTTGCAATCTACTGTGTGTCCAGATGGTTCCACGGGAGTCCTTTATGCAGATATATGGTGCCTGAAAGAGAGATGGCAAGCGGTATTTTCTAATCGCCTTTGTCAAGGCTGATTCCCCACTCTCACACTTCAAGTTCAGAAGGTGGGGGTCTGCAAGGATTCTAAAAATTAATATTTGCCACTCCAGGCTTGTATCAAACTCCCAAGGTTACAGCTTTTCTCTGACCTTGGCTTGGTAAACGCTGCCACCACCCAAATGCAAAAAAACAAACAAACAAAAAACCTTGGATGCAGGAAGGAGCACTTGGGAATTCCTCCCAGTGGGATACCTTCAAGCCCTTTCACCCCCCCAGGGAAGAGCTGAGAAAAAAAACAAAGGAAATTAGCTGTTGCTACCAGCTAATCAAAAAACATGCACAAAGCTCTTAGAACACCAAAAATCCAATCCTGTTCTTAAAAAAGGTAAATTTGATTAAAAACAAAAATGGAAGAAAATACATCTAGAACTTAGGCTTTTGCTAGACTTTAAAAGAGCAAATCCTTAGCTTTAAAGTTTAGGTTTAGCTTAAAGGTTACAAGCAAACAAAAGCATCTGGGGTTAGCACAGAGGAGATCCACAAGCCAAAATAAATAAATAAATGTGATCACGTCTATCTAAACATTCCCTGTCCCAGTGAATCCTTCTAGGTATGGAAGATGATTTTTCATACCTGGTTCAAACTTTACACAGCATTCCTGCTGCCCTCTGTTCCCCTCTTTTTCTGGAGAACCACAACAGACACACAAAGGGAAAGCTTCTTTCCCAATTTTAAAAAGTTCCAGCCTTCCCATTGGCTCTTCTTGTCAGGTGCCCGCTCCCTTTTTTTTTACCTGGGGGCCTTTGAACCCTTTACAGGTAAAGCAAGCAGAGAACAGCTACCAGGAGGGATTTTACAGTTAACTGGCTGGCTGAGTGTCTATAAAAGGGAGCTCCCCACCCCCTACATTTATCACAGCCTTGCTGGTGAATGCTGTTAATTCCATGGGCAAAGAGTTATTAAAAGTAACAGGTTTGCAAAAATACACAGCTGGCACTATCCTCCAGATGTGAAAACCAAGGCAGCTATAAATTATCCCTAAATTTGGCACTGAACAGAGTGGTATTTTCTGAATAATTCCTATGCACTTGTCACAAAAAATTGGCACCCAGCTCTATATATTGCAGTGCATGTCATAAATACGGAAATTTATGGTGTGTTGCTGTCTTGTAATCTACCGCGTTGAACTGAATTTGGGAATAAGCACATTTCAATTGGTCTAGAAGTATAATCAATGGTGACATGTCTTCAGGATACTATTTTTTTCCCCTCCCCAAAATGACTAATACTTCTATTAATGGAGAGAAGAAGAAATAATAAATCAGATCAGGCATAGCAAAGGACACAAAGATGGATTTGTACCAGCACATAAAACTTAAACGAGGACGGGGGGATTGGGTGCCTCGGGGGCTGGCAATACGAAGACTAGACCAAGGCTTTAGCTTTTAGCATACTTCCCCAGTTGGAATCCAGCTCAGGTGGGGGTGACCAAAGAATTGTGACAATCTGATGGCTGCTCAGTGGCCTATATGTAAAGAGTTGTTTCCAAGTGCCCATTCATTGAACAGGTGTCCAGGCCAGAAAAAAATCCAAGACATCTAGGAGGGCATATGGTCTTGTGAGAAAGCACTGGACTGGGATTTGGGAGATGTAGGTTCACTACTTGGCTCTGCCACTGACTCCTGCTGTCTCCTTGGTCAAATCATTGTATCTCTGGGTGCCTCAATTCACTTTCTGTAAAAAGGGAGATACTAATGATGCCTTTGCCTATTTAGACTGTAAGCTCCCCAAGGCAGGGTCTGTCTCTCACTCTGTCTGTGCAGAGCCGAAAATAATAGGGGCCCTGATGTTGCCTGGGGCTAGGACCTCTGGGCATTGTTGTAATACAAATAATGGGGACTAGCTGATCTTCTCCCAGGGCAGCGGGCTAGGACTGAGGGACAGTGAACTCCTTCCTATGAGCAGTCCCTCCAGAACAGGCAAATTGGCAAGGCAGGGTGCAAGAATTTCCGCTTGAGTCCTGAGCTGTGGATGAACAGAAGGGTTCGCTCTCCGGGGCTGTCTGTCTGGCGCACGTTCACCAGCACTAACCTGATAGAAAATATAATAATGACAGTAATCCAAATATCTAAAAGAGCTGGAGGTCCAGGCTCATCAGTGGGAGACAGTATTTTCTAAATTCCAGACGTGCTTCATGAATCAATTGACTGAATAGAAACATGTTCATTACCATGATGGCTTTTGATATTCTCCGCATAGGTCAGCTTCATGCTAGCAAAAGGTTTGGGTTTTTTTTTTCATCCACACACATCACACATCCCAGTCTTCCTGCAAGAAATATCCTCTTATTTAATAAAGGAGAGAGTGATGGGCGGCGGGGGGAGGGGAAGCAATTCTTGTAGTGACTTTTAAGTGGCAAAAGTAGGCCATGTCTCTGTTTGGCACCTGAGTTCTCAAGAATCCAGCTCTTTGTTTACCCCGTTGGTTTCAGAGTTTTAAATTATTTCCAGAAACAGAAAGAGAAGTCAGTTTTCTAGATGGCTCTTGGGCTGTCCATGAATTCCACAAAGGATTCCTCCACTCCATTGTCCCACACTCAATCTAAGGCCCATAGAATATCCTATTTCTCATATGTATTTTTTAATTGAATGGCTAGCAGCTTTTTAAGCAAATGAGTCAAAATTTACTTCAAGAACAGACTGAAAATACATTATCTGGCTTGGAGTCATTGGGCCCCCGCTCCTCCATTGCCTTGGTTGGTAGAGCTGTGCACAGTGAAGTCAAAGCAGGTGTAAAATTCCATCCAGGGGCAATGGATGCATTTTATTCCCTCTTTACAGAGATGCAAATGACTACACAAGGTGCAGGGCAATGGAGAATCTGGCCCAACATTGGTATTGACAAGTCTATCCCTAGCATGGAAGTAGGTGACATATGGAAACTGTAGAGTGGGACTGGAGAATCAGAACCTACATCTCCAAGCAAAGCAGGAGAAGTAGATTATAAAATAAACTAGAGAGGAGTTGGAAGGCTTGTAAGTTAACAAATTCCGTTCATAACATATGGAAGAGAATCTACCTGTATCCCATATAACATGCAAATCATCACGGTATCTGGGAAGGGAGTTACAGTAAGAGCAAGTCTACACCACAGAAAATAACCAGAGTTTGAACCCGGGAACTACAGCAGCACATATCTCTATCACTTGAGGTAAAGAGTAACTTCATCAGCTCATAGCAGTAGGTAGACTGTTATCCTCTGTGTGGACAAGGCAATAGAGGAAGACACAATAGACATTTTACAAGCACATTGCAGTCAGATTTCACAATCATAATTTGCCCCCCTCCTCCATGTGTGGTAGTCTCTGTTCAGAACCACAATCAACCACTAGCCCCACCTATAGTGTAAAACAGGTAGTGTCAGGGCCTGTGATTTGAACGCAAGTAGTCAAGAGAGGATGGGCTAACAAGAGAGGGCAGAGACTGCAACACACATTTATTTTCCAGCTCATGTTCATAGCAGGAATTCTTCAATGCATTCGAATGCATTGCTAGATTCTGCAAACACGTAAGCATATGAGTAGCTTTACTTATATGAGTAGCCTAATTGAAACTAATGGGACCATTCACATGAGCATAGTTACTCATATGTGGAAATGCTTGCAGGATCACAACCTAAAAGTTCTTTTCCATTTTTTAATCTACCTCTATATCGGTCCAAAGTCTCCACTAGTATAATTCCACTGTCATCAATGGATTTACATCAGCAAAACATTTAAAAATAGTCCCTCTGTTGCACTTTTTCCTTTCCATTTGTTGATAAACATTATCATTATATTTTATAGTTTACCAGAGAAGTATTCCTTTCCATGCACTGAGCAAAAATTAGCTTTTCTTCTTTTTACATATCAGGAGATCCAGATTTAGAGACCAAGAAGTGAAAGCATTATATTTATTTGAACTTCAACCAGGACTCCCGCTTACATATACTTGCTGCAGTATATGCTGTATTGTAGAACCAGAGGAAAAGTGTCCAAATTATTGCACTTACAGTCCCATTGCCCTCAAACAGAGATGTGTTAAACTCAGGTGTTTCAGTTCACGGGTCCTGTCATAAATATAAAGGGAAGGGTAACCACCTTTCTGAATACAGTGCTATAAAATCCCTCCTGGCCAGAGGCAAAATCCTTTTACCTGTAAAGGGTTAAGAAGCTAAGGTAACCCCGCTGGCACCTGACCCAAAATGACCAATGAGGGGACAAGATTCTTTCAAATCTGGATCGGGGGGGGGGGGAAGGACGGAGACAAAGGGTTTGGGCTGTCTGTGCGATGCTTTTGCCGGGAACATATCAGGAAGGCAAGCCTTCCAAGTCCTGTAAAGTTAGTAAGTAATCTAGCTAGAAAATGAGTTAGATTTTCTTTTGTTTAATGGTTTGTAAAATAAGCTGTGCTGGAATGTGTATTCCTGTTTTAGTGTCTTTTTGTAACTTAAGGTTTTGCCTAGAGGGATTCTCCATGTTTTGAATCTGATTACCCTGTAAAGTATTTACCATCCTGATTTTACAGAGGTGATTCTTTTACCTTTTCTTTAAATAAAATTCTTCTGTTAAGAACCTGATTGATTTTTCATTGTTCGTAAGATCCAAGGGTTTGGGTCTGTGTTCACCTGTACGAGTTGGTGAGGATATTATTATCAAGCCTTCCCCAGGAAAGGGGGTGTAGGGCTTGGGAGGATATTTTGAGGGAAGACGTCTCCAAGTGGTCTCTTTCCCTGTTCTTTGAGTAAGACACTTGGTGGTGGCAGCGTACTGTTCAAGGACAAGGCAAAGTTTGTACCTTGGGGTTCGGGGGTTGACCTAAACTGGTAAGAATAAGCTTAGGGGGTCTTTCATGCAGGTCCCCACATCTGTACCCTAGAGTTCAGAGTGGGGAAGGAACCTTGACAGGTCCTATTTTCATTTCTCTTCACTTGGGCATAGCAAAGAAATGATACATTCAAAGTGAAACTCCGCCAAACCCACCACTTTTCTCTTGATTTCTGGTCAATACTATGGAAAAACATTGAGTTTCACATTGGTTTCCTTCCAAAACAAAGGAACACATAGGACTGGAAGGGATCTCTTAGGACATTGAGTCCAGCCCCTTGCTATTGCAGGCAACTCCATTATATAATCTCTTTTATAAACTTATCAAGCTCCATTGATAAATCTTCAGTTTCAGAACTTACTCTTGACTTCGCTGGGGCTCCAGTTAGGTGTGGGGATCTGCCTCTGGGTAAACAGAGTAAATACAGAGTAAATACAGTCAATTGCCGGTTCAGGGCTTTAAACTTGTACCAAATTCACCTAAACCAGATTCTGAATCATTGACTTCAATGAAGCACAGGGTTCCCCTGCCAATTATCTCAGCTGCATAATTTAGGGTCCTTTGTTTGTAATGAAGCCCTGGATTTGCCTCGCTTTGCCATGAAACAGTCACATAGCCCTATCTCAAAAGCACCTTTGGAGGCCAAATTCTCCTGTCAAATTACATAGTGCGTGAACCTCTGTTACTATATGGATGAGCCCTGCACTCATTCTGTGTACCAGATAGAGTCATAGACACCCACAGTGCACTTGTGAACGGGGCATTATGAAAAGTGCAGGTTTTATGCAATTGAGCCAAAGAGAAAAAGTTGGAGATTGGAAGCCATAAGAGGGGAAAAAAAATCAGTTAAAAGCATTTGCTAGAGCAGGAGTCTTTGGGGAGGGAAAATCATGCCTGAGAAATAAAGGAATGATTTTGTTAGCCATGTAATTATTAATGATCTGCTAATTACTAATATTCTTCTTATTTGCCAATATACTGCATGGATCTTCAGAGTCACTATCAAATATGTTGTGCAAGACAAATTGTGGTTCAATTCTTGGTTCTTTCTAAAAGCCTGTAATTATGACTTTGGAAATGGTTGCTGGTCTATAACACCATGTGCATGTTATGACTCCGGAATACAGGAGAAACTGACTTAAACTGCAAATCCACAATGGAAATTAATTTGGGGGTGCATTGGATAGGGGGCAGAGTCAGTCAGGGAGTGAGATCTCCTCCTCGAGCTCTGTACTGCTCTGAAACTGGGCTAGAGCGCATGGTGCTGGTCTCCCAGCATATATTTGGCACTTCCTAGTCTGCAAACCTCAGCATCTGTTCTTGGGGACTCGGTGGATTAACAAGGCCCTGCAGTATGTGGAACTGATGCATTATCCTTGGCTTGCTTTCAACCTTTCTTTCTCACTAAGATGCAAAATCCAGTACACTGCATAAGGCTCTCTCTGTCACGAGCGCAGATTAAGAGGTTCAAATGTGCAAATCACAAATTGTGGAGGAATTTCAGTTCAGATAACCAAATGCGTGTCCAGATGCTTGCCTGAAATATCCAAGCCAGGATGGGACCTGAAAAATTGGGCCAAAAAAATCTCACAAGAACAGGTATGTGCCCTCAAGAGATTTCTGGTACTTCCTGCTCCCGCTGAAATGGGAAATGCCATGACAACAGCCTCTTCGGTGATATTTCAGTGCTGCTACTTCTGGTGTGGGTCAGAATTCAGAGACACAGAAAAACTCAAACATGGAACAGAATGGGAAGTCACCTGAACTTTATGAACCACAAGAAAAGGTTACATTTGGGTTGGGTCTGAGTTTTGGGTGACGGTTCAGGTTACTTTCCCCCCCATCACTGAAATAAATCTATAGGCACACAGGCCAAATTCACACAAAGAAACGTGGTCAGTTGACCCCAGCAGACGATTTGACTGGTTTCTTTTGAAATAGAAAATCTTCAGTAGCGTGGGCTGTGGCTTCCGGAAACCCCATATAAGTTGGGCTCTGATTCATTTCCTTGGTGAGGTTCTGAAGGCAGAGACACGTCGTTCATATAAAGGTGGATGGGAAGCATAAGTTATACGCTGCCCTGAAGGAGTTGCTGAGGCCACTGAGCACCAGCCTTTGTAACATCATCAAAGGAAATGAAATTTTTTGGGGGGAGATGCATCTCTGCAGGGAGAGGAGAAGACAGAAGAGAGTGCCTTACAAATGACTCTGGAAAAAGTATGCAGAAATATGACTCCCATTACGAGGACTCTCACATGAGCTAATTGGGTGAGGTTTGTAATGACCGTATTTTCACGCTGAAGTTGCACCCCTTCCTTCCATGTTATTGAGAATCCGCAGCATTCTTTCATCAGAATTGCATGCAGCATCATTGCGGGAACTGCAAGTCAGAGTGTGCAGCTGTACAAGGGTTTATGTCGTCCCTCATTTTCATTCGACATAGAACCTTTGGGGGCTGAATTCAGCCCAGGGGCAACACCAGTGAAGTCAATGGAGTTAGAGCAGAGAGGAATGTGGCCCTTGATGTTTAGAACTATAATATACAGCCCTGGAATGGAGCAGCTCTGGTGCTGCTCCCATCAACTCTGGAGGAGAGTGTTACTAATCATAGTGCTTTTCAATAGGATTATAGCCCCTTTTATCTGAGGATCACAAATGGCTTTAGAAACATTAATTAATTAAACTTTAAAGGCCAAATTCAGTGCACTCAGTTCATGAGTGCTTATGTCAGGCCTCAATTTGCCTGAAAGTCTCATAAAAGCATTGGAAAGTAGGTAGAGCTTGTCGAGGTTCCTTCCCCACTCTGAACTCTAGGGTACAGATGTGGGAACCTACATGAAAAAAACCCTAAGCTTATTTTTACCTGCTTAGGTTAAACTTTCCCAAGGTCCAAACTATTTTCCTTTTTCCCTTGGACTTTATTGCTGCCACCACCAAGCGTCTAACAAATATATAACCAGAAAAGAGCCTGCTTGGAAACATCTTTCCCCCCAAAATCCTCCCCAAACCCTACACCCCCTTTCCTGGGGAAGGCTTGATAAAAATCCTCACCAGTTTACATAGGTGACCACAGACCCAAACCCTGGGATCTTAAGAATAATGAAAAAAGCAATCAGGTTCTTAAAAGAAGAATTTTAATAGAAGAAAAAGTAAAAGAATCACCTCTGTAAAATCAGGATGGTAAAACTCTCTCCTCAGTGGGACTGAGTCATGTATCTGCCATTTTGACCAGGAAAACAGAGAAGTCTGCTGCTTGCCAGGGGCTAAGATTCACGATGTGACGGAGAGTCTGCCAAGACTCATCAAGCCCTCGGACCACTACCCCTTCCTGCTTTTCCATGTGGGCACCAATGATACCGCCAAGAATATCTTGAGCAGATCACTGCAGACTATGTGGCTCTGGGAAGGAGGATAAAGGAGTACGAAGCGCAAGTGGTGTTCTCGTCCATCCTCCCCATAGAAGGAAAAGGCCGGGGTAGGGATCGTCGAATCGTGGAAGTCAGTGAATGGCTATGCAGGTGGTGTTGGAGAGAAGGCTTTGGATTTTTGACCATGGGATGGTGTTCCACGAAGGAGGAGTGCTAGGCAGAGATGGGCTCCACTTAACAAAGAGAGGGAAGAGCATCTTCGTGAGCAGGCTGGCTAACCTAGTGAAGAGGGCTTTAAACTAGGTTCACCGGAGGAAGGAGACCAAAGCCCTGAGGTAAGTGGGGAAGCGGGATACCGGGAGGAAGCACGAGCAGGAGCGTGTGAGAGGGGAGGGCTCCTGCCTCATACTGAGAACGAGGGGCGATCAGCGGGTTATCTCAAGTGCCTATATACAAATGCACAAAGCCTGGGAAACAAGCAGGGAGAACTGGAGGTCCTGGCAAAGTCAGGGAATTATGATGTGATTGGAATAACAGAGACTTGGTGGGATAACTCGCATGACTGGAGTACTGTCATGGATGGGTATAAACTGTTCAGGAAGGGCAGGGAGGCCAGAAAAGGTGGGGCTAAGAGTATGTATAGGGAGCAGTATGTAAAGGAGCAGTATGACTGCTCAGAGCTCAAGTATGAAACTGCAGAAAAACCTGAGAGTCTCTGGATTAAGTTTAGAAGCATGAGCAACAAGGGTGATGTCGTGGTGGGAGTCTGCTATAGACCACCGGACCAGGGGGCTGAGGTGAAGAGGCTTTCTTCCGGCAACTCGCAGAAGCTACTAGATTGCACGCCCTGGTTCTCATGGGCGACTTCAATCATCCTGATATCTGCTGGAAGAGCAATACAGCGGTACACAGACAATCCAGGAAGTTTTTGGAAACTGTAGGGGACAATTTCCTGGTGCAAGTGCTGGAGGAACCAACTAGGGGCGGAGCTCTTCTTGACCTGCTGCTCACAAACCAGGAAGAATTAGTAGGGGAAGCAAAAGTGGATGGGAACCTGGGAGGCAGTGACCATGAGATGGTCGAGTTCCGGATCCTGACACAAGGAAGAAAGGAAAGCAGCAGAATACAGACACTGGACTTCAGAAAAGCAGACTTTGACTCCCTCAGGGAACTGATGGGCAAGATCCCCTGGGAGAATAACATGAGGGGGAAAGGAGTCCAGGAGAGCTGGCTGTATTTTAAAGAATTCTTATTGAGGTTACAGGGACAAACCATCCCAATGTGTAGAAAGAATAGTAAATATGGCAGGTGACCCGCTTGGCTTAACAGTAAAATCCTTGCTGATCTTAAACACAAAAAAGAGGCTTACAAGAAGTGGAAGATTGGACAAATGACCAGGGATGAGTATATAAATATTGCTCGGGCATGTAGGAATGAAATCAGCAAGGCTAAATCACACCTGGAGTTGCAGCTAGCGAGGGATGTTAAGAGTAACAAGAAGGGTTTCTTCAGGTATGTTGGCAATAAGAAGAAAGCCAAGGAAAGTGTGGGCCCCTTACTGAATGAGGGAGGCAACCTAGTGACAGAGGATGTGGAAAAAGCTAATCTACTCAATGCTTTTTTTGCCTCTGTCTTCATGAACAAGGTCAGCTCCCAGACTACTGCACTGGGCAGCACAGCATGGGGAGGAGGTGGCCAGCCCTCTGTGAAGGAAGAAGTGGTTCGGGACTATTTAGAAAAACTGGACTTGCACAAGTCCATGGGGCCGGATGCGCTGCATCCGAGAGTGCTAAAGGAATTGGCGGATGTGATTGCAGAGCCATTGGCCATTATCTTTGAAAACTCATGGCGATCGGGGGAAGTCCCGGAAGACTGGAAAAAGGCTAATGTAGTGCCAATCTTTAAAAAAGGGAAGAAGGAGGATCCTGGGAACTACAGGCCGGTCAGCCTCACCTCAGTCCCCGGAAAAATCATGGAGCATGTCCTCAAGGAATCAATTCTGAAGCACTTAGACGAGAGGAAAGTGATCAGGAACAGTCAGCATGGATTCACCAAGGGAAAGTCATGCCTGACTAATCTAATTGCCTTCTATGATGAGATAACTGGTTCTGTGGATGAGGGGAAAGCAGTGGACGTGTTATTCCTTGACTTTAGCAAAGCTTTTGACACGGTCTCTTGCCACAGTATTCTTGCCAGCAAGTTAAAGAAGTATGGGCTGGATGAATGGACTATAAGGTGGATAGAAAGCTGGCTAGATTGTCTGGCTCAACAGATAATGATCAATGGCTCCATGTCTAGTTGGCAGCCAGTATCAAGCGGAGTGCCCCAAAGGTCGGTTCTCGGGCCAGTTTTGTTCAATATCTTCATTAATGATCTGGAGGATGGTGTGGATTGCACCCTCAGCAAGTTTGTGGATGACACTAAACTGGGAGGAGTGGTAGATGCGCTGGAGGGTAGGGATCGGATACAGAGGGACCTAGACAAATTGAAGGATTGGGCCAAAAGAAATCTGATGAGGTTCAACAATGACAAGTGCAGAGTCCTGCACTTAGGACAGAAGAATCCCATGCACCACTACAGACTAGGGACTGAATGGCTAGGCAGCAGTTCTGCAGAGAAGGACCTAGGGGTGACAGTGGACGAGAAGCTGGATATGAGTCAACAGTGTGCCCTTGTTGCCAAGAAGGCCAGTGGCATTTTGGGGTGTATAAGTAGGGGCATTGCCAGCAGATCGAGGGATGTGATCGTTCCCCTCTATTCGACACTGGTGAGGCCTCATCTGGAGTACTGTGTCAAGTTTTGGGCTCCACACTACAAGAAGGATGTGGAGAAATTGGAGAGAGTCCAGCGAAGGGCAACAAAAATGATTAGGAGACTGGAACACATGAGTTATGAGGAGAGGCTGAGGAACTGGGATTGTTTAGTCTACAGAAGAGAAGAATGAGGGGGGATTTGATAGCTGCTTTTAACTACCTGAAAGGTGGATCCAAAGAGGATGGATCTAGACTATTCTCAGTGATAGCAGATGACAGGACAAGGAGTAATGGTCTCAAGTTGCAGTGGGGGAGATTTAGGTTGGATATTAGGAAAAACTTTTTCACTAAGAGGGTGGTGAAACACTGGAATGCGTTACCTAGGGAGGTGGTAGAATCTCCTTCCTTAGAAGTTCTTAAAGTCAGGCTTGACAAAGCCCTGGCTGGGATGATTTAGTTGGGATTGGTCCTGCTCTGGGCAGTGGGTTGGACTAGATGGCCTCCAGAGGTCCCTTCCAACTCTGTTATTCTATGATTCTATGATTCTAAAACCTTAAGTTACAAAAAGACACAGAAGCAGGAATATCCATTCCATTCAGCACAGCTTATTTTCTCAGCCATTTAAACAAACAGAATCTAACACATATCTAACTAGATTACTTACCAGCTTCTAAGACTCCATTCCTTTCTGTTCCTGGCACATGCATCACACACACAGACAGAGAGAGACTTTGTTTCTCCCTCCCTCCAGCTTTTGAAAGTATCTTGTCTCCTCATTGGTCATTTTGGTCAGGTGCCAGCGAGGTTATCCTAGCTTCTTAACCCTTTACAGGTGAAAGGGTTTTTCCTCTGGCCAGGAGGGATTTTAAAGGTGTTTACCCTTCCCTTTATATTTATGACAGAGCTGAATAAAATCAAGGGTTCTCTCTGATTGTTTAGTCCATTTATAAGTCACCTGTTGAGAAGCAGCTAAGCACTGGGCAATAAAATCCAAATACACAGCACATTTTGGCTTTGAAAGGAGAGTTCCATCCAGACATATCCAGTGCATGCCTTAAGAACATGGGAAAACTCCATTGTGCAAAATAGCCCACACCCAAAATGCCCCATCCTGCTACCATTGACATCCATCGTAAAGCTCCCATTGACTGCAGCAAGGCAGGATCAGGGCTCATACCATCAATTCTCTACTAGAAAAAAGAAAAGGAAAAAAAGCCACAGAGCTTGGGGCCCAGTTTTCAGAAGTGGCTGCTAATTTTGTGATGCCTCCATTGGCCAAACTGCAAAATCAGAAGTTGGGCACCTAAATCCATACTTAGGCACTTAAATAAAAGTGGATTGCTGTTCAGAGGTATTGAGCACCCACCTGAGTTCCCAGTGACTTTAACAGGAGATGAACACAGTTCAATGGGACCTATACACGCTGAAGCCCAGATCCTGAAAGAGCACCACTCCATGCAACTTATGCACCTAAACAACTGAGTAGCCTAAGTCCCATTGAACTGTGCTGCTAAGACACTCAAGTGCTTTTAAAGAGTCCTCCCTACATGCTTGGCTGTTCTCACTGGAAAGAGACCGAGTGAAACAAGTGGAAGAAGACTAGAGGACTCTCAATGGAGAAGCCGGTATGGATCTCAAATGAAGGTGAGAAATACCTGACGTGAAATGGAGAGCCAAAAGTGATAGTTGAAAGGGAAGATCCAAGGGAATCGGAAAGGAAAGGAAAGACACAAGAAGGAGCTGGGAGAACCAAAATAGATCAGTGAGTCAAAAGAGGAGAGAAAAGCTCTTGTTTATATTCTAATTAGCTGTACATTTCACATTCAATCCGAGTCACAGAAACTGTGGAAATACAATAGATGCATCTCTGGAGACATCACAAATCACTTTCCTTGTATGATTTATTATAATAGTGGAGGCTGCATTTTAAACAGAGGGGAAGGTATTAAAGGAGACCATATCTAACAGAGTGGGAAGAGGCTATTATTCACTTATTGATGTTCTCGTCCAATTGTCACGCAGGATTTAAGACTGACAGTAGAACCACTGACTTTACAATCTGTTCTGCAACTTTTAAAAGTAGCTTCTGAGCCCTTCCTACTCACTCCTCTTGGGATCTGTGCAAAGAAACAACACATCACACCCTGAACCTTGCAGGAGATAGCTGAGGTGTAGTCCCCTCTGTGTCTTGCAGAACCTAGGCTGAGCACTAGCCTGATCTATTCAGGGTGCTTCTTTGGTCCACAGATCCCAGGGCCTGGATCTCTTCAGAAGGCAGGTCATTTTGCTGCATATCATCCTCCCCAAAAACAAGCTAACAAAAATAATATTATGACAGATATCACCAGTTGGCACTGTTACACTTAGTGTTCCAAGTTGTTTTCTTAGTGTGTGAGCAAGTTTTTAGTCTTGGAATAAATGCTTGTGTTTTGGGCTATACAAGGTTCTGTGTAAGGGATCTGTGTAAATATCAGCAAAGTTTGCTCTCTGCTTTGTCTTCTGATTACAGTCAATTCTTGAAGGGAAATATTGCACCCTGGGAACCAGACAATGGTGCTGGCCTGAGATTCCTGAAAGAATGCCTGCATCTCTGTAACAGGGCAGGTATTATGCAAATAAACCAAGTATATACCCAAACTCTACATCACTAATTTCTCCTCCACTGGGAATCTGACTTGTAAGACCCTGAACATCTGCTGCTTCTGCATAAGGCTACTGTGAGAAGAGAGACACAGGTGTCAGGAGAAGGTCTGACAAAAACAACGCCGTGTAACTGATGCCTGGAGCTGCTTAAGGTATGAGGAACTCAAGTTTTTCCCACTGCCTAAGTGTGTGCCTAAAAGGGGTGTGTTACATATGAGTTAAGCTATTGAGCACCAAATAATTTCACCTCAAATTCACTGTTGATATGTAACCTAAGGTGGGAAGAATTCTTTTCCACTTTCTTCACTAGCCCCATCCCTGCAATAAAGCCAAACTACTTGAGCTTGATGCAGGGGACAGTATTTAGTGTGTGGGGCTTAATTAATAGACTAAATCTCAGCTATTTTATTACTCTGTCCTATTAAATCTAAATAAAACAATTTTCAGATGCTTTTAATTGAATGTGGGGTGAGACTGATTGTATATATTGAGCTACAGATGGGTATTGGCATTACAGAGGGAAAATGCTGATGGGTCCGTTTTATGGGATGCAAAGAATATCTGGTTGCAAACCAGGCTGGTTAGGTTTTGGACTTAATTTTCCTGTTTGAAGAACATTGCAGAACTGAACTATAACTTAGGCTCACATCTGCTCTCCTTATTCATGTAACACAGCCAACAAGAGTAGAAAAAAAAGACAATTAAATTTATTGTCAATTGAGTTTAATGAATAAAACCCCGCTTTGAGCCTATAGTTTATTAATGTTCAGTGTATGAGATAGGGAACGTGCAGAAATGTTGGGGAGGGGGGACAAAATTTCAACCAGCTCTAAACACATGAGCCAAAATTTGCATCCACTGTAAGATCCAGATGAAAAAAGAGGAGTGAAGATACACAAGGGAACTCCCCAAAGGAACTCTGCTTTCTGCTTTCAAGGCCATGGTTCTTTAGCTGGTGGGAGTTTCGGCTTGTTTGTTTTTAAATCTTTACCGGTCGTGAGAAATGATGGGTATCTCTTCAATCTTCCAGAGCATGAAAATTAGTCTGACATTTTTCCTGGAGCATTAGTAGAATTGGCCACAGTCTGATAGAGCATTGGTTCTCAGACTTTTCCACACCATGGCCCCATGAAGAAAATTTGGGGATTCCCCTTCCATCTAGTCATGATCTGAACCACTTTAAATCTGTTTGCTACCAAGGCTGAGAATCCATGTGGTAGGGTGTTCTCATATGTTAAGGGCCTTCTGCCGAAATGGCATGTCTCTAGCTGTAAGAAGTTTTATCCAGAGCTTGTATCATCCCAGAGCAGCACAGCTGTCTCCGTCGATTGTGAACGAAGAGGCTGTCACCAGGAGAGCCTTGCTCAACCCATTAGGAGCTGAGAATATTAGTACCAGAGTAATAAGTTGGAATCAGAATCAATGGAGTGCACTGAGCACTGGTGTTTTGTCTTTCCTGGAAGGGAATCATGTCACCATGAGCTGCCCAAGCTTTAGTCATCACGATGCCCCCTCCTTTAATCCTCAGTAAGAGTGAGTTGCAGGAGTTCATTCTGGAAGTCACAAAGATACACATCACAGTTTCCAGGTCCACTAAGAAAGGCCAGTGCTTCCTGGCCAGCTGGAGAGGGTAGAATTTCTCACCACTGCGTTTATTTGTGTAGTCAGCAGCAGAGTCCAGCATGACCTTGAGACTGCTCAGTGCTTTAGTAATGATAGAGTGGATGTCCTCAGTGTCAGGTGAGGTTAATGCCCTGCCTAACTTCTCCAAGTGCTTTTCTCTTCCAATCAGTATCCCCGCTAGGTTGTCTGGGTTAGCTTGAGCCAGCAATTTTTCACCCTTGTGCTTATCTCTTGCAGGCATTGTGACATTTGTGTCAAAGGCTTGGCTGCATCTGCTGAGAAGGAGGCATGCATTTGGATGTCTGCAGCATATTGGTGTCAATGGATCCTGTCGCATTCTACAGCCTCTCAGCAAGGTTGCATGTACGTATTAAAAATGAGGAGAAAACCCTTCCCCTCCATTTGAGGGTGAAAACAGAGGACAAGCAGTTACCCTTTGTGGTACTGACCAGTTGGACAGGAAAGCTAGAGCCATCTGCATGCTTCCCTGACTGTCCCTGCTACATTTTGAAAGTGTGACAGCAGCACCTTGTGACCAACGGCTCAGAAACTGATCAGAGGTCCAACAGCATCTGCCTAGCTGTTTCTCACTTGTTCATGGCCACAAGTACATCATCTATCAACGTCACTCTCTATACCATGCCCTGGCCTGAATGCTGATTGTCACTGGGTCTGAGGACACTTGCTTTTGCAGCATAGATGCTGTTTTTGCAATATTTTTTTCCCAGAAAGGGGAGGGTGGAGATGGGACAGTTCTCGACCAGATGCTTTGCATAAGATGATGCCTTCTTTAAAATGGGCTATTACCCATTTCAGGATGGTTGGTAGATTGCCTTCTCTGAAGGAAACCTTAATGACTCGGTCAATAGTGGGCCAAAGTGCTCCTCACTGATTTTCACCAGCTGTAGCCGGCATGGATCCGACTTGCAGATGGTGGTCTAGACATCCATGTTTGACTTTCAGGGTCTCTGCTTGTGTGGAAAGACCAATACTGTTTGGGAAAATGGAGGGCCTGTTTGGAATTGGCAGGACAGCCTCTGATCCGGACAGTCTTCTTGCAAAGTCTGATGTGAGCTCTCCACAGCAAGTGATTATTCAGAATATTTCCAGTGACTGAAACCCTCTGAGTGGTATGGTGGTTTGGGGAAAGGCTCATTTAGCTTTCATCACTTCAGTGGCCTATATCTGTACAGAACTGATCCCCACTGTACGTTTTCTGGTGTTTTATCCCAACACAGTGTATTTCTAGTGCATTTAGAAGACTCTTTGTATTCTTTTCTCCTTGTTTGCAACACCTTATCTCCTAATGTGGAAACTGAGAAGCAAGATAGGCTGGTTTCTGAGGAAGGGTAAAGCAAATAACTGCTTTCTGAAGGGCTTAGCTCTTTAGTAGCCCTTAGTTGGGCCTACTGTAGCCTACATATCAGATTCCTTGCAGGATCCCATGCAGAAGTTCCAAATATACATATATTTATTTCTGTATATATTATTTCTCTGAGTATAAAAAGGCACCTATCCATATACTCTAGCCACCCTTGCTGTAACTTACAAACACTATAGAAAATAATAACCTAACTGAAGTGCAGTGGTACAAATCAACATGACTCAAATCTCCACCCTTTTAATTATTCCCATTTTCAAGTGCCTGAAGAAAAAAGTGCATCCTTCAGACCATCAAACTTGGACTATTTTGAACCAAGTTCAGTAGACCCACAGGCCAAGATTTTCAGTAGCTTGGTGGACCTGAGCGTTTTTTGATGCCCCCCAGCACAACTCAAAGGCGCCTGACTTTCAGATTGTAATGAGCTCCCACTTGATGAAAAGCTGCTCCCTTTACGGTGTCTTAAATTGGCCACTGAAAAAAGCAGATGCCCAAAATTGACTGCCACTTTCGAAAATCTTGGAGGTAATGCATATACTCATCAATCAGGAGACACACCAGCCATGCAGGTGAGAAAGAGCCCTTTCAGAATGTCTACCCATAAACATATGTACCCTACCTCAAAGCATGTACCCCAGCTGCTATTAATTAGTATTATTTGTACTACCATAGCACATAGCAACCCTAGTCACGGGCAAGGATCCTGTAGTGACAGGTGCTGTACAAACTCAAAACAACAGCAACTAAAGAGTCCCTGCCCCAGAGAACTTACAATCTAAGTATAAGACAATATGCAATAGGTGAAGGCAGAGACAGACAGACAGACGGGAGCATCAGGAAAGTGAACCACTGCCAATGGACACTCGACCACAACTGGCAAAAGTGCATCAACACAATGCATCTGTTGCATCCTGCAGAGATTTCTCTTATACCTTCTTCTATGTAGTTGGCTTATTTTATTGCAGTTTTGATGCTACCTAATTAACATTGCAGACTCATTTTCTCTGCTTTAAGATCCTCATGTTTGATCCTTTATTTTACCCTGTTTTCCTTTCCATAATACATTTTTCATAATTTATCATTCATTTACATTTCAATTAAGGATGCTGGCTGTTTGTAAAAGCTACCCTGATGGGAAGCATGAAATAAATGATTGAACTTACTATAATCTGCACTTTCCATTACCATTTACCTTGATAACACTAAAAAAACTGTCACCCTCAATATAGTTCATCCTTGTAATAAGAATCCCCGCAGAAGCTAAGCTTATGTGAGTTACATACATTTGCTTATGGCGGTGGGGAATGTTAATTAGATGAGTCCAGGCTGGGCCCTCAAACTAGGATCCTTTAACTATGACAGCTGCATAGAAGCTTAACAGGGTCAAAAATGCCTCTGCAGGGCTCAAAGAGCAAAGATTTCACAAGGGAGGCATTTATAAATATTATATATTTATTGGGCACTGGCAGCTTGTCTGTCACTCTTCAAGCATATAAGAAGAAACATATTTTTAGAGCTGGATTTTTCATTTCATGGGGAATTTCATGATTTCAAAATGTCTCCATTCCAAAACAGAAAGAGAATGAAAAATTTCAAATTTTGTTACAAAATAATATTTTAAAAAAATGTTTGAAGTTGATAAAAACTTTCTGTTTTGACAAAATCAAATGGGTTTGTTCTGGTTTTGACTTTATAAAAATGTCTTAGTTCTCTGTTCTGAAAAGGTCCAATCAGAATGTTCTGACCTTATCAAAATACTTTTTTGTTCAATTTTTCTTTCAAAACAATTTTTTGGGTCAAAATTGACACAATGCTGCAAAAAAGTTTTTCTTTAGCTGAATCAGCATTTCCAGTGGAAAAATGTTCCATTGGAAAATTTCTGACTCTCTCTACCTATTATTAATCATGTGTGTTAGAGTAGAACTTACAATCCCCAGCTGAGGTCAGGACCCTATGCACTAGGTGAAGTACAAAGAGATAATGAGAGACAATCCCTCTCCTGAAGAGTTAATGCTAAATGGACACATAGTGCAAGGGGAAACAATCACAGAAAAGTGAAGTGACTTGCCCAAGGTCACACAGCTGGTCAGAGGCAGAGATGCAAAGCAGGGCCAGGTCTCCTGAGTTCCAGTCTAGTGCTTTATCCTCTATATCACACTGCTCTCTTTTGTGTGCTTTCTCCAAGAAGTTCACAAGCCAGGATTTTAACAACCAAAAACACTTCAAAGAAACAAGGTAAAAGCTGAGAAGATAAAGAAAAGGTGGAGTCTTAGACAGATTTTGCCTCTTCCTTGCACAAGTGAGGGAAGGTGCAGAGACTCCCATAGACCCATAGATGGGACAGGACCAATTGCAGAGTCACACTCTAACCTGCTATGGATGTATTCTGCCCTGCTGTCCTTTCAATTCAATCCCACAACTTGGATGGAAGAGGTAGTGTGTTGCTCCATTGTCACTCAGTTGAATCTGTTCTCAAGAGCAATGTGGTAAGTTTTTCTTGTACTGAGCAAGCAATAGAGGATAGCTCATGTGGGGGCTCCCCTGCTTCTCACAACACAGTACGAAGAAGAAAAACATGTTAGTTATAATTGACTTTCCTACTAGCATCATCTGTCTGGTCTAGTGTTATCCAAACTGACTGTTTACCTTGCTCTTCAAAATAGTTCCCTTTTTACTCCTCTTAACTAAAAAGGAAAATTGCATTGTGTCTCTCTCTTTCTCCCCAGATCTGCTGTTAATTTATGTTCCTTTCATATAGGATTTCATTCCATTTGGGGACAATCCAGGATGGCCCTTGCTTGGTTGCATGGGAAGGGAAAGAAGCCTCCAAACACACACTCTTCCCAACATAATCCCTGCACTCTGGGGAGCACAGGAATGGGTTGTTGCTACTCCCCACTTCAGTCCACGGAACAGGGCCAGTGTGCACCTGCATGCATGTGAAGCAGCCTTGAGAAAGCCCATTTGAGGCAGTATCTCCCTGGTGGTGGGCTTGGGGTGCTGCAACTCTGCACCGCCTCCTATGCAGAACAGTGACACAAAAGCCATAGTCTAGAGCCCTTCATGAGCAACTCATTGCAAAGTAAAGACTTTAGAGAACAAATTCCACTGTTTACCCATGATGTTAATCCAGAGTGACTCCATTCACTGGAGATACTATGGGTTTACATGGGGGATAAAACTGATAGCAGGACTTTGGCTGATTATCGCAATTTTAGTTCAAAAAGGCAGATTCAGAACAAGTCCAGTGGGGCCGTTGAAAAATGCAATCCAATTTAGGAAGACAAATGTGAGCTGAAGGCCTCTGGTCTGGTCGACTGCATCACGCCGTGTAGCATAGTTAATAATTACACAATAGTCGAGACAGGAAAGTCTTATAAGGCCCCTTATCGGTTCCAAGACAAAAAGAAAACCAAGCTTATGAAGTTTCAACATCAGCGTCTCTTTCCTGATTCAGATACTTTCAGATCAGCCCAGCTTTGACTGCAGCAACTAGCCTACTCTGATGGTCCCGTATAACAGCCTTCCCCCAATTTCTGTAATCCTTTAACGATGTGAGTGGCCATGATCAGGGTGGGAGTTGATTTATGATTCAGTCTCTTGCCCTTTTCGTCTCAAAGCTAATGCAGAAATTCAATGCCACGGAGTTTACGGTGCAGGGATGGGAGGGCCCTTTCATTTCTTTCTGCTTTAGCTGGGACGTTTAGTGCCATAATATGCATGGTTTATCTCCCATTAAAGTTAGAGCCATCACACCAGTCAAAACAATTCAGTGATTAATTTTAAACAAAAAGCCTGTTTACATGAATAATCATTACTGAATATGTCTAAATATGAAAAGACTGCTCACAATAGCCACCTATTGTTAGAAGTCAATGCATTATGCATCATTTGAATTAAATCAGGATCTATATTGCAATGGATTAATCTAGCTGGTGTCTTGTGAATTTTTTTTTCCTTTCTGCTTTGCAACCCATCTGCCAACTACAATAGGTTGTAATTTTGTTGAGTTTTTTTATGTTGAAAAGTTATTAATACCAGATGTTCATTTCTTGGAGTACCCCGAGCACAAAACATGCCATTAATGAAACCAAAATGTTAACAATTACATGTCCAAACTCAGTGGATTAAAGTTCCCATTAAAATTCTGTTGTATGTCCTATGTTAATGGATTAACTTTCTTTCCACTGAGCGAGGCATGGGTAATGCTAGGTTTTGTTTTGCTTCGGAGAGAAATGAAATATAGTCACATCTCCAGCTTTGTTCTTTCTCTGAACATTTTGTAACTATAACACAGCTCGAAGGGGACAATGAGTGTACAGAGGTCGGGAGTTCTTAGATGGGTTTCTGACACAATAAGCAGAATAAAGGACTAGATCCTCAGCTGATATAAATTGGTCTAGTTCCCTAGCGAACACTGGAGAGGTTCCTGTTTTCCATCTACCTTACCTCACAAACGGCTCCTTTTCCTGACTTTGCTGAAATCCACCACAAGGCTTTGAGCGGGATTAGACACTTTTGCTGGGCCAGTTACAGCCTTCAAGCCCCATGCCTGGCGGGGCTTCCTTGATATCAAGAGAAGAACAGTCTAGTGCTTTGACTTCAAAGTGGCTGTGCCGATTTATATCAGCTGAGGCTCTGATGCACATTGTCTCCTACGTGTCTTTGTAATTCTCCTATAAGGCTGTGACTAAATGAGGCTCTTTCTTTTTCTCGGAAAAGGATCCTGCCGGTGCTAATGCTGGTGCAGCTCCAAAGGTAGAAGCATTAGTGCACACACTTCCCACCAGTATTTAAGCACCACATTGTCTAAACCAGGGGTTCTCAACCAGGTCCTCTGGGGGTATGCAGAGTTATTCCAAGAGGTACATCATTGCATCTAGATATTTGCCTAGTTTTACAACAGGCTGCATAAAATGCCCTAGTGAAATCAGCACAAACTAAAATGTCATAAAATTACCTGTGTCTACTACTCTATATACCATGCACTGAAATGTAAGTACAATATTTATATTCCAATTGATTTACTTTATAATTATATGGTAAAAATGAGAAAATGAGCCATTTTTCAGTAATAGTGTGTTGTGGCACTTTTGTATTTTATGTCTGATTTTGTAAGCAAGTAGTTCTTAAGTGATGTGAAACTTGGGGGTACACAAGACAAATCAGACTCCTGAAAGGGGTACAGTAGTCTGGAAAAGTTGAGAGCCACAGGTCTAAACCAACTCAGAGCCATTCTACATGACAGGGGTAAATTCTTCAGTGGCCACAGTGCCTTGTCCACAGTAGTAGTTCTCCCACCAGTAGAGCTATCCAGGCATTAACAACAGAGGGGAGACTTGATTCAGAGAAACAAGCTCTGTATAGACTAGGCCTAATTTGAATCAAGGTGAGACCAGATGTAATACACTGGCAACTAGAACTGGGGGAACTGTTTTCTGGCTAACTGTTATGTTTCACGGCACACACACAGAGAGAAAGTAGATAAAACATAAATAATCATGTGGGAAGGTTGCTGTGTAATTCTACTTTATTTATTAGGCTCAAGAACAATAACACACAAGAACTCGAAACCAGAGAAAGACAATGCAGTCTGCTCCTAAAGGCAAAGAGGCACATCTCACTCCATCTTACTCTAGGCAGGCTCTCTGCAGGCTTACTTTGATTGCATGCTTCCGACAAAGCCCCCTATCCTTGCAAGCAGGACCAGGAAACCCCTTACAAATTAAAGGGATAGCTTGTAATTTTAACACAATTATCAATACGCCACACAAATAATTTATTCAGTGAATTTTAGCTTTCTTTTCTGTTTGCAAATGATTTATAGGCAGACTCTGCTATTCATACTTTATGACAGTAGTTTTCAAGCTTTTCCATACCATGACCTCTTTTCTCATACTGTGACTCCCACCATCACCGGGACCCCCTCCCATCTCGTCTAGATCCCCCATTCCATTTAGCAATGTGGGAAGAACAGGGTTGTTGTAATCCCTGAGACCTGTTCAGGAGGTTGTGACCCATTCTTTATGCCAATAAATTTGAGCCTACGGATTGCTAGTTTTCTGGTCCAATTCAAATCAGCCTATAGCGTGCTCCAAAGGTATTTCATAACTTCCTTCTTTGAACTGCTCTTAAAAGCCAGTTCTGGTCCCTGAGTTGAGAACTGATGGATCAAAGTGGGAATTCATGGGTTCTTTGCTTGAGGAAAGACCAAAAGAAGCACATCTGTTATCTTAGTAAATACTTGACAGGTTTTCAAAACAAGTAAGTAACACAGATGGCATTCTGCACAGGTGTAGCTTTCCTGGTAAAGTATGTTTCAGACATACTGGTCTTAATTTAGAACTACGGAATTGTTTTCCAAATACGCACTGATGATGCATAGTTCACTGGTTTATTTTTTTTAAAAATTGGACTGATCACATACTAAAAAGACAGGACTACACCAGCAATATGTTGCTATTTTGACTTCTTAGGGATGAATTGAAATCAAGAAACAACTAGCTTTATCTCTACATCAAAGAGAATAAAACCTGTCAGCTCTGATTGCATAAAACATACATGTTTTTCTCAGCTGTTCAAAACAATTTTTAATCTTTTAGATCCTGCAATCACACACATAAGGAAGTATCTTGGAAAGATAAACCATCTGCTGAAAGCTCATGGTTGTTGTTTATTTATTTATTATCCCTGATTTATTTAATTTAGTTTAATATGATAATACTGCTGTTTTAGTGTGAAAAACAATCTGACATACCCAAATTACAAATTTGCTGACAACACTCTCCACTCTGATTCACATACTGCTGATATTTTATCTGCTGTGAGGATAGCTATCGGATAATCTGTGCTCATTCTGTGCATGGACCATCCATTAACATTGATGAAAATTCCCCACTTGGAACAAATGCAGAATTAGAGATAGGTGAACTTCAACAGCGCTGGCTCAGTTTGGAGAAACTCCACAAAGTTCAGACGCTTATCTGAACTGTTCAATCTCTGGAATTTATTAAATAGCATCAGAAGAACATTTCTGGTAAAATTTATGGCAATTCCTACTCTGGATCTGGCCAGAAATACCATGAGAAAAGACTTTCCAATAGTTTATTTTTCTTTTTTTCTGTATTTGAGGTTCAGAGGCACATGATAATGAAGGCAAAATATTATCCAATCAGTTCACAACCACAGAAAAGTTCACATCAAGTTTACTTCTAAATATGGACAACAGAGGTTTTTTGGGGAGGGGCTTTTTATCAGAACTGTTTTACCTTTATAGGTACAGATTATGGACAGATATCTACATGGTCTAAAAAAGATCCAGACTGCATATCAGACAGGAGAAATTCTCCCTACATTATTTCTCTCTTTATCTCTATCTAATTGACATAAATTTGGTAGACATAGGTCAGCATCCCTTTCTTTCTTTCTTTCTTTCTTTCTTTCTTTCTTTCTTTCTTTTTCTTTCTTTCTTTCTTTCTTTCTTTCTTTCTTTCTTTCTTTCTTTCTTTCTTTCTTTCTTTCTTTCTTTCACTGGATTTATCCAAAACATATTTTTCAGACACCTGAAATATGTACAATGGTCCACTAATTCCTCAGAATTCCCAGTAAGAAAAATGACTGCTGTCTCTAGCAAGATCATTTCTTGTAGCTCACAATGCTCTCCCCCTACCCCCCCCCGGTTTCTCCTCCCCCCCAAAAAAACATATTTCTGCTACTTCTGTAGCCTGATGGAAATACACAACAAAGAAGATTAAGGTAGAATGATGCAAATGGCAGAATGAAATAAGTAGCTGAAGTAACCGAAGGAAAATAACGTGTACTTAAAGATCTTTTTTGTTTTTCGCTTTGTTGGATGAAACAAAACCTCACAAAGACTTGCATCCTGCATTCTTCTAGCACAGAAAATTCTCTGTCTATCCACCCATCCATCCCACATTCAGCAGTTGAGTACTGGAGTGCCACACATGATATAGGCCCAATAAGCAGGTTATGCTTCTTTCTTTCCTTAGTTCTTTCCTTCCATCTCTAGCACAGGTGGAGAAAGGAAGTTGGGGGTGGGTTTTTTTATCCTTTTCCATCTTCTTCTCTCTATATTGTTGCTATAGTTACACATATGGCTGGAAGAGTGAGACGGGCATTTCATTTGATCCACGTGGCAGACAGGATGATGGTCCTTTGCCGTTCTAATGGGAGAGACTTTTATAGTCCTGGTCTGGCCTCTGATGCGCTCTCTTCCGCTAGTCTGAGGGCTTGTCTGTACTCAAAAGGCTTTGAAGCCCATTGGTGCTGCTGCTGCGTATACTGGTAAAAGGAGCTCTCTTGCTGGTAAAGTTAAACCATCTCCCCAAATGGCATAATGCATGCCGGAAAAATAACTCTTGCGCAGGTATAAACCGAATCTTCACATGGGGTTTTCCCAGAATCGTTATGTCAATTAGGGGTGTGATTTTTTCACATGCTAAGTGATGATGTTTTGCCGGCAAAACTCTGTAGTGTAGACCTGGCTCAAGAGTGATGTTTGAATTGTGCATGGTTCTTTGAAGAACACAAGACAGCATCATTTCTATCTTTCCAAGGTTTAGCTTAAGGAAGCTGGTTTCTCTCCAGGTGCTGCTTTCTCTTTAGGTACTGGAACAGAATCACGTGAACTTGATGTAAAGGAGAAGGAGAGCAGGGCAGCATCTCTGACATAAATATCTGCGATGTCTTATGATCTCTGAGGAGGCTGACAAAAATATTTGTCCATTGTGCAAATGTAACACAGTGGTCAGTGTATGTTACGTGTCTGTCATAAATATAAAGGGAAGGGTAAACCCCTTTAAAATCCCTCCTGGCCAGAGGAAATCTCCTCTCACCTGTAAAGGGTTAAGAAGCTAAAGGTAACCTCGCTGGCACCTGACCAAAATGACCAATGAGGAGACAAGATACTTTCAAAAGCTGGGAGGAGGGAGAGAAACAAAGGGTATGTGTGTCTGTCTATATTCTGTCTTTGCCGGGGATAGACCAGGAATGAAGCCTTAGAACTTTTAGTAAGTAATCTAACTAGGTACGTGTTAGATTATGATTTCTTTAAATGGCTGAGAAAAGTATTGTGCTGAATAGAATAACTATTTCTGTCTGTGTATCTTTTTTGTAACTTAAGGGTTTTGCCTAGAGGGGTGCTCTATGTTTTGAATCTAATTACCCTGTAAGGTATCTACCATCCTGATTTTACACGGGGAATTTTTTTTTTATTTCTATTTACTTCTATTTCTATTAAAAGTCTTTTTGTAAGAAAACTGAATGCTTTTTCATTGTTCTCAGATCCAAGGGTTTGGGTCTGTGGTCACCTATGCAAATTGGTGAAGCTTTTTATCCAACACTTCCCTGAAAAGGGGGGGTGCAAGTGTTGGGAGGATTGTTCATTGTTCTTAAGATCCAAGGGTCTGGGTCTGTAGTCACCTAGGCAAATTGGTGAGGCTTTTTACCAAACCTTGTCCAGGAAGTGGGGTGCAAGGTTGTGGGAAGTATTTTGGGGGGAAAGACGTGTCCAAACAGCTCTTCCCCAGTAACCAGTATTTGTTTGGTGGTGGTAGCGGCCAATCCAAGGACAAAGGGTGGAATATTTTGTACCTTGGGGAAGTTTTGACCTAAGCTGGTAAAGATAAGCTTAGGAGGTTTTTCTTTCATGCAGGTCCCCACATCTGTACCCTAGAGTTCAGAGTGGGGGAGGAACCTTGACAGTGTCCTTGTCTGTGCCCAGTCTACAGAGAAAGTGAGTCTGAGATAGCCCCCAGTTATCAAGAGTGACTCTTTATAGAGACTTATTGTAGCTGGGTGGTCACCTGCTCCTGCCTTAAAAGGCTTAAAACAGCCCGGGGAGCGGGCTGTGTCAGGGAAGGAAAAGAGGGGCTGATTGGGAGAAGCAGCCTCAGCTGGGGGCCACACCCCAATCAAGCTGTGGCTGGCTTAATCAGGCAGCTGGCCCTTGTAAGAGGGCAGTGGGCCAGGAGCACACAGAATCTCCTCTAGCTGTGGAGGGAGATGGGCCTGGCTGATGGGGAGCATACCAGAGTACTTGACAGGGAGCAGGGCTGGGGGAAGGCCAAGGGAGCTGGGGAGCTCTGGCCTAGAAACCCCCCAGGCTGCAGGCCTAGTGTAAGGCCGGATAGGTACTGGGGTTGCAGGGGGCAGCCCAAAGGCAGGCAGAGGCAGCAGGTCCAAACCCCCCTTGCCTGTGATGATTGGCTTATACACTGCAGTCCGCCCCAGTGTGTGGGGGGTCAATGGTGACTGGCAGCAGCCAAAGACTGAGGTGAGGTGGGGATAGTGGGTGGAGGTTCCCTGGGGAGGGGAGACCCAGAGACTGTGGGGGTACTGCCAGGGGGCAGCACCCTGGGTAAAAGGAGCGCCGCGGTCCGGGAGGGACATGGGGACACAGCGGCAAGCGGGACACCAGCCTGCAGAGGGCGCTCCGGAGGCTGGAACACTAATTCCCTGGATGATCAGCAGGAGGCGCCGCAGGGATGAGTCGCTGCACCTTGACACTTTTATGCTTTTTAGTTCTGGAGGTCCGTGGTTCTGCCCCAGTATCCACAAGGATGGTGGCCATCAGGTAGTGTTCTGCGCAGATTGTCCAATAGCATAAATAGTGCTTTGCTTTTCCCAGACCCATGTTTGAACAATCTGGACTTTATTTTTCTGTGGAAAACTCCCACTGGAATCGCTGTTTGCTCTGCAGTGTGTCTAGGGTTGTACATCACTCACTGACTGCAAATGACAAGAGCAAGGTGATATTTTATACCATCATGGAGGAAATGTCATACATTTCCCCATTTTCTGTTGTTTAAAAAGTTTCTGGACACCCCTTCATAACTTGAAAGCCATCTGGAGTCTTCATTGGTGTGTGGCATTTGCAAGTGAGTTTTTAATACTGTTTAAAACACATTAAACAATGACTCTACTCTTAAGACAGGAAAAAAAGGCATATAGAGAGGATCCCGTTTCATGCATTGAATTTGGGTATTTGGAAAAAAAACAGATAAACAGAACACAATGAGCTCATTCATAAGGTATGTGGACCAGATATTAAACTGCTTATCATCATTTGGATAGAGGGATGGATGTCAGATTCTTTTAAAAATAGTTTAGCCCACTGTAATTATTGTCTGTTATGTCAGAGGAATTACAAGGCAAAATGTCAGGCCCTTTGGCCACTGGAGCAGTGCAAAGGGACAAGGCACAGCTGACCAGCTGTCATAAAAGTCATAACTCTCAAGAGAGAATTCTTCTTTGCAGTGTTCCCAACACTTGTTGTTTTATAACGAACCTTTCGATATTTTAGTGTGGAGGAGGGGGGTCGTAAAGCTCCGTCTGTTAGAACCCTGATACTGCAAGACAGCCTCGGCTTTCAATTAAAACCAAAAGGGAGTATCTAGACACTGGATGCAGTGGAGCAAGAGCACCTCGAAGGCTCAAAAGCCGGAAGGCAAATTTGAAGAACCCAAGATTTATTATTTTGTTTTTAAAATCTCATGATTTTAAGCCAATCAGATGATTGGGGGGAGGGGTTGGACTCAGTCAACATTTGGAGTTGGCAATACTGTATTTGCCAAATAATTTTTTTTCCCAGTACTCATACTCCTGTTTATTCTATTAAACAGATCCAGTTAGAGTACAGTTTTGGATACAACGGTAGTGACATCAGGAGCATTACTTACTGGGAGAAACCCATAAGAGGTGTTAGTTGTCAGCCGATTTGTTTTCTGGGCATGTAACTGAAAGAACTCCACAGGCTTCCTCATGGGAATAGGGGCTTCTTAGGTAAGGCCTTGGTCCCTATGTTTCCTTCCTTGGCATGGCTGTACATGGAATAATGGGAACAGTTTTCGTCCCTGGGGCACACAGAAGGCATTGATAAAGTATTTTTAAAAAATCCAGTGGAGCACAACCAAACTGATAAAAGGATTGCAGCACATCAGGGGTCAGGAGCTAGTAAGAAGACTTAGAATGCGGAGCTTTGAGAAGAAGTGACAATTTGAGAGAGAGGGGAGGCCGATTCTCTGTTGCCCTGCACAGCAAATAACGTGGCTACAAAATGCTATTAAATCAGAAGCATTTTCACGATCTCTGCACAAGACGCCAGGCCATGAACAATCACCCCCATGTTGTTTGCACCCTGTTGGAAAAGTCCTTAAGAATTTAATAGGAATTTAATCATAGAGTTCTAGACAGAGGACTCTAGAAATCTTTGAATGCAGTGTTATTGTAGACATGTTGGTCCCAGGTTACTAGAGAGACAAGGTGGGTGAGATAAAATCTTTTATTGGACCAACTTCTGTTGGTGAGAGAGACATGCTTTTGAGCTTACACAGAGCCCTTCTTCAGGTCTGGGAAACTAACTCAGTGTCAGGGCAAGTCTACACTTAAAAAGCTGCCGTGGCACGGCTGCACCGGTACAGCTGTGCCACTGTCACACTTCAGTGAAGATACGACTATGCCAATGCAAGAGCTTCTCCCATGGGTGTAGTTAATCCACCTCCGCAGAAGGCAGTAGCTACATCGATGGGAGATGCTCACCACCAGGGGTTAGGTCGGTAACGACAATTATACCGATAGAGGTCTTTAGTGTAGATCTGGCCTTAGTTTCCCAGACCTGAAGAAGAACTCTGTGTAAGATGGAAAGGTGGTCTCTCTCATCAACAGAAATTGGTCCAGTAAAAGATATGACCTCACTCACCTTGTCTCTCTAAAAAATCTTTGGAATTTAATAGAGAGAAGTCTCTTTTCTGTAGAAGTTTGAATCTTCCGGATTGTTCGCCATTTTCTGTTAAATTCTATAAGATTTTCCCATAAAAGCAAATATTTTACAGGAAACAAAGTGAGGTAAGAGGCAGGATTATTTAAATTGACATAGGATCAGCAATAAAAGCAATAAAATCTGAAAGGAAACTTTTAGGCTTATGGGGCAAGAAGCTTTTAAAATGGTGACCAACGAGAGAATGGTATGAGTTACTGAGGTTTTGTCCTCAATAACCCTCTAATTCAGACACTTGAGGGAGTAGATTAAAATTTAAAGAGGCCTCAGCTAGGTATCTCAAGTGGCAGTTTCCAGTCCTGTTCCCTTTGAGTTAATGATCGGCTGTTGGTTTTCTGTAACCCTAGTAATGATTTACAAAGACTTGGTTTATGATTTTTAAAAATCTCCAGTCATCTTAATTAAATTATTTAAACAGTTTCTATAGTAACATAGGTATATGTGGTGCCTCACAGATTAATTAAAAGGCAAATCCTTGCCCAGAAATGTTTACAATCTAATTAGACAAGATAGACAAAGGAAGAGTTTGACTATTGGAAAAAGAGGTCAAGGTTAGAGCAGGGTTAGCTAACACATATTAGCAGATCCTAACCTAATCGAACCTTTTCCCTAGTATAGATGCACATTACACCTTTTAACTTGATTTAGCTGTTTGAGGTTGGTCCTAGATCCAGAAGAGGTTTGCCTGACTAGGATTTAAAGGTGTGTTCTTAGAAGGTGTACACTAACATGTTTTAGCTAATGCGTTCTAACACTCGTGTGTAGACAAGGCCACGTGGATGTCAACTAACTTGGTTATGGTGAAGCCTGCATTCACTTCAGTAAGTGTTAGCTATCCCATATCTAACCTCAGTTTCTTTTCCTAATCTAGACAACCTGCAAACGGGAAAGTGTTGTAACATGAGAGATTTTTTTATTCCCTATTTTCCTCTCTGTGTGTTTGTGTGTGTGTGTGAGAGAGAGAGAGAGACTGACTTTAAGCCTTAACTGTTATAATTATTTATATTTTTAACCCCCAGCTATTTGTTCTTCTTTTTTTATTTCAGCTCTTGCCTTCTTTGGATTTTGCTCAATATTTGAAAATTGGTTTCAACTGGCACAGAGGTAGGCCCAAATCAAAACTTGGGAACAGGGTTTGGATCTGAGTTCATAATAAATCTGAGCACCAAGGTGTTTGGGGAAAGTTTATATTTTTAACCCCCCAAGTCGAGTTCTGTTCAGATCGAAGGTTTCAACCTCACCTTTCACTCGGAGATTGCTAAGAGTTGGACTCAGAAAGCCATTTGCAAGTGCATTACAACAATTTTATTGAACCTACCACTTATTTCTACATGCTAGAAGATGGTGCTCATTATATTAACTAATGATCTACATACATACAGATATATCTCCTTTAGCTAGAACTCCCATGGCACATGTGATGATTACATCTTGAACTCCATCCAAAGCCAGATCTGAAATTTTGCTTTAGGCTCATCTCCAGTAGCTTCACTTTTGTTTCTAGGCTGTTTGTGTCTCATATGCTGGCACAATGCTGCTATAATTGGCTTGCAAACACTGCAGGGAATGTTTAAATCCAAACACAAATGATTTTTATTGAAAATTTTGGAAAAAAAAAATCATGCAAATTTTTCTCAATGTTATTTTTCTATTTTTAAACAAAAATAAATAATTGAACTACATTATCTAATATATCTTAATGGACTTTCATGATGGTTGTATTTCTCTTTCATTCCCTGTCTCTCACAGGCATACACCCTCCTTCTTCCCAGTTCTGTGTTGTTGGGTGTATGTTTGCCACTGTATGGTGTGGGGTATTCACTAACTTAATTTACTTTACCGAGCACCTCAGAACCCTGACTGCTGCAAAATATACACCATTAATTATATCATTTTATCTTATGTCACACTGCAAACTTCATAAACATGTAAATTCAAAAATCTCCATAAACACTTTACTATTATGAATCTCTGCAGGGCATCACAGCTGGTTACCTGCAGAAATTGTGTTGGATCCTAGCTTATTATTTATAGGCAGGCAGCAGATGTTAAAGAAAAAATGTTTCATATGATCATGATGGACACAAGGTAATGCAAGGGAATACACTGTTTGTCTTTTGAGCACAGGGCTTTGTTTTGCACCCACTGAAAAGAATCCCAGTAGCAGAGATTGGACCTGCAGAGGTGCACCACAGGTTTAGTGAAATTGATTCAGTAGATATTTTCCCTTGGATGGCAAAGGTACTTAGGTTTGCATCTTGTGGTGGCTTGTGGCTAAGAATGGATTGTATGTACCAGGAAGAGCAAAGCCGTTACCACTAGTTCTAATGAATGGAACTAGTGGAGAGTGAAATCACATTATATGGGCCGTAAGGACATAGTAGGTTTATGGCTGTGATTTTCAAAGGAGCCAAATTCCATCGGTATCCCCCCGAAGCCTGAAGGTTGGATTTTTCAAAAGCACAGAAGTGACTTAAACACACAATTTTCAATGGCTTTCAATGAGATCAGTGCTCTGAAGTCAGCCCACCCTAACATCCCTGGGCTCACATAAAATCCCACCCTATGTGCTTATAAGAAGTCCTATAGAAGAAGAATCATAATGTCATGTTGAGGGCCAGCTGCCTCTTTGACCCCAATGTAGTTCCTCCGAGTGCACCCCCCACCCCACCCAGCACCATCACTTGTTGTATGGGGAAATCCCATGATTCTCCCAGTCTCAGGCTTCAGCACCCTGCCTACCCACCACGATTCCTCAGCAGCCCCAACTGGGCTTGAGCCCTGCCAGTCTTTCCTTCAGGAACTGTGATCAGTAGGATAATACAGTAGCATAAACCTACCTTTCCAGAACAAGGCATTGCGTAACCTCAGCAGCAGGAACAAACATAACAAGAGAAAAGGAGTTTTAACACAATGAATGGTCAACACACATTTCTCTCTTACCTAAATAGTAGGTCAGCCTAACTTATCCCGGTCACCCCCATCTCTGGTGACTCAGTCTCAGCCTCTCTCCTCTCCTCTGCATCCGATGAAGTGAGCTGTAGCTCATGAAAGCTTATGCTCAAATAAATTGGTTAGTCTCTAAGGTGCCACAAGTCCCCCTTTTCTTTTCTCTCTCCTCTGTGCTTTAAGGGCTGTCCTTTCATCCACCCTAAATTCCATATCTCTTGCACCTGGTCAGGCTTTGGGAGCTTCCATTACTGGCAATTGTCTAAATCAAGATTGAATTGGGTTATTTTTATTTTTTATAAGAGAGAGGCTCTAATTCAAACAGGAATTAATTCAGGGAAGTTCTATGGCCTATGTTATACGGGAGGTGAGGAAAGAGGATCACACTGGTCCCTTTTGGCCTGAGAAGCTACAAAATCAGCAGCAGGTTAACATCCTGGGTTTTTGCTGAGCTCTTATCAAAGCTATTGTCCTTCCTGGGTAGTTCACTGACCACCGAGCGATTGAACTCATATGGCAGACAACACAATCACAATCAAACAGATGGACATATAACATTTATCCCATTTTACAGGTATCTTCCATACCCTTCACACATACTGTGACCATCCTACAGTTACTCCAGAGGTTGTACTACACCCGGGAAGACAGCCTTTCTGGTGCTACCATCTATTATTCTTTGTGCACGACACCCTTCATAATCCCAACCATCAATATTTGAGTCATCACCTCTCAGTCTATGCCTGGCAGATGTGATCAGGCAAGGTGGGTCTGCCACTGCTTTCCAGGCTCACTCAGGAGCAGGTGGTGGAAGGACTTTCTCACTCATGGCTCTCAGCTATGGTAACCCCTCTGAGACTAAATCCACTGGAGTCACTTTAATGCATGCTACCAGCTTTGCGTGAAATCCAGGCTCCACTGAACTCAATAGCAAATCCCCATTGACTTCAATGCAGGCAGGATTTCACCTTCTGACTATTTTGGTTGGCCTATTCTTGACTTTTTGGGCATCAGCCTATTTGCCAGTTCCATCCTTGTTCCCCTCCTATATGTTCAGATCAGTAGGAAACAAATCCCATTTGCTGATGAGCTGGTCAAAAAACAGGATGATTTTTTGGGAGGGTGAAGGAGATATTACCCTTCATTTTTCTTTGAAATTCAAAAAATTTATGACAACATGCCAGACATTTGATTCCATTGGTCATTTATTTGATTTGTTAATATTTTGAGCAGTAGGTTAGTTTTATTACAAAACACTCAGGTACACTATTGTAGACATTCAAGCAGTGGGTTAAATAAAATGAATAAATAAACCCTTGAAAGTTTAAATGGGAAGCAATGGAAAAAAAGGCCATCTGTAGCAGGGACAAGTAGATACCAAGGGCAACACAGGACTCGAAACCCATCACAGTGTCTGTGCTCTATATCAGTAAAAGTGCCAGACAGAAAAGCTACGTTTCTACCTGACCCACTTTCACTGGTAGCAACTAAAGGGGAAAAAACAGAAGGTTCAGGTTGGATATTTACGATTTGAAACGGTAAGAGACATGGGGTGAAAAACCACTGGTGTTATAACAAACAATTCTGATGATATTCTGCTTTAAAAACATTATACATTATAAATAAACCATGCTCAGATGCCCTGAGACAAAACAAGGCATTTATCAAGTCCAATATTAGCTGATTTCAGCCGATGAAGTCCCAGGCCAAATGGTTACAGAGAGGTATTTCCAGTTATCTGCTAGTAGTTTAGCTTGGCATTTCTCCAATGTGCCAGCAGTGACATTTTCTTCCACTCTATTGAGATGTTTAGTTTTGCCCACAAGAGATATAGTTCTTGTTTGCTGATTCCCATAACTATGCAATGTGCAATTCTGAGACAAAGCAACAACATCATCACCATGTAAATAATGCTAAGTGGCAACCTTAAACTCCCAATTCTATGGAAACTCACCAAAACTGTGTGGTGCCCAGATGAGCCTTTTGAGAGCAACTCACAGAACTGGACACTGATTGCCAGGTCCTCTTTAACTGGGGAAAACTGGAAGAATTCAAGCAGAGCTGTGCAAAACAGATTATGTGTAGTTTACATGCCAGATCCTCAGTGGGTGTAAATTACTGTAGCTCCATTGACTGATTTACACCATCTGAAGCTGTGGCCCTTTATATCTAATCTTATCAAACCTATGCATTTTGAATGCACTCATGTCCATATTCACTATGTATAAAGTCAAGAGAGGCTTCTATTTGCAAAGAGGACCACATTACATTACATTGGGAAGCCTTGCACAGGGAGATGAGTCTATACTGTGCCCTAAAAACAGGCCGGTTCTGGCATATACGGATCTCTGCTTAAATTCCACACAAGAAGGGACTCCACTGGTAAGATCCTACTCCCTGGAGGGACCATCAGACCCCACTGAGCACTGCTGTGATGATGGCGTATGGAGACAGCTGGTTTGTGAGAGAGATAGGGTGGAGGGTCAGAGGGTGAAGATGGATGGCAGGAGAGAGAGATCACTTGATCATTACCTGTTAGGTCCACTCCCTCTGGGCACCTGGCATTGGCCACTGTCAGCAGACAGGATACTGGGCTGGATGGACCTTTGGTCTGACCAAGTATGGCTGTTCTTATGTTTTATGTTCTTATAGACGCTAGCAGTGAGGAAGTCCATTTCAGAAATGATTCCCATTATATGTATCCAGAGGAAATAAGGCTGGCGTTGAGAGGAAGGACATCTTTTGATTTGATCTCATTCTCTCTAGCTTTTCCACCACTTTTCATGAAATATACAGCCTTATGCCCTGGGACCTATTCTTCTCATCAAAGAGCAGCCCCATTCAGCCAGCAATCTTCTCACATCCCTTGCTCTCACTGAGAAAATCTTCACCTGTTGTACCAAAAGAGAATGGAGAGAACCTTCTCCTTAGGAAACTAATGAGGCCATTTTTTCTTGAAAAGAAATGAGTTCACATCCCTGTGCCCACTGAAAGACAGAGACTAGGAAGCCCATCTGTAGATATTATTATAATTATCTCATTTCCACTTCTTTTTTTTCTATCTCTTTTTAGTTGCCTGCTATTCTTGCTTTCCATCATCTCTAGGCATCCATATTACTAGTCCTCATTCCTTATTCTCTAGTTTGCCTAGAGCCTTTTGCCACAATGCTTTTCTGCATCCATTTTGCCTACATACCTGGCACTTTAGACACATCCCTGCTTTTCACTCACTAGTGTGCCGTTCTTTCTAGTTTACATTCGTGCCTGCTATCCTGAAGAATAATCACCTTACTGTGGAAATATCACCTTTAACCTATTCTTTTGTCTAATGCAAACCACACAATGGCAAAGCATCCATCCCATTTCCGGTTTTAAGTGTCTTCACCGTCTGCTGTGTGTGCTGTGTATCAAACTTCCTTTGATGCCACATGTATTAAACAAGAGCTGCACAAAGATCCTGGACTAAAAAGACTTCCTGACTTTTTTTAAAATGATGAACTAGAGCAGAGATTATAAATGAGGTGTAAGTGTTCTACATTGACCGTAACAGTACAACATCCTTATTAAAGCTATAATTAAATAATATTTATTATAAAATAATTAATTTAATATAATGGATAAAGCTCCAATACCTGCTCGCTGAACTTCAAAGAGTTGAAAAATATTTCAAAACCAACAGAGATGCCACAGAATCCCTAGTGCTTGTAGCCATTAAAGTTAGAGTGACCAGATGTCCCGACTTCATAGGGACAGTCCTGATATTTGGGGCTTTTTTTATATGGGCTCCTATTACCCTCCACCCCCATCCCAATTTTTCACACTTGCTATCTGGTCACCCTAATTAAAGTTGAAAACCCATATGAGATATAGATCATGATTCGCTCCCACCTCTGGTAACCAAGGATTTTAGGATTTTAGTCTTCTAGAATGCCTCTTTAAGGAAACCGTAGTAGATCTAGAGTCAGACATGCTATTGTGAACCAACCAACTGGGACTAGGCTAAAATGCAGCTGCTCTATTGCACTTTCTAGCAGGGTTACCTTTTTTGACTAGGAAAGGATTGATTGGACTCGTGATTGTGATCAATATGGCAACCGCGTGCAATATCTCTGGGGACCATACTGTATTAAGTCTATGAATGATTTAATCACTGTGGGCCAGCAATTGTATGCAACTCCTGGGGCACTGTGACCCTAAGTACCCATGTATTTGCACTCTACACACTGTAGTAATAATCTTTGTACGAAATATGCTTTGTGAGATATCATCTGAAAAAAACCTAATAACTTGCTGGTCAATAATATTGTCATGAAATATATATATATAGCAAAATTATATGTAAAGTTATTAATTCCCCCTGTATGATGTTACTAGCACCTGTTCAAGACAAGTCAGTCTCACCTAGGTAAAGGTGTTAACAAGTCTGTCCTAAACAAAGCAATGTGAATTCACCTCAATTTACATATAAGAAGTAAACAGGGCTGTCAAAGTAATGAGGAGAGGAAATTGCAGGAAACAGAACAATTTGCATTTTGGCAAACACCAGCGGGGAGGAAACCAGCATGGAGCTTCCTTCTCCAGACTCCATGACACCTTCCTCACAGCTTGAGGAATCCATGGTGAAGGTTCACTGGACTATAAAAGAAAGAGGCAAAAAATCACTAGTTATCTCTTTCACCTAAGAAGACATAGGAACCAGCCCTTTGGGCTTCTGGAGGAGATCCTGACATAGGGGAGGAGGTCAGCCTTCTTACTGGACTGTGGAGTGAAGTATTATGGAGCATGAGTAGCTGCCTCAGAATCAGTCCTTCTGAGTCTTAGGGCTTATCTACATGGCACTGCAGTGTACACTAGAGGGGTGTGGACTGTAGACGGCTTTAACGTGTTGCACTCTAATTGCCCCATGTAGACCCTGCTGGCACACCCTGAAAGGTACCCGGTGCACATTACTGGAGTCCTGTTTGAAACAGGTCTACCTCAGTGCAAACTAGGTACCTTTTAGAGCACTCCAGTCAGGTTTACATGGGGCAGTTAGAGCATTCTACAATCCACACCCCTCTAGTTTGCCCTGCAGTGCCGGATAGACAATCCCTTACTTCTCCTTCAGTAAAAATTCGCTTTCTCCCATCCTTTCTCGATCTAGTTTATGTAGACTCGCTATGCTCTTTGGGGCACATTATAGGTGTGTACAGCGCCAGGCACAAGGTGGCTCCAATCTGGGGCTTCTTGGTGCTGCAATAATACAAATAGTATCAATAGTAATAATAATCATTCCTGCCCCGTGTCCATTACTCTGGCTCTCTATTTAGTAGTAGGCTGATTTCATACCGTTGGGTATTTAAAGCACTTAAGGGGAAGGGATCTGCCCAGCTCTTGAGCCTGCACTTGGAGCCTTGTCCTTGTGGCTTCCTGCAGTCTGACACACCACACCTTTGTAGTGATTCCACCATTATTGTGCCCTGAGATTGATGGGTGACCCGGCCTTTCCTGTGGTGACCTTGAGCATGGGTTTCTAGCCGCCTTTTGGCAATTGCCTAGGCACATCCTTACCCACTTTTACAAAGCAATTTCTTTATCACAGGTGTTTTATGTATGATGAGCAGAACTGAAAAAGGGAGGTCAGGTTTCAGCTGAGATTTAATTTGATGAATACCTGGGGCTCAGGAATGCAAGCCAGGGCCAGGCTGCTTCACTGCGCAGCATGCTCAGTAAAGATTGCTGTCCTACAACCCTGCCTGCCTGCTGCATCAAATGAAGCATTTCCCACTCCAGTACTAGTCCTGGGTCAGGGCCCCGCCATCAACCCTTTTCCCTGGTACCAATTTTGTTCTGTTAGTATATTATTTGACTTTTGTGTTACCTGTTATTTTAATTGTGGCTGATAATCACATTTCCACTGTGCAGCATCTCCAGTGCCTCCCAGAGGACAGGCACTTTATCAATAAAATGATAATTATAGAAGCTTAACGAGGCCAGCCAGAAAACACACAGTATCCTGTTCCACTTGTCAGAAAAACATAGCTAATTTAGTGCATCTCAGCCTGCCAGCCTCACATCCCCGCATTCCGTAGGCCATCTACAACAGCGCAGGAGACTTTGGCCCAGATCCTCAAAAATATTTAGGTGCCGAACTCCCAGTGGGATCATGGATTTCAATGAGAGTTTGATGCCTAAAACCTGGGAGGTTCTGGGCCTTTCTTCCTCCCACCCGGCCTTCTTGGCTCCAAGTCCTCAGCTAGCACCCTGGGGGCACAAAGGAAGGGAACACCACTGCTTCGCCAACTGATTTGCACTGCTGTGCTGCCACCATATTTTCCTTACTGCAGCAGGAGTCAATCCACAAGCAAGAGCCTCATTAAACAGGGTGGGAATCGCACTAAACCCATCTCCACATCCATACCCATCTGCCCCTTTTTTACACGGCACCCTTGAGAGCTGTGAAGCAGCCTTGTGAGTACGTGGGCATATCCTTCAAATTAGTGCAGAGGGCAACAGCTGCAGCTTAACTCTACTGATACCCTACCTGTGAGGCCTCCACTCACACTTGGATGGGAACACAATGACCTTGTGCTCCCTGCAGTGTGCCACATGAAGACTGGCAGGGTGCAGGCGCTCTACCAGAAGAAGGAGACCAAGAAAGTGGGTTATGTGGGAGAGTAAGGGAGTGATGAAGGACACCATAAAACACCGATGATAAAGGACCCCATCACTATCACTCTGAAACTTGGAGAGGATGCAAATTGAAAGGAGATCATACAACAACGCGTTCTGTTCTGTTGCTTCTGCCTTTCTCAAATATCACCCCACCGCTATAAAAAAAAAAACAATTAAAGCAGCCTTGGCACATCTTTTCAGTCACCTCTTAATGACATCTTCAGCAATTACATTTTACTGAACAGTATGCATCTGGTGAAGTGAGCTGTAGCTCACGAAAGCTTATGCTCAAATAAATTGGTTAGTCTCTAAGGTGCCACAAGTACTCCTTTTCATTTTACTGAACGCAAAAGATAAGCCGATGCTGCTTCCAAAATCCCTCCTTTCGTTTTCCCTTTGCTAGCGTGTCTTGACAAGTCACGGCTGTTGGTCTAGGATACTGAAAAGGAACAAGAAGATGATACTCAAAATTTACACAGCCATATTGAACAGTGAGACAAAGCACATTACATTTTAAAACATAGTGCATTTAATAAATTGATTACCCTAATGCAGGATAGGGTGTTTGTTTTTGAGTTCAGCAGTGGTTTTTTATTGCCATTGCTTTTTTTTTGCATGCCTCCTAAGGTATCAAACAATTAAAGCTTGACTTTGGGATCCTTCTCCCCAAATAAAATGTATGTCTTTCCGATTAACACTTTCCATTCAGAACTGTACAACTTTAGTGGGAAGCACACTGCACATCTCCAGCAAAGGATTTATACTGAATGTGAAATAGCCTTTTTTCAACATAGATTGAATATAATATATGAAGAACATTTCTGGAGGCTCTGAGATGTCATGGACCTAGTGTTCCACTGGAATCTGTTTTTTCTACAAGCCAGGTGTATACATAGAAACAAATGCCCCAAAATTCAGAAGATTTGTGTTGGCCCATTTGCTGTTCTTCCATTTACTCTCTGTTCTACATTTACTCTCTGCATGGAAGGAACATCTCACTTCCTCTCGGATGAGAAGATCAAAGAAATATGGGGAAAGGAACTTGGGGCCAAATTCTCTGATTTTGTAACTCCATTGACTTCAGTGGAATTACACCAGCACAAGAAGGAAATACTCCCGCTTGATTCTCAGACCCCAGTTCTGGAAAGCACTTGAGAATGTTAGCTTGTGCTAAATTTTAAGTACATCTTGCCTTTTTATTGACCTCAGAGCACCCACCCACTTGCATTGGGCTGTTGCACATCAGCGTCTGTGTTGGAGTAAGAACAGACATGAGTTGTCATTTGACAACTGATGGCTTTCTGAAAATGGTCCTGCGCCAAAGCCCTTTGAAATCACTGGAAGGACATACATCAGCTGCAGTGGCCTTTGTATCAGGTTCATAATATCTTATGCTCATCCATTTAAAGAAGATCCTGTTCACTTTAAAACAAAATAGAAAATCCTTAGGGAGAACAAAGACATTATTTTCACTTATAATACTTCAAGGAGACTAAAAAAAATGTATGAGCTGTTGGTATCTGCTTGAAAGCATAATGGCTGAAATCAGAAGATGGTATTTAGCTCAGGTATTACTCAGGCAAACCTTGGAAGCTGTATAAATCTGTGTGTGATTATTTTTAAAAGCACTCTGATCAGTGAATCTCACTGAAACTTTCCCTGCTGTTGCAAGCGAGATAGAACTCCACAGATAATGTAGCCATTTGAGGGGGAAATATTTCGGTGCCCATTAAAGCCTGCCAGTCACAGGAGATTGGATGTGCCTCAGTTTTTCTGTCTTTCACGCCTCTCTCCAGCTTTCATCATGTATAAAAACCCTGATACTTTATCTCATAATATCAGCTTTTTATCTCACATCATTACTATCTAAACTACAGCTCAGTTGAGCTGTAAACAACAGCCTGCTGCCTGCCAAAAGAAGAGACATGATGTGGTCATGTTAACATATGGAGGAGAGTTGATTTTGAAAGGTAAACAAGTAGTGAAGATTGTCAGGAAGAAAAGCAAGAGGAGATAAAATGGATATATGTATGATAGGCTAATTGAAAGCATTTCTATTGCTATTTCTACCAACCTACATAGAACTTGGAGGGAAGGACACAGGTTTCAGAAGGAAATGTTTGCTCCATGTAGGTTACTATAGCATTTACCCATCCTTTGTCATAAAAAGAGGGTGGCCAATGAAACCTCAAAGGGCATCAAATTTTGAAACAGATAAAATGAAAATAAAATTAAAACCGTTCATAGTTAACCTGTGGAATACGCCATCACTGGGTGTTATCAATGCAAATTGCTTAGCAAAATTTCAAGAGGATTTGACATTTATGGGTCAGGTCCTCAACTGCAGTAATCTCGCATAACTCCATTGAGGGCTCTTCATTCTGTAATAATTGGCAATCCATGAATAAATGCAGTTCATTTTAATAATATATTTATTAAGTCACCTCATTTAATAATAAATGGCATCACGTAAATAAGTGGTGTCTCACTGTGTAATAATATGATGGGAGCATAGAACTTCTTACATTAGACATCTGATGATTAGTTTATTCCTGGAAGAATGAGGACTGATAATAGAGCTGGTTGGAAAATGGGAGGGGTCCATTGGAAAATCTGAGTGAAAAATCAAAATCCATTTTTTTTTAAATCAGAAAATGAGGAAAAGCCTCCCTGGAAGCTGTAGGTAATATATATCTCATTCTCCTTTATGGGCCAGGCTCCCTATCCATCATAAGGTGACTTTATCACCCAGGATGCACCAGGCTTCCCTCTTGCTGAGCCATTTCAGTATGAGAATGAGAATTAGTGGTCATGGGAGATATTGGTGAATCCTGACCTGGAGGGGGATGGGAGCATGAGGAAGCCAAACTACAACTCCCATGAGGCACTGTGCTGACATTTCCAAATCAGACTAAAGCCAAAAGCTTTTATGACAGGTTTCAGAGTAGCAGCCGTGTTAGTCTGTATCCGCAAAAAGAAAAGGAGTACCTGTGGCACTTTAGAGACTAACAAATTTATTTGAGCATAAGCTTTCGTGAGCTACAGCTTACTTCATCACTTCAGCTGTAGCTCACGAAAGCTTATGCTCAAATAAATTTGTTAGTCTCTAAGATGCCACAAGTACTCCTTTTCTAAAAGCTTTTATGTTTTTCAGGTGTTTGGTTTCTCACCAAAAATCAAACTTTTCTGCAGAAAGCGAGCACTTTACATGAAAAAAAAATGGTTAGATGAAAACTCAATTTCCATTGACAAACAGTTATGACAGAAATTTTTTGATCAGCCTTTATAGCCTTTGTAATTTTTGTCCTGCTTTTATAATTACAGCTATTGGGCCACAACCATAGCTGTGTAAAGCTGGCATAGCTCCAAATGAATTATATCACAGCAGCAAACATTTAATTACTAAGTACTCTGTATTGGGCCCATCTGTATAAGCTTGGAGTTTAGATAGCTACAGAGCATGTACTTTACACTAATCATATCCTACAGTTTTGAAATATCCCAGGGGAACATTAGTTATGGTGCTTTCTTTTCTACTGGTTCTTCATCAGACATTTTATTAACACTTTTACATCACTACATCTAATCACACTCTTAATGTTAGTAGTTATTGTAAGCCTCACAGTGAGGAGATTTGCTGGCAACAGAAGCTCTCTGTCTCCCCCCATAGGTGAAAAGGGAAAATTGAGGGAATCTTCCTACCTGCTTCCAGGTATAATTTGCATACACTTCAGTAGGGTTATATAAAGTACTTAAAGGTGTATTATTTTGAGTTTCTTTATGCTCTGTTCTCAAGAATTGCATTAAATGTGTTTTGCAACTACATAAGTATGGAAGGTATCTGAGTGTATGAATAGATGGGGGTTATTCCATGGGGAAAGTGCATCACCCTGATCTGATGGTCCATGGGTTTAGACTTGCTAATGGAGCCCAAGGTGGAGAGAATGATGGTAGAGATATTATCTGAGGTTTTATTTTGTTTGGGAGAGAGAGAGGATCCAACTAAGAGTCTTATACTCTAGTATCCCACTGGAATGACCTGGTCTAGTGGTAGCAGTAGACCAGAGCTGAATGGACCTGTAGCCTGATCTATAGAGTATATAATAATTATATTGTTTACTTAAGAATTCTGAGATATCACTTTGAGGGCTGACAGGTTCTTGTCCCAAGATAAGGCCCAGTATTATTAAAATTACTATATAGTTGGGAACCCTGATGTGCACAGTTGCAACACTCACATTACAGGAAATCATCTATATTTACAAATAGTTTATTAATACATTTAGCACAGTCACAAACATTCTAAGGTAGGTAGAGAGACTACAGAAAGTACATCTTTCCATCCGTATACTCGCACCATCCCTTGCAGGATGACCTGAAATGTTAGCCATTAATCTTCCTCATCACCATCACTGTCTCCCTCGTCAGCAGCGGCCATCATTCTGGCACCTCCCAAGAGCGACATCTCTTTCTCCTACTGCCCATAGGCTGAAATGCAACTTTTATAATATGTTACGCTGACACCACTATACCTAATGCATGTTCAGGAGGGGTTTTTCCCCACTTCCTTATTTGTATTTCCGCATCCTACTAACGCTGAGGTGCCCTTCTTCTAGAGGTTAGTATATTGATACATGTAACGACCATATCAGCTCATGATCATATCTGACACACCTTGCTTAAGTGGATTTGCAGTTATTGCTTCCATGTTCCTTGCAGTAGCACTTACTGGAACATTCTACCTCCTACCACTGAGCAAACTCTCCTTAGTTCCTAAAATCTAAATGTAACTGTGCATTCATGCCATGGGTTACAGCCTACTTAACCACACTTATGCTACCTTATGCTTCAGCTAATGTCTTACAGGATATTGGATACTGTAGGTTTCTTGCTTTGCAGCTGAATATAATGAAAACAGCTCAATATAATGAAAGCAAGGCAGTGAATATAGTAAAGGGAAGTCTATAGGCTACAGAGGCGGGCTGACTTACCTGAGTAGCGCTGACTTCTGTGGGACAGAGAAAGACTGTGGGGGTGGTTGCAGTTTGGACAGAATAAATAGCAATGGAGCAGTCAAGGATGGACTGGCAGAGATGCACCAGAGCTGCCCACCGAATTCTGAGTGGTGCCTTCACTGTTTCTGCACACTTGTTTGCCACGGTACCAGACTGTACTTGTGAACGTGATTGAGGTGGGTGGGCATTGTACTTTAGCAGTTGTCCAGAAGGCAGTGAATAATAACTGAGCCTGTGGTGACTGCCTGCCTTCTGATACATTTTGTAGTTTTATTTAATTTCTCTGTAATCTTGAGTTTGATGGTTTATCCCAAACAAGAGCGTTCTGTTCCAGAGCCCCTTGCAAGAGGGGAAGTAAAATCCTCTTCAGTGTGTAGACTCTAATGCTGGCAATCCAGCGTCTCCCACATGCAGTATTTCCACACAAACCCCTTTAAAAATAGGATATGCATTCTGAAAAGTTTTCCAATTTACGATACTCAGCACCAACATATCAACCACAGCCAACAAAAGCGGAGTCCTAACTGCTGCTGTCAAGCTGCCCCAAGGCTACAGAGATTGCATTAATCAGCCTGTCGTCCTGGGGGAACTCTGGGAACCAGTCCAGAGCCCCCAGAGAACTGCATAAAACATGCTGTCCCTCTGCTAGGCGCGGCAAATAAAACAACGGCTGACTACAGCACTAAGGAGTATGCGAAGAAGTGGTCCGCAGCCCCACAGAGGATTACATAATATGATCTGGAGCCCCGGAGAAGCTGCGTGATGTAATGCTCCAGGACTGTACAAAGGTGCACACAGCACAAGGTATCATGAGTGTTGCATCAAAGTAATGAGAGCCTTTATTTAACAACTGCATTATTTATAATCAAGTGTTCCATAACAGAGAAAGCAGGATCTGCTGTAAGTCACAGCTTGCTGCTGTCTGGTCTGCCTCCCCCACCCCCAGCTCTGTGGTTCAGAGCTGCACCTGAATGGCCAAATGAAGGACAACCTTTGGTCTCTGCAGCCAAGGTCTCAGATCCTTATACAATGATGTCTACTCCACATGCCATGGTAGTGAGATATCCACTCACATCTGCCATAGGGAATAAAACACTGGACCACCTTCTCCAAAGGTGACATTTACCCTGTGCAGGGGGATGGCACAAGATCCATGCACCAGTTAAACCCTAAGGGTGAAATCCTGGCCCTATTGATGTGAATGGTAATTTTCCATTGACTTCAACAGAACCAGGATTTCACCTAAGGGCTTAAACGGTACAAAGGCCTTGATTTCTGCACAGGGGTCAGTTTCACGTCTAGAGACAACCTCTACCACTTAAGCTGAAACAGAACCTCCATTACTAGCAGGTGCTGAAGCACTCTGCATTCACAGGGGAAACCGTAGTTCCCACACTTGCTGGTGTGAGACCACTAGAAGCTGTCTGCAAATATTTCTGGTCCTCCAGGCATAGCATTTTCCCCTCGCCTCTGCTCTCCTTCTCCAGACCTATCTTCTTTCTCACCTCTCAAATTAATATTATTTCTCATGGCTAATCATGTTTACATCAGTGGGAGTCCTGATTTAAACCCAGCTTTCTAGACATGATACGTTTATTATTATTTTATGTATTTTTAGTACCGTACACCTTTCCCAAGCAGCCCATCACCGTGCTATCTGGTTATGCTAATCAAATAATCCACTATGCCATCACCTACCTCCTGAGAAAAATATCTTTGAATCTAAATACTTACATTAGAGATTTTGTATGTCAAAAATTGGCCCTCTGTTTTCCTTTGCAAACCAAATAACGCCTTTGGTATATAAAAGAAAAAATATTTTCCTATATGAGTGAATCCCACTTGTTTATTTCATCCTGATTGTATTACTCAGGGCTTCTTTAGGCATCATTGATCCCAATCTCGCCGCCTGTCTGCATAAAATATCTGTGCTAAGACTCCCATCTGTTGCAAAACCCTTCCAATCTTTTCATTATTTCACTTGAATAATACAGCATATCTACCTTTATCTAATCTGTGTAGCTACGTGTGCAAGGGGGAAAACTTCAGTGGGATATGAGCTTGTCAAAGGCTCACGTACACAATACATTAAAAAGTGTGGATGCAGAATAAGCACTGGTGCAGCTGGGTTTCCTACCCTTTGCTCACCCACAGTCCCATTGCCAAAACAGGTGCCCATGAATTGCTTCTCAAAGAGATGAGTGTGAGACTTGATAATTTTCCCTTTTCCCTACATACAGCTGTCCTTCCCATCCTGTATTTAGTGACTTCCTTAGTGTCTCAGATTTTCCACTCTTCCTTTTCTAATCCAGAGAATGTACTAGTTAAAGCAGAAGCCCGGGTGTCAGGACTCCTGGGTTCTATTCATGGCTCTGCCATTGATTCAAAGTGTGACAGACATTTCTCTGTGCCACAGTTTACTCAATGAGTGTAGGGCCTGATTTTCCCTGGGTCTGAGCCCTCCACCTCAGCTAAAGTAAAAGAGAGTGGTGAGTGCTCAGTGGCTCTGCAAACGAAGCCGTAACTAACTCCCAGGGCTGCCGTTGTGAAACTAAATTAATTAATGTCTGAAAAGCACATTGAGCTTCTTGGCTGAAAGGTGCAATATGAAGGGAACATCATAATATTATTCTATAAACATTATTATTGGGGATAGCAGAAAGGTTGGGTGGGCGCTGTATATTCTAGCTTTGGGCTTGTGATTCCTGGAATTAAGTGAGAATAAAATATAAACATTTTAACATTTATTATTTATAAAATATTTATTATTTATAAAATAATAAATGTTAAAAGGGTCCCTCTTTGAGCATATCCCCGTTCCAGTCACTCTCAATCTCTGGGCAAAAATGACAGATGCAATTGCAGTTTTAGAGCCATCTCATCTGTACCCCTCTCAGACTCAAGTGCTAGTAGGAAGACTGCAAAACTAGAGAAAAACTGGGAGTAGTGCTGCTTTAGTGTCAGCTTCACTTAATGAGACGAGCACTAGAGGACGACAAGCGCTAAAGACAAGCACTAGAGGGAAACGAGCGCTAGGGGGAGAAGTGTGCTCTGCTGACCTGAGCACAGGAATGAGCCAGAAGCTCCCAATATCCAATCCTTGCTGTGCCACTCCCTCTCTCTGTAACTTTGGACCAGTAACTGGAAGATATGCATGAGCCAGACACAAGTGATTGGGCTCAGTACAGGGGTAACTGGGTGGAATTGAATGGCCTATGATATACAGGTCAGATTAGGTGATATAACGGTCCTTTCTGGCCTTAAACTCTATGCAAACTTAACCTTTGGGCCTGATACTTGGATACTCTGAGTCGTTCTTTCCTGAGTCATTCTTTCCATGTCTTGTCCTGGGAAGATGCGGCTATGTGCCGCATGGCTCTACCTAGAGGTTCATTCTGTCCCAGGTAGGCTGCTTACCATTCTCTGGGCACTTGTTCATTGGAAACTAGACTGAGGAAACCAATGCATTTCACGCAAGTCATCAACAGCCTCTGGACAGAAATTACCTATAGGCCCTAACGATCAGGACCAAATTTTGGCTCGTGTGGGAAAGCTTCATACTGAGTTATCGATCCTCCAAGTCCCTCATTAGTGACTATATTAATATTTTTTATAATGACCAGGAAATGGAAGGAAAACAACACGGGGATAAAGCAAGCATCAAACAATTCTCAAGACAGAGAACAGCCCTGTTCGTTCCTCAGATAGGCTTTATTTAGATTTACATTAATCAGCAGCAGGCATCAATGGTTCACACAGCTTCTGTGCCTAATTAGTTGATAGCATTTCTCATCTGTGTGCCTCTGTTACTTTCCCCCTGTCTTTGCGGACAATGCTTGAATATAAAGAGAAGACTCAACCATAGGTCCTCTGAATCTTTCCGGCATTGTCATTAAATAGAGGTCACATGAAACCTTAGTCCCACACGTCTGTGGAGATATGAATCTCTTTCCACATAATGAACAAAATACTCCTTTAAAACGAAACACGTTGACTGACGCCAGGTTGCCAAGTGATCCTGCGTCTATTTGCTTGGAAATGGAAGTGGGGAAGAAAAAGTCTTGCCTGCACGACGTTGTGTGTTATTCCCCAGCTTTTCCGAAAGCTTTGAGTGTCATTGTGTCCCACAGGCAACATGAGTGAGGGAAGCACCTTGTCTCATTTCACCATTTACGTGTCTGTGTTACATGTACTGCTCACCGGAGCAATAGAAAAGCAATTGATACCTTTTTGCCTGCTTTACGGAAACAGAGGGAAAGGGCTGTTGTCTTTAGTAATGGTGTGGCAGTGGCTCTGCAAGCCCATCACACAGATCAGGTCCCCATTGTGCTAGGCACTGAACATACATACACAGAATAAGAGACGGTCTTTATCCCAAAGAGCTTACCCAGGACCAGCCTTAGTTATGGGTGACTGCCAAGGGCGCTGTGGTCAGGGGGCACTGTGGCTCGCATGGTTTCCCGGCTTGGCAAAGCGGGTGGATCGGTCAGGTTGGCTCCCAGCTCGGGGAGGCGATGAAGTTGAGGGGAGCACTGTGGCCCACATGGTGTCCCAGCTCAATGGAGGGAGATGAGAGCGTTGGGCCAGCTCCCAGCTCTGGGAGGGGCTGAAGTTCCCCCAGGGTGCCATTTTCCCTATGGGCCGACCCTGACCTTACCTCTAAACTGACCAGACTGAGAGAAAGGAATGATTATCGCCCCACCCATTTTACAGATGGGGAAACTGAGTCACGGAGACCCAGGCCAGAATCTCCAGAAAGGCTCAACACCTACAACTGAGGCCAGATTTTCAAAAAGAGCTCAGCATATTACATCGGTGAGAGCATTAACATGCTGAAGCACCTGCATAGGTATTTGCAGAATCAGTGCCTGAGCTGAGACAAAACATGACCACTGACAGCCGTTGATCCAGGGTAAGGTAGAGGGAAAGGAGTGTGAAGAATGAAACAATAGGATCACATGGTTGCCTTGATTATAATGCACACACTGAGCTTCCACAGAATTTTGTTTTGCTATTGTGTTTCTGAAGGGATGACTCAGTTTTATAGGTTAGATCTGAACTTGGACACATCAGAATGAGAGGTGCGGGACTGAGTCTAGCTATTACTCCTGCCTAAGGAAGAATACCACTGCAGCCATGTTTTGCGATATTGGTTTCTTCTCTCCCTTCCCAATCCCTTTTGTTAAAAAAATCAATAAATTAAAGGAAGAATCTACAGGCTCATGATAATTATTTCCTCCCCTTTTCTCCTTTGCTATTTTCCACAGTTGGTTTTCATGATGGTTGGGAGGAGGGGCATGTTTCTTATTAAGGTATTTCTGGAAGGTGCTGAAATGCCATGGTGATGGCCATGGAATAAGAGCTTGAGTAGAATATTATTTTTTCCTCCTCCTTCTATTCTCCCTGATCCACCACCCATTCAAGTAAGTGTAAAATCTCCCATTGATTTAAGTGGAAAGACTTCCATTGACTTTAATGGGCATTGGAGCAAGCCCCATCTGATCAGCTTGGCCTTCCAGAGGCATGGCTTGATCTTGAGAATGGCTGAGTGCACGAGCAGAAGCCTGGCCTTCCATTTATGGAGGATGTCTTGGAAGCAGAATGGTCATTAAAGTGAAATCACTTCAGCTGGCACTTAAGTACAAAAGGACAATACTGAAAACATTAACTGCTGACTTACAGCTGAGCTCTCTCGCTCTTCTTTTCTGTCATGTTACACAATACCTCAGCTTTATACTGCCTGTCTGCCCTTTCCTCTTCTTTCTTAGGCTTATCTCAATAAGGCCTGTCTCCGAGCCACTGAAAGGAAGAAAGAGATGCTGACTATAGCTGACAGCTTGTGTTTTTATCAGATAAACTAAAGTTCAAATGAATGGAACTCTTTTGCCTTTCAAAGGCTTTCAGTCCCCTGATGTTTTCTCGTGCAATACAGCCCTTTCTAAAAACAGAGGATCGCTGTCACTTTCTTTATGCACTGATGTGGGACTGATCCACCTTTGTTCTTCCAACTTTGCTCATGGATAAACATATCTGCTGTGGTCCAGAAATGCCCAGTATGTATCAAAGAAAAGCGTAATGTTATGGGGCTTTGTTTACCCACCCTTCAAAAGACCTTTCAAGGCATCTTCAGTGGTATCACCCTTTGTTTTATTCTGGGGTGGCTTTGCTTTTCAATGGCATACAAATGATGGTGCAAAAGAACATTTACTTGAATGATCCTTCATTCTTATCATAGGTAAATGGGTTGACTACAGCTGGTTGGAAAAACTTCCATGGAATCATTTTCTGTTGGAAAATGTAGTTCTGTCAAAATTGAGATGCTTCTCAAAACTCTGTTGGTTTTGCCAAAATTCCATTTCAGGAGGAAGAACGTTCCAACGGTGTCGAAATGGGACATTTTGACCTTTCCAGAATGAAACATTTTGATTTTTTCTTTTGTAACCACTTTGTGTTTCAATTTTTTTTAATTTGATATTATATTATATAAATTACTAGTGATGGATCCACGGGTTTGCCACTCGATTTATGTTTTATGATAAGTATGAGTGAGGGTGGGAAAATGCATATCTTGTGCTGGGAGATTTCTGTTGATTGTGCAGCAAATCAGGGGTGTGTCCTGCTGTGTGGGGCTATGTGTGTTTGGAGTTATTGTATATGCTGGTTGTATTTTTTGGTGGGTTGTTTTGAAGAACTGCAGCACTGGGCAATGTAATCTGCCATCTGGGCAGGGTCCCTCATACAGCCAATGAAACTGTTTCATGCAAATTAGCTGTAGAGTAAGGGTAGTGGTTGGTTATCACAGTGATCTAGGACTCTTGGCATGGCATAGATACATGGGTGTAATTTATAAAATCAAATAGCTGTGAACTTAACAATAGGATGTTATTTGCCCACAAATCCCAGTGATGATTGAACCTGGTCATATTCTGAACAAAAAGAGCCCTGACCCATGCTTGTAGCTGTTTCCATCACTTCACAGTGAATTAACAGGCATTCTAGGCACCGGAGTGACACACAAAATGACACTCCTGGGATCTTATTATATAGATACAATAAAAAATAAAAAGTCAAAATCAAAATGAAATGATTTTGTCAAAATGAAAATTTAGACCTGAAACAAATGTATTTCAGATTTCCTTTCTCAGAGAATTTTGAAATTTGGGGGTTGCATCCCTAAGCAGAATGAAAACAAATTTTGAACTCTCAAAATCTTCCACAAAATGGAATTTCTATTCTTTGCACAGCTCTAGCATTACTATTGAAAATGCAATGATAACAGGCCAAATCTAGCAGATTTCTGTGCATGGAATTCCCATGGAAACCAAAGGGAATTCTGAACATGGAGTGCTAACAGGTTTGGGTCCTAATTGTTACCTAGGAAACATGTTTATTCCAAATGTACCCAGATTTCATTCCAACAAAAACTGGCTAATGTCTTTTGGCCCTTGCCCAACGCCTCCTCTCTGAGGACCAAGTGGTATAAACACTGAGATAGATGCCATCACTTTATCAGCAGGTTAGCAGACAAATGTTGAACAGCTAAAGGTTTTGTGTTGGAAAATCTTGACAGCAAATAATTTTTGTTCATGTAATGAGAAAGTATCAAGATCTAGCAAACATTACACTTGTCTGAATTAATATTTGAATAAGACATTGTAAATAATTAGGAAAAGCAGCTCCAGCCTTTGGCACGCCTTGCAAGGTGCTGGTAAGGCTCTCGATGTTAAGAAAGTCCCTATTTAATGCAATGGCAAAGATAAAAATAGTGTTTTAAGTGCAGGACTAGAGCTCATTGAAGTCAATGGGAGTCTCTGTGCCGACTTCAGTGAGCGGTAGATCAGACCCCAGATCTAGGGATTTGCGTTGCATCAGTTCAGAGTCCAATTGAATGAATCATTCTGTTCAGGTATAGATTATACATAACCATCCCCTGTTCCCAGCCTCTATATTACCCTTGTTTGGAATGGCATGACATCCAACTGATTAAAGTGACGTTAACTTTTCGACATGTCAGGGGTTGCCACGATTCGGTCTGATAGATTAAGCTAAAGATTCACTTCCCAATCTTTCTGCTGCCCCCATAGATTTTTAAAAAAACAATTTCTTCTTGTGCAGTAATTAGCAGACTCCACAGTGCAGGCATTATCAGTACTAGCCGTCGATAGTGTTTTATGTCTACCCCTTCCTGCTGTGCTCCATCCTCCCCCTCTCTTAATAGCTGCGGCCACCCTCTCCCGCTTCTCTGGCAACTCAGTTCAAGTGTGGGGTATCACTAGCCGTGACTGTGATATCCACCATGTAGGGCAACTCACTGGGGTCTAAATCAGGGCCCCCAGAAGTAAAACCATAAAATGGTGCAGCTTGAGCTAGGGCCTCTGGACCTGGGGCTGTAACAGACTGAATTGTCACATACACTGACCAGTGCGTTACAGAATGAATAGCACACAAGCCCTATTCTTCCCCCAGTGAAATCAGTGTCATTGAATTTTCAGTGGAAGCAGGATAGGAATAGCCCAGAAGGCTTTTTCTATTTAATCATCTCTGCAGTATCTGAGCATTGTACAATTATTAATCAATGGGACTTAATTCAACGAGGTACGTAAGCATGTGCCTAAATTAAAACCCAGGAATAATCCCAGTGACTTCATTAGAACTACTCTGGAGCTAAAACCTGGGGACATGCTTAAGTGCCGCACCCTCACTGGATCAGGGCCATTTTTAGAACTGGTTGGGAATTTTTCAACCAAAAGTTTTTTTTTTCTGAGAAAATGTTGATTCATCAAACCTGAAACTGTTCGGGAACAGGTCAGTTTTGACAAATGTCCCATTTCAAAGAAGTTTTGAAAAAGTTTCAACATCGTTTTTTTCTGGAAAGATATGGGCAGGAGCAGGGGTTATTTTTTATTAATTTAAATTATATCAAAATAAGGGACTCTTATTCCAAAATATGAGTGTTGACTAGAGATGGCTGGAAAATACAAAGACCATAAGAATGGCCATATTGGGTCAGACCAAAGGTCCATCCAGCCCAGTATCCTGTCTGCCGACAGTGGCTAATGCCAGGTGCCCCAGAGGGAGTGAACCGAACAGGTAATGATCAAGTGATCTCTCTCCTACCATCCATCTCCACCCTCTGACAAACAGAGGCTAGGGACACCATTCCTTACCCAACCTGGCTAATAGCCATTAATAGACTTAACCTCCATAGATTTCTCCTCCCCCTTGAAAACTGTGCATTGAAATAACTAAGGGTGTGAATTAAATTGGATTGAGTTATTTTGGTCACAATATATGTGTAGACAAGTCTTTAAATTATACTGAAATAAGCCTGAATTAAAGCAAAATCAAAGTGTCCATACAGCCGTATGCACTGGTAATTAATTATAATTCACAGCTTAAGTTGAGCCAGTGCAACTCCTCTGCATACAGATAAGTCCTAAGACTTACAGTCTGTCTGGTTTTAGACCTGGGAAGATAACACAACATTAGGGCACATTCTGAATGTTTTCCTTCCAACCCATATGGGCTTAACATTTGGTTTATTTTTTTAAAATGAAAGCCCAAATCCATAACAAACAGAATTAGCTATTTAGGAAAGTGCCAGAAAGTTCTTTTTTGGCACATGGCACTATATCTGTACTGTTCAGATATATTAGCTGAGGTTAGATTTCCTTTTCTTTCATCAAATCATGTTAGCTGAATTACACAGAAATAAGTAAAATATGCTACAGTTTAGCCTGACTTGGTATTTTTAATTTTTTCCATAACTTCTTTGTGTTTATCCTCCCTGTTTTTAACCAAATAAGGTGAGGAATCAGATCTTTTCAGACTCATTGTAGTGGACTTGGGTACAGTCAAGCAGATACACAGACCGTGTCAAAGTCCAACTTATTTGGGGAACATTCCAACACTGCATATATGATGGAATCAAGAGACCAGTTACAACAGTTATTGGCCTGGTTACGCGGGACCCAGATAGGTGTTCTCCTAATTAACGATTTTTTAAAAACATGGGAGTGAGTGGCTGGAAACACGGGCTAGTATTGTTTTGTGGTTGTACAGTCACCAGCGCAGTGGGGTCCTGGTCAAAGATGAGGGCGCCTACAGACTACAGCAATACACATAATAATACATAATACAATACAATACATAATTACATATCAAAAAACATATTACTTCACCCACCTTGTCTCTATTCACATAGGTTGATATTCCTCCCTGTGCAGAGGATTATAGATATGCACCATTTATCTCCCACCTATGGCCTCAAAACACGGTCCAAATGAGAATTAAAAGATATATCATAGCCCTTGGCTGGTCCTCTGTACAGCAGTGAATTTAACCCATACAGGCTACAACCCAAATTGTAACTAAGCATTGCAAATTCCTAACAGGGATTAAGAAATGGTTTGCTTTCTGGTTCTGAGGCACATAGATTGGACCTAAGGAAAGTAATAAACAGTGCCTAGGTGACAGGCTAATATAGGAATATCACAAAATTCAAAGGCTCAAATTGCAAATGGAAAAGGTTAATAGATATTTTTAAATAAATGTTTAACCAATTGTAATAGAGTCCAGTAGGTCAATAAAATGGCTTGTAACTAGAGCTGGTCTATTATGTTCAGTTTATCTTCCATGTGAACTTCCAGCATTTTGAAATTTCCTTTCATCCCAAATTGCAACAAAAAGTCAAAATTTCAAAATTTCCTACAAAATGAAATTTCTGAAAAAAATTGTTTTGGAAATATTGAAACAATCTTATTGAAGTGCTTCATGAAAACTTTTTCATTTTAACTATATTATATTATCCTATATTGTTACCATGTCTTGTAAACATCCAGAATACTTTCTACTGATATGTATTTAATCATCAATAACCCATACCACTCATGTCTGTAACATGCTTACAAACAGTTTTAATTCTTTGCAGACCATGGGCTTGTCTACATAAACATTTAACGCACAGCAAGTTGGGGTATGAATCCACCCAACACTATCCCGCCATGGGCTGTCTATGTAGACTCTGCTGACATGCATTAACAGTTCATTAATGTGCTTTGATCTAGTCCCCTTTGACTAGATCAAAGCACATTAACAAGCCATTAATGTGCATCAGCAGGGTCCACATGGACAGTTGGACCACAGCAGGCTAGCGTGCAGTAGATCACACCCTAACTTGCATTAAATGTTCACGTAGACAAGCTCCCTGTATAACTGGATGTTTAATATAAAGTGTGACTGATATATGTATGTGTGTGTGTCCTTCAGCACCAGCACATTTCTCTATCATAGGAAGGTTCCATACTTTCTTGAAGCGGAGGTCTAATGGAAGAACATGGGGAAAAGGATACCGGCATCAACAGAAAATCCAGAGAAAAGAGAACAGGAAACAAACTTTTCTTCTGATAACATCAATGCACATGTGGCACAAATCAATCTCACTAATAACCAGGGTTAGTTTACAGCTGGCTTGTAGCCAGGTCAACTGATTTGGTAATTGATGAAATACTTATGAGCCTTTATGCAGTCTTTGAGATAATTCTCTTTTACTTGACTTGTACCGCTGCCTCGAGTGTATCTTGTCTCTTTTTTTTCTTTTCTTAGAGCTGAGATAATTTATCCTGTTTCTATCAGAACACAGGCCACATACAGGAATTTGTTCCCCTCCAAGGAGTGTGTGCATATTTTTCCGATGTATGAAATATAAATTAATAAATAAGTAAAACCTGTATCCTCTGGAAATATAAAATGATATCTTTGATTTGTATCTCTGTTTTAATCTTACATTTTGGCTTTGAGTAACTCTAATCCTTAAATACATTTGTAGATATATAAAAAAAATCCCATCTGTTATTCTGAGATAATTTTGACATTTTTAACTGTTGTTTCTTTTAAATCCCACTTTAGCATTCTGTAGGTGTTAGGTAGAAATGGAACAGTTTTTGGACCTCCTACATCTTCCTTTCTGAAACTTCTCTTCTTGTTCTCTGTCCTGAATATGTAATGTAGGCTGGTATTTTCCATCCTTCTATTGCCTCCATCTGATTCATTTAGAAAGAAACTCTTGGTGGGAAATGTGCTGCAGAAAGTAATGCAATGAACATGCCCATCGTGAGCAGGGAGGGCTGCTAGTGTACTCAGCACGAGAGAGACCAGGCTGGGAAGTAGTAGGTGTTTTCAGAGACAGTTAGACTGTGCTAGTCTACAGCAACCTGATGTAGCAGTACAGTGAGTCCTTTGTTCTGCGCTGTCTGGTCCACAGAGGACCATGTAAGTGTCTTCTGCTGGTCCCACCTAATTGAGTTAGTCCTTTAGCTCAAGCAGAATGAACTTGTGCTTTTAGATCAAAAGATCCATCGGGAGGGTTGTTATACTGAGCAGGCCTGATTTGACTGTAGTTTGTGCAGCAACTGAGTCTCGGAAGTGCCGCTCTGCACTAGCTTTCTAGCATAAGACGGGCTTAATTTAAGCTTCCCAGTAGCTGTAGCTTTTCCATCTCAGCATCAATGTGGCTTGTCAATGCTATCACTCAGCACTACACCTTCAAGATCCTTTGCCAGCACAGAAAAGGGAAAGTGAAGTACCACCATATACTACCATTCCCCCCGTGCCAGGAGCAATTAGTAAACACTAACGAGTTCTTTCCACGAGCATCCTCTAAAGAGCTCCAATGCAGAGCACCGTGTGGACTGGGAGCAAATCACAGGAGGTAGTAAAGCTAAATACCTTTGAGGATCTTGGCCTAAAATAGTAAGGGAGGCAATTTAGGTACCTATACACAGAGAGATTCTTAAAATTTTCCAGAGTTTAGGCTTGAAATGAGAGGAAAGTTTCTACCATCAGAGGAGTGAAGTTCTGGAACAGCTTTCTGAGGGGAGCAGTGGAGGCAAAAAACCTAACTGGCTTCAAAACTGAGCTTGGCGAGTTTATGGAGGTGATGGTATGATGAGGTGGCCTACAATGGCATGTAACCGATCTGTGACTGCTAGTGGCAAATATCTCCAACAGCCGGTGATGGGACACTAGATGGGGAGGGCTGAGTTACCACAGAGAATTCTTCCCAGGGAGTCTGGCTGCTGCAACTTACTGACATGATCACCATATTTGGGGTCGGGAAGGAATTTCCCCCCAGGTCAGATTGGCAGAGACTCTGCGGGGCGGGGTGGGCTTCATCTTCCTCTGCAGCATGGGGCACAGGTCACTTGCAGGTTTAAACTAATGTAAATGGTGGATTCTCCGTAACTTGAAAGTCTTTAAATCATGATTTGAAGACTTCAGTAACTCAGCCAGAGGTTAGGGGTCTATTCCAGGAGTGAGTGGGTGAGGTTCTGTGGCCTGCAATGTGCCGATCAGACTGGATGATCATGATGGTCCCTTTTGACTTTAAAATCTATGAGTAAATCCACCATATTTTTGAATGAACCCTTCAGTGCTCACTGTGGCTATTGGACTATTCAACCCAGTGCAGCTGCTTCTGCTTCGGTTGCCCACAGTGGAATGGGCACAAATGCACAACGTGTAGCTTGCAGTTCCTGACTAGCAGCTCTGCATTCTTCATCTGGCAGAGCTATTCTGTTAAATCAGCATCTGGGAAAGCACATGGAATTAGGATGCGGGTCTATTAATTTTTCTTTGCTTTTATTTTTTCATTTGTCCAAGCAGGGCCAGCTGGAAAAACCTCCACTGAGAGAGTAGAAAAATAACAACTAGGGAATCCCCAATGAGTTAGCTGATCCATGACCTACTTGCTTTTTCAAAAATTCTATTTGAGGCAGAGACAAAACAAGTTTGGAAAAAAGACACCCTGAAAGTTCACACCCAAGCTCACTCTGAACTGTTGAGATTCAATAAGCTGTAGGTACCTTTTTTATTTAAAAAATTATTCACTAATGGTCACATGCCTCCGGCTCTGTATCAACTTGAAACTGAAGTGCAGGATGTCTTGTGAGAAAGGATTCTGAGGCTAGAAGTCTTGCAGAAGCAAGAGGTCTAGATAGTTCTGCTTAAACATGGACAAACTGTTGGGTATTCACCCACCCATTATTATTATATTTAATACTGTGGTAGTGGCTAGAGACTGACCAGGGACCATGACACCATTGTACTAGGTGCTGTACAAATGAGTCAAACAAAGACAGTCCCTGCCCTGGACAGTTCACAAGCTTGGAGGGTGAAAAAATGGTGGATAAACAGACAAATGAGTGGGGAAGGTAACAGTAAAGACAAGAGCAATACATTTCAATGGTCAGATTGGTCACAGTTGGCCACCAGTCTCGTCACCTCTATTGGTATTTCCACTATCATGTATAACATTTCCAGGCACAGTTTTGCCTTTATTCACATGGTGGGCTCTGGAAAGTTGAGGTTATCTGCATTCATGCAGAGCACAGAATATTTCAGTAAGGTGTTACACATACCGCAATAACAATGATGTTCACATCCTGGAGGATGAATCCAGCTATTTATATTGAGTCCCACTGCTAACATTAAACATTAAAGCCTCATTAGTATGGAGAAGGTGTTTATTTTGACATCTTTTTCAACTGGTTTACTGAATATTTTTAAGTAATCAAAAATTACTGTAGTCAAAGAATATATAGGATCATAAACAATCTGCTCTGAGAGGGACTTGGGTACTGAATGAAGAAGTACCTATAGTGACTGGTTAGCACTGGGAGACATGAGATCAATAGGTAGCTATGTGGCTCTTCAATGCCTAATAACGAATACCATCATAACAACAAGACAAGTCATTTTATAACTGACCACATCTGTATGCGTGCACCAAAGCCCTGATCCCACAAAGCACTGAAGCATGTGTTTAAGTAGCATTTGTTTGAGGGGGAGTGTGATCTAGTGCAGTAGGTACTGGACTGAGACTCAGGAGACACGGGGTATGTCTACACCATAAGCGCTACAGGAGAACAGCTGCAGCACTGTAGTGTAAACACTTATTTCAGTGACAGAAGGGGTTTTCCTATCGCTGTAGTTAATCCACCTCCTCAAGAAGGACTAGATAGTTCAATGGAAGAATTTTTCCATTGACCTAGTGGTGGCTAGACCAGAGTTTAGGTCAGCTTAGGAGTGCTTGTTTTTCACATCCCTGAGCAACATAGCTAAGTCAGCAAAGGTGTAGACAAGGTCTAGGGGTCTATTCCTGACTCTGCCTCTGGCTTGCTGTGTGACCTCAGGCAAGTGATTTCACCTCTTTATTTGTCTTGGCTACTCAAATTGTGAGTTTTTTAGGACAAGGACTGCCTCTTACTTTGCACAGCACCTATCAAAAAAGGAGCTCTGGTCTCAGGTGGGACCTCTGGGCACTGCTGTAGTATAAATAAATAATAATAAGTTTAATTTTAAGCATCTGAGTTTTCCCTTTGAAGTCAATGGGATTCTTTATAAACAAACTAGGGAAATGGAACCTAGATGGAATTACTATAAAGTGGATGCAAAACTGGTTGGAAAACTGTCCCAGAGAGTAGTTATCAGCGGTTCACAGTCATGCTGGAAGGGCATAACGAGTGGGGTCCAGCAGGGTTCAGTTCTGGATCTGGTTCTGGTTCTGGATCTGGTTCTATACTCTGTATAGAGAGTACACTTATAAAGTTTGCGGACAATGCCAAGCTGGGAGAGATTGCAAGTGCTTTGAAGAATAGGATTCAAATTCAAAATGACCTGAACAAACTGGAGAAATGTTCTGAAGTAAACAGAATGAAATTCAATACGGGCTAATGCAAAGTACTCCACTGAGGAAGGAACAATCAGTTGTACACTTACAAAATGGGAAATGACTGCCTAGGAAGGAGTACTGCTGAAAGGAATCTGGGGGTCATAGCGGATCACAAGCTAAATATGAGTCAACAGTGTAACACTGTTGCAAAAAAAAAAAGCAAACATCATTCTGGGATGTATTAGCAGGAGTGTTGTAAGCAAGACATGAGAAGTAATTCTTCCGCTCTACTCTGTGCTGATTAGGCCTCAACTGGAGTATTGTGTCCAGTTCTGGGCACCACATTTCAGGAAAGATGTGGACAAATTGGAGACAGTCCAGAGAAGAGCAACTCAAATGATTAAAGGTCTAGAAAACATGACCTATGAGGGAAGATTAAAAAAAAATGGGTCTGTTTAGTCTGGAGAAGAAAAGACTGAGAGGGGACACGATAATAGTTTTCAAGTATATAAAAGGATGCTACAAAGAGGAGGGAGAAGAATTGTTCTTCTTAACCTCTGAAGCTAGGACAAGAAGCTATGGGCTTAAATTGCAGCAAGGGAGGTTTAGATTGGACATTAGGAAAAACTTCTTAACTGTCAGGCTGGTTAAGCACTGGGATAAATTGCCTAGGGATGTTGTGGAAACTCCATCATTGGAGATTTTGAAGAGCAGGTTAGAGAAACACCGGTCATGGCTGTTCTAGATAATACCTAGTCCTGCCATGCATGCAGGGGACTGGACTAGATGACCGCTCAAGGTCCCTTCCAGTCCTATGATTCTATGATTCACCTCCTCAGATTTAAGCATGTGCTTAAGTGCTTTGTGGACAAAGCTCAATTTACTGCTGCTGAAAAAGTACTGTCACTGAACAGAGGGATCAAGGATTGCAGAGCCCTTAAGGAGCAGATGCTGCAGGGCGATCAGATACATGAGACTAAATATGACTAAAGAGGATCTTAGGGATAATGGTAGCATGATAAATGGGAATGAGGATATGGAGGTAGACATCACCATATCTGAGGTAGAAGCGAAACTCAAACAGCTTAATGGGACTAAATCGGGGGGCCCAGATAATCTTCATCCAAGAATATTAAAGGAATTGGCACAAGAAATTGCAAGCCCATTAGCAAGAATTTTTAATGAATCTGTAAACTCAGGGGTTGTACCGTATGATTGGAGAATTGCTAACATAGTTCCTATTTTTAAGAAAGGGAAAAAAAGTGATCCAAGTAATTATAGGCCTGTTAGTTTGACATCTGTAGTATGCAAGGTCTTGGAAAAAATTTTGAAGGAGAAGGTAGTTAAGGACATTGAAGTCAATGGTAAATGGGACAAAATACAACATGGTTTTACAAAAGGTAGATCGTGCCAAACCAACCTGATCTCCTTCTTTGAGAAAGTAACAGATTTTTTAGATAAAGGAAACGCAGTGGATCTAATTTACTTAGATTTTAGTAAGGCGTTTGATACGGTGCCACATGGGGAATTATTAGTTAAATTGGATAAGATGGGCATCAATAGGAAAATTGAAAGGTGGATAGGGAATTGGTTAAAGGGGAGACTACAACGGGTCCTACTGAAAGGTGAACTGTCAAGTTGGAGGGAGGTTACCAGTGGAGTTCCTCAGGGATCGGTTTTGGGACCAATCTTATTTAATCTTTTTATTACTGACCTGGGCACAAAAAGTGGGAGTGTGCTAATAAAGTTTGCAGATGATACAAAGCTGGGAGGTATTGCTAATTTAGAGAAGGACAGGAATACCCTACAGGAGGATCTGGATGACCTTGTAAACTGGAGTAATAGGAATAGGATGAAATTTAATAGTGAGAAGTGTAAGGTCATGCATTTAGGGATTAATAACAAGAATTTTAGTTATAAGCTAGGGACGCATCAACTAGAAGTAACGGAGGAGGAAAAGGACCTTGGAGTATTGGTTGATCATAGGATGACTATGAGCTGCCAATGTGATATGGCTGTGAAAAAAGCTAATGTCGTCTTGGGATGCATCAGGAGAGGTATTTCCAGTAGGGATAAGGAGGTCTTAGTACCGTTATATAAGGCACTGGTGAGACCTCACCTGGAGTACTGTGTGCAGTTCTGGTCTCCCATGTTTAAGAAGGATGAATTCAAACTGGAACAGGTACAGAGAAGGGCTACTAGGATGATCCGAGGAATGGAAAACTTGTCTTATGAAAGGAGACTCAGGGAGCTTGGCTTGTTTAGCCTAACTAAAAGAAGGTTGAGGGGAGATATGATTGCTCTCTATAAATATATCAGAGGGATAAATACCAGAGAGGGAGAGGAATTATTTAAACTCAGTACCAATGTGGACACAAGAACAAATGGATATAAACTGGCCACTAGGAAATTTAGATTAGAAATTAGACGAAGGTTTCTAACCATCAGAGGAGTGAAGTTTTGGAATAGCCTTCCGAGGGAAGTAGTGGGGGCAAAAGATCTATCTTGCTTTAAGATTAAACTCGATAAGTTTATGGAGGAGATGGTATGATGGGATAACATGGCTTTGGTAATTAAATATTCATGGTAAATAGGCCCAATGGCCTGTGATGGGTTTTAGATGGGGTAAGATCCAAGTTACCCGGGAAAGAATTTTCTGTAGCATCTGGCTGATGAATCTTGCCCATATGCTCAGGGTTTAGCTGATCGCCATATTTGGGGTCGGGAAGGAATTTTCCTCCTGGGCAGATTGGAAGGCCCTGGAGGTTTTTCGCCTTCCTCTGTAGCATGGGGCACGGATCACTTGCTGGAGGATTCTCTGCTCCTTGAGGTCTTTAAACTACAATTTGAGGACTTCAATAGCACAGATATAGGTGTGAGGTTTTTTTGTGGGAGTGGTGGGTGAAATTCTGTGGCCTGCGTTGTGCAGGAGGTCAGACTAGATGATCATAATGGTCCCTTCTGACCTAAATATCTATGAATCTATGAATCTATGAGTGATGAGCCCAATTCACAGAGCTAGTTGGATGAACAAATGAGACAGTGATGCACATTTCTTGTGAATAACCTAATAGCTGGCTGGGCCAGAGAAGGTGATCCCAGTAAAATCTATCATAACCCGCCCCACCTAAAAAAACCTCTCAGGATGCTAAGTCAGCCGGAAAACATATCAACAGCTGTTATCGCTGAGAACTGAATGCTTACCACACCACAGTATTCCGTATACTTAGAGTGGGAGACACCACAAATACCACAACAAATTTAACTACTGAGTGCCAGCTTTTAATGGAGCCCAATGCAGGCTTTGCAATTTGTCAATCAATTAACTTCCCTACCGAGTCCTGTGTTTAAGTTACAAGTTTCTCACCTGAGAACTGTGGCATCACGAGCCACCCCGCAACAGAGCAGGAAATGCAGCAGTATGTTAGTTGCTCTGTATTGATTGTTTCATGATGTCCGCAAGAGTTTCAGTGGCTGAATGAGAATCCAGAACCAGGTGTTTCAGGGCTGAAAAAACGGGGTGACTTGCAGCCAAAGGGGTATCAACATATGGTGCAAAAGTGCCTGTATCGATATGTGCCCGTATTCTAGCTCTAAAAAGCATTATGTCAGTCCCAACCTCTACATGGATTATTCCTGCCAGGAGCAAGCCGCGTTGGCTATTCAGTGCATGGGTAATTGCCTGGTCAGGGTACCATTATTAGGTAAGGAGATGTTCACGCATGAACATGTAGTCTATACCCTCTGACCACTGCCTACCATGCTGACCAATATTGTCTCGCGGTTTTTTTCTACTCCCCTTTGTGTGTATATCTAGCTGTTATTTCTTGTCTTATACTTACATGGTAAACCCACTGGAGTAGGGACCTTCTTTTTGTTCTGTGTTCGTACGGTGCCTAGCCTAATGGGGTCCTGGTCTATGGCTAACAGAACTGTCCATTCTAATGTAGACCCTAGACAAGCCTAGGGTTGAACCAGCCTAGGAATGAAGAAAGTGACTGTATTAGAATCTATAATTGTGTTAGTTATCACGTGCGAACTGGCAATCAGTGGGCATGTGTTAGAACACAAGTTGAAAATTTCTCATCCAGACAAAGCCTTAGGCCTAGTCTATGCCTAAAATTTAGGTTGAACTGGCTAAATCGCTCAGGGCACTGAAAAATTTCATGTCCTGTGCAACATACTTAGGTTGATCTAACCCCCACTGTAGACATAGCCCGGCCAATGGAAGAGTTCTTCTGTCAGTTTAGCGACCGCCTCTCAGAGAGATGGATTACCTTCATGGAATGAAAAACCTTCTCTGTCAACGTGGGAAGCATGTACACCACAGTGGCACAGCTGAAGCGTCATAGTAGGGCTGCTGTAGCTGCTGTAATGTAGACATACCCTAAGTCTTTGGGGTTTGTAGAAATATTGGGCTAGGTAATAAGCTGGCATAAAACAGCATCCACAACACAGCAATGCTGATTTATATCAGCTAAAGACCAGGCTGGCCTTAAAAGTTTGTCTGTGCAAAATAAAAATAAAAAAAGCTTCCATTTTTAAGATCTCTCCAACGACAGGGAAGAAAAGTGGGTGCAAACCTCTACCATGAAAACAAAGTCTCATATAGCAAACAATTTCCAAAAATAGCATAAGCAAATTAAAATGAAAGGAAATGCCAGCAAAGTACTACTGTGCTACATTCTTCAGAGAATCAGCTTGTGATGGATTATTGCAAATGCACAGTGATCCGTCATCGCGTTCGTTCTCCAGTTCAGCAGGCACAAACAGATACTTTAAACTAGAGGTAGTCTGCAGCAAATGTTGTAATTTGTGACTGTTTGACAGCAAATGAAACTCGGCAAGTGGGCCAGGCTAGCTGAAGCAGAACAATAATTGCTATGGTGAGCATATTAGGTAGCCCGAGAGGAGAGCAGATGAAAGGTTCAGGTAATAAGGAGAATGCAGGTATTTCAGACACTAGACAACCCTATTCTCAAGACATTACAAGCAGCAAAAGCATCTGAAAATTGCATCTGGGTAGGGTACAGACATATTTGCCACTAGTAAACACATTTCCCAATAATTTCTCAATAATTTCTCTACAGTGAGAAAAGATTATTACTTTGGCTAGTAGATTTTTTTTTAAATGGCAGCTGGCTAGAGGTAAATTATATTTGGGAACTTTTGTCTAGTTTTTATGATTTATGAGCTAGTCTTTCAGCAGGGCTAGGATGTAAGGTTTATTGGGTAGCGTATACTCTGGGAATTTATGTTGCATAGCTAAACATCGTGTCTGTATATATTTTCTCAGTAATCTCTGATAATACCCAAATGGGCTTTTTATTTTAAACATCTGGATAGCCTTATGGTTTGTGAGAATTAAGGTGCTGAGTGACGAAAACAGCAGAGCCATAAAACCTTTCGAATAAACACAGCTTTCTTTGGAACATTAACTTCTTTACAGAGAAATCTCCTCGGTTCCTAAAAATGCACTTAGTACTGTATGTCTTAATCTCAAGGTAACATTTTCTCTTACAAATAATCTCAAGGAATTTAATGGGACCATTACAGTAGAAAACTATGAGGCATTTGCATAAAAAGCACATCACCCAAAGAGATGTGCAAAAAGCTCTATTATTTTTTTTTAAATTTTGCCTTTGTTTTGTGCTAAGAGCAAGGAAATACCATTGAGCAGGATGTTCTCTTCAACTCAGTAATAACACTGTCAGCATTGTCATAAAAATGGCTAAAGGTGTAATTTAGGGAAATTTGTCAGCATGATAATAATTGAGAGTCAATTTGTTGTTAACACTGAAAAACAAAACCGGGGCGAATAAAAACAACACGCTACATTCAGTTCTGCAGGGAAGTGGTGTGTGTGAACATGCATGTGTGCCATTTTAAACCATATAGTAAAGCTTCATTCCCATGTGTGACTAATATCAAAATGCCCAGGTAGATACATGTTAGGGGGCTTATTCCTTCACCCACTTACTTCCCTGGTCCTTCTCGCATGAACAAAGAGCAACAATGCCCAAAGTCCAAAGGTGTAAACAATTCAACGTTTATTGGGGTGAACTTCGAGCAAGCATGATTCCAGTTTCCTTCCTTAGTGTCCCCCTTCCCAGCTCTGACACCACAGAGCCTTGCCTGTGTCCCTGTTCCCATTCCACCCCCTTAGCAAAACATGATTCCAATTCCCCACCCCCATTCCGTTCCCATTTTCCCCCTTAGCAAAACATGATTCCAATTCCCCACCCCCAATCCCTGTGCCCTTTCCTCCCCACCCACCCCCCTCACTTCCCGATTGACTGCAGACTATATAGTAAAACTTGAGTTCTGCTTAGCTATACCTTAACCAATCATTTTACTGAAATTTAACTAACCAATCCTAACATATTGTAACATGATTATTTAACCAATTATATCTCACCACTTTAATTAGTTTACACTCAGCAAAATTAATTATACAGCAGACAGAAACAATCACGGAACCAGACAGACATTATACAGACAAGCAATAGGGAAATGGGGTCTACAGTGATAGAACAAACACAGAAATGAGGATTTCACATCCCAGCTATTGATAAGTGAGTTCTTGCCAGACAGGATGCTATCAAACTAAGTTTTCTTTTACATCTTCTAGGCACTTCCCTTTCTCTGGAGGCGATAGGCACTATCAGGACAGGATTGTATTCCTAACAGCCCAATAGCACCTTATTTCAATGTGACTAGTTTGGGATGTGAGGATGTGACCGTTCGCTTCCCAGCTTATGGCTGCCTCTGTCACTTAGCCAAAGGCCTTAGCCTAAGAACAGGGCCTCAGACTGTCACAGTAAGAGAAGGCCCTTACACCAGCAGACAGTGATTTTGATTCTTTCTTTTATACCTCTAGAACTAGCCAAGTGATAAGAATACACCTAAATTCTTAGGGTATAGGCCTTTACAGACAGGCCTGAATATCTATATCCTAACAATGCCCTATTCACAAATCCTAGAAAAGCGTATAAAAAATGACACAGCACCTTTCATCGCAGAGAATTCCAAAATATTTCCCAGTCTGGGCTTCTACCGTGATTTAACTCTGTTGGGTGTAAGTTTGCTGCCTTTGGGGCAGAAGAAACTCAGGATCTCTTTGCCTCCTTCACAACGGTGGCATGGGTCTTTTAGCTATATATTGGCATCTGCGTAATCTGTACCAGACTGTGTTTCTGCCACTGATAATCATTCTTTTTTCCCTCCCACTCCTTTGATCACAGGTCACGGTGAGCTGTGTGGTGCTAGACTATCTAATGCATCTAATCTTTGACATCTTGGTTGGGTAGAGTTTGCAATAAATCTGCTCTCAGGTACATATCTGCCTGAAGCCCATCCAGATGCTTGGTGTGCAATCTGATATCACACAGACATCGTTTTGCTGAACACTGTCTAGAAAATGATAACAAATTTTTAATGATAGGCCAAATTTTGTCCTCATTGATGCTCCATTTTTTATTAGGGCTTTTCTTCCAAATGGATTCTCGAGTTCTTTCCCAACTGATTGTACAAGCTCTAATGATGGGAATCACTTTGCCCACCACTAAAGTTCATCCACTTGTATGGCCAAAAGCTGGAATTGTTTAAATCTGCACAGCACTGGACAACGGGGCTGGGCCCATCCTGCTATGCAGGGGCTTCAAAGATCTATTTCCTTCTCTCAGTCACACTGGTGCAAAGACTCTGACCTGAAAGGAGAGGAGACTTTGCCCTCCCAGCAGTGATACTCCATTCAAAAGCTCACTCTGTGCCCTGTATTGATATGACACATCATTTCTGAGGCATGTGGAATGTGTTTACTTCAGGAAGTGTCCCCAATACCTCCACCCAGTGAAACTTATGCATGAAAACCTCATAACAATCGTATCCTTCCATCCTTTAAGCAAAACTGATCCTTAAAGAAATATTCAGTTTTGGAAATGTTTTCACTCCCGAGGCTGGCTGTGTTTGTTTATTTAGATAAGGGAGGTGAACAGAGCTAGGTTGGCAGCCCTTGGGGTCCTTTTTCTTCCCTTTGAAAGCAACGGGACATACTTGTATCCTCGGGGGGCGGGGTGGAAGGAAGGCTCTTGGAGCCTGACGTCTTCTGCTTCTCCACAAGAATGTAGCACCAGCAGCAACCGAGCTGCCCACCATGTTGGCCAACACCAGGGACATCCATAGCTAAAAACATGAGTCTGTAGCCTGAGCTAAAGAGCCAACTTTTGTAGATGCTGCTACAAAAGATTCACATCCTCTGTGGATTGGGCACAGAGGGGGACACATAATACACACTGACCAGTGGGTCACAGACGCTTTCCTGGAGCATCCCCCAAGCCCTCCTGTTCTCAGTGTACATTAACCTCACCTTGGAAGGAACCCCCTCCAGGGGTGAAAGGTCACTTCAGCCACTGTATCCATTCAAGCAGCACTCTCGGCTTCTCAGTGGGGTCCCGGCTCCACTCCTGGCCCCGCTAGGGTGACCAGCTTTCCTGATTTTATAGGGACAGTCCCAATATTTGGGGGGGTTTCTTTTATAGGTGTCTATTACCCCCCACCCCCTGTCCTGATTTCTCACACTTGCTGTCTGGTCACCCTAGGCTCCATGCCCGAGATCATGGCTGCTGGCCCTGAACCCGCCCCCAGCTGTGGCCCCAGCCTCGGCCCCCTTACCCCTATCCATGTGCTCCCCTCCCTAAGCCACAGCCCTGCTCCTGGCCCCTCTGGGGGGGACAGGGTGGGGGCATGGACAGGGGTAAGGGAAGGAGCGAGGTAAAAAGTTTGGGGACCACAGTTTTACAGTTTCATTAACTGGCTTTTAGCACTCCCCCTATAAAAAGTGTTCCAGCACGTCTGGCTTTGCCGGATCCTGATGGAAAAGTCAATGATGAGCCATCACCCGTGTTAATTTTACCAAGTCCTTACGACTGAGAACAGGAGTGTGGAAAGTAGCACAAGTAACATATTCTTCACATGGCAGAGAGATCTTTTCTCGACACGTTCTAGTTCCCAAATGCTCCCAAATCAATTGGGCGTGGGGGAGGTCAGCAAGCCTTCTCCGGGAGTCAAACCCTCGTTCTTCTAGCTGGAATGGATGAGTGGAGATGCTCACAGATGCACAGCTCTGTCAGCTTGGCAAACGTGCCCCGATTGTTAAGCAAGGGTGAGAAACGTCTGCCTTGTCAGGATGTCTCCTGTTGTTTTGTGCTGTCGTTTTCTGTTGCACAAGTAAAATTCAAACAAAAGCTGGAAAACCTGATTTAATTTTATTTTGGGCGGTGGTTCAGAAGGAAAGTCAAAGTCTCTGCCGAAGCCCAGTGCAGAGCTGTCGCTATCTATCAAGGTGGTGCCAGCCACGACACAAATGCAAGATGACAGGAAGGAAACACCCTTTCCCTCCTCGGCTTAGATTTTATTTGTAATAGCATCAGCACAGTAGCAATGCACCAGGAGGGTCTGGACTGAGAGATACAAACCCGAACAGAACAAAATCTGTGAAGAAGCATCTCTTTCCTGGATAGAAAATTGAGATCCCCCCATGCGTTCTTACTGACACGCTTTTAAATGAGTGGTTTCCAGTCACACAGCTCTCGTCATAACAATGCAAGTGTCCTCAGAGCAACAGAGGCAGTGACAACCTTGTCATTGTGTGTCTTTAGGAGAAAGGGAAGGAGAAAAGAAAAGGTACATCTTTTTTCCTCGGTAGATGTTGGCTCTTAATCATTTCAGCCATTTTCTGACTGTTCACCTTGCTTCACTGTTTATTGTTGTTTATACTTGGTAGGTGGGTAGCTCTCTGGAATATGTTGGTCATTTAAGATGGAAATCTTCATGCTTTTCGATTTTGGGGGGAGGGAGTATTTTTGGTAATGTGCACCCCCATTTTTTTACAACTCCTCCAGACTCTATTCCTGATTTTGGCCGGTTGGTTATGTTCATAGAGCAACACTTCCTTACAGCAGTTCCAGCTCACACCTTTTCTAACATTGCGCAGATGTGAGTCTTACGGTCACCACTCTCAGGCAGGACAGATGCTTCATATACTTGGAAAACAAAGAAGCAGAGTCCCTCTCTGTCTGTACAATGGTTATTATTATTGTATGGTGGTTGCCACGAGAAGCCCCAGTCTGGGATCAGGGCCCCATTGTGTAAGGTGCTGTATGCACCTAACTAAAAGATGCTTCCTGCCCAAAGAGTTAAGCAGTCTAAGGCTCTGGTTCTGCACATGTTTAATTTTGTGCACTCTTATTACTATTATTGGCCACAAGATGTTTGAGATCAACCAACATTTGAATAAATGGGCATTTAGGTGCCTGAAAACAGGGGGGAAATTTTAAAACCTAGGTGTCAAAAGTTGGACAGTTAAATCCATATTTAGGCAACTAAATAAGTGGCCTGATTTACAGAAGCACTGAGCACCCAGCAGCTCCCAACAATTTTCTCTGGAGCTGCAGATGTTCGGCACTGTTTTAGGTGCTTAAATATGGAGTTAGGTGTCCAGATGCAGGTACCTTGGTTTGAAAATTGGTCCTATGAACACTAATGAGCTTAATTTAAGAAGTTATCCTGCAAGATGTTGGGGTGAGGTAAAGGCTTGATGTTCTCAACATCAGGTTTAAAATGCCTAGATCCCATGATAGCAAAGGTGTGAATAACAGTGGGCTTCATTTATCTCTGAAGTGCTAGAGAAAAGCAAGTTTCATGCAGTTTACTGCAAGCAGAACTTTTGGATGAGGTCTTTAAAAAACCCAGGACATCCCTATTCTGCATAGACTTAAAGATCCAAAAGTGGCTTTTGGTAGGCACAGATGGTGGTCCTAGCACCTTTGTTGTCCCACACAGTTGTGCAGTGTTCCTGTTTGCTGTCTACCACCATCCAAGGTAGTTACACTTGATGAATGAGTGAAGTGATTACTTTATGCATGCATTGACAAGTGCCATGAAAATCCCCAGGAAAAAGGGTGCTAGATACAGGAACAATATTTCCGTTGGAGTTATTTAAAAAGTGTGGTGGGGGGGAGAATCCTTGTTTTCAAGGAACAATTTTCTTCCAGCTCTGCCCCGTGACACAAACCATCAGATCTTGTCTGCTCTGTTGCAATATCTTAAGTGACATGGCTAATGCAATGTGACCAGGCTAAAGCAACCCAATGGGCTGCATCCAGCATAGTTGTCTTGATGGCTCCAAAGATGCTCCTGGGACTGCCACACAGTGAAGCTGCAAATGGGCTGTGTATTGTCCTGTGCTCCTTGACATAATGTTCTTTGAACTGCTAAAGAATGGGAAAAACAAAGATGATTTTCCTGTCTTGGGCAAGCATATAAGATCCTGTTTCCATGTTTGCTTTGGCTCAAATTGTTCTTCCAGTGCCCAGCCATAGTAATGCCAGGGAATCTGCATTCCCAGAGTGTCATGCGTGAGGGGACCCACTACTCCAGCAGCACTGCGGCCCTCATTTTCCTCTTAAATGGGGGGTTAGAACTAAAGAATCGAGGCAGAGGCAGATCCTTTGGTGCTATCCCTATTGACCAAAAGTGGACGTGCTGGAGCCCTCACAGAAATGAACAGCTCTAAAATGAGCAAGAGGATGTGACGGATGTGAGGCATGCTTGGTAACAGACATTGTTCTGTCCTCCAAAATATGATCTTTGAACAAGACTCCCGAGGTAGTGCATTAGAATGCCTGGGAGAACATTGGGGGGGGGGAAGGGATAGCTCTAGTGGTTTGAGCTTTGGCCTGCTAAACCCAGGGTTGTGAGTTCAATCCTTGAGGGGGCCATTTAGGGATCTGGGGCAAATATTGGGGATTGGTCTTGCTTTGAGCAGGGGGTTGGACTAAATGACCTCCTGAGGTCCCTTCCCACCCCGATATTCTATGATTCTAACAGACATTTTCAGCGCACAGCCCGCATAGACACAAGGCCTCCAATTGAAAGCCGTTAAGCTGAGTATGTCTAACTGCCAAAGAGTGGAACAACCACCACAGGGGCATTATTTTAGGTGGCCTGTTTGGTCAACTGGCAAAAGGAAGACCTGACACCTAGGACCTGTAACAAATGCCTTTTGTGCAATATGTTCGGGACTACATTAACATGCACTCGTGAACTTTTAGTGCATGCCAGCAAGGTCCACACAGGCCAGTTAGTGCACGACACGCTACTGCACCCTAGAATTTACATCCCCGCTGGTGTGGACTCATGCACAGTGTAGACAAGCCTCAGGCACATGTGAAGATGGGGCTTTGAGAAAGGGGAGTATCCTGGAAAGGAGGGGAATGGACTGGGCATAACCGGATGGCAAATGGAGCCCAGGCTGGGTCCCAAGAACTCTGGGGCTTGCTGAAAGAGTGTAACTTGGGTCTATTCTGTTCCTGTAACCCAAGAGAGAATCCCATCTGGTTTAGCTGGTAGTGAAGGATACTTTTGGATGAGTCTAGAGATGGGGGGTAGGCTGTCATTTGTTTCTAAATCATTTTCTGTAGTACTTGGCTCCATATGCTCAATAAACCTCCTTGTTTTAAGAAGGTTGTTGGTCACTGCATAACACTGGTCCTAAGTTCCTGAAGGGAGGAAATCCAGTCAGAGGGGATATTGTACCCAGATTCTGGTCTATGAGTGGGAGAATTGTGAGATTGCAGGAGGCCAATCGCCTGAGGGAGTGCACTCAGAGAGACCAGAGGGGGGACAGAGGAGTGAGAAGAAGTAATCCTGACAAGGTATGTATCCCCCTCATATTTTGCTGTCCCACACTGCCAAGTAGCAGCAATTCCAGAATGTCAGGAGCCAGTTGCCCTCCTGGAAGAGCAGGGAAGATGTGGGTCTTTGTACAGAAGATGTGAACTCCAATGCTTCTCTTATGGTACAAGGTAATTACATCCTTTGAATGCACTGCCATGTATGAGAAAAGCTTTGTTTACAGTATAAGAAAATGCATTTCTGGACTTGATTCAGGGGAAGTTATTGCTTTTTTTCCATATTAGAAATTGTGCATAATCTTAAATAATAACAATAATTAATAAAAAGCACAGCAGAGATCAGCAGGCCTTTTCCTTGCTTTTATTGATACGTGATAACAAGAATCTGATGGGCATGATGCAGGATGCTCCTATGTTGTTCCCAAAATGATATGTGCTTACCGTGACCCATCACTTCTTGCAGCAGCTGGAGACAAAGCTATGAAGAGAACTTCATCTGCTTGTGTAAGCATACCCCAGAATTGCAGTACTTATAACAATGTTATGACACAGTGGGTAGACTGCAGATATGTAGCTAGCTGCTCTTTAGGGGAATTAAAATTACCCCCTTTCCTCAAAATAAATCCTTATCCTATTCATGGAGATGCCTGCCTCTGCTACAATCAATGCAATGTTACTAATTGCAGGTCCTCCAGTCTATCCAGAAGCACTGATGCTAAGAGCTTTCTCCTCTCCTGTCACTCCAGCTGGGTCAACCCATTCCACCAGGTCCTTCAGCAGCATCCACTTGCTGTACAAAGTTTAAATTCCTCATCCTCACGTTCCAGGTCATGTCTCTCACTCACATTTTGAGGGACCGTTTTTTACACAAATAATTGTTGTGATCTATGTTCTAACGGTACCAACCTGAGCTGGAACAGGATCTCCAGTGCACTGTGGGGCACACTGAACCCTATGGGGATGTTAAGACATAAAGAGGCAGAGCAACTGAGAGGCTTCTGTATTTTACTGCTTCAGCACCAGGGGTTGGGGTGGCCAGCAACCTCCCTCCCTCCCACAGAAGATCTTGGCAAGGAGGATCTTGTTGGATGGTGGTCCCACTTGGTCCCTTGTGAAGAATGTGGAGGGGATTGTATATACACCAGGCACTTTCTGATGACCTCAGTGTGGGAGGTAGGCTTCCCAAATGCCAGCCTAGATACACCTGGGGTGTAGCAGGTCACCAAGACAAGAAGCCATCAGCAAGTCAGTGATAGGGAGGCCTGCTGATTTAATTAGAGAGAGTGGGGTTTGTGATCTGATAAGGGGGTTCCCACAAGAGGATTGAGTAGTTGGGCTAAACATCTTGTATTTGAGATGCTATTTAATCTTTAGAGTTTCATTCGTCACTAATTATTGTATATATCACACATGCACACTAAATGTCTATGCAACGACTCTCTACATGTTGTCAATAGGGGACAAGTTGTGCGGGAGGGATTGAGCCCACCACGAAAACACGGGCCTCTTTCACTGGCAGTAAAGGAGTAGCTCCATTAGTGAGTAGCAGTAATAGGCTATTTTCCCCTTTGTGAATTATTCACTATAGGACAGTGGTTCTCCACCATTTGCAGCCCAATCAGCACATAGCTGTGGTCCATGTGACATCCTCAGGGCCATACAAATGGTATATATATTGTGTGGATGTGGTCCACATAACACTTAGAGAGCTGCATATGCAGCCCACAAGTGTGGAGAACCACTGCTATAGGGGAATGTGACCCACACTTTGACAAATGGATTGCATACTTCCTCATCAGGGGAAGCTTCTCCTAGGCATGTGATGCTCACAGACTAGCTTGTAATTATACATGGTGACGGTCATTGGCAAGGATTGAATCCAGAACCTTGAACAATGGAGTACAAGTCTGCATCACTCATGCAAAAGGAGTAACTACGAATTAGTAGCAGTAAATTCCTATCCTCTGTGTAAATCAGCCACTAGAGAAGGAGACATCACACATTTATCCAGTGTGATACAGGTACATAGATTGTAAAGTGCTTGGGGGCTATATAAATGAAAGGTGTTCTTATTATTAGTTGTGAAAATATCTGACATATATGAGAATAATAGATCCATAATGCTACATCATCACTGTCCAAATCTATGCTTAATTGTGATGGCAATTAACCAGTTAATGCGTAGTCCTAGTGTACCATCCTTTGTGTTTTGTTTGTAAATAAGCGTCTTGTGGGCTAACAGAAGTAACTTGTTATTCATTTTCAATCATGAAAGCCAAGTTCCACTTACATAGACAAATTGGCTCCAAACTTTTAGCATTTAAATGGTCAATGCCAGGTTTTAAAGTTAGCACCATTTAGATGAATGATCAAGAATTTTCACCTTGACTGGTGCTATTTTGCTTTCGTCTGTGATCTGCAGAGGAAATTAAACAGGTTAATGAGTACCTGGCAGCTGCGTTTTGGGCCCTAATGAAAGCTCAAATTTTGAAAAAACAGCAAAATCTGTAAAAGGCTGCAAAATCCATGGGGTTTTCATGCGTGGAGATTTCTCCTGTCTGTTAGGAATAAAATACTCTTAGTTTACCACGGTCTGCAGCTGACAGAGAAAATAATCATGTGCATATTGTAGTCTGAAATACATTTTCTGTGCCACATTAACTGTCCATCAAATCAGCAACTGACTGTAAAAGCCAGGGCATTAGAGTTACTTTCAATACTGTACATATACAATCAGGGAACAACTTTCCCAAACCACTGACCCTAAAGATAAGGACTGATTCAGTGGTAAAGGGGAATCAGTCATAGCTCCAAAATGTGGGTCACTGCTGTATCTGACACAGAAAAGATACTTTCTTTTTGTTAACCCCTTTACTGATGGATTCTATCTATGCACGCGCACACACACACACACACACACACACACACATTATTGCTCTAATTAGAAAAGAACAGGCTATCAGGATATGATAGGCAGAATTGGTAGTACTGCCTGTAGTTAAGGTTGCCCAATATTGGTCATTATAAGACCCTGTTTTCAGTTGCTTATATCTTTTCTAAACTCTAACTGTCCAGACTAAAATTTTCCATGCCAAGCATCTGCCTCTGGCAATCTATTTACTGGTATTTATTTTTAATTTTAGAAGAAGTGGTTCAGCCGTTCCTGAGAATGAGATTAGGGAAAATACCTTTTTATGCCCATTTAAAAAATTTATTTCAACCATTTTGTTGGGAAGCTGTAGTGTCCCCATGCTTTGCAGCAGAAACTTGAAATTTAAGAGGAGGGTCACCCTTCTGTCAGGGGTCTGCCTTTTGCTAGTCCTGCAAAAATTCACCCTAATTTGGCAATGCATGGGGAAAACACCATGCAGAAGGCCAAGAGAGGAGAGGACTCTTATCTGAGGAGAGGGACTGTCTGATCCTTTTCTGGTTCCTTGTTCCCAGCCAGGAGGAGAGAAACTGTGAGTGAATCTGTAGTCTCCTGTCACAGCTTAAAATAGGCTCCACATGCTCACTCTTGCTCGGAGACATGGTCCTGCTTTCTCCCCTGTCATTCTCTGCATTCCCCAGACATGCTGTGGATGGCCCCTGTGACAGGATATACTCCCAGGGTACAGCCTGGACACCATTGGAATGTCTGTGCCCTCAAACCATTCATCTGGGTTGGCCTCCCACATTGTTCTGCTGGTGATACCAAGCCAGCCCCTCCGGACACTGTTATCACCCAACACAACAGCAGGTGATGCCACACGCCCAACTGAATTACCTAAGTGCTTTACCTAAGCCGCTCATGGACTAACAATGGAGGTCCCAGCCAATTTCCCAGCTCTCCAGCCTTACATCCCTACTGGAGTACAAACCCAGAATTTATACTGCTTTGCACTGCACAGGGATCTGTATGGTGCAAGATCATTAAATTAGTCCACTTCCCCCTCAATGTGCGGAAGATATGCAACAAGCCTTCGTTAACTGAGCTGAGATTTTTCCTAACACTCCACTCAAAAACACACTGGTTAAGATAAAATTAAACAAGTTTATTAACTACAGAAAGATAGATGTTATGTGATTATAAGTGATAGCGAACAGATCAAAGCAGATTACCTAGTAAATAAACAAAAATGCAATCTAAGCCTAATATACTACACAGGATTGGAATCAAACAGTGTCTCACCCTGTTAGATAGTACAAGCAGTCCATCAAGCTTTCATACGCAGGCTAGAAATCCCTTTAGCCTGGGACCAGCACTTTCCACAGTTCAGTCTTTGTTCCTTAGGTGTTTCCAACTGTTCTCTTGTCTGAGGAGTGAGGTTATGTCGGGATATCACGCCCCATCTTTTATAGTCTCTCCATATGGCGGGAACCCCTTCGTTCCAAGCCAGGTTCCCAGCCCAGTTTGTGGAAAAATACAGGTACCAAAATGGAGTGTCATGTGGTCTGGTCACACGCCCTTGCATGTCTCATTGAGTCATAGCAGCCATTATCCATAGGCTTGCTGAAGCATTCCCAGGTGAGGACAAGTCCTTTCCATGGTCCACTGTCTTTGTTGATGGGTTATTAGCACTGTCTAGCTTCTTCATTGTTGTACCTGAAAGGCTAGTTGTGATTGTTTTCAACTCCACAACTTCTTTCAGTGACACACACATAGCAAAACTTCATAACTTTTTATACAATCATAGCACATACAATCCAAAACGATATTAATGTTCAACAGATCAAGACTTTTAGAATGATACCTTATAAGGCATACTTTGTACAAAGCATATCATAATCGCATCACCATGGTAAATATGGGGTTCTTTGGGGTGCAGAATGTCACAGCCCCTTCTTCAGGGTGCAAGCAATGGCTTCTTAAACACTCCCTCAAGTTCATTCACAGCCATGATAACCCTTGGACTGTAAGGCCCTTGGAGCAGGGACTGTGAATTCCACTGTGTACTACTATGAAGGTTTGGAGGGACATTCCTATGCACAAGGTATGAATCCTGTTTGACATCATGAACTTTCTGTATGTATCTATATCAAATTGCAAACTCCATTTTTTTTCTGAGTACCATTTTGATCATAAAGAGCTTGAAGAGCCAATGAGGCCTTCATCTTGGCTGTGAAACCTCCATATTGAGCTGAAGCACACAGGAGGTGTCAGGAGAAATTCTTGCACATAGAAGAGGGCTAACAACAAAGGGTCATTAAAACTTGATGATTGTCCATTCAGATGGAAGCACCCTTGGACAAAGAGCTGGCTAGTGCCCAGGACAAAGCAGTTTCTCAAATCCGGATTCCAGATATGTGGTGACCAAGCAACAGCTCACCTGATAGGGAATTTTGATCTGCTGAAATTGGAGTTGAGGCTGATCAGGGAGTTCACCTGAGTGGGGAAGCAGAAGTCTCTAAAGGGAAGGGTCTCTCACTGGCTATTATAGAGAAGAGACGAGAACCAGAAGGCAAGATTGTACAGGAGAACAGAAAAAGGAAGGATCCTGGACTCCCTAGAGCACTCTGACCAAATCCCAAAGAACACTCTCAAGGGTGGTGGGGAAACTGAGGCAGGGCATTGTGTGCATGTGTTTCTTATTTTGCATGGCTCTCCATATGTCTTGGGCTGTCTAAAGAGTGATTGTTTTAGAAATCCTTCTGAAAAGTCTGTGTTATGTGCTTCAACTATCCTATGACCTTGAAGGAGTAAACTATAAACCAGAGGGCCTACAAGGGTGAAGTTCTGGGAAAGGGTGGGTGTGTTTAAGATACTGCAGAGTCATAGGGGAAGTCAGCACTAGTCTTGGAGTCTAGGGCACTTGGACAGCAGGGTCCCACATCTGAGAAAAGCTACCAGTCTATGTCCAAAGAGTAAGCCTCGACGCCAAACTAGAAGAGAGTGCTTTGAGCCTACTCATACCAAAGGGGATCCTAACGGTCCACAGATCCAGTCTTAGGACCAGAACACAGCAGTCTGGTGAGCGTCCTTCAAGGAGCAGCTCCACTAGGGATCTGAGAATTATGTGTGCTGTTCCCATTGGGTCTGAAACAAAGCTCATTGAATTCAGTAGAAATACTCCTCCTGACTTCAGTGAGCTTTGGCTTAGGCCTGTTGGCTGTGCTCAATAATGATTATGTTACAGCTCATGCCTCTCTTCTAGCACAGTATGGTTTACATGACAAAGAGCCAAACTGGAAAATGAGCAGCCTTAATACAGTATTAGTTTGATTTTGTTTCTCTTCACACCCTCTCCAATTTTGCATTCAGCACTTTATGCAATTGTGTTTTGTATTATTGTAATTAAATTCTTTTTTTTTTCAAGAACTCAGTAGACTTAACTCTGATTACAGCAGTAACTCTTTACAACTGGATTTCAATTTGCAACTGAAAAAGCACAAAATTGATATGGAGCTGTATGTAGCAAAATTAATACCCGGTGAACAATTTCCCTAAGTAGAACATTGATTTTTATTGTATGGGTGCCAGGAAGACAGGAAGAAAAATATTAATGTTGGTGTCTCAGTAAACAGAGAAGAGCAAATTGTACATAACAACCGAATGAGAGATTTAGAATTTGTTGTGGCAGCAAGATCCGCAATTCAGAAAACTCATTCTCATTTTCATTATATTTCCTCTGGATCCATTCAGGTCAGATACCTGGACTGAATGTTCATAGAGTTTAAGACCAAAAGAAACCAGTAGCTCATCTAGTCTGGCTTTATCTCTAGACCATTAAATCTCATTCAGTTACACCTTTACTGAGCCCAATAATGTGGGTTTAACTAAAGCATAGAATCATAGAAATGTAGGACTAGGAGGGACTTCAGTGGGTCATCTAGTCCAGTCCCCTGCATTGAGGCAGGACGAAGTATTATCTAGACAAACTCTGACAGGTGTTTCTCTAACTTGTTCTTAAAAACCTTCAATAAAGAAGATTTCACAACCTCCCTAGGAACTTTGTTCCAGTGTTTAACCACCCTTACAGTTAGGAAGTTTTTCTTAATGGCTATCCTGAATCACCCTTGCTGCAATTTAACCTCATGCACTTCTTGTCTTGTCCTCAGTGAATAAGGAGAACAATGTATCACCCTGCTCTTTATAAAAATCTTTATACTTTATACTTTAAAAACAGTACTTGAAGACTGTTCCAATGTCCCCTTTCAGTCTTCTCTTTTCCAGACTAAACAATCCCTTTTTTTTTCAATCTTTTCCTCATAGGTCATGTTTTTTAGAACTTTCATGATTTCTGTTGCTCTTCTCTGGACTTTCTACAGTTTGTCCACATCTTTCATGAAATTGGGTGTCCAGAATTGGACAGAGAATGCCAGTCGAGGCCTTATCAGTGCTGAGAAGAGTGGAAGAATGACTTTTTGTGTCTTTCTTACAACACTTCTGCTAATACAACCCAGGATGACGTTCGCTTTTTTGCAACGTATTTCATGGTTGACTCATATTCAGTTTGTGATCCACTATAACCCCTAGATCCTTTTCTGCAATACTCCTTCCTAGGCAGTCATTTCCCATTTTGTATTTGTGCAATTGATTGTTCCTGCCTAAGTGGAGTACTTTTCATTTGTCTTTACTGAATTTCATCCTGTTTATTTCAGTATTCAGTTTATTTCATTTCTTCAGTTTGTCAAGATCATTTTCAGTTGTAATCCTATCTTCCAAAGTGCTTCCAAACCCTCCCGGCTTCGGATTGCATCAAACTTTATAAGTGTACTCTCTGTGCCATTATCCAAATCATTTCTGAAGATATTGAATAGAACCAAACCAAGGACAGATCCCTGTGGGACTCCACTCGATATGCCCTTCCAGCTTGACTGTGAACCATTGTTAACTACTCTCTGAGTATGGTTTTCCAGCCAGTTGTACACCCAGTTTTTAGTAGGTTTGTCTAGGCTGTATTTAGTTTGCTTATAAGAGGGTCATGTGAAACACTTATCAAAAATCCAAGATATGCCTTATCTAGTGCTTGCCCCCCTTTCTTTGTTACCCTGTCAAAGAAGGATATTAGGTTGGTTTGACATGATTTGTTCTTGACAAATTCATGTTGACTCTTACTTATCACCTTATTATCTTTTAGGTGCTTATAAATTAATTGATTGATTGATTATTTGCTCCATTATCTTTCTTGGTATCTAAATGAAGCTGACTGGTCTCTAACTCTCTGGGTTGTCCTTGTTCCCCTTTTTATACATAAGTACTATATTTGCCCTTTTCTAGTCCTCTAGGATCTCTCCCATCCTCCAGAGTTCTCAAAGATAATCATTAATGGCTCAGAGATATCTTCAGCCAGTTCCTTAAGTACTCTAGGATGTATTTCATCAGGCCCTGCAGACTTGAAAACATCTAACTTGTCTAAGTAATTCTTAACTTGTTCTTTCCCTAGTTTAGTCTCAGATCCTACCCCATATGCACTGATGTTCACTGTTTTAATTGTCTGCTCACCACTAATGTTTTTGGTGAAAACAGAAACAAAAAAGGTACTTAACACTCTGGCCATCGCTATGTTTTCTGTTATTTTGATTCCTCTTCATTGAGTAATGGGCCTACTCTGTCTTTGGATTTCCTCTTGCTTCTAATGTATTTGTAAAATGTTTTCTTGTTACCCTTTAGGTCCTTAGCAAGTTTAATGTCATTTTGTGCCTTGGTCTTTCTAATTTTGTCCCTGCATGCTTGTGAGGTTTATATATATTCTTCCTTCGTAATTTGACCTAGTTTCCACTTTTTGTAGGACTTTTTTGAGTTTCAGGTTGCTGAAGGACCCATCTCACAGCATGTGCCTTCCTCAAATTCATTAATGAGATTGGTCATAAACCGTCAAAAGCTGGCCACCTTATGTTGTAATATGTTCCAGCACAATTACAAAGGCTTGTGTCTCTTGCCTTAAGCAATTCTGGTTCCTCCACTGTGTCCTCCCCAGTCCATTTCCCCAATCCCAGGACTCTAGCTCAAGGTTTTCCTGGCAGTGCCCCGAAGCACATAGTATCTGCTCCCTTTTCGGCTGTTTCTTGGGCAGAGAAGTTCCAAACCATCCCTCACTCAGGGTTAAACCTAAAGGCTCAGTCTAGCCCAATGATAACTATGATCAGTGGGGAAGAGAGGAGCGAGTACAGCAGAACATCCCCAACATGCATCAGGTGCCCTCCCCCGAGGAAGAGAAACATCCCCGCAGCAGGGCAGGCAGGGAGAACAGAGTTCAGAGACAGTAATTAGAAAAGGCTTTGGACAGGCGTTCAGACAACTGGGTTCAGTAAAAGAGCTGGTGGATGTACAACCAGGAGCACAGGCTGCCGCAAATCCAGGGCAACATTCTGAAAACCAGGAAAGCAAATGAGTCCTATTCAGCGACGGATGGGGGCCTGGCGGAGGTGCCAGAGAAATGAATGGGATGCCGTGGTCTTGCTACCTGGAGCGAGAGGGGCAGCTGAGAGTAGAAATCTGGACTTGCTAAAGCTTAGGCGACAATGTTCCCACTCGGCTGTTGAAAGATACATATCTAAATCCATATGTCACCACCCAAAATAATAGGTGATGTCATTTTCAGAATGCCTGAGCAGCCACAGCTCTCATCACTCAGCACCTTTGGAAAATCACTCCACATACTGAATCCACGGTTAACCAACCAACCTTAGTCACCCAAATGTAACAATTCAGCCCTCCCTCGTTTTTTTCTAATCCCCTAAAAGCTCCCATAGAACTTCTGCCGCTTTGCTTTTCTCCCTTCTAAAGACTTGGTTTTACCAGTTTGAATATCTGACGGTGGTATGGTGTGACAGTTTCCTCTCACTTGTTAACACATTTCAGTGTCTGGGTTTCTGCTCTTCCTTATTTGCTCTCATTTCAGGCTCTGAAATCTCTGTGTTCTCTGCTTGGAGTGCCCATTACATGCAGCTGTTTGCTGGGCAGATAAACTGACACATCATAATTTTGTGCTTTTGGCATCCTCCTTTCATTGACTTGGGCTGTGGATACCATGGTTTTGTAAACAAGCTTTCTAAGGACTTGAAATCTGCTTCATTATTTATTTTTTTCCCTTTTTTTGTCTGCAGATGCATTGGGGGAATTTGGAACAACCTAATACTGTAGCAACCATATTTCTTTCAATTTGCTGAGTTTTTTTACTGTAGGACCTGGGGGGTGGTTCTTCATTATGCAGTGCCCAAGATACGCTAGAAGTTTCACAAGCAAACAAACAATCTGATTGCTAACTTTGGTCAATCATTAATTCTGGTCAATCATCTAATGATAGTGTAATCATACTGCCCAGCATGTGCGATCTTATTGGCTGTCGGCTAACTGCTGCCCTCAGTTACTCTGGAATTGCACCGGTGTAACTGACAGCAGAATAAGGTCCAGCGTCCCTGTAAGAAGAGTGAGAAACATGGCAACCCCCTTAATCTTTACAATAAATTGGTCTTGTTACAGCTGTGTTGCGACCATTTTACATTAAAAAAATACATCAAAATTCCGGCTGGTGCCTGGAAACAGAAGTAACGAAACCCCCCCACACACTTGGATGTACCAGTCCACTGCAAAGACAGCATTGTGGTGTACTCATATCTTGGTTAAGACAAGCCCTGCACACAGCCCCCTCCCTCGCACCTTGTATTCCTCCTAACAATAGGAATAACTTGCACATGAAACTGTACATGGGGAGGGAGGCATTGCTTAGTCTTGGTGATAACACACACACATGTGCCTAAACTTGTTCACCAGAGGCCCGATCAAAAGTCCACTGAAGGAGAAGGAAAGATTCCCATTGACTGCAAGAGGCTCTGGATCAGGTCCCACGGGTAGCAAACAAGGTAGGAAACCCCGTCAAACCTTCCACAATGTAAGCAATCCCTATGGCCTTGATTCAGCAAGGCACTTAAGCACAAGTGTAACGTTCAGCATGTAAGCAGTTCCACTGACTTCAGTGGGGTTAGCCATTGGCTTAAAATCAGGCATGTGCCCAGGTACCTTACTGACTCGGGGTCTATGTCAGAAAGTTGACTGAGAGGCTATTGTGACTGTAGTGAAGGAAGGGGTAGAGCATGAATCTCGAGCTATTCACAGCTCCCTTCACTAAACCTGAAACCACATGGGCTTCATTCCAAACTTGCCAAGTTTCAAGTGCTCCTGGGCAGAGTTCTGATCCTGAGCAAAACTGAGCCTCACTGGCTGAATTTTGTTTACAGTTTTTAGGGCTGTTTGAACCTGAACCTCAAAGCAAAGCGTAGGTGGGTGTGAACATGCCTGAACTGAAATCAAGAAAAGGGGGTCACTTGCTCCCGTAGGAATCAAAGGGCTGAGTTTCTCACAGCTCTTCCCAAATCCCCAAAAGTCAGCCGTTACAGGCCCACTTCTGTCCTTCGTCTTCCCATGTAACTGGTTTGAGCTCAGTGGGATTGCCCAGAGTGTGACTTAGTACAGACTGTCACCCTGCGTCTCCCCTAAGGTTAAGTTAAAACAAAGTTACTGATGCAGTATGTTAACAGCACTACACCATCCCTCACATCAGGTAATTGCTTAAATATCTCCAGATGGTGAGGAACCTCTCTGGGGAAGCCATTAGAAAATTGCAGCCTCGCTGTGAAAATGGAGCCCAACATTTTCTGTAATTTATCACCTTGTCAATCCCATTAGTAAATGCACATCAGCATCAAATTGCCCTCAGTCCTTTAGAGTGAAATTCTGCCCTCGGAGGCAGACCTCAGTTTCCCTTTGACTTCAACAGGAGCGGCATGCATGTGTGCTGTAAAATAATCACTATTTAATAACAATACACCCGCAATTCATTTCTAGATGGAAAAGAATGAAAGGTGCTGTTTTGAGACTGGTATATGTGCACCTAGTGGAGAGGAATAAATGTTTGCTAAGAGTCTAATACAATGCTGGCTGGTGTTACTTTCTCAGAGCCTTCAGCTGCTGCATAGTTATATTAAAGAAAATATAGGGCCCAATTTTTATTTATTCTAGCTCTAGAAGTATGAAGGACCTCAGAGTAAAAGGGTAATTTACTCCCAATTTAAGGCCCCTTTACACTGGAAAAGTGGTGTGGAGGAGCCCAGTGTAATTAAAAATCTGACCAATAGAGTCCAAAGCATGGATATTTAACCATTCTGATCACGGCCTTGTGAAGTTAAATATATGAATTGATTAATAATGTGCAGATAAAATTGTCTTACCATTAGAGAGAATTTAAACCCTAGCAACTCTTAAAGGAGCTAATGAATTTAGGGCTCAGTCTTGCAAGGTGCTGAGCAATCTGATTCAATCAAACTATCAATTTGGCTCAGCCCATACTCGAGTGGGGGAAAACAGCAAAAAGTTCCATTCATTTAAATGATAAATACATTTGAGGAAACCGTGTGATCTGCCCAGGGACATTTCCTGAGCAGAGTGGGGTCTGCAATCTCAATCTTTTAAATCAAGTTTATGTGAAATACTCAGTCCATATAAATCAATAAGGCCCAGATCCTGCATACACTTGTTGAACTGCACTTTGAGTTCAATGGGGCAATGAGCTCATAGCATGTGCTAAAGTGTTTGCAGGATTGGGGCCTAAATGTTGCTATTTTCTCTTCTTATTACTATAATCTTCCAATTAAAATTTATCGGCTGTGCATTCCTCCCTAGACTCCACACTAAACTCTGTTAAGGACTGCTTTGCAATTCCCATTTTTCACGGAGTGTCTGTACTTATTTCAATTTAAAAAAATCACAAAAAGGAAAAGAATCTGCCAGGTGAATTTATTCCCTATGAATTATTCACACTGGTCTAGATTCAAGAAAATACTGAAGCCCTTGCTGAAGTCCACACCTATTCAGGAAAGCACTTAATCTCATGCTGCACTTAAGGATGTGTTTTACTAGAGGCCTCACGTCTGCTAGTTACTGTGATGGTATGAGCACCTCTTAGCTCCAGATCCTCAAAAGGTGGTTAGGTGTCTAACTTCTATTGAATTCTCTAGGAGGCACCAAAATTCCTTTGGAGGATGTGGGCCTTAGTGACTTCCAAGAATAGAGAATCAAGTCAATTTAGATGATCTGCAGTTCATACTGCAATTTGGGAAGTGTCGTTTATGTGATGGTCACCAGGGCCATGTAAGTTGTGTCTAGTGATCTCTGTCTGTCTAGCTATCTGTCTGTCTGAATCACAGAAGAGATGAGATGGGGGCTGCCCCATTACTTTTTGAAGATATTGTTTATCCTTGAAACTTAAAGGACATTGAACACTGACATCTCTTGCTGATAACTGGCAGGACGGATTGTAGTTATTGTCACTGTCTCTGGAGGTGACTACAGTTTTCATTCTTTCCAAAGCTCTGTGATGAATATATGTAGCTCAGGTACAGCCTACATGCTTATTCCAGAAGGAACTGAGCTGGGAATTTTTTGTTGCTTTTGCCAATCTTGGGGGAGGGGCCTTGGGATGGGAGAGGAGGGGGAGGAAGAGGAATAAAAAAGCCAAGACGAAATAAAACACAAAAAGTCTAGGGATGAGAGAGCTACTTGTCTCACAAAATTAGCTCTTTCACTCCCACTGAATAGCCTCTTACAAGAGCAGTTTATTTCAATCTCCTTTTCTTCCTGAAATGAGGCTGCAGTGAGGAGCAATTACAATGAATATTTCCCCTAATCCCGGTGCCGCTGACACATCTACTACCAGCTCTATTAACTCTTTGATGGGCTAGTAAATATATAAATGCATCTTGGTTTTTCAGACACTAGAGTATTAAACTTCTTCATTTTGTGCTAGTTCCAGCTCCCAAGATGCCACTGGTGATACTGGAAGCTGACCTGGGCCCTGAAACTGACCAACCAACATTGGGCACAGTTCATCAATGCCCCAGAGTTCCCTGGAGTGAGCATCAAGGGATTATAAAACCCGCTGCCCAGAGGATTCCCTCTCTATGTAGGTGAAGTTCCCGAAAAGGTGTAAAGTTGGCATAGCCAGTTCTACTCTCCCCCAACAGGATCTCCCAGTGCACAGACCATGTTGGAAGATAAAAAGGACATGGGTGGGATGACACTATGTCTAGGCTATTCCTGGTTGCCAAACAGCCCCTGGCAGCTAAGCTTATGTTAGGGTAACCCCTCAGCCTTATCTAACCTCTGCGGGGGGCCACAGTGGCCTTCCAGCCAGTCTGGCATAGGGGAGGTTCAATGATAGCAGATATCAGCTCTGCAGCTGGCATGAATTTGATTCATGATGTATTAATTGTAATGGAAATATTGACACTTTGATGGCAGTCATCTTAAAGTTACTGCCAGATCAAGACCTTATATTTAAAACAACATCAAGGTTCAAGGTTCGATACTGCAGGTGTTGTAGGTGCAGAACTCCCAAGGAAGTCCATAGGAGTTCCATGCACTGCGTGACTGGATCCTTAGAACTGGCAGATGCAGATTAAAAAGCCAGAAAAGTCTAAGAGAATATCCTGCAAGTAGTCCTTATTGAAATCAGGGAGAGTTTAGGCCGTGCTATGGAATAGATTCTCATTCTGGTCACAAAGTGGGATAACCTTCAGAAAGGAAGGAATCATGAGCAAGTGCTAACTGAGTCTAAAGGCAGTCCAAATTTTCCAACCAAAATGAAAAATTTCACAGAAAATCTCTGTTCCATTAAAAAAAAATTTGGTTTTTGATTCAACAAAAAATAAAAAACAGTTTTTGTTTTTTAGTATTTGGTGATTTCCCCCCACATTTCTCTTCCTTTTTTCCTTCTCCCTTTTCCAGTGGGGAAAAAAAAAAGAATAGAAAAAGTAAGTAAAACAACAATGGGGGGGCAGGGTATCAGTTTTCTGTGGGTGAATAATTAAAGAACGTTGAACAAAGCAAACGTTTTTGGAGGGTGGTGGGGGGGATTCAAATTTTTGGTGGAAAACCACATTTAAACTGCCAAAACCATCTGAGTTTGATTTGCTTAAGGTAGTCTGAATGTCTACTTTAAGCCCCAGTGTTAATATATCTAGTCACTGATTATATTAGACATCATAAAAATCGAGGGATATCTGGGAAGAAAAACAGCGCCATAAGCTTTGACTCCATTAAATCGAATCCTGGACTGACATCGTGTTTTTGGAGGGACAGAACAGGAAAACTGATCGTTGCTTTGCTAAAATATACTCCTGTGAGGGCTGTCTGTTCTAAAAAGGGGTGGGTGGCAGATTGTACCGATACATAAAACAGGCAGAGCCCTGGGACGTATAGGATAACTCCCACTGACTCCATCCAAAAGCTGTGCCCAGAAGGTACAGTTCTATAGCTGTGATGTGCCAGGTTTCTATACATCATGAAATTCACTACTTATCACTACAACTTAAGTGTTTGTCCTGATGAACAGTTAACAGGCACAGCCAGAAATCCAGGGGCCTGCTTTTTAGACTTGCTGAACAGTCAGCTCTAGCAAAAGTCAGAGAGGTGCGGGTGCTCAGCCTCCCTGAAAATCTGCCCCTAATCGGAGTTGTTCTTTAGTGTCAGTCTCCTAAAACACAGAGGCAGCCAAAGTCTGCTGTAACCAAGCCCTTCCTTCTTGACCCACTTCCTTATAAAAGCCCAGCAGGTGTGGCTGTGCTAAAAGTCGAAGCAAACAGTGCCATCTGCTGATGCCGAGGCGTTATTGCCTAATGCAGACAACAGCCAAATTCCAAATGCTGGTGAACAGGAAAGCCGCGCATTTATTAAGGCAGGGATGTTCAAAGGCTCCCTGCCTTAATCTCGTTTGGAAATACTAATACTTCAACAAGTAATATGTATAACATTTATTAAGCACACAGGAGCCAGGTTTGGCAGGAAGGAAGGCACAGCGCTTCTTACTAAGGGCATGGCTACACTTGCAGATGTAGAGCGCTTTGAGTTAAACCAGCCTTCGTAGAGCGCAGTAGGGAAAGAGCTGCAGTCTGTCTACACTGAGAGCTGCAAGCGCACTGGCGTGGCCACATTTGCGGAACTTGCAGCGGCATTGGGAGCGGTGCATTGTGGGCAGCTATCCCACAGACCACCTCTTCCCATTCTGGCGCTGTGGCTTTTGGGAAGGGGGCGGGGAGTGCGGGGCATTCTGGGACCTGTCCCAACGCCCAGTGATGCATCGCTTTGCATCCCAGCATTCCCTTTGCTTCTGTCCACATTTGGCGCCATTTTTCAACGTTTTTTGTACTGCGCGCTCTGCCTTCCCTTTCGGTCTGCGGGAATGGAGCCCGAACTGCTGCGGAGTATGCTGACGAGTCTCGCCAGCATGTCACGTTTGGCAGTCGAGTTATTCCTTAAGATCCAAAGGAACAGTGCAGGCTCCAACGATGATATGGACATGAGTTTGCTTGTGGCATTCACGGACATGGTCACCACCGTGGAACGCTGCTTTCGGGCTCGGGAAACAAGCAGTGAGTGGTGGGATCACATCGTCATGCAAGTCTGAGGTGACGAGCAGTGGCTGCAGAACTTTCGGATGAGAAAAGCCACTTTCGTGGGACTGTGTGAGGAGCTCGCCCCCACCCTGTGGCGCAAGGACACGAGATTGAGAGCTGCCCTGATGGCGGAGAAGTGGGTGGCTAATGCAACCTGGAAGCTGGCAACTCCAGACAGCTACCGATCAGTCGCTAACCAGCTTGGAGTGGGGAAGTCGACCGTTGGAATCGTGTTGATGCAAGTTTGCAGGGCCATTAATCGCATCCTGCTCAGAAGAACCGTGACTCTGGGTAGCGTGCATGACATTGTGGCTGGCTTTGCACAAATGGGTTTCCCTCACTGCGGAGGGGCAATAGATGGCACACCTATTCCAATTCTGGCACCAGCCCACCTAGCCTCTGAGTATGTTAATCAGAAGGGGTATTTCTCAATGGTTCTTCAGGCACTTGTGGATCACCGTGGGCTTTTCACTGACTTAACGCAGGCTGGCCGGGAAGGGTGCATGATGCACGCATCTTTCGGAACACTGGCCTGTTCAGGAAGCTGCAAGCTGGGACTTTTTTCCCAGACCAGAAGATCACCATAGGGGAAGTCGAAATGCCCATTGTAATCCTTGGAGACCCCGCTTACCCTTTAACGCCGTGGCTCATGAAACTCTACACAGGGAGCCTTGACAGCAGCAAGGAGCAGTTCAACAACAGGTTGAGCCAGTGCAGAATGACTGTGGAGTGTGCTTTTGGCCGTTTAAAAGGCTGCTGGCACTCTCTGTAGGGGAAGCTGGACCTGGCCGATGACAGCATCCCCGCGGTTATGTCCGCGTGCTGTACCCTCCATAACATTTGTGAAGGGAAGGGTGAAAGATTCACTCAGGCATGGAACTTGGAGGTTCAACACCTGGAGCCTGAATTTGAACAGCCAGAGAGCAGGGCTATTAGAGGGGCCCAGCGCGGGGCGGCAAGGAGTAGGGATGCCTTGAGGGAGCAATTTGAGGCCGAAAGCCACCAGTAATGTCTGGTGCCTTGCACGGGAGTGAAGTGCCGTGGTTCCAATGTTAGTAGGAATCTGTGTTTGCTACGCTGACTTGCAGTGCCTGTTTCTTTCCTGGGCTAAGGTATCTTTTACTTTATGCAATAAGAAAGAATATTTTCAAAGCCAAAAAATCCATTTATTGAAAAGAAAAGTCATTTATTGGAAAGAAACACAAATGCTTGGGAAACCGAAAGGGCAAGGGGGTGGAGTGGGGAACGGTACAATCACAGATTTGCGTATGTCCTGTTATCATATTCAGCCTTCCTGTCTGGAGTGCTGTGCAATGAGTGGTACACTTCAGGATGGCTATACTGCGTGGTGATGGGGGTTGAGTGCAGTGGGTAAGGGTCGTAGTTTTCAGGGCTGGGTGGTGAAGCTACAGGTGTTGGGGGCAGCTGGTGGCGGTAAGAACCCGGATGTTGGGGAAAGTGGGTTGGAGATGACATGGGGGCACAAGGGAAAGAGTTTTTGGCAAGGGCTGCAGGGGCGGGGGATGTCAGGCACGTTAGTGCTCTGCCTGCATGGCTATGAGCACCTGGATCGAGTCCACTTGGTGCTCCGTTATGCTTATCAGCCGATCCGTGCTTTGCTGCCGGAGCACCGTGCTTTTGTGCCGACGCTCCAGAATCTGCTGGCGGATCCTCCTTTCACTGTCCCGCCACTCCTGCACTTTTCGATTCATTACTTGAATGCTGCATTACTTCATGCAATGTCTTCCTTGCTTCTATGTGGCCTCTTTATGATTCTTTGGAGTCTTTCGGCCGGCGATAACACGGACGGCTGAGATCTCAAGGTTGCATCTGTAAAGGCAAAATGCAACACTTAACAGAGGGAACATTGTTCACACCAGACAGAGCAATGATTCCCCCCTACTTAAGGGCAAGCACGGTCTACACAATAGCATAATTTGCCCATCCCAAAGTGAGCGCACATAACCCACAGGAGCCCCGAAATGGTGAGTAAGCACAGGGTCAAGCGTGACTGATTGTTTCACGGCTATACTTTCCTCTGGGTTTCTGTGCCTTGGGGAGAGCCAACAGCGGCAGGGGGCCCCTATACTGAACACTGTCCCCACATTTTCCACAGGAGTTCGTCCTGGAAGATATCTCGCTGCTGAGGGTGACCTGGGAAGCAAGGGAGGATCTTCTACTGCAATGCGGATTCCGCCCTGGCCCATATGCAGCTTACCTGTGTGCAGCAATGGTCCCCCCACCTCTCACCGCACAGTGGCACGGACAAGTTAGCTTTACTGGGACAAGGAACACAGTGGCTCTCCCGAGAAACCTGCATAAGCGCATTGCCCACGTTCTGGATGAGACCTTTGAAGAGATCACTGAGGCCAATTACCACGATGTGAGAGAGCACATCAACGCCCTATTCTGCATCTAGGTATGCATGCAGCCCTAACCCTCTTCACCCCAAGAGCCCGCACTGAATAACTTCCTTCCCAAAATAAAAGCCGTTTACCGGGAACCTCCTCTGGTGTTTGTCCTTCCCAAAGCACCGGCCACCGCGACTGGCTACCTTCCTCCTGGCTTGAGAACAGCTCCTAGCTGCATGCATCTAGGGATTCCGGGGTGTCTTCCTCTGCTTCAGTATCCTCGCTCCCGCTTTGCTCCTCCTCCTCCTGCCTTGTTGCACTGGGCTCTGAAGTGTCCATGGTGGTACTTGGAATGGAGGTGGGGTTGCCCCCAAGTATCGCGTCCAGCTCTTTGTAAATACAGCAGGTTGCGGGGTCAGCACCGGAGCGGCTGTTTGCCTTGCAGGCTTTGCAGTAGGCATTCCGCAGCTCCTTCACTTTAACCCTGCAGTGCAGTGCATTCCAGTCACGGCCCCTTTCCATCATGTCCCTTGATATCTGCCCGAAGGTATCATAATTCCTATGGCTGGAGTGCAGCTGGATCTGCACAGCTTCCTCCCACCAAACACTGATGAGGTCCAGCACCTCACATGCTCCATACTGGGGCTCGCCTGGCGCGTGGAGGCATGGTCATCTGGAAAGATTTGCTGAGAGCACTCACGCCTGGCTGAGCAAACAGGAAGGGGATTTTCAAAATTCCCAGAGAATTTAAAGGGCGGGTCTGATGGTTGGTCACCTGACGGCAGGGCACTAGAGTTCAAAGTGATGACCAGATTGGCTAGCACAGGCATTGTGGGACACTTCTGGAGGCCAATCAGAGTGCACTCTAGGACCAGGGCGTCCACACTGGTGCCGCAGCACTCCAGCAGGGGCACAGCAAATGTTATTCCACTCACCGAGGTGGAGTACCAGCAGCGCTGTAGCCGCAGAGTCGAAGTGCTCTACGTGCCTTGCCAGTGTGGACAGGAGCCTGGGGCTCCTTTATTGCACTGTAACTCACCAGTGTAGCCAAGCCCTAAGCAAACAAGCACTCAGCTCAGACTGAGTCTGCTCAGGCTTCTGGAAAACATGTAATTCACAAGGGCCATGCTTAGCTACTTAACACAGGTACTGGCGTTAGTCACTCCCCTACTGACATGATGCTATTACTGTTGTTGTTATTTGTTATTTGTATTGCAGTAGCACCAAGGGGCTCTGATCATGGCTCAGCTATATGAGGGGCTGTACAAACGCATAACAAAAGGTGGTCCCTGCCCCCAAAGAGCTGACTGTTTAAGTAAGGATCCCATTTCTTTACTCACCCCCCAAGTAGTAACTTGATAACTGTCCTGATACTGGAAGTCTGTATTTTGGGGGCCCAAGATCCTGAGTTGCAACCCCAATACAGCATGCATGCAGAGTAGCAGCTCACTACAGGTGCATCCATGGATGCATTGCGCAGACTTCCAGACTGTCCGGCCAATGCCCCAGGAAGCTAATGTTGTCTCAGAATAATTAATCATTGATGTAGCAGAAGCCAAGGAATCAGATTTGCTTTTTAATTTTTTCAGGGAAGCCATCCTCGCTTTGCATAGCCAACTGGCCTTCCTCCTTCGCGAAGATGATGTCTTCGAGGAATTCAAAAAGCCAGAAATTGCATCAGCGTTCAGCACAGCTGCTGACTGTTCTTTTCACTGCTGTCACTTTACGCAATGCTCCTTACATGATAAACATTTCCAAGGGCATCTAACCGCCAGTGGGGAGGGGAGCTGGAGGACAGGGAATGGGGGACGGGCCAAAAGAAAAGGAAAAATTCTTGCATTTTTAGTCTTTCTCCCAGATTCATTATCTGGCTCCTTTCATAGGCTGCTAAGAAGTTAATGTTGGAAAATATGTATTAGGCTATCCTCTGCCAGCCCAAGATTGTTCCATGTGGCACAATCATTTCACATAGTACAAGGCTCGGAATAATATTGGGGGTGGAAATAGTCACTGCATCTGCCTGGTTCGACGGTAACAGCCAACCAAACCTGGTGTTAAAATATAGATTGGCTGGATATGTGGGGCTGGTGTAAATCAGAGTAAATCCACTGAAGTCAATGGAGCTACAAGATTTGCATCCGTTGAGGTCTGGCCCCACACACTGGGAAGGAGTTTTCTTTTGTAAGGAGACCGCTCACTGCACAAGAAACGTGTACTGCGGGCTGAAACCGTGCTGCTTTATTCAATCACAGAGCAAACAGAGTGTGTATGGGGCGTGGAGGGAACTCCCATTAACTAAACAGGAAGGGATGGGGCATGGCTTCAACCCATAATGCTCTGAGTAATCCAGTTAACCCCTCAATGACCATTTCACAACACTTGCAGTGACAGCCTCCAATTGAACAGAGACAGCATAAGCAAACCTTTTGTTCAAAACCCCGTAGAAACATGTTCTATCCCCAGTGCTCTGGTCCGGGAGTTTTCGTTCCTCATGTCGGATTTCTGGGGATACCAGAAGTGCAACACTGGGGTTTTGTGCAGGCTGCAGAATTGTGTAGCACCAGCAGCCCTGCTCCAGACACCAGAGTCACATGGTTGCTTGCCAGCACCGCACGTGCTTTTGCCTCTGTATCCTCTTTAACCCTGCTGAGTTTCAGCCTGTGCGAAGGGACTGCAAAATGACAGGGTATCAATCGGGACCCCTCTGAGTGGATCCTGCAGGGATTTGGGCCAGGTTTATAAAGGGATGTGTATGCCTAAAGAGGCAGTTTGGGGTCTTGTGGGACTTTCAGGAGTGCCTGGGGGACAGGCCCCCTCAACTCCCACTGACTTTCAGTGGGAGTTAGATACCTAATCTGTAGGCCTTGCTGGAGCCCAAAACGTTCCACTTCACTTCACAATATAATCTCTTTGGCAATGTGGTAAACCCCTTTTAGCACCTAACTGCGTCCTTAGGTGCCTATAAACCTTTGTAAACCTGGCCCAGTGTCGATTCTGAGGCCTCAGTCCAGCAAAGCACCTGCTGCACATTAAGCAGTCCCTGAGCCGCCAGCATGTGCTGTGCTGAATCGGACTGGTGTGCCTCATTTCCACCTGGGGATCCTCTCGTAGAGCTCACCGCTACCCTACTCACACCGGGGGACTGGTTATTCGACGCGTTCTGTTTTGCCCTGAGACGCTGCTGTGCTTTTCAGAGTGTTAATGAGACGGCTAATTGGAATACATGCTTCCAACATGTTGTTGCAAAGGGACACTGCAATGGGATCATGGGAGAGCAGAAAACCACTTTCTCTTCTTAAAGTTGCCAGCACTTTCATTCTGTTGGTTTGCAGACGCTCATTTTCTCTCATCCTTGCCCAGGTATAAGGCTATTAGCTTTCCTCTGATAGGTAAGAGCCCTAAATGTTCCTCTAGGATACACAGGGACAATGCCCTGAGGCCCAGAACACCTGCATTGCTGTCAGAAGACACGCTGAAGTCAGTGGGGCGACTCACTTGTTCATTGTTAAACGTTTATTTTAAGTGCTTTGCTGGATCAGGACCTAGGTGCACCCTGCAAATTGAATATATTACTGCAAACTAGATGGGTCACAACCTGATACAGTCCCTCTGTCTGGATGGACACCAGTTTATGAGTGGACCCAACTTCTGGATCATCTAAGCCCCATGGGTTTGTGTAGTAACTGATCACTGTTGCTAGCTCTGGATCTCTTAGGGTACAACAGCGCTGCAGCTGGGAGTGAGCGTCCCAGCCCAAATACACAGACTTGCCCTACTGGGGCTTAAGCCAGCACGCTAAAAATAGCAGTACGGACATTGAGGCTCTGGTGGAAAATTGAACGCAGGAGGGGCGGGTGGGCTTGAGAGCCCAAGCTGCTGCCTAAGTCACAGTGTCCATACTGCTATATTTAGTGTGTTAATCCAAGCCCTGCTAGTGCAAGTCTGTCTACCTGTGCTGGGAATCTCTCTCCCAGCTGCAGTTTAGGCATACCCTTAAGCACACTTCCAGGTTGAGACCCTGTGTCTGAAACCCCTTTTAGGCAATGGGTCCCTATAGTGCACCCTGGAACTAGTGCCACCGCCCTCCTGAGTCCCAGTTGCTTATATATGTTCCCCCCAGAGGCCACCAAGCAGTGCAAACTCTGATTTCTAGTTAACCTCTTCAGGAGCAACAAAGCAAGAAAGTAAGGAATGCAGGCTTAGCCAAGGAATTTGCTTAACAAAGGAATTTCCGAACCAGAGTCACTTTACTCTTAAAGCCATTAGAAAGGTACATCTCTTTGAAAAACTAAATTCTGAACACATCCCCTCCGGCTCTCCACCCTGGTCTCATCTCACCCCTCCTGTGAGTCTGAGATTTGGTCAGCATCCTCCAGCTAGGCCACCCAACCTGCCCTCTTGGCTTGGTCTTCTGCATGTGGCACTGATCTGGTCTCTTGCTTCGAGAAGCAGCTTCCTTTTAAAAAGAGTGTCTGCCCATCTTTTCCCTCTGCCCAAGCTGAGGAACTGCAGCCCCTTCCCCCAGCAAGCCTTCTCTGCAGAGACTTCATTGTTCTTGTGGATGGGCCTGTAGTTCAGAGATGATCACAGTCGGTGGCCCTTGATGGCTATCTCATTGAAAGTCTTCTCTGAGGTGTCCCACACCCGTAGCAAGAACAGAACAGTGGATAGGGCAGACTGACATAGTCAAGATTAGGCTGGTTTGCAACCTGCTCTGGATGTCTTCATCCAACACGGAAGTTACAATGCAAAGTATGGGTTACAAGGAAAGTTCCCGTCCAAATGGAGTTCACAGTTTGACCCAGCCATACTCCCAATCTGTTACAACACGCATCAGAAACAAATATACAGTTAACAATCGCCTGGGCTTCCCAACTCCGTTTCTCTATTATCACGGCAAGATGTCAGGAGGCCAGTGAGGAGGAGGTTATAGTAGTCAAAGTGAGAGGTAACCGGGATTTAGAGAAGAATTTTGGCCATAGGGATGGAGAAGAAAGTCTGCAGTTTGAGAGATGACGTAGAGGCAGAAATGGCAGGGTCTGGGAACAGCTGCAATACAGGGGAGAAGGAGAGAGGGATCTATGGGACTATTTGCATGCTTCCAGTTAAGCACGTGCTTAAGTGTGTGTCTGAATCAGGGCCAGAGTTTGGTAGCATCCAGAATATTAGAAAGGAGAAGAAAACATAAAGATTCTTACTGTCAGCAAACACCTAGGTAGAATCAAACTCCCTCTGCAGCCAGGAATCGCTCCACGCCAGGATTGAGGTCATTGCCTGGACAGTCTGGGAAATCTGGGCCATTCCTGACTGGTGAACAAAGCCATTACATCTGTTCCTGCACTAATAATCCCTTAATCCTACATTAGATGTTCCATGCTCAAAAAAATCCTCCCAAAATATGAACAATCATTTAGAAATATAAAGAAATCCATTAAATCATTTTGTTCTAAAGTAGAATCAGCTGAGAATATTTAAACCACTAAAACATTAAGGGCTTTCAATGTTAATGCCAAAACACTGCCCTTCACTTACCCCACAGATAGAAATTGCATCTTTAACATGCTACTGATTCCTAGGCTTCATTTGGCCTCCCACCCCATTAAAGCCAAAGGGAATCTAAAACCCTGCACGTAACTTTGAAAAGAGACTATCTGTCACCATATCAACAGAGGATAGGATGTGTGCACAAAAATGGGGCTTGCTTTAGTGCTTGTAAACAACGGTATGCATTAGGGCAGTAGTAATATATCACTACAGCTGTACCAACTTGTGTCTGGCCTGGTCTTATCTCTTTCAAGCAAACTCAAGCTGGACTGGCCCAGCACTTAAGTGGGAGACTTTCAAGGAAAACCTAGATGTGGTGTGGGTTGGTCAGCATGTAACCTTCATCCCTAAGAGTCCAGGAAGAATCAATGCTTCACTCTGGTGTTTCTGTGCTGTTGGAGGGTTATGCCTTCATAATGAGATATCAAATGCAAGTCTTATGTTTGTTGTATCTCCCATGGCAGTGTATGCAGAGTAGGGGTGTGTGCTGGCCCATTCCAGCTCTGCTAATTACATTCTACTTATCTAAATCCCCTCTGCAGTTGCAGCTGGACAGAGACTCTTCTTCCCTTCAGGGGTCTTTGCAGTGTTACTGCATACTGTCACTTAGCTGCTTCATCCTTCCCAGAGTCGGCTACAATTCACTATTGCTTAAAGCAATTCCTATCTCGCAGTGCTATAGAGAGTGAGGCTTAGTTAGCGAATGGAGTAGATACAATGTGCTTTGAGATCCTTGGATAAAAATATTGGTGACATTCATATTGATATTACTGGTAATTACTCTGCATTGATTGTTTGGCTACTGGCCAAGCACAATGGTGTCTGTCTGCTATTTAATTACAACCCCCAGAGGCCCTAACTTCATACCTATATAATGGACTAAGAGCTGTGCTAAAAGCAAAGCATACAAACAATGTCCTCCTGCCCTGCTGGATTTTAATAGGTGGAAACCAAAAGATTCTATAAGTAATTGAGGTACATTGGGCTAGTGACTTGTCTCTTCTTTCTATTGTGAGGGTACAGTGTCTCAAGGTTCATTTTATTGTATAGAAGTCCTTATACCATCCTCATCACCACAGTATCTGCATGTAGTGATGTGATTGGTCATGTGTGGCTCATTCTCTCTCTTGTCCTCTCCTCAGGGGTCAGCTGGGACGCACCTTACACAGATACTAGAACTCTAAAACATTATCTCCCAGGAGAAAATTCATGGAGTAGTAGATTCCAAGGCCAGAAGGGGCCTGTAGCGTGAGCTCCTGTATAACACAGGCCAGAAAGTGTCCCCAAAATCCTAGAGCAGATCGTTTAGAAAAACATCCAGTCTTGATATTAAAACTGTCAGAGCTGGAGAATCCACCCTGACCCTTGATATACTGTTTCAATGGTTAATTACTCTCACCGTTAAAAATATACAATTTATTTCCAGTCTGAATTTGTCTACTTCAGCTTCCAGCCACTGGATCATGTTATACCTTTCTCTGCTAGATTGACAAGCCCACTATTAAATATTTGTTCCCCATGTAGATACTCACTGTCCTTGCAGAAGAGAAAGATGAAATGCGTGTTTATATGTATATGAAACTTCACTCTAGGGGATGGAGTATTGTTGCATATTCTTGCGGGCACAGAGTATAATGAGCCAGCGCCTGTGTTCACTGCCCCCAACTGAAGAAATTCAAAATATTTAACTGTGTTTCTCATAAGCCCTGTGCTGAGAACAGTTAATTCTTTTTCTCCTCACGTGGTAGAAGCGTGTGCTTTTGGAGCAGAAGTATGAGTCTTGTCTTTGCTATTGATGTGATGTTCTAAGTGAATCATAGAAGATTAGGGTTGGACGAGACCTCACGAGGTCTCAAAGATGCTCAAAGTAGGACCAACCCCAACTAAATCATCCCAGACAGGGCTTCGTCAAGCCAGGCCTTAAAAACCTCTAAGGATAGAGATTCCACCACCTCCCTAGGTAACCCATTCCAGTGTTTCACCACCCTCCTAGTGAAATAGTGTTTCCTAATATCCAACTTGAGACCATTGCTCCTTGTTCTGTCATGTGCCACCACCGAGAACAGCCTCGCACCATCCTCTTTGGAACCCCCCTTCAGATAGTTGAAGGCTGCCATCAAATGCCCCCTCACTCTTCTCTTCTGCAGACTAAATAACCCAGTTCCCTCAGCCGCTCCTCGTAAGTCATGTGCCCCAGCCCCCTAATCATTTTTGTTGCCCTTCACTGGACTCTTTCCATTTTTTCCACATCCTTCTTGTAGTGGGGGGCCCAAAACTGGACGCAATACTCCAGGTGTGGCCTCACCAGTGCCGAATAGAAGGTAATAATCACTTCCCCCAATCTGCTGGCAATGGTCCTACTAATGCAGCCCAATATACCATTAGCCTTCCTGCCAACAAGGGCACACTGTTGACTCATATCCAGCTTCTCGTCCACTGTGACCATAGCAGGTTGTAGTGACAACACTAAAATCTCTCTCTCTGCACATATATGCACCCTGTCACCATAGTATCTAAGTACCATGCTACCATTAATGGATTTATTCTCCCAATACCCCGTGAGGCCGGGCAGTGCTATTATCCCCATTTTACAGATGAGTACCTGAGAGGCTCCTAGAAAGAAAACAAGAAATTTGCACTTGTGCTGGGATCCAAATCATCTCTTCTGACTCCTAAACCATTCAGTGCCGTACTCACTAAACTATTCTGCACCCTCTGTTCTGGTTTCAAATTGATCACAAAAGGGTTTCCTCTTTCCTGCCCAACTTCCCAGTTAACTCACTGGGTTGAGACTTTTTCTTGTGGAGTTAAAGGTCATGAACTGTCTTCCCAATTCGTCATTCACTGTACATTGTTAGCTGCCAACTATGGTTTTGTGTGTGACCGCAGATAGATAGTTATACCATGTTTATTGCTGAGTATTTATATAGCCCAAGAAGAAAAGATTACTAACTATAGCCATGCTAGAAGGTGCTGATAGGGAGGAAGATCAGATGCAAATCTTAACATGCAAATGTCTTTTTTTTCCCCACTCATTCTTTGGCAATTCAGTGAAGTCTTTCTCTGAAGACTGCAAGAAAATAATCTGGTCCCTTCAACGACATAGCTGTTTTATTAAATCAATCTTCAATCAACCACAAAAGCGAAATGTAATTCAGCCTCTTGAGGTTGAAATGATTGGTCAATAAAGTATTCAGGGGCTGTGTGCTAACCCAGAGTGTTAATGCATTCCACTGTCATGTATTCACCTTCCACACACTACTTTCTGCTCTTGAAAGTTTCAACACTGACCTGACCCGATTCAAAGAAAAATGGACCCGCAAGTCAGCCTAATTTTGAAGCCAGCCACTGCAACTCTGATGGGGACAATCGCTCCTAGGAGAGGAAAGTAAAACAGGATGATTTGTCCTCCCATACCAGAGTCAAGTGCACACTCCTGAACGAACAGCAGGCATTTGACACATGTAGGGGGAGATCAAGGCTTGTTCCACTTCCCCTCTTCTGGCAGATGTCATGGCAATACAGGAGTGCCATGGGGCTCTCTGCAATAACAGTGCAAGAAGTGGGAAAATGTGTCAGGGAATTAGAAAACTGAAAAATACAGACATTTGGTATTTTTACACACAGTGGCATGGCTTTGTGTGAGTGCCACTTTCCTCCCACTGCTTAAAGCATTTTTTTAACCATGTCTCTTGTAAAGAAAGAGGGTTTTTTCCCCCGTCTTCTTTTAAGAAAAGCATTTTTCCCTCACAGTAAGATTTCAGAATTAGTTATTATTACCAACACAGCATCCATCATCCATCATGCATTGGCCATCTTCTATTTTGTTAATGCCTTTACCATGCCAATATTTTCACATCTTGTTAAAGCCACTTGATATCTTATTATTCCCCCACACAAACACCTCCCTATTGTATGTTCCGGGGTGGTTTGTAGCCTTCACCAGAAATAGCACAAAAACTTTTACAGCATTTCACAATCAAAGAGGGTTTTTTTTTTCCCTGGTTATAAGAAACTTGGGTTTTTTTGCTCCTGCACGATATGAGCTATCGTGAAATGCTCTTCACTCCAGCATTATAAATTTTGGATGAAGGAGGATCAAGGATCCTTAAAGTGAATAATATAGTTCCTGGTATGTTTAGATATGGAGGAATCCACTGGCTTAATTAATTAATACCACACTAATCTGCAGACCCCATAATTTGTCTGCTGGATTCATCCCACTTCTCAATACTGTTATCATTTAGGATGACAGGGGCTTTGGGTTTTCTTAGGTGTCTTTATGAACACTGACCCTCTTCATTCACCTATTCCTGCAGTGAATTCAGAACTTTATCTTTCTGCCCCTATTCCTCATCTCCTCATTAACTATATAACTCATCAAATGAAATTCTGCTGACTCCTGTCCCCAGCTTGCTTACTGTGTACAGACCAGACAGACAAAAGATGTGGGTGTGGAGGGGAAAGGAGGTGAAGCGATTGCCCAAGGTCATACAGTAGTGCAATGGTAAACCCAGGAGTAAAACGCAGGTTTCCTGAGCCCCAGTGTGCTGGACTATACTGAGTCCCAATCAATACAGATTTAGTCGCAGGATACCATAGTGCTAAGACTTCTAGGATCAACTCCTGAGAGACACTGAGCCCCCACTGTGCTGAATCCTGGCATCTTTACTTGGGTTTTGCTCAGTTCTCACCCAGACAACACCCCAAGTTAATGAGCCCCTTGACTGCAATTGCCCACACTGATATTTGTCAACACACTTGGATGAATACAGTGATGCAGCCACAAAGAAAGCTAGATTGTGCTCGTGACACACTGCCCCTAGCAAGGGGTGGTGCACAGGTACACCCATAGGGCATACCCATTGTGCTCACCTGTTGTGATAGGAGGCATAATTTGCCGCACCTTTTTATTGGATGTGCCGTACTCCGCTGCCTTTTCCCTACCCACCGGCTTCTGGTACAGAGCACTGAGTGCACAGAGCTACGACCCAGGTAGCCCTAACAGGATGTGTGTGTTATTGGGGGATACCTTACGCCCTGCTCCTCCCCTGCATTGGGGTTAGGAACAATCCAGCCTAAACAAACGTGGGTAGGAGGGAGCCAGAAGCGAGTAAGTACATCTGTAGGCCTGGTGCAGAAAGGATGCAACCAGGAAGGGGGAGAGGGCTGGGGAATGCAGTTGCATCTATGCATTCACACCCCTACATTGTCAAAAGATCCTAAGATGGCCAGCACCTCCTTCCTCCATCTAATCTATCATCAACCAGCCAAAGAAGAGAAATGTCCGTTTCATTCAGACAGTAATTTGAGTAACTCAGATGTTCCTGACATTCACTTTTTCATTATTTTGAAGAAGTGGCCCCAGAGGCTGATCTCCTGGGCTGCAAGGCCTTAAGGACAATAACTATTTAATGAGATGATTTATGTTCTATTTATCCTCCCACCACAGGCACAAACACACTATCGACTCTTGGGCATTATTTGAGAATCAAGCCATCCCACCTAGGATTCAAACTTTGACTCAGACCTTTCCTGTGATCGAAATCCAAATTAGCCGGGGGCTTTTTTGTTGTGGTTTCTGGGCCTTTTTAAAAATGTGTACCTGTTTAGAAACCAGTGGAGATGTTAAAAATGCAGATCGTTTTGACAATGCCCTCAACTCTTGTCTCCCCAGATAGCTCCGCTACTGTATCTTGTCTATAGTTGTTGAAGATTAGCCCTTCCTTTTAGTAATCTATTTGAGATTTGAATGTGTTTTGACATTCTGAATCGATCTTGCTCGTAGAAGTGCCTGGGAAAGATGGTAAATTAACAGCGCCATCTACTGGTCATAATAGAACATACTTCTCGGAGTCCGTTGTCAGAATGGAATTATCGTCTCCCCAAGAATTAAATGTATTTTATTATCCTGTAGTTGTGATATGGTTACATCTCTCAGGGACAGGCAGAGATAGAAAGAATGATAAGCACAGATTCACGAGTGTCACGGGGGGGTGTGGGAAAAGTAAGTAATCAATGAATGTTAGGCACTTTTGAAAATCAGGTCTCTTATATAAGGAGTCTATATAAGGATTTAGAAGTCTTGCTTTCAGTTCCTATTTTTGAAAATCCTGGCTTGTGCGTTTATTCCGTGCCTCTGTCCTCGGAATGTATAAGTCTGTTTAAAGAGAACTTTGAACTTCTGCATCAGCGCCCTGAGGTTGCTGCATTCCACTTATATATTTTTCCTTTTAAAAGGAGAAAGAAAACCCCCAAATGACAACATTTATCTATGTTCATTCAAAAGTACTTGCACTGTCGTGGTATAAAGAGCTACAGCTATGAATCCCTGCTCAGGGATTTTTTCCAGCAAACTTGCAGAAGATATGATTCCTTCCTTTATTTCTCAGGTCTACTGCACTGTGCATGTATGTGTATAGTCATAGTGAAGGGTGCAAGATTGAGCACCGTAGAGACCGAAGTCCACTCTTCAGCCACAGAATGGATATAGCAGCAAACCAGTGAGAGCAGTGAAATCTTTCCCCACAACCTCCCACTCAATGTGACTCAAGCCTGACTGTGTTCCGAGAGGTGAGGTTCTCTCCAGGGCCCATTCAAACATTGTCCCTTCTGTGTGTTTCTCTGGGTACCTTTATAACTCCCGTCTGAGTGACCAACAAGGGAGCGGCTACTTCGTGCCGTTTGTGGTGGTAAGGTTCTGCAACTTAATCTTAAAGTCCAGAGCATTTCATAGCTGTATCTGTTTTAACGGAGACAACAAGGCAGCCTGTTATGATACCAACTTGCATGCTAATAGTCCGTTCTATTCATCGGAATGGAGCAGCAGGTTACAAATCCATGTGCCATCCTATTACAAAGGAAATTATGTGGGGTGCAAAGGCAATCTCTCTTTCCTGAATAAAAACTATTAAAACTGGGGTTCCAGGGAACTTCTTAGGAGTATAGTTTGCTCTGTCTATTGTTTTCATAATTCGTATTATTTTCACAGCTACAGCTACACTGCATCCATATTATTTGCATGACACTTATTCTTTAAATCTTAAAATAGCTACAGTGTCTAGCTCAAAATCATGTTGCAAAAGTAGGATATGATCAAAGAAAGCCTAGAGAAATACATCCAGGGACTATGTTCCTGCATCTCCCCTCTCCACTTGTTGTCTAAGAATGTAGAAAGTAGATGCACTCATGGGAGACTCTGTCTGAAAGAATTATCTCAGAAATAGCATCTGTCTAAAGTGAGAAGGGAGCTAGAGTGGTAAGAGTTCTTTGCATGAGTCAGGCTGGGAAATTATATATACAGGACTCACACAGGCTAAACACAATCCTGCAGACTCCAAAGATCCTACAGAAGACCCAAAAGTTACATTTATGCGTATTATTTATTATGCAGTGGAATTTGGTTTTAGTGGCTCCAGGGATCAAAAAATTGCCTTTTGATTATACCAATCACTGGGGCTGTCAATGTAAGGTTCCAATTGGAAACCATTTCTCTGATGTTTTTTCAAAGACAGGAAAGAATTTCACACCTTTCTAAGTGCCATTTGCCTGCAGGTAAAAAATGTCACAGTATCAATTAGAGCCAATTACAAGCTGACTGACCTGTCTTGACATTAAAATGTGAGGTGGAATTTGCTCTGCTTTTGTAAAATGGAGATTTTGCTTCTGTGCGTGCATCTGATTTGGAAAGCTCACAAGTTTATGGATCTGGACAGTCGTGATCATTTGGATATATGTTGCTCAACTCAGTCCTTATTATAGGATGTGTGTGTGTGTGTGTGTATCTAAATGTCTGACTCCATTTCCTACAGATTTTACAATCCAGTTTCTATGCTTTGGCTGTCTATTCGTAAGTATATATTCAGAAACAGAATCCTGCCTCCTGTTCCCTTCATCTCCAGATTCCTATCAATTGCATCAAGATCTGTAATAGATCCATTATCTGTCTAATGTATATATGTTTTCTGAATGGATGTCACATCCTGTTGACTCGTCAGACATATCCCCAAAGAGAGAGAGAGCGAGAGAGCGAGAGAGATGCCTGTGAGTTTGTCAGCTATGTGTCTGTGCTGACTATAAGTATAGTTCTGGTTCTATGGGTATAATGTGTACATACGGTAGCCAGTGTATATTGTCTTTCTGAATGCACTGATATCAGGTTTTTTGAAGAAGAATGTCCCCCTGTCCGGTACCTGAGCGAGCATCGCATTTGCTTTTTGCACAGTGGGTCTGAAACTTACCTCTATCCTTAAAAGTCAGATACTGCTCTATAAATAAATTGCAGAGTACTTGTTTCTTGACTGCGTGTGATTTTGCTTATTTCACATGCTGAACAGGGGCTTTGGGGTTTCTTAGGTGTCTTTATGAACACTGACCCTCTTCATTCACCTATTCCTGCAGTGAATTCAGAACTTTATCTTTCTGCCCCTATTCCTCATCTCCTCATTAATTATATAACTCATCAAATGAAATTCTGCTCCCACCCTTTAGAGCTCACACTCAGAATGTGGGAAAATGAGCTAGATAAGGAATACATAGGTTAAGCTACTGGACAGGATTCTGATCTCCTGGCATACTTTCGTGAATCTGGTATTATTCTGCTGACTCCTGGCCAGGAGTGTGAAATGAAATTGCACTCAGGCTGAGTAACTAGCCTTTGTGATGGGATGGAATCCAGCAACCCTTCCTACTCCTGCAGCTATTCTAATACCTGGGCTCCACCAACCCTTCTTGACCTCTGTGCAGGTTGTTGGGCCAGTGGATCTCATTCTGGCAAAGATCCCGAGGAAGTGAAATGCAGCCAGAGGCTATATTACTTGAGCTGGCTGACATTTTTTGGACAGTGGTTCATTTGCCACAAAATGCAGTTTCAGGTCACGGAAACCTTTGGCCATGTAGTTCCAGTAGATCCAAGTTGGTGTGGGGACACAGAGTCTGCACATGGATGGCCCAGGACTCCTGATCCCATAGGATTTTCTGCCTGCTCCTACAATTTGCTCTGCATAAGGACAAACCATTCTGGCTCCATAGAATGACTAGGAAGAAAATGCCTCTGCCTTCTCACAGCTGGCCTGTTTGGGCCATTGGGGTTCATATGTGACCCCAGAACCTCAATGTCAACTGGCAGAGGGCACAGAGTTACAGGGATTCCCTGGGATCACCAAAGAATGTTGTGTAAGGTCTCTCATGAACACACGTGTCACACTAGTCATCATCATCATTGTGGGATGTATATACAGAAAATATGTGAAGACTTATGTATATATACTAAAAATATGTTCTCTAAATCTGTGAGTTAAGACAGCTCACTCAGTGGTAATCCACATACTTCTGGCAGGCAAGGGGGAAGAGACACTGATCTCACTCTCGCCGGTCGTAGGCATATTGAGTATTATATCATTCACAATGAATGCCCATTTCTAGTCTGAGCAAAATGCTAATCAATAGATTATGGAGGCTGGACAAAATACAACAGCAAGGGTTATCCTGTTTTGAGGTAAGATAATGAATTTTTAAAACTATATCTGGGGTATAGATGAACTCCCAGGTAACCTTCAATCTGTGAGGACAAGCTGCCAGTGGGCTTCCAGGGGTCTCAGTCAAACTGGTTGAAAATGCTGGGGAAAGAACTTGGGGCAGGCTATCTTGTTGGAAATAGGGGGATGCCTGGTGAGTTAAGCTTAGTCTCTAGAAAGCATGTTATGATTCGGTTTTATATGTAACTACATCTAGAGCAGCCTTACATCCTTTGCGGATGGCACACAGCTGGAAGCCCATAGCACACGCTGAGCAGTGGGATGCATCTACTCTGCCCAATTCCCACTGACTTTGATTGGAGCATGAATAACATACCAATAACTAAAACCCAAGTAAAGACAGGATTTATGCTCATGATTTTAACAAGAAAGGCTACCTTAATAATGCAGGAAGTTTTTATCTCTGAAAGAGAATTTTCAAAAGAAACCTCTTTGGAACCTTAATTAGCAAGGTGTTTGTCACATTCCTGGCTTATTCAGAAGAGAATAAATTCTGAAACGTTGCTGCCTTCATTTCGAGCTCATTAAGATTGTATGTGCCATTATAAATATGATACCTGTAATTTTACTCACTCTTTGAAAAAAAAACACAGAGATCAACTTAAAAGAACCTCCAATGCACTCAAATCTCGTTCAGCTAAATACATTCATTTGTGTGCTCATGCCATCAATAACTTTGTTCTACAAAAATGTTGCTTTTTAGAGGAAACACGGTATGTCATTCAGCTTGGAACACCGGAGATAACTCAATAATTCTAATACTACTGTTACTTTACATTTAACCTGTTCATAAAATAGATGCACATTTATCAGTATAAATCTTGCCATCTTTAATAAAACCCCTCTCCACATTTTCAGCTGTTTGGCCAAATTGAATTACAGTCAAAGAGTGGTACAAACCTTCCTTAATTCAGCTCATTTTCTGATGGTTCATAGGCAGTTATGCAAGAACATAATGGAAAGTAGCAGCATAAATTGATACAGATAAACAGTGGAGTTGACTCTCAATAATGACAAGTATCATTTTCTCCATACCTAAACTAAGCAATTTTTTAATCTTTTCTAGCTGAAATATCAGCAAAAGTTCAAATAAACTCATATCACCTGCTTTCTTTTGTAACTTTTCTTCTCTATTTTTCACTTACTCCTTTATTTCTTTACATATCCTTCTCTTTCCATCTGAGATTGTGAAAACTGTTATTCATTGTATGATAGTGGCGCCTAGACCCAGATTTGTAAACGTATTTAGGTACCTAATTCCAATTGAAATCTATCAGAGTTAGGCATCTACATGCCTTTAAAAATCAGTCTCTAGAGACCCCCACTAAAACTGGAGCCCCATTGTGCTAGACGCTATATGTCCACAGTCCTTCCCTGGGGAAAGTTTAGATTCTGAATAGAAAAGACAGAGGGGGAGAAAGGAAATATTATTAGCCGTATTTTACAGAGAATAAGTAACTTGTCCCCAGTCACAGATGGGAACTGAACCCACGCTGTCAGAGTCCTAGGGCTGGTGTACACTAGCATTTAGTTTGCAGCAAGCTGGGCTGTAAATCTACCCTGAACTAACCTGCTGTGGACTAACTGCCTGTGTGGACCCTGCTGATGAGCACTAACAGTTCCTAATGCACTTTAATGTCGTTGACTTCAATGGGACCGGGTTTTTACCAATGAATTTGCTCCCATTGAAGTGAATGGCAGAACCTCAAGAGAGTTAAATGGGAATAGAATTGGTCAGTAAACAGTAATATAACCAGTTAATTATGAAAGCCCGAGGGCTGGAAGATCCAGAATGATGGAGCAGTCTGCTCCCTCTAGTGGGGAGAAGGGAAAAAGCCAGATGCGGCCAGCTTCATTTGCATTGATTACAATATTGTTTACCCATAATTCCAGCTACTGATTTTCATTGTTTTGGTTGGAATTTGTTTAGGTTTTAATGAGTAAATGTGATAATAGATTATTATCAGTGCATACTCATGAGAAGGCAGAGGAATTCTGTGACTGTGGCCTCAACGAGGGGCCATCCTAGGTATGTCCACAGAGCAAGAAGACACCTACGGCTGGCCCATGCCAGTTGACTCTGGCTTGCGGAGCTTGGACTGTGGTTTCACTGTCTTGTAGATGTCTGGGCACAGTCTGGAGCATGAGCTCTAGGACTCCGCGAGGTGGGAGAGTCCCAGATCTCAGGCACTAGCCCAAGCCTGGAAGTCTGCACAGCAATGAAACAGACCTACAAGCCCCAGCCCCGTGAGCCTGAGCTGCTTGGAACGGGCCAGCCACAGGGTTTTCTTTGCTGTGTGGACATACTCCCTGACTTTATGAAAAAGGGTAACAAGGCTCAGTGAACAGAAGGAGAAAGGGTTCTGTTCTGGACAAGGGGGCAATGTCCTAGGAATTCTTTCTAATGGTCCTGTTCGACATCATGTCCCGTGTGGAAGAATCTGTGGGACTGGAGCAATCATAGAGGTGAATTGACAGTGAGGACTGACAGGACTAGTGGCAGCAGAGAAAGCTAGAGCCACAGCAAGGACCTGTCTGGAGCGGCAGTGTTGAGCTTCCCAGTGCCTCTGCCCACCTGGCTGATAGGAACCGAGCTGAAGACACAGAACCGGCCAGGTGGCTGTGCCTTGGAGCAGGATCTCGCAGAGCAATTCTCTGAGGACTGGAGCAAACCAGCAGAGGGGAGCCACCCCTGGACTCCCTTGACTCCCACTCCGACTACTTGATTTATAAGGGGAGTTTTTGGTGGTCAGGGTTGGTGGCAAGACAAAGAACTGTACATTTAGTATTTGGGGATGGGGCTTGACAAAATTCTGGATGCATTGATTTGTGCTGCGCACAAATATTTGTGCTTATATGCAAATAGATATACTGGGTTTCTATGTTTCTCTTGACTGTTTTCTCGTTTTTCCCCGACATAAAAACAATAATTGTGTTCCGTGTTCCTAAGGACTCTTAGTGCTTGGCATGTGGGGGAGGCAACACCTGCAAAGATGACCAGAGAGGTTTTCCGTTCATTTCCCAGAGTCAGAAATAGGCATCTGCTTCTGGGTGGGGGCTTGAGCTATCATTGTATTTGTTTTAGAAAAGGACCGCTAAACGGATCAAACACAGCTCTTGTTGCTGCCAATGGCACTTGGCAGATGGGTTACAGTTATAGGCAGTGAAATTCATGCCTGGTCTGACTCTGTGGAGTTGTACCAGGCATAAATATGGGCTATATTATGTGGATTGTTTGGATAATGCAAAAAATGACTCACCAAATAATATTTTTTTTAAAGAAACAGCAGCAAAACTTGGCAAACCAATTGTTTGCCAAATAACATTGACCCAGCTCCATTAAGAATATCTCCTTTCGCCTTGTTCAGATTTATCCAAGCAAAATATTGACGAAAAGATAATATCTGAGCTGGCTGCTCAGGGAGTTGTCAGATCACCAGTTCATCCCACTTCTATGCTTAATAGGCTGGTGTCTGTAGAGATATGTTGATGAAAGATTGTGCTTTGGAGATTCTCCTTCGTAAGGGACAGTGCTGCGAGTGTAGGAATTTGGAGACGTGCCCTGGAGGCGGAGCTTGGAAACACTACATGACTGTGTGCAGCTGCTCGTTATAGAAGCTGTCCAGTTTGCTTTATTAACATTTCATTCCTTGCTCATTCACTGGTTTGTTATTTAATGAACCCCAAGATCATTAGAGTGTCCATAGTACTAAAACTATCATCACAAATGGCCGACAAAGAACTGTGTCAAATTTACCCTGGTATCACTACACTAGAATCCAGCAAGTTGTACCAGGTTTGCGATGTGGAATTCTATCTGCCTGTCTACGTGACATGCTATCTATTCTGTCTGTCCCCAAGAAAGTTTCTGCTTCTGTCTTGTTGGTGCAAGGAGTCAGAGAAGACTCCGACGTCTGACTTGTTGGTCCAAGAAGTCGGAGAAGACTACAACAAGTTGGCTTCACTCCCAGCTGTCCAGGAGAGAGCAAGTCTTCACAGTGCGCCAGCTTATTCAGAAGGCACACAAGTTCAAGTGTGCTGTTCACATTGCATTTGTGGACTCTTTTCACAGGGAATTGCTCTGGTTAATCTTGAAACTTACAGGCCTCCCTGGCAAGCTCTATTGAATGTCCCGTCTTCTATACGATGACTCCTCAACCTGCATTCTTGTCAATGGGAAAAGAACCGCCTTCCTCCAGATTATGTCAGGTGTTCAACAAGGATCCATTTCATCCCCAGAACTTTTCACTGCTATCATAGACTATGTCCTTGACCAGACATGGAGTTTAGACATACTTCTGGTCGGAATTCTGAACACACTGTGGTCTCTGGCATCTTACAGGTGAACACCCAGTTGACATTGCCAGTGATTTCACATACCTTGGCTTTGTTGTTGATAGCATGAGCAGGATCAAGAAAGAATGTGAAGCATAAACTGCAAAAGCGTCTTCAGTGATGGGACACTTCATTTGGAATGTCTTTCACAAACCAAACACCCTAATAAGTAAAGAGGCAAAGCTGAGGATATATAATGATTGGGTGGTCAGTATCCTGATCTATGGGGCTGAAACATGGGCTGTCACTGGCAAGATTGACACCAAGTTGGATTCCATTCAGATGAAGTACCTCCAAATGATCCAAGTCAAATGAACAGATCCGTTTTCTAATTAAAAGGTCTCTCTCTCTCAGACAGTCACCCAACACACTCTAAGGCGATATGGTCATCTGCTCCAAGGGCCTACCAACTTCTCTGTGAGACTCATCTTCGACTTTGACTCAGTGAATGCAAGATGGACACGACCCCTCAAGAGACCAACTAGTAGAGAAGCAGGCGACAGCAGAAGGTGACCGCGCAGGGCCACTGACCATGGAGTAGACAGTCGCGGAGGGAATGATGGTGCAGCCGAAGTAGCACGCAGTGACGTAGAGTGAACAGCATCGGTGTGAACCAGTTGTGGCAGCAGAAGCAGCATAGGCATTGCTCAACATTTCTTCCCCCCTTCCCCCCCGGGTTGGGAGGTGAACTCACGGGAATGCACCTCTGAACTCTGGGTTTCCACTGACCAAGAACAGCAACTGTGAGGGGGGTGCGATGGAGGGAGAGGAGAAGGGCGTGTTAAAGGGACATTTGTTTGTTGGACTTTATCACTGCAAGGTGAGAAACGGAGGCAAAGGACACTGCCCAATGTACTCTGGAGCTGGAGTTTTGCTCATGGTCAGATGAATCGAACTCATTGTTGAGGTGTTTTCCCAAATTAATGACAGGTTCCTTTAGTCTTTTATTAAAAGTTTTCTCTGCTCAGTGCTTGCCAGTGTGGATATACTGCCTCTTAGAGCCGCCAAGGGATGGTGTTTAATTTTCCCAGATTACTGGGTGGGGATCAAGCCAGTTCTGTGTTATATTGTTAAGAGGGACCCTGGATATTGAACCCGGCCCTTGTTGCTGCCAACTCCACCTGGCAGAAGGCTTACAGTAGTAATGCTGGCTGGATCTTGGCTCCCCTCTCCTCCCCATGGAACTGCTGAGGATTACCTGTGGTAATTACTTTGAATGCAAGGACATGTCTCACTTACACACATCCCACTCTCTCATCTGAAAGGACTCTTTCAAATCTTGACATTGCTGATGCTCATGCTCACCTGTTGCTCTTCTGTCTGACAATGAATGCAGACCTGCCAGAGATGTTGTCCCTCCCTCCCCATGATTAATGTCATGGATGTTGGGCAGACCACTGCAGTTACACTTCAGGTCAGCAGAGTTTTGGTGCCCCGCCACTCAGCCTCCCTTTGCATGTCCTCCTGTGCAATAAGAGGGTGTTGCTATGGAAACCTGCTAACTAGCAGGGAAATCAACTTGTGAAAAAAATTCCCTCAAAAATTCCTAAGGGTTTATAACAACCTTGAAAGGTTCAGCTGACATGAAGGAACCACCAGAGTGAGCTGTGAGTGGTTTGTTCATGTCATAAAAATCCCAGCATGGCATCATAGCCTTCATCTGCTCCTCCTGGGCATTCTGCCCTCCACCGTGCATATGAGTTTTGTCCTTCCTCACTATTAGGGTCCCTGGTGCTGAGAGTTGAAATATGTCTCCTAGTGTTTGCTTTGCAGACATCACGCAGTTGCAATGTAAGCACTTGAATGAAACCATTTCACCGTAAGGCACGTTACTTTACAGGGAAGTCTAACAGGGGCTGCTGAGGTGCTCTCTTTTTTTATTGACTATGCCAGGGGCTTGCCAAAGGAGTGATTTGTTTTTCCATGTCTGTCGTGCACAATGGTAGCTGTGGTGTGCGATAGACAAAGCACAAGAACCCCTGCCCTTCATGTTCATCTCAACGTTTCAGAACACAGGGCTGCTTTCTGCCTGCGGTGGAGGAACCATAAGACCATAGCCATTCACCCAGCATGTGAAATTTCATATGGAGGGAGTTTATCATATCACTGCAGAATTGGTGCAAAATTCTGGGGAAGCATCACATTACTTGTCTTTTGTCTAGTGCCAAAGTAGTACAGACAATACAGTGTAAACGTGGAATCCAGAAAACTACAGCTGTGTTAAAGAAGGGACAATACTGAAGCATGGCTTCAAAACAGTCAGACTGTTTGATCAACTCTAATAAGTCAAGGAGCCTCAGATGCGCTTTAGCAATCTTAGATCTATAGCATGTGACACTTTCTCTCCAGCTCATCTCTTGAGCCCCGTTAATGGCCTGGTGTCTGCTCTGCAGCTGGAAGTTTTGTCTTTCAGCAGAAGCATAAAACTGAGTCCATGAGCACAAGTGATTCAAGTTCCAGGTCTGGTTTTTATTTTCTGTGTAGCTAATATCACCCTTGGGGTTCCCCAAATGAACGAAATTTTTCATTTCCCCCTGTAAGGTTCCTGGTGAAGTTGATCAAACAGCAGCCTACTGTACCATGATAAGAAAAGGTAAGTCAGCTTTGGAGCTCTCTGTTGAGAATGAATGGAGCAAAAGTGCACAGTGAGTGCACCTTTCAAGCTTTCCTGCTAAACAAACAAGGCTATCTCGACACCTGGGGAAGATGGAATCAAGCTGAATAGTGTCTCTTCAAATTGGAGATTATTAAAATAAGGAAAGTGTGGATGAAAAGATCATGGCACCTGTGTGACAGTTCTCTGAAAACTGAGCTGATGCTTTGTCCGTTTACTCGAGAGTTTTACATTCACAAGAGAAAGAAAGAGACTCTGAGGGTTTTATCCACAAAGGGGATGTAGACTCAGTGTTACAATGCCTAGCGTAGGCATTCTGCTGCCTAGTGGGATCCAGAGCTCCAAGTTACATGCCCAGGTTCCCTGTGCAATACATGGGAGAGTGAGGCACCTAAGAATGGGATTCACAAAAGCCAGTAAGCTGAGCAAGGAGCTGTCTAAGCTACCAGTGGGAAATGCTGGGGTGAGGGGTAAGACCTAAGCCCTGTCCCTCAAAAGGAGTTGGGCACCTGATTTTTGGCTGGAGGCAGGCACCTATCTCCACTTGCAGCTCAGCCCTTTCTCACAAAAGAATGAGGAGGTGCTTGTCCCTGATACCCAATATCTCAGTGATTAACGCACTCCCCCAGGATGTGGAAGACCTGCACTCAGGTTCCTACTCTACCTCATTTAGGGCCAGGACTTGAACTCAGGTCTCCCACCTCAGGGTTCTAACCACGGGGTTATATATAGGGTGTCCTGGCATGGATCTCTCCTGTTCAAGCTGTTCCACTTTGTATAGAATACTTACATAGCCATTGGGCCAAGGACAGAGAGAGAGAGACTCTGCTGCCTCGTGGTTAGCACCCTCTCCTGGGAAATCCAGGTTCCCGTGCCTGCTCCAATGAATATGTAAGTAATTTCATGGCTCAAGCCCTGAGTTCTGTCAATGCATTGCATTGCTACCTAGGAACAAGCAAGCTTCAAGACCCAGGACCCAGCAACCATTGAGTGGCCCACACAAGGGCTCAGGCGCATGTAATAAAGATAACACTGGCTCAGAAAACAACACAGGGCTCCCATCCTAGCAGTGAGGGGATAGTCAAACCCATGCTGTGCCAAGCATAGATCCCAGATCAAGCCAAAGCGCCATTCCCTCAGACCTATTCAGAACCAAATTCTGACCTCACACCTAAAGAGATTGCACTGGTGTATCTTAGGGAAGGGGGCCAGTCATCACTGCCCTCTTCAATTAGCACTTTTCAGTGAAGGCCTAAATCAGGATTTAGAGAGGGAACTGAGGTGGTGACTCTTGCTAACTATTTTATTGGCTCCTAGAACAGAAGTGAACCTTAAAGGCTTCATGTTTAGATGTCTGGTCTGCAAATGGGCTAGAAATCTTCCTGGAACAGACACGAATGAGATGGCAAGGGCTGGTTGTTACCAAGTGGGCCCCAAAATGCATAGGGAACAGTCTTTCTTGTATGTCCTGATACTAGGGTTGCCAACTGTCTGGTTTTCAACCAGAACACCCGGTCAAAAGGGACCCTGGCGATTCCGGTCCACACCGCTGACCAGGGTGTTAAAAGTCCAGTTGGTGGCGCAGTGGGGCTGACAGGCTCCCTACCCAGCTCCATGCAGCTCCCGGAAAGCAGCCGGCATGTACCTCCGGCTCAGGGGTGGCCACGGTAGCTCTGCACGCTGCCCCCACCCTGAACACTGGCTCCACTGCTCCCATTGGCTGGGAACAGTTGCCAATGGGAGCTGCAGAGGTGGTGCCTGCTGGTGGGGCAGCGAACGGAACCAGAAGTACATGTAGCCGCTTCCCGGGAGCCACCTGAGGTAAGTTCCCCCCGGAGCCCACACCTCTTACCCCCTCCCAAACCTCAACCCTTATCCCAGCCCTGAGCCCCCTCCCCCACCCAAACTCCCTCCCGGAGCCCATACCCCTCACTCCCTCCCACACCCACCATCCTGTCCCAGCCCAGAGCCCCCTCCTGCACCCCAAAATCCTCATCCCCAGCCCCACCCCAGCCCCCTCACACCACAATTCCCTGCCCCAGCCCAGAGCCTCCTCCTGCATCCTGAAGCCCTCATTTCTGGCTCCACCCCAGAGCCTGCAGCCCCAGCTAATAATAATAATAATAATAATTAATTTGAGCTGGAATTTCCAGAGCAGCCTAAAGAAAATGGCCACCCAGCTCCCAGTGAAAGCCAATAAGAGCTGGACATCTAACTCCTTCAGGCTGCTTCAGAAATCTCAGCCTTGGGTCTTCTTTTACCCCAAGTGCTTTGCTCAGCCCTCAGATTTTTCACCTCATGTTGCTGTTTGGACGGTAAAATGAGGATCCAGGAGGTGCCCCTACGTACTGTATATGCAGGTAGTAGCAGCTGGACTGCCCAGCTAGCCATGAGGAACACCTACATTTCGCGGGGTTTGGCTCTAGTTCATTTCCCAGGCTATATTTTAAAAGTACACCCAGCACACTCTGCAGAAATACACTAGGGAACTTTCACAAGGCTTTTGTTAAAGACAGGAATGAGTCATCATCTACAATAAAACTGATATAAACCTATTTTAATAATAAATCTGAAACGCACTTCCTCATTGACTTCCCTCCAACTAACTTTATTATGAAAGATTTAATTTCAGAGTCTGCAAAATACCACCATGGCATAATCACCAGTCAATTGATGTTTTAATCCTTCCATTTGGCTGAGCGACAGTAATAGCAATGTCAATTAAACAGCCATTTGCTGCAATTATATTTAAAAGACTAGTAAACTTAAGAACAATTAAAGACATTGACATTTCCCAGCACTGAGGCCTAGCTGAAGGTGAAACGTTTTATAGTGAGCATCAACTTTTGACTTAGCGTAACAATTAGCTCTTTCATTTGGAAGAAAGGCATTTTATCTGAAGGGGATACAGGGTTGCCTAGTGGATACAGCACCGGACTGGGCCTCAAGAAAACTGGGGTCTATTCCTGACCCTGCTGCTCAGTGAACTTGGGCAGGTCACATTACCTGCCCGTGCCTCAGTTTCCCAATCTGTACAATTGGGATAGTAATACTTTGTAAAGTGCTTTGAGGTCTACAGATGATAAGATCTATGTATTATTATTTATTTTCTCCTAGCAGCAGCCTCTAAATTCCATTCCATGAGTAACTGGCTGGCTCACAAATCCTTGTCCTCTTAGCTTCTCTGGTTGTTGAGTTAGGTGACCATGCTGGACACATCTACTGGGCCACTCTTTAGATTATCATCACAAATCTCTTCTCTTTGCTCACAGATGGCTATGTTCCCCTAGACCCCCTCCCCATGTTATGGTTATTGTCCCTTTTCAACCGAAGCACGTCGTCAAAGTTCAGGGCCATGGAGATGTTCCAGCTGGAAGCAGAAATTGAGGGCGTCTGGTATTGTCTTTGGTGCAATCTTGTTCATTTACAAGGAATGTGCAAAGTCCTGTGTGTCTCAACGCAGGTGAAACCAAGGCCAGTTTCTTAGCTTGCGGCCCAAAGACTCTTCAGCCAACACCAGATCCCAAACCTCTCACTCTCTCTAGCTCCTTCCAGGGTCACAGGTTCCTGCTTGGCTTTCTTGCCTCTCCCTCTCTCTCTCTCCCTCTCTCTCTCTCTCTGTTCTTGTCTGGCCTCAGGTCCTGTGTGTTCTCTCTCTTACACACACCTGGTCACAAACCCGTTGAACCCTCCACCCACATGGTGCTAGTTTCTGGGCAGACTCTATTGAACTTTGCTTTAGTTGAGGCCCTTTAAATGTCTCTTAAATTAGCTTAAAAATTGAAAAGGAGTACTTGTGGCACCTTAAAGACTAACAAATTTATTTGAACATAAGCTTTCGTGAGCTACAGCTCACTTCATCGAGGTGCCACAAGTACTCCTTTTCTTTTTGTGAATACAGACTAACACAGCTGCTACTCTGAAACCTTAAAAATTGAGGCCTTGTTCACACATCAGTTTGAACAATAACACAACCTCATAACATTATTATTTCATCTTTGTAGTGCTATAATGTTACCTGACACTTTGCAGACACACAGAAAGGCAAGGCCCTCGCTCTGAGGCACCCACAATATAACAAAATGTGCAACAGTGGAGATGGAAATGGCCAGGCTACACAACAGCAGTGAGCCTGAGGTGGAGAGGAAGTGTGCTTGGGGCATGGGAAATGGGAAGCTGTTCCAACACAGAGATGCAATGACTGCCTGCTTGTCTTCACCAGGTACTGAACCAGAGAATCTCCAGAGCTAAAGTATGAGCCTCTACAGTTCAAGTGAAAGGACCCTGGGCCCACTCCAGGGGTTCTTGAGCTGAAGGTTTTAACTCCCAGTGGGGCTGCCATCAGAGGTCCTGGCCACTCTGCCCTTCCAATATTGCTACTTGCTGGGTAAACGGGAGAGGGGGGCAGTGGTATGAGAAAAGTTGGGTCACAGTGTGGAGAAAGTTGAGAGCCACTGGCTTAATCCAAAGCCTAATGCACTCTGTGGAGACTGCCAGGGCTAGATCCACAAAGGGAGCTAAGGCTCAGTGTTGCAACACGTAACGTCAGGCATCTTGATGCCTAGTGGCATTGACAGCCAAAAATGAGACACCCAGGCTCCCTAAACAATGCATGGGAAGAGGTAGGCACTTGGGAATCAGATTCCCATTGTCTTCAGCGGGGAACTACTTAAACTAGCCAATAGGAAATGCCAAGGAGAAGGGAGGGAACTAGGCTAGGCTCCATTCCTCAAAAGGTCTTAGGTGCCTAACTCTGGCTGCAGGTAAGTGCCTATCTCCACTTGCCATTAACAGCTGTGAACCCTCTCCTGGAGTTAGGTGCCTGAGGCAGGTGAGCCCTTTCTTGTGCAAAACTGAGGAGGGGTTCCCCTCTCCCGTACCAAATATCCCAGTGGCTAGAGCCCTGCAGACCTTAGTTTGAGGATCCCAGCAGGGCTGTGAGGTGAGTTGAGGTGCCATGCAGCTCGGCAGCATTAGCCATGAGGCAGCTGTGCACATGCCCACTTGCAGAAATGTAGTCACCTAAGGAATTCAGATGCCTATGGGTTTAGATGGTCCTTGAACAGAGTGGCAGTTGGACACCTGAATCCCTCTGTATATCTAACCCCCACTAACTACAGTGGCCTTTGGACCAGGCCCACGGTGCCCCTGAGGCACAGAGGGAGGGCACATAACCCACTGAACAGTGGGTTGCACAGCAGCAAAGCAGAACAAAAGGCAGGAAGTGGGAGAAAGGGAGAGCGGATTTCTCCTACTTCCCTGCTCCCCTCTGTTCCCACCGGGACGGCTTTGACCTGTCTCTCAAGGTCCCTCTTGAGCTTTCCTAATTAAATTAATTGGCTTTCATTTCTTCGCCCTGTCCTGCCCACTCATCCACCCATCACTGGTAGGTCACGGAACGGGAGAGCCTTTTCTGATGACCTAATCTCCAGAGCACCTTCTTTTCCAGTCTCACCTTTAGCCAGTGCCTCTGCATTAATTATTCATTTCTTTTAATTACGTGAGAACTCCCCCCAAGCACTTTGCCAATATCTTCTTTATGACTATTCATTTTTCAGTACCCTCCCACCCCCCAGTCCCTAACCAGTGCTCTCCCCTCAGACTAATGGAACAGCCTGCTAATGACAGGTTTTCATCTCTTCACCACTGTCTGAGTTACTAAACAAATGCAGTCAACCAGCAAGATATGTCCCCTGACAGGAGCAGCATTAGTGTCCCTATTCATTTACAATCAGCCTTCAGGAAACGGAGCGAGTGATTTGTTAGAGGTCGTTTATTTTTTAGGTGTGTACTTAGATTTTTCAGGCATGCCTAGTACATTGTCCAGATACACCGCACACACTGATGAGTCACTTCTCATGTGTGTAACCTGTAAGCTCTTTGGGGCAGTGCCTAGCATCCCATGTATGTGTGTGTGTACTGCACCTCGCAGAATGGAGCTCTGATCCCTGAACGGGGCTGGCAGGTGCTTCCACAATACAAATAACAAGATTGGTTAGACAGATTTGTATCAAACAAATCTGAAAAAAACAGACCTCCAAAAACCTTCCCACACTGCCCTGCGTTCCTGAGAGATTTCAAAAGCCTCAAGGCCTCTGGTTGTAAGCCAGGTTCAGAAGTGTTGGAATTCCATTGACTTCAGCATACAAGTAATTGCAACTGTAATGCAAATAATAATACCTTTCACTATTGCTACTGTAGTTCTAATGAGGCAACATGGCTGGTGACTCTCCAAGGGAGTTATTTCACTAGACCGCATGCTGGAAAATAGCTGAGCACAAAAGCTGTGTGACAGCAATACACGTTTATCCTTGAACTTTCACACAAACATTTTCCACCACTTCATTCTGGGCCATTTTGTGACTTTGGAAATTACATTTTTCATTTCAAAAGAAATTCATGTGTTCTGAATGGAACACAATTTTTGCTCCAAAGACATTTCAAATTCTGAGATCCAACATTTTTAAAATGTTGGCATTCTCCTCTTGGAAAGAGTGCGATAATTCCAAATTTGGGGTTTTATCCCCCCCCCCCCCACTCCCCCAAAACATGGACCATGCTTGAGCACGTTGAATGAAAAACCTGAATTCCTTACGTTTTCTAATTTCAAAATAGGGACAAAGGTTTGGGCCCAAGCCTAGATTCCTTAACCATCCAAATTGCCTTTAAAGTCACTAGTCTCTAATCTCCTTTCATTCACACCCATGGTGGAGCTCCATTGACTTCAGTAGAATTATTCCTGATTTGCTTTAGTGGAATTGACTTCTGAAAGTAAGGGGTGTATTTGGTCCAATACGTTTCCCATTCACGTTAATCATGAGCTGCATTTCCTGTGTCTTGATCAAAATCGTAAGAATGGCATAGTGACAGCATCCTGTTTTAATGTTCAATTGTTATTTGTATTAAGGGCACATTTCCATGTTTTTACCGCAATCTACTGCTTTACAAATAGCTGCACCTTTTGGAATATATTTTATATTACAATGCAGTGATTCTTTTAAGGGTGTGTTTGCATGCACCAGCGTCACAAAGTAAATACGATGTTGCTTTTGAAAGAGGATTAAGGTACTCTGTAAAGAGTGGGAGCGGAATATTAGGATTGCTGACTGAGCCTTCCCAGAAACAAATTGATGTCGCCAATAACCTGGAAGAAAGGAATCACACCTGTTTTCCGGGGAATTCCTGAGGGTGAATGCATACAAGGAAGCCTGGTGTTTTCTTGCAATTAGCCGCAGAACAAAGCAGGTTTGATTGTGGGTGGCAACTCAGTTCAGCCCCCTGCACCTCACCCCAAGAACAGTAAATTAAAAAAAAAAATCTAACAAAAAAAACCCAACAAGCAGCCCTGTTCAGAGACCATCAAAACCCATCCTTGCCCTGCTGCATTTCCCCCACCCCAAGAAACCAAGTGGATCTTTTTATATAAGCAAAGCCTCATATCTTGGGAAACAGCATCTAAAAATCAGTCAAACTACTTAAACCAAAGTGGATTTGATGTAATCACTAAATCGTAAAAGCAGGATTAGCGATTGTTTCCTTTTCAATTTCTCGGCACTTGTGCTTCAAAGCAGGAGGGGAGTTTGACATGAGGAGTGGCTTTAATACCGAGGGTTAATCCCTTTTCTTCACAGCATGGCATAGGATGTTTCCATCCCCTCTGAGATATTATCCTGCCCATGCCGGAGCTACTAAATATGTTTTCCCCTTTCCATCTGATGCAGCCTTTTGTTAGAATATTTGTGGGAAGCTTTGTCCCTTTCTTTTGCTTGGTTTCAAATGGCTCCAAATCAGAGCAGTGATTACCTTTAAAAAGTGATGCTTTTGGTGAATGAAGCCAGGAAATCTTCCAGAACACAGAACCGTGGCCTCTTTGAACAAGGGAACAAAATGAGGGCAAGTGAAATGATATAGCAGAAGGATGTTGTGTGCAGCAGTAAACGATGGAGGAGCAGTCATTAGGCCACTGCTGCATGTAAACATCAAAGTTGCCCCCCCTCCCCACCTCCACACACTCACCGTCTTTCAGAACCAGAGCGCGCGGTTAGTTACCTTGGCTCGATAAATTGTGCAGGAGGTGGCGATTGTTCTTTGATCAAGTGGAAGGTGAAGAGAAAAGCACAGGAAAGAACCCGGGAAGCTTTGCTTTGCAGCTGAACAGCTGCCAACTGCTCGGCAGTTCCCTTCCCTTTCAAGGTTCCCTCTCTGCCCATCAAGCTTGCAAGTATAAAGAAGAGCATCTTTGTGTTTGATTCCCAGCCAGGAAAGGAAGAGAGGGGAGAAATCAACAGGCCAAGGGCCTGCTCGTTGTCTTTTATATTACACTAGTTAGTGTGCTACAGGCTTTAAAGGAGACAGAAGGAAACGATCTCATGGTAGAGAGGAAGACAACAAGGGAAAAGGTTTCCTTTCATAACTGCCTTGCCGGGCCTCACTATGGGAAATTGCGGCTATCTGGGCACACCAGCCGTGGAGCAGCTATTATTATGGGTGCATCACAGTGGGTGTATTCATTAAAAGAGGGAATGGTTCAATTCAGAGTGAGAGGAGGGGGAAGAGGAAAGTATTCCTCTCTTCCTCCAACCTCCCACCCCACTGGTCAGCAATGCACATGTGCTCCAGGGAGCCCTCACAATCGACGCAGTGGAATCAAACTGAGGCTCTGAGGTGGCGTGTTCAGACCGACTCATCCATGAGTCTCACAAGGGCAGGGTTGGCAACTGAGACAGATTCCATCCCCGCACAGCAAACGCAAAAGGCCAAGATGTGGGGTCAGGGTAGGGCACTTGGACTAGCTACTCTCTCCTGGATCCTGTGTTTCATTCCTTCCTTGCACTCAAGCTGGTTCTCTGTGGGAGTGTGGCTGGGTCTGAGCACAGGACTGGTATCTGGGAACATCTAAGGCAAAGCCTTCAGCTGGTGAAAATTGGTGCGGCTCCATTCACATCAAAGAAGCTAAGCCAGATTGCTCCAGCTGGGGATCTGGCTTTCTCAATGCCTGTCCCGACTCCACTCCTGACACTGACTGGGCTACACTTGTGGTGGCCTAGAGGTGTTTAGCTGCATGCCACCGTGAGAGGCAGGCTGCATCCACACTCCCTGTGGTGTGTAGCTACACGTGGTAGTGAAAGCCTGCAGCAAGGGGGGAAGCAGCAGGGAAAGTCTAGGGCAGTAGGACATTACACTGCTCCAACTAGCAGTGTAGGCATGGGAGGCACTGCTTGGCCAGGTAGGGTACAGAGCCGGGAGGTTCAGGCATGTCTTTCCTTCCCTAAGCCACACTCTACCTTTGCACTGCTATTTATGCCCTGCTAGAGGGGCAGTCAGTGTCCATACTCTACACGCCGACTTACCCTCAGTCTGCAGCAAGTCACGTTACCTCTCAGAACGACCATTTCCCACGTGAGATAAAACGAACCTTGGCCCTGACTCTGGAACTGAGGGCACAGCTGGACTGGCTGAGCCGCAGATTTCCTACCGGTGGGGGAGGGGAGAATCCGGTCTACCTCTTAACCCCTTCAGCCATGGAGCAGCAGCAGAGCCACCCCACAAGTGCTGCGGGAGCTTCCTGGGGGCATTTACCCCCCAAGACTGGGGTCCTTCCCTTCCAGCAGGAGAGTGGCTGGTGCACTAAGGTAGCTGAGGAACTTTCTTCCTCAAAGAAACCTCTGCAAACTCGAGTGCAGGGAGCAGTGTATCCGAAATCCGGCAGCCCCACCTCCACCCTCTCTTTTGGCCAGTACAAAGCTGCCCTGAAGTCACTTGAACCGGCCTCAGTGTCGGGGATCCACAGAGCCACTGTGGGTTCATCTACTCAGGTCATCTGATTCAGGCTTGCAGGGCTCAGGCCGGGGGGTTAACAGCTGCTGTATAGACATTGCAGCTAATGCTGGACCCAAGCTATGGAACCTTCCACCCCCAGCGCCCCTGAGCCAAGGCTCCAGCCCAAGCCCAAAGGTCTACACAGTAATTTTTCATCCCTGGAGCCTGAGCCCTGAAAGTCCAAATCAGCTGACCTGGGCCAGCCACGAGTTTTTTATCCCTGTGTAGACACCCCCTATAATAGCTGTTATGCCATGCCTGCCCTTGCTGCTGACACAGGGGGTGTGGCCTTGGGACAGGAGGCGTGGCTGGGGTAACCCTGGCTTTGATCGGCCCTAGCAACATAGTGGCCTCTTGGGCCATTGGCAGGCAGTGCAAGTTACAGCAGCTACAAGACTGCTCGTAGCGGGGCAGTCACCCCGCTCCGGCTCGAAAGGGTTAAAAGCCAGTCCTTGGAGAGGGCTGGGGCTGAGAGCCAATGAGAAAAGGCAGGAGGCAGCCGGTCAGGGCCAGGCTGGGCCCTGTAAAAAGGCTGCAGGGCTAGAAGGCGGACAGTCTCTCTCCAGCCTTGGAGAGAGATGGACCTGGCTACCTAAAAGAAAAGGGTACCTAGGACAGCATAGTGCTGGGGAAGGGCAGGAGGAGCTGGGGGAGTTCCAGCCTGGCAAACCCCAGGCAGAGACCTTGCTGTCGGGGCTGGGGGTGGTACTAGGACTGTGGGGAGGCAGCTAGGGGAGGAGGAGGCAACAGGTCCAGCCCCCTGACCGATGATGAGTGGCCATTTCAGACTGCAGTTTGCCCATGAGGGAAGGGGCTAGATGAAGACTGGCAGTGGGTCACTGAGGTGAGGTGGGATTAGGGGATTGGGGGTCCCTAGGGAGGGGAGGACCCTGAGTGTGGGAGTACTACCATGAGCAGTACCCAAGAGAAGGGGCACCATGGGCTGGGAGGAATCTGGGGCCTGAAGTACAATGGTGGAGAACAGGAAGCAGGTACTGGTAGAGAGACAACAGCCAGCAGGAGGCGCTCTGAGGCTGGATGAACTAATTCCTGAGGTAACCATCAGGAGGTGCCGTGGTGGTGAGTGCATGCCATGCTACACTGGTCTAAACTGTACTGGGGGACCAGCCCAACATAGAGCACCCCAGGCTTGGGTGGTGCACTTGAAGCTACCTCGATACCTCCTCCTCATTCAGCTGCACCAAGCACTCCAGCTGCAGCTTGAGAGCTGGACCCTAAAGTTACTTTTCACATGCTTTTTGGAAACAATGGGCCAAATTCATTCCTGGTGTATCTCGGAAGAAGACACCAGGGTTACCACTGGGATGGCTTTGTTCCAGTGGCTAGAATTTTTAACAGAATTAGCATATGCTCTTTCACGTTAAAGTATAGAGCACTCAGCAACTTGGCCTTCAGTGTTCTGTTATTTCACTGTGTTTTCCATTAGTCATTTTTTTAAATATGAACAGTGAAACCAGACCACAGGACCAGTTCTAACAGGCAATGCTCTCTCTTAGGTAATCATTTTCAAATCTCTTCCAGGTTACCAGTGCTGTCTTCTTAGCTGAAGACCATTTTACTAAGTAACCAACTTCTGCTGGCCTTTTGGATGGATGTGCATGAAATTGTTCATTGCATTTCATATACCAGTGTACAGTTTAAAAAATAAATCCCACCATAAATATCACTGTCAAAAGCAAAAATCGCAGCCGTCCCCAATTTTGATCAACTGCACTCTCTGCCCCCTTCACCCCTACTGGCTGCATATTTATGATCTTCCAGGGTAGACAGTCCACTATGCTAACGTCATGGGTGTAGCTGAATATTCATCTTTAACAGCTCTAGTTTAGGCTGGAGGCCTTCACTCAGGCACTACTTGAGTGTAATGTGATGAACCTGCACCAGAGTTGAAGTACCCCTACTCCAGCTAGCAAAAGGGTTTGCTACAGATCTGTATTTGCAATGCAGACGACCTGGGATAGGGTAGTGGCCAGTTTGTTAACAAGCAGGAGAGCTGTTGCTCTCCTTGGTTCAGCTGCACTTGGTTGGCCATTCCACACAAGAGATCCACTTCCTGGACACTACAGTGCTAAGAAGCGATGGACACATAAACGCCACCCTACACCAGAAACCTACTGACCGGTATACTTACCTACATGCCTCCAGCTTTCATCCAGACCACACCACAGGATCCATTGTCTACAGCCAAGCTCTACGATACAACCGCATTTGTGCCAACCCCTCCGACAGAGACAAACGCCTACAAGATCTCTATCAAGCGTTCTTACAACTACAATACGCACCTGCTGAAGAGAAGAAACAGATTGACAGAGCCAGAAGAGTACCCAGAAGTTACCTACTACAGGACAGGCCCAACAAAGAAAATAACAGAACACCACTAGCCATCACCTTCAGCCCCCAACTAAAGCCTCTCCAGCGCATCATCAAGGATCTATAACCTATCCTGAAGGACGACTCATCACTCTCACAGGTCTTGGGAGACAGGCCAGTCCTTGCTTACAGACAGCCCCCCAACCTGAAGCAAATACTCACCAGCAACCACACACCACACAACAAAACCACTAACCCAGGAACCTATCCTTGCAACAAAGCCCGTTGCCAACTGTGTCCACATATCTATTCAGGGGACACCATCATAGGCCTAATCACATCAACCACACTATCAGAGGCTCGTTCAACTGCACATCTACCAATGTGATATACGCCATCATGTGCCAGCAATGCCCCTCTGCCATGTACATTGGCTAAACTGGACAGTCTCTACGTAAAAGAATAAATGGACACAAATCAGATGTCAAGAATTATAACATTCAAAAACCAGTTGGAGAACACTTTAGTCTCTCTGGTCACTCGATTACACACCTAAAAGTTGCAATATTAAAACAAAAAAACTTCAAAACCAGACTCCAACGAGAGACTGCTGAATTGAAATTAATTTGCAAACTGGACACCATTAACTTAGGCTTGAATAAAGACTGGGAGTGGATGGGTCATTACACAAAATAAAACAATTTCCTCATGTTTATTTCCCCCACCTACTATTCCTCACACCTTCTGGTCAACTGCTGGAAATGGCCCACCTTGATTATCACTACAAAAGGTTTTTTTTTCTCTCCTGCTGGTAATAGCTCACCTTACCTGATAACTCTCCTTACAGTACTTGTGGCACCTTAGAGACTAACCAGTTTATTTGAGCATGAGCTTTCGTGAGCTACAGCTCACTTCATCGGATGCATAGCATCCGATGAAGTGAGCTGAAATAAACTGGTTAGTCTCTAAGGTGCCACAAGTACTCCTTTTCTTTTTACGAATACAGACTAACACGGCTGTTACTCTGAAACCTCTCCTTACAGTGTGTATGGTAACACCCATTGTTTCATGTTCTCTGTGTATATAAAATCCCCCTACTGTATTTTCCACTGCATGCATCCGATGAAGTGAGCTATAGCTCATGAAAGCTTATGCTCAAATACATTTGTTAGTCTCTAAGGTGCCACAAGTATTCCTTTTCTTTTAACAAAGGCATGAATTTGTAGTCTGTCTCATTGGGGATATATCAGGATTAACTTCACTGAATTCAGCATATCAGATGAGAATTAGGCTCATTGTGTTCAATTGACCTCGCTGGGAGTTTTGATGTAGTAAGGCCTTTGTGATTTTGTTCTGTATTACTAAAAGGGAGGAGAAAGAGCACAAAATATTACTAGTTACCATGGGCCTGATCTAAAGCCCACTGAAGTCATTCAAAAAACTCCCCAGTCTCTTCAACATGGTTTGAATCAGGCTCCCCATAATGGGAATTAGGGGCCTAAATACTGCTGAGGAACTGGGCCTTTGTGCCTCACTTCCCTATCTATACAATGGGGTGTTGTGAAGATCAATAAGTTAAGAGTGGGATTTTGAAAGCTCCGCGTATGGATGCCTAATGCCTATTAATTTCTAATGTAGCCCCCTTAAATTATTTAAAAAGCCACCCTAAGTATCTGTGAGGTGCTCAGGTACGAAGGTGATGGAGTGGCTGTATATGAATAGAAGCAATGCCAACTCTCTCACCTGGAAGAGGTGCATTAGGGTCACATGGCATATGCGAATCTACTTCAAGAGTAATATTTACATACATAAAAAGCAACATCTCCATAATGTCCTGTTGTGCTAGGCAGAGTAAACATCACACTGCATGCTCCTGATTTTTTAAAAAGGGATTCAGTGGCCGCTTTGTCAGCTGAGAATGGTCCCAAAGCAGCTGTCTAGTGGCCCTTTCTGGGGTTCTGGAGACCAAGTTGATAATAACTAAAAAGTGCAATTACAATAATTTTCTCAGAGCTCCACTGGGTAAAATCTCCCTCATTACTGTGCACTGGCTTTTAAGCAGTTTCCAATCTGTGCCTCATTAGACAGTTAGCAACATGTTCCTCCTCACTCCCAGGCACTGGAAAGATAAGCATGAGTGGAAGGGCTTTTACCTTGGCAGTATTTTTAGGGTTGTTTTTTTTTTTCTTTCTAGTCAAGCTGATGAGGCTTTTCTCAAAGCCTACAGGTCGCATCTCGTTTGGGTCCAGAGGCAGTGCAATTAGCGTCACGCAGGTAAGTCAGTTGTGTGTATTGCATGTGAAGGGTGACCATTTTTCTACACAGCTCACTCATTTTTCTAGGGTTTGGTTTTGCCCCTTGATCAAATTTGAACAGTCAGCCCTGGAAGGCAGGAACTGTTTCTACAGAGCCTAAAACAATGGGGCCCTTAGCAGGTTGAGACCAGCAGAGAGTAATATGCCATCAACAGTGCAGGAGATTCTACGCATTGAAGGAGTTCCAATTCCATGAGTATGGTGGGTCCGTCTGTACTTAAAAGGTAATAATAAATAAATAAGTAAAACTGTTTGAAATCTTTCAGAATGCTCATCCTCTTGCTGCATAGATTACGCTTCCCCCTCAGCCTGATCCATAGCAGACATTGATTTCAGAGTAACAGCCGTGTTAGTCTGTATTCGCAAAAAGAAAAGGAGTACTTGTGGCACCTTAGAGACTAACCAATTTATTTGAGCATAAGCTTTTGTGAGCTACAGCTCACTTCATCAGATGCATACTGTGGAAAGTACAGAAGATCTTTTTATACACACAAAGCATGAAAAAATGGGTGTTTACCAGTACAAAAGGTTTTCTCTCCCCCCACCCCACTCTCCTGCTGGTAATAGCTTATCTAAAGTGATCACTCTCCTTACAATGTGTATGATAATCAAGTTGGGCCATTTCCAGCACAAATCCAGGTTTTCTCCTCCCCACCCCCCACAAACCCACTCTCCTGTTGGTAATAGCTTATCTATACTTTCCACAGTATGCATCCGATGAAGTGAGCTGTAGCTCACGAAAGCTTATGCTCAAATAAATTGGTTAGTCTCTAAGGTGCCACAAGTACTCCTTTTCTTTTTAGAGGACACTGAGTCTGTTACAGTCCCCAGCTACAGAGCCTGGTTCGTTGGCTCAAGATGTAGAGATGATACTCTTAGCTCCGGAAGTTCCCTGTTTTGGTCCAGATGCAGTGGTCATCACACCTGCACATACCTGGCCTGCCTCTTGTCTGTTATGGTATTGCATTGTGGACTGCAATGAGTGTATATCTTTGTTATTCCATGGTTGCCAAGTGTTAGGAACATTTCAAGCAAACAGGACATTTTTACTGCTTCTGGGCCCTGAAATTGGGGCAAGAGCAAAGCAAATAAGATAATGATTGTAAACCACCTAGGTGACTTAGGTTGCTAAATCTCTTTGACAGTCAATGGGACTTAGGCTCCTAAATCACTGTGGAAGATGGGATTTGAGGCCCAGCTCCACAAAGATATTTAGAGCCTAATTCCCATGGGGGGGGAAGGATAGCTCAGTGGTTTGAGCATTGGCCTGCTAAACCCAGGGTTGTGAGTTCTATCCTTGAGGGGGCCATTTAGGGATCTGGGGCAAAAATTGGGGATTGGTCCTGCTTTGAGCAGGGGGTTGGACTAGATGACCTCCTGAGGTCCCTTCCAACCCTGATATTCTATGACTCTATGTTAGGCATCTCAAAACCTTTGCAGATCTGGGCCTCAGTGCATTCCAGAACTTCACCTATAATTCATAACAAATACTTGATTTGTCAAACATCACCCTCCTTTTCTGTCCACAAAGTGGCTCGCACAAGTCTAGTATTTATTCATTATTTGATGTTAACCATGACTTCCTTCATCATTTCCCCCCCCTCTATGAATAGATTGTGAACCCCTTTTAATGAATAATTATTATCCCTCTGGCTTAATAACCTGGCCTTTCCGTACAGCTTTCCAACAAGCCTTGTGTCTGGGGCAGCGTATAGTGGGCTGTCCCAGGATCAGTCCGCAAACCAGATGGTGACTCCTACAGTCCCAACCTGCTTCCTGGCTTACCCTTTCTCTAGGAGAGACATACACTGTGCCAGCCTAGGGTTGCCAACTTTCCAAACTCACAAAACTAAACATCCTTGTCCCACCCCTGCCCCGAGGCCCCGCCCCTGCCAAGCCCCTTCTCTGAGGCCCTGCCTTCTGTCGCTCACTCTCCCCAACTCTCACTCACTTTCACTGGGCTGGGGCAGGGGGGCTGGGGGGCAGGAGGGTGTGAGGGCTCTGGGGTGAGACCAGATATGAGGGGTTCAGGGTGTGGGAGGGGGGTCGGGGCTGGGGCAGAGGATTGAGGAATGGGAGGGGGTGAGGGCTGCTGCTGGAGGTATGGGCTCTGAGGTGGGGCCAGGGATGAGGTGTTTGGGGTGCAGCTGTGGGGAAGGGGTTCGGAGTGCAGGCGGGGGCTCAGGGCTGGGGTGGGGGTTGGAGTGCAAGAGGGGGTGAGGGGTGCGGGCTCTGGCCAGGTGGCACTTACCTCGGGCACCTCCCAGAATTGACCGGCATGTCCCTCCGGCTCCTAGGCTCAGGGGCAGCCAGGTGGCTCAGCATGCTGCCCCTGCCTGCAGGCACCACCCCCACAGCTCCCATTGGCCACGGTTCCCAGCCAATGGGAATGGCAGAGTCGGTGCTTGGGGTGGGGGCAGCACGCGGAGAAGGAACTGGACATGCTGGCCTCTTCTGGGAGACGTGCCAGGGCAAGTAGGGAGCCTGCCTTAGCCCTCCTGCACTGCCGACCGGATTTTAGTGGCCTATTAAAATCTCCCAAATTGCTTTCAGTAGTCACCGGGAGATCCATGCTGATTCCAGCAGACTCCTGGCCAATCTGGGTGAGTTGGCACCCCATGCCAGCCCTGTACCTGTGGCAGCACATATCCCATCAGCACACTGACTAGTGTTGTGGGGTGAAGGCAAGGGTCCACCCATTCCTGTCCTGCATGCCTACTCCCTGTGTACATGAGCAGGTAGGAACATAATGGCCCTGAGGAGGGTGCTCCCCACTCTGCATTGCTACCTGCTGTCCAGGACACCAGCACAGGGGACTAAGTCAGTATCCTATTCCCCTCCCCGCCAATAAATACAACCTGTAATGATCAACACTGGAGGAATTCCAAAAATCTCATTGACTCCTCCCCATTGCTGCTGGTATAACTATCTCTCTCCTTTCAGAGTAGCAGCCGTGTTAGTCTGTATCCGCAAAAAGAAAAGGAGGACTTGTGGCTCCTTAGAGACTAACAAATTTATTTGAGCATAAGCTTTCGTGAGCTACAGCTCACTTCATCGGATGCATTCAGTGGAAAATACAGTGGGGAGATTTATATACACAGAGAACATGAAAAAATTGGATGTTACCATACACACTGTAAGGAGGGTGATCAGGTAAGGTGAGCTATTACCGGCAGGAGAGTGGGGGTGGGGGAAGAGGGAAATGGACCTTTTGTAGTGTTAATCAAGGTGGGCCATTTCCAGCAGTTGACAAGAACGTGTGAGGAACGGGGGGGTGGTGGGGGAATAAACATGGGGAAATAGCTTTACTTTGTGTAATGACCCATCCACTCCCAGTCTTTATTCAAGCCTAAGTTAATTGTTTCCAGTTTCCAAATTAATTCCAATTCAGCAGTCTCTCATTGGAGTCTGTTTTTGAAGTTTTTTTGTTGAAGAATTGCCACTTTTAGGTCTGTAATCGAGTGACCAAAGAGATTGAAGTGTTCTCCGACTGGTTTTTGAATGTTATAATTCTTGTGTGGCTGATGTGATTAGGCCCTATGATGGTGTCCCCTGAATAGATATGTGGACACAGTTGGCAACGGGCTTTGTTGCAAGGATAGGTTCCTGGGTTAGTGGTTCTGTTGTGTGGTGTGTGGTTGCTGGTGAGTATTTGCTTCAGGTTGGGGGGTTGTCTGTAAGCAAGGACTGGCCTGTCTCCAAAGATCTGTGAGAGTGATAGGTCATTCTTCAGGATAGGTTGTAGATCCTTGATGATGCGTTGGAGAGGTTTTAGTTGGGAGCTGAAGGTGATGGCTAGTGGTGTTCTGTTATTTTCTTTGTTGGGCCTGTCCTGTAGTAGGTAACTTCTGGGTACTCTTCTGGCTCTGTCAATCTGTTTCTTCTCTTCAGCAGGTGGGTATAGTAGTTGTAAGAATGCTTGATAGAGATCCTGCAGGTGTTTGTCTCTGTCTGGCGCAAATGCGGTTGTATCGTAGAGCTTGGCTGTAGACAATGGATCATGTGGTGTGGTCTGGATGAAAGCTGGAGGCATGTTGGTAGGCATAGCGGTCAGTAGGTTTCCGGTATAGGGTGGTGTTTATGTGACCATCACTTCTTACTTCTGTAGTGTCCAGGAAGTGGATCTCTTGTGTAGACTGGTCCAGGCTGAGGTTGATGGTCGGATGGAAATTGTTGAAATCATGGAGGAATTCCTCAAGGGCTTCTTTTCCATGGGTCCAGATGATGAAGATGTCATCAGTGTAGCACAAGTAGAGTAGGGGCATTAGGGGACGAGAGCTGAGGAAGCGTTGTTCTAAGTCAGCCATAAAAATGTTGGCATACTGTGGGGCCATGTGGGTACCCATAGCAGTGCCGCTGATTTGAAGGTATACATTGTCCCCAAATGTGAAATAGTTATGGGTGAGGACAAAGTCACAAAGTTCAGCCACCAGGTTTGCCGTGACATTAACGGGGATACTGTTCCTGACAGCTTGTAGTCCATCTTTGTGTGGAATGTTGGTATAGAGGTCTTCTACATCCATAGTGGCCAGGATGGTGTTATCAGGAAGATCACCGATGGATTGTAGTTTCCTCAGGAAGTCAGTGGTGTCTCAAAGATAGCTGGGAGTGCTGGTAGCATAGGGCCTGAGGAGGGAGTCTACATAGCCAGATAATCCTGCTGTCAGGATGCCAGTGCCTGAGATGATGGGGCATCCAGGATTTCCAGGTTTATGGATCTTGGGTAGCAGATAGAATACCCCAGGTCAGGATTCCAGGGGTGTGTCTGTGCGGATTTGTTCTTGTGCTTTTTCAGGGAGTTTCTTGAGCAAATGGTGTAGTTTCTTTTGGTAACCCTCACTGGGATCAGAGGGTAATGGCTTGTAGAAAGTGGCATTAGAGAGCTGCCTGGGGACACCATCACAGGGCCTAATCACATCAGCCACACTATTAGAGGCTCGTTCACCTGCACATCTACCAATGTGATATATGCCATCATGTGCCCGCAATGCCCCTCTGCCATGTACATTGGCCAAATTGGACAGTCTCTACGTAAAAGAATAAATGGACACAAATCAGATGTCAGGAATTATAACATTCAAAAACCAGTCAGAGAACACTTCAATCTCTTTGGTCACTCGATTACAGACCTAAAAGTGGCAATTCTTCAACAAAAAAACTTCAAAACCAGACTCCAACGAGAGACTGCTGAATTGGAATTAATTTGCAAACTGGAAACAATTAACTTAGGCTTGAATAAAGACTGGGAGTGGATGGGTCATTACACAAAGTAAAGCTATTTCCCCATGTTTATTCCCCCCCACCACCGTTCCTCACACGTTCTTGTCAATTGCTGGAAATGGCCCAACTTGATTACCACTACAAAAGGTCCATTTCCCTCTTCCCCCACCCCCGCTCTCCTGCTGGTAATAGCTCACCTTACCTGATCACTCTCGTTACAGTGTGTATGGTAACACCCATTGTTTCATGTTCTCTGTGTATATAAATCTCCCCACTGTATTTTCCACTGAATGCATCCGGTGAAGTGAGCTGTAGCTCACGAAAGCTTATGCTCAAATAAATTTGCTAGTCTCTAAGGTGCCACAAGTCCTCCTTATCTCTCTCCTTGCATTTCTTTAGGCAATTTAACTAGACATGGTAGTTTTCTTTTTGTTTCAGTTTATGTTTTACTTTCTAGCTCTCATGCACTAGCATAGGGCCGCAATGTCCGAATTCCAAACACTTGTGGGGGGCTGTGTAAAACCAAATGCATTGTTCTTGTCAAAAATTAAAAACAAACCACCCAACCGTGGAAACATTTCTATTGTTCTTGGGCTGTTACACATTGGACCAGGGAGAACAGATGCAGTAATCCCTATTAGCAATCCAGCATTTGCCAACCATTACCCCATCATGGCATCTAGGGTGACCAGACAGCAAATGTGAAAAATCGGGACGGGGGTGAGGAGTAATAGGGGCCTATATAAGAAAAAGACCCAAAAATTGGGACTGTCCCTATAAAACCGGGACATCTGGTCACCCTAACAGCATCTGTGATTACCACACTTGCCCCCTGTACTTTCAGTTGGAGCTACTGTAGGCTAACACTGCTTTTTAATGGACTATATGGGTCATATTATGACACCTTTACTCTCTTTGTTACACAAGCAACCCACTGAGTTCAGTGTAAGGTATCATGTAATGTGAGGAAGAGGATCACGGCTGGCCCTCTATGTTTACAGATGATTTTGGCACTGTTACAGTCAGACCAGTGTCATGCATTATCTATTAGACTTATCGCTTATCTGCCCCAATCTGGCAGACAATTAAGCACTGTGTGTAACTTTAGCTACATGAGTAATCCCATTGGCTTCACTTCAGTTTAACAGTACATCTGGGAGAGCCCTGATTCAGTTCAGGATGCAACAAGACTAGCCATCTGTGTAAAGTTATACAGGTGCTTAAATGTTAGTGGGATCCGGCCAGAATCCTTTCTGGCAGTTTGGATTAGGGTTCTATGGGAAGTTTTGTGAACTGTGACCAAGTTTCTAGCATGCTGAGGCTGACGTCCTTGCTCTATCTGGTGTTTTGGGGTAAAAATCTGTTGGTTTCTCACCATTTGGACCTAAAACCAGGTAAAGTTGGTGGTCTTGACTGTTTCTCCATGAGCTTTGATGTTTGCTGGAACTCAAAGCTCAGCAGGAGAAATCCCTCCCAAACTACAACCCTGAGAAAGGTTTGCACAATTCCTTTGGAAGAGGAAAACATTGTGTTTTGAACAACTTTATTTAGTCTACTTAAGTCCTGCAGGTGTTACAATGGGGGATACTTCAGTGTCAGCCAGAAATTCCCGATCAATCCTGTACTCCAAGTCTCATGCTACACATTCTGCCAGTGGTCAAAACTCCTTGAATAGGAGTTCAGCAAGCATATGGCGAGCAAAGTAAGGACTGGAGCCAGATGGGACCGTAGAGCAAAAGGAATGTCACAACGATACATGTTCACTTTAACAGCCGGGGGTGGGCCAGAGCCACCCTGTTTACTGGTCAAAGTAGCCACCACACTCCATCAATCCAAAAGTCATATTCTGCTCTGCTGAAGCAACCGTTCTGCACAATTCACATCGATAACCGAACAAACGCCACCAGCCGCTCAAATACAGTTTCATTTGCAAGGAACTCTAGCCAGCTCAGCATCACAATGCCTTGCTTTTGTTAAGCATTAAAAGAGTCAAACGTCAAAGAGATGCCATTCATCATTTGCCATTCATCATGGCGCAATATTCTAGAGAATAATAGCCATGAATGTTAAACTAACTGTCCATTTTACAAACATCAGGGCCCTAATGCTCCAGACTAATTAGCATGATTCCTCTTCCAAATGTTTTAACAGAAAGAGGCACCTAGTTAAAAGCCAGTTTGAAGATGACAACTAACAAAGAAAGACTAGATTCCGTGTGGCTCCAGGACAGCACCAACTCAGCCAGGTGGGAAGGGCAATAGGGCACAGCAGGAGAAATAACTGAATAAGTCAATCCAAGGGATCATGGACCAGGAGCAGACACTACTGATATTCCTGGTGGGAGGAGAGAAGCATCAGAGGTGACATTTCAACGATGGGCTGTATGCCCTCTCCAAGCCAATGTAAACATGTCTATTAAAAACTACACACTCACCATGACAAGAGGGACATGGTGAAATACTCTGGGTAGCATTCTCCACAGCTTTGCATTTGGCATAGTCATTTACACCTCTGCAAAGGGAATGTAAGATACTACTCAATTAGAGCACAAACAAGGCCACAAGGTGCAGGACTTAAGTGCTTTGTTTTCAAGAGTGGGATCCAGCCACTTCTGAGACCAGGTGAGATGCACAGAGACTCAACGCAAGAATGTGAGGCTGAGCAACTGAATGCACTGTGGTTCCTGCTAACCAATAGTTTATACTTTGCCCAAAAGTCTCCCTAGTGACCTGCCTAAACAATGGCTTTAGTCAACTGCAGCTAACATGGCAGTCAGATACCACAGTGCTGAGCATGATATCACTAGAGTAAGCTCGATTTGTGAAAAGAAAAGGAGTGCTTGTGGCACCTTAGAGACTAACAAATTTATTTGAGCATAAGCTTTCGTGAGTTGTTCCTTGATGAACACTATAGACGATCCTGTAAATGAACAAGCAAAACAATTATCTAGCTGCTGTAGCTAATCTGATAGGTTAGATGGGTAGAGCAGGTTAGGGAAGATATTTGGTGAATGGCAGGGGTGTATGGATCAATGATACACTCAAATTTTCGGAGGAGATGTAAGTCCCCTTCCAAACTGCACTTGGTTTAACCCATGAGTTCCTGGGTACCGTGCACAGTTTAGATGCCATGGTGATCATAATCACCATCTCAAAACCCCAAACAGCTGAGTGGGATCTGGAGCATTTGCACCGAAGGTCATGGCAGCCAGGGAGTGTTTGCTGCTTTTACCAACACACTTGGTGCTCTTGCTAGTACACTGGCACTGAGTGCAATAAAACCTTTCCCGTGTCCCTGGCCACAAAAAGGACGTGCCCAGTTCATTCCAGCTTTCCCTCTGGTAGTGTTCAAGAGTGTGGGGAAGACAAGAATTGGGGTATTGACTGGGGACCATCCCAGAGATACAGTTAAGAGCAATTAAACAAGGAAGACATCTTTTGCCCTCTAATAGGAACAAATAATTCAAAATAGGGCTGATGGAGAGCACTCAGATGGTAAAGCAGTGTGAAAGCTGTATGGTTTCAGTCCCCTTCCTGCTGCACCCCCCCCCCCCCCGCCCCAAGCTCATGGCTTTCAGTACCTCACTTTGAGGCTATATTTCATTCCTCTGAGAAGTGTAAGCACAGCAGCAGTACCTGAAATAGAGTTGACTAATGTGTCTGAGGCTTTAAAACCCTTTGACAGAGCCTTTGATGGAATGTTCGCTCTCTGTCTCTCTAAAGATTTATGGTTTTGTGTGTAATAGTTTACACCGACTAAACTTAAACTGTTGATTATCACTCAGTGCCCACTCAATTTATTCCACTCCTGATCTAAGGTGACATGTGGTGTCAACTCTTCTTTCACTTCAAGAAGGTCACCAGGTCAACCCTCAGCGGATGGGATTCTTGATATTGTTTTGCATCTGATGTGCAGCAGTAAAGGTCATTGTATTGTAGGATCCGTCTCTTCATGGCGGTAAGCACTCTGGAGTCCTCGAATCAAAGTGCAAGATACTGCATCTTAGTCTTTCCTAACAAACCAATCAAGGAAATCTAAAAATTATCAGACAGGTTATGTGGAAGAGGCTCAGCTTCACCAAAAGCTTAAAGAAAGACAAATCTTTTCAAGGTTGTTCTAGAGAGGTTTCTTTCTCTGAAAAGAAAGTCTGAGGTGGGAAGCTGCCTGTCTCACTTTCAGAGATAAACTGAATTTTCTCTCAGTGATGCTAGGCAAGTCACAGTAAACACAGGCTTCTCAAAGCCATGGGAAGCATTTACTTAATATAAGTTTCAATTCCAATCTCTTTCCACAGTTATCAGATCTGATTCCTTTACTCTTGCATTGTACTTGGTTTTTCCATTGCTATACAAGGAGGAAAGATGGCAGAATCTAGACGTTACCATGCACAAGTTTTAAAACCCTCCCTTAAACCCGTCTCCCAGTACTGAGCTGTCTGATCTTCTACATTTTCATGAACTAGAGCTAGTCAGAAAATACCAATCTTTTTTCTCAGGAAATGTTGGAGGGGTGGGGAATTGTCTTACTTGACTAAGCAGAGGGGTAAGGCCCCTTTCACCTCCTGCTCAGTTGAGTAATTCCTCCCTGGATCTCAGGCCCAGGTCTTGTGTGGAATCTAGTTTGAGCGCTCTGGATATTCCCCTGATGAGCAAGTAGATGGGGAAAGGAAGGAGAGAGGCAGAGATCTGGCTTTACCCCACCACTTGCTGGCCAAAGGGGAAGTAAATTGCACCCTTTCAAGGGCTGCAGAAACTCACTTCTTTCTCTTTGAGTATCTCTACGCTGCAGCTCCTGGAGACATACCTGAGTTAGCTTTAATCCAGCTAGCTCAGGCATTGGAGCAGTGATGCTGCGGCAGCACGGGCTTTACAAATCTGCCCAGGACCTGAGTAATTACTTGGGCTTCTATCCTGTGTTGGCCCAGTATCTGTGCTAGCTAGATTAAAGCTAGGTCAGCTATGTCTACACAACTTGCAATCACACCCCGTGATAGCTGTACCCCTTTACTCGCCTGTCCTCCCTGGGGCTGGCCCAGAGCAGCTGCATGCCATCCTTTAATCACAGCGGAGCCAGTAAGCTTTCATGACTGGGTTTGCTCCATCGCAAATTAAGAGGTGGTGGCAGCTGGATTTTTTTGAAACAGCTTCTACCCCTCTGCAGCTTGGCAGGGCTCTCGTGTTTCAAACCATCTCTAATTAGCATCCCTCACCAAAAAAAGTAAAAATCAAAAAAAAAAATAGGAGCATCAGAAAAGAGCCCTGGCATTGACCACAGAGGGAACTGCTCAGCTACCCTTGGAGAGCAGCCAGAGGCGGGGCGTGGTGGTCGGAGAGCAAAGCGAGCTGCTAACTCTGCTCTCCTGCTCCCTGGGAGGATGGCCCTGGAATGTTTCCAAACAAAGATCCAGCCAAAAGTCTATTATTAATGTACACTATGGCCTCACTACTTAACTATAACAACTCGACAGCTGGCCTCCTACAGAGGGGCTTTGAGAGGATTTTGGTATTTCAATACGATTTGGCATTTTCTGTTTGTTTGTTAGCAGTGTATAGCATGGGAAAATAGGGGAGCGGGGAGAGGTGGAGAGAAAACATCATAATGCAGTTGTTTTAATGGAGTGCTAATCTTGGTTTCTGTGTTAATCATCTTGTAAACAAGCAAATGTAGAACCCATAAACCTAAGCAGGTTTAACAGACTGTATCCAGCATATGGTTTCAATTGAGCTGTGGCATGCTACCGGTGGAATAGAAATAGGCTGGTCAATGCAGTTTCTTAAAAGGTGGTTCGCTGAGGGGTTTCACCTTCATTGACTGAGCATGGAGTGGTTAACTGACAGTAACAGGTCTACTCCAGTTCTAGCTCTAACTCACATAATACTAGCTTGCACTTCTATAGCACTATTCACCCCAAACTCCCAAGGTGTTTTGCAACTATCAGTCACACTTCAGCTCCTCTAGGGGGCACAAGACAGTAGGTAAGGATCATTATACCCATTTTACAGATGGGAAAACAGCAGTGCAGAAAGGTTTTGTTACTTATTTGAGGCTACAGTGCAAGTCATAGACAGCCTGTGTTCTCAACCTGCTCCATGGAAAGACTGCCGTGGACTTCAGCAGCCTCTGGATTATTAGTCTCCTTCATGGCACAGGAGCAGGACTGAGGCCTCATGGTCCTTGGCACGGTCCAAACACATAGTAAGAGACACCCCCAACCCCAGAGAATAAACAAAGGGTGGGTGGGGAAAAGGAGGCACAGATGGGGGCATCACTTACTAGGGACCACATAGCATGTCAGTGGAAGAGACAGATACAGAACCCAAGTCTCCTAGGCCCCAGGCCAGTGCTCTAACCGCTGGCCAAACATTGCCTCTTGGTTCTGGATGAACGCTGGCTGTCTCCCCATAGTCCCTGTCTCCTGACCTGGCTTGCTGTGAAGAAGGCAGCTCTTTCTCTTCCCGAGCTGGCTGGGAGCAGCTACTGTGTTCTAGCGTCACAGTGTCCTCTGTTGGGCAAAAGGCAGAACTGCAGCCTTCTTTCTGCACAAAAAAATCAAAAATCTGCATAGCTCATTAATTATGCATAAGCACAGTGGCGCAGAATATCCCCAGGAGTAGAGGTTGAGATGGTGCCAGACACAGTCCCTGACTCTGTGGGTGCTCCTTGGTCTGACCCAGTAGGGCTATTCATATGTTCTTATGAATTCCAGTCTTTAACCCTCCACACACTCCACCCTCCTCAGCAGGGATCCCATTCCAGTCCCCACTCTTTCCACCACTCCACCCTATAGGGAAACCAAGTGTCTCTCAGCCAGAGAGTCTCTCCTGTCTCTTACCTACACAGTGCATCAACTGGTGCTACCAGGGGTTGAGTTTTTAGAATTGCCAATGGGTCACATGCCATTGTACGCAGTCCCATCATACCATCTCCTCTATAAGCTTTTCAAGGTCAGTCTTGATGTTTTTAATAAAGTAAATACTAATGGAAACTGTGTGATCATGGGAGACTTTAACTTCCCAGATATAGACTGGAGGACGAGTGCTAGTAATAATAATAGGGCTCAGATTTTCCTAGATGCGATAGCTGATGGATTCCTTCAGCAAGTAGTTGCTGAACCGACTAGAGGGGATGCCATTTTAGATTTGGTCTTGGTGAGTAATGAGGACCTCATAGAGGAAATGGTTGTAGGGGATAATCTTGGCTCAAGTGATCATGAGCTAATTCAGTTCAAACTGAATGGAAGGATTAACAAAAATAAATCTGCGACTAGGGTTTTTGATTTCAAAAGGGCTGACTTTCAAAAATTAAGGGAATTAGTTAGGGAAGTGGATTGGACTGAAGAATTTATGGGTTTAAAGGTAGAGGAGGCCTGGGATTATTTTAAATTAAAGCTGCAGAAGCTATCGGAAGCCTGCATCCCAAGAAAGGGGAAAAAATTCATAGGCAGGAGTTGTAGACCAAGCTGGATGAGCAAGCATCTTAGAGAGGTAATTAAGAAAAAGCAGAAAGCATATAGGGAGTGGAAGAAGGGAGGGATCAGTAAGGCAAGCTACCTTATTGAGGTCAGAATATGTAGGGATAAAGTGAGACAGGCTAAAAGTCAAGTAGAGTTGGACCTTGCAAAGGGAATTAAAACCAATAGTAAAAGGTTCTATAGTCATATAAATAGGAAGAAAACAAAGAAAGAGGAAGTGGGACCGCTAAAAACTGAGGATGGAGTGGAGGTCAAGGATAATCTAGGCATGGCCCAATATCTAAACAAATACTTTGCCTCAGTCTTTAATAAGACTAAAGAGGATCTTAGGGATAATGGTAGCATGATAAATGGGAATGAGGATATGGAGGTAGACATCACCATATCTGAGGTAGAAGCGAAACTCGAACAGCTTAATGGGACTAAATCGGGGGGCCCAGATAATCTTCATCCAAGAATATTAAAAGAATTGGCACAAGAAATTGCAAGCCCATTAGCAAGAATTTTTAATGAATCTGTAAACTCAGGGGTTGTACCATATGATTGGAGAATTGCTAACATAGTTCCTATTTTTAAGAAAGGGAAAAAAAGTGATCCAAGTAATTATAGGCCTGTTAGTTTGACATCTGTAGTATGCAAGATCTTGGAAAAAATTTTGAAGGAGAAGGTAGTTAAGGACATTGAAGTCAATGGTAAATGGGACAAAATACAACATGGTTTTACAAAAGGTAGATCGTGCCAAACCAACCTGATCTCCTTCTTTGAGAAAGTAACAGATTTTTTAGATAAAGGAAACGCAGTGGATCTAATTTACTTAGATTTTAGTAAGGCGTTTGATACGGTGCCACATGGGGAATTATTAGTTAAATTGGATAAGATGGGCATCAATAGGAAAATTGAAAGGTGGATAGGGAATTGGTTAAAGGGGAGACTACAACGGGTCCTACTGAAAGGTGAACTGTCAAGTTGGAGGGAGGTTACCAGTGGAGTTCCTCAGGGATCGGTTTTGGGACCAATCTTATTTAATCTTTTTATTACTGACCTGGGCACAAAAAGTGGGAGTGTGCTAATAAAGTTTGCAGATGATACAAAGCTGGGAGGTATTGCTAATTTAGAGAAGGACAGGAATACCCTACAGGAGGATCTGGATGACCTTGTAAACTGGAGTAATAGGAATAGGATGAAATTTAATAGTGAGAAGTGTAAGGTCATGCATTTAGGGATTAATAACAAGAATTTTAGTTATAAGCTAGGGACGCATCAACTAGAAGTAACGGAGGAGGAAAAGGACCTTGGAGTATTGGTTGATCATAGGATGACTATGAGCTGCCAATGTGATATGGCTGTGAAAAAAGCTAATGTCGTCTTGGGATGCATCAGGAGAGGTATTTCCAGTAGGGATAAGGAGGTCTTAGTACCGTTATATAAGGCACTGGTGAGACCTCACCTGGAGTACTGTGTGCAGTTCTGGTCTCCCATGTTTAAGAAGGATGAATTCAAACTGGAACAGGTACAGAGAAGGGCTACTAGGATGATCCGAGGAATGGAAAACTTGTCTTATGAAAGGAGACTCAGGGAGCTTGGCTTGTTTAGCCTAACTAAAAGAAGGTTGAGGGGAGATATGATTGCTCTCTATAAATATATCAGAGGGATAAATACCAGAGAGGGAGAGGAATTATTTAAACTCAGTACCAATGTGGACACAAGAACAAATGGATATAAACTGGCCACTAGGAAATTTAGATTAGAAATTAGACGAAGGTTTCTAACCATCAGAGGAGTGAAGTTTTGGAATAGCCTTCCGAGGGAAGTAGTGGGGGCAAAAGATCTATCTTGCTTTAAGATTAAACTCGATAAGTTTATGGAGGAGATGGTATGATGGGATAACATGGCTTTGGTAATTAAATATTCATGGTAAATAGGCCCAATGGCCTGTGATGGGTTTTAGATGGGGTAAGATCCAAGTTACCCGGGAAAGAATTTTCTGTAGCATCTGGCTGATGAATCTTGCCCATATGCTCAGGGTTTAGCTGATCGCCATATTTGGGGTCGGGAAGGAATTTTCCTCCAGGGCAGATTGGAAGGCCCTGGAGGTTTTTCGCCTTCCTCTGTAGCATGGGGCACGGGTCACTTGCTGGAGGATTCTCTGCTCCTTGAGGTCTTTAAACTACAATTTGAGGACTTCAATAGCACAGATATAGGTGTGAGGTTTTTTTGTGGGAGTGGTGGGTGAAATTCTGTGGCCTGCGTTGTGCAGGAGGTCAGACTGGATGATCATAATGGTCCCTTCTGACCTAAATATCTATGAATCTATGAATCTATGAAGCTAGTTAGGTTTTTTGCCCCCTCTACTCCGCTTGGAAGGTTATTCCAGAACTTCACTCCTCTGATGGTTAGAAACATCTGCCTAATTTTAAGCCTAAATTTGAGGAGGGCCAGTTTATAGCCATTTGCTCTTGTATCTACATTGGCATTTAACTTAAATAACTCCTCTCCCTCCCTGGCATTTATTCTTCTTATGTATTTATAGAGAATGATCATATCTCCCCCTCAGTCTTCTTTTAGTTAAGCTAAATAAGCCAAGTTCTTTGAATCTCCTCTCATAAAGTTGGGTTTCCATTCCTTGGATCATCCTTTTACCCCTTCTCTGCACCTGTTCCAGTTTGAATTAATCTTTCTTAAACATGGGAGACCAGAATTGCACACAATATTCCAGATGAGGTCTCACCAGTGCCTTGTATAATGGTACTAACACTTCCCTGTCTCTACTGGAAACACCTCACCTGATGCATCTTAGGACTGCTTTAGCCTTTCTCATGGCTGCATCACATTGCTGGCTCATAGTCATCTTGTGATCAATCAATATGCACGGGTCTTTCGCCTCCTCTGTCACTTCCAACTGATAAGTCCCCAGCTTATAGCAAAATTTCATGTTGTTAGTACCTAAATGCATGATGAGCTAGGGAGTATATGTTACTGCCCAGGGATGAATGCCCAACTGAGAGCACATGGAACAGGGTTTGATTTGCAAAGAGTATAGTGAGCGACAGCAGAAGGAGACACTGCAGCCTCATGAAACCCCAACCTGACCCTGGGAAGAGACCTGTTCACATATAATGACAGGAAAGGCATGGTCATATTAAGTTATTACTCTCATTTCTGGAAGGTGGACCATCTGGAGGACACTCAGGCCACAAGAAACTGAAGGTGACATGCAGTGCTCAGACAATGGGCCACAGTATAGTACAGCAGAACTGAAATGATTCAGTACCAAATGGGAATTTGAACATGAGACATTTTCCCTTGGCTATCCAGCAGGAAGGCAGAGTTGGCAATAAAGACAGCCAAGAGACTGATGGCAGGGGGAAAACATACAGGAAGGGATCCCTGTATGGCCATGTTCAACCATCGCAATACACCCTCCCAGGGACTTGCCAGTAATCCAGCACAGGGACTAATGGATTGGAGAACCAAGACTCTGGTTCCCATTATAGTAGCCTGCTGCAGCCCAGCGGATGCACAATGGCCAGTACCCAGAAGCAGTTAAGAGAATGCAAAACAGGTGAGCAGGTCTAGCACCAACCATCAAATAGCCACACAAAGCAAGAACAAAAGGAACTAGTCCAAGATGCAATGGGAGACAGGACATATGAGGTAGATACAGACTTAGGATCGTGATGAAGCTGTGGAGTAGTGGCAGACAGTTGGCACAGCCCCCAAAGACAGGGCTATGGCCAGGATTGGGAGGACTTTAAAGCACCTCAGCCATCTGCTGGCCTCATGTAGGCGACTCAGAAGAAACTAGGTATAATAGCAATATAGAGGAACAACAAGATACCACCGAATGGCATGAAGGCAGCAACATGGTGGAAGCAAGTGTCCCCACCACCCCAGCAATAACAAAAACAAGAAATGGGAAACTGGTTCGAAGACCACCACGCTTGCAGAAATATGCGGCTTAACAGCACATAATGGGCTAGTGGTAAAGGTCACGTCCCTGAGGTGGGACCAGTACTAGTAACCTCTGGCCCCAACAAGTCAGTAAATGATAGCACAAAAGCTATGTGTGGTGGCTAATCAGCTGAATGTGACCACCCACTGAGATGCTGTGACCAAAAGCGCTAGTGTAATCCTGGGTTGCATAAACAGGGGAATCTTGATTAGGAGTAGAGAGGTTATTTTACCTCTATAGTTGGCACTGGTGCAGCCAGTGCTGGAATACTGTGTCCAGTTCTGGTGTCCCCAATTCACGAAGGACGTTGATAAACTGAAGAAGGGTCAGAGAAAAGCCACGAGAATACTTAAAGGATTAGAAAATCTGCTGTATAGTGATAGACTCAAAGAACTCAATCTATTTCGTTTAACAAAGAGCAGGTTAAGGGGTGGCTTGACTAAAGGCTGTAAGTATACACATGGGAAACAAATATTTGATAATGGGTTCTTCAGTCTAGCAGAGAAAGGTCTAACACCATCCAATAGCTGGAAGTTGAAAGCTAGACAAATTCAGACTGAAAATTAGGCATAACATTGTAATGATGAGAGCAATTAATCATCGCAAAAATTTACAATGGGTCTCCATCACTGACAATTTCTAAATCAAGATCAGATGTTTTTTTCTAAAACACATGCTCTCGGAATTATTTCAGGGAAGTTATATGGCCTGTATTATGGCTAGATGATCACAAAAGTCCCTCTGGCCTTGGATTCTAAGAAAAGAAATTCTTAAAAGGAAAGAGGTAGCAATCTGTCTGGAGCTTGGAGGGAGGCCCACAGGTTGCTGTAAGGAAGAGTCTGAAGGAGGTGCGAGGAAGTCAGTGTGTGTGTGTGCACCTGGCTGGAATCGTAGGTGCAGTTGAAGCACCTCTTAATTATAGATTCATAGAACCACAGGGTTAGAAGGGACCACAAGGGTCCTCTCGTCTAACCCCCTGCCAAGATGCAGGGTTTGTTGTGGCTAAACCATCCAAGATAGATGGATCTCCAGCCTCCTTTTGAAAACTTTAAGAGGAGGAGCTTCCATGACTTCCCTAGGCAGTGTGTTCAAATAGTTCTCTGCAGATAGTTCTCTTTACTAAGAGCCAGTTTAGTTTCACAAGCAAGGAGTCATCTCATGTTATTATGCAATCCAGGATACATGAAACAAAGTCCTCCATGCCCATTTCCAGGAGATTCAGGTATAAGGCAGCCTGCGGAGAAGAGGTTTTTGGACACAGGAACTGAGGGAATTTGGGCAGTTCCCACAAGTTGCTGCGTAAGGATAATTCTGGGGGAGAGGTGGTTTTGGGGGCACAGGCATGGGCAAGGCATAATCTTGGGGGCCTCTTGGAAGAAGGGGGGCTGGGGTCCTAAAAACCACATCATTTTACACCTGTTTTTATCTTTGCTCACATTTCCTTCTACTAATCCCCTTGCTCGCTGCACTCCCACCGACCACCTCACTTTGCCTTTCTGCCACTCGCAGCTTCATCAGCCCCCCCTGCAGTGTTTGGTGTAATCTCTTTACAAAGGGCCTCCCCTCCATCCTCCTTCAGATTCCTCCTCTTCCCCAACAGGCTGCAGACCTTACACAGGCTTTGTGCACCACTCACGCTATGGCCCCATACTAATAACTACAATGATCACAGAATTTCTCCACTAACTCAAGACCACCCGTTATTTCACCAAGGCCACCAAACTTAATGGCAGAACCTTTCAGCCAGTAACAGCTTGGGTTGATTGTGAATGAGCAACCTTGAGGAAAAAGGTTGCCCTGAGCAATTCAGGCCTCACAGGAAGTGGACACTTTTCTCAATTTTGCAGGCACAGTGACAGCAGGGTATTTTGAGTAAAGGCCAGGTAATGCACAACCCTTTGTGCTTGCATGGAACAAGTGCATTACAAAGAGAAGTCCCGCACGCCCATACTCAGAGAACTATAAACTGTAATAAGTGACTCGAGACTTACAGTATATGCTTAAAAAAAGATACAATAAATATGCAGACACAAGCAAAGACGTCATGTGCATTAGCTCTGTTTAAAAAAATGATCCCTAGCGAATGTCCTTGTACTTTCCTTAATGAGTTTCCCCAGAATCTTTATTTTGAATAGCTTAATTTAGCACATATCTACTGACTATTAAACATTATTGACCTAATAAAGGGCCAGATTCTGCAACCCTGACTTACGGTGAGTAGTAAATTAATTGACAAGTAGCTCTATGAATAGGAAATTACTGCAGTCCCATGTGAGAAAGAGCATAGTGAGGGTTTCAAAAGAGAAACGGCCTCAACAGTCCTATTGAGTGGAAAATAGTTGTGTCTATTTCTCACCCCTGGGTCACTCGTCACCTCTGTACACGAAGGACCAGCCTCCTTCCATGAAAAGTGAAGCAGCATTAAGATTTCTTCCCCCAGTGAAAACACATTCAGCAGGTCACAGATGTATTTGCAGTGTACCACTGGGACCCATGGCAATTCACTGATTTGTTACATAAGGCTACATGGTGGCCGGAAGCGGTGCAGGTATACTGCGGGGGTGATACAGGCACATGGGCCAATTACAAACTGGCCCTATATAACTAAATCTCAGAAATCATCTTTGTTTTGTTGGGAAGCTATTGGATTACTATAAAGTAGCTTTTCAAGCCGGAGGCTGTATTGTACTGAGAGCCTGTGGTAAAGTATCAAGCCAAGCAAAACCAGCCGAGCGTGCATGTGAGTGCCAAGAAAAGATGGCTAAAGCCGGCACTCTACCGAGTCCCCGAGTGGGGTGTTTGGAATCCAGACGTAGACTGGATCTGGCAGAGTTGTGCGTAATAGTGTGTATGTTGGCAGCAGGTCTACTGTTCTCGCGGGGCATTCAGAAATTCTGGCCCCTGAGGAGATACATAGTAGCTGTTCCCTGACCTGCTCATTTGTTTTTAATAAAATCTTGGAGAAAAAGTTTCAGCAGGCGCCATTTTTGGGAATGCAAGAAGATTTTGATGGGGACTGGTCATCTGTTTCATTCCTCTCTCTCCTGAGCGAGAAAGTGATATTAGGCCCAGATCCTCAATGGGACGTTAGGTGCCTAAACAACTTTGAGAACCTATTTCTTATTGACTCACGTTTAAATTTCTAAGTGAGTTACATGATTTTAGCTAATAGTGTCACATTCCCATTCAAAAGGTGTGGCAGGTTTAACCCAAAGCGTTGCCATGAGGACAGGCACCTGTCTTCCTGCCTTTTGATTGTAATGGCCTGATTTTCTGAAGACCCCATTGATGGTAGTGACATCTGTGGTGCTCAGCCTCTCTGAAAATCAGGCAATAATCTAGGCAAGGCAAGGATGTGCCTTATATTTTTTGGAGCACACCTAGTCCCTCTTGGGCACCACTAGAAACAAATAACAACAACTCCTTAGTATGATTTCCCTGCAGTGTAATGGCTGATGTGTAGGGAACGTACCCTTTGGGAGCACATTTAGATTTACACAAATAGTCAGCTGAATGTAATGCTTATGAAAGGGTCTGATTATACTACCTGTGGCCAGGGACACTGAAAGCTGGGGCTGGCTTTCAAAAGCCATCCCTCCAAAGCACCGCTGTCCTGATGGTACAGTACAGCGCACCCCTGCTTTTCTGGAGTCTTTTGGAGCAGATACCACCAAATGAATGAAAACTTGTGCCAGACACTGTCATGGCTCTGAATAGGGACAAACGCCCTGTAGGGATTAAAGTGAGGCCTACTCATTTCCAGTGCGTGACCTAAGTGGGAGCTGACTGCGATTATCTCCAGAGGTGAAGAGCAAACACATTTAACGAAAGCCCTAGTTACTCCCTCCCCCCGCTAACACATTTGCTGTTCGATGTGATTGACTCATTGACAAAGCAAACCTCTATGGATGGAGAAATAGGAACTCTGCAATCTGCGGGGTGATCACTTTACATTAGAAAACATTTTTAAGCCCACAGAGTTGTCTGGTATGGTAGAAAAATGCACAATGGGCAAACCTTTGTGGTGGGACTGAAATTTTCCCTCTTCTTTTGCTGCCACCTTCCCTTCCCTCCTCTCTCTCTTCCTCTTCAGACATCCTCCTAACTACTGCTTCATTCCCAGCCAACCCACCTCTTGTCCAGCTGCTCTTTCCACTTACGTAGAACATAAGAATGACCATACTGGGTCAGACCCAGTATCCTGTCTACCGACAGTGGCCAGTGCCAGGTGCCCCAGAGGGAGTGAACTTAACAGGTAATGATCAAGTGATCTCTCTCCTGCCATCCATCTCCACCCTCTGACAAACAGAGGCTAGGGACACCATTCCTTACCCATCCTGGCTAATAGCCATTAATGGACTTAACCTCCGTGAATTTATCCAGTTCTCTTTTGAACCCTGTTATAGGCCTAGCCTTCACAACCTCCTCAGGCAAGGAGTTTCACAGGTTGACTGTGAGCTGAATGAAGAACTTCCTTTTATTTGTTTTAAACCTGCTACCTAGGCTCAATTCCTGAGAAGTGCTGTGCACCTGCATCTCCCATTGCTGGTAATGGGACTTGAAAATGCTCAGCACCTCTTAAAACATGGCCCACTGACCTTCAAAATTATCATGAGTTATTTGACAACATGCTCACCATTGTATAGGCACAGATGAAGACACGGACCCTGTGCTTCCACCAGAAATCACACAAAGTCCAGACAAAAGGAAGCAAAGACTTTTATTGACTTTTCTTTACATAGAACAGAAGCCACGCAAAATGCCACGATACAGCATATGTAGAAAAATAGTAGAATCATATTGACACTGATGAATATTCGTTATTAATTATTATCTTATTATACAGATTTCATCATAACCATAATAAATGAGCATTAAAATTTCACAGTGGCATTATAAGCTTTACATTCATGTTCTTGTTTACATAAGGGACCATGTCACATGTCTTCAACCCTTACGTCTGATCACAATTCAAAGTGGTACATTTAAAATTTAAAAGCCCTTTCCCTTAATCTAATTTGATTTTCCCACTCTTATCCATTGACTTGATCCCTTAGAGAGGTCTGCATTTGTCTTCAAAGACATTACTTTTATAAACACAATTGACTGATATGAAAATGGACCTTAAAAAGAACCCAACGAGTTTATTATCAGTTAGGGTGTGATCCTGAGGTGGAATGAACACTTCCATCTTCGATTTGTCCAGATCCTCAGCTGGTCTAAATTGACCCACCAATTTATACCATTTCAAGATCTGGCTCATTGTATTTAATGGCAAGCTGTGGGTAACTGGCTCTTCTCAGGATCAAGCCCTTATTCAAAACCTTGTGAATACCACCGAGTCAACACTGAACTTCTAGACAATTGACTTACATCTGGGTTTTACTCTAAAATGCAGTGGAGTCAACCGAAATGTGTTTTTCCATTTTGTAAGATCATTTTTCCTTGTCTGCATAAATGTAGTGTAAAAGGACCTCACGTTAGACAAAAATAAACACAGCTGAAATGCATGGCAGATGAAAAAAACGTTCATTTGGGGGAGCTGAGCTACAGAGAGATGGAATACAATGTATAAAGCAAATCTCGATGTCTTCTTTAAAAGCCAATACAGTTTATCCAACCAATTTATCCAAGCTTTGACCATCTAACTATTGCCTCTTCTTTCTGATTTGAAACAATTTGCAGGATTTCTGACAAAATGTAAAGCTATGTCATTTAGAAGTACAACTTCAACAGCCACATACCAGTATCTTAATGCACCTATATTCAGATCAGAGAGTACAAAGACAGCTGTGTTTAAAAATAACTCAAAATGGCTTGTATGCACATGAACCTCCATATAAGATTAGTGTTGGGCTCTGACTCTTAAGGTATTGAAAGCCTATATAAAAACTCTTATTCTTACACATATCTCATTACGTGCCTAGCACAATTTATCTTAAAGAGAGAATGTGGAAAAATAATGTAAATCTAGGGGCGGATCTGTCGTCTTGCCCCCAGTTTTGTCATTCCCGCCTGTGCAGAGTGAATGTGAAATGCTACCAAATCAGAATTCTCCACTCATGCCAATGGCAGTGTTTTACACCCACTTTGCACGTAAGATATAAGTGACTCCACAAGGTGCAAGGGAGTGGAGAATCAGGTCCCTCATGTTTAAGATTTCTAGAAAGGGAGTGAATTATCCAAGTTAACATCCAAGCCATCATCAGAAACTCAATCACGATATTCTTTACAATCATTATTCTGATTACAGTTCAGCCTCTTCCTTGATAGCCTTTTCAATCTGTTTTAAACTTAGATTTTGGGCTCATGGTTCTATTCTTATTGTCTAAATGGGAAGAGTGTTTAAACCAGACTACCTACAGTGTCGAAATACCTGGTTTTCAAATCTGGGGAGCATTTTCCTACCAGATTGTGGAACCAGTATATACATAAATCCCTGGGTATCAAGGTAAGAATTTGCCCACAAGCCTATGTTTCCTATAGCCTAATTACATACATCAGTGCAGGAACATTGAAGGTAATGATTTAGGAATCAATATTTCAAAGAACTGAGAATTAACTCAGGATATCACATTGCCATAAAGTGCTCCGACGGTGTAGACAAAGTATGAAAGAAGAGAGTCAACTCACACCATCCAAACCACCTATTTAAACTTTAGAATTAAAAAGCAGAGTCTGATGCTGAGGGGTAGCAACTTGGGCCAACTTTAATGGGTGTTTTACGGATTCAACAATTCTCAGGATTAGGCCTTTAGAGAAAGGTTCCAGGGACGGAAGCATACTAATTCCCTCTGTGAAATACACACTGGACAACAGCTGACAGCAAGACAACACCTGCCCTACAGCAAAGCATTGCTGTGAAGAGAAGCCAAATTTTTCGAACGTGGGTGCCTACAGCTAGACATTTGCGTACATATTTAGGCATCTACGTATGGTAGGTGCCAGATTTTCAGAGGTGCTAATGGTTCCATCAACTTCGGTGAGACATGTGGGTGCTTAGGGCCTTTGAAAATCAGTCCATTTATTTGTATGGAATCAGGTGTCTGACTTAAGCTCCCAATCAGGTAGAGCTAGACTCTAAGCTCTTTAGGGCAGGTATTGTGTCTACCTCCATTTCAAGCACCTGGCCTTTCTCCTGATGTCAGTCTCACCTCCCACCAGCTCATGATGTCAGCCTCCACTGCCTATTGGTTAAATTTTCAAATGAGCACTTAATGCTTTCTCCCATGCTGACCCACATGCTTGGGAGGCGCTCCCCGTTAACATCCGCACAGCTACCTTATTATCCACCTCCAAATTCTTTTTTGCCCCAATACGACAGGATATCTGACAACAGCTAGGCTGCTGGCATGCAGAGACCAATGCCTATCATACTGACTCATTGTTTACTTGTACTCCCCCATCTGTCTGTCTCTGTCCATCTGTTGCCTCTTGTCTTGTTACTTTAAGCTCTTTGGGGCAGAGACTGTCTTTTTGTTCTGTGTTTGTACAGTGCCTACCACTATGGGATCCTGGTCCATAATTAGGGCTCCAAGACACTACAGTAATAATATATAATAATAATAAACACATATTCAGTAAATAATACTAATTATACTGCCTACCAAATCTTACTTGGAAGGAGGCTGTACATCAGGATTTCAATCCCCAGTGTTGATTAAGAAGAATTATTTCCAACACTTTTAGAGAGGTTCACCAAGTTCTTGGCTAATGTCCATGCAGACTTTAGTTGCTCCTCTAAATGGTTACCCTGGTAGATATCATCTCTAAATATGGAAATTAAGCATAGCTTCAAAACCCTAAAAGATCTTGTGGCAGGTGTAGGATGTCTGGTAGCAAGTCTATCCATGATCCAGAGATTAAACTTTTTAGTTTAGCCCTCACAAAATACAAACATGAATTCACTGGTTTCTGGTTTCCTCTTCTGCAAATGGTTGAAGCCATATAGAGTCACTGGGTCAGACTGTGCCCCAAACTACATCAATATGACAATCCATGACCTTCGTTGATCAGAAAATGCAAGGTGAAAGGAGGTAACAATTGTGACCTACTCTTAAAGGAAAGCTTTAGACACAAACCTATGAGAGCCAATTTCATCTCTGATGGTTCATTACTAAAATGATTCATTGCTCAAGCCAATGGAGCTATCACCTGGGATGAACTGGACTCTGAAACTGCTATGAGGGTCTAAGTGACACTCATCATTTGTAATGACCACAAGCCACAAAGTTCAGATCTTGATCCAAATTTGGATCTGAACTTTCTCCAAGTTCATGAGTATATGGTTCTGTTTTGGTCCATCTTTATCCAGTGCCCTTACCAAAACATCGTACAATAATCAATTGGAAGCTCTAAAAGTAGTAGGACAAGATCATCTACTTTCTTCTGTAACTTCATAGAAAAGAAACTGAAGCAAATATATAAAACAAAACACTATAGGAGCCCAGTGAAACTGAAAATAAAAACTGGACTGACCTACTGTATAAGGAAATGTAATAACATAAAAAGGGAAATAGTTTATTTCCAAAATTGGATGCATGTTTATATGGGCCAAACTAAACTACTATGAGAAATGTGGCAAACCCAATAAAATTTTGGCCTACTGGTTTAAAAATGAGAGCTCAGTTGAAGGGGATGGATGTAAGAAAACCAAACATGGTGATGAGCTCCCTACTGCCAGACACATGACTGCACAATTTAATACTTTTAATCAACCATTATAACCTACAGAAGCTGTAGATAACACATATCAAATTCTAGACTGCTTAGATAATATTAATCCAGCTATGGTGTGCCAAGGGGCTCAGAATTCATTGTGCATTCTCAGCTCAAAGGAGGTAAAGGAAGCCAGTGAAATACCTCCTGGAGGAAACTGCCTGGCTCTGATGAATAGCCAATGGAAAAAATACAAACACGGACAGGAAATTATTGGACTCGCTACAAACCACTGAATTCAGTAATGGCATTCAGGACAGGGGAGTCACATACTGCACTGATTTACTTCCCCTGCCTTTCCCATCTAAGTCAATGGAGCGAGTCAGGGCAAAATTTCTACCATTCTTTTTTCTTCATCCTTCCTTCATTCCTATTTAGATACTTGTATCTATCCCACATGACACAGTAACTTGGCGATTCCTTTTCATCCTGCCACCGGGAACTTTGCTGCAATAAATCTTGTCACTCATAAAAAAAGAGGAAAGAATAAGACAGTTGTATTCCAGGCAGGCCATTTTTTTCTTCCTGAATTAGGACATCAAGATATTGGCCAATACTCTGGTTTTGAAGCAAGGATAAAAAGCTTCCTACACTAAAGTTAACAAAGACCAAGCTATGTCTACTGACATCGGGGCCTTTATCACTGGAGGCTGCACCATGTACTGTAAGAACCCCAAGTAGAGCGTTGACAGAGTGCATGGAATCAAGTGACATTGCCATGGTGGTTAGAAAAGGAGAGAGGGTTGTTTAAGTTTGGTTTGGACTCAAGAGAGGTGTGGTTTTGTTTGCTTTGTTTTATGGGCTGGTTGTGTTAAGAGCCTGAAAGGTCTGTGAGTCTGAAACTCCTGTTGGTGAGCAGTGTTACTAAATCTACTCTCTCTCTCTCTCGCTGGGTTAATTACGTAAGGTCTTACTTTCAGACCCAGACCCTGCTTCTGACGGTGCATCTTTACATGTGCTTTGAGGTGAACTATCCCCCAAAGGACAAGTGACAGAATTCTAGCATGCAAAGCCCATACATACGGACAGAGGCTTTGTGGGTACAAATTTATCTCCCATGCATGCAGCTGTTAGACCACTGTAGGTCTGCTTGCAGCCTTGTGGGTGCTCTATGTGTCATGTGCAGAAGTGACACTGTTAATGAAGCCTCGTTGACAATCAAGCCTTCAGTATATTCTCATTGATCTGATGCAGTTTGGTTAGAGAAAGTTAATTTATATTTTCTCCCTTGACTTTTCTTTTAATGAAACCAGCGGCAAATCTGTTCTTTAGGAACTTATTAAATCAGTACTGTGTATAGGGCCTGAATCTTCACCATTAAGTCAATGGACCTGATTCTCCTCTCACTTAAATCAATTTTATTGGTGGGACTCTGTTCACACAGGCTTTTCTCTTCATGGCAGGGATCGGGCCATATTTCTCTTTGGAAAGCACCTATGTGCATCTTGGGCACTACAAGAAGCAAATAAGAACAACAGATCCCTGATCTGATTTCACTATGTTAGGTGTAACACTCACGAGGGAATGTTGGGGTTAGTTTATCCGTGTCCTGTCTCTTTAAGGGTTTGGAGCACTGGTCAAAGGTAAAAAAGGAACATGAAGGGGAAGAAAGGTGTGGCCCCAGGAGGGTGGTGATTGTTAGGATATAGATATTCAGGCCTGTCTGTAAAGGCCTATACTCTAAGAATTTAGGTGTATTCTTATCACTTAGCTAGTTCTAGAGGTATAAAAGAAAGAATCAAAATCACTGTCTGCCGGTGTAAGGGCTGTTTCTCACTGTGACAGTCTGAGGCCCTGTGCTTAGGCTAAGGCCTTTGGCTAAGCAGCAGAGGCAGCCATAAGCTGGGAAGCGACCGGTCACCTCCTCACATTCCAAACTAGTCACATTGAAAGAAGGTGCTACTGGGCTGTTAGGAATACAGTCCTGTACTGATAATGCCTATCGCCTCCAGAGAAAGGGAAGTGCCTAGGAGATGTAAAAGGAAACTTAGTTTGATAGCATCCTGTCTGGCAAGAACTCACTTATCAATAGCTGGGATGTGAAATCCTCATTTCTGTGTTGTTCTATCACTGTAGTCCCCATTTCCCTATTGTTTGTCTGTATAATCTCTGTCTGGTTCTGTGATTGTTTCTGTCTGCTGTATAACTAATTTTGCTGGGTGTAAACTAATTAAGGTGGTGGGATATAATTGGTTAAATAATCATGTTACAATATGTTAGGATTGGTTAGTTAAATTTCAGTAAAATGATTGGTTAAGGTATAGCTAAGCGGAACTCAAGTTTTACTATATAGTCTGCAGTCAATCAGGAAGTGAGTGTGTGGGTGGGGGGTGGGAAATGGGAACAGGGAATGGGGGTGGGGGATTGGAATTATGTTTTGCTAAGGGAGGGGAATGGGAAAAGGGACACAGGTAAGGCTCTGTGGTGTCAGAGCTGGGAAGGGGCACACTAAGGAAGGAAACAGGAATCATGCTTGCTGGAAGTTCACCCCAATAAACATCGAATTGTTTGCACCTTTGGACTTCGGGTATTGTTGCTCTCTGTTCATGTGAGAAGGACCAGGGAAGTAAGTGGGTGAAGGAATAAGCACCCTAACAGTGATGTTGTGTTCTGGTGACACTGACCTGGTCTGGGGCTCATGCAGGCTGTCTTTGTTCATTTGTTTTTTATATTAAGTTTAATAAAACCTCAGTTTTAAACCCATCCCTGGACCGGGAGTGTAACATTTGGCGAGCCCAGGCAGGTGAGACTGAACTGCAGTGATCTGACCTCTCTGAGAGAGGAAGCTGCTGCAGACTGTTCTGTGGAGAGCTGTCAGAAGGAAAACAGAAAAGTGGTTCTGAAGAAAGACTGTTTTCTCTGAAAGCAGAGGGGAAGATTTAATTGTTTGCAAGCACTATAGCTGGGGGAGAGCTGGAGGACAGTCTAATGGAGGTAGGAGGACTCTTATGTCATCTAGAACATGAGTACTTAAGAGAAGTCTGTGACTGTCTGGGCTTTTCTGGGACAGATCACAGTAAAATTGCATTCAAAGCCATTTGTCTCTTATCAAACATATAAAAAGCCACTTACATAGTAAAGAGTTGGAAGATCAGGGATTGTCTTATTACATTACTGACATTAAGAGAGAAAATGTGATAACTGACTGCTACACCAAAAAAAAAAAAAAAAGAAAAGAAAAGAAAAGAAAAGAAAAGAAAAGAAAAGAAAAGAAAAGAAAGAAATTAAGAAAAGAAAAAAGAGCTGATTGAAGCCACTACAGTAAAGACAATTCAGAAACAGTATGTGGAGAAATGAAAGTTGCTTGAAGAACACTTCCTGGCAAGCATGTAGGAAATTAAAACCCAATCCCCAGTGAAAATGTGGTCTTCCCCACTCCAGAACACAGAACCAGTTTCAAAAAAAGGATTTCAAAATAACAGGCCACAGTGACAACAACCACCAAAAGGACTGGTTAAATTTTCTTAGTTTGGCTTATCAGATTGAAAGTGGGATTCAAAATGGACCCACTGAAGAAGAGATCCTTGAAGCTGTAAGCAGAGCAGTTTGCTCACGACAGCCTCAGGAGCAGCTCAGAGAGCAAGACGGATCTGAGCCTTCCAAAACGAAGGAGCATCTTAAGGTGCTATTACCAGTCAAAAAGCAAAGGAGGATGCGAATACACCTTAGTTATAGTGGGTCACTTCACTAGGTTTGTCCCAGCATACCCTACCACCACCAAGTCAGAAAAGACTGTCACAGACCAGATTGTCAGTGCCTTTGTTTTAAAATTTGGTTTCCCCAAAAGGATAATCATGACACAGGGACAGAGATTGAAAGTAATTTACTTTAAAGGTTGCAGCACTACTGTATAAATGAAACATCTTGCACAACCCCGTATGATCCATGGGGCAATGGGCAAGCAAAAAGGCTGAAGCGAACTCTGCTGGCTATGCTGAGAGCCTTGCCAGAAGAACAGAAATAAAACTGGAAGGACCCCTTTATAAGGTAATTTATACCTACAACTGTACACAAAATTTAGCTGCAGGGTTCTCACCCTCCTATTTATTATATGGATGATCACCACATTTGCCCATTGACATCGCATTTGGTCAGCCTATAAACTCTTAATCTTAATCTCAGGACCATAAAGATGACACTAAGAAATGGAAACAGCAGAACAAAGAAGCTTATGAACTGGCATCAGAATGTTCTCCGAAATCTGCTACTCATAAGAATCACTATGATCAAAAAGTCCATGATGCTCCTCCCTCACAGGTCTTGTCTGGAATCTTTCAGGGAAAGGGGGACCAGGCAAATTCAGGTCTTACTGGGAAGACAAAATTCTTGTTGTACTTGAAAGGAAAGGGGATAGGCCAGTCTATGAAGCAGAAGATAGAAAAGAGGTCTTAAGTTCTTCACCTGAGTCTTCTACTTCACTGTTACTTCTTACCCTTGGATATACTACTGATCTCCAAACCACCACAGCAGAAGACACAGGCTACATGTACACTACCAGCTAGGGCTGTGATTCCCCTGCTCCTGCTCAAATACTTGTGCTAGCGCTAATTGAACTAGTGCAAGTATAAATGGCCATGCAGCTGCAGTAGCACGGGTAGAAGCAGCGGAGGCATGGCTGAACTGTGTTGAGTACTTACCCATTGGATAAGTATGTGTACATGACCAGGGGATTCCCACCCCTAACTTGTAGTGTGTACATAGCCAAAGAGAACAAGGAAAACTAGTGCAATAAGAGCTCAAAATGAGGACAGGAATCCTGTGATTCTGATAGTGAGAGGGAAGATGAACTACATTATGCAATGTTTCAGAGTAGCAGCCGTGTTAGTCTGTATTCGCAAAAAGAAAAGGAGGACTTGTGGCACCTTAGAGACTAACCAATTTATTTGAGCATAAGCTTTTGTGAGCTACATGCATCCGATGAAGTGAGCTGTAGCTCACGAAAGCTTATGCTCAAATAAATTGGTTAGTCTCTAAGGTGCCACAAGTACTCCTTTTCTTTTTACATTATGCAGTGGTACCAGATACTGTCCACGAGAAAGAGACTCTGAATCCAGAGATAGAAACACTTCATCCACAACTGGGAAATGAGGATTTTGTTGATCCTGTACACTTGGAAAAGGTTCTTCAGACTTATGTGACATTCACACCAGCTGTTGAAAGTCATGGCAACCTAAATGAAACCATGGAACCTGAAACCAGTAGTGCACAAGATCATCAGAACAACCCACTGACTGGGAAGTCATCTAACTAGAGAGAGAACAGCCCCACAGATACTGACATATGAACATTTAGGGACATCTACTTATCAGTGTCTAAATACAACTATTGGACTGGTGAATGCACCAGGTTTTTTTCCTCATGTTTGTCACATGCTGTACCCAGTACCTATTTCTCTAACTTATCCTGCATTCCATCTAAGACTGATGTGAGTGATATTGAATTATGGTCTGGATGTTGATCTACATCAAGTGTTTTATAGTTCTGGGTAATTTGTTGTTTTGTTATGCCCAATGACTTTGAGTTACATGGCTAAGCCATTGAACGAGAATGGGTATTTCCTATGATAGGAGTATCTCTGGGAATTTAAATTGTTCAGAACTGGCTGATTTGTTGGATAATGGATCTTCACTTGTCATACATCATTGAAATCAGGACCTGGTGAAGGAGCAGAAAGAAAGACTTATCTGAGAACAATTGTTTATGAGTATGTGGAAGTCATAGATGACTGCTAATAAGTCAAAATGATGTACTGAATGTTAGATATTTTGTTTATAGAAATGTTGGGACAACATTACATTTACAAGGGGAAGAGTTGTACTCAGAAGAGAATGTCAAAGTTAATTTACCTGTGCCCTGTCCCTCTAAGGGTTCAGAGCACTGCTGAAGAGGTAAAAGGGAACACAGTGAGGAAGAAAGATGTGGTCCCAGGAAGGTGGCGGTTGTTGTGCTCCAGGGAGATGGAGCTGATGTGTGGCGTATGCAGACTGCCTTTATTTTATTGTTGTTGGGTTTTTAAAATATAAATATAAGTTATAAATGTATTAAGGTTAATAAAACCTCAGTTTTAATGCCATCCTTGGAGTGGGAGTGTAACATGGGGGGGGGGTAATGGTTGCTGTAGAAAGAACTTACTTTAGAAAAAATAATAAGTGACTTTATGGACTGATAATACCACCTAGCGCCAGATGTAATGGAAGTTGGTACTGTGCAGACATATAATTGCTCTGCCAGTGCACCTCTATCCTGACCTCAGCAGTGTAGCAGTGTGCAAATGGATTTCCCTTGAGCAAACACGGCTAACTGCATGATTATGCCAAATATCCAAATACTGTAGTAGCATTGTATATGGACAAAAGAGTATAAGTGAGAGGTTCATCAGGTTGAATGGCAGGGTTGCCATTGCTTCCAGGGTAAGCAGGAGCAGGCTCATTCTGTATTTTGTTAAGTAACTGGTCAAGTTCTTTTCTTTAAAAGTGAGTGTTAATTCTCAAGTGTCTGGAGTTAAAGTGATCCTAAAAAGCTGCATTGCAGAGATCTAGCTCATCTCATGATGTTTATACGGTGTGCCGTCATGGGATGTAAGTCATGACTGATGGCAGAGTGTGGTGACGTAGAGAATCAATGCTGGGATGCATGATGCAGTGGAGTCCAGGACAACCTGATGCCTAGAAGTGGGGCATTAAATGGACAAAGTATATACCTGTCACAAAGTCAAAATGAACTAGAGAATCTTCTTCCCAGTCTCTAGTCAAGAGCTCAGTGAGGGTTAAGTTTAGTCATGGCAAACATTCTGCTGGAGCATGGCATCCACAGGAAAGTCCAGATGGAAGAACGAAGTTCATCCTCACCTGAACGTGTGACTGCTGCTCCAACGCGGATCACAGATTTGAGGAAGGGAACTATCTTGAGGGGCAGTAACACCTTTTGGTGACCTTGGCTATAGACAGAGAAATATCGGCCTGCATGAGCGCTTGAGCAAAGACCAATCCAGGGAAGCCCTGGTGAAGAGACACCAGGAGCTGCACTTGGAGACCATGCCACAGAGAGCTGCCAGCAGAACAAGTTACTGATGGGAGTGGATTCAGTGACTGGATGGGGCCTAATCTGCAGCCAAGGTGCAGACCAGACCAATCAGTTGATATCAACCTAAGAATGGAAGACAGAGCTCCAGAATGGGAGCAGTGGGGTCTGATACTCCTCCTTGCTGTGGAACTTTTGAAGCTTGGCTCCAGATATTCTGCTCTAAATGCTAATGGGCTAGAGTCTCAAATGGTGTAAATCAGCATAGTTCCATTGAATTCCCTGTGATGCTGCCAATTTACATCAGCTGAAGATCTGGATCCTTTATAATGTTTTGCCTTTCCATGCCACTTGTACGTAGTGCTCAAAATGCTCGACTCCAAATGGTGATGATATGAACAGAGGAAAATGCCCCATGTCCAACATCTTCAAACCTGTGCGCCTTATCTTAGGCACCAGAATCCATATTTAGGCACCTAAATAAAAAGAGCCTGATGGGAATTTCAGCAACACTCAACACCCACAGCTCTGCTGTAGTCAATGGAAGCTGTGGGAGTTCCACATCTCCTAAAATGAGGCACTATGGTTTGTAATTGTTAGCCTATGTCCTGATGAGTCTGTCTTGTTATAAACAAGCTAGAATCCGAGGCTATGTCTACACTACAGCCGGGATCGATGCTCAGAGATCGATCCACCGGCAGTCGATGTAGCAGGTCTACTGAAGACCCACCAAATCAACAGCAGATTGCTCTCCAGTCAACCCCTATACTCTACCCCTGACGAGAAGAGTAAGGTAAATTGACAGGAGAGTTTCTCCCGTCGACCCCTTGCAGTATAGACCCCATGGTAACTCGACTTAAGATACGTCAACTCCAGCTACGTTATTCATGTAGCTGGAGTTGCGTAGCATACGTCGACTTACCACGGTAGTATAGACATAGCCCTAGAAATATAAGGCAAGGGACCTCAAGAGGTCATCTAATCCACCCCCGCCCCGCCACTTCCAGGCGGGATTAGGTATACCTTAAAATATATAACAGGGGTGGCCAAACTTATTGACCCACCGAGACGCATATGACAGTCATCAGAAGTTTGAGAGTTGGGGCACACCTGTCGGGAGTTGGGGCTTCAGCAGGCACACCCTGTGGGTCTGAAGCCCCAAGACCCCCTCCTCACTGGATAGAAGCCCCTACCTCACCACCCTGCTGCCCTCCCCCCCCCAAGTCTGGTAGGTAGAGAATGGGGAGGGTGTGGGTCGCTCCGAGAGTCTCACTTTAACTGTAGAAGAGCCGCATGTGGCTCACGAGCCACAGTTTGGCCACCCCTGGTATATAAAAGGCACACGTCTGTTTGTAAAAGCTCAGCTGAAGTAACTCTGTATCTGGAAATATAGACTCGATTCACTGTTACCAACAACTTTTCCTTGCAAACAAAAATACCGAAAGGGTAATCGAGCAAGAGGCATCCGATCTTCCAAAACATCATACATCAGCAGCTTATATATAGTTGCTGATAGGGGTTTAAGGAGATGCGAGCCAGAGGCAGTAGCACCAGAGGACCTTGTCAAAAGGCTTCTGTTTGGGTGTCTTAAGAAGCTGGAAGCAACGAAAGACCATCTGGTTCAAAATCAGATAACTGCCATATATTTACCAAAGCACTTAACTATTGTGGCCAGGTTCTCAGTTGGAATAAATGGGCATAGCTCCACTGAATTCATGCACTCATGATCTCTGACTTCAACGGAGCTATGCTGATTTATTCCAGCTGAGGATCTGGACCGATATTACATGCACTGGACAAAGTACTGGGGAAAATTTGGTAAATATCAGAGACCTAGCTAAGAAATGCTGTTTATTCACCTAATTTCCTATGACTAAATATTTAATATCAAAACTACTGAATGTAAGGACTGGAACAGTATAAAACACACACTAAAGAGCTGTGTGTGGAACATGACACTTAGAATCCCCGGGGTGAGAACATCTCTAATGCCATATGGTGCTTGGAAACTGTTCTTCCGATGGAAAAGTCAGTTTATAGATAAAATATACTAACAGTGGGCCAGGGCCTAGCTGGCATATATCAGCTCTGCTGATACCACTTCTGGATCTGGACCCACACTATCTTGAACTTCACTGATGATTATGGGATATTTGCATTAGTTAGGGTAAGAGACTTCCGTTGGGCCCTGAAAGGTAAGAGGCTAACAATGCTGTTAGATGCCCTGGTGGTATTACAGTTGCCATTTCCTACTGCATTAATATCAGAGCAGACCAGCTGTTTCAGAGGTAGTGTTGTAAGAGAGCCGAGCTTCCCTGCTCTGCATACAGGACTGGGAGCAAGAAGCTAATGAATTCTAATTCCAGCTTTGATGCAAATTCCTGCTGCGGGCATGGGCATGCCATTCCATCCCTCTGCCTCTGAATCACGGTTGGGAAAAGGCAATAACAAAAGGGGAGTATCGTTATTACTGTTATAATTCTCCAAGGCTGTGTGGCATCTGTACATGCTAAGATTTCAAACTCTTCAGACTCAAACACACGATCCTTTGAGGTGCTGAGCACCTTCAGCGTCCATTAAAGTCAACAGTTTGGCACAATTCTGATTGCAGATAAATCACTTTATAAAAGAGAAATGGGGTACATATGACAAGCCCGAAGAAGGAATACTTGCAGCCAGATCTTTAAAGGACCTCGTAGTCATCCCTTTAATATTTGCTGGTGCATCCCACTGTATCTGCAAAATCTTGCACTTGTATGTGGAAACTGAATAGTCACTAGTCAGGTGCACAAACACGTAGTGTGCTCGTGCAAAGATTTTTTCATGAATACATAATGTTTCCAATGTGGGTTAAGAGGATGACAGAAAACATGATCCTCTGAAATTAATCTAGCCAAGCCCTAGAGGCTGCTGCTATTCCACAGACATATAGCTGATGTTCACTCACATACAGCTAAAGTTAAGTTTCTTTCTATGAACCACTGGGGCAGTTTGAATTCAAACATTTCCCCCTGACAAGCTGCAGTGCTGAGATATAGTCCATGTGTGTCCTAGTTGTCTTGGCATTAAAACTGAGAAATGCAAAAAATGAGATCTGTAGCCAGCCATGACAAGTGAGATAGAATTCATCCAAAACAGAGAATTGGCAAGACTCTCTGCACTGTATTAGAAGCTAAGAAGAGAATTTAGCCCAGCGATTAATGGGATATAGAATCATAGAATCTCAGAGTTGGAAGGGACCTCAGGAGGTCATCTAGTCCAATCCCCTGCTCAAAGCAGGACCAATCCCCATTTTTTGCCTCAGATCCCTAAATGGCCCCCTCAAGGATTGAACTCACAACCCTGGGTTTAGCAGGCCAATGCTCAAACCACTGAGCTGTCCCCAAAATGCTATAGTTGTTTTAAAATGCCTCCTATTTTTCCACATGCTTAATATCAAAGCTTTCCTACTACAAGCTGCTTATACATGATTATTTTTGGTTAAAAAGACAGTTCCGGCTGGAAAACCCATCAGTACACTTGCAACGCATTTCAGTTGCTCTTAGAATCATAGAATATCAGGGTTGGAAGGGACCTCAGGAGGTCATCTAGTCCAACCTGCTGCTCAAAGCAGGACCAATCCCCAATTTTTGCCCCAGATCCCTAAATGGCCCCCTCAAGGATTGAACTCACAACCCTGGGTTTAGCAGACTAATGCTCAAACCACTGAGCTATCCCTCCCCCCTTCATTAAGCTATTCTTAGGAATCTGTCCATACAATTTTATTAGTTTGTTTTGTTTGGCTTTCAGAATAATATGGCATCACAGAGAACTAGAAAATCCTGTCACTGAAGAGGAGATGGCTGAAATGGTTCAGAAACTGCCTCGAGATAATAAAAATCACCAGGATACCTCATGCATTTGGGATATATATTTTATGAATGTGATGTATCTCAAATGTTGCCAGTGATCGCATGGATTGCTTCTTAAGAAGTGACTGAAAAACTCCAGATAACTGTTCAGCTGGCCACATGACTATATGAGGGTCTGGTAATAATTAATATCTGGGGTCAAATATTGCAGTTCTTCACTACTCACTTAAGACAACTCGCCCTGAAGTCAGGGCGGACCATGATTTCAGGATTATATCTTGAACCTTCACCAAGTGATTCCAATCAGAGCACTGGGGAAGGGAGGAAGAAAAGCAGAATGAAAGAACTGTCTTGGTCGATGTGATGAATCAGACGTGACATGGGATGTGATTCAGTGCCCATTGAACACAAAATTAAGATAGATATTGGCTTCAGAGGGCATTGGATTAGGCCCTAAATGACTTTTCAAAAGTAAGAATTTGGCCCACATCCTTAGCTGGTCTATAGCATAGTTTCATTTGGCTTCAGTGGTGCTGTGGCGATTTATGCCACTTGAGGATCTGACTCTTCATCTTCACCTCTCCCACAGTTCTTGAAACCCCCACCTATCTGTAGTGAACTGTACGACTGCTGGGATCATACATGTGACTCCACGGTTATATCAGTTTAAATATACTACGCGCTATTTTTCTGGTTTGAAAGTAAAAACAATTGCTACTGGTAATGCTGGGGTATAACTTTGCCGACTAGATATTAAAGAGCGTCTTAATGAAAAAACACAACCCCCAAAGTCTACACTGTAACCAAGATGCTAGACAATCAGCTCTGCAGATATTTTGCTTACTACAAGGATAGTTATTAATAAGGTGATAGATATCTATCTACCTATCTATATATATCACCTTATTAATAACTATCCTTGAAGTAAGCAAAATATCTGTAGTAAGCAATATATATAAATTGACATAAAAAAGCCTTTCCAAATGAGTCCAAATTGATAAGTTTAATCATGTTCAAACATTTAAGATGTTATATACATTGTAATGGCTGCATGTATTTTCTGCACATCTGTAATACATACTTGTAGGTAAGATAGGTTTTATACTACTCAGGGTCTTTACAAAGACAGCATCCCAATTAAAACCAACAAAGAAACAAAGAAACAAACAAAACCCCAAGACACCTGATAGCTTCAAATCAACATCAAGCTGGACTGTTACTGCCAATATTTCTCACAACATTCTGGCAGCACAAGGAAAATAAAATCTACAACCAGTCATTTTAAAAGAATGACATTTCTAGGCTTTATCTTAGAACCATGGCAGCTGTCTGTAATGTTCTTCAAGGGACCAGGTTGTATGGGCCTAATCCAACTCCCATTGAAATCAATGGCAAGATTCCCATTGACTTTGGATCAGGCCCTTAATGAATATTACATAGGGACACTCTTGCCACTCGTTTTATGCAAAACTCCTATTGGCTTAGGAGTGTCACATGCCTGTGCACGCGCATACACTCTCTCTCTCTCTCTCTCTCTCTCTCTCACACACACACACACACAATAAAGGCAGGGTGTCGTGCCTAATGGACAAATGCAAGGCAAAACTGTTCCAAGGTCAGAAACCATTGGTCTGAATGTAGGAATCATTACTCTCCAGGGTTCTGCCTGACTCACTGAGTACTAGCAAATTGAATGTTATAAATATTCAAGTAGAAGAGATGGAACTAAATAATACCTTTTCTGTATAAATTATTTTCTGGCATAAAAATTAAATAAATGCAAAAAGACTACCTTCTATGTATATGAAACCCAATCCTATATACACCGTTATAATTATTGTTAGAACTTTCATACAAATATTTACGCAGAAGGAGATAAATTGTGTAGTAAATAAGTTTAGCTGGCACTAAAATTGCAGAAGCAGAGGTATGAGCTGGTGGTATGAGTACAGAACTGGGAGCCAGGATTCCTCAGTTCCAGTCCTGGCTCTGACACGGACTCCCTTTATAGCCTTGGGCAAGTCATATAGCCTCTCAGCTTTAAGCTATCCATCTGTGAAGTGAGGATGATAATGTCCCATATGTCTCACTGGAGTGTTGATTAATATTTAATGTTTCCAAACATGCTATATAAATGCTTACTATTTCTACTTCATTTCAACATGACCTTTAAGGGACAGAAAATGGTGTCCAGGCCCAGCATACCTGCCCATTTTCTGCTGATCTTAATCCCACCTTCTTATTATTAGCACCATCAGCCCTGTCCTTCGTATCTAGAATCAAACACTGGTGTTAAGCCTATTCATATTTTTGCATCAGTTGCTTGCCACAGAAGTTCCATTTGCTAATGACCCTGTTCAGTAAATATTCTGCCTAAATTCCATCTTGTTTTTCACAATATTAAAAAAAAACAACAACAACGAGGAGTCCTGGTGGCACCTTAAAGACTAACAAATTTATGCGGGCATAAATAAATGTGTTCGTCTCTAAGGTGCCACAAGGACTCCTTGTTTTTGCTGATACAGACTAATATGGTTACCACTCTGAAACCTGTCATAAAATTTCAAAGTTTCCCTTAGAGCTCTTTGAAATCTCCTCTTTCAGGGAACATAATTTCATTCACCTTAACTCATCATTTAATTCTTGACATCTGCTACAATCTTCGTAGTTCTGCACGGCACACCCTACAAGATCTACTGTATGAAGAGCTGCTCATATTTCTGAACACAACGGTTGTCATTACAAAGTTGCCTTCTTTCAAAAGCAAAATCTTTCATGAAGGGCTGTTGATTTTTTCCCATTTTGCAATTTTTTTTTTTGCAAAAATTGAGGTGACTTATTTTTATTATTGATCAAATACATTAGGAAAACTTACTGAAATCATTATCAAAATTTAACACTGAGAATTTGGATCATATCTTTGATAAAAATTTCAATAAAAACACACCCAAAAATGGAAAAAGTGGAAAGTGGGTCAATTTTGAACCTTGGGAAACAACTTGGATATTTTTAAATAATTTCTCTTTAAAAATTTTCTCCCACCTTTAGTGCTGTGGTAGTCAGGACTGCATACAGCGTTCCAGGTGGGACTAACATATTTCAGAAAGGGCACAATAGAAGAGCCCTGTATTTTGAAGGATTTCACAACCTTCTGTTGAAAAGCTACAGCCTACTGCCTTTGATTGGTTTGGTAGCACTATTAATTGGCATGACTTTGAATACAGCTCAGAATACCAAAATTTTTTAACATTGGGGCCAATGTAGGTAGCTATGGATTTAAAAAATAAAAAATGTACCTTGGTTATAAAGACAAGCAAAACCAATGTTAGTCCATAAATGTAAACAGAAGAGAGGCTAACAGAAGATGACTGTATCCCATGATTATTCCAATAGACTCCTCTTGCTTTGATTGCTTCTATCTTGAGTTCATTTATTTCATATGACATGGAGCTTTTTAAAGGCTTTATAAAGACTCCTTCCTTTTATTTAAATGTTTCTTCTCCCCCTTCCCATGCCAAGAGCGTATGAATGTTACAAATGGGTATGGATAATGGAACCATCTCTGCATTTTCTTTAGACAAATGGAACCACTGATGCTATCAAGGATTCTGACCACATAAATATTTTTCATATTGTCCAGTTCATCAAAAAGGAGGTTTTAACCTGAGTTCATATATGCTTGTTTTCTCTTGTATTAACTACCCCCAACAAAAGTGCTACAGATGTATAGCTTTCTTATTACATGAGCGTGAAATCAAAGTTGATATTTAACAGAGGTCGGAATCATGTTGGTTCAGTCACATCTATAGAGTTGGCCTTCTTATTTTTGTTCTCTGTTTCAGAAGTGGCTTTTGTCTTAGGTGAACAATCAAAAGAGAACATGGAAACTGACCATGAATATTTGTGTCTTCCAAAAGCACCAATATTTGGAAGTTGGAATACCTTAAAGCCACAGCACTTTATTCTCTGAAACATAAATGAAAATGGGAGGAGTGTGAGGGTCCCACCTCATCATGTGCATGTTACTTATTTCCAATACTGCGCTTTTTTGGCTAAGGGCTTCTATGCCACTGAACACTCTGCTTTTCCTTTGTTACCCAGTGCTTCAGGCGCTATTTGAAGTAGTTGAGTCCTGCCACCAGGAAAAACTTCTCCAGGAAAAGTTCAGAGTCCAGCACGGCTATGTGGGCAGCCCGTCCGATCAGCGTGTTGGCAGTGTTGGGGAGCGCATGGAACACGTTGTGTCTGATTAAAGTGCAGTCCTTCGCCCCGACCAAAGGCTGGAGCAGGTTATTTATCATCTCTGCGTAAATGGGACCTGAAAGAGATTTTAAGAGGCAGTCAAAGTGTTAGTGACTTGGTGATGGGTCTTCTACACTGTATAAAGTACTTCAGGACTTAGGCCTGATCCCATTGAAGTGAAGAGTAAAACTCCCGTTATCTTCAGAGGTAACAGAATTGGACCCTTCCTTCTCTGTAAGGTAGAGTTCAGATGGGCTAGCAATGTGGCATGGGGCATACAGCTCCTCTGGGACTTGATGGGGGAACCAGATAAGGCCAGAACACCTTGCTTGTTTATTCCAGAACACTAAATTGAGGTGTTTTTAGGAGGCTGGTGAGGAAACCAGGTAATGCTCTCTAGGGATTTGAATGATTTATATTGAATCTGGATCTGGGTCCTCTTAGGCCTTGTGTTTTCCTGTGAGAGGAATGCCTAAGGAATGGGTGGGAAGATGTCCTTCCCTCCTCAACTTATGTCCGGGCTGGGGGAAAACAGTGGAGAAAGCGAAGGGAAAGAACTAAAGCTGGGAGACTGATAATGCCAGGCATCATTTTTGACCTTTTGGTCATGGATGTCTCTTCTCACATACAGCAGTGTAAATCAGGAATAACCCAATTTAAATCAATCATTCACATGAAACTGGTGGCCGAAGAATCATACTGCTGTGCTTTTGCCATTATTTATGACAGGTCTTATCGTACCTGTGTGCCGGTCTTTAAGTGCGGTTTTGCACATTTCTATCCTCGCTGAATGGAATGGGACATATCGATCCTGGGGAGATGCCACCAGTACAACATTTTTAAAGTACTGAAGACCTGTAACAAAGAAATACATCAACAATTGTATATCTCAGCAATCTATCAAAACAACAAATCTACACAAATGTTAACAGGAGTACTGGAGAGACAAGGTGGGTGAGGTAATATCTTTTATTGGACCAACTTCTGTTGGTGACAGAGACAAACTTTCGAGCTTACACAGATTCTTCTTCAGGAGTATGGCATGATTGCATGTGTTTTAAAATGCACAACATAGTCGAGGAAGAATAGTTATATAAGTAGCATACTTCTAAAGAACAGTACAGTAATAGCGTAAGCCACTGATATCACTGATGTAAGCTGTGATGTCATTAGTTCCTTTTAACATCCATGTGGACCAGATGCTTAACAGGAAAAAGTAATGGCACTGCCCCTGCTCCAAAGAGCTTCTAGTCTAAGTCCCCAATATTGCAAATTTCTATGCGTGTGAGCAACTTTACAAACATGAACTGCCCCATTCGTTTCAACGTGAGTGTTTCTAGCATCAGGGCCTAAACTGAGAAATGAAACAAACAAATGAGCATCATAAATGAACACAAAAATGTGGTGGGAAAGAGACAAAGGTTCAGGCTCACAGTAATGATATCCCATGGTTACTTAGCAAGGGAGTTAAGCCGCGGGATAGTTCCATTACATTAGGGATTTTGTTGTTGGGTTTTGTTCGGTTGTTTTTTTTTAAATACTCCCAATTCTCAGAAGTGACATGGCAGAAAAGAGATTTTTAAGGGGGATCTGAATGAGGGTTGATAGTCTTACTGTAGACTCAGGAGTCGTTTTATTTTTAAATAAGGATCGGGACATTATTTTCTATTGAGTAATTAAAAGCCCATGGTGTTGAGAATGCATTGCTGTGATTTACGATTTTTTTCTCAGTTAATGTATTGTGAAGTCATCTGGACCAGCCAAGATGGATGAATTCAGTGTGCACTACCAATCCCGGCTTATTCTAGTACATCAGCTGTGTATACCGTGCTAGTGACGGATTGATCATAAGCCTGTTGGGCACACCACCATCGATCATAAGAACTGTTGAGCGCACCACCATTAAAGCAAGGGAAGTCTTCACAAACAGCACTCCACCCTACAAGATTCATGGAGTAGCACAGGGGTCAAGCCAGGACCCGATCCACAACTCATTGAAGTCAGTGAGTGTCTTTCCTTTGATTTCAGTGGGTTTTGGATAAGGCTCACAGGATGCAGACTGGTGCTACTGCAAGGCTGTATTACAGGGAGCGACACAGTTGGGGGAAGGACGGAGGTATGCATATGATCGTGGTAGTGTAGGAGAGAGAGTGGTCTGCAGTTAAAACACAAGCCTGGGAGTGATGAGACCTGCATTCACTTACTATCACTGCCGCAGACTTTGCTGTGAGATATTGGGCATCTCCCTGAATATTAGTAGGGCTGCACGGTCTAGAGGAATGAGCACTGGCAAGAGACTCAGGAACTCCCGAGCTCTATTTGCAGCTCTGACTCACTCCGTGATTTTGGCAAGTCACTTGGCTTCTCTGTGCATTTATGTGTAAAATGAGAAGACTACTACGTAACCATCTATCTCTTAGGAGTGTTCTGGGGGTCAATTAGCATCTGTACAGTATTTGAGGGTGGCAAGTACTAAGTGACACAGTTACTGGGGAACTGCACCTCTGACTCCTCCCGGGCTCATCGATTGCACCCCTCTCTGAGGTCTTGGGCCCCCAGCTGTCACCCGAACTCAGGGCTGAATCATGCAATTCTTCCCCTAATATTGAGCTCTGTGTGGCAGTGACCCTGGCGCTAGCTGTGATTACTTTTGCAGGTCTGACTTGGGATCAGATCCTGCAGTTCTGTTCCCTACAGGGCAATGACAGTGGTAACTAGTGACCCAACAGCCTCCTTAAAGCAGAGTATCATTTATCATGTATCTAGCAGAACAGCATCTAAGAAAAAGCATGTCTTATAAACAACAGAGTGGCCTATACTCATGTCAGCTTACCAGGTGTCTAACCATCTCCTCGCTCTCTGTAAACTCTTCTGCAGAGCCTCTTTGTCAGCTTATCTCCCTGTCCAATGACACTCCCTGGAGAGACCTGTAGCAACTCATTTTCTTCGCAGGGATCAAGACTTTTTATAACTGTTTATAGCCCTTTTAATCTCTAGATTCCCAGTGAGGCAAAACGGCTGTGTCTCTTTGGCCTACAGCCTGGAAGGATGCCATTATCTTTTAGGTGTGTGCCTGGGTGCTCTTATCTGGGATCTACTGTGTTTCTGCCCATCCAGACCCAGTTGAATTCAAGCATTCTAGGTGTATGATAAATTGACCACTACCACCAATATAAATTAGATCAATGCAGTTATACAGGAAATTCAAATAATTGCAACATACAACTTCCGCTCATATAACTATGACGTAGCAATACTCATAACATTATGACATATCAGCTCCACATCTGTCATACAAAGTATTATTAAATAATAGCATTTGATTTTACAAATAGCCCTCTTCCTTCTGGCAGCCTATCCCAGTAGTTCATGGGTGATGAACTAAATATCAGGAGTGACAGCGTAGGCAAATATGTACAGCAATTGACCACTCACATACAGACTTCTCCATTAGCAGGAATGTTCTCCTGAGAGAGGGAATTCTAGCTAGGACACTAGGGTTCGGTCCAATTCTTTTCTGAAAGAGCCTCAGTTAGTTCAGTGGATCATGGACAGACTGAGGTGGGGTAATGGGACCTCTCTTTAGCATTACAGCGGAAGAATGATAACTCTCCCTCTGGCATTGAACTGTGGTGTTAGCAATGGGCATAAATAAAAGCATCACTGAGGACCTAGACTCAAACACCCTGGGTCCTAAAGGTGAGAATTAGGGCTGTGTGCATAGTGGATTTTTTTTGTCCTTAGGCAATTTTTTTTTAAAAGGATCAAATGTTTTGGGTTGAACCAAATTTTTTTTTAATTTTTTTTTGGCAAACCAAAAAAATATAAAAAAAAAATAAAAATCGTGTAGATGTTGAGCCTTTTTAACATTTTTGATTTTTTAAAAAAATACAATTAAGGGACGTGTTGAAGCAAAAAGTAATTTGGAACCAAACAATCAAAATGGTTTGTTTGTAAAATCTCTAGAGAAAATGTTTTGACTTGTTGGGAATTTTTTATAGGGATTTTTTTGGATGAAACGATTCGGCAAAACCAACAGAAATTCTCGAGCTGCTTCAGTATCATCAGATCTGCATTTTTCACCAAAAGTTCTATGTGTCAACTCTCACCCAGCTTTAGTGAATGGCTCCAAACTAAGCCAAACGAAACAATAAAGTTTTTGCCCTTTAGCAATATAAATTAGCGACCTAAGGACACGGCTAGTCCTTGCTTACAGGGTGTGCACACAGAGATGGGCCTGAACTACTGCGTTTGTATTCAGATGCAAATTGACCAAAGTTTGGTGGGGAGCGTTTGGCAACCACATTCCATGGTGATGTCTACACTAGAAATGCATAGGTAAAATGGATTAGATCAGACAGAGGAGTCCATTAAATAGTTTTGCTTCAGGCCCATCTCCCCTTGACGCGAACAACGATTAGCAAACATCACAGATCAAACACTGACAACTTCTTTTATTTCCTGAAGAGCATCTCAGCACAGGACAACACTTTGGAGAATTTGCTCTCCACCCAGACATTTTCTCACCTGGTTTTTGGCTGAGCTGGTACAGAAAACATTTGCGCAGATCTGCGTTGTCCCTGAAGGTCAACTGCAAAAGTGACCCTGATTTTTTCAGCTTCTGCATGAGCCATAGGCCTAGAATGACAATTGGGTGTGGGTTTACCGTAGTCATAATCATCAGACCAAACGTCTCAAATATTAAAGAATCCCTTCCATGGTTACAAAATTGTGACTGAACATTCTCGGGCTAGAAGTGCCAAGGCAATTGGCCATCAGTACTCTGCATTTCTTCTTGTGCTAGTGGTCAGTGGCTAGAAAACCTCAGGGCCATATTGTATTCTCTGCTTCCATGAGCAGAGAAAAGCAGGATCCAGGAGAGCTATGACATTATTGTCCCATCACATAATTTTACTCCTGTATTTTGCAGGTACTATGCTGCTGATTCCAGAGGCAGCTGTTGGTCAGGGGATTCCCTGACCTTGGGGCTCATGCAGAAACAACTTTATTGAGGCCGCGGGGGGCGGGAGGGGGGAATTGGGAGCTGAGATTCAGTGCAGAGGTGGAAGCACCTAGCCTCAGCCCACATGTGCAGGCTTTCCTGATCCAGGAAATGGGCTGGGATTCCTGAATGCAGCTAAACCCAAACCCAAAGCTAAACTCAAGTGGTTGGAGGTCTGGTGTGAATATTTCCCACAGCTCTGGTTATACCACTGCCCCATTCACACAATGGTCTCTTACAGGTACTGCTACACACAAAAGTAAATCGTAGTCTTTTTCATTAACTCTTACCTGTACTGACCAAAGTACTGTTGTTGTAAAGGGTCCCTAGGTGAGGCCCAGAGAGGGACAGGAAGGTGTGTAACTTGTTGAGGTAATAGCGAAACCTGGGCCGAGTTAGTACTGATCGGATGATGACGTTTCCGAGGGAATGACCAATGAAACTATTGGGAGAGACAAAATGACACAGACAAAGAACAGTCTATATATTCCTTAACTTCAAAATGTGTTGGGCATGCATTGCTCTCTTTTGCCCTATGTGGATTGGCTCTGCCTCTAAACAGATTGTTCATTAGTGCCTTTTAGTCATGTTTTCCCATCTCCTTTATCCTCCATGACATTTCCAGCTCAGCAGCTGCTCTGCCAGGTATGGACAAAACCAACATCTTAATACACATTGTGAAGCCCATTAAGTCTATAGAAAAACTCCCACTGACATGAACAGGTTTTGTATCAGGCTCCGTATAATGGAGAGATGATTCTATTGAACATTACAGTGTTCCGTCACATCCAGTTAACCGTCAGTGTGTTTTACCTTATCCGGGAGATGGAGAGGTTGTACAACTGGATATGTTGAATAATTTCATCCAGTAATCGGTCAGTCATTGAATCAAAATCAGCAAAAGTATCAGTCTGGTGAAGAGAGAATGGTGTCAGCTGATGACTGAACTGTCAATGTATTGCATTGCTGTACAAAAAAAAACTGGACGAATGATATTTCTGAGGAAAAATACAAGCAATAAAATAAGAACATTTCATGCATCATAAAGAGGCAAGGGGAAAAAAAGTCACAGATCCAATTTTTCTCATTCTCTAGGTCCCTTGGAAGTTGCATTTCTCCTCCAAAAGGTGACTGTGTAAAAACAGCTTCAAGGAGTTCCACGTTTATTGTCTCTCAATGATTCCATACTAAATATGCTCAGTTTGCAAGCAAACAGACTTGGTATTTTTCCCCCTCAGGGTTAATGCTGCAAACTCGCTCAGGCTGGTTCCTTCCTTCTCATACATCGTTAACGGTAATGAAGGATCTACAGGCCAAATTCTGCCCATAGTGACATTTGTGGAAGCCCACTGCCATCGGGGGCTTACATGGGTGTAACTAGTTGGAACATAATGAGCAAGTCTGTTGATGATGCAGAAGGAGGAATATATTCCAGCTCATACTCTCCTAGCTGCGTTGGCTTGGCAGGGCTAACAGGAGTAAAGGGCATACAAACTCATTTTAGTCTCTAAAACGGACATGACTCTGCATACACAAAGTGAGCAGATTTGTTGAGTAAGACAACCCCCTTTTTACACAGTCGTATAATGTAATAGAACCACACTGTAAGATCACGGTAATGGCACACAAGTTGCTTAGGCCAATATTATTAGACTAGGGTTCATAAAGGGACCTGAGTTGCTATCAGAGGGGACTGCAGATGCTCAACCCCTCTGAATATCAGCCCCCTTATGTAGGGGACCAAGCATATGTCTACATTTAAGATACTACATTAGCACAGCTGGAGCTGTGCTGCTGTAGCACTTCCGGCTATGTCTACACTAATTAAACCACCCCCTACGAGTGGTGGTAGCACTGTGTTGGTGGGAGAGCATCTCCTGCTCACAGCGCCGTCCACCCCAGCGCTTTTGTCAGTGAAACTTCTGTCGGTCAGAGGTGTGCGGACAAAAGTGCTAGTGCAGACAAAACCTAAGTGTAGACGCTACCTATGCCAACGGGAGGGGTTCTCCAGCCGGTGTGGGTCATTCCCGAGAGGTGCTAGCTAGGAAGAGTTCTTCCATCTCCCTAGCACGATCTACACCAGGGGTTAGGTCGGTGTAACTATGTCTCTCAGGGGTGTGGATTTTTCACAGCCCTGAGAGATGCAGCTATACTGATGTAAGTTCCTAATGTAGACCAGCCCCAACTTTAGCATTTAGGACAAGGATCGGCAACCTTTGGTATGTGGCCCATCAGGGAAAGCCGCTGGCAGGCCAGGATGGTTTGTTTACCTGCAGTGTCTGCAGGTTCGGTAGATCGTGGCTCCCACTGGCCGTGGTTCACCGTTCCAGGCCAATGGGGGCTGTGGGAAGAGGTGGCCCAGCTCACGCCACTTCCTGCAGCCCCCATTGGCCTGGAACGGCAAACCGCAGCCAGTGGGAGCTGCGATCGGCTGAACCTGCAGACGCTGCGGGTAAACAAACCGTCCCGGCCTGCCAGAGGCTTTCCCTGACGGGCCGCATGCCAAAGGTTGCCGATCCCCGATTTAGGATTTAGTGGATTATCAGGCTAGACTAGTCTATGGTATTATAAACTGACCCTAACAAAGTTATCAAAAAAATTGTATGCTGCTATCACACAATACCATGTGGTGTTTGACAGTTAATCGGTAGCAAGATGCGTATCAGCAGGATATTTACGTTATTTATTGCCTCTGGCAATACTGCCATTTGTGATACAACAAAACAATCTATAAATTGTCTAGTCAACAGAACTGCAGGAGAGTATTCTTGTTTAGAACTGTGTCAGGACTCTAAATCAAATTCAAAACTAATGAGATGCCAGGGAAACAATCATCAAGTGTTGGAACAGATATTTAGGGAAAACATATCTAGTAATTAATGCTTCTGTGACAAAATTCATCTCACTAATTGCAGCTCTTGCAAAGGAGAACATGAGCATATCCAATTTCCAGTGCTGCCTTAAAATAAATGTTCTCATAAACTAAATACAGTCTACTAACCTCCTGCCTATTTGTTTTGTCTGCATCGATAATTAATGATTTCCTCCTAAGCTCATTATCTTGAATCTTGCAGGTTATTTAGAAGTGGAAAAACACCATCCCAAGTGTAAGTCCTAGACACAACACACACAGAGTCCTCCTATTTCACTCGTCTGTGTTTCCATCCCTCAATATCACTTCAGTGCCTTTCCAAATGACATAGATTCACATTTTTCCTCGTAAGGCAAATTTTTTCTAGACAGCTCACACTGCAGATCTGTCACAGTCTCCATATGGCTCTCTGTTTCAGGGAGGGAAGAGGATATGGCGGCTAAAAGCAGAGCAGGAGGAGTCAAGAGACCTGGGCTCAGTTCCTAGTGGTGCCGTGCACCTGCTCTGTGACCAGCGGCAAGCTGCTCGCTTTGCTGTGCTCTGGTTTCCCAAACTGTAAAATGAGGGCAATACTGCCTCACCACGCACGCTAAACAACAGGAGACGGAGGTGCTGTCAGGCTTAACTCTTTCATGTTTGTAAAGTGCCCTGAGAGCCTCTGGCGAACGTGCGCAATATGATCATCATTAATGTTACTTTGCATGCATTCTGCATTCCGTGAATGGCTGCTGACATCAACAGAAACTTGAACAGGGTGAGAGCACAGGTTGTTCCGTTGCAACCTACCTTTGGATAAGAGAGCTGCACTGCAACCCACATTGGAATATTTTGCTCTAAAGTTTCCCGGTACCATTAATAGAACAGATGAATGCTTTTGACTGGACACTGAAATCCTTGCTCTGTTTATGGATGTGGCCCTTTATGTACTAAATATGCTGCATCACATGCATGTAGGGCAGAGGACAGAGTTCATTTCTGCTGCTCTGCATTGCACAGGCAACCGATTACCTTTCCTGGAGGGCATTTCTTTATCATACGAGCAAATACATCAAAATATACTACACAAAGGAAAACCGTCTGATGCTTTAGTTGAAACCAGCAGTACCAACTCCCTCAAGCAGACCATTGCATCCTCTTGAACATTTAGAATGAACATCATCAGGCCGGCTGTTTTCTTTTTGTTCTGCATAATTTTGCAATAGATGGATATATCAGACCATTGTACTTGCCATTTAACATGCTGTTTTTAATTATCTCCTTTCTGATCCTTGGACCACTGATGCCAATGGAGAGTTTGCTACTAACTTCAGTGGCAATAGGATCAGGCCAGCAACAGCTTCCTTCCAGTGAGGAAAAGTACTATGGATTTGAGTGGGAGCTGGTGCAGGATATCCATGCTAAATCCTGCACCCCTCACAAAACTCCCAATGGGCCTTTTTCTGAAGATGAGTAGGTTTTGGCCCTAAGCCTTTGAAATGTACAATTCCTGATATCTGCTCTGCAAGGGCTAAGTTTCAGTGACTTCAATGGGACTGCAGGGGATGTAAAGGAGGGCAGAACCTGGACCTGTATTACCTGGTTTCTTTCAGACATTAGGAAGTCCAGCTTTCCACCAGGGAGTCCCAGTTCTATAAAAGTCTTTACTAGTCGCAGGTCTGCGCTGTTCCCTATAAAAAGAAACAGCACTTGATAAGAGATTTCATTTCACAGTAGGGTAAATACTACAGATTCTGTTCACTATGTTCTTTTCAAATCTCAACACTGCCCCTGGAGTTGTCGCGGGGAGTGCAGCTGTGACTGATGGCTCACTGCGTTATGGTAAGCCCTGACACAGCCATGCAGGGGAGCAGCAGTGAGACAGGAATCCCCACAAACTTTGCAGCTGCTTGAGGGCTCCCTAGATCTTAGCTGCAGGTGCTGCAGATGTTCCTCAGGAAGTGAAGGGATGTGAACTGGCAGGGAATAGGAATCCCAATACCTCTGCCACTTCACCCGCTATTGGCTGGCCAGCAGAGATGCAGGAATAAGCTGCCCTTTTCAGAGCGACAGCTAATAACTCCCTTTCATTCCCAAGCAGAATAGGGGAGACCTAGGACACATTGTGACCCCAAGGGGTAAGTCTGAGGCACAGTGTCTGCCAGTGTATCCCCTGGCGTGCTGTGCCTGTACACTGTGACTTACACACAATCCAGCCTTCCTGTGTCTTTGCTTGCTGCATATGCTATAGAGTGAACAATACTCACCTTCCCCAGAGCCAGCCACCTTCTCTCCTTCAGTGACGGCATTTAAACCAAGTTTTCTTTTCGCTGGATGATATTTTGCTAAATGATCGGATGGTTGTGAAGTGCGAAGGAAGGGGCTGACAATTTTACTGGGCATAAAAGGTTGGATTTCAGGGGCAAAAATCTGTCAAAATTCTTCATTTTGTAACAAAAGCGTTCGTGGAGTAAATGTTAGAATTTCTGCTCAGATCCTTTCCAGCAGCATTATACAGAACAACACACTATGGGCCAGATCCTTGGCTGATGTAAGGGACACCCATGGACTATGCTGAGTTACACCAGCAGAGGATCTCGACTTCTGTATTTTTAATATGAATAAACTCCATGAGGCAATTCCGCACAGCATATCTCTCAGGCCTTACCATCCAGTCCATGGACACAGATAACCAGGTGAATTCCATCTTCCAAATTTTCTTCCTCTTCCTCTGGTGGAAAATATGGGATATCAGAAGCTAGTACAGATAAGTCACTGTACAGAAATCCTTCAATCTTCAGTTCTTTTTTAAACTTTTCTTTGGCCTGATAAAAACTGGAGAATACACTAATTAATCACACGGAGAACTGGGTGTTCAACAATAAAACCTTTAAACTAGGAATGAGCACTTGCGATAAATTCCCTTTTCAGCTTTGAAGGTGAAGGCCAGTATATTTTGTCCTACAAGTTAGGGTGACTAAGGGAGGTTGGGGTGGGCAGGCAGATAGCCTGCGATCCAAAAGGGAGTGAGCTACCTCTCATGGGAGAGATCCACCCAGTGGTACCTCACCTGCTAGAGTCCAAAGCGGGTTTGCTGCTAAAAATCTTCTGGTCACCCTAACAGGGAGATACAAGGCTATGTAGCTGTATCGTAGAAAACGTGGTATCCAGATCTACCCAGCAGGGCTAATTAGACAGACATTAACAAACAAATCTGAGCTAAACAGATGAGGGGTCGACCTCCTCCTCCTACCCACTCAGACAGTTGCACAAATGGATGCAAATTTGTATCCCATGAAAAGGGATAGTAGCTTTGACCCAGACACAAACCAGCTAAGAGCAGTTCAGTGTCCCTCCAGCTAGACTAACATTTCCCAGCTCTGGGGCCTACCATTTGGCCCCTAAGTCCACACTGAACAGCCTCTGTACTCAGTGGGAGATGCTCAGCCTCTCTAAGAATCAGGCCACACATGGAAGCGCCTAAGGTGATTTTTCACAGCCAAGCTGGGAAACATCAGCTTCAGTCTTGGGGCAAGACTGTGACCATCCTATTCACTGGGGAGCACTTACTCACACAAGTAATCCTATTGAATTCAGTGGGGCTGTTCAGAAACTTTTGCTTGCCAAAAAGTTAGGGCGGGGGGGGGGGGTCGCAATCTAAGACTTACGCTATGGGATTTAAGGCCCTGGATTCAGTAACACACTTAAACACTGCTTGGCTGAACAGAGAAGGAATTAAGCTTGTGCTTAACTTTAAGCACAAACTTAAGTGCTTTGTTGAATCTGGGCCTAAAAGCCTCACAACCATGGTTCACCTGGAGAAGGAGAAGGCAGAAGAGACAGCTATAAAGCCAGAGAGTACAGTACAAAACATGACAGTAAACCCAGCCACTAGGTGGCTCCAAAATTAAACAGAGCATTAGAGGAGCTTGATGAACGACCTAAACAAAGCTAGGAATCCGAACACAGACCCTTTAAGAGTCTAGCCCAGGGGCTGGCAACCTTTCAGAAGTGGTGTGCCGAGTCTTCATTTATTCAGTCTAATTTAAGGTTTCGCATGCCAGTAATACATTTTACCGGTTTTAGAAGGTCTCTTTCTATAAGTCTATAATATATGATTGTTGTATGTCAAGTAAATAAGGTTTTGAAAATATTTAAGAAGCGTCATTTAAAATGAAATTAAAATGCAGAGCCCCCTGGACCGGTGGCCAGGACCTGGGCAGTATGAGTGCCACTGAAAATCAGCTCGCGTGCCGCCTTTGGCACATGTGCCATAGGTTGCCTACGCCTGGTCTAGCCCTTACCCGCCTCAGTGTTTTACGATAACTCCCAGCACAGCACAGGACACAAAACGTAATGGAAACCTCTGTGATGGGTAGGTTTGCGTATTGTGCTGTCAGCTAGGCAATCCATGCAAAATACCCCCAAGTAAGGAGAAAGGAAAGATGGGCTAGGGCAGAAGACTGTGATTCAGGGATCTGAGTTCCCAGCAGTGCTACAGACTCCCTGCATGACCCTGGGCAAGTTGCTTAGCCTCCCCATGCCTCAATTCCTCGTCTGTACAATGAGGGTTATGTTACAGCCCATTTCCCATCCTTTGTCTGTCTGGATTAGTTATACTCTAAAGTCCTCAGTGTGGGGATTGGCTCTTAATGTGCGCTGGCACAGCGCCTAGAACAGTGGGGACCTGACCTCAGCTGGGGTCTCTAGGTGTGACTGCAGCTCTAATAAAGAAAGCCATTAGACAATCTTACCTAAGCATCCTTTCATTGGCCTCTTCCTCCACATCATCTGCCGTGCAGGGGACAACGCCGAAGGAGCCTAAAGGCTGGCGTGTAATAGGGAAAGCAGCCTGCTTTGAAGAGAAGCCAGCCACCACGGGAGTCTCTTTGAGCACCGAAGAAAAGGGAAGACATGTGGCTGTGCAAGAAACAGACAGGTTAACCACCTCAACGGCCTTTCGGCTCTCCAGTGCCAACCCGTCTGTGGCAACAGAGTGAAAGCCAGTGCTGCCATTAGCCACGAGCCGACGCTCCACGCTGTCTGATTCCTGAGGATATTCGGCACAATAAGATCCTGCAGCAGAATCCACCAGCACAGATGCGTCGTCGAGTTCAATTTCTTGTAAGCCCTGCATTTCTTCACATGACATCAGGGTTTCACTGGCGACGGGGCTACCACACTCTCCTCTTGTTGAACCAAATTCAGTCGATGTCTCCGATGAGGCTGGAACAGTGTAGCAAAAATCTGGTACCTCGCTCAGGCCATGTGAGAAATTCTGGACGTCTAGTACGGTAACACTGGAATAAAAGTCTTGACGTATTTTCAGCCCCTCAGGTACAGGTTTAAGTGCATCTTTCAGATCCTCACTACATGCACCGCACTGCACGCTACTGGGGTCTGAGTATGTGGTGACACTCTGTGTTTCCAAGCTGCACTCTTCATTTCTCTGCACTGCCTGGCATTCAGAGGTATCACATCTGTACTGCTTTAGATTTACAGGTTGCCCTGCATATTCCAAACTACAAACTCTTTCTGCAAAACCTTCCTTATCTTTGACTTCTTCTGGTAGCTCAGCGCTGCTGTTATCTTGTCTGACAGCAGTGCTAGGATGCTCTCCTGTGGCGATGTCTGGTTCTGATCGCTCACTTTCCCTGGCAGTCTGACAGTCAGAAAAGTTCCCTGTTATTGCTATGCTTCTGCACGTCACTTCCATGTAGCTTTTTAAGGGCCCTTCTGCAACTTCCAAGATTGCTTTATTGCATTTGGAAAGATCTACAGTGTCTGTGGGCTCCTCTGGGCTGCTGATCTGCGGTGCAGAAACGGATTTGGTCAGCTTTGTAAGTTCTACTTCCCTCTCTTCTTCCTCAAACGGCAATGAGCTAATTGATGTCAGCGACGCTTGGATCCCACTGGGCAAGCTTGTATTGCTTTCTGTTTGCCCACCCTCTAGAGAGTTTCTGTGTATGGTGTGCCTCCGTACCAGCTGCTGCAGCATCTCACGGTCACTGGGCAGCTCCAAAGCCCGGCTACGCGCATCGGACCAAGCCACCGAACTGGGTTCACTTTCAATGCCCGAGTCGGATATTATTGACGAAGATCTCTTTATGACCCCTGACGTCAGGGTAAACTCTTCACATTCCTCGGCTCTTTGCTCCTTCACAAATGACTTCACCTCCAGGGCATCTTTTGTTGTCTGGGTTAATAAACCAAAAGTACTGATTGGTAAAGCTTTCAAAGCTGGTAACAGAGCCTTGTTATCTTGATCCACTGGTTTTTCAAGACTGTTTAGTTCATTTAATGCAAGTTCATCCGAAGTGAGAATATTTTCATAATTAGCAGTTTTAGCTGCTTTACTTAACTCAGTGCTGTCTAAGAGGCCAGTAGTTCCACTGTCACCCAGAGCACTAATGATTAATATGGGTTCACTTTCGTGGGAATCCTTATTGCTAGGTTCCATATCCACGCATGTAACACCTGTAGCAAGTCTGTCGTCTTTTAATGAAACATCCACTGACGTTTGGAAGTCTTCGGCTTTGTGTTTTAAAAGGCCTAGTCCCAAGCCAGAAACAATTTCCTTACTTGAAACTGATGTATTTTCATGGGATATATCCGTTTTCCTTTGGACTTCCTTGTTGACTGTATATGCCTGAGATGTGGAGTGCTGGGTCAAAGCTTTAGCCATATAAGCATCAGCTGCAATATCGCTGTAGATACAGGGGGCATTCCCATTTATTTTATCTGTATGTATTAACAGAGTATCTTTCCTGAAATCTCCCTTTGCTAATGCAATGTCATCATTTGATGCAAGAGCCTCCTTGTTGTTTATTAAGTCCATTTGTGTACCGTTCATCTCAGGAACCTCAAAAGCTGGGAAAACATCCACAGTTTGACCTGAAAGAAAAAAAAATAATGTCCTATATAAGGAATCAAAATGTTTGTAGATGATTATACACACGCACATCCTCCCACATGCACACACCACACATATACATGCCTGATCAACATTCTTTAAGCTGCATTCACTTTTAACTGTTATCCTCACTGCATGGTTAAATTAAAATCACTTAGAGCTGTGAGTGCTAAGTACCTCTAAAAATCAGGCAACGTAGATGTCTTAAAACTAGTGGATGCTCTTGTAAATTCAGCCCTATATTCTTATTACAGTTTGACCTCTTGCAACACGGATAGTTTTTTAAAAGATATTCCTGTTAAATACTTGGTAAAAAGTTGAGGAAAACTGAGAATTACAGATATCTTTTTGGAAAATAAAACCACAGATCCTATTACCTTATAAAAAAAGTATTAGTGTCAATAAATAGCTTCCTCTATAACCGCTCAACATTTCGTGTTCTGGTAAGAGGCAGATGAAATATTTTATAGAGGATTTTCCCACCACTAGATGTCACTCTAATAATGAAAACCACCACTTCATTTCCTCTTAATGGCTGAAATGAAAACTCCAGGGGGGTTTGTTTCAGATTTTACCTCCAGTTCTTGGAATTAAACTGTTAATCTTAAAAAACAACAAGAACACCTCATAGAAAGAAAATGTCTAAGTAACAGGAAGTGTATATACTGCAATCTATTGAAACGACAGGGGACATTAGGTACCATAAACAGAATCATTCACACCATGTTGAAACCTGACCAGAAAACATGCCCCTAACTCGGGTGAGAAGTTACACAGGATCATTATTGACCAAAAGTCGTAGGGAAAACCTTGATTTTAGGCCTCATTTTAAAGATGGAACCTGGAGCAGCCATAGAGCCCTCTAACAACACACTGGAAGACTGGTTCAGGACTGTCTAAGGGTATGTGAACCTACCGACCCATCCACACCACTTCTTGCAATCCCCTGGGAGCAGCCCTGCCCCCGCATTGCCAGCAAGATGGGCTGAAGGCGCAGCCTGAGGGGCATGACTCACTTTTGTAAGGGAAGTCCACATATCTGTCTTCAAAAATCACCGGAACTGTGTTCCCATCCCCATCAATGTCCAGGCATTCGGCTGGCAGAGGGGGCATGCTGGTGAGGTACTCGGAATTCCGAACGTCAGTAGAAATCTGGCTGTGACTTTGGATCCTGAGAGCAAGACATGGAGGGAATCAAGTGTGGGATGAGTTACTGTGCAGCCTTGCCATCATTCACCTCATCTAGTCAGCAAAACAGGTTGAGTCTGACCAAAGCACCGGCGAGTGCTTTGAAACACAGGTGCCTAAGATTCGGTGCCTAAGTCCATATTTAGGCACTAAGCAAATGGGCTAGTATTCAGAAGTGCTGAGCAACCACATCCACGGGAGGGGAGAGTGCTGTGGAGCAAACAGGAGGGCGGTGTTCGGCACCTGGCAAGACTGGACCGAGACATGCTGAACAGGATAAAACGTTAGTATTCTACACTGCATTATTTATATTGCACCTGTCTGCTGAGCTGAGTGGATTTGCAAGGAGCCTTTTCTTGTGGTGCCTCCAAACCTTTGCAGCCCTTTGTGTGCTTCTTACTGCTGCAGTGTCTCCTCCCATCTAGCAAATCCTGGGGAGCAAGCCACCCCAAAAGGGATGGAGGTGACCGGGGAAAAGGCAGGGTCATGCTCCCTCTTGGATATACAGAGAGAGGGGTACACACTGTGACATCACAAGGGATGCTTCCCGTGTATGCCCTATAACAGCAGAGAGGATTATGCCGGTCCGCTGCTTGTTCAGGGAAAGCCCCTGGCGGGCTGGACTGGTTTGTTTACCTGCCACGTCCGCAGGTTCGGCCGATCGTGGCTCCCACTGGCCATGGTTCACCGCTCCAGGCCTAGGGGGCTGCGGGAAGGGCGGCCAGCATGTCCCTTGGCCCATGCCACTTCCCACAGCCCCCATTGGCCTGGAGCGGCGAACCGCGGCCAGTGGGAGCCGCAATCGGCCGAACCTGTGGATGTGGCAGGTAAACAAACCAGTCCAGCCCGCCAGGGGCTTTCCCTGAACAAGTGGCAGACTGGCTTTGAGAACCACTGTTCTAGAGCTTCCTCTGGGTGGTGGGGCCCTGTACCAGTTCCATGGCAGATCTGTAGCTAAGTGATGCAACTGAGCCCATTAGGGGCCTGGTTTGCTGAGGCGCTTATCACCCATAACTCTCATTGACCTCAGTTAAAATTGTGGACACGCAACGCTCCTGAAAATCAGGTCCAATTATCTCCATGTTATGGAATTAGAGTCCCAGCATCGCTTCTCACAGGAATCTCTGGAGAAATTGACCTGACTCCATTTGTTCAGAACTGGGTGCCTACTCAGCTTCTCCTAGAAATGATAGCTTCGCAAAAGGTGCTCTGTCTTCTCAGAGCTCATGACCCAAGGAGGGCATCTTCTTTTCAAGGTGTGCAGTCTGCCTTCCTATGTATTATGTCACCGACTGGGCTGTGTGGGAGTGATGCCATGCACTCCCTTCCAGTAACTGGGGTGAAGAACTGGCCCAGAAATGGCTAGTGACTATTATACTCTTCCTGCTCCAGGGCTGAATGACATGACAACTGCCAGGGAAAATGGAGAACTGGCAAAATACAACCAATTTATTGTCCGTGTACTGGTTTTATTCCTGGCTTGTCCCACATGGCAACTACCAGAGAGCTGGGGTGGAGGATAAGAAGCAACTGAGACAAAATGTCTCAGGGTTTTTCTGTATAAAGATTTGGTGTGTGGCAAGCCAGGGTGTTAATCTACAGCACACTAACCTGCCACACACTGAGTGGCACTAGGAAGACCCTGTTGCACAGCACAGTCTCTTCCTTCCCAACATAACTTAATGATTGCTTCACGCCCAGAATAATGGAAATGGATCTCCCTACTATCCTCTCTAATATAACTGTGGATGTTCTCATTATCCATATAAATACCTAACTCTTGTTGGAATCATATAAAATGTTGAGCCTTGATTAGATCTTGTGGCAGTGAGTTCCACATATTAGTGAGGCATGGCGAACAAAAGTATTTCATTTTTTCAATTATAAATGTGGTAGCTTTTCAGTTTTGCTGAATGTCCCCTTGCCAAAATTCTCCCAGTCAAGTGGGAAAACATGTTTCAAATGCAAGATTATTTTATTTGGATCTTTCTTTAGCTAGTCTATGTATTCTAACAAATAGAGATGAAGACAACACAAGCTTTTAAGAGATGGCATTAGTTGGCAGCACTATGGGACGGGTTCCACAGAACAGAGATGGTGAAGAAGTGCACGTATTTCAGATTTCCTTCGGGGAAACACAGTTAATCACCATGTAATAACTGGAAACAACAAACTTTGTGCATGTCAGAGGGAAAAAAATGGATCATGCTAACTCAAACAACAGGCTTTTAAACATATTACTCAATTCTCATGCTAATGCAGGAGATCTCTGTATCCCAGACAAGTGGCCTCTCATGCCTGGCATTTCACCCTCAACTTCACTTTGGCTGTTTCACAATTATTTGGGTCAATTATAAATCCTGGTTTGCCAGAAGCTGGGAATGGGTGACAGAGTGAACACTGGGTGAACACTTGATGATTACCTGTTCTGTTCCCTCTGGGGCACCTGGCACTGGCCACTGTCAGAAGACAGGATACGGGGCTAGATGGACCTTTGGGCTGACCCAGTATGGCCTTTCCTATGTTTTCCCTCCAGGTGCTGATATAGCAGGAAGCTATAGTCTATATTTGGGGCTCCATATGAGAGAATGAGCTGAACGGTCACATCTGGGGCCCCTCTGGCCATGTCTCCTTCACCAATGAGCACTACCCACTTTCGTAGGCTGGGCAGGCCCTATACAACCATCCACCCAAGCACTACTGAGGTTGTGGCTGCCTTGCGCTGTTCCTCTTTACAATGTGGTAGACTATGCACTACTTTTGACCCCACGTCTCCAGTTACAGCTTTGAAGAAGGCATCATTATATGGAATCCTCGCCTATGCCGCGGCACGCTGGTGCAATCTATGGCACTATCCCTAAACCATTCCTGAAGGACGTGTCTCCAGTCTGACAAATTCCAGCAATGGGAATTTCACATTCCTCCTGGCCAATCTGTCTCACTGCAGAACTCTTCTAAGACCACAACGTTTTCACTAATCTTTAATCTAAGTTGTTCCTGCTGTACAATAACATTAGCCCAGAGAGTCTGCTTTTTGACTCACTTGATTAATGAAAATAATTACCCCCTGCTCCATCACTAACATCCCTGATCATGTTTGCGAGCAGGTATTTCCTCCTCTCAGCCTGGTTTTCTGCAGAATAAGCCTGGCCCTCCCTTAACATTTCCCCAGACAGTGCCTAGTTTCCTCATCTTTTATTATTTTTGTTGCTTTCTGCTAAACTCGCCTCTAAATGAGCTAAGAAGTGTAATCCTGCCTGCAGTCAACTCCAGCTGAAGGCAGCAGGGTTGTTCAGGTGTAACCGAGGGCAGAATTTGGCTCTAAGTATTTTTAAAATCATGGGGGGGCTCCCAATTCTGTTCCCCAGTTGGGGCCTAAGCAGAAGCGGCAAGCAGAGGGAAGTAATTACCTTGCTTGTTATCCATAACACACTTCCTTGAATACAGCCCAGTACCAGATTTATTTTCTCTGACAGCCTTCCATTGCTAACTCTCCTGCAATTCATCATCCACTCTGAGCCCCACTATTACCAGCACCCACCCGGCATTCTGCCCATTCTGAGCCATCAGCTCCAGCGCTCATGTTCAAGGCTTTGTGTTAACCACTGATGGATGCTTCATGGCACCGTCCTGTCTGCCTTCCCAGATCCTCCCAGCGCTACCATGGCTGCACCCAAGAGAGTTTCACCCACTTGGGGAGAGTGGGGAGGAGAAAAGAGTTTTTAGGACCATTTGGCACTTGCTGCCGCCTCAGTGTGGGATTTCAGCCATAGTCTCCATCATGCTTCAGACCACAAGCCTTAAAAAAACCCACCTGCCTATCACAGGTGTGTGAAGATTACAACCCTCTGGGGCCTGATCTGGATCGTGCATTGTGTAATTTTTTACCATGACTTCAGTGGATTTACACTGCAGTGAGGTTAAAATAGACCCAATGCCTACTGTATGGAGTACAAATGCCCACTGAAGATCAAGGAGGAAAGGCATGGATTTGCATTGGAACGAATAATGTGGCGGCATGGGGTCTGGACCACAAGAAGTTTTAAGAGACCACTTGCTTGCGGGGCCCAAGTGCCAGGGATGGGAGGTGAAAGGAATTACTTACAGGCTTTCCTGAAAGGTCAGCACAGCTAGCTTTTGGTGCTCAGCATAAAAGAATGCTTCTGAGAATCTTCTTACCTGGGTATGAAACACAAAGATCACACGTTAAAGCCTTTTAAAGACACCGAGAGCATGCAAGCCTGCTCCAGCTGCTTTGCACCACTCTGGTGACACAAGGAAGCTAGGCACCCTGGCTGCTCCACCAATTCAGCTGGGTTTCTGCTTTGTTTTTCTGGGTGAATATGGCCTGAGATGTTCAAAGCCTCTGAGGATTGAAGACACGGCCCTTGGAAATATTTTGGCATCTGTTCCAATGTACCTGCTGTGTCTTTGTTTAGAAGCAGTGCCTCTGTTGAATTTAACAGTTCTCTCTGCAGCTTTAAAACTAGGGTCGCTAATTCCCTTCCCCGGCAGCTATATATAATTCCCTTCCCCTGGCAATAGCACAGTTACTAAATGAGGAAAGCCAATAATCAATGGTATCTTCTGCACAAAGATATACAGTAACTCCCGTTCTTACACATGAACTCAGAGGGGAATAAAACCTACATTATCAGAAACACATACATGCATGGCATGATATCTGCAAATTAAAGTTTTCCAAATTTTTGCATGGACGTTAGAGAGAACAGTAAAGCAATGGACAAATGATTGCGAAATAGCTGCAGGTTTGAAATGATTTGCAGAGCGCTTAGTATGAAAAAATACACTCCTAAAGAACTTGGTACTACGATCTGCTCAGAAACAGGCTTTGAATTTCTATGCACTCCAACAAGATACATAATCAAATCAATTAATCTGTTAAGCCTCTAGTCCTTATGTTACTACTGTTATTTGTAAAATACAGCATTGTAGAATGGCAGCAGAAAGCATATAAACAAAGTTACAATATCTCCCTAAACCTCCAAGCTGTATTCTGACAAATGGCCTTTCTAAAATAATAGATAAGCATCGCCTGAAAAAGGCTGTTTAACAATAATAAAATCTTATGTCTGAGGCTCTCAAACTGCTTCATGTAGCCAGGTAAGCAAGACCGCCCACATTTTAAAGAAAACTGAGCATGTACAGGTCAAGTAACATGCCAAAGAACCCCAGTTCCCTGCTCTAGCCATTAGACAACGCTGCTTTTTTAGCTTAGGTGCTATGCTGAAGGTACCTTCTGCTTCCTATACATTTCCCTCTGAAGGAGTTAGATAATAAAAAGAAAAGGAGTACTTGTGGCACCTTAGAGACTGACCAATTTATCTGAGCATAAGCTTTCGTGAGCTACAGCTCACGAAAGCTTATGCTCAAATAAATTGGTCAGTCTCTAAGGTGCCACAAGTCCTCCTTTTCTTTTTGCGAATACAGACTAACACGGCTGCTACTCTGAAACCTTAGATAATAAAGAAAGTCCTGATCTGAAGCACTGCATTTCAGCACGTGCTTCCCTAAGCAGGCAAGTCGTCCCACTGACGTCAATGTTAAAGTTAAGCACATGCTTACGTGGGGCTTTAGTGCATTCAGCATAATCAGATAGGCAGCAGCCAAATGGTCATATGCGCGCGCGTGCATGTCTATGAGAGTGTGTGTGTGATACTAAGGAGCAGGAAAGTGCTGGCTGCTTATGTATAACAAGACAACAAAAGGAAAGAACTATATTTCCACTGGCAGCTGTGTTAAGGGAGCTACGAAGGATAGATTTTTCAATTATTTGACCCTCTGATGGCTCTGTTTTTTCAGAGGAATTTACATGTTTTGTGACAATCCAGGTGCCATGGGAAATCAAACCTTTACCACAATGGACTAATTTGGTATTTTGATATTTAAAATGTACTCATTTTTCTGTATAGTACCAGTGTTCTATAAAGGCCAGGTCTTCTTTTCCATTGTGGCTAAGGGTTTTCCAAATTTCAGGCCCACAATATCCGGGATCTACCCAAAAGCCAGGACACTGATAAGGCAGCAAAGGATGGTCAGAGGTACAGTCCTGAAATGCAGCTCTTGTATAGGACAGTAGCCTGTTTGTAATCCATGTCACTAAGGCCTCAAATTCAAATCCACACCAAGGCCCTGACCCAACAAGCTAAATGGGAGGACCTCTGTGCTCACACAGAGCCCTGCTGAAGTCTAAGCTCTGGTCTACACTGGCGGGGGGTGGGATCCATCGAAGTTAAGCAACTTCCGCTACGCGAATAACGTAGCTGAAGTCGACGTACGTAGATCGACTTACCGTGGTGTCTTCACTACGGTGAGTCGACTGCTGCCGCTCCCCCATCAACTCTGCCTGCGCCTCTCGCGGTGGTGGAGTACCGGAGTCGACAGGAGAGCACTTGGGGGGTGATTTATCGCGTCTAAACTAGACGCGATAAATCGATTCCCGCTGGACCGATCGCTGCCCGCCGATCCGGCGGGTAGTGAAGACATACCCTAAGAGACATGGATCTTCCCAGGCAGAACTTATAGTATTGGGGCTAAATTATGGAGCTAATTCAGTTTGCAAACTGCTCAAAGAAAGGACCTTTCTTTTGTACTTGTCTGAGAAGTTCTGGTGCTATTGTAACAACGACTTATTAATGATTATTATTAACAGGCCCCACCAAGGAATGCAGTTTGTACCAAGAGTCTATGAGGTTGTTGAAACAAAATTATAAAAGCAGACCCTAGTTTCCCTGTTTCATCATCTCTTGCAGATTGTGGAGATCTTCCTATATCTCTCAGAGCCATGCATTCCAGGCTCCAACATGCCCTCCTCTTAGCATAATGGTATCCAGCTGGAAAACCTGGCTACCACTGCAAGGTGAGGACAAGACAGGTTACAAGGTCACCACTTGCTCCTATTTGTTTAACTAAGAGCTAGGATTTTATAGTTGAAGGAATTATTTCAAAACTGCTATTTGATAGGCATAAAATTCCCACCTGTGCAGTGAGCCAACACAATGACTTAGGCATCACTTAAGTGGTAGGTAGGCTTTGGACTGGTTCTCTGTGTGGGGGTTAATTTCACACAGTGACTCTAATTAAGGCACAGTCTGGATGCATCTTTGATCTCTTCCTATCAGGTCGGTGTCGCCGTTGCTGAATGAATTGCTTAGCATTACCCTTAGCGTGTGATGCTCCTGAGTAAGATAGGCTGTGACTTCTGGATGGAGTGTCACTGTCTCCAGGAACTGGGTCCAGAGTGCCAAAAGGTGGGAGCAAAGCCAGGCTACGTCCTTGCTTATCTGCTCTGCTATCTTCTCTGGATTGTTCAACATCTGGAGGAGGGGAAAGATGTTTGGAGGTTAGATCAGTGGAATTAATTAGGACATTAAATTAAGTCCCCTTAAAAAAAAAAAAAAGAATGATCCTTGACTCAGCATCCTGGGCTGATGCTGTTTTCCGATCAATTATTTTATCCCAGATCAGGCAGTTACTACAGAATTATTTTAGCACATGTATTTCAGCACAAATTAAGATGGAGACATAAGGGAAGAGTGGGGAGTGAGCACAATCCAGCCTTAGCCAATATTTTTCATTGCAGGTAGAAAGTAAATGAATGCAGCCAATTGGTTGTTGGTTCCAAAATATCCACTAGATGGTGCTGCTTACTCTGGAATACGAAATGATGCTCCCTCTTCTGTAGACTTGGTGATGCCTTTTGATTAGAGCAACGTCTCTTTCACACACTAGCTTGGTGACTTTTTTTATTAAGTCTAATTCCCAGTACAGTAGGAAAAAACATTCCAAAATTCCTTCACACAACAAAAAAAACAGGGGTCACCTAATGAAATTCATAGGCAGCAGTTAAAAACAAACAAAAGAAAGTACTTCTTCACACAATGCACAGTCAACCTGTGGAACTCATTGCTGGGGGATGTTGTGAAAGCCAAAAGTATAACTGGGTTAAAAAAAGAATTAGATAAGTTGATGGAGGATAGATCCATCACTGGCTATTAGCCACGATGGTCAGAGATGGAGCCCCATGCTCGAGGTGTCCCTAAATCTCCAACTGCCAGAAGCATCGGGCACTGACCACAGTCAGAAACAGGATACTGAGCGAGATGGACCTTGGCCTTAGCCAACATGGCCATTCTCATGTTCTTCAGTGTATTTTCTCCTTTCTCTACTACGCTTGAACAAGAGTGAGAAACAGATACAAGGCTATAGAGTTCTCTTTTATAATTCTACTGGTATTTATGCACCCCAACCTCTATAGCATATAGTAGCAGTAGAATCCACAGACAGTAATTATGTTTTATGGTAAATGTGTTAGTACAGCCCTACTACAATGGGCCCCTAGGTAATACAAATTAATAACAACAATAATAATAATAACACAAGTTATCCCTTAAAAAAACTAAACAAAACAAGCCAACAAAAAGTCTCTTTGCCAGCTACAGTCCCTTTTCACCATAGCGCCACAATGAATCCTGAGTTCCTGCTTGATTTTTACCCAGTCCTTATGCAGGCAAACTCCCAAGGCTAGGAGCACTGAAATCTAAATCATGATTAAAAGTAATCCTTGTGTTCATACGTGTGTGTGTGTAACTGTGGGTATCCTGATGGTACTTACACTGCCCTCACTGCTGTATTCCTGATTCTGCAATCTGTGCAGCGTGGGCAACCTCCTGTACCAATTCAAATAGGGAAATCAAAGGGGCCTATGGGGAGGAGGCATCTGCCTGCCTGGTGCTCTTTGCAAGATCAGGGCCTTTTTTTGTATAAGTGGTCCCCCTTGCTTAGAAGAAGAAATAACTTGCCCTGTCAGCAATGCTGTTTACTTTTAATTTTAAACATTAGCAACTAAGTTATTACATAAATTGTAAATGAAGGCCTGGGGAGCAAGCTTCAAAGGAGAAGCTGCATTAACACCCAGGGTTATTAAATAGCATGATGGTTATTTTTTCAGCTCATTGACTCTTAACCTTTTCAGCAGGCTTGAGATAACTGCAAAGGTCAGTGTCAAGCTCTAATTGTGATGTTCTTGCTGTATAATAACAGTGGGTCATACAAAATGAGAAGTGTCAGAGAAATCCTGAGAGGTAGCCATTCCACTTTGTTTTAGGTACTCAGCACTTCTCAGGATTCAGCCCATGCGTAGGGCTGAGAAGGACCCTTGAATTCCAAGTCCCCCCCAATTCATCTGAATTCTGCAATATTCATTCATTCATTTGGGACTTCCAGAGGAGCCCAGGAAAGTGTGGAATCCACTGTATTATTGCCCAACATTAACAAAATCAGGAGTCATTGCCGAAATCATACCATTGCCTTAAAAATCAGAAGATTTTTTAAAATAACAATAAATTTTGGGGTTCTTTTATTTGGCTTCTCATTTATGAACCTTCAGGGTGTACTTGGGTCATATTTTAAAACTTTCCTCTGAAACCAGGAGGGTTAGCCTCACATCACAGACCATTACATCTCACTCAGTTACCCCTTCCTTGAGCCCAATAACTTGTGTTTGGCTAAAGCACAGCTTCCAGAAATGCATCCGGTCTTGACCTGACATCAAGAGATGGATAATCTACTACTTCCCTTGATAGTTTGTTCCAAAGGTTAATCACCCTCACAGTAAAAAAATAAAATAGTATGCCTCGCTGCGAACTGGAATTTGTTCGGTTTTGGCTTCCACCCATTGCTTCCTGTTAGGCCTTTCTCCACAAAATTAAAGAGCCCTTTAGCACCCAGCATTTTCTCCCCAGGAAGGAATTTATATACTGTAATCAAAGTCAGGCCTCAATCTTCTTGTTGAGAAACTAAACAGATTGAGCGTTATGTCTCTCACTAGAAGGCATTTTTTTCCAGCTCTTGAATAATGTTTGTGGCTCTTTCCTGCACCGTCTCTCGTTTTTTAACATCCTTTCCAAAATGCGGACACCAGAACTGCATCAGTAGTCCAGTATTGGTCTCACCAATGCTGTAATCAGAGAGGTAAAATCACCTCCTTACACCAACTCACTGCTTTCCTATTTATACACCTGTTTAACTTTAGGCACCCATGTTTGACCATTTGGTCCTATATACCTTGCACTCAATCAGCAGTAGCATATATTATAACCCAGGAGACGGTAGCAACCAGCCCCATGCTCAGTCCATTTAACTAAGCTAATCTCTGGGGCTGTTCCTAGGGATGAAGGTGTCAGCCCTTGTTAAAACAGTCCAGCCAGTGATTTGATGGCAATGAAGGAGGCCCCAGATGCATTTGCAGTCATAGTGCAAGAAACGTTTGTTTGACTGGTTGCTGACACTGCACTTGCTTTCCCCAAGTGAGTTGGCTCAATGAGTTTGGAAACTGTGTGAACGTATTCATTCTGCTAAAGACAATACCTGCAGCTCTGTACAAAGTTGAGATAGCGTATCTTCCACAGCTAGCTCCGCTGGGGGCACAAAAAGAAAAACCAAGTTTGAGAAAAGCAGAAGTGACACATTAACTCATTCAACCCTCTATGCTCCACCCTCCACGGGCAAGAGTCTCCTTGGCTCTACACCCAAGATCTCTGCTCAAAAGCCCCTCTCTTTCCTTAATGGTCAAATCCTGCTCACTTTACTACAGCACCTACCCTCGGTGAAGTTCAGTGGGACACTTGCCTCAAATCAGCGTGCAGGATTTGGCTCTTCCTATATAGGACTCCCAGTGGTGTAAGCAGCAGCTTGACCCAGAAAGGGAGCATGCACACTACAAAATGCCCTACCCCTTTTCCAGCAAGCAGCTGTGTAAGGGCTAATGCTGGAGCACCCCAAACTTCCATTGTGGTCAGATTATTGGCAGTGCTCAGCGCTCCACCAGAGGCATCCAGCACCTTGCAGGATTATGCCCTTTACTTACTTTATAATGCAAGGTAACAAAATGCAAGCTGCTAAGTGCCCTGGCAAAAGCCTTCCAGGGCAGCAAATGCTTCAGCCAATTGCCCTATACTTTCTTTCTTCCCCAATATCTGAGCAATGAGGCAAGCCAGGCTTGTAAGTCTTTATGCAGCTCTGGGTCTGAAATCTGTCAGCTCTTTGGGGCAGGGACTGTACCTTCCTCTGTGTTTGGAAAGCCCTTGGTACCTATTAGGCCCTGCCACAGTGTCAGTAATAAATCTTATATTTGGAACATGTGCATTCGTTTCCTTTTCTGCATCTATGCTCAGTGGTCCCAACCAAAATGTTTGCTTTTGGGCCTTAGTGCAGACCTAGCTTTTATAGCTTGCAACTGTCAAGTTAGACGGCCCCAGGGAAATCCCATGCTGCAATTATGCCCCACCAAGTGTGGATCATAGAGACATTCTGCAAAACTTCATAAAAACGGGAGATCTGAAACAAAACCTCAGGAACTTTGGCTTGCGGAATTTGCAGGGAGGAGCCATCACTAATAATAACGAGTATAGAGCACATGGCCACAAGGGAAGATTATACAAAAACGCCTCCTATTTAAATGTGCAGAGTAACCATGAACGAACAAATTGACACAAGGGTGTCTAACTACAATTTCGCCTATTCATAGGCGAAACCACTGGGGGCATGAACACACATATCCACACCCCATCTTTTAATGTTTTGGTTCATGCTTCAGTCCGGACTCATGCATTTGCACTCTTGGTTTCTCAGGCTTGCTCCAGATCTAAAATGTAGGCTGACATAGCTACGCTGGTCTGGGGAGTGAAAAATCCACCCCTTAACCAATGCTGCTATGCTGACCTAACCCCCAGTGTAGGCACAGACAAATCAATGGAAGAACACTTCTGTTGACATAGCTACCGTCAGCTGGAGAGGTGTTGTTCCTACGCCAATGGAAAAACCCCTTCCTTCAGTGGAGGCTGTGTCTACACTAGGGCGCTGTGCTGGCATAGCTAAGGCAATGTAGCTGGTATAGTCCCTGTAGTATATATCCTTAACGTGGAAACTGGATCATTACATTTTGTATGTATAGACCATGGGCCTAATCAATGCCCACTGAAGTCAATGAAAAGACTCCCAGCGACCGTAACAGGCTTTTGATCAGGCCCCAAAGTCCTGAATCTGCAATCAGATATTTTAGACTTGTAAATGAGAATGGAGGATTTCATTCCTAAGTGGCTAAACAGTTATATTTGCATATACTGAATCTGCATGTATAGCAAGAGTGTGTGCAAATTAAATGCATATTTATGCATCATAAACTGTCTGAAAATCTGGCCCATGGGACGCAGAAATGTAACCTGTATGTGTTTTGGGTTTTTTTATATGTGTGATAGATGAAACTCACAAGAAGCAATACCACCTTGCACCTTTCAACTTCCAAACCTGCCAACGTGTGATACAAATAACCTCTACATGTGACCAATAACCAAAATGCATGACACCTGTGTTTTGTTGTCATGCTGTAATTGACAGGTTATAATAACTTTTAAGTACCAGATCTGTTTTTAAGGATGTTTTCTCACTGTGTGAATGAAATAAACCAGATTTTTTAATTGGATGCAGGTTATTTGAGGGAGGGGAACATGCGGCCCACAACAGTGAATGCAGCAGGACAGGGAGGTGGAACCAGCCCCAGTGTGGACATGCAGCACAATGCTTTACAGCTGACTGCTCCGATAGTACCTACAAAATCGATATGGAAGACATTCTCTCTCTCTTTTTTTTAAGCCATTGGTCAATGGAATGGGGCATGTCTCCCCCATCAGCTCTGCAATCCTAATATTGCCAGCTAATACCTTTTCAAAATATATACACATGAAAGTGCCAGCCATACTTCCTATATCCAAAGAAACAGGCTGGAAAACAGAGGCTGGCTTGCGGAGTTCTTCATTTCTAATTAACTTCTCGGTACCACTGCAAGCATGAGAGAGCACAAATTCATGAATGCAGGCCTGCAACCCTACAACAGTGCTAGGCCTTGAAGGTTTGGACCCAGTATCCTTACTAGTGCCTTATAAGGTCTACAAAGCCATAGTGGCTTCTGCTTCAGGGGGAGAATCTATTAAACTGCTGAATTAGGGAGAAAAGTAGAATACGCTTTAAAGAGCATGTAGTAATTATGCTATTATCAAGGCGTTTGTGGTAAAAAGCAATACATTCTAAAGCAGCAATTGGAGACTATGTTCTAATACAATTTACCCTAAATTGAGTTTCCCCCCCTTAATTTGAAAAATATTTGCTCATTGGGCTGTTGGTTCCTAAAGTTCTCCAACGCCTGATAGGGAGCTCAAGGCTTTGAAAGGCAACCAGTTCCAGATATCATTCAAGGAAACTATTTTTGGATACTTATAATAACTTATTCCTTCTAAACACTAATGCGATCTTCAGCTAGTATAAACTGACTGCAGTAAAGTGATGTTGATTTACATCAGCCCTGGCTCATGATCTGGCCCTGGCTCATGATTACCCTAAAATAAACACCAAAAATAAAATCAGGGGGAAAAAAACCCCTAAAATCCTACAACCAAATGGAAAACTTAGTTACTACAAGGTATGTTTAAAATGAGACCAGCCAACACTAAGAGATGTAAAATGTCTGTTCTCTTACCTAACTTCAGTTGTGGCAAATCTGGAATCTCTTTCATTATGACTGTGTAGTACACATGAAGCCCTCTGTATGCATTCAAGAGCAGCAGACACAGGTCCTTATGCCATTTGTATGCATGCTGCATGCAGTTTTCAGAAGGGACATAAAAGCTACCCTGGATAAGGAAACAGAAGAAAATAAATGCAAATTAAAATTTATGCTTTTCTTTTGTGCTGGAGGTTTTAAAAATGTGAGTGTGAGATGCCCCATAATCTTGCATCCTTTAGATCACATTTCGATCTTTACTTCCACTCATCGTCAGTGTACAAAGAACCACACACTTCGTGCCACAAAAGAGGATGTTCAGAGCATGATTCCAACTGGTCCTTTCCTCAGGCATTAGCTCCTTTTCTACATCAGAAGCAGGAAGCCTGAGTGTGGGTCTGTCACATGAGGAAGCAATCGGACAGAAGAAAGTATGTTTAAACCCAGAAATCTCCAAAACCTTTTGTGAAAAAGGAATAGCATTTTACACCTACCTCCAGATGTACGCAGTAGAACTTGAGCAGGCGTTTGCGATATTGTAACAAAGTCAAAGGGATACCCTCCATTTAAAATCAGAACCTAACTACATATTTCCTGCCTGCAATTGTTATGAGCACAGCCTAAGATTACTAGAACTGAAAGAAAGAAGATAAAAATGTTTCCCTGATTTTTTCAGTTTGTTTACTTTGTGCATTTGACAGCACTTTGTAGATAGTCAGTTTCACTGTTCGCCCTGTGTAGTGAGCTAAGCCCTGATCCTGCCATTAGCTCTGGATTTGATTGCAGAGTTGAGGACTGAAGAACTTTCCCCTGTTGTTTGTGTGGGTTTTTTACCCAGAACCCCACGAGAGAAACAACACTTTAAAGAGGGAATTCAGGAGCAGGTGCCCATTATTCAAATCAGCATTGTCCCTTTAAGTTAGAAGGACAGAGAGCCCCAAACCAAACCCTTGTACCCAAACTTTCTTGAACACTAGCGAAGTTCAGACACTGATTTGCACAGTGCAGCTGGGCCTTCCTCCTACAGTAAAGTGGCTGAACTACACACCACATCATAACTCTCCTGCACTGAATATGGGTAAGTAGAATGGCCCAGAGGTACCTTTTCAACTCCAGCGCTTGATACCGACGCAGTGAGGGATTCAGATGTCAAGAAGCATGCCGATCCTGGCTCTGTTTGCACATGTCACACACTGAACTTCCGCACTGTGCAGATTACTATCCACTTGCTATATTCCCTGCTGACTGCAGCATGCAGGGGACACCACTGAGCAGTCAACATTTCCCCACAGGCACTACCTAGCAGTATCTGGGAAAGGACAGCAGTTCTCTGTGCTTAGAACAGGGGAGGGTATCTCCGGACTTATCTTCCCACACGTGGCCTGCAAGAGCATGAATTTGGTGGTGTATTTTCCCAGGAGTTAGGTGGGATTTTGTAATGGACACAGGGAAGCAGTTTGTCTTGATGGGTGGGAAGACACTAACATGGGGCTTCTCGCTTAGCTGACACACCACGGACTGAACCTAGGACCTCCAAAGCTACACCCATAAGTCTCCACAGCTTGAGCTAAAGGGACAGGCCCTGTAGCTGGGGGCTGCAACAGACTCACACCCAGTAGGGATCAGACACAAAGGAGAATGCATAACATACACCGAGCAGTGAATTACAAGGGCATGGAGCAGAAAAATGGTCTTTCTGCAACCTCTCCTCCTCAGTGCACCCACACAGGGGCAGCCATGATATGGATCCCAGCCCTCCAACTGTCCCCTGGCAGGTGGATACCTGCATTTGCACAGACCCCCACTGATTTCAATGTGGCTTAGTATGAGCATAGGGGCTTGCCCATGTGGAGTCGGTCAGGGCCAGGGCTCTTGCCCAACACTTGTATTTCTTGTTGGCAAATTTTAGTCTCCATTAGACACCCTCCGGGGTGTCGCTGAGTTGTGTTTTAAATATTAGCTTTAAATCCTGAAGGTTTGGAAGACCTGAGCACCCCACATTCACAACACAGTGTCTGGGGACCTTGAGGAGGTGGAAAGGGGGAATGAATAGAGAAAAGGTGCTGGAGGAGGATAAAAAGTGGAAGTGGCTTGCTAAACTTTTTAGAGTCAAAAATATACCACTGCCATGTTATTTAGGCAAAACCATTCTGACAAATAAATACTATATTAAATAACAGAAGTATCTATTTGTGGTGCATTGTAATTACTCATTCTACATTTGTGATATATTAGATCTTAGTTGCACAACAAGACGACATTTTAATGGGTCTGTTTGCAGCCTCTCTTGACGTAAAACATCGTGATAATACAAAAATCATAAGAACCAGGAAAATGAAACATCAGGTGGGATCACAAATGTGTGAGTTAAATGCAGCAAAAATCTTTATCAATTAACTCTGTTTGTAATTACATTCATGTTTTTGCATAGTTCTCAGATGTTGTTTTCTTTTAAAATCCTAACCTATTTTTCAAATTGATTTCATATGAATGGTTGGAGGCCCTGTGTCAGAGATCAGTTAATGCACCTTAGCTAAGCACAGGTTTTGTGAGAATGGTTCTTGCAGAGACTGATGTAGTGCGAACAATGGGGGAGGAGATGCTATTTATAAAAATGTTGCTTTCTGCACAATATATTGGGCAGAATCTAGAGGTCGGTGACACTCCAGAGCAAGAGCCAAGAGACCTAGTGTGATACCAAACCAGAAAGGATTAAGCAATTAGCAGGCTAAATGACACAAATTTAACCTTTAAAAACATATTACAAAAGTATATAAATTGTAATTAGGGCCATTCCTTATAAATAGCTAACAAAGCCATGTTAGATAGACTAGTGCTTTGAAATGTAGACTTCTATTGGTAGCGAAGTAGAAGAAGATAGTGACTGTATTTGTCCATGTTTACCTATATCTTGTCAGAGGTTAACAACGTTACTATATTCTATTGATCCAGAGACCAAAAGGGAATATTAACATTTAGATGAAACTTGGATGTAATAATATCATTGTCTACATTTCTCTTTGAAGTTTGTAGTAAACTGTCTATGAACTGCTGAAATGGTCAATTGCCTTATGATGATCAATGCAACTAATTACCTATGTATACACAGGAAACAGAATTGACTTCTAAGCCATAATGTTTATTACCTTTCTTTATCCAATTAATGCCTGCTGCATTAACTACTGTCAAGAGGTTAATGCAGCTTGCCAGAGATCTATAAATGAACTCTAGGGCCCCAATCCTGTATCTCAGATCTACTTAAGCTTGTTCAGGGGAAACTTGAGTCACAAGACTGAAGTCTCCAGCTCCAAGTCTGGATTACCCTGGTATTTCTCATGGAAGAATTTATACAAACTCTGCATATGAACTGCCTATTTGGATTATAACCTATGGAATTGATTCTGAAAGAACTTTTTGCAACTCAGTGGCTCACCATCTCTACTATGAACAGACCTAAGAACTTTATTCCTATCTGTATGTCCCCATTTGCTCAAAGTGTAATGGCTGCTCTAGAATTATAAATACGTCCAATGTAAAATTATACCTTAGTCTCTTGGGAAAAGAACCTCTCAACCTTTTCAATTAATTGCTTTGCTTTACTAGTTGTTTTAATCCCCTTGTTATGTAGGCACAAGAAGCTTTTACTGTACCTGTTCCAAATGGACCTGTATTGACTTCTGTTTTTAAAGCTATCACAAGTTGCAATCTCAGCCCTTTTAGAATCATGGAAATGTAAGGCTGGAAGAGACCATGAGAGGTCATCATGTCCAGCCCCCTATGCTGAGGCAGGACCAAGTAAACTTAGATGGTCTCTGACAGTTCTTTGTCTAACCTGTTCCTACAAAACCTCCAGTGTCAGGGATTTCCCAGTCTCCCTTGTAATTCCAGTCTCCCTTGGAAACCTATTCCAATGCTGAACTATACTTACAGTTAGAAAGTTTTTCTAATAACTAACTTAAATCTTCCCATTATTTCTTGTGCTACCTTCAGTGGACATGGAGAACAATTGATCACAGACCCCTTTATAGCAGCCATTAACGTATTTGAAGACTTACCAAGTCCCCGCTCAGTCTTCTTTTCCCAAGACTAAACAAGCCCAATTGTTTAACCTTTCCAGAGAGGTCAGGTTTTCTAAATCTTTTATCATTTTTGTTGTTCTCCTCTGGACTCTCCAATTTGTTCACATCTTTTCCAAAATGTGGTGCCCAGAACTGGACAAAATACTCCAGCTGTGGGCTCAGCAGTATGCAATGGAAAGGGATAATGACCGTCCGGGTCTTACATACAACACTCCTGTTAATACACCCAGAATAATTGTAGCTTTTTTTGCAACCGAATCACATTATTGCCTCATATTCGATTTTTGCTCCACTATAACCCCCGATCCTTTTCAGCAATGCTACTGCCTACCCAGTTATTCCCCATGTTGTAGTTGTGTACTTGATTTTATCTTCCAAAGCGTGGTACTTTGCACTTGTCTTTATTGAATTCCATCTTGTTGATTTCAGACCAAATAAAAGGGAAAGGTAGATGGGAAGCAAATGGGGAAAAGATGATTTGGGAGAGATGAGAGAAAATGCAGACTCTGCAATTGTTATTTTTTAATTATCTCTTCATTTTCTATGCTATCTGGGGGAGATAAATTTATTCTGGACGAATGAATCCAGCCCATCCTATTAGTTACCAAATGTTGTTACTTTTTAATAGCTGTTTGGTGGGCTATATGGAATGAGATGCTGACTGTCAGTCAAGTTACCAGTGGATGGGATGTGCACATCACCAAAACCCACTACCAGAACCGGTGCTAATTAGCATCCTCAGGCAAGGCCAAAAATTAAATGGATTTGGACTTGGAACTGTCAGCACTAGATTTTAAGGCCAGAAGGGACCATAAAATCATCTTGTCTGAAATCCTGTATAATACTGGCCATGCGTGATGTGCTCCCCAGGTTAGAAATGAGATGTGCTGGATTAGGAGCAAGTGGAGGAATCTTCCTATTTCCTAGATGTTCAGTGGCTAAGGAAAGAATTTCATTATCCAGAAAGGTCAGTCCAGCCCCTCTGTTTACCCAATGTATTTAATAGGAAAGTCATTTAATCTCTCTGTTCCTCAGTTTACTGACATAAATAGACCTGGTCAAATACTAGGCAAAAAACAATTAACAAATATTTCACAAGTATTGTGGCTTTGGTACAATTTTACCACAGTCTGTCAACGCAGACTCTTATATTGGTTCATCACTGTGACATCTGACTGCTTCCAGAACCTGAGCATTTGTGACTCAATCCCCAATCTGTAAAACGGGGATAATATCTGAGCTCTTTGGTGTTCACAAATTCACGGAGATTCAAAACTGGTTTGTATGACTTGGTCAAATAGCTGCATGCAGGGTGACTCTATTGAAACCAATGGGATCTTTGCCACTGACATGAATTGGGTAGGATTTCACCCCCAATGTCTAATATGTATACTCAATTCACCAATAATTTAGGGTGGCCAAGTTAAGAACAGGGATACTGAATACCAACATCAGATACATTACAAAGAATCCACAATCTGCCTTTATTAATACAGGCAGATTTCTTTTTAGCGCTGCAATTACATTAGTTGCTATGGATGAGAGATCAAATTTAAACTGACCCGTCAAAGAAACATACAAAATGTTCTGCTTCTTGACTTCACCCAGAAGACCACACTAGGCAGCATAAAAAGCAAACTATACAAAGCCCTGCTGAATGCATTTAAATAAATGACCCATTTAAACCAACAGACCTTCTGTGTGCTGCTGTTTGCAGCCAATCGGTTTCTCCTCTAATTGACCCTATTACTTTGCAAATGTACTTTTCTTTTATAAAAAGGGAAAGTAAAATAATTTAAAAAAACCCAAACACTAATTAAATAAGATTTGTGCCAATTCACTAGTCTAACACAGAGAACAATTTGTAACTATCCACTTCCAATGTAACAAATCCATCTAATATCAAAATACCGAATGGATTTGATGCTTTGCAATATACTGTACTGTACTTTTATTTGTGTTGTATTCAAGCAATTTCCCAAACCATGTTAACTGTATGCAATGTTCAACAACTGCACGAACAGTTGGTAAACTGGACCCTTTATATTTAATCTAATTGAGGACAGCATTACACAACTCATATTCAACTGCTAACGAATTGGTTGTCAAGAGTTTTAACATACTTAAAAGCCATTTTAGATTCAAATCACCATCTTGGCGGCCTTGTTAATTAAATTAGGTTAGGACAGCCAGAAGTAATGGGCATTACTCATTTCACATCAAGTTCTGGAAATGACCATCCAGCTGCATATGCATGGAACAGAGGAACAAAAATCACATCATCCAGCAATGGAAGAAACCTCTTAGGTCGTTGAGTCCATCTCCCTGCCAATGCATATTGCACCCTATTGGACAGTTTCTAGTCTAGTTTCAAATACTCCAAACAATGAGAGTCCATGATTCCTCTTGGGAGCCTGTTTCACAGTCTAAGATCTCACTGTTGGGAGAGGCCCTGTCCTAACAAAACACAAGCTTACGTTTAAGCACATTAATATTATTTTATTACAATAGTACCCAAAGACCCCAACCAAGATTAGGGGTCCATTATGCTAGATGTTGTACCAAAACACAGTAAGAGACAGTCCTTGTCCTGAAGAGCTTACCAACTAAACAGACAAAACTGACTGCGGTGGGAGGGGAAAACACAGATACAGAGAGGTGAAGTGACTTGGCCAAGGTCACAGAGCAGATTAGTGGCAGAAATGGAATAAAAGGTAGGGGTAACTTTAGTGGATCTAGGATGATTTACACCAACTAGGTCCAGGCCTCCTGAGTCTCATTCCAGTGGCCTAGTCCACTGGATCATGCAAAGGATCAATGGGACCATTCAGATTCTTATTGTTAAGTGCATGCTTAAATGCTTCACTGGTTTGGACTTCAAATATGCGGGTAGTCCCACTGAAATCAATAGGACTGCTCATTAAGTCAATGTAAATAAGGATGGAAGATTTGGGACATAAATTAAAAAATATATATATAAATGAGGGTAATACTTACAAAAGCACCTAAGTCTCATTTTCAAAAGTCTCTTAGGCACTAAGGTGATAAAAATCCATGTGATTTAGGCTACTATGTTACTTTGAAAGCTTTATCCATCCTTACCACCTCTCCAAACAGATAGCTATAATGTACTGGGAATGCAAAGTAAACATGCAGGGTGGTCTACTTGTTCCCAGACGGGAGCAATTATTAATGAGCCTCAACAGTGACCAGTCCTCCTGCCAAAAATTATTCTATATTTAGAAAACAGGAAACAATACAACACAAGTTATTGTGTCAGACAATAAAGAGTTGTTGGCAAGTATAAAAGCTTGACATAGTTCACAGATCTAAGAAGTCTACACAGAACAGTTCTTATACCTATTTAGTAGCATGCCAACGTTCCTTGTGTATCAATTCTATCAATCACCCAGCTCTTTCTCCTAAGACTATGTAACTAGCATGATACATGAGGTCTTACCCTGCTTAGAAAAAAGCACACATGTATTACCAAGTTGTCATCTATCAAGAAGCGACTTGTGAGAGCAGGATCAGAGTTTCCTCCAGAGCTGGGCCAAGACCAGGGGTGAGCAAACTTTTTGGCCTGAGGGCCACATTGGGGTATAGAAATTGTATGGCGGGCCATGAATGCTCACAAACTTGGGGGTAGAGGTGCGGGACGGGATGAGGGCTCTGGCTGGGGCGCGGGCTCTGGGGTGGGGCCAGAAATGAGGAGTTCAGGGTGCGGGAGGGGGCTCTGGGTTGGGGTGCAGGGGGGTGAGGGCTCTGGGGTGGGGCTGGGGATGAGGGGGTTGGGGTGAAGGAGTGGGCTCCAGGCTGGGACCGAGGGGTTTGGAGGGTGGGAGCGGGATCAGGGCTGGGACAGGGGGTTGGGGTACGGCGAAGGGGTGTGAGGGCTCCGTCTGGGGGTGTGGGCTCTGGGGTGGTACTGGGGATGAAGGGTTTGGGGTGCAGGAGGGTGCTCCAGGCTTGGACCGAGGGATTCAGAGGGTGAAAGGGGGATCAGGGATGGGGCAGGCTGCTGAGGGGTGAGGGCTCTGGGTGGGGTGCTGGCTCTGGGGTGAGGCTAGGGATGAGGGGCTTGGGGTATAAGAGGGGGCTCTGGGCTAGGATCAAGGGGTTCAGAGGGCAGAAGGGGGATCAGGGCTGTGGCAGGGGATTGGGGTGTGGGACGGGCTCAGGGGTGCAGGCTCTGGATGGCGCTTACCGCAAGCAGCTCCCGGAAGCATGTCCCCCGTCCAGCTCCGAGGCATGGCCAGGTGGCTCTGCGCGCTGCCTCGTCTACAGGCACCACCCCTGTAGCTCCCATTGGCTGGGAACCGTGGCCAATGGGAGCTGCGGGGGCAGCCCCTGTGGACAGGGCATCGCGCAGAGCCATCTGGCCGTGCCTCCGCGTACTACGCAGGAGCCAGAGGGGGGTCATGCCGGCTGCTTCCTGAGAGCCATGCGGCGTGGGTAAGCCCCCAACCTCACTCCCTGACTGGAGCTGAGGGCTGGATTAAATGGTCGGAGGGGCCAGATGTGGCCTGCGGGCCGTGGTTTGCCCACCCCTGGCCTAGACTATGAGTGTTGATCCTTTGAGACACCATGTTCCCCAGAAATGTGAAGACAAAGTGTTTGCAACAGAAGTGACTTTACAGAACTTCTTGGCAGTGTGGGGTAGCTGAATTGGTCCCAGGATATAAGACAGATAAGCTGAGTGAGGTGACATGTTTTTATTGGACCAGCTTCTGCTTACACAGAGCTGAGAGCTTAGGGTAAGGTCAGAGCTCTGGAGAAGATAAGATAAGATAAGAAGATAAGATAAGAGCTCTGTAGAAGCTCGGAAGCTCATCTCTCTCACCAACAGAAGCTGCTCTGATAAAAGATATGACCTCACCCACCTTGTCTTTACGAAACGTGGATGGTAAAGGGTTTTTTATCCTGTACTATAAAACATAAAGCCAAATTCTTTAGATAAACTGCTTTATGGGACCAGAAACTGCCTTTTAATGTGCATATTATATCAATTTAATTAGCAAATTACCTTGCTTGTACTGATTTACTAATCTTCTCTAAAATATAAGGTGCTTTGTTATCTAAAGCTATAAAATTAGTGACCGAAATAAACCTGTTATCCTGTGTTTATATGGCTGCTTTATTTGCTCTTCACAAAAGCAAATCCAAAGGCATCAATAAAGACCAATAATTAGGAAGAGATCATTAACAATGTATTTTTTGTTCACTCTTGGTCTTCTGCAAAATCTGATCTGTGAGAAAACTTACTTATGTGTTTACTAGACACAGGGGCTGATTATGACCGTATTTCTACTGATCAAAGGAGTAACAACTATATAAGCTGTCCTCGCTTACAGACAGCCCCCCAACCTGAAGCAAATACTCACCAGCAACTACACATCACACAACAAAAACACCAACCCAGGAACCAAACCCTGCAACAAACCCCAGTGCCAACTCTGTCCACAAATCTATTCAAGGGACACCAGCATAGGACCTAACCACATCAGCCTGACCATCAGAGGCTTGTTCACTTGCACATCTACCAATGTGATATATGCCATCATGTGCCAGCAATGCCCCTCTGCCATGTACACTGGCCAAACCAGACAGTCTCTACGCAAAAGAATAAATGGACACAAATCTGACATCAGGAATTATAACATTCAAAAACAAGTAGGAGAACACTTCAATCTCCCGGGTCACTCAATAATAGACCTAAAAGTGGCAATTCTTCAACAAAAAAACCTTCAAAAACAGACTCCACCATGGAGTCTGCAGAACTGGAATTAATTTACAAACTGGACACCATCAAATTAGGCCTGAATAAAGACTGGGAGTGGTTGGGTCATTACAAAACCTAATTTCCCCCTACTGTTACTCACACCTTCTTGTCAACTGATTGAAATGGTCCACTCTCATTACCACTACAAAAGTGATTTTTCCTCCCTTGGTATCCTACTGTTAATTGAATTATCTTGATAGACTGACCTTTCACTTGGTAAGGCAACTCCCATCTTTTCATGTGCTGTGTATTTATACCTGCTACTGTATTTTACACTCCATGCATCTGATGAAGTGGGTTCTAGCTTACGAAAGCTTATGCCAAATAAATGTGTTAGTCTCTAAGGTGCCACAAGGACTCCTCATTGTTTTAACAATATAAAAGTGACCTAAGATCCAAAGTAGGCCTCATATTGCTTACCAATTTGTACAAGACTAATAGGAACAGTTTAACTATGGTAATCAATTACATTATCATCCTTTGAATGAAAAGCTGGGGATACAGGACCCCTCTACCTAAAAGTGCAGCTATACACTGAAAAATGCCTGTAGAAATGGCCTGGTGGACTTCCATTTTTGTTTTTGAATTATTTTATATCAGAAGTGCTCTGTTTATGACTTACAATGTGGTTTTTCCGAACTACCAGTCCTACAAGCTCACTACGATCTTGAATAAACTCACACAGAAAAATTATAAAAGACAAAAAACACCATGTCACCCCTGGGTGAATACTTTTCACAAAACAATCACTCCATATCTGATCTGCTGGTCCTCAAAGGAAACCTGCAAAACACTGTCAAAAGACAATTCTGGGTGCTTAAATTCATAACTTTGCTAAACACTGAAAAATCATGGTCTTATTAAAGACACTGGATCCATCACTTATTACAAAAAATTTGTAACCCACTAACCCCTCTTTTTTGTCTTATGCCTGCAGAGGTGTTAACTGGCCAGGGCTCCGTGAATGGTCTCTTACAATATGTGTGAAATACTTATGCTAAACAATCTGTCCCAACTTCCTTTTAGCTGTGACACTCTGAGTACCTTTCCCAGACCTGAAGAAGCGCTCTGTGTCTGGTCTCTTTAAGCTACAAAAGTTGGTCCAGTAACAGATATTACCTCACCCACCTTGTCTCTGTAATATCCTGGGACCAATGTGGCTACAGCAACTCTGCAAACAACAATGGAAGAGTTCAGCAAAACTCAAACTTCTGGAAGCCCAGGAATACACAGGACAAAATTAAGCTTATCCAAACCACCTAGCACTGGTAATAGCCACCTTCTTATAGGTGGAAGTGGTACCTTTTGTGCATGTGTGAAGGGATTGTTAAATTTGGCAAGTGTGGTATAGTGTTTCTGGGAAGCTTGCTCAGTGTTTTAGGGTACGACAGGTGCAGGTCGTGCCTGTCCACTACAACGAAAAGGCCAAGAGGGTGTGTGTGTGTTATGGGTGACGTGGGGCTTCATTCAAAAATGTCTGAGTTAAGGTTGTGTGGCCATTTACCATACCTGTGTATTTCTTGGCTTTCAGACGTTTGACTTTTGCTGAACTTGATGTTCTGGATGGGCACAGGAGTGTTGTATGTAAAGCATGGGAAGTAACTGTCCCACCCTTCGCGGCACTGATGAGGCCTCAGCTGGAGTACTGTGCCCAGTTGTGGGTGCCGCACTTTGGGAAAGATGTGGACAAATTGGGGAGTGTCTAGAGGAGATCAACCAAAATGATAAAAGGTTTAGAAAACCTGACCGCTAGGAATAGGGCTGGCAATTATGGTTGGATGTAGTCCTGGGAAGTTTAATCAGGTGACATAATCTTTAATTAAAGATTAATATTTAATTTCTGGAGACTCCAGGGCAACCCTGGAGGGTTGGCAATCCTACTGAGGAAAGCTTAACAAAATTGGGCATCAGCAGGATAGCAGGCTCAGGAGTGTAAGTGGCCCATTCATCTCAATTAGATATTCCCAGCTGAAAAAGAATATCCTATGGAGATTAATACAGCCTGAAACAATAGCTCTGTGATAAATGAACGGCGGGGGCGGGAGGGCAGCTCCCTTTAATGGACACCCAACTAGCCAGGTAGCTATAAAATCCCTCTTAGTAGCTGTTCTCTACTTGCTTTACCTGTAAAGGGTTAAAAAGTCCACAGGTAAAAGGAAAGGAGTGGGCACCTGACCAAAAGAGCGAATGGGAGGGCTACAACTTTTTAAAATTGGGAAAAACTTCCCTTTGTCTGTTCTGTTGTTTTTCTCTGGAGAGAGGGGACAGAGCAGAGACAGGGCTGGGACTATGCTGTAAAAAGCTTTTTCTCAGATATGGAAATCATCAGATCATACCTAAAACCTACTCATAAATCAGAAAATGTCTAGAAAGACACGATTAGGTTTATTTCTGTTTATTTCTTATTGACTCCTCTGTGCTAACCCCAAATGCTTTTGTTTTGCTTGTAACCTTTAAACTGGACCTCAAGAAGGTTATTTGTTATGTTAAATTTTTGGTAAGTGTTTTTTTTAAAATCTAGCAAAAGCCTAAGTTCCAGATGTATTTTCTTTCTTTTTGTTTTTAATAAAATTTACCTTTTTTAAGAACAGGATTGGATTTCTGTGTCCTAAGAGGTTTGTGTATATGTTATTTAATTAGCTGATTTCCTTTGTTTTCTTTCTCAGCTCTTCCCCGGAGGGGGGGTGAAAGGGCTTGAGGGTACCCCACAGGAAGGAATTCCCAAGTGTGCCTTCCTGGGTTCCAAGGGGTTTTGCATTTGGGTGGTGGAAGCATCTACCCATCCAAGCTCAGAGAGAAGCTGTAACCTTGGGAGTTTAATACAAGCCAGTATTAATTTTTAGAATCCTTGGGGGCCCCCACCTTCTGCACTCGAAGTGCCAGAGAGGGGAATCGGCCTTGACAAGCTCTGTGATGTGTGAAGTTTCCTTTTCAGTCAGTGTGTGTTCCCTCCCTACCCCTCAGGTCAAGCATGTCCGTTCTCAGCTCCTCACCCCAGGCTCAGCAGCATGTTCTTGGTGCATGTTCTGAGCATACCTGTTCTCAGTTCCCCACCCAGACAGGCAGAGCACCCTCAGATCCTGGCTTACATGGGGGGCATTAGGCAGAGGGATTCAGACACCCAAAAAAGGCTCACATAAGGAGGGGCATGGAATTGGTCTCAAGGCTCCCCAGGGGGTCACTGACCCCCAGATAAAATGAGGGGGTTAGAGAGTGGGGCTCAGACACCCCCAAAAAGGCAAGGCCCCCCAGATCCTGGCACACACAAGGGACCAGGGCTCAGACATCCCTGGGGGCAGGGACACCCAGATCCCAGCTTATATAAGGGAGGCAGGGAGACTGGCTCAGACAGGCAAGTCCCCTCCAGAGCCTGACTCACATGGGGAGCAGGCAAAGGGGTTAAAACCCCTGTAGATGGGTTGGGCCCCTCAGATCATGGCATACACATAGGAAGGGAATGTGGGGTTGCCAGGTGCCCTGCCCCTATTCTCCCCCATTTTGCCCTTCCCCCTCCTCCATTCCTACCCCAAGTCCCTATCCCCTCCCCAGCACCCGATCCCCGAACCCTCTCCACCGTTCCCACCTACCCCATTCACGCCCAACCACCCTCCACTCCCAGTGAGCATTTGCTTGTGTGGTTTATTTTCTTTGCAAAACATAGTTTTAGCATCTTCTCAATATTCTGCTGCATACACATTACGGTCCTCCAAAATCATAGAAATGTTGGCACCTCAGGAAGTCAGCAAAGTCCAGCCCCCTGCATTGAGGCAGGACCAAGTAAACCCAGACCATCCTGGAAAGGTATTTGCCAACCTGTTCTTAAAAAAACATCCCATGATGGGGATTCCACAACCTCCCTTGCAAGTCTGTTCCAGAGTTTAACTATCCTTATCATTAGAAAGATTTTCCTAATATCTAACCTAAATCTCCCCTGCTGCAAGTTACGCCCATTACTTCTTGTCCTACTTTCTTTCAGTGGACATTGAGAAAAATTGATCACAGCAGCCCTCTATAGCAGCCCTCCATATTTGAAGACTGTTACCAGGTGTCTCCTCAGTCTTCTTTTCTCAAGACAAACCATGGCCAATTTTTTAAAATCTTTCCCCATAGATCAGGTTCACTAAAACGTTTGACATTTTTATTGTTGTCCTCTGGACTCTTTCCAATTTGTTCATATCTTTCCCAGAGTGTGGCTCCCACAACTGGACACAGTACTCCACCTGAGGCCTCACCAGTGCTGAGTAGAGCAGGAGAATTACCTTCTGTGTCTTACATACAACACTCCTGTTAATACACCCCAGAATCATATTCGCCTTTTTCACACCTGTATCACATTATTGGCTCCTATTCAATTTGTGATCCACTATAACCCCCCAATCCTTTCCAGCAGTACTCCCACCAAGCCAGTTATTGCCCATTTTGTAGTTGTGCATTTGAGTTTTTTGCTTCCTAAGTGTAGTAATTTGCACTGATCTTTAAGGAATTTCATCTTGTTGAATTCAGACCAGTTCTTCAATTTTTCAAGGTCGTTTTGAATTTCTAATCCTGTCCTCCAAAGTGCTCCCAGACTGGTGTCATCCACAAATTTTATAAGCATACTCTCCACTTCATTATCCAAGCTGTTAATGAAAACATTGAATAGTACCAAACCCAGGACTAACCCGTGCCTGCAGGATCTCACTAGATGCACCCTCCCAGTTTAACAGCAAGTCATTGAAAGCTAGTCTTTGAGTATGGTCTTTCAACTAGTTGTGCACCCATCTTGTAGTATTTTCATTCAGAGCACATTTCTCAAGTTTGCTTATTATAGAATATTGTGGGACTGTGTCAAAATTCAATATATATATATATATATATATATATACACACTTACTAAATTCAGAACACATATACAGTTTCCCCCCCATCCAGTGTCCTGTCAAAGTAGGAATTTAGGTTGGCTTGGCATGATTTGTTCATGACAAATCCATGCTGCCTATTCCTTATAACTCAAGATCATTATAAAGTGATTGTTTAATAATTTGTGTCAGTATTTGTCCAGGTATTGAAGTTCAGTTGACAGATCTATAATTAGTGAAGTTCTCTTTGTTCCCCTTTTTAAGATTCTATCGTTGTCTTTTGGTAGTCCTCACTTCATAGAGAAGGACTGGAGCAATATGCCTGCTTTTTTTCTTCAGCCTTTTGGCATGGATTGGATTTGAACGCAGAGAGCCTGAGGTGGATGCTCTGCTTCAATGACTGTCACACACTTCAGAGCCTTCCAGCTCTACTGGTAGCTTTTCAGATAGTTAGCCTTTCTCTCTGCTCAAGTCCAGTGTAATTCTTATTGTGCCTATCTGGAGATGCAATCCCTTTGTCAAATAATGTTTTAATTTGCTTTCCCTGGTGGGTGCCGCACACTCTGTTGGGGTAACCCTCAAGTGTCTGAGATGCTGATGCGATGATCTGAGCCCTAGTCTGATCTCTGTCTGTGAGCTAAAAAGCATTGCCACAATGTGTCAATGTTATGAGAAGCTGGTTGTGGTTTTTTGCCATGGGGGCTGTATCTCAGGGGCCCCTCGGTCAAATAGCCCCAGATTTGGATTGCTAACCTTACCATGTGTGCCATGAGGTACATCAAATTTCAGGACAGTCCAATTTACCATATATTAGAGCACTTAGAACAGCTGAGCTTTAAACAGAAAGCTGGTCTTATCCTTCACTATAGCAGAGCTGTCACTGCTAGAATTAAATCCGTCAGAACTTATCTGTAGCACTAAGTAAGCAGTGGAACAGATCTATTGTGAGTTAGTGCAGCGGACTGGAGAGAGTTATGTCTACACGCAGGTTTTGTCATGGATCATTTCACCAAAGGCATATCACTTGTCTCCATTGCTTTATTTATACCAGCAGATCATACTGAACCCCTACCTACACCTTATGGGTATTGCAAGACTGCCTTATTTGTAAAGTGTGTTGAGATCCTCCGGATGAAAGGTGATGTAGATGTGCCAAATATTTACCTTATAAAACAAGCAAGGAGGTGGAGGGTTTTAAAAAGAATTGGGGTAAACATGCAAAAAAATCCATTTAATGCAAAAGGGATTTAAAACCACAAAACAAACAAGACATCTAACCAATGCTGTCAGGACATTGCACAAGAACATAATATTTCTGGTTTAATTATACTGCAGAATGTTCACCCACTGGTAAGAAAAGGCAAACTCACACCCATTACTGTGATCAAACAAGGACCCCTGAGCAGAAGAGTTGCCATGTTATTAGACATCACCCCAGGCAGCAGACATAACCAGACAGGAAACTCTCATTATAGTTGCTAGCACCTCTGTCTTGGCAAAAAGTGAAAGTGTTTGCATTGCAGAATAATGAGCTCGACATCGCTTTAAGGGCAATTGAATGCAACTAAAATTTTATGTTACACTTTTAAATACATCAACAGAGAAAGATGTTTCAAACTTGTGCCCTGATGTGCTGACGTCTACCAGCTGGTGGTGGATTTGCACTCTTTATATCTTTGCCATTAGCTGATTGATGCAAAAAATCACTACATAAGTTATGTTATCTTAATACTTTTGTTAAAAGAGTGTGATCAGTTATTTAGGTGGCGATATCAAACTGGTATCAGTTTAATCAGTTTTGTCACAAAGCAAGTACTAGTTACACAGTAAAAATAAAAAAAGACACACCAGTTCCTAGCTGTCCCTTTCCATAGGACATGTTACATTTTAAAGCTTAGAATTAACAAGGCTTCTTTTGCAAACTTCTAAACAGTGTCCAAGTGATCTAATATTTAGTGTGCAACTGTGACCCTAAGATCCCTTCAATGCCAGTTAGTAAAGAGGTCACTGTCTTGTAACAGCAACTCCTACAGGCGTGACAAACTCACTACACCTAACACAAGGCTGTCTTAGTATTTGTCTGTAAAGAAGGTTGTGTGAGGGATCAAATCAAAGTTTATATTATACTGTCATTATAAGTGCTGCGTTATGTACGTACGGGTGACACTTACGAAGTTGTATGTCTATACTATAAATATGTGTAAGGCATGTAACCAGGCGGGATTGATCAACAAGTTTGTCCTAGACAAATGAATGTTGGCTTGTCTGTCTGCCTGTGTTTCCAATGTAAGTCAAGCATTGTAAATGGCCAAACACAATGGAAACTGTATTTCCATGTAAGTCAACAGGAAAAGCCAGGTTGATGAGGATGGGGGATGTTGCAGGGGAAGACACTAGAGACTAAAACCACAGGGAGTTGTCTTGTCTCTGGGGTTGAAACAATGAGTCCTGGGGCTATATAAGCACAAGCAAAAAAAACTGTTATCCATTCACTGAGCAACATTCTTGGCAGAGGGAGGTGATTTGTTACCATTATCAGTCCCCAGTTGGGACTGCAAACCAGAAAGCGCTGCAGAAAGTCTTTGAATGTTAGACAAGGATTGTAACCTGCTAAAGTTATGTTTAGTCTCTTAGCATGTTACACTTTTGTTTTATTTGTAACCAATTCTGTTTCCACTATCCTCACTCCGTATCACTTAAATCTCTGTTGTTTATTGAAAAACTTAGTCTTGGTTTTGTTGAATATTCATCTCAGTGCTGTAGTATTAAGTCAAGCAAGAATCCTCAGCTGACCCCAACAGGCTGGTGTGTAGAGACAGCAAACTTGGCAATTTCTGTGAGTGTCCAGCAATAGGGGCTGGATACTACAGGGGAAGGCTTTTTCAGGGAGATTGGGGTGCACTTAAAGTTAACCTGCAAGGTGAAGTAAAGACTGATACAGGAGATTGGGTGGCTCATGGGGTGACAGGAGCTGACACCCAATTGAGCACAACCAACTCTCTCCAGGGAGGAGGGAGGAAGGAGGTAACCTGCGTGCCCTGGGAAAGTGTCACTGCAAGCTCTTTGGGGAACCTTCTTTTATGTTGGGAAAGTGTCTTGTACAACCTATGGGCTACCAGAAACATATACCAATCGGTGACTGTCATAAATATAAAGGGAAGGGTAATCACCTTTAAAATCCCTCCTGGCTAGAGGAAAAATCCTTTCACCTGTAAAGGGTTAAGAAGCTAGGATAACCTCGCTGGCACCTGACCCAAAATGACCAATGAGGAGACAAGATACTTTCAAAAGCTGGGAGGAGGGAGAAAAACAAAGGGTCTGTGTCTCTCTGTCGGTATGCTGCTTTGCCGGGGAGAGAACAGGAATGGAGTCTTAGAACTTCGTAAGTAATCTAGCTAGATATGCGTTAGATTCTGATTTCTTTAAATGGCTGAGAAATTGAGTTGTGCTGAATAGAATGAATATTAGTCTGTGTGTCTTTTTGTAACTTAAGGTTTTGCCTAGAGGGATTCTCTGTGTTTTGAATCTAATTACCCTGTGAGGTATTTACCATCCTGATTTTACAGAGGTGATTCTTTTTACTGTTTCTTCTATTAAAATGTTTCTTTTCAATAACTGAATGCTTTTTTCATTGTTCTAAGGGTTTGGGTCTGTGGTCACCTATGCAAATTGGTGAGGATTTTTACCAAACCTTCCCCAGGAAGTGGGGTGCAAGGTTTGGGAGGATTTTGGGGGGACAGATGTGTCCAAACTACGTTTCCCAGTAAACCCAGATAAAGTTTGGTGGTGGCAGTGGAAATCCAAGGGTAAAATTAATTTGTACTTTGGGGAAGTTTTAACCTAAGCTGGTAAAAGTAAGCTTAGGAGGTTTTCATGCAGGTCCCCACATCTGTACCCTAGAGTTCAGAGTGAGGAAGGAACATTGACAGTGACAGAATATGCATGAATATGCAGAATAATAATACCCAGATGTTCTAAAGCACTGTTCATCAGCAGATTCCAAAGTGCCTTACAAAGGAGGACAGTATCATTGTCCCATTTTACAGATTGGGAAACTGAGGCACAGGGTGATGAAGTGACTTAGTCCAGGTCACCCAGCAGACCAGTGGCAGAGCCAGGAAAAGAAGCCAGATCCCCTGAGTTACTCTTTCATTTCACATATACTGGTTTCTCATTGACAGAACACAAAAATACACCTGTATTTTTAAAGAGATATTGAGTTAATCCTTCCCTCCATCACTGGATGGAGTAGGGATGGGCATCAGGAAACTGGTTACAGCTCCCCAGTCGTAAGCCAGCCTTGCGATAGCGTGAGTTAGACCAGCCTAAGAGCTGCCCTAACTTACAGCACTGGTGGAGGGGCCAGAAGAGACCTTATATCACAGTGAAGGATCAGCAGACGGGGGTGAAGCTCTGCCATGTCCCCTCCGCCTGCAGTATGCCCTCGATGCCAGGGTGTGGAGTCGCTGGCATAAAAGCTGGTGGAGTAAGTTCCCCTCTGCCAGAGCATTTCTGTGCTGGAGATCTGCAGCCAGAATCTAGCCCTTTGCATTGTCTGAACAGCAAAAAGGTGCTGGGAACATAACAGTATCTGGCTAATTGGAACTTCAACATTGGGACTAAAAAAGCAGTGACATTCTGTCTAAAGCTTAGGGGCAGGTCAACAAGCAGCCCCCAGGGGAAGAGAACTACCTGCATGGAAATATGCTGTATTCTAACCAAGTTGTATGCAAGCCACGAAGAACATGGGCCAGATTCTCTGTCCTACTCTGGCCCCTTTGCACCACGCTGGTAATGCAAAGGGGCCGGGATGCTGCCACATCTCTCAGCTCGGGGGCGTTTCTGGTGAGTGTTGGGATGGCAGAGCCAGTTTTCACCCCCCCGCCTCCGCAGTCTCTGACACGGGGGGCCATGCCTGGCAGGGGAGTGGTCAGATCACACCACCCTCCAACAAGCCCCAGGTGACCGGCAGCCCCGTGGAGGCCATAGCATCAGACAGAGACTACAGCAGTCCTGAAGCTGTTCTAAACTATGCTAAGGCCAGGATCCATATAGACCCGACCAAAGAATTTGGGGAGTTGCAGCCAGCTCCTTCTCTCCCCACACCACGTCCAGGAGATACTGGAGACAGCAGTGGCTCAGTGTGTCTTTGCATTACACCTAAGCAGGAACACAGGAACCCTGTGAAGTGCCATCTGTTACATGAGAGGAATTGGGCAAGGCGAGGCTGCCTGCCTAGGAACACAGGCTTTCGTTACACACTGCCAAACGGTGCCAGAGAGGAATCAACTTCAGGCACCGACTTACACTTCTGGCAGAGGTAACTCCATTGACCTCAGTGGAGTAAATCCCAGTTTACATTTAGGTAGCTAAGGGGAAGGTCAGTCCCTTCGTATCTAAAAGTAGCACGGAGTCCTGTGGAATCACCACCGTGGCTGGCTCAGAGCAGTCAGCCGGGGACTCGGCTTGGCTCCAGGCTCCACAGGATCTGGGCAGGGCCTGCACTCCAGAGCTCTTGGATATACAGGGGCATGGAGTCCTTTCCCTTGCTCACTCTGCTCCCAGTTTTTCCTGCTAGAGGGGACATTGCCCTGGAAACTGTGCAAGGTAATCATAATGGAGGTCATAATGACTTGGATCTGAAGGAACATCTACAATGCTGTATGCATCCCATGTGAGCCTAGAGCATTTCCCCTGGGGTGGACGGGTCATGTCCTTGAGGTAGTCTCATCCACTAGGGAGCATGGGGCTCACCCCTGATTTATTTTCCTGAATGTGACCCCTGAAGAGGCATCAGGCCTGTGCTTCTCTGTTGTTCTCAAGTCACCTTGTGGCTTTGAAATATGCAGTTAGAAGCAGAAGCAACAGATGCACTGAGGATCAGAACAAAACTACCTACCATCCTGCCTCTTTCACAGGGACTGGCTGATTTGGCTGATGAAGCCAAGAGAAAAAACAGGCACGTCGTCTCATTGTCTGATTGAAACAGAACCTGCGTGTGACATGGTGACCCTATGAGATTTAGCAGGTTTGCATCTGGCGGAAGCTGTAGGAAGTGTGTCCAGGACGGTTTCAGCTTTTTATAATCCCTGCAGAATAATCTACCAAGACAGCAGGCAGCAATCACTAGTTCAGAGCTGCAAATTCAAATCTGCCTGTCTTACTTAACTCCTTTGACTCCACTGGAGCTACATTCAGGAGGAATGAGGCCCATGGACACCTCCCTTTGGATCAGCAATTCTTCAACAATTGCTACCTCTGAATTCTGTGGTTAGCTATATTGAGTACAATGCTTCACCATAACGATCACGTGAACTCAGGCCCAGTGAAACTTTGCATGAACTACGGTACAGACATGATAAAGCCTAGAACATAAACTATGCACAAGGCTGTGTTTTAGACCTAGAGAACACAGTGTCCTCGTATACTGCTGGATACACAGTCTCCTCCTCATCAGCTCTTAAATTAAAGCCAAACGTGGCAAGGCTCAGAAGAGAAGCCATCCAGCCTTTGGAAGCAGAATCCACTGCAAACAGGTTCATGTTCAGGAAACATTCATTGCAGGGAAGACTGAGCACAAAATAATGTAAATAACAAGGTTTTTTTCCTCCTTTTTTTTTAATATGTAGTTACAACCTGCAAAGCCTGATGGATTTTGGACCATTTTAAAGAAAGCCTATGGGCCAAATATAGAGGTGGTATAAATGGGATATGTTACACATCAGTAACTCAGTGTAAACTGGTGTGATTTATATACTGGTGGAGGCAGGGTTGTAGCCAGAAAAGCAACTCACAGGAAGATGTAAAGGAATATAGGCTCCTCTTATTTAATCTATCTCTTCCTAGCACCCTCCTGTTAGCTGCTTTAGCAGCTACCAAACCACCTTTCCACTGGTACATTACACCCACCTAGACATGTCCACCCTTAGGAATTTACACTGAGGCAGAATATGGGGACCAGGTTGGTGCACCATTTCAGCTGTCCCCATCCCAGACCGATTCACCCCCTCCTTCTCTCCCATCCACCCACTTTACATCCTCCACCTGCAGTCCTGAAATAGCCCTTGAGTATTTGCCCAATCATTTCCATTGCTTCAGAGCGAGGCACATTCCAAAGATGCTTTGTGTATTTTAATGTTGCTGTGTAGGCCAAAAGCCTAATAGGAAGAAACTGTCTCAGGCAAAATTGTACTCCATTTTGCTTATTTTGCCTTATACTCCATTTTGCTAGCCTTGAATTAGTAAGAAGAAATTGTTCTGAGTTTATTTTTTACTGATTGTGTTAACATTTGTTTTTAGAATGATAGAAGTTTTATGGCTGTAATTGCCTTACTTGCTGTTTGATATGAGTGAAGAATGTACGGTAATTAACTGAGAAAGCACAACTGGGCTGGTCAAGAAGGGAGTGGAGGAGTCAAGAGGCACCAACCTTATTATCAATCACCCGGATGGCAGATTGAAGACTTGAAAGCAAAGGCATCCACCCAAGGACAAGATAAGGAGTTGAGCCAAAGGGACAAGATAACAAACAGCTGTGGATCCTCTCGGTGACAACTCAAAATAATGCTAATTAAGAGCAACCATGAATACCTCGTGATTGACAGCTCCGGTGTAATACAGCAAGGTCCAGAGACTTGTATGGGAACTTATCACTATAAAAGAAGGGTTTATTGCCATGGGACTTTGGGTTCGTTCTACATCAACATCGGAGTTTCAAATGTGTTTGACTTAGGCCCAGCTCCCCTCCCTTGTGTGCAGTTTCAGCTGGCTACCGGAACTGACCGAGCAACACTAAGGACTGGTAACTATAAAATCCAGCTGCAGAACCTTTTGGGGTGTGTGTGTATGTGTGTGAGAGAGAATGGAAGCATATGCCGATTTCAATGCTTAAATTGTACTCTCAATAAATGCGGCATATTACCTTATCCCCTTTAAAAAGATTCTGTGTGCTTCTTATAAGCATAACAGCTGTGGGGCTGCAAAAGTGCTACATCGGCATTCCAAACTTCTGTGACATAGGGGGACATGGCCGTCTGTAATAGCATGGACATAAATGTGGTTCTAAGACTCCAGGGTGGATCCAGATGGGAGGAAGGATCAGAGCTTGAATGGACACTGGAAGTGGTCTAACTGAGGACAATATAGAAAAGAAAGGTGTTGTACCATGGGTACACCATGGGGAGGGGGTGTCTATGCCTATTGGTGGGGAAGGTACAGGCCTTGGCTGAATGCCCCAACCCCACCTTAAAAAGACAGGTACAACATTTCCTGGGGTTAACAAGGTATTACAGATGGTTCATCCTGAACTTCATCACAATTGCAGCCCCCAATTATGGACTTGGTGAAAGATACAGCCCCTGCCCAAAGTTCTGATGGTCTCAAGATTGCACTATAAGGTTTCAGAACTCTGCAGGTCAACTAGTTCAAGAGCCCATCTTGTTCCACCCTGATTTCTCAAAGCCTTTTGTCTTACAGACTTCTGATGCCTGTAACGTTGGCCTGGGGGCTGTTATCACAGGAGGTGGAAGGAGAGGAACACCCCATCCTTTACCTCAGCCAAAAGTTGTTCCCCTGAGAAGTTTCATACTCGGTAATTGAGGAGGCCCTGGCAGTGAAGTGGACAATTGAGGTCCTCCACTATTATTTATGAGCCAACTATTCCATCTGATGACAGCCCATGCAGCCCTCTCTAGTGTTTACATGCCATTAAAGACCACAATCCCTGGATCATGCAGTGGTACCTCTCACTACAGCCATATCAGTTTGAGGTGCTGCCCTGAGTAGGAAAAGATCACAAGAATGAGGACTTCTTCTCATGGGATGGAGGAAACTTGTCAACACAGACCGACACCAGACTTGCAGGGGAGGGAGAATGATGGGGTTTAAAGATCTTTCTCCTGCCCCACTCCCGGATGAGGGGGAATAACTGAACACTGGGAAGTGAGCTGGGGAATGTTTATTGGACAAGGGAGCCACGGAGACTGACTGGGAACTCCCTCTGAGGGTGGATGGTGACTAAAATCATGACCTGAACTGAATAGAGAGCCGGGAGGTAGCAAGGGGCCTGGGGAAGGCTAGTCAGATGCGTACCTCTCTCCCTTGGGCGCTGGGCTGGGACCCAGTGGAGACGGAGGGCTTGGCTCCCCCTATCTCCTCTCCCCCAGTCCATCTGATCCACAATTTGACCATGGGCCCACTGACCATCAGGCAAGCCCATCCCAGGACTTTGGGGGTGGGAAGAACTGCCAAATCCACAGCTTACCCAGTAGGCCTGCTGCCTTCCAAGTGAAACCTGCTACACCCCGACATTATGATTATGAGAATGACTTAGTCCCTCCAAATTATCTGGAGGAGTCATGCCCAAGTGCTCTACTTTAGGGTTCCCCAAGATAGCCAAGGCTCCAATTGTTACAAAAAACTGTGAAGCAACGCAGGATGGAAACCAACCACAGCAGACAACTGAAAAAATAGTTACAAATATCTCAGCCCATCCTGAATTGATTGATAAGATGGTGAAACATGTGGCATAGAAGGTTGATGGTTCAACCGTCTATGGGGGACAGTTTTATTGCAGACCATACTGTGAAGCTAGATCAATGGGGTCAGACATTTGCTTTAACTGAGGATGTTAAAAAGAAAGCACTATTGGCGTCCCTATCATAGAATCATAGAATATCAGGGCTGGAAGGGACTTCAGGAGATCATCTCATCCAACCCCCTGCTCAAAGTACGACCATTCCCCAACTAAATCATCCCAGCCAGGGCTTTGTCAAGCCTGACCTTAAAAACTTCTAAGGAAGGAGATTCCACCACCTCCCTAGATAACGCATTCCAGTGCTTCACCACCTTCCTAGTGAAAAAGTTTTTCCTAATATCCAACCTAAACCTCCCCCACTGCAACTTGACACCATTACTCCTTGTTCTGTCATCTGCTACCACTGAGAACAGTCTAGATCCATCCTCTTTGGAACCCCCTTGCAGATAGTTGAAAGCAGCTATCAAATCCCCCCTCATTCTTCTCTTCCGCAGATTAAACAGTCCCAATTCCCTCAGCCTCTCATCATAAGTCATGTGTTCCAGTCCCCTAATCATTTTTGCTGTCCTCTGCTGGATGCTTTCCAATTTTTTCACATCCTTCTTGTACTGTGGGGCCCAAAACTGGACACAGTACTCCAGATGAGGCCTCACTGATGTCGAATAGAGGGGAACGATCACGTCCCTCGATCTGCTGGCAATGCCCCTACTTATACAGCCCAAAATGCCATTGGCCTTCTTGGCAACAAGGGCACACTGTTGACTTATATCCAGCTTCTCGTCCACTGTAACCCTTAGGTCCTTTTCTGCAGAAGTGCTGCCTAGCCATTCGGTCCCTAGTCTGTAGCGGTGCATGGGATTCTTCTGTCCTAAGTGCAAGACTCTGCACTTGTCCTTGTTGAACCTCATCAGATTTCTTTTGGCCCAGCCCTCTAATTTGTCTAGGGGCCTCTATATCCTATCCCTACCCTCCAGCTTAGTTTAGTGTCATCTGCAAACTTGCTGAGGGTGCAATCCACCCCATGCTCCAGATCATTAATTAAGGTATTGAACAAAAACGGCCCCAGGACTGGCCCTTGGGGCACTCCACTTGATACCGGCTGCCAGCTAGACATGGAGCCATTAATCACCACCTGTAGAGCCCGACAATCTAGCCAGCTTTCTATCCACCTTATAGTCCATTCATCCAGCCCATACTTCTTTAACTTGCTGGCAAGAATACTGTGGGAGACCGTATCAAAAGCTTTGCTAAAGTCAAGGAACAACATGTCCACTGCTTTCCCCTCATCCACAGAGCCAGTTATCTCATCATAGAAGGCAATTAGATTAGTCAGGCATGACTTGCCCTTGGTGAATCCATGCTGACTGTTCCTGATCACCTTCCTCTCCTCTAAGTGTTTCAGAATTGATTCCTTGAGGACCTTCTCCATGATTTTTCCAGGGACTGAGGTGAGGCTGATTGGCCTGTAGTTCCCAGGATCCTCCTCGTTCCCTTTTTTAAAGATGGGCACTACATTAGCCTTTTTCCAGTCATCTGAGACCTCCCCCGATCACCATGAATTTTCAAAGATAAAGGCCAATGGCTCTGCAATCACATCTGCCAACTCCTTTAGCACTCTCGGATGCAGCGCATCCGGCCCCATGGACTTGTGCTCGTCCAGCTTTTCTAATAGTCCCGAACCACTTCTTTCTCCACAGAGGGCTGGTCACCTCCTCCCCATGCTGTGCTGCCCAGTGCAGTAGTCTGGGAGCTGACCTTGCTCTTGAAGAAAGAAGCAAAAAAAGCATTGAGTACATTAGGTTTTTCCACATCCTCCGTCGCTAGGTTGCCTCCCTCATTCAGTAAGGGGCCCACACTTTCCTTGACTTTCTTCTTGTTGCTAACATATCTGAAGAAACCCTTCTTGTTACTCTTAACATCTCTTGCTAGCTGCAACTCCAGGTGTGATTTGGCCTTCCTGATTTCACTCCTGCATCCCCGAGCAATAAGAGCAATACTCTTCCCTGGTCATTTGTCCAATCTTCCACTTCTTGTCAGCTTCTTTTTTGTGTTTAAGATCAGCAAGGATTTCACGGTTAAGCCAAGCTGGTCGCCTGCCATATTTACTATTCTTTCTACACATCGGGATGGTTTGTCCCTGTAACCTCAGTAAGGATTCTTTAAAATACAGCCAGCTCTCCTGGACTCCTTTCCCCTTCATGTTATTCTCCCAGGGGATCCTGCCCATCAGTTCCCTGAGGGAGTCAAAGTCTGCTTTCCTGAAGTCCAGGGTCTGTATTCTGCTGCTCTCCTTTCTTCCCTGTGTCAGGATCCTGAACTCGACCATCTCATGGCCACTGCCTCCCAGGTTCCCATCCACTTTTGCTTCCCCTACTAATTCTTCCTGGTTTGTGAGCAGCAGGTCAAGAAGAGCTCTGCTCCTTGTTGGTTCCTCCAGCACTTGCACCAGGAAATTGTCCGCTACCCTTTCCAAAAACTTCCTGGATTGTCTGTGCACCGCTGTATTGCTCTCCCAGCGGATATCAGGGCAACTGAAGTCTCCCATGAGAACCAGGGCCTGCGATCTCGTAACTTCCGTTAGTTGCTGGAAGAAAGCCTTGTCCACCTCATCTCACTGGTCCGATGGTCTATAGCAGTCTCTCACCACATCATCACCCTTATTGCTCACACTTCTAAACTTAATCCAGAGACTCTCAGGTTTTTCTGCAGTTTCATACTGGAGCTCTGAGCAGTCATACTGCTCCCTTACATACAATGCAACTCCCCCACCTTTTCTGCCCTGCCTGTCCTTCCTGAACAGTTTATATCCATCCATGACAGTACTCCAGTCATGTGAGTTACCCCACCAAGTCTCTGTTATTCCAATCACATCATAATTCCTTGACTGTGCCAGGACTTCCAGTTCTCCCTGCTTGTTTCCCAGGCTTCTTGCATTTGTGTATAGGCACTTGAGATAACTCGCTGATCGTCCCTCTTTCTCAGTATGAGGCAGGAGCCCTGCCCTCTCGTGCACTCCTGCTCGTGCTTCTTCCCGGTATCCCACTGCCCCACTTACCTCAGGGCTTTGGCCTCCTTCCCCCGGTGAACCTAGTTTGAAGCCTTCCTCACTAGGTTAGCCAGCCTGCTTGCGAAGATGCTCTTCCTTCTCTTTGTTAGGTGGAACCCGTCTCTTCCTAGCACTCCTCCTTCTTGGAACACCATCCCATGGTCAAAGAATCCGAAGCCTTGCACTCCTCCTTCTTGGAATACCATACCATGGTCAAAGAATCCAAAGACCTACCCCTAGAGGTGTGGAGAATTCTAGACGAAGGGATCAGAAAGGGAGCAGTGCATCCTCTAGGACATGCAATAATTAATTCAAGGGGGCATTTGAGACTTTAGCCAAAACTAAGCAATGCCCCAATGAACATTCTCAAGTATCTGAAGCAAAATTGTGGTATGTAGATCAGTGCATGGTACAAGCCAAACCTGCCTGTAAGGGCGGGGAATGTAAAGGCTTGATAATAGCAAACAGATCATATTAAACATCAAACAAAACTTCAGCATTCCACCGAGACCAGCACCCTACCACAACTTTTAATATTTATGGCCAGCATCTGGGAAGGAAATTGAGCCAAGGCTCAGGAATGGCTGCAGGATAAGAGAGTGGCAGCCTGTCAGACAAAAGTGATCCAGCAGAAAGAATATACTTTTAAGACAGAGGGGGGCTGGCAGTCAGATGGAAGAGATGGATGCTCCCTGAGAGATAGGGGAAGAGGTTATTGGAGAGGAGGTTGAAAATATCAGTGGACAGGACCGAGTTATACGGAATCGTTATAACAATTGGAAGAACATAAAGAAAAGGAAAGAAAAGGTCAGCTCTCCTTACCACAGAATAATTCTGTGACAGCTATAACCCCAGATACTGCTGCCAGAGGATATTCACATTAGGAAAACCAAGCCTTCAGTTTCTCAGGGCAGATTTTTTCTCTTCGGCTTCATGAAGATTGGAAGCCACAACAGGGGCTTGGATCGGAAGTAATCAACAAACCATTCTAGCTGATACAAGGGTGTCCCTTTGTCTCTGTTATGAGAAACAGCCACAGTGTTTCTCTTTGAGGAGTTCTACAAAATGATACTGTAAGCATGTGAAGGCAGAGGTTTCACTGGGTACGTTTTGGTACGTTTCTTTTGAGATTGGGTCCTGGAAGGCAGGCATGGCAATGCAAATGCCATGCCTGCCCACAAAACAATCTATGATGGGATCGGACGTAATGGTCCAACACAAGATTGTGATGGATCTGGCTAAAATGTGCCTCTGGATAATCCCCGCTGCAAAGCATCAGCAATGGGTTATACCCACATGAATGTCTTTTGGCTGACACGCCATATGGCACATCTCCGATTCGAGCTGTGGCATGGCAACAGACAGAAACAAAGCCAGGCTCCAAAGTATTCGCAGATGGACCAGCATATTATCAGGAGGGCAGTCCTAACACAGGACTTGTCTTTGTGATTCCCAACTTGGAACAGGCAGTGACGGATTACGGCATGGGCCAATGGAGCCTGTGCCCACAGGCCCCGGGAAATTTGGGGGGGCCCTTCAGGGGAGGCAGAAACTTTGGCCACGTCTGCTGCTCCACCTCTTCCCCTGCCCCACTCCTCTGTTTCACCGAGGCCCACCTCCAGCCCAGCCGGAAGCCTGTGGAAGTGTCGGGTGAGTAATATTCCCCCAGGCACAGCTGGTGGAGCAGCTGGCTCGCCCGAGCCCCACGCTGAGCTGGCCCGAGCCCCCCCACCAGCCCTGCCCCACGCCTTGCCCGACCGAACCCCCCCCCCCCCGCCCCTGCCCGGCACAGGGCTGAACTGAGGTCACCCCCACCAGGCGCAATGCTGTACTGGGCCCCGTCCTTCCCTCCCACGCATGCCATGGAGCTCACTCATGAGCCCCTCTCCCTTTCCCCCTCCCGCCTTGCAGAGCTGGCTCTCCCTCCTCCCCTGTGCGGGGCTGGCCCAAGCCACTTGCCAAAGGCCTCCCCGCACCCCACCGCAGAGCTGCCCCAGCCCCTTTTTGGAAAAACTGGGCTTTCAACTGATGATCAGTTGGCAAGAGCAAATGGGACAAAAGTCCAGTTTTGCCAAAAAAGTCGGGATGTCTGGGGTCAAAATAGGATGTATGGTCACCCTCGGCCAGGAGTCCCCAAACTTTTTTGGTTGCACATCCTCCACCCTTACCCGGTCCGTGCACGCGCCCCCCCACCGGGGCCAGGAGTGGGGCTGGGACTCAAAGTCAGGGGCTGTGAATGTGGGGTGCAGCCAGGAGCAGAGCCACAGCTGGGGCTGGGGGCGCGGCTGAAGCAGAAATGGGGGCAGAGCTGGACCTTGCCGCACCCCCCCAAACATTCCTCTGTGTCCCCCTAGGGGGGTGTACTGCACAGTTTGGGGACCACTGCGCTAGGCTGTGGTAAGAGCTGCCCAGGGAGCCCAGGCAGCTGTGGGGAGCCCTGGACCCTGCACCTGCCTTGGGCGAGGGTGCCCAAAAGCAGCCACCAGCCCATGTCCCTGACCCCCAGGGCACACCGCCCAGGGCAGGTGCAGGGTCCGGGGTCCCCGTAGTGCTTTCTGGCCAGGCCAGGCAGTGGGGCCTTGTGGGAAGGGGGGGAGTAGCAGGGGGCAGGACCCAATGGCAGGGGCCCCAATGTTCTTTGTGCCCAGGGCCCCAATATTTCTTAATCTACCTCTGAATACAACACAGTGTAGAAACCAAGTCAGCCCAATTTGCTGAACTGGTAGCAGTAGCCCAAGTGCTGGAAGTTTTTCCTGATTTTCCAATTAATCGTTTATTTGGATTCACAATGGGTGCACGAAGCATTGCCCGAGTTATTGCCGTACCAGATTTACCACAGATTTCGCTCTGGGGATGGTAACTGTCATAAATGTAAAGGGAAGGGTAAACCCCTTTAAAATCCCTCCTGGCCAGAGGAAATCTCCTCTCACCTGTAAAGGGTTAAGAAGCTAAAGGTAACCTCGCTGGCACCTGACCAAAATGACCAATGAGGAGACAAGATACTTTCAAAAGCTGGGAGGAGGGAGAGAAACAAAGGGTATGTGTGTCTGTCTATATTCTGTCTTTGCCGGGGATAGACCAGGAATGAAGCCTTAGAACTTTTAGTAAGTAATCTAGCTAGGTACGTGTTAGATTATGATTTCTTTAAATGGCTGAGAAAAGAATTGTGCTGAATAGAATAACTATTTCTGTCTGTGTATCTTTTTTGTAACTTAAGGTTTTTGCCTAGAGGGGTTCTCTATGTTTTGAATCTAATTACCCTGTAAGGTATCTACCATCCTGACTTTACAGGGGGGATTTTTTTTTATTATTTCTTATTTCTATTTACTTCTATTTCTATTAAAAGTCTTTTTGTAAGAAAACTGAATGCTTTTTCATTGTTCTCAGATCCAAGGGTTTGGGTCTGTGGTCACCTATGCAAATTGGTGAGGCTTTTTATCCAACATTTCCCTGGAAAGGGGGGGGAGTGCAAGTGTTGGGAGGATTGTTCATTGTTCTTAAGATCCAAGGGTCTGGGTCTGTAGTCACCTAGGCAAATTGGTGAGGCTTTTTTACCAAACCTTGTCCAGGAAGTGGGGTGCAAGGTTTTGGGAAGTATTTTGGGGGGAAAGACATGTCCAAACAGCTCTTCCCCAGTAACCAGTATTTGTTTGGTGGTGGTAGCGGCCAATCCAAGGACAAAGGGTGGAATATTTTGTACCTTGGGGAAGTTTTGACCTAAGCTGGTAAAGATAAGCTTAGGAGGTTTTTCATGCAGGTCCCCACATCTGTACCCTAGAGTTCAGAGTGGGGGAGGAACCTTGACAGTAACCCTTTAGCTTATGCTCACCTACAACAGTATATTTATGATCTGCACATTTAAAAAGTCAAAGACACCCTGCTGGCCATGGTCATAGTAAAGGCACATGGGAGTAACTCCCCTGGAGTTGGCTGGAACTGAGAGGCTGATTTAGCAGCCAAGGCAGCAGCTATCGGTGCTCCACTGTGGAAACAGTCACAATCTGACACTCCCATTGCAGCTATTACTCCTAAATGGGAAAATATTGATTTGGCTAGCTTGAAAAGGTCTTACAGGAGCTAAGCTGAGCCCAGAGAGAGAGTCAACAGAATATAAAGGAGTTCTCTTAAAGTTTATACAACCCCCGATGGAGAATCCATCAAGGTAGCCAAACCCAGTGGTCAATGGGATTGCATTGTACCACAGCAATATAAAACCAATTTTATTTACGTATGTCACGATATACCCACTGGAGGGCACCGAGGTGTTAAAAATACACTAGTAAGAATACAGCATATTGTTTGGTGGGCACGGATGAATCAGGATGTTAGGTGATATACAGAAAATTGTCTAGTGTCTGCACAGGTAAATTCTGAACCTGTCAAGAAGAAAGCAAAATTGAGACACAACCAAATTGAAAGCTCACAGATTGGACTCCATATTGATTATATTGGACTATTGCCTAAAATGGCCCAAGAAAATCTATCTGTGTTGGTGTAATAAATGAAGGGGGGAAGGGGAAGCTCCCTTTTTTGGACCCAGCCAGCCAGTTAGCTATAAAATCCCTCTTAGTAGCTGTTTTCTAATTGCTTTACCTGTAAAGGGTTAAAAAGTCTCACTGCTATGCATAGGTAAGAGGAAGTGAGTGGGCACCTGGCCCAAAGAGCCAATGGTAGAACTTTCTAAAATTGAGCAGAAAACTTCCCCTTTGTCTGTCTGTTCTCCAGGGGAGAGGGGGACAGGGCAGCAGTTATGTTGTAAGAAGCTTGGACCAGGTATGAAAAATCTTTGGTATCGTACCTAGAAACTACTCATTTGAAACCCCAGATATGTAAGTAGATAAGGAAATGCCTAGGAAGACGTGATTAGATTTAGCTCTTTTTATTTCTTTATGGCTTTTGGATTTCTCTGTGCTAGCCCCAGGTGCTTTTGTTTTGCTTGTACCCTTTAAGCAGGACCTCAAGAAAGGTATTCTTGGTGCTTAATCCTTGCAGTTACTCTTTTAAAATCTAGCAATAGCTTGAGGTTCCAGATGTGTTTTCTTTATTTTTAAAAATAAAATGTCCCTTTTTAAAGCAGAGGATTGGAGTTCTGTGTCTTAAGAGGTTTATGTGCATGTTTTGTTTTTTTAATTACAAAAAAATTAATGGAAACAGCTGATTTGTTTTTCTTTCTCAGCTCTTCCCGGGAGGGGGAGTGAAAGGGCTTGAGGGTACCCCACAGGAAGGAATTCCCAAGTGCACCTTCCTGAGCTCTCAAAGGGGTTCTGCACTTAGGTAGTGGCAGCATCTACCTATCCAAGGTCAGAGAAAAGCTGTAACCTTGGGAGTTTAACACAAGTCTGGAGAGGCCAGTATTTATTTTTAGAGTCCTTGCGGGCCCCCACCTTCTGCACTCGAAGTGCCAGAGCGGGGAATCAACCTTGACAGTTGGTCATTGTGAAAGTTTGCTCCAAATGGGTAGAAGTAATCCCTGTGAGAAACAACAAGGCAGCTGCTACTGCTAAGGTTCCACTTGTGCAAATCTTTACCAGATGAGGACTTCCATGGGTAATTGATTCAGAGAACACATATTCCTGATGAGACAACATGTAACACCATGAAAATGCTGGGAATATAGCAGAAATATCATCTCACCTATTCTCCAGAGTCATCAAGACTGGTAGAAAGATGTAACTGAACTTTTAAGGTTATGCTGACTAAATATCTTAATGACAATAAAAAAGATTGGGAAACAAATTGCCCTTAATAGTGATGGCTCTTTGAGCTTCTCCAAACAGAACAATGTGGGTAGCTCCTTTAGAAATCATGACAGGACATAAAACGGTGTTGCCTGCACACCTTCTTTGTGCTGTGCCAGGCTTGGTACAACACGCTGTTGTAACTGATCAATGGCTGCTACAGCTAAAAGAAAACCTGAGAGAAGTTCATCTACGGGCAGCCAAAACCATGGATGTGAGACAAAGCCTGACTGCTCGATACTTTGGTACCACAATAAAGTTGCAACAGAGGCAAATAGGAGATGAAGCAATGATAAAAAATCTACAATGAAAAAGGAAACCCTTTAAAACCTAGTTGGGATGGGCACTGCCGTGTTACAGAAAATGCTAGTTTCAGTGTGTGTTTGGTGTGAATTGATAAAGGAAGAAAAAGTGTGACAAATGGTTTCATCTTAATCAAATGAAATTGTTCAAAGGACAAGTCTGATGCTGCTTCATTTTGTCATCTAGGCAAAACTGTCTGTTACTTGGATACATGCTGCTTAATAAACTGGACCTGGACTTACCCTGTGTATACAGAGAAAGGACCAACTCAAATGCATGGCCTACCAATGTCTCCTGATGAACTGTGTATGCTCCAACTTGTGTATGATTGGTTGGTGGGACATGGCAGAGCACAACAGGAATTCCAGTGTCTGCCAGGTATGAACTGGATAATTGGAGGCCGGATGTGCTCTAAAGATTGTACAATAGCGCTTCAGCATAACTATGATCTAAGTACGGGACGATCGGAGTTGAGGGTACCCTCCTCCATATATGGAAATGGGGTTGTAATTTTTTATCTATTAGGTATGAAGGAAAACAGTATACTCCCTGAGTGTTATAGAATAAGAATAACTACTTTCAGACCAGTTATAAGATCTACTGCTAAGCAATTCCACATCTTAACTGATGAAGAGGACCGCACACTAAAAAAGGGTAATATCAATAAGAATACAAGCATTAAAAAAGTAAGAAGAGAAACCGGGGAACACATACATGACAAGGGCTATTAAGAGAAAATGGGGAAGGGATTAAACAAATACTTACGACTGTGCCTATGACAGTTCTAACTATTCGAACAATTTTAGGATCTAAAGGAAGTAATATAACTGCAGTGTATTTTTACAAGAAATAAACAAAATTTGTTTCCTCTTCTCATAACATGGAAATTTATACCAAATGGTGCAAATGAGGGAATATTAATATTAATGTATTCAGGAGGGGAAAATTATAGATCATGCTCTAATAAAAAGAGATACTTTGTATATGGAAAAGATCATGAACATAGCTGAGTGCAATCTGTAAATGAGGATACAACACAGGGAGATGTTTCCATGATAATACAAGATGTTAAGTCCATTAATACTGGAGCTTTACAGGGGTACAGTAAAAGAACTCTGAGAAATGGGAATAGTAGAGGTAGAAATGTTAGTTACAGACCAATTAACTAAACCAACCATTCCCTCAATTATCACAATCACATAAACAATTATTAATTCCGCCTCTGACATTTCTCCATGTCCAGTAGTAACACCAGGACAAGAAAATGGATTAAGATCCTCCCCAATTAGAAGCAAAACCAGTGAATTATACAATAAAGTATGCTGGTTCCATGTCCCAATTATTCTTAATAGAGTGGGATTTTACCAATCTGGGATTTTACTGGTATTTTACTTAATCCAAGTGGGATTTTACCAATCCTGAAGTCTGTCAAAGTTGTCAAATTGGGGAATTATATGGAGAATTTATGAAACTACTTTGGGATAACCCCAGAAACAAAGGAGTAAGCATGAAAAAGGAGAGATACTCCTGGGATAACAGGAACCATTAGTGGATTGTTTGGGACCAGGATGTTCACAGGAACCCAAGGAGATATACAGACACTGCAAAAGCAGTTAAATAAACTAAAACAAAGTATGAAAAATAAAATATTCCAGCAGTGGTTACACCAGTGCCAAATACAAAGGTAAAATAATCTCTCTTCTCCTACTTGAGATTCCCCTGTTTATGCATCCCAGGATTGCTCTAGTTCTTTTGGCCACTGGATCAAACTAGGAGTTGATGTACAGCTGATTATACATCTCCCCTCCCGCAATATTTTTCAGAGGCACTGCTTCCCTGGATAAGAGCCACCCATTCTGTAAGTATGTCTGACATTCTTTGCTCCTAGATGTATATTTTTTCATTTCACTGTATTAAAATACATATTGTTTGTTTGCACCCAATTTACCAAAGTGATCTGGATGACTGAATCAGAGTCCTGTCCTCTTGATTATCTACCACTCCCACAATTTCTGTGTAATCTGCAAACTTTATCAGTGATTTTGTATTTTCTTCCAGATCATTGATAAATATGTTAGATAGTGTATAGCCAAGAATCAATCCCTCTGGGACTCCACTGGAAACACACCCACTTGATGACAATTTCCCATTTACAGTTACATTTTGAGATCTATCAGTTAGCCAGTGTTTAATCCACTCAGAAGACTGAGTATATTGCATCAAAACTAGTACCTTTAGCAACAACATTTGTAATCTCATCAACAAATAAATCAAATTAGTTTGACAGGATCTATTTTCCTTCAACCCATGTTGCTGTTCTCTACTTAGACTACCCTCCTTAAATTCTCTATTAATCAAGTCCTGTATCAGCCACTACATTATCTTATCCAGGACTGATGTCAGGCTGACAGGCCTATAATTACAGGTCATCCTGTTTACCCTTTTTAAAAATTGGCACAATATTAACTTTCTTCTGGAACTTCCGCAGTGCTCAAGGCTTATTGAAAATCAACATTAACGGTCAAGCAAGCCCCTCAGCCAGCTTTTAAAACTCTCAGGTGCACATTACTTGGAACTGCTGATTTAACAATGTCTAACTTTAGCAGCTGCTGTTTAACATTCTCCTGAAATACTAGTGGAATGGAAACAGTGTTATCATTACTATATGATGAGACTATGTCATCCGATTTCCTCATATACAGAATAGAAATATTTATTGAACATTTTTGCCTTTTATTATTGATAATTCTACCATTTCTATCTAGTAATGGATGAATACTATTGTCAGGATTCTTTTTGTTCCTAATATGTTTTAAAAGTCCTTATTGTCCTTAACTCTGCTGAACACAGATTTCTCTTTGTGTTCCTTTGCTTCCCTTATCAATTTTTGAGAATTCCTAACTTCTGATTTATATTCATTACCTTAAACTTTCCCTTTCTTCCATTTGTTATATGCTTTTTTAAAAAAAAATATAGCTGCCTTTATATAATCTAAACCAGGTTAGTTTTTTACTCAGAAAAGTCTTCTTCCTCAATTGTGGGATTGTAGGTTTTTGGGCATCTGCTAAGGTTTTTAAATGATTCCCAATTATCATTCACATTTTTTCAATAAATTCCTCCTTCCAGCTGATTTCGCTCATAATGTTTCAGCTTTGTGAAACTGGTCCTATTAAAGCACCAAGTATATATATTAATAACCTGGACTTTATTCTGCTTGCACCTTACAAATGTGATCAAGTCATGATCCTTTGTATCTAAGCTACCGTTAATTTTTAGTTCTTTAGTATCTGTTAGCACAAGGTCACATAAATAATTCTCCCATGTTGGCTGCAACATTTTTTTTAGATAGGAAACTGTCATCTAAATTTGATCCATAAGCATTCAAGATCATTTTCTTCCGAGCTCTCAGTGACTTGGAAACAGGTAATGCCATATTTGACATAGTTTGCCACTATCCTTTCCCTTCTGCCCACTCAACCCTTCCTAAATATGTTATAACCATTGATTTGACCATTCCAATTCTGCGAATCATGCCACTATGTTTCCGTAATACCAACAAGATCAAATTTATATTCAAAAATGAGCAATTCCAGTTCCTCTTGTTTGTTACCCTGGTTCCTAGCATTGGTGAAGAGGCAATTCAAAAATTTCTTCTTTTCACGTTCTTCGGTTCCTTGATTAATCTTGTTCTCAAATCTCAATTTTGTGTTGCGTACTCATATTTTCCTTCTTTTCATCCTCCTTTTTTGCTATTAGTTTAACCCTCTCCTGACTACTCTACTCAAACTGCCCTGAGAAGCTTGGTTCCCCTTCTACTGAGGTGGAGGCCATCCAAACTATACAGCCCCCTCTCCCCATAGAAGGTGGAAATAATGTTCCACAAAATCCAAACCCTCCACTCTACACCACTTAGTCAGCAGTTCACTTCCAAAATCATCTTCCTTTGCTTGTGGGACAGGAAGGATCTCAGAGACGATTGCTTGGACAGTCTTCTTCAGCATGCTTCCAAGTTCCTTGAAATCATCTACTATCTGTGAGCTATCCCACGACGCAGTGTGATTAGTAAGGCTGTGATTCTGTCATGGAGGTCGTGGAAGTCACGGATTCCGTGACGGTCAGAGACCTCCGTGACTTCCATAGGTGCAGCAGCCAATGTGGCTGACTTCAGGGCTGCCTAAGCAGCTGGTGTCCACACTGCTGCTCGGGCAGCCCCTGGCAGCTGGCCCCGGGGAGCACCCGAGCAGTGGCCGGTATGGCTGGCCCCCAGGCCACTCCAGCAGCCCCGGGAAGCGCCTGAGCAGCAGTCCTGGGGGCTCTCCAAGCAGCAGCAATCCCCGGGGCAGCTCCGGAGACCTCATGAGAGTGGTCCCCAGGGCCTGGGAGCAGGGCTACTGGGAGAAGTTAGCCCCCACTATTGGAGGAGGGCCCCTCACCCACAGAGCAGCGAGGCCCATGAGCCAAGATTTAGTAATGGGTATTTATACTGAAAGTCATGGACAGGTCACGGGCCATGAATTTTTGTTTATTGCCCATGACCTGTGCATGACTTTTACTAAAAATACCCATGTCTAAATCTTAGCTTAAGACATTAATGCTGATATAAATGATCACCAGTGGATCCTTGCCCATAGACTTCAGAAGCCTATCTATTCTTAGAGTGACATCTCATGTCCTGGCTGCATGTTGTCCTGTTGTTCCCCCTCCCTTGCAGAGTGTTCTTTCTATTTTTCTGAGTATTGAATCTCCAAGGATTGTTTGTCATCTTTGGACGATTGGAGAACTCATTGTGGGCAAACTTGAGTTTCTTATAAGTTGAGCCGAGATGTGTGTCCAGTGCATCTCTCCATTCCCTTGGACCTACTGGATCTCAAGAGGTATCTTCCATAGTTTCCAGGTTAAGGACCTGGTATGTGAAACTTCTAGCTGTGTTTCAGAGTAGCAGCCATGTTAGTCTGTATTCGCAAAAAGAAAAGGAGGACTTCTGGCACCTTAGAGACTAACACATTTTTTTTCCACTGAATGCATCCGATGAAGTGAGCTGTAACTCACGAAAGCTTATGCTCAAATAAATTTGTTAGTCTCTAAGGCGCCACAAGTCCTCCTTTTCTTTTTTCTAGCTGTGTGGAGTTTCTCTTCTCTCTGGTGGCAACAGCCTGCCCATTCTCATCTTTTGCCAGCCATTTAGAATGCTGCAATCACCTCCTGCTTCTGGTGACTATGAACTGCCAGGTCTCCTCTCTGACCTCTTCTCTCTGAGACTCCTTGGTGACCAGCTCCATTCGTCCTTGAACCTAAGGTATTTGGTGTTTCCTGAACCTGGCTGTTGAGGAACTCCTCTGCTTTTCTGTAATGTCTCTACTTGCCCCTGCACTGCAAGAATCTTCTCCTCCAACAAAACCACCAATTTGCACTTCATGCACATGAAATCCCTATTGTCTTCAGGCAGGAAAGAGGACATTGGCACAATCAGTGCAGGTCACCACAATTGTTCCATCACTGTCCGTCTTGATATCACACACAGTGCTGAAACCGGAATGAAATCCCTATTGTCCCGCTCTCAACTCGCTCTGAAATGCCTGTTGGCTGCCTCTGTTTGTAGCTCTCAAGTTTGCCTCGCAAGTGACTTTTTTATACTACGTCTTCCCTGCTTAGCTCAGCTGAGTTCAGCACTGCCCCTGAGGTTTAATCTGAGTTGGCAATTTGTTCAACATTACTCTCCCATTGTCAGTGGATTAAGGTTGATAGACTTTCTGGCATTCAGATAATGTGGTGATGGGTGTGTTTCAATCAGACAGATAGAAGGATTTGAAGGCAAAATATGTGGTCCTTTGATGTGCAAAACCGGGGATATATAAGGAAGAGAATAGGAGGATACAAAAAGTGCATTGAGGAAAATATCATTTAGCACGTTAGGACCTATTCATTCCAGGTGCCCAATGTCCTCAACTCCCTTCAGATTTCCCACTCAACACCTTGCAGCATCAAACCTGTATCTTTATTACTCTAGTGCCTAAGGCCCCCTAATAAAATTTGGAAGCCTGCTGCACCAGGCAGCATACAACACAAAATAATTGACAGTCCTCTGCCCCGAGGAGTCTACAATCTAAACAGGCAAGACAGACAAAATGTTAAAGAGAAAACATGCACAGAGCAGCAAACCAACTTGCCCAAGGTCACATAACAGATCAGTGGCAGAACCAAGTATCGAACCCAAGTCTTCTAGTCCAGTGCCTTATCCACTGAACCAGGCTGCCTCTTTTACCTATTGGTATTAACATAATGCACTAATTTAACTTTTAAAAGGGACTTTTCATGTACACTGTAGATATCACACTGACGTGGCTCAGACACAACCTTTACAACCACCATCAGCTGAAGAGCTTCCTCAGGGGCTCATTTTGCTCTGCAATGGCACAGTCTCGAAGGCGAGAACAAGCTGATGTGTCCAATCACCCCCTCCCGCCCCATTCTCTTTACTCAAGAGCCTTCCACAACAGCCAGAGGAGAGAGACTTTGTAACGGGGCCAGTTGCAGCATGCCAGCTAATTAGTGTTGTGTCCTCCAAAGGAGAAGAGAATAATGAGACGGGTCATAACATTACCTTCAAACTGTTCCTCATCCTGGCAAATTTAAACATTAGCAAGAGTGTCAAGCAATTGCTAAACAGAAAATATTTAGTCGTCATTTGGCACTGATAAGTGATTTCAACTTTTATGGGCCTTTTTTATTTAAACAATCAGTCTGACATTTTATTACTAAGGCTGATTTTGTGTTGATTATTTCTTTCAGTCTATAGCATGCTACCAACCAGGCTCTGATGAGTCATGAGCAGGTGGGAGGCAATCATGTCTCTATGGATAACATTATCACATGTCTCTCTTTCTTTCTACCTGCCTCGGGCTCAGCTTCTCAAATTTCCCAGAGGTGTGGGGGATGGGAAAGATAAATTAGACCGCATAGCAATTATGATGCCAGATCAGACCGGCACTCCTTTGAGCTTGCTTCCAATTCTGCTTCCAATCACGGTCAGTATCCAATGCTTCAGAGAAAGATGTAAGATGTCCCCTTATGGACAATTTATAAAATAACCTGTCCATAGGCAAAGTCTCTTCCTAAATCCCCATCAGTGGTTGACTCATGGAATAAACCATGAGAGTTTACATCCCTTTTAATCAATTATTATTTGTATTACTGTAGTGCCTAGGAGCCCAAGGCAGGGGCCAGGGCAACATTGTGTTAAGTACCGTACAAAACACACACAAAAAAGGTGGTTCCTGCCCCAAGAATCTTACAATGTAAATAGAAAACGAGAGACAAAAAATTGATGCAGACAGACAGAGGAAGGAATACAAGTAAACAATGAGCCAAGACTGGGCAATATGTTCTCTGCAAATCAGCAGCACATACAGTGTCTTCAAAGACAAGGTACGGCTGTGGTCACATCCATCCTTTCTTCAAAATGTGGTCTCACAATTTCATAGTAAACAGGACCTTTTTCTCCCTGTCTTGTAACCTAACTCACGTGCTAGCAGGGGCAAACAGAGGCTCCGCTCCCTGGATGTGAGACATGCACTTGCTTTCTATAGAGGGAGAACCAAACTTTTTAGAAAGACCACCCAACTGTTTGTAGCCATTGAGGACAGGATGAGAGGCAGTTCAGTCTCAGTCCAGAGAATTTCCTCGTGGATCACATCCTGCATCCGCACGTGTTAGGACTTGGCGAAGGTCCCACCTCCTCACTAGATGAACCCTTACGGATGAAACGGTTAGTCTTTCCTGCTTTAAGTAAAGCAGGTAGCTCAAAATAAAGGACAGTGAGGATTCCATAGGCAAAACACCTTTTTGCTTTGACCAGATTGAGAATCTCTTCCATTTCTGCAGGTAGGCAGTTTTAGTCGATGGCTTCCTGCTGCCCAAGAGCTTCTCTTGTACTGGTGCTGAACAAGATTGTTCTGCCTGGTTCAGTCATGGAGCTTTCATGCCGTCAGGTGGTGGGACTCAAGGTTTGGAGAGCAGGCAGCCATGGTTCTGAGAGATCAAGTCCAGGAACCTTGGCAGGCTGATAGGCATGTCGACCGAGAAGTCCAGCAGGTTGTGAACCAACGTTGGCACAGCCATGCTGGAGCTATTAGGATTAATCATGTCCTGTTCCTTCTGACCTTGAGCAGTACCTTGCATGTCAGAGGAGTGGGAGGGAACACGTAAAGGAGAAGGAGAAAAGCGTTTGTGAGCAAGCCTGGATTGTGCCCCAGGAAGGAGCAGAACTGAGGGCACTTCCTGTTGTGCCTCATTACGAACAGGTCCACCTGGGGAAACCCCCACTTCTGGAAAACAGCGTTCAAGATGTCTGGGCAAATGGACCACTTGTGATGGCTGGAAAAGGATCTGCTTACATGGTCTACCAGCTTGCTCTGTGACCCTGGTAGGTAGGAGGCTTCAAGGTGAATAGGAATAGGCTATAGAGAAGTCCCACAGGTTTAGGGCTTCCTGACAAAGGGGAGAGGAGCAAGCTCCCCCTTGCTCATTTATTTAAAACGTTGCTGTTGTGTTGTCCATGAGGACAGATATGCACCTACTGTCCAGGTGGGGTCGGAACACTTGGCAGGCTAGACACACAGCCCTAAATCTCTCACATTGAAAGGTAAGACTACCTCCTCCGGTGACCAGAGACCCAGAGTTCTGAGGGACCCAAAGTGAGCTCCCGCCCCATCTCTGAAGCATCAATGACCAGGAATATCAAAGGCGCGGGCCTCAAAGAGGGAATACCGGCACACACCATCTCACCACCACAGGAGGGTGGAATTCACTGATGGCAGAATCGTGATTACCTTGTCCAGAGGATGTCGGCCTGGTATTTATACTGATTCTAGCCAAGATTGGAGGGGCCGCAGAGGGAGTCGCATGTGTTGTGCTACAAAGGTACAAGATGCCATGTGCCCCAGAAGCTTCAAGCAGTTTCTCACTGTGGTAATGGAGGAATCTCTCAGGCCATTTATAAGTGTCTCTATAGCTCTGAATTGGCTTTCTGGGAGAAAATCTCCAACCTGGTTCAAGTGGAGGACATCCCCTATGAATTCTATTATTTGAACTGGAGAAAAGGTTGATTTTTGCATATTTAGCAACAGCTCCAGGCTCTGGAAAGTTGACTGTATCAGTTTTACATCTGCCTCCATTTTTGTAGTTTACCACAAATCGAAAGTATCTCCTGTGTCCTTGGAAGACAGCTATATGAAAATAAGCGTTCTTTAAGTCGAGGGCTGTGTACCAGTCCCCTGGATACAGGGAGGGGATAATAAAGGGCAGGGAGACCATGCAGAATTTCAGGTTCTTCATGAATCTTTTGAGGTTTCGCAGATCCAGGATGAGTCTGAGGTCACTGCTGGCCTTTGGGATTAGGAAGTAATGGGAGTAAAATCCCCAGCCCCTTAACTCCAGAGGAGCCTCCTCCACAGTCTCTACCCATAGGAGTGATTGCACCTCCTGGGCCAGAAGTCTCTGGTGAAAAGGGTCCCTGAAAAGCGATGGGGTGGGAAAGAGGGGAAGAACTGAGGGGTATATCCCACTTCCACTGTGCACAATACCCAACGGTCCAAGGTAATGCGGGTCCATGCCTTGTAGATGTGGGAGAACCAGTTCACAAATGTAGGGGAGATAGGATCAATTTCATGAACTCCCAAGGGGCTGCTGACCAGGCTGCTGTCCTGGTATGCCGCCTTCGGGCACACAGTTTCAAAAGGCCTGTTTTAGCCCTGTCTAGTGTCACGTGGGGGCAGGCATTGGGGCCAACGAGGAGTGGGGTGGAGGCCTCCTCCTGTAGCCCTTGTTCCCCTTTTGGCTACAGTCCTGCCTGTGCTGGTGTTGTTGTGGAGGACAGAACTGGGCCATGGGTTGAGGGCTGTAGTATTTTCAAGCTGGGGCTGGGGTGTGGAGACCCAAGGGCTTAAAGTTGCCCTTGAGTCCTCTGAGTTGTGGAGCTTCACATCAATTTGCTCCGAGAAGAGAGAATTGCCGTCATATGGCAAATCCTGAATAGTTTGTTGGACCTTGTAGAGTAGTCTTGAAGAGTGAAGCCAGGAGCTACGCCACATGACCACTGCTGAGACCATGGCTCGGGCTGCCATGTCTGCTGAATCCAAGGCCGCCTGGAGGAATGCCTTAGCTACGTCCTTACCCTCATCCACCGAGGCAGAGAATTCACTTCTAGACTCCAAAGATAGTTCCTTAAACTTTGTCATGGCCGACCAAAAGTTAAAATCATAACAGCCCAAGAGGGCCTGATGATTGGACCTTCCTGCCCAATCAATCAATTTTTTTGGCCTCTTTCACCTTAGGCGATGGGCCCCCATTGCTCCTGTCTCTCCCTCTCATTAGCCAATGCAACAACCAGTGAACCCAGTGGAGAATGAGTGTATAGATATTCATTGCCCTTAGGAGGCACAAAATATTTTCTCTGCATCAGCTTGGCCATGGGCTGGAGAGATGCAGCAGTCTGCCACTGAGCATTATTGGGTTCTAGAATGGTGTCATTTAAGGGCAAGACCACCCTCGATGGTCCCCAGAGTGTTAATATGTTTACCAAGGCATGGGCTAACTCAGAAATTTGTTCCACCTGTATGCCCAAGCTTGCATGCAGAAGCTCTTGATGCAACCTGTAGTCACCCTGTGCGGGTGTCATGGCCATCCCCACCATTGCCTCGCCTGGGGAGGAGGAGGATGAGGCTTCCACCAGTACCGAATGCTGTACCTCCTCTGTTGCAGGTGGGTCCCATGGAGGTGTATCCTGCATCTTGGTACCAATCTCGGCACCGGGGATTGAACCCCATTCCAAGGGAGAAGAGGGGGTGCTCTCACCTTCCTGAAATGGCTGGTCCACCCATGGGTTCCAAATCGGCCATTGCAGTGGCATATACCATTGTGCTGATGGACATGCCATCGGTACTTCCCTTGTCCAGCCAGGTGTCTGTGGTTGGTGCAGTACCTGCTTCTCTGGGAGGTATATGATTCTGATTCTGCCTCCAAATCAGAGCCTGAGGTGGGGTGCCGGCTGGTGCCAGATAGCAATGCCATGCCGAAGGGGAGCGGTGCTTTGATAGGGAGCGGTGCCTCAACGTGCAGGAGTGCCGTGATGGAGAGCAGTACCGCAAGGGAGAGTGTGAGGTAGAGTGGTGCCATGCCATCATTATTGGCTTGCCCTGTCCTGGCAGCCGAGGTGTCCCATGGTGCTAGAGCTGTCACAGATAGTTCACGACCAGTGGGGGATGGTGGCACCTGGCGGGAAAGGAGATTGCTCGCTACCGGAAAATCCTCTGGTGTTGATGGCAAAGCCAGGGCTGTAGCCCCATGCTGCCTCTCTCTAGATGGAGAAACCACCAGTACCAGACCCAATGGCCCCCTTCCCAAGGCCAGAGTCAACAGTGCCGTGCAGTCTGCAGGCACCTCAGAGTAGCCCAGCACGGGATGCACTCTCTCTGTGACCCTTTGTCTTGGGGTCAGGGAGCGCCCCTGGTCCAACTGCCTTTGTTTCTTTTTCAGCACTGGTGATGGGGAGTGGTACCGGGAGGCCGGTGCTGCCACTGTCTTCTTGTGAACTGGGGATGTTTGGCGGTACCGTGGTGCAAAGTCTTTCATCGGCACTGGGGAGGTAGAGCAGTGCAGCACCACTGCCAGGGAGGCTTGGGTGCTCCTGACCAATACCAAAGTACTTTGTGCCGATTCTACTTGTGGCTCCGAGGAGGGATGAAGTGCCTGCTCCATGAGGAGGAATTTAAGTCTAATGTCCGTGTCCTTTTTTTCCTTGGGTTTAAGTTCTTACACATCCAGCACCGTTCTTGAGCGTGAACCTCTCCCAGGCACTTAAGACAACTACCGTGCGGGTCACTCACTGGCATCAGTTTGCAGTACATGGCACACTGCTTGAAACCCTGGGACCAAGGCATACCCCAGTGCCCAGGTCGGGCTAGCCTCTGAAGCGGGGAACTTACAAACTACACTGTCTTACTTAACTACATTCTAATTTAATTCTAAAAGAAATAACTATGTACAATTTATTTACCGGAACAGTCCACTGAGAGGAATACTTGCAAGTGCAAGAAACAAGCAAGGTTTCAGGGACCCCCACAAGTGTTAAGAAGGAACTGAGGGGAGGGCAGGTTCTTATATACCGAGACATGAAGGCGCCATTCCAGGGGGCACCAGAGCCAAGCCCATGGATACCACTGGGGGAAAAACTTTCCGGTGGCAGTGCAAGCAGCGTGCACATACTTACACTGGAATGGACTTGAGTAAGCGTTCAAAGAATTGTGTTTTTACTTATTGTAACCGTTTTCTTCATACTGAGGTAAGGCTCACTAGTTTGTAATTTCCAGGTTCACCCACTGAGCCTTTTTTTAAAGATAGGTTCCAACATTTGCAGGGAGCACAGGGCTTTTGCATGGGTGTTATACTGCCATCCCCAGCTCTTCAAAAATCATGAATCAGGAACACCCAAAATCATAAAATTGAAATAAACTTAAGGCGATTAAAAATGCATCTTTTTATTTGTCTCCTAGGTTTTGAGTCTTTAGGGTTCATGTTTTTAAGCTCTTCTCCACAACCGTGAATGCTGGAAACTTACTTTTTTTTTCTTTTGAAATGAAAACTGAGATTCTTATGTATTCATAAGTCCAGGAGCTGGGGTTTTAAGAAAAACAAGATGGGAAAATTTTCAAAAGTGCCTAGAAGATTTGCGAGATTAAGTCCTACTTGCAAAGTGACCTAGGCACTTTAGAAGCTAAGGGCTTGTCTACACTACAGCGGTTGGTCAATCTAAGCTGCATAATTTGAGTTACGTTAACTGAAGTCGACATAGCTTAGATCTACTTACCGTGGGGTCCACGGTACACTATGCCCTAGTCTACACTAAGACTTTAGGTTGAATTTAGCAGCGTTAAATCGATGTAAACCTGCACCCGTCCACACGATGAAGCTCTTTTTTTCGACTTAAAGGGCTCTTAAAATCGATTTCCTTACTCCACCCCTGACAAGTGGATTAGCACTTAAATCGGCCTTGCCGGGTCGAATTTGGGGTACTGTGGACACAATTCGACGGTATTGGCCTCCGGGAGCTATCCCAGAGTGCTCCATTGTGACCGCTCTGGACAGCACTCTCAACTCAGATGCACTGGCCAGGTAGACAGGAAAAGAACCGCGAACTTTTGAATCTCATTTCCAGAGACTGCGGGAACTGTGGGATAGCTACCCACAGTGCAACACTCCGGAAGTCGACGCTTGCCTCGCTACCGTGGAAGCACTCCGCCGAGTTAATGCACTTAGAGCATTTTCTGTGGGGACACACACACTCGAATATATAAAAATGATTTCTAAAAAACCAACTTCTATAAATTCGACCTAATTTCGTAGTGTAGACATACCCTGTGTCGACGGGAGATGCTCTCCGTCGATTCCCCTTACTCTTCTCGTTCCGGTGGAGTACTGGAGTCAACGGGAGAGCAATCTGCAGTCGATTTAGCATGGGGGGAGGCAAACCTTTCGGCCTGAGGGCCACATCAGGGTTCTGAAACTGCATGGAGGGCCGGATAGGGAAGGCTGTGCCTCCCCAAACAGCCTGGCCCCCGCCTGCATCTGACCCCTCCCACTTCCCGCCCCCTGACTGCCCCCCTCAGAGCTCCCGACCCATCCAACCCCCGCTTCTTCTTGTCCCCTGACTGCCCCCTCCAGGGACCCTCCACCCCTAACCCTGCTCCCTGTCCCTTGACTGCCCTGACCCCTATCCACACCCCTGATCCCTGACAGGCCCCCCAGGACTCCCACGCCTATCCAACCCCCCCATTCCCCTTCTCCTGACCATGCCCCCCCAGAACTTCCATCCCATCCAACCACCCCCTGCTCCTGTCCCCTGACTGCCCCCAGGATCCCCTGCCCTTTATCCAACCCCCCCGTTCCCCGCCCCCTTAGCATGCTGCTCAGAGCACCAAGACTGGCAGCCGCGCTGCCCGGCCGGAGCCAGCCAAGCCACTGTGCTGCCTGGCAGGAGCTCGCAGCCCCGCCACCCAGAGTGCTGGCGACATGGCGAGGTGAGGCTGCGGGGGAGGGGAGACAATAGAGGAGGGGCCGGGGGCTAGCCTCCCCAGCTGGGAGCTCAAGGGCTGGGCATGACCGTCCCGTGGGCTGGATGTGGCTTGCGGATGGTAGTTTGCCCACCTCTGATTTAGCAGGTCTACCCGTTAAATGGACCCCCGGTGCATCGATCGCCGCAGCATTGATCCCCCGTAAGTGTAGACAAGCCCTTAGTCTCACTGAAAGTCAGTGGAATTTAGGTGCTTTTGAAAATTTCCTTCTCGATATCATGATGTATGAGACTAATGATAAAATTGTGACAGATTGTTCTTTATCACATCATGCATAAACTGCTCATGACCAATCCAAACCTTTCCTATCATCTCATGCAGTATTGAGAAGTTGATGCTTGCCTTTGATTGGCCTACGATGCCAGCCCCCACTGCCCACCTTCATGCTTTCTCTGATGCTGCCCCACACACTTGGGAGGTGCTCCCCATAACCTTCCACAAAGCAACCTAATTATCCATCTTCAAACCCCTCCTCAGAATTCTCCTTTGCTGTGATCCCTACACAAACCTGACAACAGTCAGGCTGCTGGTGTACAGAGATCACAGCTTATCATGCTGGTCAATATTGTCTCATTGTTTCCCTGTACTGCTCCATCTGCTGTCTCTTGTCTTACGCTTGGATTGTAAGCTCCTTGGGGCAGCAGCCAGCTTTTTGTTCTGGTTGTACAGCATCTAGCACAATGGGGTCCTGGGCCACGACTGGGGCTTCTGCTAGGGTGGCGGGTCAGAGCCTGAGTCCCACTGTAACTCAGCCCAAGCCCTGAAATTTTGCAGTATGGATGCAAGTCAAACCGCAGACTCAAGTCAGAAGGTGTGTGTAATGCAGTATGGACACATTAGCCTGGCTGTGAGACCCGGGTCTAGCCATTTTAAGCCCAGGTTTACAATACAGTGTGGATGCTCAAGCGTGGGCTTGGAAATATCGAGTCTAAAAGCTTGGGTCCCACCGACCCGGTTAAGACACTGCATCTAGGCCTACTGGGGAATATAAATAATAAAGCTGGTAACACTGTGAAGGTCCTGTGGTCTCCAGCATGTGAGGTCTGAGACACTCATTCTGTAGGAAGAGAAAACTCTACCCTGGCAATGGAATGATTCCAGGAACACTCTCAAGAATATTCTCACAGAGACTTCCTGGCCCAGTGGCCTCTCTTGCAGGTATTCCTGCAGCAGACATCATTTGGATGTTGTCCCATAGTTATGACCAGATAACCATCTTCTCTCAATCTCCTAGAGTGTCACAGTACTTAGTAAAAAGAAAAGGAGGACTTGTGGCATCTTAGAGACTAAAAAATTTATTTGAGTATAAGCTTTCGTGAGCTACAGCTCACTTCATCGGATGCATCCGATGAAGTGAGCTGTAGCTCACGAAAGCTTACGCTCAAATAAATTGGTTAGTCTCTGAGGTGCCACAAGTCCTCCTTTTCTTTTTGCGAATACAGACTAACACGGCTGCTACTCTGAAACAGTACTGAGTGCACACTATAATTTCCACAGGGAACAATTTACAGGTCTGGTAACAGCAACTTGCCTTCTTGTGAATGACTACTCTGTGCACGGCTGTCCTTTGCTGAATAAAATCAGAACTGCTCAAATATGGTGCAGGTCTTATTACTGCTAACCTCCAACAGAGATTTTCTCTATGAGCCCAGGAGATAAAGGCCTATGCTTTTGATGCGGGAGGATCTGGGTTCTACCTCTGCAGGAGCCAGGGAACTTCTCATTGCCCACAGTTGTCACTAAAGCTGCATCCACCGCTAACTTGTCACTGCAGTACCATTATTTGACGCATGCAACCACCCACCAGATTACAAAGCAGAAAGCTAATTATAAACAAAGAAGAAGCATTTTTGCTGCTTAAAACATCCAGAATTTCTATTTTTCTTTTGTATCAACAATAGCAATTAATCAGAAACTTCCCTAGGTATGTTACTTTAAGGGAAATTACAGTCATTAGTTACAATTCATTGCTTCTAACAGGGAACTTTTGAATAGAAGGAGCTATATAAATTTGCATAAATATTCCATTTTCACTTATTCGTTTCTTATCTCGGCAGTTACCTACTATATTATGCATAGTTCATGCAAGTAAGTTAGAGGCAGAGACAATAAAATTTCATGAGCCACAGAGTAGTTTGGTATTTCTTCTGCAGGTCATTATTTTATGTTTTTAATAAAATATTTCGAGTGAGTTTAGCACTGGGGGAAAGGTGCTGGACTGACAGCTCTGAACACTTGAGCACTATTTATTCACACGAAAAGTACAGCATGTACAACAGACGCAGTGCTTCCTTACCCCCCATGAACGTGACTCAGATTTATTCTGGAGGAACTGCCTTTGGGTGGTGAGAAAATAACTGAATGTCCCACTCAGTTCTTTGGCCTCTCTGCTGAGGAAGCCAAGAAAGGTGCCAATCAATGCCAACTGAGAGGATGGTTCTGGTGACAGGGAGCCTTGCGCCCTGTGAACTGCTCTGATGCCCACCAAAAAGCTGGCAGATGTAATGACATTTACTCAGGGTCCCTCTGGGAAACATTTGAATGAGTGAACTAGTGCCTCAACCTCAAGACTGCTCCTTCCTCTCACAGGGAGGGAATTTGGGAGCCTGGAAGGAGGGACAGTCAGTGGACCTAACGGCCAAAACACCTTCAGGAGGAACGTGTCTGCAACAACTTGGATGTTGTAGTCATAGCTGTGGAGTGGTGATCGCAGCTCCTCCAGGTCCACAGCTAGGCTCCAAACTGTTGGCAAGACTCCATTACCCAACCCACGTCCATATGCCTACTGGGCAAGGGTGCTTTATTCTGCGTAACATTTAGACTCTGTTGAAATTAGCAAACAGGAGCAGCAAACAGGAGTTTTGTGAGGGAATTCTCCTGGTGAAGGTGGAGCAAGAACATGACCCTTGGGGTGAGTTTGTTTGCCTGCCATGTGTCTGCTTGATTGAAGTGTATAGTGTGGGCTGTTGTGGGGCTGTCTGCAGAGCCTAGTGGTCTACTAGGCAAGACTCACAGCTTCCTAAAGAAGTTCTACTCTGCCATCTTTTCACTACTAATCCCTTTAGCAGGGGTGGGGAACCTATGGCCCATGGGCTGGATCCAGCCTGCAGCAAGTCTTGGCACCATAGACCAGAAGCCCCGAGCCTCTGCACCCCCCCTCCCCGCACACACACACACTCCGCGGGGCTGGAGCTATGAGCGCCGGCTCACCCCTCCGTGAAGGGAAGCCCCGAGACTCCATGCCCCACCATGGGGCTGGAGCCTAGGATTGCCAATCCTCCCGGTTCGGCCGGGAGGCTCCTGGAATGAGGCTCAATCTCCCGGAGGCTACTGAATCCAATCTGGGAGATTTTAGGCAACTAAAAGTCTGGCAGCGCAGCAGGGCTACGGCATGTCTGGTAGCAGCTCCTAGGCAGTGGTGCGGCCAGGGGGTTTCCGCGCGCTGCTCCTACCCCAAGCACCATCTCCAGAGCTCCCATTGGAACTATGGGAACCATGCCCATTGGGAGCTGCGGGGGCAGCGCCTGCAGGAAAGGGCAGCGTACAGAGCCACCTGGCCACCCCTGAGCCGAGGGGCCCCTGCTGGATGTGCCGCCATTTCCAAGAGCCACCCGAGGTAAATGCCACCCAGCTGGAGCCTGCACCCTGAACCCTGTCCCACACCACAACCCACTGCCCCGGCCCTCTCCTGCACCCCTACCCCCCGCCCCAGCCCGGTGCAAGTGAATAAGGGTGGGGGAGAGCGAGCGACGGAGGGAGTGGGGCTGGAATGAGCGGGGTGTCGGGTTTTGGAGAAGGGGCAGGACAAGGGTGTTTGGTTTGTGCGAACAGACAGTTGGCACATGGCCCATCAGGGAAATCTGCTGACAGGGTGGGACGGTTTGTTTACCTGCAGTGTCCGCAGGTTCGGCCGATCACAGCTCCCACTGGCCGCGGTTCACCGTTCCAGGCCACTGGGGGCTGCGGGAAGTGGCGTGGGCCAAGGGATGTGCTGGCCTGGAACGGCGAACCACGGCCAGTGGGAGCTACGATCGGCCGAACCTGCAGATGCTGCAGGTAAACAAACCATCCGAGCCCGTCAGTGGATTTCCCTGACTGGCCGCATGCCAAAGGTTGCCGATCCCTGCCCTCGAGGCTCCAACTACAATTGCAGCTCCATTGCACTGATTGTGGTTTTGTTTCTGTTCCCTGATTGGATGACTTGAACTTTTATTAAGAGGAGGGAAATCAAAGCGATGTCAAGACGGCGATATGACTTATTCTTCTGCAAAAACATCTACCCATAAGTGTTCGCATGACTTCTAACACCCTGAAAACAACAACAAACAGTTTGGGGGAAATGGATGAAAAGGAGAGCAAATACAGCTGACCTGATTTCAATTTTTTTTCAAAGTTTCCCGATACTATTTTGCAATATTTGGCCAGCTCCAATCAGCAAAATCCTAAAACCCACACCTTGTTCTCTTTTAGATTCCAACTCAGCAAAGCATGTCAGCACACTCCCTTAACTTAAATCAGGTGCCTAATTCCCATTGGCCCAGATCCTGAAAAATACTTAGGCACCTAATTTCCATTGATTTCTGACTTAAATGGCATTTCATCTTGTGCTGAACTGCTGTGCTGACTTTAAATACCTCCAGTGTCAGACATGAGACACACAGATCACAGTTATCTTCTACTGGCTAAGCTGGCATCCCCCCGGGGCTATTATGACCAATGGGAGACTAGTAACGCATGCAGCTGCACCCAACTTCACTGTTATCTCTCAGCCCAATGTTTTGTTTCACCTGTTGTGTCTTGTCATAGATTGTGAGAAACTTGGAGCTCCCTTGCACAACACCTAGAACAATGAACCCCAGCTTGGCGCCTCAAGGCACTACTGTATTATTCTAAGTAACAAGAACAGAACAACTAGTTCCTATACATTCAGCATAATTGTTATTGGCACGGTGACTTCTAGCTAGGATGCAGCACTTGATGTCATGTAAGGATCTATTTCCACAAAACAAGAGCAAGTGGCAGGAAAAACAGGCATTCTCTCCTCTCATTTCTCAGCCTCTGTGCTACTGTCTGGGACACCGGCCAGTGGCAAAGAGTTTGCATCTAGGTGATGGATCTCATCCGTTCTGGTGTTGGCATCTGTGCTGCTGTTGGAGAGGCAGTCGGCTCAGAAGCTGTAGGAACTGATTACGTCTCTGTTCAAGAATTCTGTTACTGTCTGTCAATGGGAATTATTGTGGTGTTCTTTAGGGATATGGGGATAGATTTCAACAAAGTACCACTGGAGAAAATACTTAGGAGAAAGAAAAATTGTACCGTGGTGCACTACATCTACCGGCAGTGATTAGCCATTTCCATTGGCATTGGCTGAGACTAAAACAGTTTCTCCCTCCCACAGCTCATTCCACCTAAGGGTAGAAAGTAGAAACACTTGTTCCTACCCACCTCCTTTAAGATGCCTGAGGAACCAATGCTGAATTTTGAAGATAGGTAAAGATTTAAGTATATGGAAAAATGCATTAAAGTGCTCAGTTATAGAGTGGAACTATTCTGTAGCTCACAACCAAGCCACACGTAAAATTGATCAACAAGTAAACACCTCTTTATTTCTCTTTCAGCCACTCTTATAGTTGCCCCTGGGCTTGTTTTGTCAGACCACAGGTTACCAGCACCGTTGACTTGATGCAGAGACTTTAACAGGGAGTAGTTTTTTCTGATTAATGTAATAGACCTAATCAGCCCCCAAAACCAGAACCCCAAAAATGTGGACCATTGAGTCCATAACATTTTTTTATCATTTTTTAAATGAACAAAATTGATAGCATTTGGTACTACCACTTAGCAGGAACAACAGGCCGCTGCAGTACAAACCTCAACAATGGACTTCAGCCCGAAGTTCAGATACTAGAGTGACGAGCGCTATCTAGGTATCTGTAGCTGTGGAAGGATAATTCATTTGCCGTGCTGATTACGGTAAGTCTTTGGTCTCTCTATTGACCCTGTCAATGCAATGAGCCTACATTAGGTAGCTAAATTTTGGCAACCAACTTAGAGACCCCTTGTGCGTATCTGGCCCTGAGCGACTTGTTCATGGTCACACAGCAAGTTAGATGAAAGCTGGGAACAGAACTAGGGTGTCCTGACTCCTTCGTTACATAGCTTTTAAAAAAGCTATGAAGCTTCTGATAAAAAACAAAGAACAACAACAAAACAAAGACATGGATAAAGTGGGACTTTATGTGCAAAGCCTTTCAAATTTCAGGACGAGAGGTATTATTTCTCCTTTTGCACCCCATACAACCCTCCGCCCAAATTTGGTAGCATGACACACCAATTCCACAAAGCCATAACTTCACAAGTATTCTCAGATGGTGGCCTCTCTAAAACATTCCCCATGCCTAATGGGGCGAAACAAGGCAGTGTGCTGGCACCAGTCCTCTTTGATCTCTTCTTTGCAGCCATTCTGAATTATGGAACTGACAATCTTCAAACGGGCATCTACATAAAATACAGAACTGATGGAAAACACTTCAATTTCCCAAGGCTTACTGCAAAGACAAAAGTCCTTGAGGAACTCATATGTGAAGCCCTTTCTGTGGTTGATTTTGCTCCACTTCGTCATAGTGAAAGTGACCTACAGATTATCCTTGTCAGGTTCTCAGAGGCAACTAAACAGTTTGGACTCACCATCTGCCTGGAGAAAACTGAAGCTGTCTTCCAAACAGCTCCACCAACTACTGTCACTGAGCCAAACATCAGCACTGATGGTACAAAACTAAAGAACTTTTATCTCTTCACATATCTTGGCAGTACTATCTCAGGTGATGGTTCCCTGGATCATGTATTATCAAACAGAATGTTAAAAGCAAACCAGGATTTTGGAAGAGGTCACCATAGGATACTCAACCAGCATATCATCAAACTGTCAACAAAACAGGATATACAATGCAGTGCTGAGAGCATCGCTTTTATACAGGCAAACATGGACAGTTTATCGCAGATGCATCAAACAACTCACATGAGCTATCTTCACTCTATTCTGAAGGTCCACCAGCAAGACAAAGTGTCAAACATAAACATCACTAAAAGAGCAAAAACAATCAGCATGGAAGCACTGATTACCAAAGCTCAGCTTAGATCAGGGGTGGGCAAACTTTTTGGCCAGAGTGCCACATCGGTGTTGCAAAACTGTATGGAGGACAGGATAGGGAAGGCTGTGCCTCCCCAAACAGCCTGGCCCCTGCCCCCCTCAGAATCCCCAACCCATCCAACCCCTCCTGCTCCTTCTCCCCTGACCGCCCCCTCCTGGGACCCCCATCCTAACTGCCCTCCGGGAACCACCCCCTATCTAACCCCCCCTGCTCCCTGTCTGCACCACCCCCTATCCACACCCCCGCCCCCTGACCAGAACCCCCCGGGACTCCCACACCTATCCAACCCCCCCTGCTCCATTCCCGACTGCCCCCCCCAGAACTTCCACCCCATCCAACCACCCCCTGCTCCCTGTCCCCTGACTGCCCCTCGGAACTCCGTGCCCCTTACCCAACCCTCCCCGACCCCGCTCCCCAACCCCTTACCATGCCGCTCAGAGTGGCAGCAGCTTGCAACCTTGCCGACCAGTTGGAGCCAAGCTGAGGCTGCGGGGGAGAGGGGACAGCAGGGGAGGGGCCGGGGGCTAGCCTCCCCAGCTGGAAGCTCAAGGGCCGGGCAGGATGGTCCCGCCGTAGTTTGCCCACCTCTGGCTTAGATGGACAGCTCATGTTATCAGAATGGATGATGGCACACTCCCCCAAAAAGGTCCTCAAAGGTGAACTGAAACTGGAAAGGTTTCAGAGTAGCAGCCGTGTTAGTCTGTATTCTCAAAAAGAAAAGGAGTACTTGTGGCACCTTAGAGACTAACAAATTTATTTGAGCATAAGCTTTTGTGAGCTACAGCTCACTTCATCGGATGCAACAAATAAATTTGTTAGTCTCTAAGGTGCCACAAGTACTCCTTTTCTTTTTGTGAAACTGGAAAAACGAAGGAAATGCAGTCAACAGAAATATATCAAAGACTCTCTTAAGCAGAATTTCTAATCATATGACATAAATATTGATAATTTCCAAGATACAGTCAAGGACAGACCTGAATAGAGAGCAATTGTAAAGCTTATAAACACTTTGAAAATGGGGCCAAGCATCATGCCAAGTCTTCAGTGGGAGCCTATACATTCTGTTTGTGATCTTGCTCTTCGCAGATCCTACTGTGTAGCCACAAGAGAACATACAAGATGCTGTGTTGTCAGATACGATGGACAACCATACTCAGGGTAGGAGGGAGGGGTCAATTATCAATCCTCAAATCTGAACAAATCCCTGAGGATTTGGTTAAGAACCAAAACCAGAAATGGCCTCCTTTCTGGTTCTGATTTAAACATATTTGAAATCTCATAGGAATAGCTAATTTCAAGATATTTCCACCATCTGGAATAAAAGAAAATGGAACAAGTTTCCAAGATGTTACCCCCCATCATCTCTGAACCATAGTCCTCAACTGGCCTCAATCTCAAACTCTGAACCTAATCCAGATCATAACACTGCTTCCCTCTGCCAGCACCATGTCTAAAAGAAACAAAGAATGAAAGACATTGAAGTAACCACTAAAAAAATATTACCCCTATTGCATGGCTGTTAGATTAGCAGGATTGTAATACTTATAGGAAACCACTTATAGTTCTGTGTACATATCAACTAATAGTCTTTATTCTACTGTAAATGGCAGACAATGAACAGCAATCATCAAAAAATGGTCTCCAAACTCTGATGATTAAACATACTTTTCAATACCCCAAAAAGCAGAGCATTAGAATGGTGTATTCTCTCTTACAGTTGCAGAAGAACAAATGAATGGACATTTGTTAGATTCCCTGACACTGCTAATTAAGATTCAAATTAGCAACATCAAAAGGTGTCTGTTCTTTTAACACCAACCATCATGAACGTATTTTAAATGCTTCCCTTTGCATATTAAAAATGTATCTGAAGTGTTGGACTGACATTAAGAAGAGAGCTAGGGGCCCAAAAATACGGAACAATTCCTATCTAAAATTAACATTCAGGGCTAAAACTCTGCTCTAAATTACACCCATGCAACTCCTTTCCACGAATGAGTCAGCTTCTGATCACAATTACACAGGTGTAACTCCAGATAGATGCCACAGAAGCCAATGGATATACTCCAGATTTGCACCAGCATAGCCAAGATCAAAATCGTGTGCCGAGCTTGTAAACAGCCATTTTTCTTATAATACACGATAGGACCTATTGCAAAAAGGGAAAATGTTATGAAATCTAGCAGATCCTGCAAGTCCTTCGGGTCTCTGGAGAGAAAACTCAGTTTCCTCTTTGGTAGGATTAAGTTTTCTTTATGCAGCAGGGAATATAAGAGCCCTCGAGCCCTTAACTAGCTTCAAAGGGAGAAAGGGAAAACATGCAAAATATCTGCCCTTTCAAAGGAAACAGCTGGGCTTTAGTCCTTCTTTTGCAAAGCTAATGCCTGCTTTCTTTCTTTGTGATATCTTTTCTTTCTAGGTCAGCAGGTACCAGAGGCCACGGCCAGCAAAGAAGAAATGCTCAGAAAAAGAAATGATGAGAAGTAGCAGGAAAAACGTTTGCTGACTGGCTAGAAATGAAAAGAAGAAGCAGGAAACACCAAGTTTAACAGGTGCATAATGGCAGAAGAAAACAGATTTTTTTGGCACAACATGGATCAAATGAAGCTGGAGCATAACTTCAGCCAAAAGAAAAGGAGGACTTGTGGCACCTTAGAGACTAACCAATTTATTGGTTAGTCTCTAAGGTGCCACAAGTCCTCCTTTTCTTTTGGTGAATACAAACTAACACGGCTGTTACTCTGAAACATAACTTCAGCAGCGTTTGACTCTGCAGACTGCCTGAGATGATAGCTCAAAGGGTATAACTGCCTCACTTATCTCCATGGGGCATTGACTCTGAAACCTGACCCCAACACTACCTCCAGACTCTGCGTGCAGGGGTACACGCTGTCCCATCCTGCCTCTTCGGGGGTGCTGTCAGAATCCCTCAGTCTGGTAGGGAACCTAGCAGGGAACTGAAGGAGGTGGTGCAGCTGACTGACACACCAGGGATTCCAGAGTTAAAAGCATGAGCTGCTACAGTGTAAGCTAAAGAGCCAGGGGTCTTTAGCTGGGGCTGTAACAGACTCTCATCCTTCTTGGATTGGGCACAGAGGGGGACCCATAACACCAGCGCACCAGATGCAGAACTTCCAGATGTTCCTGGGAGCCAGCTTTCTTGAAGAGAAATCAGAAAGGGTGAAACACTCCTTGTTGATTTATATGGCAGGTGCGGCGGCTCTGGAGAGTTACAGTACATTCCACTGGGAACATGAAGTTTCTGTTTTTGAAACTGTTTTTGCTGGAAAATTGGACTTTCATATGAAAATGAAATTTTTCAGGGAAAATATCTGCTTTCCACACCAAAAAACAAACAATATTTCTTCAAAAAACCAAACACCTGAAAACTATTTCCCTGCCTCGCCCTAAAAACCTGAAATATTTTTCATTTGAAATGGTGCCACCATGCCTCATGGGAGTTGTAGTCTGGGGTGCCTTATGTTCCTGTTCTCTTCTATAGAATGGGCTCTCTGGCTGGACTGCATCTCCAATGATGGATCACAGTCAACGACTTCTATGACACACAGCCTTCCTCTCATGAAGAGGAGAGAAAGCGGTGCACCAGGGAGATGTCTGACCAGAAAGCCCAGCTCACAGCAGACAACGGGAGCATAAGGCACCAAAACTACAACTGCCATGAGGCATGGTGGAACCATTCTGAATTAAAATATTTCAGTTGTAGACACAAATATTTTGGCTTTCGGTATTTTGACAAGAAGCCAAAATTTTCCATTGAAAACACCTCCCTGTTTTCTTACAGCTCTACATAAAGGATATTACCCACTCATATATAAAGTAATTCAGAAATTTCAGGCTGACTTTGAGCCATAAAAGAATACCACTTGGGAAAAGTACATTTTCTTTACAAGAAACCAACTGCCAAATTAGACCATTGAACTTTACATTACAGTCCTTTGTAACTCCAAGTCATGCAAATTTAAATAGTTAACAGATGGACTAATTAGTAATCAAATTATCTGTAGTATAATTGATAAGATTAGAGTGAGTATAGTCTATTACTAGTCACCCTGTATATTGCACCTTGATTACAAAACACAGTAAGCACATGTAAGGCAAACAAAATTAGAGGCCACTTTTGAAAATTTGGGTCCAAATGGCCATTAGCCAATGGATACAGTGTGTATGTGGCAAAGCCAAGAACAGAACCCCAAACTCACGATTCCTAATCCCAGTCAAGGGCTCAGATTCAGCTGGTACACACCAATATGGTACATCGACACATCTTTCAGAATACTGCCTTATTCTCCAGGATCTAACCTGGCTGTTGAAGTGTCCTCGAAAACGTGAACCAAACGTACATGCTGCGACGTCAGCCTGTGTGTGCAGAATGTGAACCAACACCTCTGAGTGGGCTTGGGAGAGTATTGCTACTTCTGAAATCCCCCAGTATAGAAGAAGCCAAACCCAAGGAGACTAGCAGAGTCCAGTTAGGCATCTGAGAGCCCCCAAGTGGGAGACAAGCCCAAGGAGTCCAGTGGGGCATGCAAGCCTCACTGAGCAGATGCCACACAAATGGAGCCTAGCAGAGCCCATGGTGTATTTGGGCCCCAAGGAGACAGAATCAATCCCAAGAAGCCCAATGAGCGTATCTGATTTTATTTTGAACATCTGTACAATGTATGGTGAGCGGCTACTCACGTGGGCAGAACTCACGTGGTGAGTGGAGCTTGAAAGTGCACCCCCTTCTTCTTTCCCCCTCCCCCATCCGATTTCTGACCTTTCTCCCTTGCATTACCTGTAAATTAAACATACCACGCATTCAAAGACTACATCTACACTTAGAGCTAGGGGGGTGCTCATGACCACATACTCATGAAAGTTCTCCTTGAGCTAATGCGCTAAAAATAGTAGCATAGCGATATTAGTAGAGGCAACAGTGAGTGATAGCACGAGGACACACTCATGGGGTCTGGGTGGGTTTGTTCTCAGGGTGGCGAACCCAGGCTGCCACTCGTCCCCGGTTGTGCTACCACGGCTACACTACCATTTTTAGCGCACTAACTCAATGAGTGCTATCGTATATATACTCAAGCAGAGACTCACACCCCAGCTCCAAGGGTAGATGTAGCCTAGAACTACAGTGGTCCCTCTAGTAGCTCAAAATTACTTGAGCTCAGAGGCGTGGTATGCTTGAAATAAACGAGTTGCAGAGAAGAAAGGTAATGGCACCTTTTCCTGCATCGAAATATGGCATAACTGGATGCTTCCACCTAACTCCTGAGAAACTACTAAAAAACCCTGATCGCTTGGGCGTATGATTTTGAGGAGAGTGAAGGGAATAATAGGACACTGCCTTGGTTTTAATCACAGCGTGAATTAGTATCGTTATAGTAGGCTGGGAGACGAGGGAACGGTCAGCGGTGTCCCGAGGTCATTTGGCGGGAGCTGGGGAACTTGGACCAATACAATCTGCTGCTACTGACATTTAATTACTCTCCACGCTGAGAGATCAGCAGCTCAGAGCGCAGAATGTTAGGCATCTGTCACGAGCAGCGGCGTGCCGGCTTCCCACGGGTGGAACACTAGCAGGCAAAGCAGCGGGAGGGCGTGAAAGGAGAGAAAACCTTCTTTTCAAACAGAGGCAGAAACTTTTCTCTTTTTTTAAATAAAATAAGACAAAGAAAACGTTCAAGCCGACAGAGTCACTGAGAGCTTTCAGAGTGATATGTTTGGGCCTTGCCAGAGAGTTAGACATCAGCCGTTTCTATAGCTATTGGTACATCCACGTTTTAACAGAAAATAATTAAACAATGTATGTGACTGCATAATAATGGAATTCCACACAATCTGAGGCTGATGTGTCAATTTAAGAGTGATCTACCTTGCACTCCGTAGACTCCTGGAAGGGACAGCTGAGTTGTAGCAGCATCAGCTGTCAGAACACGGTTGGCTTCAGTGGGTACTGAGCAACTCCGAAAATCTGACCAGTATTATACCTGGAACTATAGGTTCAAATCCCATTATAGCTGACTGAGCTTCTCGTTCTCCCGAGTTCCAGGCAGTGCTAGTGCTTGGGGGGCTTTCAGTTGTGACCGAGTTCCCATCTGCTCAGCATGGGGTTTAAATATTTCATAGAACTTTTTGCAAGTAGCAAAGAATTGGCCAAAATCTTCTCTCCCTCCCCAGTCCCATGTGGGGCTGCCCTGGAAGGATTTGTCTATGCTACGGAACTACATTGAGATTAGCTGCCTTTGGGTGGACCTCAACCAGCTGCATCAAGCTAGATGTAGTCTACAGCAGTGGATCTCAACCGGGGGTAAGCAGAGGTCTTCCAGGGGCTATATCAAGCCGTCTAAATTTCTGCCTACTTTTACAACAGGCTACATAAAAAGCACTAGCGAAGTCAGTACAAACTAAAATTTCACACAGACAATGACTTGTTTATACTACTCTATATACTATACTCTGAAATGGAAGTACAATATTTATAGTCCATTAATGCTGATGGGCAATATGCAGAAGCTAGCCTGCAAGGTACAGTAATGAATGGAGAACAGTCCCCTTGGATTACTGTAAATCATCTAATGCAGAAGCAACGTAGGAGCCCCATCCTGTGACGGACGCACTGCCAGGCATAGTGCTTGCTGCTACTCATTGATTTGTGTGGCAGTTTGCATGCTTCGGGGTTGAAGAAAAATGGAGTAAAAATGCAGTAAGGGTTTACTATTTGGCTCTCTATTTTTATTGTCGGATTTAAGGGTCCAGTTCCTTAGCTGATGTAAAGTGGGGTAGCTCTGTTAAGTCCAGCGAGCGATGTCGATTACTCCAGCTGAGGATCTGGCCCGGTGTTCTGTCTCCACACAGAGCAGTGCAGATGTGATATGCTTTCCACTGGACTGAGAAGGCATCTGTCTCACAAGCTCTTATCAGACTTTCTGCCCATGAGCGCTAATGCTACTTTTATTGTGACAGATGCATTGCTGCAGTGGGTAGAAATTGTGCCACTGATGTCAATGGGAGTAAGACAGGGCTTATCCCAAAGAATCCCACAGCTCTTTGCCAACTGCATATACAACACCTCTGGGTTGGGCCTTGTCTACAGGGTCTATGAGATAGCAAACCTCAGTGAAGTTTATCTCAATGCACTTTTGACCTTTTTCATACCGTAGACCAGTGGTTCTCAACCTTTCCAGACCACTGTACCCCTTTCAGGAGTCTGATTTGTCAGGGAAGATACAGATTCCATAACTTTAACGAACCTCCATGACTTCTGCCGCTGCCGCGGGACTGGAGCAGCAGCGGTCAGCCCCTGGAGCTGGAGCAGTGGCAGGGCTGGAGCTGTGCCCCCGGGGCTGGAGCTGGGGCCGGCGGTTGGCGCCCGGGGCTGGAGCTGTGTCACAGCTGGAGCAGCAGCAGCGGGTCCCAGACTGTTAGCTCCAACTCCACGCCCCGCAGACAACCTTTGCCTGTCAATAGTGGGCAGGGGGGGTAGAATGAGGGCAGCCGGCTTCAGCAGTGTTACTGAGCATGCTCCATACCAGCCAAGCAGCAAATCGGTGGGGGGGAGGGGAGGCACACATGACCCTGTATGCCCCTCAACACGTCGCCTCTGCCCCTCAGTATTTTTAGCAGAAGTCACAGATAGGTCACAAGTTTCAGTGAATTTTTGTTTATTGCCCACGACCTGTCTGACTTTTACTGAAATACCCATGACAAAATCTTAACCTTAAGAAAAAGTGAAGGTTCTTACTTAGCACTTGGTAGGTCGCTGTCTAGATCAGTGGTTTTCAAGCTTTTTTCATTTGCAACCCCCTAAAAAATTTTGCATGGAGGTCTGGACCGTCTGGAAATCTTAGACACAGTATACAAACCCTCAGGGATCTGCAGACCACACAGACCCCTGAGACGCAGTCCACAGACCCAAGCACAGATTGAAAACCACTGGTCTAGAACATAACAACCCTGCTATTCCAATGCTTTTTATAGGTCACTAGTAAAGCAACAAGCCTTGACATACTCTGTTACTCTAGGTGCTGCTTTGAGTAAGGGGATGTGCCTAAGCTGTACTAACCCAGGAGGCATGGTGACTCGGACAATGCTCAGAGGCATAATTACTCTCCGGTTTCCTCCGTCCTCAGAGAGGGGATTGTAATTTGCTTCTTGTCTTTTACCCACAGCAACTCCCAATACTCTCCTTGGTGGCTCAGCTATGCTGGAAAACGAGCATAGGGTGTGAAGCAAAGACGCCGTTCATTCTTTAACACCCTCTGCCCTTTTGCTCCAGGGTGGGGACTGCACACTTGGACCCAAAGTCAGGGTATCCCACATAGGGCTGTTAGAAGGGTTCTTACTCCTTCACTCTCCCCTGTATCAACATAGATAATCCAAGTCACAGTCGAGTGCATAGATTCCGCGTCAAAACGTAACCATTCCATTGTTGCCAGCCTGCCCTTACCTCAGATGACGTCGGTTTGCAGTAGCCAGCTCCGAACACTAGATTCTCTAATGACATACTGGACTGGTCTGGTCCTGTCTCCAGGCTGCCCTTACCCAGCCATGACCCTTTCCCTGGACGAGCAAAGCTAAAAGGAGAAACAACAGGAAAAGACACTTACTAAAAGTCAGAGTTACGGAAGAGTCAGTTTCCGTCCCCACTACCCACCAGGCAGAATTTATTGCAGATTTTAGAAAGTAGTTTTCACAAGCACTGAACTAACAGCACATCTTGTAATAGCATGAAATAAGAAGGGTATTAAGCCACATTAAAAAGTCTTAGGCTTTGTTTTAAAGTGATATAACAAGTCACCACCACACATCTCACAAAGGGAAAGAATTCCGTGGGACGCAGAAAATATCCAATAGTTGGCATCTCAAATGGTGAAAATGAACTTACTAGGGCCTAGAGTTTAAAAAATGGGAGTCTAGAGTTAGGCTCCTAAATCTGTGTTAGGGCATCTAAGAGTGTGGCCTGTTCTTCTCCCCACAAAGCAATAAGATCCACCACCTCCTGTGTACTCCATGCTGGAGCACGTTTGCGGCCTTGAGTCTCCGGCAAGCTCTCCACGCTGATCAAACAGGAAATGAAAATTTAAAAGTTCCCAGGGCTTCAAAAGTTAACAGGGGAGCAGCTGCCTCCTGTATACCTGGCTGACGTGCTGTGGAGTTGAAAGTGTTCTCCACTGTGCAGTGAAGCGGTCACAGCGGAGTACTCTGGGACACCTCCTGGAGCCCAATTCATTCAAATTACACCACGCGATGTCTACACTATCCTCATTTCGACCCATGGATGTCAAATCAAGCGCTATGCCTCTCGCGGACGTAGACTACAGAAGTTGACTTTACAGGCCATTTAGGTCGTGGAAGGGTCTTGGTAGTGTAGACACCTACATTAGAAGATCAACTTAATGCAGCTTATGTCAACCTCATTTTGTAGTGTACAACAGGCCTAAGAGTGCAAAGAACTGAAGACACACAATAAGGGTATGTGCACATTTGGAGCTGGAGGTGTAAATACCGCCTTGAGGAGACATACCCACATTTTCTCTAATGCAGATAGCACATGAAAAACAGAAGTGTAGTCATGGCAGCATGAGGGGCTAGCCACTTTGAGTACATACCTAGCATCTTAGGCCATGTCTACCCTACAAACCTTGGTTGATGCAAGTTACGGTCAGCGTAAAGCCACCACAGTTAGTGTATTGCTTGTGTGGGTGCCTGCTTGGTTCCTTGAGTCAGTGCTGGGCATACTCGCCAGCCGTGCCTGTGCTGATGCACAATGCAATGCACCATGGGGAGGGATCCCAGCATGCAACCTGCCACCATCCAGCACACTGTCATTTGGGAAGTATGGCAATGCATGGTGGGGCAGAAACAAGTTGTGCAGGGGTGACTGGGAGCAAGGGGACAACTTCCCAGTGTACAGTGCTGTTCAGAAAACTACAACAGAGACTTTCTTTCCTAGCCGGCAGATTACCACTGGGAATGTTGACATGCCAATCGTGATCCTGGGGGACCCAGTTTACCCTTTGCTCATGAAGTCATACACTGACCACCTCGACAGCACTAAGGAAAGATTCAACTACTGGTTCAGCCCATGCATAATCACAGTGAAATGAGCTTTTGGTAGATTGAAGGAACGCTGGCATGGTTTACTCACAAGATTGGATCTCAGTGAGGAAAAAAAAAACATTCCAGTGATTATAGCTGCCTGCTGTGTCCTACATAATATCTGTGAAGCAAAGGTGGAAAAGTTGCCTCCGGGGTGGAGGTGGAGTGGATGTCCACTGAGTTTGAACAACCAGACACAAGGGCTATTAGAAGAGCTCAACACAGAGCTATACAGCTCACCTAGGCTTTGGAAGAGCACTTTAGCAGTGAGCCACAGTCATGCATTGTCGTGTACTGTGCTCTACCTGGCCTTGCTGCTTTGGGCCTGTTAGGAGATATGTGGTGCTTGGTGTACATCTATGAACATAACACTGTCAATGCACCTATTAATTTTGTAGAGCTTGCTGTACATTTAAGGTTATTACACTGCGTTTTTCACTGACTCTGTGAGTTGTGTCATGTTGGACAGTAACACAAGTGGGTGCTTGTAGAAGTGCAAGGCATTCTGCAACATACATTGTGAACTAATGAAGATGAATTATTTTCCAAATAATAGAATTTTATTCAGTAACAAAACCAGTGCAAAAAAAAAATCTGCAATTTAAAAGAAAATACATTCAAAACTTAATATAATGGAAGAGAACTTAACAAGGGGAAAGAACATTCATGTACATTTTACCTACATATACAGTAACTGCGGTTTTCACAGGTCAGTGTATGTGAAGCTGTGGTTGTCCGTAATGCTCCCAGGGTGGAGTGGTAGGGGGTAAGGATGCGGCCCCTGATGGCATGTGGAATGTTGAGGGGGCATGTAGGGAGGTAATGAAATAGAGTCCTCTATGGACTGCAAAGGGAGGTGAGCCTGGGACTGTTGAACCTGGAGGTCCACAAGAGTCTGCAGCATCCGTGTTTACTGCCGGAGAAGGCCCATTATATCCTTGTGCATCTCCCTCTCCTTCTCCTGCTGGGACTTTCTCCTGTCTGCTCTTTCCTTCTCCAGGCTCTCTGCTATGTTCAGCATCCAGCCCCTTTGCTCAAGGTCTGATGCAGCACTGGCTTGCAGGATCTGATTGAATATGTCATTCCAAGCCCTCTTCTTTCTACTCATGTGGCTCAGGTGTTCCATGGGCGTGGAGGGGGAACTGCTCAAGGCCACAATGGCAGCAGCTGCAGATTAAACACCAAGAGGTACCATTGTGAGTACAGTCACAACGGAAAGCGAAAGTTAAGATTCAGAACTCCCTTTCCTTGCTCCCACAAAGTTTTAAACAAGACGTGCTTATTGACACTTCTGCTTCAGAGTGCTTGTGCATGGCACCGCTCACTGCTCTAACCATGGTGAGTGTAGCACTCCTGAGCTGAGGGAAAGGAGGAGGGAACTGCTTGGTTGTATGAAGCTATGAACAGAGGGCAATGGCACTGAAGACTGGCACCATTTTCCCCAGACAGTGGTGATTTTAGCTGATATCTCACTCCTGAGGGTAACAAAGGCACAAAGCGCAGCTGCTGCTGGCATCCCAGTGCCGTCCAGGACCATATGCTACTAGCTTGGCAATGTTTTCATTGACTGGGGTGGGAAAGTGTCTTACTGCGGAGGAAGAAATAAGGCTGCCAATGCGATACACCTTTGAGAGAGGGTCACAGAGCACTTCCACAAAAGTTTCATTGAGATCTTTCAGGAGGATTCAAGGGACATCCCTCCTCAGAGGTATCCATGGTGGTCTGCGCAGTGACGGTGGGGTCTTCGCCAAGTGTGGCATGCAGCTCTTCATAGAACAGACAGATGGTTTGGCACCGGATCGACTGTTGGCCTTCCAATACACCTGAAGCAGTTCCTTCGCTTTCACACGGCACTGCTGCTGGTCCCTGTCATGCCCATTCTCCTGCATCCCTCTTGCCATGTGCTCAGATATGTCCACATTTCTACAGCTGGTCCGTAGCTGCGCTTGCACAGCCTCTTCTCCCTACAGGCCCAGGAGATCCGATATTTTCTGTTTAAACCAAGCTGGCGTGCGTCTGGAGCGGGTAGCCGGCATGGTGAGCTGGACAATCGCACACAACAATAGAGAGACGCTAGGTGTGCTCGCCAAACTGGACAATCAGGAAAAAGCTTTTCAAAAATGTGCGGGCTTTAACAGGAATGAGGTCTTCTGGTCTCTGAGACCCTCTGGCAGTGGAGTTAACAATTGGGACCAGAGAGGTCAGGGTTGGGCATTATGGGACAGCAGCTGCAGGACTGCTAGAGTCGACATAAGTAATGCAGTGTCTACATGCGTGCTGCGTCGACCTCAGTACGTCAGCCATGTCTCAAGATTGCTTAGAGAGGTGGTGTTACTGCGTCGCTGTAATGGGGAACATACATTGGTGGGAGACAAATTTAAGTGTAGACACAAGAACGACAAGGTCGATGCGAGGTGGCTTACATCGACCTAACCCTGTAGTGTAGACCAAGCCTTAGAGAGATGAGAATCTGAGGCACAGAGAGACTTAAGTGACCAGCCCAAGGTCAGACAGCAAGTCTGTGGCAGACCAGGAACTGAACCCAGAGTTCAGTCTCTTAACCAGGAGTCCATTCTCTCTCTCTCTCTAGAGCTGCAATGATGTTTATTACATCTCCTCAGGCTTTGATATATTGCTACAAGGACACTCCATAAGGAGGAGAAAACCGCATTGGCTGGCCTTGTGTTTATATGTTTTAATGGATGTGATTCAATCAGTTTTCTGGAGGTTGCTTCTAAGTGGCAGGCAACACTTCAATGTATTTATCCCACCTAAAATGTGAGCTAAAGAAAGGAACTCCAAAGAACAAAGGGACAAAGGGACAAACATTGCTCAGAATCACACGACAATGGACAACAGAGTCTGGTTTGGTCTGTTGAAAAGCCTGAATCACACAAAAATGTAAAAGGACTGTCATTGTATCATTCAGAAGCATAAACAAATGATACCTGACAACAAAAAACCTTCATTTGAATATTATCAAAACTCTCAAAGACTTTGATGGAGAGAAAAGCACTTTTTAATGCCACTTTATTTATCTTTTGCTTTACAGCAGAGAAGGGATTTGATTGCGCTGGTCTTATGGAAATTGATTTGGGATGGTACTGTAAAACGAAAAATCCTTTTTTGGGAAACCTTGTTTTCTGAGGGAAACTAACTAAAAAGCTTGAAAAGTCTTGAAGTCCCACTGACGCCCATGAAGAACATCTTATTTGGAGACAATTCCTGTTAGCTATTATGCAGGTTCATTTTTTGTATTTCTTCTATTTTTTACATTACTTGAATTAAAGTAGAACCTTTGTTGTTTACATGTTTAACTTTCTTCCTGTTTATTAGCACTGATTGAAAAGCAGAATTCCCATCCTCAGCAAATTCTTATAATTCAACACTAGATTTTGCCCCAAATCAGGACAAAAAGTTGAAATATCTTGTTTGTGTGTTTGTTACACAGAACAAAAAGTTACAATAAATGCTATTTGAAACTTCATGTCATTTCATTGAACTGGACATTTAATTTCTTCTCAGTTCTATTTTAACCTATGACTCATGGGAATTGTAGTTTGGGTGCCGTATGCCCCCATTTGCTATGTGCTGGGCACCTCAGCCAGACTACAACTCCCAGGATGCATCACAGCTGTTCATGCAGAAGAGAGACTGTAGTCAATCATGAGAGATTTAATCCAGGGAGGATTAGCAGAGAACAAAGGCTTGAGGCATCCAAAATTACAACTCCCCTGAGGCACTACTATGGCTCAAGCAGATACAGATCAGTTCAATTGACCCAACCAAAAACAAAATATTTTTTTCTCACACAACATTTTGATTTTGAGGAAACTGCAGTTTTCATCAGAAAACCAGCTCCAATTTGCACCTTCTGCCATTTGCTTTGAAAATCAGATTTGAACACATGTAGATAATATATGTGAATTTTGGCCCAAGCCATTACAATTGGCATGCCACAGACAGGACTGCCTAGTGGTTAAGGACTCCCCTGAATGGGAGGAGAGTAAACCTGGCCAGCTAGATCTATGGGCAAATCACTTACCACTGTGCCTCAGTTTCCTTATCAGTGACAAGTGAATAATAATACATTCAATAAACAAAATCTACTTTCAAAAAAGGAATACAGTTGGTTAATTGTCACGTTGCCCCTATGCAAACCCTTAAAGATAAGGAAATGCCAATTTGTGAGACAACTCTCAATCAAACATTAACTGCCACACAGCACATTTCCACAGACAGACTGACTCTGCATCTTCTAAACTTCCTTCGGCCTCCAGCCGAAGAGGAAACACACTACCCATACCACATTAATCTCCCTCACAGTAGAATACACAACCTTAATTCCGACCCCCAGCAATGTGAGTGTTGAACATACAGGCACAGGTTAAGTATTCAACCTGATATTTATTTGTAGGGGAAGTATCGGGGCATAAATCCAATTCATGACAAACCTGTAAATCCTCACCAAGCTGTAGTGAGGCTAAAGTAATTAATGGTTGTAAAGTGCTTTGAGATCCTTTGATCAGACAAATCTTATTATTTAAATATATATATTTTAATGACACCATATATCCTTCCCTGGAACTTGAGGAGAGTCAGGAGTTGTAATTTGACCTGCATTCTTCAAAGTGCCTCTAAACCCGGGAGAACTTTTTGCCTGAAACTTGCTGTGCTCCAGGGGGGTGTTTTTGCACATCCCTGAGCAAGAAAGTTGCAGCGCTGTTGTCATAAATATAAAGGGAAGGGTAAACCCCTTTAAAATCCCTCCTGGCCAGAGGAAAAATCCTCTCACCTGTAAAGGATTAAGAAGCTAAAGGTAACCTCGCTGGCACCTGACCAAAATGACCAATGAGGAGACAAGATACTTTCAAAAGCTGGGAGGAGGGAGAAAAACAAAGGGTCTGTGTCTGTCTGTATGATGCTTTGGCCGGGGACAGAACAGGAATGGAGTCTTAGAACTTAGTAAGTAATCTAGCTAGGTGTGTGTTAGATTATGATTTCTTTAAATGGCTGAGAAAAGAGCTGTGCTGAGTAGAATGACTATCCCTGTCTGTGTGTCTTTTTTGTAACTTAAGGTTTTGCCTAGAGGGATTCTCTGTGTTTTGAATCTAATTACCCTGTAAGGTATCTACCATCCTGATTTTACACAGGTGATTCCTTTACTTCTATTAAAAGTCTTCTTGTAAGAAAACTGAATGCTTTTTCATTGTTCTAAGATCCAAGGGTTTGGGTCTGTGGTCACCTATGCAAATTGGTGAGGATTTTTACCAAACCTTTACCAGGAAGTGGGGTGCAAGGTTTGGGAGGATTTTGGGGGGGAAAGATGTGTCCAAACTACGTTTCCCAGTAAACCCAGATAAAGTTTGGTGGTGGCAGTGGAAATCCAAGGGTAAAATTAATTTGTACCTGGGGGAAGTTTTAACCTAAGCTGGTAAAAGTAAGCTTAGGAGGTTTTCATGCAGGTCCCCACATCTGTACCCTAGAGTTCAGAGTGGGGAAGGAACCTTGACAGCTGTAAAGTGCCAGTGTAGACAAGCCCTAAGATGGCATTGGGAAAAGGTGTGCATTACAATAAAGTGCTCTGAAGATGTAAAGGATATAAAGTGGGTCAAACCCTAACAGCCTGTTTGTTTTGACATGGACAAATCTCCCACTGAAGGCACTGGGAGTTTTGCCTGAGTGCGGGTTACGAGATTTCTCCTCTAACTATGATTTTAAGAGGCATGTGTGGGTGGGTGTGTGGGCAGTGGTGCTTTTGACTGAGGAAAAAATCTCCATTATAATATAAACAAGAGAGAACACGATTGCCAGCTGCATTCAGGGAAGGCTCTCCGCGCTGATTTAGATTCATTTAAAGGGTTGCTTGTTTGTATTAATTGGGTTACAAATGTTTTCAAATGGATTCCTGGAACTGCTGAATATAAGACTGAAGTTCATGCTGCCAGCCCTTGAATTGGATTCTGCATAGTGCCAAAGGCTGCACTGCTTTTATCAGTCCTGTTTTTATGGACAATGGCAATTCGACAAGGAATCATGACTCTCAAATGCCTAGAGAGCGCCTGGAAGTTTTAAAATAGAAATCACTTGAAGTTCCTGGATGAACTTTCATTAGAAGGCAAGTCAACCTAAGCTGAACATAGAGGGTCTGGCCTTCTAGTGCACTCAGGGAAGGATTTGACAATCAATAGTTCAGACACTCATGTCAGAGACTATTTGCACGTTGCAGTTTTGTCTTATACAGAGTGGCATGTGCTTCCTTCTGTTTAGAGAAAGCAGCACAAAGGATGTCATCATCCAATAAAGCAGGTTTAGTTTCCTGCTCCTAGTTTCCCTACAAAAACTGTGCGTATTTTAAAAGTTTTGTGTTGTTGTCCCAACACATTTTATCTCCTTCAGCAAAGATACCCATCTCCCTTCCCAGATGGAATTATCTTCTTTCCATTGTGCGACTGCTGAGGAATCAGGTCCCAGGAAGCACAGCCCTTTGCTTTCCAGCATCCTGGAGCATGTAACTCAAGTCCTGCTTTACATTCCCCACAGACATCTTACTTCGTTCATGTTGCTCCTGGAATAGCAGTTGGCGGAAGGATTCAGCACCAATTACTAGGGGAGCCAAAGGGTTCAGGGGCGGAGGGAAAGGAGTTTGAAGCCCCTACTGTTTGAGAGTAGTGGTGTGGCAGGCCTTGTCATTGATGGGAAGTGTTTGGCTGCTGGGGGAAGCAGGAGTGGGAGCAGAGACGTGCTGCAGGCTGGGGCAATGGACACAAACCCCCCAAGAGCACAATATTCCTATCGTACTGCGTTTCTTCTTGCATCTACATCACAAGTATTAGGCCCGCCCCCTGCTGTTTCACTCTCTCCTATTTCCTCAGGCGGGTTTTAACTAGCCAGGTTAGTTTCAATGTTGAATTGGGAGATTGTAACCAGCTCCTGGCTCAGCTCCCTAAAGACAAAAGAAGAACTAAAAGCAGCTCATATCTGTCTCTAGAGCTGCTGAGTGAGGAAGCCAGGGAGAAGTGCCAGCTGCTCTTTAAAGCACCCGCCTAGCCCTCTTTCTGCAGTGACACTTAAGAGGGAAACTGATGCTTAGCTTTAGAAAGCCAAGTGCGGAGTGTGTTTAAGGCCTCACAGGATCATACTGTGCATCTCCACTGTCCCAGATTCCAGACCTCAGTTTGCTTCCATTGCTTATAAACCTGGGGTTACTGCATCTTCATTACCAACGTTTATTTACATCTGAAATGCTGAATCATAAACTTGAGGCTAGAAAACAATACTTGGAGTGCCAATGAATTCAATCCCACATGCTTTTGGTAACACAGCTGGAATTTCAGAGTATCGGGTCTGCTGCAGTAACTAATAAATCAGCTGTTCACTGTGTCAAAACTGAGCTGCTAATTGTATTGTACTCCACAGTTATGCTTAAAACTATCTGGGCTGGCCATGTAGCTGAGATTCTGACTGTGCAATCTTTGCCTTCACCAACCATGGTGATGAGAGATAACGGAAGAGGTAATATGGTAATAAGGCAGTGTTTAACCTTAAATATCCTATCAGTTAGGCAAACAGTGATCCTTGTTAGAAAGGATTAAATAGGCTCTGTTGACTCACTGATACAGGTCACATTTCCCTATTTAAATGTAAGTGAGATTGGGATAGCTCTTTGTGGAGAGGATCTAGGGTGTGGGCAGAACAGTCCTGAGGGAGGAACCATAGTAACAGCCACATCTGGGAAGAAAGTCTGAACTGATATTTATACAAATGTATTGTTGTTTCCTTCATTAATGTAGCCAGGCTCCAAGATGGGGATGAGCTTGGACTGGACAAAGCAAGATTGGAAGAATGAGAATTTCCATTGCTCTACAGATAAACAATGTGTAATGAATACACAGACACAGACACTGAAAAGGACAGGTGACTGATTCAGAGCAATCTAGATTGCATGGTAACTGAGCGCAAGCAAACAATGCGTTTTAATATGGCTGGATGTAAACATAGCCATCTAGGAACAAAGAACATAGGCCATACTTCCAGGAAGAGGGACTCTATCCTGGGAAGTAGTGACTCTGAAAAAGATTTTGGAGTCGTGGTGGCTAACCGGCTGAACATGAGGTCCCAGTGTGACACTGTGACCATAAGAGCTAATGCGATCCTGGGATGCACAAATAGGTGAATCTTGAGTAGGAGAAGAGAGGTTATTTTACCTCTGTATTTGGCTCTGGTGCGACCACTGCTGGAATACCGGTTCTGGTGCCCACAATTCAAGAAGGATGTTAATAAATTGGAGAGGATTCAGAGAAGAGCCATGAGAATGATTAAAGGATTAGAAAATATGCTGTATAGTGCTACGCTACATAGATCGAGCTCCTTGAGTCTAACAAAGAGAAAGTTAAGAGGTGACTTGATTACAGTCTATAAGTACCTACATGGGGAAAAAAATATTTAATAATGGGGTCGTCAGTCTAGCAGAGAAAGTATAACATGATCCAATGGCTAGAAGTTGAACCTAGAAAATTAAGACATAAAATAAGGGTAAATTTTTAACAGTGAGCATAATTAACCACTGGAACAATTTACCAAGGCTTGTGGTGGATTCTCCATTACTGACAATTTTTAAAGCAAGATTTTCTAAAAAGATCTGCTTCTAGGAATTGTTTTGGGGAAGTTCTCTGACCTGTGATATTCAGGAGGTCAGACTAGATGATCGCAATGGTCCTATCTGGCCTTAGAATCTATGAATCTACATTAAAGCAGTTTAAGATTCCCAGGAAACTAAAATATGATGAAACACCAAAGACTACCACACACTGATTTTTTCTTTTTGTAGTCTGCAAATTAATAGCTTTGCTTTTAGCTTAATATACTCTGACAAGATAGGGAATTTATTATCAGAAAGTTACTGACGCTTTGCAAAAACAAGGTCTTATTGTTAGATCAAAGCTCTTACAATTAAGCCTTTTTCTTTGTGATCCCAGCAAACACAGCAAAGATAAGTGTGCATACACACAAAGGCTCTGGACTTGGAGAAAAGAATACTGGTTTTAATAGGCTGGTTTTGTTTGAGAATGCATGGCACAGAAGTTGCTTTTATGCTATTTATTTTACCCTGTTTTATGGTTAGTGAATTTATGATATATTAATATTTAAGTTTCTGGATGTTTATCAAGAGGTAGATAAATCCACAATATTGCACTTTCAGATTATCAGTATTATTAACTGAACCAAACGAGACCATATATTGTATTGTCGAAAAATTATTTCCATTCCACTGCATGAAATCAAAACACTCTTTTCTTCATAAACATCCACAAATATCACATTTTAAAGCTTAAATAGTAACCCAGCTATAGATCAGTTGCCTATCATACTGTTTATGTCTCATAGTAATAATACTTTACACTTCTCTAGCCCCTTTCCTTAGAGGATAACAAAACACTTTATAAACAATAATTAAGCCTAACAACTGGAGCTGGTTGGCAATATTTTTACAAAATGGCGGTGGGGGGTGAGTTGCTGATAATGCCAATTTATCGAAACTCAAACTGTCTGCGGGAAAGGGTCAGCTCCCAAGAATTCCCCAGCAAACCAAAAAAAAATGTTTTGAAATTGTTGAAATGTCACATTACAATATTTGCTGAAATGAAAAATAATGGGTTTCAATTTAATCAATTAACCTTTTAAAAGGAAATTTAACGCATAGTAAAAGAAGGTCAAAATCAAAACAAAACATTTCAGTTGACCCAAACCAATAGGTTTGTCAGCTCATGAAAATTTGAGATTTCATATTTTTCTCCTGACTCAGGATGAGAAAATATGTCTCGAAATCTTGAAAATCCTCTCAGGAGAAGAAAGCCATTTCCTCCCCCCCACACACACCCCATAGCTATTAGTTTTGCCAACATCTCCCTGTGCCCCATTATGCTCCTCTATACATGGGCAGAACACTATCAGGTGGGAGAACTGAGAACATATACTGCACATTATAAAGTCAACGTACACCAATACTTACGTACCTCGCAGCAGTATCTCAGTCTAGGGAGAAATGACAATAACTCACATCTGTCCATCTAAGGGACTTATATGCCTCCCACGCTGCCTTATCTAAGCGTCTCACAATCTTCCATGAGTTTATCCTCATATCATCCCTGTCAAGTGGGGTCGTGCTATTATCCCTATTTTAGGGAGGGGAACTAGGGCACAGAGAGATGAAGTGATTTGCCCAAGGACACTCAGGAAGTCTGTGGCAGAGCCAAGATTTGAACCCAGACTTCCGGAATCCCAGTCCAGGACTAGAAGAACAAGTCCATCCTTCTGCTCTAAAGCAAGGGCTGCTACTATCAGATGGGTGAACATTGTCATAAGAACTGTACCACAACTGCCATTTCTCTGCTCTTTACCTGATCAGTGGCTGGTGTAACGCTACCAGTGAGGCATGCACTGTAACAGATATCACTGACAGGTGGAAATAGTCAAACATGACAGGAACATGGTGGTGCAAGCCTCTTCTTGGATGGAAGTGAAGACCCAAAGTACGGCTGCTTATCAAAGGGATCGCTGGAATGTCTCTCAACCTGAAAGGAGAGATTTACAAGGGTTAGTGAAATCTTAAGTTGTCACAGTCCACAACGGCATTAAAGGCAGCAGACTGGGAGACTGCATGAGCTGAATTTTTATCACTTCATGGTGACAGTGTCAGCTACCGGAGCATTTACTCAGCTGATGCTTATCTCATAATTGTACTTGCAAGTAGCAGGGATGTAAATATTATTACCCTACAGTGAAAAACAGATATGACAGAATGCAAGAGCCCCATCCTGGGTCTGCCAGACAAGCAGCAATCTCCTTCCTGTACACCACTCCTGTACACTCACACTAGGGGAAAGCTTTAGGGTAGTAGGGGAGAAGTGCAGGTAGCAGGTTGCCCGGCGAATTCAAATTTCAGCACTCAGAATTTCGCACTAATCTGGATGTGTAGCACCAGACAGTCTGCTTTGCCTCAGGGGAATGGCAACAGTGAAAGAGCAGACCTGTTACTGGAGGGTTTTAAAGACCACTCAGAGCATCCTTGGATGAACAGAGTCGTTTCATTGAGACTTGTATAACTGTCCCTACCAAAATATCACGATAGAAACTTTTCTTTAGAAAAGGCCTGGTGAACAATTGTTCAGATTACAACAATAGTAAAGTGAAATAAATGCACTAGACTATTTCTGATGAATTGCAGTTCGTTTCTCCTCCAGGCCCTCCCCGCAGCCCTGATATGTTAAAGCACTGCCCCCCACCCCCAGCCTGCGATAACACAGCTCGTTTCATCTACACCATACAGAAGCTAAATGGAAATGGCACACTGAGCTCCGCTGTAAGTGCCTTGTGGGGCAGTGTATAAAGTGACTTGGGGCCAAATTAAGTTTGAAGCCCAACTCCAAGGAGCTCACTGTGGACCTCATCTAACTTCTGCTGAAGTCACTGGAAGACTTTTCAATGACCTCAGTAGGCCCTGAGAGGCTTCTTCAAGCACAGCTACAAGTGTAGTTTGGCAAGTCCGGTGAAATAGGAGTAATGCAAAGCTTCTGTATCCAGGGCTGATCCTCTTCCCATTTAAGTTAATGGCAAAACTCTCATTGATTTTAGTGGGATAGGATCAGGCTCTTAGCCCATACACACAGAGGATGAGATTTTCCAACCGTACTCAGCCTTGACCTAACTCTGGCCCTGACTCAGAAAAGCACTAGACATCTGCTTAAGTTCATCCTTATCCAGGACAACGCTGAAGCATGTCCGGAAAAGCAATGCTTTCCCAAATCGCGGCCCCTGGTCCCACTGAGTGAATGGGAAAACTCCTGTTGACTGTCATGGTAGCAGAGTTAGAGGAGTGCCAAGCACCTCTGAAAATTCCACCCTTAAAATAGAAAACCTCTTACTGCAATGGGAGCGATAAGAAAAATGCCCTTGGTGGGGGAGAGGTATGAGGGAAGGGAGGAAGAGGAATGGGCAGCCACCTCTGCAAGGGAGACAGAAGCCAAATCAGAGCTCTCCAGTTTCCGAAAGACCCTTTTACTTTCACTGAATTCATGTTACACGAAGACAGAGAGTCCCTACAATATCAATGGGGCTTTAAAACAGTACTCACTGTTGTTCACTATCAGTAAAGTGCAGGTCCAACTTGAGCTGAAAATCTGCTTCGCTTAATGCATCTTCCACCTGCAAAGAACAGAAGGGCTGAGTTACCTGTGTAAGCCAGCTCACACAAAACCCAAGCGCAAAGCAATATTTTTGTCTGACAAAGAGAGTGCAAAGAAATGCAGGAGCGGTGTGAGAAAGCTGCTGAAGTGCATACATAGAACATCTGGGCAATATAACTGGTCAGCTACAGCAGGATTCAGAGCAAACTGTCCGGCTTTAGACATACAAACACACCGTTGCTCTGAAATGAGACTAAGTTTTGATGGCGTTAGCAGCAAGCAAACTTTCACCGAATGGAACGTGCTTCAGAATGCAGAAGGAACACACATTATAAACTTTGCGGCCGGCTTTCAAACAGCTTCAGAGGTGTTCAGAGCAGGGCTGTTCAGTCATAAGGTTTTGGCTCATCTCTACTCAAAAAAGTATGTAAAACAGGTATCGGCAACCCTTGGCATGCGGACCGTCAGGGAAATCCGCTGGAGGGCTGGGACGGTTTGTTTACCTGCAGCATGCACAGGTTCGGCTGATCGCAGCTCCCACTGGCCACAGTTCGCCGTTCCAGGCCAATGGGGGCTGCGGGAAGCAGCCTGAGCCAAGGGATGTGCTGGCTGCCGCTTCCCGCAACCCTCATTGGCCTGGAATGGTGAACTACGGCCAGTGGGAGCTGTAAACAGCCGAACCTGCAGATGCTGCAGGTTAACAAACTGTCCCGGCCTGTCAGAGGATTTCCCTGACGGGCCGTGTGCCAAAGGTTGCTGATCCCGGATGTAAAACATACTGGTTCAGACATGTTAATTTCCTATTATTTTACACTCAGAAATTTAAGAAGTTTGGTGACCTATTGTCATTAGTATATAAAATTGATGTTATTTGTATTGTGTAATGCCCAGGAGCCATAGTCATGAACCAGGACCCCACTGTGCTAAGTGCTGTACCAAACAGAGAACAAAAAGTCAGTCCCTCACCCAACGAGCTGACAATCTAAATAAACCACAGAAATTAGAGACGGAAAAGTCCTATTAGCTCATCTAGTCCAAACTCTGCCCGTGAAAGATTGTTCCACTGTGACAGACTGTACGCTCATGTTCATCCTTTTTACAAGACTATGATAATTTTTTGTACAAAATATGCCTTGTGAGGTATAATTTGAAAACTCATAATTCGCTGAACATTACTGTCCTGGTGAAATGTGTATGCCAGCATTGTACGTAAAGTTATAAAATTCTTTTGTATGATGTCAGTAAGGCATATTTTAAATCTAAGGAAGCAGCCCAGACCAGTTCCTCAGAGACAAAGAGCTAGCCAGCACCTCAGCCAGGTGTCAGCATAGTCAAAAAGACTGTCACCAGATTAAGCGGCCATTCTTTGGCAGGAAGAAGGGTGTGAGTGAGAAATTTACATCTTGGCAGACAGACTTGCTGTCACCTGAACCCCAGCTGGAGATGATTCTCAAAGAGAAGAAATGCTAAAAGAAGGGAGAACAGAGGACTCAAATCACCTCTCTCCCTTCATCTCTACTCACGGCATCAACAATGTTTAAAAGAGAAAGGAGGGAATTGAACTGCGGGAGGGGTCCTGGTTGAAAAATCCAGTCAGACTGCTGTGAAAAAATGGTGAGAGAAATCCTATTGCTTTAAGTCCACTTAGCTTGTTAAATCAGGTATTAGTTTGTCTTTTCTCTTTTATTTCTTTGTAACCAATTCTGATTTTTGTGCCTCATTACTTGTAATCCCTTAAAATCTATCTTTCTGTAGTTAATAAACTTGTTTTATTGTTTTAACTAAGCTAGTATATTTGGACTGAACCAGTGGAGGGAACCTCCAATGGTTTGGGAACCTCCATTAGCTATAATAGGGTTTGTGCATATCATTTTCTATTAATGAAATGACAGAGTTTATAGGAGCTTGTATTGTCCAAGAGGGAGCTGGGCAGTACAAGATGCACATTTCTGGGGACAAGTCTGGGACTGAGCATTTGCTGGTGTCACTCTGCACTATAATTCAGGAGTAACTAGCTAGAGCACTCATATCATTCAGACTGGAGGGATGCTTCATGCTAGAGGCTGTTTATGAACAGGCCAGGAGTGGTTGTTCTCACAGCAAAGCAGTGTAAAAGGCAGCCCAGGTTGGAAAATTGACCGGACACAGCTGTTCAACAGTCCAAATTGAGGAATGTCATACCCACCCAGAACATTTGTAGTGTTTTATCTCCTCCAAGTTTAGATGTTCCAAGTAATGGAAAGCTCAACTTGCTCTTCAGGAGATTATTAGTCTGAATTTTATTGTGAATTTACTGAGAGCAAGGATTAGTTTTCCTTCTCCATTCATATAGAACTATGGTGGTTCTCAATCAATAATTACTGTAGAGTCCAATTACTGACAAAACAATCATAAATTAAATAGTTAATTATGAGGTAGTATCTTTTATTGGACCACCTTCCACTGGTGGAAGAGACAACCTACACAGAGCTCTTTAGGTCTGGGAAAGATACTCAGAGCATCACAGCTAAATACAAAGTGGAACACATTGTTTAGCAGAAGGAGTTTACACATGTTGCAAGGCACCATTCAAGACTCTGCAGTCATAGGACAAAGGAGGGTTAGTGGGTTACAGAATGTAAACTCAAAAGCTTGTCTCTTTCACAAACAGAAATTGGTCCAATAAAAGATATTACCTCACCTACCTTGTGTCTCTAGTATCTTGGGACCAACATGGCTACAACACTGCAAACAGTTAATCCCTTAGTCTTTATAGTTAACATCCCAATGAGATTAGAAGGGAGTTCATACCCCTCAGAGCCTTTGTTACAGGCTCTCTGAAGACTCAGGAAGAATGGACTTTATCGGTTTGCAATTGGCTCACATTAGGAAGATTTGAGTTGCAAAACATGAGGGGTAAAAAAATTTAAGGAAAGCTTAGATTGTGCAGAATCTGGATGTACTAAGCAGGCCAAATAAATACACCATTTGGGCCAGATCTGGCCTGCAAACGGAGTGTTTGACACCCTCGTCTAATAGAGCTCATCATCAGGAAGTTTTTCCTGATATTTTATTGTTAATAAAAGAATTTGAATTTGTTTTTATGAAAAAGAAAATAAGGTGAGCTGCAAGTTAATTTATATTAACCTTGGAAAGAATGGATCTAGCAGTGCACCATATAGTTTGACACAATTAAAGCCAATCGAAATACATGCTAAAAATGAAAGCAGAATCTAATCCTCTAACAATTGTCTGTTTCACTTTTCTCAACCTGCAATGCAATGTTAGTAGAGTTTATAACAATGTCTTACATTTAGTTTTAGTTAACTGAAATACAAGCAGAAATCAGTTCTTCTATTACTAAAATGCAGCTCCTTCTCAGGTACAACACAATGACTGTTTAACAGACCACAGCAATGCAGCACAGAGACTGAAGAAGGTGTTACTGGTTAGTGTACCCTGTCCTCTACTTGAAAGAAAAAGAACTACTCCTCTGTGTATAATAATACATTCTCTGCAATGACATTGCTGTACACCAGCATACTGTAGCATGTACTCAGCTCCTTGCAGCAAAAGGTCTTGTATCAGTAACCCACTAAAGACATTTCAAAGGCACCAGACCTACACAGATATGCATGAATTATATGATACCTGGTCTAACATTTGCTTTAACTACATCTTGCAAAGGTGAAACAACATATTTTATGTGCATGCGTGTGTGTGTTGGGGGGGGGGGGGGAATTAGAATTCAAGGAGTTAGCGTTGTCATAATGATCAAAGTAAAGGTACTTAAACCCTCCCAAAGTAATCTGTTATTTTGCAGTGCAGCATATGATAGCTCTTGGTGGGACCTGAGATGACGAAATTCCAGCCTCTACATATTGAATATTTGTCTTGAAATACCTGCAAGCATGTTTATCAAAACAAGACTTTTTTTAAAAAAAGCGTATTGTTGTTACTAAAACTCAAGTCACAGTCACTGCTGGATACAAAGGAAATAATTATTACACAGCAAAGCTCTTGGAATTGTAGTCTGCGTTTGAACTAGGGATTCAATCCACGGACTGTGCCTGAGACAGATCAAGTCCCATCCACCAAGTGTGGATGGAATTTGGCATCTGATTTTAAGAGATGTTGAGCACCTGCTACTCCCATTGAAATCAGCAAGAGTTACCAGAAGAATGAGAACTTACAAGATAAGATACTACAAAGTGCTCTCCATTCAATGGAATATTTTCATTTCAATTTTCCCAATGCAAAAAATGAAAAAAAAAATTCAGCAAATCAAAATATTCCTATGGGAAATTTCAATTCTGCAGACACTGCATTTATTCCAATAGAAAAGTCCTGACCAGCTCTACATCAATATAACCCCATTGACTACAACAGGCTTTAGATCAGATTCTTTCTCCAGTGTAAATGAGGTCAGAATCAGGCTCAAGGGGTTCTAGTGTAGCCTTTCCCTACAACAGCCCAACTGTTTCCCACAACTCCCAGCCATGATGGTTGGCACTAAAGATACAGTGGAGGGGCAAATGTGGCACACAGCAGGGAACAGCAAGGATTAAATGGCTTCTCCTCACTATGTGATGTGACGTGCACATGACTAGCTCTGGAGTTAGCAATGAGACCTGAAACAGGGAGAGCCTATTTGAAATGTCTTTTCCACCCTGATGACTTTAGATACCTCCAAACCACCTAAATACCTTCAAAAATCTGGGCCTTGGGGCCTTTATCCAGGGATAGGCTTTCCTTTCACATGAATAATCTGTTGATCATGCCCTCAAGTTTTAGTGGAACACAGTTGCTTTGGAATTCTATATAAACACTTAGGTGTATATTCTCCTCTGGAAGACATCTTTAAAAGGCAGCTTACAATTCAAAAAAGTAAGCCAATGGAAATTCTATTTCCCTATGGCCAATTTGAGCATTGGTGCTGCGTGCCCCCAATACGCAGGTTGAGAGAACAGAACCAGCTAAAAATTGACTGTAGGGAATCCCAGATTCATGTCGGGTAGCTCTACTCTACCATCTCACCCCAGAATGCATCATTCAGTCCTATCACCATTTACTGAAGAGCATGGAACCAACTTTTTATTATCAATAACAACATAATGTATTAATTATTATTATTATGTAAAAAGAAATTGAAAACCATGAGAAAATAAATTAGGCTCCTTTGTAACCCTGTGGGCTTATTCTACCTCACACCATAATTTCCAATAAAATCAAAGAATGATGCATTCTGGGATATTAGAATGAGGCAGAGCCAACTGCCACAACACTAGAGAGTTTTAATGAGGCATATTTAGATGGTGACTGGTGCACTCATTGCTCCTCCAAGCCTCATAATTGGGGGCATCTTCCAGCTACTGCTGGACTCCAGAGTTATTTCCAGCTTTTTAAGTGCAAAGGATATTTAAGCTTCTCTTGGGTTATGTAAACAGATCACAAGGAGAGACTCTACCCAAAATCTACCCAATATTACTGTTTTTTTGTACTGAGTACACTGTTAGCAGCCTATCCTCTAGATGGAATTACTCAAACATCGTTTGGCCTTGCACACAGCTTGTTTATTGGAATATTTTATAAACCAAGCTCCAACAGCCAAAATGCACAGAGGATAGTGACTCAAGCACCCAAGTCGCCCAGTCTGACTTTCTAACTAATTTTATTGGTCATTGATCAGCTCTGTGTCCCGGTGACTCTTCCACCCTTACTCATGCAGAGTAGGACCTTCCTCCACTGCTTGCAAAGCTAGGCGCTACTTGATCGGAGAAAGGCTGGCAGGATGCAGTTCTATCATGTGATAAATAAGCTGTCAAACAAAGGAATGAAAAGTACCAAAGTTTCTGAGTGACAAAGTGATTGTTACTTATTATTTACAGAGTGCCAGCAGTATATCCGGTGACGTGTAAATATGTAAGTCGACATGGGGTCTGATTATTCTTTCATTTACTCCTGAATTGCTCTGGTGTGACTCCAGTGTAGACAACAGAGTTGGTATCTGTGTAAAGCCAGTGTGCGAGTGGCGAATCAGGCCCCTGTCACTTCCCTTAGGAGCTTATTATCTAAACCACGCTCCACACAACGCATCAGGCACAGGGATGAGTTTGAGCTGGTGTGAGGAATCTGGCAGGATCATTTTCATTTTTGGCAGGAAAAACTGTCCCAAATGCTAATGCAGCAGTCAGCATGAAGCCACTCAGCCCAGTGGAAGTCACTGTAACTTGGGGAGAGAGACTGATTAATGACAGATTTTGCATCATGAGGGTAAATTAATTTGCAGCTGAATTTGTTAGAATTGTTTTCTGTCAAATTTCACAATATGTGAAAGGAGGGTATTTTTTCCTTCCTTCACAGTTCATGATTGTCCATTTCTCATATAAACATACATAAAACTAGAAACAAAATGTTTTAGGAGAGAACATAGGAGATCAATCCCACGGTAAGAATAGAGGAGAGGAAGCAGTTCAAATGAGCTTACATTAGGTTTTTCTAGTAGCTTTAACTAAAACAGACCTTATACCATAACTGTTTTTAAAGCTACTTGTACGTTCAGATAAGCCAATGCCAGGACACTGAATCTGCTCCTCTTTGAATTTCAGGATATTAAGAGAAGCAGGGGAGGGGAAGAGGTTGAATTGCCAGTCCCAAACCTAACCTGGGGAATTTATTCCAAATTGTATGCAGGACCAGAAGCGTCTTATTTTCTGAATTTCTGTAAGAGCAGCTGATCTCTTGAAATCTTCATCGTTACTGAGAGCAGGTATGAATGACAGCATTGAATGACAGTCCTTGTACAGAGGCAACATAGGAATGGGGATACCAATCAGACTGTATGTGTAAACAACGTGGGTGGAAGGCACAAAGAACATGCATCTCCACGCTGTGAAAGGATAAAGCAGAATTGCGCAGCCGGCTCTCTAGGGAGCACAGGGATTGCTCCTTCCCTAGTGCCCACAGGGCTCACAAACCATCCAAGAGAGAAGGTGGGGCCATGACCCTGCTCCCCCCAACCTCCCAATAGCAGCCAGCTCTGGGTGTACCAAGTGGGAAAAAAGGTTGTACTAGCCAAAAGGACGCTGCAGACTGCACACTCCCCATGTGCCCCAGGAAGCTCCAAGAGAGATGGAGCAGGTCCTCCAGTGCTGGCTGGAGCACAGATGACATGACCAGCCATCAGTTTCAACTCTGTTCTAGAATCCAGTTGAAAGCCTGACATCTGGATACCACCTGCACATTATAACAGAAAAGTATCCATTTTATTCACATCCAATGAAAACTCACCCTCTCGCCATCTAGGAGTAAGTGGACCCTGAAGTTCATCGATTCGTTAATAACAATCTCTTCGTTCCTGTATAAGATCTGAAATATTCTACTGTGCACGCTGTTCTCATGAACGCAGGCTGAAGAGAGGCTAGAGTCACCTGCACAAAACACAGACAGAGCATGGCTTTGGATTTTTGCAAAGAGATCGTTTTCTAGCTTACATTTCAGCTTCCAGGATTAATTAGGCCCATTGTATTTATATTTGTAATTACACACTCGCATTCCTAATAATTAATGTTAATGGAGCATAATGTTGTTGCAGGATAATGGTCCCCTGCTGAGGCATTTAAAGAAAACAAAGCTGCAGCAGGCAGGCTGCTTTTTAAAGGAGGACACTGACATTGTTTCTAATGATGGAGATGCCCTGTAAGGTTCTCCTGAGAGACTTAGGATACTTAAGCAGCTCATCAGAACCCTATCCAAGTGACTTGGAATCTGTAAAATTTGTCTGGGTACCTTCTGAGAAAGCAGATACATCCATGGAATACTATGGCTGGGGCAGAAATGCCAGTTCAGCTGTCCCCTTTTTGCTCCAGGCTAAAACATAGAAGTGCAATGACACCACAAAATAAGAACACAATGAAAGGAAAAGATGTCTACACTTTTCCTAACCTCCACAAATTCTGTGGAATCCTTGGAACACTGAGCATATGACAGCTGCCCTCTTGGGTGACGCACCGGGAACCTGCAGAGCTAAAAGCATGAGTTGCTACAGTTTGAGGTAAAGATGCTCTCTAGTTAGGGCTATAACAGACTCACATCTAAGTAACAGACTGACTTAGCAGTCTATAGGGCCAGCACGCCCACTCGCTGATCGAAGGGTCTCTGGTGTTCAGAGACGTTCAAGGTTGTATCATAATTTTGTATCAGTATCCTCTAGTCATTATACTTCTATTGCTTAGGTGCAACAACGTCCCTGCAAACGTTCCTCCCATCCAGCCCTACTCAAATCCATTCTGTGACAATGTGAATTTTAAAAACATGATTCTTGAGCACAGGACTGGCCCTATAGGTTTTGTCACCTAGGGTAGAAAACATTTTCAATGCCCCATCCCTAACCCCGCTCAAAATGCACAAGCAAAAGCAATAAAAACATCTGTCAAGAAAAAACAAGTGGACCAAACCCCCCCCCCAAGGATTTGGCACCCCTGAACATTGGTGCCCAGGGTAGCCACCCTGATTGCCCACCCCGAAGGTCACCCCAGCTCACATAAGTTCTGACTGGTGGTTTTCTGGAATATTATATTATTATTATTATTTATTTGTATTAGCAGCGTGCTTAGAAGGCCCAGTCACAGGCCAGGACCCCATTGTGCTAGGAACTGTACAAAATTATCCCCATTGCTTCAAAGAATTTACAATCTAATTCAACAACTCTCCTGGCTTTCAAGCGAGTCTACTTAAAAGGTGCAGAAGTTTTGCTCCTGTAAAGAGAGGCAGAATTGAAAAACCTAAGTCTCTTCTCCCTATTCTGGAAAGCACCCAGGCGTGTGCTTTTATGAACAGGAAAGGAGTTAAGCAAGAGTTTGAAATGCTTTCCTGAACTGGGACCTTTGTGCAGATGCTTTGTACTCATCACAGCTGCCAAATGAACAGAGCAGGCAACACTATGTCATTTGCAAACCCAAGGCTACAACTGCACCCATGCAAGCCGGGAGGTCTGAGGGAGCACTGGTTTGTGAAACTCCAAAAGGACGTGGCACTGAGTGAATTCTGCTGAATGGAACACTGTTGATTTACTTCTCTCCAGTGGGTGGAAAATGTGTATACAATGTGCAGTCCATATCTCTGGCTACTACTATAGGGGGGCAGCATGGAGTATTTCCTATTCTCAATTTTATTTGCAAAAATTAAAATAAAAAGGGGGGAGTGGTATGGGAACTCCCTAAAAGCTAAGCATGTTGCCAGCCAGATAGGCAAATGGTACTACAGCATAATAATCTTCATTGACTATTTATTTAGCACCAGTCTGTTTGGCCTGTACCACATACATAAATAAAGACAGCCCCACTGCCAAAATGTTTACTATCTAAAAGGGTTTAAGGAGGAATATGAGTTATATACAGATCAGACCAAGTTCATTATTTACCAGGTCCATCTGGCTGAAACTTCAAACTACATACAAGTCAGTTTTCCTAACTCTGATTTTTATCAAGCACACTTGGGAATATACAAATTATTTCCTCTACCCAATGTCTTCCCATCAGGTACCCTGGACAGCTGTTGCTCATAAGTGTGGATAATATAAAAAAAAACATATTTACTTTCTTGCACTACAGCTGTTCCAATAGAATGCTTGAGCCAGATGAACTCTTCAAAGGCATGCAGTCATATTTATTTTAATTTAAACCTCATCATTTTAGAGATACCTGGAAAATTATATTACAGACATAATGTATTCTTATTCCTATCTGACAGACAAAAGGGCTTTGCTGTTATTTGATTTGGATATTGATATACTGGTTCTCTTCGGAGATGGAAAGTTTAATGTAATTTTCATTTCAAACACATTCCTTCCCAGACCACTGCTAGTGGATAATTGGTTTAGAAGTTAGATTTGCATGGCGGCATTAGCTCCACCGTTTTTATTGTGAAGGTCGAAGTCAAAGACAGCCAACAATGCCTAAGATTCTATACAATAAGCTGAATGGATCCAATGCCTCAGGACAATGTTCCATTCAGCTTTGAAATTCAACATGCCCTATGTTCACAGAGATCAGCATTCCCAGAGGGCTGCAGGGTTTCAGAGAGGAGAGTTACAATGAACTGGCAGACTAATCCCACAAGATGCTGAGCACCATCCACTCCCAACCTACTTCAGCGACTGCAGCCTTCGGCTCTGCATCCAGCCCCATTCCAAAAAGTCACTATGCCAGAGTGTGATAGGAGTCCCCGTCGAGCAGTGTGTGGTGGCGTGCAGAATGCTCCGCCATGCTGTACGGGATGCTGGCATCCTGTCCCAGATAGATACAGCAGAATGGCAGCATCACTGCTGTATCAAGGGCCCTCCACGTTGATGCTATATAACTATAAGAGTTTAGGCAGAAGACATGCATGCTGTTTTAAAGGTGAACTGAAAGCCAGTCCAGCCCCTTGGGGTCCTTTATTTCTCCTGCTAGTATAGATGACATGAAACAGTTCAAGCATTATAAAGAACACAGCTCCTATTCTGTTGAGATGTTGGCAATCCTATCATTAGTGCCGAACATAGAAAATCAAGGGGCCTTAACTAGGGTTGCCAACTTTCCAATTGCACAAAACCAAATACCCCTGCCCTGCCCCATCCCCTCTCTGAGGCCCCACCCCAACTTGCTCCACCCCCTCCCTCTGCCACTTGCTCTCCCCCACCCTCACTCACTTTCACCGGGCTGCGGCAGGGGGTTGGGATGCAGGAGGAAGTAAGGGCTCCGGCTGCAGGCTCTGGGGTAGGGCCAGAAATTAGGGGTTCAGGGGGGACTCCAGGCTGGGGCAGAGGGTTGGGGTGTTGTGGGGGGTGTGGGCTCCAGGAGGGAGTTTGGGTGTGGGAGGGGAATCCAGACTGCGGGAGATGGTTGGGGTGCAAGGCAGCCAGGGAGGCTTGCTGCAGTGCCCGGCCAATGGGAGCTGCAGAGCCAGCACTAGGGGCGTAGACAGAGCACGGAGCCTCCCTGGCCACCCATGCGTCTAGGAGCTGCAGGGACCTGGCGGATGCTTCCGGGAGCCACACGGAGCTAGGGCAGGTATTAAGCCTGCCTTAGCCCCAGGCCCCCACTGCGCTGCTGAACGGAGCTGCCAGGGTCCCTTTTCAACCGGGCATTCCAGTTGAAAACCGGACACCTGGCAACCCTAGCCTTAAATCCCACTAGGTTTCATTTGCCAATTTATCTGCGCAAATGGGAGGATTTTCATCATCGAATTCATGTTGGTATCAGGGGGGTAGCTTTGTTAGTCTGTATCCACAAAAACAACAAGGAGTCCGGTGGCACCTTAAAGGTGAACAGATTTATTTGGGCATAAGCTTTTGTGGGTAAAAAAAACCACTTCTTCAGATGCATGGAGTGAAAATTACAGATGCAGGCATTATATACTGACATATGAAGAGAAGGGAGTTACCTCACAAGTGGAGAACCAGTATTGACAATGCCAATTCGATCAGGGTGGATGTAGTCCACTCCCAATAACCTCCTCATCAGTTATTGGGAGTGGACTACATCCACCCTGATCGAATTGGCTCTGTCAATACTGGTTCTCCACTTGTGAGGTAACTCCCTTCTCTTCATATGTCAGCTTTTACCCATGAAAGCTTATGCCCAAATAAATCTGTTAGTCTTTAAGGTGCCACCGGACTCCTTGTAATTCATTCTAGTGTCATAAGTGCTCCCAGCTTGGGTGTGAATTTTTGGTACACTTCAGCTTGAATTTCATGCTGTGTGTGTAATGCACACATACATGTGCATGTGCACAGACACACATTCCGCTCACTCTCCTCAAAGTTAATAAAATACATAAATAAATTAAATGAAAATTAATAAAAAAAATCTGGACAGAGACCAAGAAATGGTTTTTTTGTTCATTTTTTTTGAAGGAGGGGTTGATTTAATGCAAACCTCCTGGTGTTTAAAATAACCTCAGGTAGCTTTTCCGGGGTTCAGTCTCATGCAACTTCTGCGATTGGCAACACTGTACCAAGACAATTACTAAAAATCCCGGGACTGATCAGCCTCATGTCCTTACACAAAAGAACTCTTCTGTATTTTAAAATGTCCTGAACCCTTTTTTCCCCCCTAAAGAAGGATTTGTTTTTTAATTCCTATGGTTTTGAATACAGTTAGCAGCCATTTAATTACTGCCTGCAAAGAACAGCCACACATTTCCCATCATGCGAGGGGGCCAAATTAGGAAATAAACTACATAAAGCTTCATCAGATGTTACTCTTTTCTGCCTGGCAAGCTTGGCTCTTTGTCTCTTTCCCCTGTGGGGATAGCTAGTTTGTGTCCTGATCCTGCAAATGCTTCCACACATGTCAAATTTTAAGTATGTGAATCAAAGTCAATGGGATTACTCACATGCTTAAAGTTGGGCATAAGTGTTTGCACGGTCGAGGCCCTGGTCTGTGTAAGTGCTTATGTGGTCTCCATTGTCACAGTGTCTCACTTCACAGACACTAATTAATTAATTCTCACCACGCTTCTGTGAGGTTGGGAAGGGTTTGTTATGCCAGTCTAGACTGCACATGGAGACACAGAGAGATTGAATGACTTGTCTAAGATCACACAGGAAGTCTGCTGCAGAGCTAGGAAGTGAATTCTACTCTTCTCCCGTGTCCCAGGCCAGTTCTTGAACTACACAAGATCTCCTTTCCCCTATATAATATAACCAACAACAATGCATCACATATCCCACTGCCCTGTAACTTTAGATGTTTCTAATAAGCAATAATGAGGGCTTGTGTTTTTCAGGGTATATTAATTTCACTTTTCAGGGTTCATTTTTAACAATTTTGAGTTCTATGTAGATATCCATAAATTGGGTTTTTTCAGGGCTGTTTCAGTACATACACGATGTACTGCTTCAAACAGCACTACGTTAAAACACACTAGGGAACCTTTATTGCACACCAGCAAGGCCTACATGGACCAATTAATGTGCAACGTTATTTAGAAATCACCCCCCTGCTGTAATCTGCATTACTGCTCCATGTAGACAAGCCCTTAGATACTTGAGTAGTAGAGCAGTGCCTTCACGTACATAAACAAACAGCTGTGAGACAGGAGCAAAGTCAACACAAACTGAATAACCAATTCTGGTGTTTATTGGATAAACACCAATTTCTATGTGTGTGTACCGGAGCATTTTATTGGTGTTTATCAGTTCAAACCTAAAATCAGAAAACCTAGATATCAGACATCATCAGAAAAGCCTTGGAACTTGGCCCATGATTAGTTGTCTTAGCAATGACTAGTTTGCCTAAAGCAATAATTTCCAGTGGGGGGCGGGAGGGAACGTAACCCTTAAATAATAACAGACATCTTTCCTACAGATCGGAAGCAGCAGCAAAGCTCATCAGTGAAAATGCTGAAATGTGTGCAAAGTATGTTCTCCCCAGAGAAATCTAATTATGATCCCCACCCTGAAGCAAATTATGTTCCACACAACATACCTATTAGTCTCTTTGCACTAGATTGACACGGCCCTTTTAAAACTGCGCAGGGAAGGAGACATCCCTTATTCCTCCCCACGCACATTTAGTCCTGCTCAGATTGTGACCTCATGTGAGGACTGACAGGATTTGAACCTGGGCTTTCAGGGCTACTGGGTAAATAGCATCCTCATGCTGTAATTTAGCCCCTCCCTGCAACACACAATCTGCAGAGGTTGCAGGCCACGGGAAGTCCTGCCTCTATTGATCCGACTGACAGTTGTCTTAGTGACTCCTTATTGGCTCCTTGATCCCATAGAAGTCCATGGGGTATACCAGGAAGTGTCCAGCCAACAATGTAAATCCCTAGCTAGCTGCCATGATTACCATGCTTTTCTGCCTCTGAACTTCTGGGACTGACCTCAGCTCTGACTTGGATCTTGACTGCCAATTGACTCCCCAAACTCAAACACTGACCCTGATGCCGACCCTGAGCTCCATTCCTGACCCCATCTCTGGCTCTAGCCTCAGCTTGACTCCTGACTTGGACTCTGCACTTGACTCCGACAAGCTCTAACCCCTGGCTTTGGTTCCTAGCTCCCAAGCTCCTGCCACTAGTCCTGCCTACCTTTGCCCAGGATCCTGACAGTTTGCCTGGACTCCTCATAACCCATGAAGAAGGTTGGCCCTGTGGGCACATGGCATCAGGAGGCCACTCCCTACTCAGCATGTCCCAAATGGCACTAGATACACCTGAATGAGTTGACAGCCCCCAGAAGGGAACTTCTCATGTTATGAACAGAAGTGGTGCAGCCTACATGGCTACATAATGAATATGCCTTGTTGCAATGGAGACTGCCAAAAATTTAGGGGTTTCCTCCACCAATGTCTTCTGCTCTTCCTGTTCTGACCCTGGTTCTACCCCACAGACCAGGAAAAACTAGGATTTGTAATTAGTCTCTTGATGCCCCCCAATTCTCAGTGGAGCACATCGAAGGCACAACAAGCCCTCACCACACCTGCAAATCGAGGTTTGCCTGCACATCCTAGGGAAGCCCCAGCGAATTCCCCTTCAGTGAGTGCTCAAGTTCTCCAGAGCTGTGGACAATTTTATAGATGCCAATACAGCACAAGCCTTGGCCTTCCTGGTTCAGCAAAAAACAGGGCATGGCCACACAGAGACTATAGATAGCTCACTCCTGTCCTCAGGCCTGGTAACAATTAAAACAGTACCTCTGGAAGTTGTTATCCAGGACTACTGAGAAATCATATGATCCGCTCATCCCACTTCCCCATAATTCTCAGAGTCTCATGGCTGGTCGCTCACGACCCACATGTCCTCTGGTGGGAGCAGAATGTCAGTTTCCACTCTAAATTCTGTCAGCAAGTTTGTTTGCGCACACCACTGGACAAGTCCTGGCTTCAAGACGCAAGTCCAAGTTGCTGCCGAGGTACCCTCCGGTCCAGGCTGTGGCCAAGCTGGGACCACTGTCAGAGCTGGCTCTTGCTTTTCCCGCCAAGTACCATGACTGCAGATATTTTGTGAGGGGAAAAAAGTGGACATCTTACCACCACACCATGACTATGATTGTCCGACTGAGCTGCAACCTGGGGCCAAGATAACTTCTGGCTGCATCTATGCCACGTCAGAGCTGGAGCTGGACACCTGGTGATCCTATCACCAGGTTAACATGGCCAAGGAATGTATCCATCTTTCCACCTCCCCTGCCAGTTAAAGAATGATTAGACCTGCACCTACACATGTATTACCGGGCTCTCAACCAGCTAACCATCAGAAACCATCAGGGACGTGATCGTTCCCCTCTATTCGACATTGGTGAGGCCTCATCTGGAGTACTGTGTCCAGTATTGGGCCCCACACTACAAGAAGGATATGGATAAATTGGAGAGAGTCCAGCGAAGGGCAACAAAAATGATTAGGGTCTGGAACACATGACTTATGAGGAGAGGCTGAGGGAACTGGGATTGTTTAGTCTGCAGAAGAGAAGAATGAGGGGGGATTTGATAGCTACTTTCAACTACCTGAGAGGTGGTTCCAGAGAGGATGGTTCTAGACTATTCTTAGTGGTAGAAGAGGACAGGACAAGGAGTAATGGTCTCAAGTTGCAGTGAGGGAGGTTTAGGTTGGATATTAGGAAAAACTTTTTCACCAAGAGGGTGGTGAAACACTGGAATGTGTTACCTAGGGAGGTGGTAGAATCTCCTTCCTTAGAAGTTTTTAAGGTCAGGCTTGACAAAGCCCTGGCTGGGATGATTTAATTGGGGATCGGTCCTGCTTTGAGCAGGGGGTTGGACTAGATGACCTCCTGAGGTCCCTTCCAACCCTGATATTCTATGATTCTATGAAATTGTTACCCCCTCCCATTCATGACAGAATTGTTGGACCACATACAATCAGCCCAGGTATTTACCAAGCTTGACCTAAGAAGAGACTACAATCTGGTGCAGATTTATGCAGAGAATGAGTGGAAAACGACCTTTTGAACTGGTATAGCCACTACGAATACTTGGTAATGCTATTTGGTCTTACAAATGCTCCAGCAATATTCCAGCACTTTGTGAACAAGATATTTCATGACATCCTAGACCAATATATCATAGTCTATCTCAATGATATACTCATCTTCTCAGAAAGCTTTGAGTAGCACATTTAACATGTCTGGTAAGTCCTGTATCAGCTCCAACAACATGGCCTATTTGTAAAACTCAAGAAATGCAGTTTCAACCAGCACTCTGTGCAGTATTTGCATGACATCTTGTCCCTTGAGGGCCTCAGAATGGACCCTGGGAAGGTGGATGCTGTTCGGAGCTGGACAGGCCACTGGAACATCAAGGAGCTCCAACACTTCCTGGGATTCACTAATTTTTATAGGCGCTTCATTCCTGGGTTCTCAGAATGAACAGCCCCATTGACAGCACTCCTCCACAAACATACCTCCTTCACCGGTCTTGAGAGGCTCAATGAGTGTTCGATCAATTCAAGAGGGCCTTCATTTGTGCTCCAGTCCTGATCCATCCTGACCTGACGTGTGTCTTTGTCATCAAGACTGATTAATCTAATGGAGCAATCGGGGCAATACTTTCCCAAAGATGTGACCCCCAATAGCACCTGCTCCCCTGTGCCTATTAATCCCTGAAAAACACTCTGGGAGAACAAAATTAAGAGATTTTATATAAGGAGCTTCTAGCAATCAAAGCTGCCTTTGAGAAATGATGACACCACCTCAAAGGTGCCCGTGTAATCTTTGATTTATGCATTCCCAATTAGTAATTTAAAAATAAAGAATAAAACCAAACCTAACTCTTTAGGTGTCAATCTCTAGGACAGTTACAGATCATTTAATTTTGTGGAGGATTGTGTATGACACAATAAGTGATAAAATCAATTATTTTATTGAATATACAGTAGTTAGTTAAGCGAACAGGCATCACAACATAAGCATACACTTCATTTATACTCACATTCTAAGATGAAATGATGCATCCCCTGGCTGAGAAAAATCGGTGTAATTCTTTCTCTAATGGTGCCTTGATGGTGGATGGGTGCACCTATCTAAAATCAGCATACTACCCTTTTTATAATCAATTATAATAATGCTCCTTAATTAATTAACATTAAATCTATTTTTACCATGTGTGTATTTCTGCTATGATAATTTCTTCTTTCTCATTGCCTATTTAACCATCTGCATAAATGCAACACCAATAACTATGAATACAGACAGTATTTTCCAAAACATTATCATTTTATCTGAAACACTTGTAAAAAGCAGATAGGATCAAAACATGTTTACAACATGAGCTGGGGTTATGCCCTAATGTATCTAAAATTTGCCTCTGAATTGTCTCATTTCTTTCATATTTTATTAGGCCTCGCTTGACTATTGTTAAACCTACTTTTAGGAAATAGATTTTTGGGCCTACTTACATTTCTTTATAACATATGCAAGCATCCTCTCTATAGGGTACAGGCATAGACTTTAAGGTAAAAAGGGACCATCATGATCATCTAGTCTGACCTCCGACACATTGTAGGCCACAGAACCTCACTCACCCCTCCTTTAATAGACCCCTAACCTCTGGCAGAGTTACTGAAGTCCTGAAATCATGATTTAAAGGCTTCAAGTTACAGAGAATCCACCATTTACACTAATTTAAACCTGTAAGAGACCTGTGCCCCATGATGCAGAGGAAGGAGAAAAAAACCCAGGTATATAAAGATCATGTAGAGCAGTGGTCCCCAGCCTTTCTGTGAGAATAGAATATTGCTATTCCCAGAAGACTGTGACGGGCGCCGGACACCCCGCCGCCGAAATGCAGCCAAGAAATGGCAACGCTTCTCAGCGGCATTTCAGTGGGCGATTCACCAGCGGCGGCGCTCAGCGGCGGCATTTTGGCGGCGCGGTGTCCTGCGGGTGCACAAAACTGCCCCGGCGGGCGCCATGGTGCCCGCGGGCACCGCGTTGGGGACCACTGATGTAGAGTATCTCCACACGGCAAAGGAGCTGAACCAAAAAGTCATCTTCGATGTACCCTGTTCCTCACACATTTTTTACCATCACCAATGCCTTGCTGCAAAAAGGCGAATGTCTTGCCTACCACGCCCGCATGGAGCGCCCGGCTTTGGTTCCTGACTCCCAAGCTCCTGCCACTTGTCCTGCCTACTTTCCCCCAGGATCCTGATATTTCATCGAATGGGGTGAAAGCGATCAGGGCTTGATGAAGAAAGGGTGGGGTGTGGAAGGAATTTTGGCTCTGCCCTTGCTCCCTCCCCAGGGCAGTGGCCAGGAACACAATGAGGGAATAAGCTATTCCATGAAGAAGGGTGAAGTAACTTATTCTTCTCCCAGGGCAGAGGATCTCTGCTCTGTCCTGGTGGGTCTATGCCTCACCCCTGCCTAAGGGGCAAAGATACAATCAAGCCTACTGTTATGGTTCCACATATTTTACCCTATAGTTGCCCCAGATTGTTATCTTTGTTCTAAATATAATCCTATATTTAGAATCATCGAATGTCAGAGTAATGAGGGCACCTTTATGGAAGCATTAATGCAGTTTGTATCCCTCCCTCTGCAAAGTGCATCTCGGCAGGATATTTGAGATTTTGTGACATGTGTTAAATATGTGTGGGAGGGATATTAAACAAGCCTGGAAAGAATCAGTACAGAGAACAGGCCTCACTCATTTGTAAACTCATTTATATTCTTCACTTTATGATGTTGTTTTTCTGTAAATTCCTTTAATAAACCAGTACACCAAATAAGATGATTATTCAAACACTGCGGACTTCTTCAATCTCTCTTAATGACTACGGAAAACAATAAAATTACACCAGCCTGCAAATAAACAAAGACCCTTGTGATGCTTTGGGGTTCACCCAGACCAGTAAGGGCTCGTGTCACCACCTACCCTGTAACTCTAAATGCTTCTGTGCAGCTTTAGCTCAGGGCTCTGACACCAGAAGCCAAAAAGGACTTGGTCATTCTCCTTTGTCTGGAAAAAAACGGTTTTGCCTCCTTGGTCTGTTTACACACTCCAAACCCTAATATCAGAAAGCCTCCATAATTTCACATACAGAGTTATTACATACATTTCACAGTGATATTAATGAGCAGTGTGTTATTCATTTTCAAAGGCTATATTACAAGACACCTTGCAATGGATGTCATGGCAACAGTGTGTGAGGTGTGTTGAGCTACTAAGGCCAGCTGAATTTTACTGTTCTGTACCAGGGAGACCCTTGCCATCTGGCACTGGGGCGCTCTTGGGGTCAGAATACTAGACTCTCCTAAGCCTTACTTTAAAGAAAGAGCTACTGTTAAAGAGTGTATATGAACCGAGCTGCTGTATTAATAAAGCGTGGTACACATTGTAAAGATGTGAAGAGCAATTTACCCTTTAACATTTGTATTTCCAGTTAATAATATACAGCTGCAAGAAACAAATCCTAATTTGAGTTCTTATATGTCCCCTACTACCATAGCATCCAAAGTACCTCACAATCCATTATAGGTAGGCTAGAACTATTACCTCCATGTTACAGACTGGGAACTAAGGCACCAATAGCAGTTAGATGTCTAAATACCTTTAAAAATCTGGCCCTAAGTGACTTGCCTAAGATTAGACAGGAAGTTTGTAGCAGAGCCAGTAATTGAACCCAGGTTTCCTGACTGCCTGATCGGCACCTTAACCAGTGGGCCATCCTTCCTCCTTATGGCCAGGGTCTGAAGCTCCCTCTGACTTCAGTGAGCTGATGCCTTGAAAAGTCAGGCCTAGGATGTTTAATTGCTACGGCTCTGTGTGACCTCTATTTACTTTTAGCTTCCCTTGCTGTTGCCACAGTTTATAGGCACTCGCAGTCCTGCTAATTTTGCTATGGAAAAGTAGAACCTGTAGACATTCCTTGAATGAACATTACAAACCAAGCACTATAATGTAAAAAACCCACAACAAAAGACCAGAAAGTCTCATGCAAATAGAACTGTTTATCTGACTTGTTTCTTCCTTTCCCATCTATTGGAGCCAAATGCCTTCTTAAATAAGAGCTAATTATAGCCGTATTACAACTAATCAAATAGTTGTAATTGTTCCAACCCTGTACTGGAGCTTTCATTTCCCCTTTATAAATGAAGCACTTTCTACACTCTGGTGGCTCTGGAGTGCAGCGTAGTTATAGACAATGCGTGTGTCAATTAACATGGGTGGGGTGAGGATTTATGAATTCCTGCAATAGAGATTTTGTATTTCCAGTTAATAATATACAGCTGCAAGAAACAAATCCTAATTTGAGTTCTTATATGTCCTAAAAAAACCCCATAAAAACAGATTGATAGAGCCAGAAGAGTTCCCAGAAGTCACCTACTACAGGACAGGCCTAACAAAGAAAATAACAGAACGCCACTAGCCGTCACCTTCAGCCCCCAACTAAAACCCCTCCAACGCATTATTAAGGATCTACAACCTATCCTGAAGGATGACCCAACACTCTCACAAATCTTGGGAGACAAGCCAGTCCTTGCCTACAGACAGCCCCCCAACCTGAAGCGAATACTCACCAACAACCACATACCACACAACAGAACCACTAACCCAGGAACCTATCCTTGCAACAAAGCCCGTTGCCAACTGTGCCCACATATCTCTTCAGGGGACACCATCACAGGGCCTAACAACATCAGCCACACTATCAGAGGCTCGTTCACCTGCACATCCACCAATGTGATATATGCCATCATGTGCCAGCAATGCCCCTCTGCCATGTACATTGGTCAAACTGGACAGTCTCTACGTAAAAGAATAAATGGACACAAATCAGATGTCAAGAATTATAACATTCATAAACCAGTCGGAGAACACTTCAATCTCTCTGGTCACGCAATCACAGACATGAAGGTCGCTATCTTACAGCAAAAAAAACTTCAAATCCAGACTCCAGCGAGAAACTGCTGAATTGGAATTCATTTGCAAATGGGATACTATTAATTTAGGCTTAAATAGAGACTGGGAGTGGCTAAGTCATTATGCAAGGTAGCCTATTTCCCCTTGTTTTTTCCTACCCCCCCCCCCCAGACGTTCTGGTTAAACTTGGATTTGTGCTGGAAATGGCCCACCTTGATTATCATACACATTGTAAGGAGAGTGGTCAGTTTGGATGAGCTATTGCCAGCAGGAGAGTGAGTTTGTGTGTGGGGGGGGGGTGAGAAAACCTGGATTTGTGCTGGAAATGGCCCAACTTGATTATCATGCACATTGTAGGGAGAGTGGTCACTTTGGATGGGCTATTACCAGCAGGAGAGTGAGTTTGTGTGTGTGTGTGGGGGGGGGGGGGGGCGGAGGGTGAGAAAACCTGGATTTGTGCTGGAAATGGCCCAACTTGATGATCACTTTAGATAAGCTATTACCAGCAGGAGAGTGGGGTGGGAGGAGGTATTGTTTCATGGTCTCTGTGTATATAATGTCTTCTGCAGTTTCCACAGTATGCATCCGATGAAGTGAGCTGTAGCTCACAAAAGCTCATGCTCAAATAAATTGGTTAGTCTCTAAGGTGCCACAAGTACTCCTTTTCTTTTTGCGAATACAGACTAACATGGCTGTTACTCTGAAACCTGCAATAGAGAGAAGAGCCAAAGTACGGATGCAAAGTACAGTAAAAGAGGTGACTTTGGGACAGAAAGCTACAGTGTATATTAATGATCCACTGCTCTGTACATTAACAGACTGCGTGGTTAACTATGCTTTTGTGACACTACCACTGTCATTCCAAATGGGTAGCGGTGGCTACCAAATTCAGTGACTGACTTATTAAAAATCAGTGAATTGCAAATAAAAACTGAGCTGATTTTTTTTTCTCCTCAAACCTAATGGAAACATGTTTCAAGCTAGATCACCTTTTCCCATGAAACAAACAACCAAACAGCCAAGCACAGAAGAGAAGTGACTTAGTAAATGCCAAGGCAATACGCATGGCATTCCACAGCCCTACTCCCACAGAAGTAGGGCCTTTTCACTGCTTCAGTGTTCTGAGTGGAAATTGTGACGATTTCAAGGATTCCCAGCCACTTCCTGGGGCCCCACTCAACCCTGGAAAACAGATGCTCCCTGTCCACATCGTCCCCTCTCCTACTTTCTATACACCATGCAGAACAGGACGCCCCAGGAGTTAATGCTGGCAACAAGACATTGTGGATGAGGATGAATGCATCAGCTGGGACATGGGATGGCGGGCTTTCATGGCAGTAGGCCCAAAACGATGGAATTCACTCCTGCAGGAAATAAGGATGACAAGAACATCAGCACCCACAGAGCCAAACACAAACCTCACCTCTGCAGCTTTGCTCTTCCATGCAGAATCTCCTAACCTGCTGTCATTTCTGGGCACAAAAACTCTCCCTCACTTACCCTGTGCTCCCCACTGGAGTGGGACTGAGCAGAAATTTTCCTGGCACAGAGCACACTGTATGGATTTGAACTCTGGAAAGTGCTGAGATATGATGGTGATGGGAGTGGTATAATAACCTGACCAGGATACTGTACTTAACACGAAGGGTGAAATTCTGTCTCTGTTGACATCAGTAGCAAAACTGCCGTTGACTTCAACGGGGCCAATATTTTACCCCAGGGGTCTGATTCACATTTACACTAAGGCCCCTTTACACAAGTTTAACTCACACTCACTATAAAGCCACTGTACATTGCCTAAGGGGTGTACAAGGGTCTTCGTATAAATGCAAATCCAGTCCTAAAAATGTTGTTATATGAATAATGGAAGCCCCTGCAAAAAGCCCAAACCAACCGTGAGACATTTCTCCCAGGCCCAGTGCAGTTGTGAAGCTGGCAACACAAGATCTCATTTTCAGTCTTCCGCACTGTCCACTCAGTCAGCTCAGTAGTGTTCAGTCTAGACTACTGTCTTCTCTTCAATTACAGGTAAACAGAAATAGATTGTTCCTATCCAATTCCTCCTAGCCATCAACCCGCCAGCTATTTCCCATTGTTACTGCTACAAAAGGTTTGTGCTCAAGTATATGGGTGACAGCAAATGAGGGTCACACTGAAAGCAAGGTGACAGCAGAAATCTCATTTTGTTGGAATGGAGAGGCCATGCCTGAGTTACACAGAAATGTGCAGAAGGGAGTCAGGTACAAATAATTGATTCTGTCACGGCCTGTCAGAATGGAAAGCTAGCCATGATCAGTGTAGGTGATGAGCAGCTTCTGTCCTGCCTTTCCCATCACTGCTAATAAACCAGGAACTCTATGAATACTTAACAATAGAAAGATAAATCAGTGATGAAATAAACACATATCCCTGTATGTATTTTACACACACACCATTACATAATTAATTTGTAAGCACTTAGAGGATAATAGGGTTATAAGGAATAGCCAGAATGGATTTGTCAGGAAGAAATCATACCAAACCAACCTAAATTCTTCTTTGACAGGGTTACTGACTTAGTGAATGGGGGGAAGCAATAGATGTGACTGCTTCTTTGAATAGCTAGTCCTGGAACCCACAAGGGTAGATGCAATTCTTGATCTAGTCCTAAGTGGAGCACAGAATCTGGTCCAAGAGATGAATAGATAATAGCAGCCATAATCCAATTAAAGTTAACACCCCTGGTGGGGGGGAATACCAAAGAAACCCATCACAGTAGCATTTCATTTTAAAAACAGGAACTACACAAAAATGAGGAAGCTAATTAAATGGAAATAAAAAGGAACAGTCATAACAGTGAAATGCCTGCAAACTGCATAGAAACCATTTAAAACGCTATAATAGAGACTCAAACTAAATGTATATCCTGAATAAAACAACAAAATAAAATAAAATAAATAATAACAAACAACAACAGTAACAGGACAAAAAATACTATCATGGCTAAACAGCAGAGTAAAAGAGTCAGAGATAAGAAGACATCCCCTAAAAATTGGAAGCCAAAAGCTACTGAGGAAAATAGAAAGGAGCATAAACTCTGGCGAGCCAATGCTAAAGGTATAATTAGGTAGGCAAAAAAAGAATTTGAAGAAAAACTAGCAAAAGACAAAAACTAACAACAAAATTTAAGTCCATCAAAAGTAGGAAGCCTGACAAAGAATCAGTGGGGCCAATGGACGATCGAGGTGCTAACAGAGCACTCAAGGAAGACAAATTAGTTGTAGAAAGGCTAAGTAAACTCTTTGCATTGGTCTTCACTACAGAGGATATGATGTAGATTCCCACACCTGAGCCATTCTTTTTAGGTGACAAACTTGAGGAATTGTCTCAAATTCAGGTTGTTAGTAGAGGCAGTTTTGGAACAAACAGATAAACTAAACACTAATAAGTCACCAGGACCAAATGGTATTTGCCCAAGAATTTGGAAGGAACTCAAATACGAAATTGCAAAGCTACTAACGGTGGTACGTAACCTATTACTTAAATCAGCCTCTCTACCAGATGACTGAGGGCAGCTAATGTAATGCCTGTGTATATATATATATATATATTTTAAATAAAGGCTCCGGAGGCGATCCTGGCAAGTACAGGCCAGTCAGCCTAACTTCAGTTCCCGGCAAAACAGATGAAATTACAGTAAAGACAAGAATTATCTGACACACAGATGAACATTTTATGTTGGGGAAGAGTCGTATTGGCTTTGGTAAAGGGGAATCAGGCGTCACCAAATTATTAGAATTATTTGAGGGTGACAACACACATGTGGACAAGGGTGATCCAGTTGATATAGTGTACTTGGACTTTCAGAAAGCCTTTGGCAAGGTCCCACATCCAAGGCTCTTAAGCAAAGTAAGGAGCCCTAGGATAAGAGAGACAATCCTCTCATAGATCAGTAATTGGTGAAAAGATAGGAAACAAAGGGTAGGAACCAACTGTCAATTTTCACAATGAAGAGTGAGATATAGCAGGGGTCCCACAAGAATCTCAGCTGGAAGCAGTGCTGTGCAACGTATTAATAAATTATCTGAAAAAGGGGGTAAACAGGGAGGTGGCAAAGTTTGTAGATGATACTAAATTACTCAAGATAATTAAGTCCAAAGCTGACTGCAAAGCGTTACAAAGGGATCTCGCAAAATTGGTGGGCTGGGCAACTAAATGCTGGATGAAATTCAATGTTGATAAGTGCAAAGTAATGTACATTGGAAAAATAATCCCATGTATATGTACAAAATGATGGAGTCTAAACTAGCTGTTCCCACTCAGAAAAGAGATCTTGGAGTCACTGGGGATAATTCTCTGAAAACATCTGATCCATATGCACTGACAGTCCAGAAACACTAGGAACCATTATAAAAGGGATAGATAATAAGACAGAAAATACCATATTGCCACTATACAAATCCATCGTACACCCACATCTTGAATACTGTGTGCAGTTCCGGTCAAGCCATCTGAAAAGAGATATGTTAGTATTGGAAAAGGTACAGGGAAGGGCAACAAAAATGATTCGGGGCATGGAACAGCTTCCATATGAGTGATTAAAGAGACTGGTATTTGTTCATCTTTGAAAAGAGACGACTAAGGGGGGGATATGACAGAGGTCTACAAAATCATGCGGAGTGTGGAGAAAATGAATAGGGAAGAGTTATTTACCCCTTCATACAACACAGGAACGAGGGGTCACCCAATTAAATTAATAGGCAGCAGATTTAAAACTAACATAAGGAAATACTTCTTCATGCAATGCACAGTCAATTTATGAAACTTGTTGACATGGGATGTTGTGAAGGCCAAAGTATAGCTGGATTCAAAAAAGAATTAGATAAGTTCATGGAGGATAGGTCTGTCAATGGCTATTAGCCAACATGGTCAGGGATGCAACCCCATGCTCTGGGTGTCCCAAACCTCTGACTGCTAGAGGCTGGGATTGGATGACAGGACATGGATCACTCAGTAATTGCTCTGTTCTGTTCATTCCCTCCGTAGGATCTGGTGCTGGCCACAATCAAAAGACAGGATAAGGATACTGGGCTAGATGGACCATTGGTCTGACCCAGTATGGCTATTCTTATGTCTCGACTTTAGGAAGGCTTTTGTTGCAGTAGGGCAAACTAGGGAAATGTGGTCTACATGAAATTCCTATAAGGTGGGTGCAAGACTAGTTTAAAATCTGTACTCAAAGAGTGGTTATAAATGGTTTGCTGTCAAACTGGGGGAACATATCTAGTGGGGTCCCACAGGGCTCAGTCCTGGGTCCAGTACTATTAGATATTTTGATTAACAACTTGGATAATGGAGTGGAGAGTATGCTTATACAATTTCAGATGACGCCAAGCTGGGAAGAGTTGCGAGCATTTTGGAGGACAGGATTAGAATTCAGAAAGACCTTGACAAATTGGAGAATTGGTCTGAAATCAACAAGATGAAATTCCATACAGATAAGTGCAAAGTACATCACTTACGAAGGAAAAAATCAAGTGCAGGACTACAAAATTGGGAATAATTGGCTAGGCAGTAGCGCTGCTGAAAAGAATCTGGGGGTTATAATGGTTCACAAAGTGAATATGAGTCAACAATGTGATGCAGTTGTGAAAAACAATAATATTCTGTGATGCACTAAGAGGAGTATTGTATGCATGATATGGGAGGTAATTGTTTCACTCTACAGGGCACTGGTGAGGCCTCAGCTATTGTGTATTGTGTCCAGTTCTGGGCGCCACACTTTAGGAAAGATGAGGACAAACAGGGAAGAGTTCACAGGAGTGCAACAAAAATGATAAAAGATTTAGAAAACCTGACCTATGAGGAAAGGTTAAACAAACTGGGCAAAGAAGACTGAGGAAACCAAGTAACAGTCTTCAAATACAGGTTTCAGAGTAACAGCCGTGTTAGTCTGTATTCGTAAAAAGAAAAGGAGTACTTGTGGCACCTTAGAGACTAACCAGTTTATTTGAGCATGAGCTTTCGTGAGCTACAGCTCACTTCATCGGATCTGATGAAGTGAGCTGTAGCTCACGAAAGCTCATGCTCAAATAAACTGGTTAGTCTCTAAGGTGCCACAAGTACTCCTTTTCTTTTTAGTCTTCAAATACGTTCAGGGCTGTTATAAAGAGGACTGTCATCAACTGTTCTCCATGTCCACGGAAGGTAGGACAAGAAGTCATGGTCTTAATCTGCAGCAAAGGAGATTTAGACTAGAGATTAGAAACAACTTTTTAACTATAAAATTAGTTAAACTCTGGAGTGGGGTTTCAAGGGAGGTTGTGGAATGCCTATCATTCGAGGTTTTCAAGAACAGGTTGTACACAATACCTGTCAGGGACTTGGTCCTGCCTCACAGCAGGAGGCTGGACTTGATGACTTCTCAAGGAAATTGAGACTTGTCATTAGATCTGAACAGGAAACAGGTTTCCTGGCCTGTAAGAATTTTTGAGATTTAGAATATTTTCCTATCCCAAACTGGGATGAGAAATCAAAAACCTCCTGAATTATCATCAAATGAAAATTCAAACATTTTCAGTTCAGGCCCATTATAACATTTCATTTCCAAAACTTTGAAATGTTTTGTTTCAACCTTGACCATTTGTTTAATAATGTTCTTTTTATTTTAATCGCCTTCAATTTCTAAACAAAAAGTTATTTCAAAAATGTTGAAATGTCTTGTTTCAATCATTTTGACACTTTTTATTCTCCAAAAAATTCCAAATACAGAAATTCACTGAAACTGATCCTATCCCACAAAAAAGTGTTGGTTTCAAGAAAAAAAAATTTGTGTCAAAAAATGCCAAAGTTTTTGTTAGAGCACAGGGATTGCCAAAAAATCCCCTACCAGTTCCACTTGGGTTAATGCATTGAATTGGGACTCAGGAGCCATGGCTACTTCCTTTCTCCCATCCTTTGTATGTATTGTAAGTTCTTCAAGGCTGGGGCTTTCTCTTACAATGTATTTGTACAATATTTCTAGGCACTATCATAATCCACAATGTGATGCTAACAAACATTAAACCTGAAATATATGAATACCATGGAGAATCCACCTAAACACGGAAGATGGCAAGGGGTCTATGGAAATAACAATATGGGATCATGTCAGTGAAGACTTATTGTAATGGGGCAGAGAAAAGCCTCCAAGGCTACCCAAACGCTGTCATTTCCTGCCTTCACTTTGCAAACAGAAAGACCTTTTAACATGTTTGGATATAGAGTGCATATAACTGCATATACACCATAAGAAACAATGGTGTCCATATGTCCATAGCACACAGACCTTTATGTCTGCAACCATAAGACGGACTGCCCTTATTCCGTGCCTTTCTGCGCCAACCCATCCCCAAGGCTGTGTCTAACATTTCCAACCTCCAAAGATCATTCAAACGGAGAGTATTTGTTTCAATAAGCTCAGGAGGGAATTTCAGCATTGTCAACTCTCATGATTAAGGTTAAGATTGTGTCATGTTTGTTTTTAGTAAAAGTCATGGACATGTCGCAGGCAATAAACAAAAATTCACGGGAGCAGTGGCCTGTCCGTGACTTTTATTAAAAATGATGGGAGGAGAGAGAGCTGGGAGGGGAAGGAATGACAGCTGGGGGGAGGGAGGGAACTGAACGCCTGTGCTCCACTGCCATGGGGGGTGCACAGCCCCGGCTCCTGATGCAGCTGCGAGGGGGATGCACAACCCTGACTCCAGGCTTGGCTGAAGCTACAGGGGGCACAGAGCCCCAGCTGAAGCTGTGGGGGGCGGCACACAGCCCTGGCTCTGGCCCCAGCTGAAGAGCTGAAGCCATGGAGGTGGGGGGACACACAGTCCCAGCTCTTGCTGCAGCTGCAAGGGGGGCGCACAGCCCCAGCTCCACCCCCACCGCTGACAGCTGAAGGGGAGTCCGGTAATGGCTGTGACTTCCGTGACTAAACCATATCCTTACTCATGATTGTTTCATGAGTGGCGGGATTTCCGAGGGGGCTGGAGCTCATCTGGCAATGATGGAAAAAGCTCCAGCCACCTCCCGGAGGTCAGCCCTGCCAGGAGTTGGCAGAGTCTCTCTCCACTGCTCTCTATTCTCACAAGAGGGATGAGGAGAGGAGAGGAGGGAGCAAAGGCCCAGGAATTCAGCTCCACTCCCCCTCCTGTGAGAAAAATGGACAGGACAAACTTCTGCTCCTCCCTCTCCCTGCTGCAGAACACTGCCTGGGAAGGGAATGAGGAGGGCGAAGAGCCCCTGGAATCATCCTCCCCAGCTTGGAAAGGGGGAGAGGGGACTTCACTGTAGGCACCCCAGGCATGGGCTTGGAGGGTGGAAAACTCTAGGAGGTGAAGAGGTTAGACTGGTGTGGGGAGGGGGCTGACTTGAGGGGAGTAGGTGGGAAAGAACTGATGGGAGGCTGGTGGCGGGGCAGGATTAATTGCTGGACAGGGACAAGCAGATGCGAGTTCCTGTAGCAAGGGCCAAAATCATTTTAGCCAATAAATGTAGGTAAATGGGGAACACTGACTGTAACATGCTCACACACACTGGAGATGGGTAAGGGGGAGTTCAAAAATCAAAGGACAGAGGAAATATACACTATATCATTTAAAAAATCTCATGATTTTGGGGGCCAGTCTCGCGATTTTCGAGAACAGTCCAGTTTTCAGGAGAGCAGGGCACTCAACAGCTCCCACTGAAATCAAAGGCTGCTCAGCACTTTCAAAATCCAGGCTACTTATTTACAGAAAGAAAAGGAGTACTTGTGGCACCTTAGAGACTAACACGGCTGCTACTCTGAAACCTGTCATTATGCAAGCTACTTATTTAGGCGCCTAAATAGGGGCTTCAGAGACTAACTTTAGTGCCCCATTTTTGAACACCTTGGTCTGAGGGCCTAATTCTGCTGCCCTTGCTCACATCAAGTATTACCTTACTGTACACACAGTCCCACCGGTTTCGGTTTTACTCATCACACATCAGCCCTCACCGGGTATGTCTACACTGCAAAAATACCCCCGTGCCAGCCAGTCTCAGAGCCCAGGTCTACAGACTCAGGCTCACAGGGTTCACGCTCCGGCACTAAAAATAGCCATGTAGATATTCTGGCTCGGGTTGGAGCTTGGGCTCTGAAGCCCATCCCTCTCCATGGCTATTTTTAGCACTGCAGCATGAGCCCAGGAAACCCGAATCCATAGACTCGGGCTCCGAGACTTGATGTTACAGGGTTGGTTGTTTTCTCTTTTTGCCTATGTGGCCACTCGGGGGAATTAGCTGCCCCTTCCCTAGCGCCCACTGTCCTGATCATATGGTGACTCTGGATGCAGGGTCAGCTCCCCACCTGCTTCCACCGGCGTGTGAGTGGGCAGGAAGGAGGCACAGTGGGAGGACTGCTGCCCTCCTCGCCTGAGTAACTGCAGAGAGGAGAGTAAGCTACTCCACCAAAAGGAATGACCTGACTTACTATCTCTCCTGAGTAAGGTGAGGGCCTGTTACTCCCGGACCCACCACCTGTTCTCTGCTGTGCTCCATGGCAGTGCAGCTGTGCAGCACCCCTTACGCAGAACAAGTTGTCAAGGCACCACCTAGCCCCCAGAAGGAGAGACGAGTCAGTTTTCACTGCTGATTTGCTATTGTAAGTGTCATTGTAGCCCTTAGATACAACACACTGTGCTTGGGTACTATGGTGATAGCAATAATACAAAAAAAGGTGCCCGTCTGCCTGTTGTTATCTAAATTAATGTAGAGGGATGAGGAGAGGAGAGGAGGGAGCAAAGGCCCAGGAATTCAGCTCCACTCCCCCTCCTGTGAGAAAAATGGACAGGACAAATTTCTGCTCCTCCCTCTCCCTGCTGCAGAACACTGCCTGAGAAGGGAATGAGGAGGGCGAAGAGCCCCTGGAATCATCCTAACAGGCACGTCACAAAAATGTTGATAAACACAAAGTGAACTAAACAAATTGCATTCCATTTACTGCAAAACTGTCCTGTTTTAAATAAAAATGGTGTCTCTATAAAGAGGATTCCACTGCAGCAATACTGTTGATCGTGAACGGGGTCATTGCACATAGAACACAATTTAAAGGGAGCGCAAAATGAATATTTTTAGATTCTGCATCTTTTGAGCTTTTGTTTGCCTTGAACAGAAACTTTAAATCTTCCCAGCCAACTGAGATGTGCAGTCGCTCATCTCATAAATCACCAGGGCTCTTACATATAATTAGTTATTTAATTGCTAAGCTGTCCATACGACTCGGCACAAAAATGCAATAAAAATGTTTCTTTTTCATTTGCTTCTCCAGTTAGATTCTATCAACCTCTTCCATGGAGTCGGTAATTTTTTTTGCTTTTTAATTGTGCACGTTATCTCAGTTGAAACCCTGCAGCTTCATCTAGATCCCACATGCACATAAATCTGTAAAAGGCTGATCATACTTTGCTAATGCACGTCAGGCACAAGCCATTTGGCTTTCTCTCTGGGATTTCATTACCTGCATAACAGTTTCTCTGCCCATGGTGTGCCAGCAGTGTCATTAGCCATTCTCACTTTGGGCTGGTTTCTGGTAAGAATATTTGTCCCTATAGCTGTGCATCAAATGTCACTCAAGTAAAGTGCCTGTTATCCCTTTCTGAAAACCCCTGCTTTCATTTGGCATAATGCTTCCATAAAAATGATGATCTTGCAGTAAGCTCTGTGCAGGCTGACTGGGGGCGACTGCTCTGACCCCACCTGCCTTACTCAGGCAAAACTGAAAAAAAGACTGAACCACCACATAAAGGGGCACAATAAGATACATTCTGGCAAGTGTCTACCTACCTATGCAACCAAAGTACTCATACGGCCCCCATCATCACAGTGTCTGAGTTCCTCACACTTTTTTAATGCGTTCATCTTCACAACACCCTTGTGATGTAGGACTGTGCTATTATCCCCATTTCACAGATGGGGAACTGAGGCACAGAGACACTAAGTGACTTTGGCGAAGGTCACACAAGAAGTCTGTAGGAGGGAATTGAACCCAGGTTTGGTGTGAACAAAGTGATGTAAGCACCCATCAAAATTAGCATGTATACGCTGCCAAAGCAGCTGGCTTATACACTCATATTCTAGTTAGGAGCAGGCCCATGCACAGCTCTGACACAAACACACTAATCGAGGAAATCATAGAAATGTAGGGTTGGAAAGGACCTCAAGAGGTCATCTAGTCCATCCCCTGACACTGAGGCAGGACCAAGTAAACAAAGATCATCCCTGACAAGTGTTTATCTAACCTGTTCTTAAAAACTTCCAATGATGGGGGCTCCATAGCTCCCCTTGAAAGCCTGTTCCAGTGCTTAACAACCCTTATAGTTACAAAGTGTTTCCTAGTATCTAACCTACATTGCCTTTCCAGCAGATTAAGCCCATTACTACTTGTCCTACCTTCAGTGGACCTAGAGAACACTTTATCACAGTCTTCTTTATAACAGCCCCTAAAACATTTGAAGACTTATCAGGTCACCTCTCCATCTTATTTTCTCAAGACTAAATATGCCCATTTTTAAAAATCTTTCCTCAGAGCGAGGTCAAGTTTCTAAACCTTTTATCATTTTTGATGCTCTCCTCTGGGCTCTCTCCAGTTTGTCCACCTCTTTCCTAAAGAGTGGCTCCCCAAAGCAGCCACAGTACTCCAGCTGAGGGCTCACCAGTGCGAAGAAGAGCAGGACAATTTTACTTCCCCATCTTAGACACTCCTGTTAATACACCCAAGAATATTAACGCTTTTTTTGCCACTGCATCACATTGACGACTCATATTCAATTTGTGATCCACTATAACCCCCAGATCCTTTTCTGCGGTATTACTACCTACCCAGTTGTTCCCCAGTTTTGTAGTGGTGCATTTGAGTCTTCCTTTCTAAGTGCAAATGCATCCAATGAAGTGAGCTGTAGCTCACGACAGCTTATGCTCAAATAAATTGGTTAGTCTCTAAGGTGCCACAAGTACTCCTTTTTCTTTTTGCGAATACAGACTAACACGGCTGCTACTCTGAAACCTGACAATAATATTAGCAATTAGTATGTTATTAGCTTTCTATTGATATCTTATATGATGCCTTCTAGTTCCAGGTTATGACATTAGTGTGTTGAGATACATTCAATTGGTCAGGCCAGCTGAAACTCACTCCCAGATACCAATGAGCCCCTTGTCCTCTTGCATTGGGATGCTGTTAGGATCACAGATACTCCTTTTCATTTTTTATTTAAAGGCAGCAAAGCCTTCGAGGCGAACAAGACATACTGACCATTCTAACCTGAAAAGCTATCAGCTATACAAGGGGGACTGGGGAAATCAAATGCCAGAAAAAAATTAGCCTCTTTTGTGTTTTTATAAATGATGAAAACAAACCAGATTATTCCATTACCCAGGAGTTTAGATAAAGGCTATTGTACTGCCACACAAATCACTGTTCATTTTGGCTGAGGATCCTTCATACACCACCAGGGTCCTTGAAAGAACAATTGTCCTTGACACTAGAGCAATGGAAATCATATAGGAGCTTGTAGATTTGAGTTGGGGGGGGGCAGGAGGAGAGCAAAAATGTACCTTGTTCTTATTAAAAATTAATAAAGGGAATTTGTAGACTTGATGGGAACTTTTCAAAGAGGCAAAAGAATGAAAAGAATGAGGGAAATTGGAAAGCATTCAAAAGAGTACTGACAAGAGCCTGTAACAGAAAGGATAATAATCCTTCATAAAATATAATATGGCAAACAAGATGAGGGAATGAAAGAAGCAAGATCACTGGGACGTAATAGGACTAATTCATTCTTGTTGGAGGAATTCCCATACAGTTTCAGGCCAGTGGCTCTTAAGATCTGGCACAGTGGTGGGCAACCTGCAGCCCGCAGGCAGCCCATCAGGGTAATCTGATTGCAGGCTGCGAGACATTTTGCTGACGTTGACCGTCCGCAAACACGGCCCCCCACAGTTCCCAGTGCCTGCAGTTCGCCATTCCCAGCCAATGGGAGTTGTGGGGGGTCATGCCTGCAAACGGTCAATGTCAGCAAAATGTCTCGCAGATTACCCTGATGGGCCGCAGGTTGCCCTCCACTGATCTAGCACTTTTGTCTCTAACAATGGAGCCCTCCTGCGCCTTCAGAGGAAGGTGCAAGACCCTCTGTACGAGGCAGCTTTGGAGGAGCTTGTCCAGAAAGGAAGTTTCTTCCTCACCCCCTCCTTTAGAGGTTGGCTTGACTCGAAGCCTGAGTGCTTATATCCCATCCAAGAGTCTTTCTTTTTAAAAATCTTCACTATAAAAATGTGGGATGTTCTGATGTTTCTAAGTTTTCTCACTCTTTCAACTCTTGGCCCCAATGATACTGAAGGCAATAAGTTCACAGGCCTATTGTGTGAAAAAGGATTTCCTTTTATCAGCAATAACTTTGCTGTCTTCCTCAGATACCCCCTTTTCTCCTGTTACGAACACCGGTTGTTTGAAGGCAAGATTTGGAAAATCTATCAGGAGATGCAGATGCTCAGGATCTTTTAGGGTGTACTCAGCAGTTTGAAGGATCAGTCTCTACACAGACTAGCTAGTTACCTCTCAGATGACTGTTGTTCCCAAACAAAGTCAGGTTTCCACTATCAAGTTTTTTCCCAAATATTTCAGAAAGTACGGATTTATTTTCAACACTTCCGTTGTCACGTCTCTTTCTCTGTTGCTTCTCTTGTTTTCTTTGGGACGTTTAAGCCTTGTACTTTCCTCCACAATTTCCACTATAGGATAGATACTTTCGGTTTCAAATCCTATATTATCTATCTGGACAACCAGCCCTGAATAAGTAAACAGAAGCAAATCTGCCTAGTGGGTCAATCAAAACACTGGATGTAACTTTTCTCCGGTAGCTATTTATGCATTTACATCATGTTGCCTCACTCTAATTGACTCATGATCCAAGTGTTTGCAATCTCTGCGAAAATTATTCAGAACTCGAATAACATAGTCTCTGCAGTGCTGTGGCAGGAGCAACTGTGAAGTCTCTGAGTGGAAGAAACATAAAAGGAGTAAAAGCTGACCCCCCAAAAAGTACACCGGAAAAATTTGAACTAATCAGAGAAGACAAAAGAATCCTGGCCTAACCATTTGAGCAAAGGGCTGGGAACCAGGAAAGGAGGGAGTCAATAGGCCAGTAGCCCTGATTATTCCTGCCCACCCAAAGGCCAGGTAACCTGCTTAGGGGGTATAATGAATGGGATTCTTATTCCCATACTCCCAAGTCAGTATTCAGCACTTAGTGTTTGGAAAACACCACATAAAACTCAGTATTGTTCTCCCCTATGCTCTACTGAGCTGGGCTTCCTTCTAAGATTAGCTGGCCTTGTCTCAAACAAGGGCAACCACTTCACGCATGCAACCTCACTGACACAGACAGGAAATTAAATTTAATTCCATTTTTAATTGATTGGTTCAAGTGAAACATATCCCCTAAAACCCTCCCATCTGAGACTTAACAGTGTGTCAGAGAGCGCTTTCTCCTCTGAAGGTGATTGTCACTAATAACGACCAGGCTCACTGTCTAGATAAGTGAATTCCCCTTTCCATACAGCAATTATGTAAATGAAATTGCATTTCCAGATGACTCCCATTGGTTGTCCCCATTCCATGATTAAAAAGACGAATAAAGTAAATAACTTGAATTTCAGTCTGGAAACAGCTGGTCACCTAAACTAAAGAGAAGCATATTTAGGGATTCTATTCTCTAGCCCAAATGAGAGCACTGAAAGGATGAAAAACAACTTCAAATTATGGTGAATTTTTTTTCCAAATAGGTTGGTTCATTGTTGTCAATGTTCCTTCCCCACTCTGAACTCTAGGATACAGATGTGGGGACCTGCATGAAAGACCCCCTAAGCTTATTCTTACCAGCTTTGGATAAAAACTTCCTCAAGGTACAAACTTTGCCTTGTCCTTGAACCCTATGCTGCCACGACCAAGCCTGTTAAACAAAGAACAGGGAAAGAGCCCACTTGGAGACGTCTTCCCCCCAAAATATCCCCCCAAGCCCTACACCCCCTTTCCTGGGGAAGGCTTGATAAAAATCCTCACCAATTTGCATAGGTGAACACAGACCCAAACCCTTGGATCTTAAGAACAATGAAAAAGCAATCAGGATCTTAAAAGAAGAATTTTAATTAAAGAAGAGTAAAATAATCACCTCTGTAAAATCAGGATGGTAAATACCTTACAGGGTAATTAGATTCAAAACATAGAGAATCCCTCTAGGCAAAACCTAAGTTACAAAAAGACACAAAAACAGGAATATACATTCCATTCAGCACAACCTATTTTACCAGCCATTTAACAAAAGGAAATCTAAAGCATTTCTAGCTAGATTACTTACTAACTTAACAGAAGTTCTGAGGAGTTATGAAGAGCATTCCTGATCTGTTCCCGGCAAAAACATCACACAGAAAGAGAGACCCTTTCCCCACCTCCAGCTTTGAAAGTAACTTGTCTCCTCATTGGTCATTTTGGTCAGGTGCCAGTGAGGTTACCTTTAGCTCCTTAACCCTTTACAGGTGAGAGGATTTTTCCTCTCGCCAGTAGGGATTTTATAGTTCTGTATACAGAAAGGTGGTTACCCTTCCCTTTATATTTATGACATGCCCCCCAAATCAAAGATAGGGTGAAACGCTGGCTGGGATTTCTTCCTGGAGCTCTAGGAGAAAACAGAATTAATAAGACACATGCACCTCTAAATACACTACCAAGTGTATAAAGATTAACAATAGTTTCCACATCTCAAGGACGACTTTAACCAGTTGATTCTGGGAAACTTTCATGGGAGAGTGCATCAGCCAGTTTGTTAGAAGCTCCTGAGATGTGTTGGATGTCAAAATCGAAATCTTGGAGAGCTAAACTCCACCAAATAAGTTTTTTGTTATTTCCTGTGACAGTATGAAGCCACTGTAGCGCAGCATGGTCGGTTTGCAGGTGGAAACGCCGTCCCTAAACATATCGGCGTAGCTTTTCCAGAGCATAGACAATGGCGTAACATTCTTTTTCAGTGACTGACCAGTTGCTTTCCCTCTCAGACAGCTTTTTGCTGAGAAACACTACAGGGTGGAATTCTTGATCCAGTCCTTCCTGCATTAAAACTGCTCCCACACCATGCTCGGACGCATCTGTGGTTACTAGGAACGGTTTGTCAAAGTCTGGGGCCCTTCGCACAGGGTCAGACATGAGTGTTGCTTTAAGCTGGTTAAAGGTCTTCTGACACTCTTCGGTCCGCTGAACGGCATTGGGCTGTTTCTTTTTGGTTAGGTCTGTCAGTGGGGTGGCGATTTGGCTGTATTGTGGTACAAATCGTCTGTAATAACCGGCCAAGCCTAAGAAGGATTGAACCTGTTTCTTTGACTTCGGGACAGGCCACTTTTGGATAGCATCCACTTTGGCCTGTAGGGGGTTGATAGTTCCTTGACCCACCTGGTGTCCAAGGTAAGTCACTCTGTTTAGGCCTATTTGACACTTCTTAGCCTTAACAGTTAGTCCTGCCTCCCTTATGTGCTCAAAGACTTTCTGTAGATGTTCCATGTGTTCGGCCCAGGAATCCGAAAATATGGCCACATCGTCAAGGTAGGTGACTGCATATTCTCCTAATCCTGCTAGGAGACCATCTACAAGTCTTTGGAAGGTGGCGGGTGCATTCCACAGCCCAAAAGGGAGCACATTAAAGTCATACAGCCCGAGATGTGTGGTGAAGGCTGACCTTTCCTTGGAGGATTCATCTAGCGGTACCTGCCAGTACCCCTTGGTTAAATCCAAGGTAGAGATGAACTGGGCCCATCCCAGTTTCTCCAATAGTTCATTTGTGTGTGGCATTGGATAGTTGTCTGGGCGAGTCACAGCATTTAGCTTATGGTAGTCCACGCAAAAATGTATCTCCCCATCTGGTTTGGGAACTAGGACCACTGGAGATGTCCATGCACTGCCAGAGGGGCGGATTACCCCCATCTGTAGCATATCCTGGATCTCCTGTTCTATAGCAGTTTTAGCTTGGGGAGACACCCGGTAAGGTTGGGACTTAATTGGGTGAGCATTACCTGTGTCAATGGAGTGGTATGCCCATTCAGTCAGTCCTGGGGTGGCTGAGAATGTCGGCACGTAGCTAGTGCACAGCTCCTGGATCTTCTGTCGCTGCATATGCCCAAGGGTCATGGAGAGGTTCACCTCTTCCACACCACCAGCACTTTTCCCTTCGTAGTAGACACCTTCAGGCCACTCAGCGTCATCTCCTCCCTGGGCTGTAAACGGACAAACCTTTAATTCTCTGGAATAAAAGGGCTTTAGAGAATTAATATGGTACACCTTAGGCTTTCGGTTGTGTGTGGAGAATGCTATGAGATAATTAACAGCTCCCAGGCGCTCTTGGACCGTGAATGGTCCTTCCCACGACGCTTCCATTTTATGGGCCTGGAGCACCTTTAAGACCATGACCTGGTCCCCTTCTTTGAAGGAACGCTCTCTGGCATGTTTATCATACCAGACTTTTTGCTCTTTTTGAGCATCCTGTAGGTTTTCTTTAGCAAGGGCTAAAGAGGTTCGGAGGGTGTTTTGTAGGTTGGTTACAAAGTCCACAACGTTAGTTCCTGGAGAAGGTATAAACCCCTCCCATTGCTGCTTCACCAACTGTAATGGCCTCTTAACCTCGCGGCCATATACAAGTTCAAATGGTGAAAACCCTAAACTGGGATGTGGTACAGCTCTGTAGGCAAAGAGCAACTGCTGCAACACTAGGTCCCAATCATTGGAGTGCTCATTTATGAATTTATGTATCATGGCCCCCAAAGTTCCATTAAATTTCTCCACCAGGCCATTTGTTTGATGATGGTAAGGGGTGGCAACCAAGTGATTCACCCCATGACCTTCCCAAAGACTTTCCATAGTTCCTGCCAGGAAATTAGTTCCTGCATCTGTGAGGATGTTGGCGGGCCAACCTACCCTGGTAAAAATATCTGTTAGTGCCTGGCACACACTTTTAGCCCTGGTGTTGCTTAGAGCTACTGCTTCCGGCCATTGGGTGGCAAAATCCATGAAAATCAGTATGTACTGCTTTCCTCTGGGTGTCTTTTTCGGAAAAGGAACCAGAATATCCACAGCTACTCACTGAAATGGAACCTCAATGAGGGGGAGTGGCTGGAGAGGGGTTTTGACCTGGTCTTGGGATTTTCCCACTCTTTGGCATACCTCACAGGACCGGACATAGGTAGCAACATCCTTACCCATTCCCTCCCAGTGGAATGACCTCCGGAAACAGTCTTTGGTCCTGTTCATCGCAGCATGGCCACTAGAATGACAGTGGGCTAACCTCAAGAGCTTTACCCAGTACTTAGTTGGAACTACCAACTGTCCCTGAGGATGCCAGTCTTCCTGGTGTCCACCAGAAAGAGTTTCCTTGTATAAAAGTCCTCTTTCTACAACAAACCTAGATCAATTAGAAGAGCTGAGAGGTGGTGGGTTACTCCGTGCCGCCGTACAAGCTCTCTGGAGGCTTTCATCTGCTTCCTGTTCGGTCTGGAACTGTCCCCTTGATGCTGGAGACATCAGTTCCTCATTGGATTGTGGACTTAGGCTTGGTCCCTTTGGAAGCGATGTAGGGGATGGGACTGTTTCCATTGACTGTGAACTGCTCTCCGCTGGTGCACTATGTTGGGGTTCAGACTCCGGCTGAGCCTCTTGTGTAGGGTTATCGCCTGCTTCCGGTTCAGGTTCGGTGGGGCCCTCTGGTGTTGGGGTTGCAAGCACTGGATTCAGTGCTGGCACTGGTTCTGGTGCTGGTTGTTCTGCCAGTTCCGGTTCTGGGACTGGCTCCACTACTGCTGTTGCTGATGTTGGCATGGGGTCTGGCTCCATCACCTCTGACCGAGTCCCGGTAGAAGTTTCCGGAATAGAGCTAGGTGTGACAGCTTGCTTAGCCTGGCTGCGGGTGACCATTCCCACCCTCTTGGCTAGCTTCACATGATTGGCCAAGTCTTCCCCCAACAGCATGGGGATGGGATAATCATCACAGACTTGCAAAAGTCCACATTCCTGACCAGCCCTTGTACTGGACAGTCAACTTGGCTGTAGGCAACTTGAAAGAGTTGGACTTGAAGGGTTGAATTGTCACTTGGATCTCTGGGTCGATTAAATTGGGGTCTACTAAGGAAGCATGGATAGCCAACACTTGTGCTCCGGTGTCCCTCCACGCGGTGACCTTCTTCCCGTCCACACTCACAGTTTCCCTCCACTCTGAGGGTATTTGGGAGGCATCTGGGCCTGAGGACCTCTGGTGTGATTCTGGTGCAATGAACTGTAATCTGTTGGGGTTTTTGGGGCAGTTGGCCTTTACATGCCCCAGCTCGTTACATTTAAAACATCGTCCAGCTGACGGGTCACTGGGGCAAGGTGGGTTGCTGGAGAACGCTGTGGCAGGATGATAAGGTGTCTGGAGTTTTCCTTGGGGTGTAGTTGGGGCCTTGGGCTGCCACCGGTAGTAGGGTGTGGTCTGAGGTTGTCGCTTCTAGTATCCGCTCCAACTGCGACCAGTTCTTTTCTTTTCTGCCACTTCCACCCATTTGGTTCCAATCTCCCCCCGCCTCGATTACAGTTTTGGGCTTCTCATCTAGGATGTTTCTTTCTATTTCCTCAGGAACACCCGCTAAGAACTGCTCCATTTGCATTAGGAAGGGCAAATCTACTGGAGATTTAACACTTGCTCCTGATATCCAGGCATGCCAATGTTTCACAATGTGGTAGGCGTGTCGGGTAAATGACATGTCTGGTTTCCACCTTAGGGCTCTGAACCGCCGACGGGAATGCTCGGGTGTTCGCCCCATTCTGACTCTCACCTGCGTTTTAAACAGTTCATACTGTTCATGTGTTCCTTAGGCATTTCAGCTGCCACCTTGGCTAAGAATAATAGAATCATAGAATATCAGGGTTGGAAGGGACCTCAGGAGGTCATCTAGTCCAACCCCCTGCTCAAAGCAGGACCAATCCCCAACTAAATCATCCCAGCCAGGGCTCTGTCAAGCCTGACCTTAAAAACCTCTAAGGAAGGAGATTCTACCACCTCCCTAGGTAACGCATTCCAGTGTTTCACCACCCTCCTAGTGAAAAAGTTTTTCCTAATATCCAATCTAAACCTCCCCCATTGCAACTTGAGACCATTACTCCTTGTCCTGTCCTCTTCTACCACTCAGAATAGTCTAGAACCATCCTCTTTGGAACCACCTCTCAGGTAGCTGAAAGCAGCTATCAAATCCCCCTTCATTCTTCTCTTCTGCAGACTAAACAATCCCAGTTCCCTCAGCCTCTCCTCATTAGTCATGTGTTCCAGACCCCTAATCATTTTTGTTGCCCTTCACTGGACTCTCTCCAATTTATCCACATCCTTCTTGTAGTGCGGGGCCCAAAACTGGACACAGTACTCCAGATGAGGCCTCACCAATGTCGAATAGAGGGGAACGATCACGTCCCTCGATCTGCTGGCAATGCCCCTACTTATACATCCCAAAATGCTATTGGCCTTCTTGGCAACAAGGGCACACTGTTGACTCATACACAGCTTCTCATCCACTGTCACCCCTAGGTCCTTTTCCGCAGAACTGCCACCTAGCCATTCGGTCCCTAGTCTGTAGCGGTGATTTGGGTTCTTCCGTCCTAAGTGCAGGACAATGCACTTATCCTTGTTGAACCTCATCAGATTTCTTTTGGCCCAATCCTCCAATTTGTCTAGGTCCCTCTGTATCCTAACCCTGCCCTCCAGCGTATCTACCACTCCTCCTAATTTAGTATCATCCGCAAATTTGCTGAGAATGCAATCCACACCATCCTCCAGATCATTTATGAAGATAGTGAACAAAACGGGCCCCAGAACCGACCCTTGGGGCACTCCACTTGATACCGGCTGCCAACTAGACATGGAGCCATTAATCATTACCCGTTGAGCCCGAAAATCTAGCCAACTTTCTACCCACCTTATAGTGCATTCATCCAGCCCATACTTCTTTAACTTGCTGACAAGAATACTGTGGGAGACCATGTCAAAAGCTTTGCTAAAGTCAAGAAACAATATATCCGCTGCTTTCCCTTCATCCACAAAACCAGTAATCTCAACATAGAAGGCGATTAGATTACTCAGGCATGACCTTCCCTTGGTGAATCCATGCTGACTGTTCCTGATCACTTTTCTCTCGTGTAAGTGCTTCAGGATTGATTCCTTGAGGACCTGCTCCATGATTTTTCCGGGGACTGAGGTGAGACTGACTGGCCTGTGGTTCCCAGGATCCTCCTTCTTCCCTTTTTTAAAGATTGGCACTACATTAGCCTTTTTCCAGTCATCTGGAACTTCCCCCGTTCGCCATGAGTTTTCAAAGATAATGGCCAATGGCTCTGCAATCACAGCCACCAATTCCTTTAGCACTCTCGGATGCAATGCGTCCGGCCCCATGGACTTGTGCACGTCCAGCTTTTCTAAATAGTCCCTAACCACTTCTTTCTCCACAGAGGGCTGGCCACCTACTCCCCATGCTGTGATGCCCAGCGCAGCAGTCTGGGAGCTGACCTTGTTCATGAAGACAGAGGCAAAAAAAGCACTGAGTACATTAGCTTTTTCCACATCCTCTGTCACTAGGTTGCCTCCCTCATTCAGTAAGGGGCCCACACTTTCCTTGGCTTTCTTCTTGTTGCTAACATACCTGAAGAAACCCTTCTTGTCACTCTTAACATCTCTTGCTAGCTGCAGCTCCAGGTGTGATTTAGCCTCGCTGATTTCATTCCTACATGCCCGAGCAATATTTTTATACTCTTCCCTGGTCATTTGTCCAATCTTCCACTTCTTGTAAGCTTTTTTTTTATGTTTAAGATCCGCAAGGATTTCACCGTTAAGCCAAGCTGGTCACCTGCCATATTTACTATTCTTTCAACACATCGGGATGGTTTGTCCCTGTAACCTCAATAGGGATTCCTTGAAATACAGCCAGCTCTCCTGGACTCCTTTCCCCTTCATGTTATTCCCCAGTGGATCCTACCCATCAGTTCCCTGAAGCTTTCCTGAAGTCCAGGGTCCATATTCTGCTGCTTACCTTTCTTCCCTGTGTCAGGATCCTGAACTCAACCAATTCCTGGTCACTGCCTCCCAGATTCCCATCCACTTTTGCTTCCCCCACTAATTCTTCCCGGTTTGTGAGCAGCAGGTCAAGAAAAGGGTCCACTGAGCTGTGGCCTCAGCTCTACCATGTATTGGTCTGTAGAGATGCTGTACCCAAGGCAGGCCCTTTCGAAGTTTTCTAAGAAGGCCTTGGTATCATCGCCTGTCTTGTAGGTGGGGAATTCCTGGGATGTGAAGCGGTACCTGGAGAAGGATTGCTATTCTGCTGAGCCTTTGCCTTCTCCATATCCAGTGCATGCTTCCTCTCTTTTTCCTTCTCCTCCAGTTCTTTTTCCCTTGCCTCCACTGGTCTCCTGTGGGCAGCCTCTTGGATTTTTTCTGCCTCTTTCGCTGCCTCCAGTTCTCTCCTGTGGGCAGCCTCTTTGGCTTTTTCTGCCTTGGGTTTTGTCATCTTAGCCTCTCTGTTTTTAACTAACTTTACACTCGAGAGTTAAAAAAGACTTGGCTTGTAAAATTTTACTGTGCTGTAATATGATACCTATGTTCTCTGATAGCGATTGCCAGCCTACAGAAAAATCCTTTAAAAAAACCTAACACCTTTGTCTCCAGGCAAATAGACAGAAAAACCCTCTAGTTGCTCTTAGCTAAAAAAAAAATAAAATAAAATAACCTCTTCAGGTCTGTGAAAAACTTGTGAATTTCCCTGCAGGAGGTTAATTACCCTGCCTTGAGGTAGAGAAAACTCCAGCTCAAAAAAGACAAATCCCTTTGTTATGCTTGCTGCTGTCCCCCAGGCAGAGACACAGAATTTACAGCTGCAATCCTCTTTTACAAAACCTTTTAAAATCTTGCTGTGCTTCTGGTTCAAAAATGATCTCAAAATGATCTTAAAAAAAATCTCAAAATGATCCTACCGCTCTGCCACCATATCAAGGTTCCTTCCCCACTTGGAACTGTAGGGTACAGATGTGGGGACCTGCATGAAAGACCCCCTAAGCTTATTCTTACCAGCTTTGTTTAAAAACTTCCTCAAGGTACAAACTTTGCCTTGTCCTTGAACCCTGTGCTGCCACGACCAAGCCTGTTAAACATAGAACAGGGAAAGAGCCCACTTGGAGATGTCTTCCCCCCAAAATATCCCCCCAAGCCCTACACCCCCTTTCCTGGGGAAGGCTTGATAAAAATCCTCACCAATTTGCATAGGTGAACACAGACCCAAACCCTTGGATCTTAAGAACAATGAAAAAGCAATCAGGATCTTAAAAGAAGAATTTTAATTAAAGAAAAGTAAAAGAATTACCTCTGTAAAATCAGGATGTTAAATACCTTACAGGGTATTCAGATTCAAAACATAGAGAATCCCTCTAGGCAAAACCTTAAGTTACAAAAAGACACAAAAACAGGAATATATATTCCACTCAGCACAACCTATTTTACCAGCCATTTAACAAAAGGAAATCTAAAGCATTTCTAGCTAGATTACTTACTAACTTAACAGAAGTTCTGAGGAGTTATGAAGAGCATTCCTGATCTGTTCCCGGCAAAAGCATCACACAGAAAGAGAGACCCTTTGTTTCCCCCACCCTCCTCCAGCTTTGAAAGTAATTTTCTCCTCATTGGTCATTTTGGTCAGGTGCCAGGGAGGCTATCCTAGCTTCTTAACCCTTTACAGGTGAAAGGGTGTTGCCTCTGGCCAGGAGGGATTTTATAGTTCTGTATACAGAAAGGTGGTTACCCTTCCCATTATATTTACGATGATTGTGTTCAGCCTTTGTGTTCCCTATTTACAGTTATTTAATGTTACAGCTAACTGCTTGCAAAACCCATCCTCTATGCAATGAAAACAATAAGCGACATTCCAGACTAAATCTGGTCCAAGCTTGTTATGCCCTCTCAAAGTTGCACATACAAATAAAAGTCTGTCTAGGGCTCCCATCACCAGTATCTGGGTGCCTCACAATCTTTACTGTATTTAGTCCTCTATTGTATGTATTTAATGTATTACAACACCCCTGGGAGGTAGGGCAGTGCTATTATCCTATGTCACAGATGGGGAATGGATATACAAGGAGGCAAAGTGGCTTGTTAATGGTCACACACAAGGTCTGTGGCATAGCCGAGAATCAAACCCAAGTTTCCTCAAGTCTGAGGCTAGTGGCCTAATAACAGAACCTTCCTGCCTCTCGTTCCTGGTAACTCATGCTTGTGAAAATCAGATGACTATACAACCTCCGTGTCAAGTTTGCTTTATTAAACAATAAAAGCCAACATTCCAACAATAATCCATTCTCCAACTCACAGAAAAGAAAGGATTCAGAGTTGAGGACAAAACTGTTTGTCACCCCTTTGTCTCTACGTTGTGCAGCCCTACTGCTGTAACAGGCACAATTACTGTGGTGCTGTTTGGAGCTCCCCGTAATATTTAGCTAGTATTGGGAGTCTGTGTTCTAGCTTTTGTGTTTTAAATCAAATAGTAATATGTCTATTCTGAGGGTCAGGACCTCATTGTGCTAGGTGCTGTACATATATGTGTACACACACACACACACACATATATATAACAAGAGTTCTTGTCCACAAAAAGAGCTTATGCACTGTACAGTTATTTATTAATGGTGGAATGCAATTGGCAGGTTCCCCCTTCAACTTTAATTAAGGGGGAGAAATCAACATTTCTCAGAGGTCATGTGATGGTGACAGGGATGTATAGTTGTTAACGTATGGGACTGGTCATGAGGATTCCTGGATATACATGTCAGTGGCACTGCCACTAGTTTGTTTATTGGTCTCAAGCAAGTCACTTAACCGCTCTGTGCCTCAGTTTACCTATGTGCAAAATGGAACAGCAATAGAGACTTGCATTTGTATTATAATTTCAGGTCTTGCTGACATTCACATTCTGGAATTTTGAAGGTATTCAGGCTTCAAATATCGCAAGTAACAGCACTGAGGACATGATCTCAAATCCAATGAAATCAGTGGAAAGACTCCCATGGACTTCAATGGATTTTGGCTCAGGCCCTCAGAAAATCAAAGAAGCCTGCAGGAACTACAAAATACTATGGTTATCCCTGAAGGAGCATATTCTGCCTTTTGGTGTTTGCAAGGAAGTCCCACGAAAGTAGAACAAATATTCTGGCCAAGAATTCCCGTAGAGGTTGATCAAAATGGAGACTCAAGATACAGTGTAGCCCTATAGATTAACTAATTTACCACCTATAATTCAAAAAGCTCTAAATGGTGAAACATCCATGCACAGAAAAGGGTGGAACTCTCCTCTCGATCGCACAGTGACTCAGGACTACTGGCATTATGCATTTCATGGGACTGCCAATGGGAATTAAGAGTTAAGAAATGGTGAAGTTGGGGGAAAAGCACAGATACACAGCACTGGGAATCAGGGTATCAGCCACAAGATCATCCCGCCCCCTGCTTTACTGTCAGTGTTTATGTCCTGTCCCTCCAGGCCACTTGCTTCCCCATCTCCTCTTTCTTCTCTGCCTATGCCTCTTTGCCCACCAACTCTTTTCCTACGCAATGTCTCCTCTTCTTCCCCAATGCACTGGACTTAGGTTCAAGTTCTGGGACCAGCCCTAGGAACAAACCTTTTGTCCCTTCCTATTCTTTTTTTAAAGCACGTGAGAATTCCCTTCACATCCTTCCTGTCAGCTGGACATAAAACCAGAGCTTCCTGCAAAGGGGATGTCAGACATACAGTAGGATGAGATTATTAGCCAGTTTGCAAGAAAAGCCGAAGGATTTATGCTAAAACATCAAATGAAGAAACATTTCAAAATGGAAAGGACATAGTGGCAGCCAGGGCAGATCACCAGAGAATTCCTAGGAGATCAATATAACCATTCCACAAAATGGGGCTCAGCTCCACTGCACATCTGTCAGTAATGCTCAGGAGGTTAGGGATTTGAGTCCCACATCAAAACATGAATCTGGGTTATCTTTTCTCCTTTATGAGTGACAGGGGGGACTCAAATTCTGCAGAACTGGAGGTGAGGGGTAGTACCTGGAGATGGGGGGCTACCACCACTGGGGCATTGCTTCCTCCATCCCTGGACCCCATGACAATTCTGCCATGGAGATTTGGATCTGTGGCTTCAGGGACAGGTGCTATCAAAATTCACTTCCTCCCATCCTCCCTACTGACCCTACAAGGATCTCCCACCTAAGTTCAAGTTAATGTTAAGTTAATGTTGCCCAAAGCAACAAATCTGTCTCCCTGAACCAAGCATTCACCTCCAAATATCCTGCTTCACAGCAAGAAGAAATAAATTCCCATACAGATTTGAAGTCCGCAGAGCAAACAAAAGTCTCTTGACCACTACTGGTTTGTGAACATGAGCGAAACTCAAAAACTAGCTGACAGAGGTTTTTCCAGCATGAGCTGAACATTTCACATTGCTCTAGTCCTGGTTCTTGGCTTCTATTCCTGGTTCTGACTTGGACTCACTTTGTGGCTTAATTTCTCTGTGCCTCAGCTCATTCCTCTGTGAAATGGGGATGATGAAATTCACTTATCTCACAAGGATGTTGTTGTGAGGCTTAGCTACTTAACATTTACAGATCACACCGAGATCTGCAGATGGAAGGTGGTCCATGGAAACTCCATGTCCTGCAGTTTGTTGTGATTACCGCAAAGCACTTACTCATCACACAGTAGGCTTGTTTTTGTATCACTCTGCACTTTTAGCCCTTTTCATAGATTCATTAATTTCTATCCTTCTCCTGAACCTAGAAATCTCTCTCTCTCCCTCTCCCACATACATACCAGAAGATTAGTTCCAGTTTTTGGGACATTGGCACAGTGATATCTTAGTCTGCAGAAGAGAAGAATGAGTGGGGATTTGATAGCTGCTTTCTACTACCTGAAAGGGGGTTCCAAAGAGGATGGATCTAGACTGTTCTCAGTGGTAGCAGATGACAGAACAAGGAGCAATGCTCTCAAGTTGCAGTGGGGGAGGTTTAGGTTGGATATTAGGAAAAACTTTTTCACTAGGAGTGTGGTGAAGCACTGGAATGTGTTACCTTGGGAGGTGGTGGAATCTCCTTCCTTTGAGGATTTTAACGTCAGGCTTGACAAAGCCTGGGATGATTTAGTTGGGGATTGGTCCTGCTTTGAGCAGGGGGTTGGACTAGATGACCTCCTGAGGTCCCTTCCAACCCTGATATTCTATGATTCTATGATATAGCATTGCACAACAAGAGGGAGACATTCTATCTGTGAGCTCTACACCAGCTGAAAACATTGATGATAAATTCCTACTGAGGAAGTAGCAGGCTGAAAACACCCAACTTCCCACACTTGATGGGAAAGGACAAAACCGGTGAGGCAGAAAAGGGAGGCATCTGATACTGCTTGCACTGTTCATAGCCAGCTAGACCCAAACATGGAACTGTATTTCATGGGCATATAGAAAGTCACCTGATGCTTTCATCTGCAGGCAGAAATTAATGCTCGGCTAGGTACATTCCAAAGCATCCCCCTTCCCCACTTCATCCCCACTCCCGGCTTAGAAATACCACCATCACAGCCCTCCAGCATCTCACATACCCTAAGTGCTGCTGAGATATATCTACACCACAAATTAAGGTGTGACTGTAGCATGGACAGGTATATCCAGGGTATCTTTCATCTAGCTAGCGTAGATAACAGCATTAGTGAAGAAGTGGGGGCATGGACTTCAGCACATATAACTCAAGCGTTCCTGGCGGGCTTGAACCTGGGCAGCCCGCCCACATTGAAGCCTGTGCCGGGTTGTTACCACACAAACTAGATTGTAGCCTGCTTGCACTGCAATCACACCTTAATCGGTGGTATCAATGTATCCATAGCCTCATGCAGCACCCTTTACCCCAAACCAGCCATGGTTTCTTGCAGTGACTCAAATCTCACAAAGGTTTCTGGCCACAAAGGATTGTGGGACTGAAGTTGTGACAGAAACTGTGGCTGATTTGCAGGTCCGAGATGGAACAGGTTTGAGAGCCGCTGCCTCAGGCTTTTCAATGGCATGTTAGTAATTACTGGCTGGTTCCTGGAGAGGATATTTTTTTTTCTGCACAGTCTTATCCTCCCATGTTTGGACACTATACACGAGCTAAGATGATATTTAAACAGTTTCCTTTATGATATTAGACATATCCACAAATCTCCCACCGTGAAAGTAGTCTGTGGTTTTAATTACACAATCACTCTCACAGATTAAAATTATTACTGAAACTCATTACGTAGCACCTAGCCGAGCTGCTTAAGTCAAACATTTTGTTCCCAGCGGATCCACTGTATTAGTTATCTCCTAAAGGTGAGCCAACCGCAAAACATTTGAGTTTGCAAATTCTCTGCACTACTACGCTAAGGTTCACAAACACTTTTCATACTGTAATTAGGCCACACAATACCCTTATAATACAGGTATAATCAACCAAATTACACACATGGGGACGCCGGGGCAGAGAGAGCCTGATTTGCCCAAAGTCATACAGTGAGTCCGTAGCAGAGATGGGACTAGAACCCAAGTTTCCATATCCACATACCTTTCCTGATGTTTTCTCCTGTGCTTTATCTGTAGATAATGCTGCTCCCCATAAAAAAAAAATATTTTCATACACTTGGATTCTAAGCTCTGTGGTGCAGGGACCATATTTCCCTGATGAGGGTCTCCATGTGCTACCACAAATACCATAACACAAATAAATTAATAACAACACAGCACAAATAAATTAATAAATAATAATAATAATATAGCAAGAATAGTTTTGCTAATGTGGTAACCTGGCAAAAATGGTTGGATAAACTATTTAATACCTGCACCACATTTGCAAAGTAAACCGACGTATGGTCTAGTAACCCTCTGTGTCTGATCCACAGAGGGTAAGAGTCTGTCACAGAACCAACTGGAAAGCCTCTTTCTTTAGCTCAAGCCATAACAACTTGTGCTTTCATCTCTGGAAATCCTCAATTCAACCCCCTGTGTGTTGGCCAAGATGGTGGCCATCACATGAGCAAACTAGATTTTCTAGCCAAAATAAATGAAATGCCAATCACTTCTGGGCCTTTTCTACAGTATGATGTCAATGTCTAAAGAAGATTAGAAGGACCTTTCTGCATAACAAACACAAAATTCAGTGAAGTTACTTTACACTCAAACAGAGTTATACTTTTCACTAAATTGAATATGTGCATATAAAAATCAATGAAATCCCGCTGCTATTTCTCCCACTGGAGCAAGAGAAGTTTCTTTCATCTTATGGTCAATTGATATTTTCACTACACAAATACTTTTGCTTCTGTTTTTAGACTAGCCATAATTTTACTAGTGTATGATCCCTTTCAGGTACTAATTCTTACTGGATTTTTTTTTTAATCTCTATACCATTTTTCAGTTCTCTGCTTTCCTTTGTAATGTGTATTGCTTTTGTTTCTTTGTTCCTGGAACTGTGTTCACAGCATTATATAAAGAAGCCATTGTGAATTGGATCTCTCAAAGTGTATAATGCTACTGTAAAAAGTCATAGCTTGTAGTAGTTGGAGAATGACCTTGTCACTTTCTCTTTTGACACTGAACACCATAATGAGTTAGTCTACTGAGCCACTCACTAGCTGAATTTATCTAATATAGGCAGTCTGTGGCTTCAGAAAGTTTAATATCTCACCAGTGGAGGGTGCAGTGGTAGCATATATTTAACATAAGGTTTCAGCTCAATTTGTTTGCACTTATTGGGAGTCTAAACAATGGAATTCCCACACTAGAAAGTGGCTGGTTTTCCCCTTACTTGTAAATGTTGGACTTCCATGATTTTGAACTTCACTTGTCTGTACTGAGCATGTGCTCTTGTCCTCTTTGATAGTAACGTGGTAGTAACAATCAGCGGTGTTGACAACCTGGTCCACCGCGCCTTAATTTATCAGGCCAAATTTAGAAGCAATGTGTAAAGTGATGGGAATTATTTGTACTGCAGTAGCGCCTATGAACCTAAGTCATGGACCAGGGCCCCAGGGTGCTAGGTATTGTACAAATATGTAACAAAACAACAGCACCTGCCCCAAAGAGCTTAGAGTCTGGACCCTTGGGCCTGGTTCTCCATTGCAATGTACCTCATACAATTATTCACACCTGTACAAAGAGTGTACAAAATGCTCCCATTCTGAATTGATAGCACTTCACAGCCACTGTGCACAGGCTGTGACACAAGCCGCAAGGGAATGAAGAATCAGGCCACTTGGGGATAAATTAGACTTACTTGTACCCAACTTACCAGTGTATAGAGGAGTTTCCTGGAAAGCCGATGTAATTTACAACTGAAGCCCCAATTCTCTGCTGATGTACCTTGGTGCCAGAGTCAGGAGTCAGAAGAATGTTTATAAGGGTGTAAATTAAAATAGCTCCCAACCAACTTAGAATCACACCTTGTTCCAGCTCCTTAGCATGTTACACTAACCTAGGGCCTGATCCTGCTCATACTTAAACCAATTTCCCACTGTTTTAATTCTGCTGATTTCACTGCAGCTACTCCTGGTTTATGCCAGTGAGAGAACAGGGCTAGACCCATAGACTTACACATCAGAACAAGTGTAACTGCAAGAGTCTATTCTAGTGCAAGGTCAAACTGATGCCACCATGCACATCATTTCTGACTTTAGTCCAGCATATCAGATGAGAGCTTTGAAACCAGGGTGAAATAAAGGTCTGAAAGTGAAGTCCCAATTCAGCAAAGCATTTAAGCAGCAGTTAAACTCTAGCATAAATAGGCCTATTAAAGACAATGGAACTATTCCTGTGCTTAGTGTTAAGGAGGTGCTTAAGAGCTTTGCTGGATCCGGGCCTAAATAAGGAAGCAGAAGAAGAGAGATTGAAAAGTGTCTTGGTAGCTGGTTCAAGGCTATATTCTAGGCCCTTCACTTCTTTTTTAGGGTGGTCATGGTGAGTCAAGCCTTGTCCTTTCTGATTTTCTTGGCATCACTGAACATAAGGGAGAATAGATGGAAGACAGGGGGCAATTTAAGCCTCTAGAGAATGGGTAAGACATCAGCTGCTTAAGTCTTGTCCCTCTCATTACACCTAGTATAAAGCAGGGGATCTTCCATTTCTCTCTGGTGGCAAAGAGGTATTCTTAGGAAGTGGGCCACCCAGATCTTCAAAAGGGCAATGCAAACATCTCTCTCCTAGTTGTTTTAACAATTACTACTAGATATCATTCTAAAAAGATAAGCTCTAGTAAGTTCAAACACAAGTTACTGGGCTTCATGCAGGAATAACTGGATGAAATTCTATAGCTTGTAGTATGGAGGCTGTCAGACAAGATGATGATAATGGTCTCTTCTGCCCTTTAAAACAATAATCATACAAACAAATCTACCAAGACATTCTTCTTTCGTCATGGCATCAATTCCTTAGTTGGGACATGTTATTTTCTACTGACTTAAGATTTTGTGTCACTTGCAATATGATGACCACTCTGTCAAGTCGGGCCTTATTTATCTTGTTTTAGATATTATTTATAGATCCCAAAGTTCATAAAATAAGAGATGCATTATTTAAAAAGACTCGTTTGGAGAAGTAGTATTATTTTACAGATGAGACTGAGGTGACATGACTTGCCCAAAGTCACACAGCAAGTCCAGGATATAGCTATCCCGATGCCTCGTTCTCCACTTCAGCCACAAGATTCACTTTCATAAAGCCCCGCTAGTGTTATCCATGTGGAGTTACAGTACTGGAACTGTAGCATTAGCAGATGCTTCTTGAAGTCTTTGAATCCCCATATGTAGCCTTGAACACATGGAAGTTCTCTCATCTTTCTAATTTAGGGCCACATTTAATATATAATCATAGAGTTGTAAGCCGCTGATCACTGCCAAATGGACCAGAGAACTGCTGATAATATAGAAGGACGAAACTGAAATTACTGGTAGATCAGAGCTTAAGAACATCCGTATTTCCTGAACTGTTCTTTATTCATCTAAGGAGTTTACAGTAGTAGCGCAGATCTTTATGGTTACAACAGTTTTAGACTTAAATAAATAAATGAATAAACGGAGACACAGTTACACAATTTCATTTTCAATGAATAAATCACATCATAATTCTGAAAAATGAATTATTTTTTTACATCATTACACTTTCACTCAAGTGCTTCTCAGGGCAGCTGTTCAAGTATCAACAGGGGATAGTTCTCACTGAAATCACTGGGGCCAGTTATGTACAGCAGTTAAACAAGCTTTTCCTCTTAGTGCTAGAACAAGGTAAAAAATATAAATATATATTTCACATTAGAGTCTTCTTTTTACTCTAAGCAAAGTGTTAAGTAAATTACACAATCTAACAAGAGCCCTGGATTATCTGTGGGAATGACATACAGATTTGCACTGAAGCACTGAAATAGGTTTCCTAAGGTGGTTGTGAAATCCCTGTCACTCGAGGTTTTTAAGAGCAGGTTAGACAAAGACCTGTTAGGGATGGTCTAGGTATATACTTGGTCCTGCTTCAGCAGGGGGTGAGGGTGGGATGGACCAGATGACCCCTTAAACTCCCTTCCATGCCTACATTTCTATGTTCTATGATTTATTATCCCTGTTGACTTTCACCCTGTCTTTATTACTTACTTATTTTACATTAGTATATAGAACCTCAACTGAGACTGGGGCCTATTGTACCAGGCCCTCTACCAACATATTCTCTTGCTCTAAATGGTGAAGATAGCCAAAGTGTCGGAGAACAGAAGAATTATCATTCCCATTTCACAGATCTGAGACAGAGAGATCAAGGGGCTTGCTGAGAGTCACACTGAAAGTCTTTGGAAGAGACAGGATTTGAATCACTAGCATCCATGGCTGAGGGTGATCCAAGATGACCGCACAGAACATAGTGAGACAGCAAGTTACAAATTCACTAGGGATATTTTCATGCGACAAGCACTGCTCAGGTTGTATATATATAATTATATATTAAAATTAAAATGTAAAAGCCATCCAAGATACTCTCATCTATTCTCTACTCCAAATTATAGTGGTATACCATTATCCAGATTCACCATGTGCAGTGTGTACCTGTATACACGTTACAAAAAGATGGTCCCTGCTCCAGAAAACCTACAATCTGTCCAAGCCATTTTAGAATACAATCCATAATCAAGTGAAGAATAATGTGATGGTATTGACCCATTTTCTCAATAAGCCATTGTGTTCTAACTGCATGTGTGTAATGAATCATCTATCTGCATTCCAACCAATCATGGATATCCATTAAAAGGCCTAAGTATATATAGTTTTAGTAGCCATGTCATTCATACAAAATATAATGGTCTATGGAATTTTAGTCATTTTCAGCCTATAATCAGTATAATGACCTTGAGAGAAGGAATTTCTTGGGGATTAATTACTAGTTTGGGATAATTACCCCTGGCTACAGAATCAAATCAGGTTTCAGAGTAGCAGCCGTGTTAGTCTGTATCCGCAAAAAGAACAGAAGGACTTGTGGCACCTTAGAGACTAACAAATTTATTTCAGCATGAGCTTTCATGAGCTACAGCTCACTTCAAATCACTATCCCCCACCAGTCACTAATCCCTAGGAAATACCCTGGGCTCCAAAATCATTAGTGTTTAATTCCATTAATTTTTCTAAAGGTGAAGTGGACTCAAATCCAAAACAAGACTCTTAAAAATATATAAGTAATGAAACAGTTTGTGAGGTATTAAAAATGCTTGAGGCTCAGAATACCTTTTATGTCCTTTCATATGTATGGAAGAATGGACTTTATCAGAGAGGGTACCTGGTTATAGCACAGGAATAATATACAATAATGCAGTGTGTTAAATACCTAAGCATTAGGATAAAACACCAACACCCTTTAATACTCATAATTATTCTCCCTTATCACTCAACCACTCAAGCAGCCAAGCAGCATCTGGATGATGTACTGCTTAATAATGACAATATTAAAGTGTATTTTAAGTAGGGCTTGGTGGAACCTGGAATTTCCACTCTGCCCACGAGGCAGGCGAACTGGTACGAAACCTGCATAGTTTCCATCAGAAAATTGGATACAATTGATATGTTCTGACAAATCCACATTTTTCATTTGAAAAATGTCCTGTTGGAAAATTTCTGATCAGCTCTAATTTTAAGTGTAAATATGATGGTATCTTTGGGCATGTGAACCCACATTTGGTACCTAAATACGTAGCTTGAGCCCCCAAGCTTCTGCTGAAGTCCCATGAGTCTGATACATGTTTGCACATCTGGGCTTTTTATAACCAGGGCTTTTTGTAACCAGGGTTTGCTTCTTGGAAAAATGGAAAGGAAGGCTTTTGTGGGTAATCTGTACTATATTTTAGAATTTGCTTAATAAATAAGAAAACTTTGCATGGTTGCTGCATGTGTTTTCAGTCAAGTGTTTCTTTGCTGTAAGTTCAACAGTGACCAAATTTACAAAAAACACCATCACCAGAGGGGTAGCTGAACACATAGAAGGACACACCCGGACAAGAACCCTGGAGAGACATGAGGGTGGCCAATGGTAAGCAACATATGAATATACAAAAATGAAGAATATTTTCAATTTTGGATACAGTATATCATTTTAAAAAATAACTGCATAGACCTTCCTGGATGCCTATAATCCACTCTTTGCTTTATGGACCACAAACCCTTTCGGGAATGTCTATGACAAAATGAATATTGCTAATTACAGAGGGATAAGACATTAGGAGAGTGGTCCAATCGTAAATGTTTAAATTAAACAATTCATTTTTGACATTTTTTGTTTTTTTTCAAGGAAAAACTTAGAAACAAAATGAAAAAGTTGAATTGCAAGAGGACTAGGGGCAACATTCAGAAAGGTGACTTATGCATTACAATGCCTGACTCCTAGGCACCCTACCAATAGAGACCCCTATTCAAACCCCTGTTCTGCCTGGTTTGGAGCAGGGACTGAAGCCCCGGTCTCCCTCCCACACTAGGCTAATCTGTGTGTGTGTGTTCCTCTCTCTGTCCGATGAAGTTGTTGCACTTTGTATAAAATGCTTAAATAGTCATTGCGACAGAGAGATAGATTGACTCTATAGCCCACTGATTAGGGCACTTAGCTGGGATACAGGAGAGTCAGTTTCATGTAATCATAGAATCATTGAATATCAGGGTTGGAAGGGATCTCAGGAGATCATCTAGTCCAACCCCCTGCTCAAAGCAGGACCAATCCCCAACTAAATCATCCCAGCCAGGGCTTTGTCAAGCCTGACCTTAAAGACTTCTAAGGAAGGAGATTCCACCACCTCCCTAGGTAACGCATTCAAGTGCTTCACCACCCTCCTAGTGAAAAAGTTTTTCCTAATATCCAACCTAAACCTCCCTCACTGCAACTTGAGACCATTACTCCTCGTTCTGTCATCTGCTACCACTGAGAACAGTCTAGATCCATCCTCTTTGGAACCCCCTTTCAGGTAGTTGGAAGCAACTATCTAATCCCCCCTCATTCTTCTCTTCCGCAGGCTAAACAATCCCAGTTCCCTCAGCCTCTCCTCATAAGTCATGTGTTCCAGTCCCCTAATCATTTTTGTTGCCCTCCGCTGGATGTTTTCCAATTTTTACACATCATTCTTGTAGTGTGGGGCCCAAAACTGGACACAGTACTCCAGATGAGGCCTCACCAATGTCGAATAGAGGGGAACAATCATGTCCCTCGATCTGCTGGCTAATGCCCCTACTTATACATCCCAAAATGCCATTGGCCTTCTTGGCAACAAAGGCACACTGTTGACTCATATCCAGCTTCTTCGTCCACTAGTAACCCCTTAGGTGCTTTTCTGCAGAACTGCTGCCTAGCCATTCAGGTCCCTAGTCTGTAGTGGTGCATGGGATTCTTCCGTCCTAAGTGCAGGACTCTGCACTTGTCCTTGTTGAACCTCATAAGATTTCTTTTGGCCCAATCCTCTAATTTGTCTAGGGCCCTCTGTATCCTATCCCTACCCTCCAGCATATCTACCACTCCTCCCAGTTTAGAGGCAATCCACACCATCGTCCAGATCATTTATGAAGATATTGAACAAAAACGGCCCCAGGACCGACCCTTGGGGCACTCCGCTTGATACCGGCTGCCAACTAGACATGGAGCCAATTATCACTACCCGTTGAGCCCGATGATCTAGCCAGCTTTCTGTCCACCTTATAGTCCATTCATCCAGCCCATACTTCTTTAACTTGCTGGCAAGAATACTGTGGGAGATCGTGTCAAAAGCTTTGCTAAAGTCAAGGAATAACATGTCCACTGCTTTCCCCTCATCCACAGAACCAGTTATCTCCTCGCAGAAGGCAATTAGATTAGTCAGGCATTTCCCTTGGTGAATCCATGCTGACTGTTCCTGATCACTTTCCTCTCCTTTAAGTGCTTCAGAATTGAGTCCTTGAGGACCTTCTCCATGATTTTTCCAGGGATTGAGGTGAGGCTGACTGGCCTGTAGTTCCCAGGATCCTCCTCCTTCCCTTTTTTAAAGAAGGGCACTACATTAGCCTTTTTCCAGTCATCCGGGACCTCCCCCGATTGCCATGAGTTTTCAAAGATAAAGGCCAATGGCTCTGAAATCACATCCGCCAACTCCCTTAGCACTCTCGGATGTAGCACATCCGGCCCCATGGACTTGTGCTCGTCCAGCTTTTCTAAATAGTCCCAAACCACTTCTTTCTCCACAGAGGGCTGGTCGTCATCTCCCCATGCTGTGCTGCCCAGTGCAGTAGTCTGGGAGCTGACCTTGTTCGTGAAGACAGAGGCAAAAAAAGCATTGAGTACATTAGCTTTTTCCACATCCTCTGTCACTAGTTGCCTCCCTCATTCAGTAAGGGGTCCACACTTTCCTTGACTTTCTTCTTGTTGCTAACATACCTGAAGAAACCCTTCTTGTTACTGGTTAACATCTCGTGTTAGCTGCAACTCCAAATGTGATTTGGCCTTCCTGATTTCACTCCTGCATCCCTGAGCAATATTTTTGTACTCCTCCCGGGTCATTTGTCCAATCTTCCACTTCTTGTTAGCTTCTTTTTTGTGTTTGAGATCAGCAAGGATTTCACTGTTAAGCCAAGCTGGTCACCTGCCATATTTACTATTCAAGTTTCAAGTTCCTGATCCAGGGAATATTTATTTATATAGAGTGGAGAAGATCCAAGAGGAGAGATTGAGACATACACAGTAACCTGGTGGTTAGAGTGCTCACCTGAGATGTAGGAGATCTGGGTTCAAATCCCTCCCCACAATCATTACTTCCCAGGTCAACAGCCTAGCTATCGGTTATTCTGGGAACATACACACAGCCACCTTCCTGATCTACTTGCCCTGATTGTCTTTTGTGCAGGACCCAAACCAGTAGATGTGCTCAGAGCACTCTTACCGCATCAGGCCCTGTGGGTGATATGTGGGGGAAGCAAACTGGGGCTTAGACACGTGAGCATCTCATTAGCTGTGGGGAGGCATCAGCAGTTAGCTGACTTTACTAGATTCCAAGACTAGAAAGGACCATTGTGATCATCTCATCTGACCTCCTCTATAACACAGGCCCTAGAACCAACCCAAAAGAATTCCTAGAGCAGATCTTTTAGAAATAAAAATCCAATCTTGATTTAAAATTGCTACTCTTGGAGACTCCAGCATGACCCTTGGTAACTGCACAAACAGTTCTATGTTAAGGCACACTAGGGAACTTTTAGTTCCTGCCAGCATGGTCCACACAGGCCAGTTAGCATACAACACGCTGGGGTGGACTAAAATTTACAACCTACTAGTGCAGACTAAAGCACACTGTAGAGAACTCTTATTATATCCAGAAAAATTTTGGCGCTAGGGTTAGGAGGCAGCTGAACACTGGTTTTGAGAATGTCAGTGGTGCCTGAATATTGGACTCACTCACTCAGAAGTTAACTGCTTATGTACCTTTGTTAATCTAGCCCTAGATACCCAATATGCAGAGCTGGTAAAAAACTAAACTAAATTAAACTAATCAAAAACATTTCCACACCAAAAAACTTGAAAAAGAAATATCTTAATCTGAACTTTTTGTTGTAAAAGTTTTACATGAAATTTATTTCATTTTACATCTCAAGTTTCAGTTTAGTTTTTAATTTTTAGTTGGACTTTTATCCCTCCTCCTCCCCTCCCCCATTTTACTATTTCTTTAAAAGGGTGAGGAGTGTAGAAAAGGAGGAGAAAAAAACCCCGAACGTCCAGAAACCCCTTTCAGTTTTTGAAACACCAAAATTAAGAGTTTCAAAATGAAATTAAAAGGAAGTTTCTGATATGGACATTTTCGTTGAGATATTACAATTTTTGTCCAATTTTTTAATGAAGATGTTTTCTTTTCTTTTCTTTTTTTTTTGAGGGGGCAAATAATGTTGATTTTTCTATCAGCTCTGCCCATGAGTTATCTAGCCCATGCACATGCCTGGATAATACTGTCCTCTATGCTATGATTTTTAATGTTTTTGCAGCCCACCACTCAGTGTGTGTTACACTATCTCCTCTGTGCCTGCTCCACAGAGGATACGTGCTTGCTGCTGCTGCCAGCCAGAGAACCTAGCCCATTGGGAGCTCAAGATGTAGAAGTTCATGCCCTCCTTAGCTCTGGAGTTCCTGGATCTAACTGCCATTGATGACCAAGATGACTGCCTTTACACTTTGTCCAATCTAAACTTAGAAGTCCAAGGCATTGGAGTGACATTCTGGCCTCACTGAAATCAAAGGCAAAACTCCCAATGACTTCAATAGGACCAAGATTTCACCTAGGTCTTAGAATACTTTTCTTAGCAAACAACTCCACCTCACCATTAGTTTCCCCATCCCGCATTTCTCATGCACCCAAGACTAATGGGAATTTGGGATGCATGTGGAATACCGAACCAAATTCTAGAACTTGTCCCTGATATTTGTCTTAAAAAGTTTCCTCTTCTTAATGTCACCTATTTTCTTGTAGGCATACCCCCTCACACCACAATAAATAATTCCTATTACTGCTTGAGACAATTATGCAGCATGTCAAAGTATCAGGTTCCACATATGATACAGATGTGAATAAAGTTTACTGGTGGCCTGTCATATAGGATTCTAGCCCTGGTCAGTCATCATCAGTATTACTGAAATTAACTTGCCATTCTCTGATTTCAGACAATGGCATAAAGAGGTCTTCGGGGTCTGGCATAAGCTATCCATTTTTGATTGAATCATGACTATTTCGGGCTCAGACTGCATAGGAAATGCATAAATTTAGTCCAGACATTGAAAAGTGATGAGTTATTTTGGTGCACAACTTGATACCCAATTTCAGGAAATACCCAGCCACTGAAAACATTAAAATATTTCAAATACAACCTAGATGGAGTGACTATATGGACCTACTATAAGGTGGGTGCATAACTGGTTGAAAAATTATTCCCAGAAAGTAGTTATCAGTGGTTCACAGTCCTGCTGGAAGGGCATAGCAAGTGGGGTCCTGCAGGGATCAGTTCTGGGTCCGGTTCTGTTCAATATCTTCATCAATGATTTAGATAATGGCATAGAGAGTACACTTATAAAGTTCGCAGATGATACCAAGCTGGGAGGCGTTGCAAGTGCTTTGGAGGATACGATTCAAATTCAAAATAATCTGGACAAACTGGAGAAATGGCCTGAAGTAAACAAGATGAAATTCAATAAGGACAAATGCAAAGTACTCCACCTAGGAAGGAACAATCAGTTGCACATATACAAAATGGGAAATGACTGCCTAGAAAGGAGTACTGCGGAAAGGGATCTGGGGGTCAAAGTGGATCACAAGCTAAATATGAGTCAACAGTGTAACACTGTTGTAAAAAAAGCAAACATCATTCTGGGATCTATTAGCAGGAGTATTGTACGCAAGACACAAGAAGTAATTCTTCTGTTCTACTCCACGTTGATTGGGCCTCAACTGGAGTATTGTGTCCAATTCTGGGCACCACATTTCAGGAAAGATGTAGACAAATTGGAAAAAGTCCAGAGAAGAGCAACAAAAATTATTAAAAAGAAAAGGAGTACTTGTGGCACCTTAGAGACTAACCAATTTATTTGAGCATAAGCTTTCGTGAGCTACAGCTCACTTATGCATCCGATGAAGTGAGCTGTAGCTCACAAAAGCTTATGCTCAAATAAATTGGTTAGTCTCTAAGTACCACAAGTACTCCTTTTCTTTTTGCGAATACAGACTAACACGGCTGTTACTCTGAAACCAAAAATTATTAAAGGTCTAGAAAACATGACCAATGTGGGAAGATTGAAAAAATTGGGTTTGTTTAGTCTGGAAAAGAGATGAGTGAGAGGGGACATGATAACAGTTTTCAAGTACATAAAAGTACAAGGAGGAGGGAGAAAAACTGTTCTTCTTAACCTCTGAGGATAGGACAAGAAGCAGTGTAGAAAGAACACTAAATACGGCAGGCGACCAGTTTGGCTTAACAGTGAAATCCTTGCTGATCTTAAACACAAAAAAGAAGCTTACAAGAAGTGGAAGATTGGACAAATGACCACGGAAGAGTATAAAAATATTGCTCAGGCATGCAGGAGTGAAATCAGGAAGGCCAAATCATACCTGGAGTTGCAGCTAGCAAAAGATGTTAAAAGTAACAAGAAGGGTTTCTTCAGGTATGTTAGCAACAAGAAGAAAGTCAAGGAAAGTGTGGGCCCCTTATTGAATGAGGGAGGCAACCTAGTGACAGAGGATGTGGAAAAAGCTAATGTACTCAATGCTTTTTTCGCCTCTGTCTTCACGAACAAGGTCAGCTCCCAGACTACTGCACTGGGCAGCACAGCATGGGGAGGAGATGACCAGCCCTCTGTGGAGAAAGAAGTGGTTTGGGACTATTTAGAAAAGCTGGACGAGCACAAGTCCATGGGGCCGGATGCGCTGCATCCGAGAGTGCTAAAGGAGTTGGCAGATGTGATTGCCGAGCCATTGGCCTTTATCTTTGAAAACTCATGGTGATCGGGGGAGGTCCCAGATGACTGGAAAAAGGCTAATGTAGTGCCCACCTTTTAAAAAGGGAAGGAGGAGGATCCGGGGATCTACAGGCCAGTCAGCCTCACCTCAGTCCCTGGAAAAATCATGGAGCAGGTCCTCAAGGAATCAATCCTGAAGCACTTTCACGAGAGGAAAGTGATCAGCAACAGTCAGCATGGATTCACCAAGGGTAAGTCATGCCTGACTAATCTAATTGCCTTCTATGACGAGATAACTGGCTCTGCGGATGAGGGGAAACCAGTGGACGTGTTGTTCCTTGACTTTATCAAAGCTTTTGACATGGTCTCCCACAGTATTTTTGCCAGCAAGTTAAAGAAGTATGGGCTGGATGAATGGACTATAAGGTGCATAGAAAGTTGGGTAGATTGTCGGGCTCAACGGGTAGTGATAATTGGCTCCGTGTCTAGTTGGCAGCCGGTATCAAGTGGAGTGCCCCAAGGGTCGGTCCTCGGGCCAGTTCTGTTCAATATCTTCATAAATGATCTGGAGGATGGTGTGGACTGCACCCTCAGTAAGTTTGCAGATGACACTAAACTGGGAGGAGTGGTAGATACGCTGGAGGGTAGGGATAGGATACAGAGGGACCTAGACAAATTAGAGGATTGGGCCAAAAGAAATCTGATGAGGTTCAACAAGGACAAGTGCAGAGTCCTGCACTTAGGACGGAAGAATCCCGTGCACCACTACAGACTAGGGACTGAATGGCTCGGCAGGAGTTCTGCAGAAAAGGACCTAAGGGTTACAGTGGATGAGCAGCTGGATATGAGTCAACAGTGTGCCCTTGTTGCCAAGAAGGCCAATGGCATTTTGGGATGTATAAGTAGGGGCATTGCCAGAAGATCAAGGGACATGATCGTTCCCCTCTATTCGACATTGGTGAGGCCTCATCTGGAGTACTGTGTCCAGTTTTGGGCCCCACACTACAAGAAGGATGTGGAAAAATTGGAAAACATCCAGTGGAGGGCAACAAAAATGATTAGGGGACTGGAACACATGACTTATGAGGAGAGGCTGAGGGAACTGGGATTGTTTAGCCTGCGGAAGAGAAGAATGAGGGGGGATTAGATAGTTGCTTCCAACTACCTGAAAGGGGGTTCCAAAGAGGATGGATCTAGACTGTTCTCAGTGGTAGCAGATGACAGAACGAGGAGTAATGGTCTCAAGTTGCAGTGGAGGAGGTTTAGGTTGGATATTAGGAAAAACTTTTTCACTAGGAGGGTGGTGAAGCACTTGAATGCGTTACCTAGGGAGGTGGTGGAATCTCCTTCCTTAGAAGTTTTTAAGGTCAGGCTTGACAAAGCCCTGGCTGGGATGATTTAGTTGGGGATTGGTCCTACTTTGAGCAGGGGGTTGATGACCTCCTGAGGTCCCTTCCAACCCTGATATTCTGTGATTCTATTGGCTTAAATTGCAGCAAGGGTGGTTTAGGTTGGACATTAGGAAAAACTTCCTAACTGTCAGAGTGGTTAAACACTGGAATAAATTGACTAGGGTGGTGGTGGAATCTCCATCACTGGGGATTTTTAAGAGCATGTTGGACAAACACCTGTCAGGGATGGTCTAGATAATACTTAGTCCTGGCTTGAGTGCAGGGAACAGGACTAGATGACCTCTCGAGGTCCCTTCCAGCCCTGTGATTCTATAAATTGGGCACCAAAAATCATTAGACACTTATGAAACTCTTGTAACTGAGAGCAGGACTTACCCCAGATCTCCAAAGCCAAGCAATATTTAAAAGCATAGTTTACAGATCATGCCAAAAACTGCCTTCTAATACTGCACCAATACAAAGTGAGCTGCATAGACTCCTTCTAGAAGACTGTAAAATAATGAAACTGCCCCTTGATAATACACTTTTCTTAATGGAAGGGTATTCACCAAGACCCCTATGCTCCCACATTTCAGCTAAAACTAGCTAAATATTATGTGTACTATGCAAAGAAAATGATTTAGAGACATCATGATTTTTTTGAATTAGCGCGATCAAAAAGTTACAATTTCCACTCCTCCAGTTTGACTTTTGATTAAAGCCACACATTTCTAATCTTAACCTTGCCTTTTGACATTTCCAATTAGCCTAGCAGAACAAATTATATAAAACTGCCTCTCTAACCATACATAGATTCTGTGAAGATGAAAAGCAAGATAAACTATTAATTTCCTTGTGTGAAAGGTCTTAATATAAATGTAGTCTCTTATCTCTGTATTGCTTTATAAACCAGGGTTCATTTTTCAGGCATGCTGAAATGTGAGATGATGGAATAGCTGACCTACTTAGCACTAGCTGAAAATGTTCTCTTCACTTTTTTAAACTCTTGACACTTTGTTAAAATAAACAGAATTCAGGGGTTGCTTGAAATAAAAAAGTAATTATTAGGTCTAAGCCTCTTATGAATAGAGGGTCCCAGAGGTCCTTCTGTATTTGTACAAGTAACTTCGGAAAATAACTGGGATTTAATAACTTAGATGTGCAAACGGGCAGTATAACAGGTGAATAATGGTGTAGCTAACATACCCATCCAAATTGCATCAGCCGCCCCGCTGCCTATGAGCTGCAGCACTGTTCAGAATCTCCATGGTGCTGTGGCCCTCCCATGCCTACCCTACTCCAGCATCCCCATGCCTCTCCTGCACCCAGCTTGCAAGGGGGCCCTCAAAGGACAGCTATATGGATGTCTTCCACAGTGCCTGGACTAGAGAGATCCTCCCTCAGCAAGGTGCAAGGCTTTTCGAGCCCCCTTATGTCGCTCTGGCCCTTTTACCTAGTGTAAAGACCAGAATGGGCACACAAATCTCTCCAAAGTGCTTAAGTCAGTAAAGAAATGCTTTCGCCTTATCTTATGTTCCCCTTTTAAGTCTCTTCTTTTTATGTTGCCCTATTTTTTCTCCCTCTTCTCAAACAAATTTGGGAACATTTTTTGTTCAGGTCCTAAACTCCCAAACTCTGCTTTTCCAGGAACTTGGAATTTCTGATTATCTACCATAACACCCACCATAGCTAGTAATTACTTCTAGTGCAGCTCACCCCTAGAGTATTTCAGATTTTATATATATGATGCACCCCCGATAAATATAATGCATATTTACCCGGAACACTCTACTCTCCATGTAAACATACATATTTATTTTTCAGGTTGGTTTGATAAGACCTGAAAACAAATTAGAATGCATTCATTCAAAATTAAATGTCTCCCCATTCTATGCTTCAAAAAGAATAAATTTATCTTCACTTAATGGAGGCAGAAATTACCTTTCAAAATGTTATTGAAACTAATGACTGTAATGTTATACAATTCATGATGCTATTTCTTCTTGCTCTAATGAGCAAAGAAGCGCACATACTTGTGTTGACTGTACTGAGGTTCATGAGAGGATTAGCAACAAAATATTTTCTCCAAAAGCGGAAGAAACGTATAATTCCTTTACTGAAAACTGCTTTGAGATTCTTAAACAGTAATAAAGTGGGTTTGGTCAAACATTAACTTGTAGTCATTAAAAACACGGGGAAAGAGTTGCCAGTGAAGAAGGTTACACATCAGAGGCCTGATTCACTGTTACTCCTTTGAATCATGCCCTAGATGCAAGGCAGTCACAATCAGTGTAACTTGAACTGATTTGAGATTCAGTGGGCATGAAAAAGCATCGTTTACATTAGAATGGTGTTCTACAAGGACCAGTTTCAACCTTGTTGTAAAGTGGTACAATTCCCATTGGAATACACAGGAACTGCAACCCTGAAACTGCTGCAGGCATAAATAAATGCAGTAGGGGTCCTCCTTTTCTTACCCTCTTATTAGTTCCACTCTGTACAGGTTCTTATATAGCACTTGACACTATAGTGTCTGAGTGCATTCCAGCAGCATTTTAAGCAATGTGACTAGCCCTGAGGTAAGTGGGAAAGCAGGATACCGGGAGGAAGCACAGGCAGGAACGTCTGTGAGGGGAGGGCTCCTACCTCACACTGAGAATGAGGGGCAATCAGCAAGTTATCTCAAGTGCCTATATACAAATCCACAAACCCTTGGAAACAAGCAGGGAGAACTGGAGGTCCTGATGATGTCAAGGAATTATGACGTGATTGGAATAATAGAGACTTGGTGGGATAACTCACATGACTGGAGTACTGTCATGGATGGTTATAAACTGTTCAGGAAGGAGAGGCAGGGCAGAAAAGGTGGGGGAGTAGCACTGTATGTAAGGGAGCAGTATGACTGCTCAGAGCTCTGGTATGAAACTGCAGAAAAACCTCAGTGTCTCTGGATTAAGTTTAGAAGCGTGAGCAACAAGGGTGATGTAGTGGTGGGAGTCTGCTATAGACCACCGGCCCAGGGGGATGAGATGGATGAGGCTTTCTTCCGGCAACTCGCAGAAGCTACTAGATCGCATGCCCTGGTTCTCATGGGCGACTTTAATCTTCCTGATATCTGCTGGGAGAGCAATACAGCGGTGCACAGACAATCCAGGAAGTTTTTGGAAAATGTAGGGGACAATTTCCTGGTGCAAGTGCAAGAGGAGCCAACTAGGGGGGGAGCTTTTCTTGACCTGCTGCTCACAAACCGGGAAGAATTAGTGGGGGAAGCAAAAGTGGATGGGAATCTGGGAGGCAGTGACCATGAGTTGGTTGAGTTCAGGATCCTGACACAGGGAAGAAAGGTAAGCAGAAGAATACGGACCCTGGACTTCAGGAAAGCAGACTTCGACTCCATCAGGGAACTGATGGGTAGGAACCCCTGGGGGAATAACATGAAGGGGAAAGGAGTCCAGGAGAGCTGGCTGTATTTCAAGGAATCCCTATTGAGGTTACAGGGACAAACCATCCCGATGTGTCGAAAGAATAATAAATATGGCAGGCAACCAGCTTCGCTTAACAGTGAAATCCTTGCGGATCTTAAACATAAAAAAGAAGCTTACAAGAAGTGGAAGATTGGACAAATGACCAGGGAAGAGTATAAAAATATTGCTCGGGTATGTAGGAATGAAATCAGGAGGGCCAAATAACACCTGGAGCTGCAGCTAACAAGACATGTTAAGAGTAACAAGAAGGGTTTCTTCAGGTATGTTGGCAACAAGAAGAAAGCCAAGGAAAGTGTGGGCCCCTTACTGAATGAGGGAGGCAACCTAGTGACAGAGGATGTGGAAAAAGCTAATATACTCAATGCTTTTTTTGCCTCTGTCTTCACGAACAAGGTCATCTCCCAGACTGCTGTGCTGGGCATCACAGCATGGGGAGTAGGTGGCCAGCCCTCTGTGGAGAAAGAAGTGGTTAGGGACTATTTAGAAAAGCTGGATGTGCACAAGTCCATGGGGCCGGACGCGTTGCATCCGAGAGTGCTAAAGGAATTGGCGGCTGTGATTTCAGAGCCATTGGCCACTATCTTTGAAAACTCATGGCGAACGGGGGAAGTCCCGGATGACTGGAAAAAGGCTAATGTAGTGCCCTTCTTTAAAAACGGGAAGAAGGAGGATCCTGGGAACTACAGGCCAGTCAGTCTCACCTCAGTCCCTGGAAAAATCATGGAGCAGGTCCTCAAGGAAGCAATCCTGAAGCACTTACACGAGAGGAAAGTGATCAGGAACAGTCAGCATGGATTCACCAAGGGAAGGTCATGCCTGACTAATCTAATCGCCTTCTATGATGAGATTACTGGTTCTGTGGATGAAGGGAAAGCAGCGGATGTATTGTTTCTTGACTTTAGCAAAGCTTTTGACACAGTCTCCCACAGTATTCTTGTCAGCAAGTTAAAGAAGTATGGGCTGGATGAATGCACTATAAGGTGGACAGAAAGTTGGCTAGATTGTCGGGCTCAACGGGTAGTGATCAATGGCTCCATGTCTAGTTGGCAGCCGGTATCAAGTGGAGTGCCCCAAGGGTCGGTCCTGGGGCCGGTTTTGTTCAATATCTTCATAAACGATCTGGAGGATGGTGTGGATTGCACACTCTCAGCAAATTTGCGGATGATACTAAACTAGGAGGAGTGGTAGATACGCTGGAGGGCAGGGTTAGGATACAGAGGGACCTAGACAAATTGGAGGATTGGGCTAAAAGAAATCTGATGAGGTTCAACAAGGATAAGTGCAGGGTCCTGCACTTAGGACGGAAGAACCCAATGCACCGCTACAGACTAGGGACCGAATGGCTAGGCAGCAGTTCTGCGGAAAAGGACCTAGGGGTGACAGTGGACGAGAAGCTGGATATGAGTCAACAGTGTGCCCTTGTTGCCAAGAAGGCCAATGGCATTTTGGGATGTATAAGCAGGGGCATAGCGAGCAGATCAAGGGACATGATCGTTCCCCTCTATTCGACATTGGTGAGGCCTCATCTGGAATACTGTGTCCAGTTTGGGGCCCAACACTACAAGAAGGATGTGGAAAACTTGTAAAGAGTCCAGCGGAGGGCAACAAAAATGATTAGGGGACTGGAACACATGACTTATGAGGAAAGGCTGAGGGAACTGGGATTGTTTAGTCTGCCGAAGAGAAGAATGAGGGGGGATTTGATAGCTGCTTTCAACTACCTGAGAGGTGGTTCCAAAGAGGATGGTTCTAGACTATTCTCAGTGGTAGAAGAGGACAGGAAAAGGAGTAATGGTCTCAAGTTGCAGTGGGGGAGGTTTAGGTTGGATATTAGGAAAAACTTTTTCACTAGGAGGGTGGTGAAACACTGGAATGCGTTACCTAGGGAGGTGGTAGAATCTCCTTCCTTAGCGGTTTTTAAGGTCAGGCTTGACAGAGCCCTGGCTGGGGTGATTTAGTTGGGGATTGGTCCTGCTTTGAGCAGGGGTTTGGACTAGATGACCTTCTGAGGTCCCTTCCAACCCTGATATTCTATGATTCTATTCTATGATTCTATGACTACACATTTCTTTGTTCTCTCATTCTTTCCCCAGGGGGAGAAGCATGTGCAGTGGAGTGTCTTATTTTGGTTGGGTCTTTTTTTGTCTTTAATATACCTATTGCTATGTGCTTATATTAGAGAAGGCAAGGTCAAAGAAACGTGCCTTGCATTTGCTTTTCTTGCACTGCCAGAAGACAAACTGCTCATTCTAAATCCCTGTTTAATGCCAAATTACTGCTTTGCGACATGCACCTGTTTTATTACACTCTTACAAATGACATGTAATTTAAATCACAATCTGCATCACCACTGAACTTAGACAGTACACTTCTATGGGCGTTGCAACTGTTTTCTCCTGGCTGCACTTCACCTATGGTTTATACAGATGCTGCGTCAGTCTGCCCTACCTTATTCCTGGCAGGTACGATTCCCGCATATAACTAGATACACAATACACTGTAGCCAACAACTTAGAACAATTAAAACCTATTTTCTGCAATTAGAGCCTATGGTCAAGTTTTCAAGGGGATTTATCTATGTGGAAAGTTTTAAGGGCTGGTAACAAGCCATTTTTGAACTAGAGAAACAAAGAAACGTTGGCCACAAATCAGAAGTACTAAGTAATTTATTTAATTGTGTGTAACTCAAAGTCTGAGCAATTTTCTTCAGACAAATTCTCCTTCGCCTTCAGAGTAAACCCATTACAGTGTACGGGGGTGGGCCTAGTCTAAAAATAGGGCTTATAATTAATAATAAATAATGCCTATTTCTTATATAGTACTTTTCTTGGGAAGTGCTTCACAGTCTTAACAGGTTGAAAAAAAAGAGGGCATGTTTAGTCTTAAGATCAAAAAACTGAGTGAGGTAAGGGCTGATAAGTCTTCAGATAGGTTAAGGGCTGTTACAGAGAGGATGGTGATCAATTGTTCTCCATGTCCACTGGAGGTAAGACAAGAAGTAAGGGGCTTAAAGCTAGGTTAGATAGTAGGAAAAACTTTGTAACTATAAGGATAATTAAGCTCCTGAATAAGCTTCCAAGGGAGGCTGTGGAATCTCCGTCATTGGGGTCCTGGAGAAGGACACTCCCACGCACACTACTTGCGGGTTTAGCAACCACAGAAGGGACTCGATAACCGGAGGAGGAAGTGTAACTAACCTGTCTAGGCAGTCTTGGGATGGCCTGCACACGGAGGCCAGCCAGGCCTGCAGAGGCCAGAGTCGAAGTCTCACGTGCTGTACTATATACTGTGACAGACCCAGACCAGTGGGATACAGGAGTCTGGTAGAAGTCAAATATATTGGCCACTGGATGAACAGCTTTCTGTTCCCTGAGTGACTAGAGCAGGGGCTGCCCTAGAGCCATCAGGAACCTGCCAGAACCAATTAAGACAGGCAAGCTAATCAAGACACCTGGAGCCAATTAAGAACTTTCTAGCTTAAATTATGGCAGGCAGGCTAATCAGGACACCTGGCTTAAAAAGGACCTCCCTTCAGTTAGTGCGGGGGAGGGAGCGCCAGGAGCAGGAAGTGAGAAGGTGCACTGCTGGAGGAGTGAAGAGTTAAAGCGTGATCAGGCTTCAGGAGAAAGATCCTGCAGTGAGGATAAAGAAGGTGGGGGGGGGAAGGCAATGGGGAAGTAGCCCAGGGAGTTGTAGCTGTCACACAGCTGATACAGGGAACATTGTGGACAGCTGCTATCCACACGGCCCTCGGCTGGAACCCGGTGTAGAGGGTGGGCCCGGGTTTCCCCCCGCCATGCCCCCAACTCCTGATCGGACACAGGAGGAGTTGAACCTGGTCTGTGAGAAACACCAGAAGGGAAGGTCTAAATTGGAAAGGGATCTGCCCTGTCCCCGACCCACTAGGTGGGACACAGAAACTGCAGGGATTGTTCTCCGTTTCCCCCATGCTGGCCAGTGATGAGGTTAGCTGAGTGGATGGCAGGTTTGAGCCACTAGCAAGAGTGGCCAAACTGAGGGCTGCCGTGAATCTCTGAGGCAAGCAAATCCGCCAATAAGCGCAGGACCCACCGAGGCAGAGGAGGAACTTTGTCACAATACGTAGAAGCAGCCATGTGACCAAGCAGCTTTAGGCAACCTTGAGCCATAGTAATGGGGTATCGCGTTAGGATCTCTATGATGGCACCCTTAGTCAGAAAACAGTACTCTGGAAGGAATGCTTTGGCTTGACCTGAATCTAAGAGAGCTCTGATGGGCTCTATCCCCTGGGTAATGGTTAGAGTTGATTTCGGCACATTCAGTATTAGCCTGAGCTCTTTGAAAGTCGATCATATGAGGTTCACATGCTGTTCCACTTTGTGTTTCATACGGCCCTTGACAAGCCAGTTGTCTAGGTACGGGTAAACTTGTACCTGTCACCTCCTCAGGAATGCAGCTACAACCGACATGCATTTGGTGAACACCTGAGGGACCACCGAAAGCCCGAAGGTGAGAACCACAAACTGATAATGGGCATTGTTGACCACAAAGCGGAGAAACCACCTGTTGGAGAGCACGATCGACACGTGGAAGTATGCGTCTTTGAAGTCGAAGGCAGTGTACCAGTCCTCTGGATCCAGGGAGGGAATAATGGAAGCCAGAGAGATCACGCAGAACTTCAGGTTTGTCATGAATACGTTGTGGTTCCACAGGTCCAAAATGGGTCTTAACCCACCTTTGGCTTTCAGGATTAGGAAATATCGGGAATAGAAACTCTTTCCCTAGAACTCCTGAGGGACCTCCTCTACTGCTCCAGCTTCCAGAAGCACTTGCACTTCCGGTATGAGAAGTTGCTCAAGAGAACGGTCCAGGAAGAGAGACAGGGAAGGGGGGTGGGTGGGAGGAAGGGAACAGAATTGGAGAGAATATCCCAATTCTACCATGTGCAAGACCTACTGGTCCGAGGTGATCTGGGCCCAGGCCTGGTAGAAATGGGATAGATGATTCAAAAAACAGGGAGAAGGACCTGGGATTGTGACTGGTGCATCGCCCTCAGGTACACCTTCAAAGTTTTGCTTGGGAGCTGAAGACTGCCTCGCCGAGTTCCATAATCTTTTCTGGGCTGAGAGGGGTAGAAGCGTGGCGGGGTCTGAGGCTTAAAATGCTTTCTTTGTGGGGCTGGCATATGGAGCCCCAGAGATTTTAATGTTGCTCTTGAGTCTTTTGAGACTATGGAGCCTAGAGTCCGTTTGTTCTGCAAAGAGACCTGAGCCATTGAAGGGCATGCCCTGAATCATTTGTTGGACCTCATGTGGAAGGCCCGAAACTTGCAGCCACGAGTGCCTTCACATGGCTATAGTGGTGGACAACATGCGGACATCCGCTGAGTCCAATGCAGCTTGCAAGGAGGTCTTTGCAATGGCCTTACCCTCCTCAAGGATGGCTCCAAAGTTGGAGTGAGAGTCAGCTGACAATAACTCCTTAAACTTGGATAAAGTATTCCAAGAGCTACAATTATCATGGTTGAGGATCACGTGTTGATCGGCAAGCCGAAACTGGAGCCCCCCGGTGGAAAAGACCTTATGGCCAAAGAGGTCCATCTTTTTTGCCTCCTTAAGTTTGGGTGTAGGACTCTGCTGCCCTTGTCTATCTTTTGCATTTGCCACCTCCACAACCAGCATGCCCGGCTGAGGGTGGGTGAATAGGTATTCGTACCTCTTGGAAGGTATAAAGTACTTCCTTTCCACACTCTTGGCCATGGGGGGAATGGAGGCGGGAGTTTGCCATAGGGTCATAGTGGTATTCTGGATAGTCTTGATCAAGGGTAAGGCCACCTTTGAAGGACCCGCCATGGCATCCACTTCTTCTGACAGCACCTCCGCCTAGAGGCACAGATTTTGTGCTGCCTTCTGAGTAGCTCTTGGTGGGCTCTATTGTCCACAGAAGGAAATGTGGCAGATGAGCCCTCTACTGCCTCATCCGGGGAGGAAGAGGATGATGCCCTTTGCAGCACTGGGTCCTCTTAACCCTCCAACTTGCAGGGGCTCTCTCATGCTGATATTTCATTCAGATATTTTCTATTTAGAAAAGCTGGACTTGCACAAGTCCATGGGGCCGGATGCGTTGCATCCGAGAGTGCTAAAGGAGTTGGCGGATGTGATTGCAGAGCCATTGGCCATTATCTTTGAAAACTCATGGCGATCGGGGGAAGTCCCGGACTACTGGAAAAAGGCTAATGTAGTGCCCATCTTTAAAAAAGGGAAGGAGGAGGATCCTGGGAACTACAGGCCAGTCAGCCTCACCTCAGTCCCTGGAAAAATCATGGAGCAGGTCCTCAAGGAATCAATCCTGAAGCACTTACACGAGAGGAAAGTGATCAGGAACAGTCAGCATGGATTCACCAAGGGAAAGTCATGCCTGACTAACCTAATTGTCTTCTATGACGAGAGGACTGGTTCTGTGGATGAAGGGAAAGCAGTGGACGTGTTGTTCCTTGACTTTAGCAAAGCTTTTGACACGGTCTCCCACAGTATTCTTGCCAGCAAGTTAAAGAAGTATGGGCTGGATGAATGGACTATAAGGTGGACAGAAAGCTGGCTAGATCATCGGGCTCAACGGGTAGTGATCAATGGCTCCATGTCTAGTTGGCAGCCAGTATCAAGCGGAGTGCCCCAAGGGTCGATCCTGGGGCCGTTTTTGTTCAATATCTTCATAAATGATCTGGAGGATGGTGTGGACTGCACCCTCAGCAAGTTTGCAGATGACACTAAACTGGGAGGAGAGGTAGATACGCTGGAGGGTAGGGACAGGATACAGAGGGACCTAGACAAATTAGAGGATTGGGCCAAAAGAAATCTGATGAGGTTCAACAAGGATAAGTGCAGAGTCCTGCACTTAGGACGGAAGAATCCCATGCACCGCTACAGACTAGGGACCGAATGGCTCAGCAGCAGTTCTGCAGAAAAGGACCTAGTGGTTACAGTGGACGAGAAGCTGGATATGAGTCAACAGTGTGCCCTTGTTGCCAAGAAGGCCAATGGCATTTTGGGCTCTATAAGTAGGGGCACTGCCAGCAGATCGAGGGACATGATCGTTCCCCTCTATTCGACACTGGTGAGGCCTCATCTGGAGTACTGTGTCCAGTTTTGGGCCCCACACTACAAGAAGGATGTGGAAAAATTGGAAAGAGTCCAGCGGAGGGCAACAAAAATTATTAGGGGACTGGAACACGACTTATGAGGAAAGGCTGAGGGAACTGGGGATGTTTAGTCTACGGAAGAGAAGAATGAGGGGGGATTTGATAGCTGCTTTCAACTACCTGAAAGGGGGTTCCAAAGAGGATAGCTCTAGACTGTTCTCAGTGGTAGCAGATGACAGAATGAGGAATAATGGTCTCAAGTTGCAGTGTGGGAGATTTAGGTTGTATATTAGGAAAAACTTTTTCACTAGGAGGGTGGTAAAACACTGCAATGTGTTACTTAGGGAGGTGGTGGAATCTACTTCCTTAGAAGTTTTTAAGGTGAGGCTTGACAAAGCCCTGGCTGGGATGATTTAATTGGGGATCGGTCCTGCTTTGAGCAGGGGGTTGGACTAGATGACCTCCTGAGGTCCCTTCCAACCCTGATATTCTATGATTCTATGATTTCCTGCACGGAGTCAGGGGTGGTACTGGCCCTAGTCCCGGCCTTGGTGTCGGCCTCGGTGCCGGCTTGGACACTGGTGCGATGGTGTCCGTCATAAATATAAAGGGAAGGGTAAAGCCCTTTAAAATCCCTCCTGGCCAGAGGGAAACTCCTCTCACCTGTAAAGGGTTAAGAAGCTAAAGGTAACCTCGCTGGCACCTGACCAAAATGACCAATGAGGAGACAAGATACTTTCAAAAGCTGGGAGGAGGGAGAGAAACAAAGGGTCTGTGGGTCTGTCTATATTCTCTCTTTGCCGGGGATAGACCAGGAATGGAGTCTTAGAACTTTTAGTAAGTAATCTAGCTAGGTACGTGTTAGATTATGATTTCTTTAAATGGCTGAGAAAAGAATTGTGCTGAATAGAATAACTATTTCTGTCTGTGTATCTTTTTTGTAACTTAAGGTTTTGCCTAGAGGGGTTCTCTATGTTTTGAATCTAATTACCTTGTAAGGTATCTACCATTCTGATTTTACAGGGGGGGTTTCTTTATTTCTATTTACTTCTATTTCTATTAAAAGTCTTCTTGTAAGAAAACTGAATGCTTTTTTCATTGTTCTCAGATCCAAGGGTTTGGGTCTGTGGTCACCTATGCAAATTGGTGAGGCTTTTTATCCAACATTTCCCTGGAAAGGGGGGAGTGCAAGTGTTGGGAGGATTGTTCATTGTTCTTAAGATCCAAGGGTCTGGGTCTGTAGTCACCTAGGCAAATTGGTGAGGCTTTTTACCAAACCTTGTCCAGAAAGTGGGGTGCAAGGTTTTGGGAAGTATTCTGGGGGGAAAGACGTGTCCAAACAGCTCTTCCCCAGTAACCAGTATTTGTTTGGTGGCGGTAGCGGCCAATCCAAGGACAAAGGGTGGAATATTTTGTACCTTGGGGAAGTTTTGACCTAAGCTGGTAAAGATAAGCTTAGGAGGTTTTTCATGCAGGTCCCCACATCTGTACTCTAGAGTTCAGAGTGGGGGAGGAACCTTGACAGTGTCCCCCATAAGGCTTTATGGAAATATGCTTATGAATATATATATGACATAACTGGAATATGTTTTATGCTACATATGCCATGCATCATATCTATGCAAAGGTTATGATCTACTGAATCTATTAATCCTATTTGTATGCATGTATCAGTTTTGTATTCAAAATTATGAATATTGGCTGTGTACTGGCTTGATTTTTAAGTAGCCTTTGTAAAGCATTCGGTCAGCTTCTTGAGAAAGGAATGTGCAAATTAAGTGCCCAATCAAGAAGCACTTAAGGGACAATGGATCTTGGGAGGCTCCAATCCACATAAGAAGTCTACATGAGAACATTCAAGCTAGCATATGAGCCATGGCTGCTACCTGTAAGTTCTGAGTCATGCATGGACATGTGACTTGCCCATGTGACTCCAAAACTCCATCTTGTAGCTGGACTTTGCATAGGAGAGAGGAGGGGTTCTCCACCCACAAGAGAAAGTTTATTTAAGCCTGTGGGAGACCCCTACATTTTGTCTTCAGTTGGCTAAAGAGAGAGCCTCTCCACCCCCAAGGATACCTGAAAGAAACTGGAACAAAGGACAGTAACTACAGGGGATGTGAGTGATTGCTGGACCCAAACTAGAAGGAGACTAGTCTGTAAAAGGAAGCTTACTGAAACACCTCTGAGAGTGAGGTTTTATCTGTATTCAGTTTTCTTAGAAATAGACTTGCGCATTCTATTTTATTTTGCTTGGTAATTCACTTTGTTCTGTCTGTTACTACTTGGAACCACTTAAATCCTACTTTCTGTATTTAATAAAATCACTTTTTACTTATTAATTAACCCAGAGTATGTATTAATACCTGAGGGGGGAACAAACAGCTGTGCATACCTCTCTATCAGTGTTATAGAGGGCGAACAATTTATGAGTTACCCTGTATAAGATTTATACAGGGCAAAACTGATTTATTTAGGGTTTGGACCCCATTGGAAGTTGGGCTTCTGAGTGTTAAAGGCAGGAACACTTCTTAAGTTGCTTTCAGTTAAACCTGCAGCTTTGGGGCATGTGGTTCAGACCCTTGGTCTGTGTTGGAGCAGACTGGCATGTCTGGCTCAGCACGACAGGGTGCTGGAGTCCCAAGCTGGCAAGGAAGGCAGGGGCAGAAGTAGTCTTGGTACATCAGTTGGCAACCCCAAGGGGGTTTCTGTGATCTAAACCGTCACAACTGGGCTCTGATCCCTGTGGAGGTTCCCACACCATGGAGGATGATGTGGGGATCTGCCTGTCCGAGGTGATAGATAGAGATCTGGAGCTTGTCCCCTGGGCTTGGTGATACACCCACGGGGTCCAGAAAGGATCCTGTGTGGGCACCTGCCATTGTGGTGGTCAGCATATCATGAGAACTTGCTGACCATCCTCTTGCCTCAAACAGTGATGCGAGTGATGCCGGCTCCGTCTGGAGATGTACGATTCTGGATCCGACCCAGAAGTTGAGTCCGACCTCGGTGATTAGTGGTATGGTGCCAGAGAGCAGTGGCGAGTGGAGGGTGACCAGCAACACATCATGGCTGGTTTGCCCTTAGAAAGCATGGCTCCTCTGTCTGGTGCCGGTGCTGCCTCACGATGTGGTCCCTGGTGGCCTCAAACATGTCAGGAGTGGATGGAAGATCCAACTCCCCCATTTGGCTCTCCCACGCAGGGGACTCCAAAGGGATCAGACTCGGCAGACCTGCCTGCAATGTCGGAGTCAAGGTTGCTGGTTTTGCTGGAGTAGGGGCTGAGTGTCCTGGCACGGGATGCACTCTGTGGGGACCCTCACGCTTGACTGCTCTCACTGTGGGCGAATGCCCCATCTCGACTCTCTTTTATTTTCTGTGCAGCACCAGTGAGGGAAAGTGGTGCCGGGAAGCCACAGAGCTCATCTTTGGTGGCAGAGATTGGTAGCGCCCGGGGTCTCTAGACCCCGAGTCCTTTGTCTCTCACTGAGGCCAGTGTGCTCTGCACCAAAGCGCTGTGCCGGCTGGGGATGAAGAGCTGACTCCATAAGGAGCAGTTTCAACCTAAAGTCCCTCTCCTTCTTGGTTCTTGGGTGGCAGCCTCTACAGATTTTACACTTGTCAGTCTGGTGAGCTTCTCCCAAGCACTTTACGCAGCAATCATGAGGGTCTCCCCTGGGCATTGGCTTCTGGTAGGACCCACACAGTTTGAAGCCTTGAGACCAAGGCATACCCCAGTCCCCGGGGGAATGTGGGGGGAATAAATCCTAACAGAAACTTATCTAACTAAATATCCTATACTAAAAACATTAACTAACTCTAATTAAAACTATTTACAGATACAAATAGGAAAGTCCACTAGGGGATCGCTTGCCCTAGCAAGAGAGAGAAGCAGCTCCAATGACTGTCACTGCCAGTAAGAAGGAACTGAAGAGGTGGTGGGTCAGCAGGGACCTATATATATATACTGCCATGAAGGCACAACTCCACAGGGCTCCACAGCCGACCTGATGGGTACTGCTAGGGGGAAAACCTTCAAATGACCATGCACGTGGCACGCACATACCTGGTTGGACGGAATCGACATGAGCAAGCACTCAAAGAAGAAGCTAAGTCGATGAAAGAGTGTCTCCCACTGACATAGCATGGTGTAGACACCCCATTAGGTCCATGTAAGCTACGTCGCTCAGGCGGGTGATATTTTTCATACCCTTGAGCGATGTAACTTACATCAACTTAAGCAGCAGTGTAGATGTAGCCAGACAGCCAGCCCCCCCTCAGACCAGCATTGCTGGAAACACACGGGAGCCAAAACAACAGGGCACTCAACATAAATTCCAGCACAGCCTTTGAAGCTGTGAGAAGCACAGGTGTGCTGTGACAATGTGCCTCTGGGAACATATACAACGATTAGGCTTACAGCAGACAGAGAAGCTGTGACAGACATGGCTCTTAGCCCCTACTAAATAGCGTGATGCACACACCCCAACATCCTAGGTGGGAAAATATTTACCCTGATAAAAGAAGTGTCCAGTAGTCGAAACTTATTGTTTCTCCCTTGCAAGTGTGAACTACTCTTGCGAGAGCTGGCGTCGCCCAGACAGACCAGCCCCAATTTGGCATAAGAAAGGAGAAAGAGAATAAAGGAGTACAGAGGTATAAGTATGGGACCTACAGCACCATGATTTTTGAGTGCTTTTCACTATCTATCTGCTGGTCAGATAAGTGACAGCCTCCCAAGGCTTCTGCAGCTAAGAGGGTCCCTAAGCCTTGTCCCTTATTCGTCTTTCCGCGGAATTGAGTGACCGATCCTGGCTTGGCACCGCTGGAATCGAGAGATGCAAGGAGGGTAAGAAGCACCCACACCTGATCTCCTATCTTTAGTGTACACATATTTTGAAATAGAGCTCTATACTTTGTTTTCTTTCTTTGGGATTGTGGCTTCAGTTTTGTAACTCGTTTGTGTGTGTAACATCTCTACATTTAAATAAGTAGGCACTAGCAATTTTGTAACCACATGATTAGAATCTAGTTTAATAAATTTTGGTAACCATTGTGCATAAGCCTGACTTGTTTCTCTGGTTTACTGTAAAGCAGCCAACACAATTAAAGAACCTCAGCCGTTTTGGCTATAAAGCCTGGCCATTAGGTGAGAGTACTAAGAGCCTAGCGTTGAGTTGTGCCGCCTCCACGGGGCAAACTCTTGGGGCACCTGTCAGTCAATCCTGGCTGCCCGCTGCGAAGGAGCTCTGAGCTCTAGCAGTTAAAGTCACGGGTGTGGAGAGGCTCTTAGTGCTGCCATTGGGGCACCTGTCAGTCAGTGTTGACTGCCCGCTGCGAAGGAGCTCTGAGCTCTAGCAGTTAAAGTCACGGGTGGTTAGGACCTTGGGGCATCCGTCAGCCTAGCCCGGGCTGCCCGCTGCGAAGGGACAGTGCGTCCTAGCGGTTAAAGTCACGGATGGTATAAACGGGCATAGCTGGCACCTCACCAAACATCCCTGGCCATCGGCTAACAGATTTGGCGTCACGAACAGGATTGTGATATAGGCTGCACTACAGTAACACAATGAAACCAGTCATGATAAACACCACAGAATTCCCTGAGCTAGAGAAAAGTTTGACCCAAGAGGGATGGGGAAATCCTCTGTGGAGCAAAGAACTGCTGGAGAAATATTGGGGAAAACCAGCAGAGATCTGGCAGCATTTCTGTAACTGGAGAACTGCCTGCAAGATGAAGAAAGGGAAAGGAAAAGGTGCTTGTATATGGCTGCTTACTAACATTTGGCAAGCTGCCTGTAAAGATTATCATAGTCTGGCAACAGAATTTAATAGGCTACAACAGGAAAGGGACACACTGCGCAAGGAATGCCAGAATTTAGATACCAGAGTAAGAACACTGAATAGGGATATGGAACATCTTCAGAAAAGATTACTTCCCTTAATTGAGAAAGAAGGGATAGAACGAAGGGAAAAGCTGGAGACTAAAACACGCAGAATCAACCGGGCTAAAGTTGAGACTGCTCTCTGGCTAGACCCTGAGGAATGGGATGGAGACATTTGGGATTCAGCAGATGAGTCCCCCTCCTCTGAAGAGGAAGGTCCCTCTGTAAAATTAAGACCAGCTATCACACATCACAAATCAGAAGAACATGAGGGAAATTTGAGTGGGGCAGAGCTGGATGAAGAAGGGGATGATAATGATCCATCCACCTCTTCAAAAACAAAAAGGGGAGGTAAAAAGGGAAAAGGGAGTAAAGCTCCAACACACTTTACCAAAATTACCACCCGCCAATATACTCCCATGGAGTTAAAAACAATCCAGGGAGATTTTGCTAAAAAGCCTGAGGAAGGTATAATAGAGTGGCTGGTCCGCCTCTGGGACACTGGGGGTGGATATATACGCCTGACAGCCCAAGAAACTGAGCGCCTTAACTTAGGTGCAGGAATATTCCTGGAACACTCAGAGGGGAACACCCCTAAAACACTTTGGTCTCTGGCTTGTCGATGGGCAAGAGGAATTTACCCAGCAGACCGAGATGAACCCACAGTAATGCACTGGACCAACATAGATGAGGTAAAAGCAGTTCTATTAACTGTGGCTGTCATTAGCATGCTTGGCCAAAACCCTCAAGAGTTAGCCTATGAAAGTCCATGGGAGGGTCAGGTAAATGTAGAGGATCTCAGACCCCTGCTTAAGGGAGCTCCGAGTAACCATAGGGCTGTGGCACTGTCCCTTAGATCAGAAGCTGCAGCACATAACAGTACCTTTCGGGCACTGCTAAACCTTCGGGTGTCATACTTTAGAGAATTCGGAGACATCAGAGCACTGACAGGCAAAGCTAAGATGCGTTCCCTTCAGGGAAACAAGGGGGCACCATCTAAAGGACATAAAAACAAGCGAGAGCCAACCCAGGAGGAAAAGGAGCTTAGAGCCAAGTTGTGGAGACAATGTCTGGCTTTAGGGTATCCCAGAGATGTGATAAATGGACTGCCCACAGAGCGGCTAAAATTATTCACCACCTTTAAAAGAGCTGACTGGGAGACAACTAATGCTACTCCCAGTGCACCTCTGCAGCTCTCTCCTCCTTCCCCAGCTGCAAACACCCTGTATACTCCATTGCTGCAGCAACTGCAAGAGTTACCAGAACAGGGAAACTAGCTTGCGGGGGTCAATCTCCTCTCCTAATAAACCAGCTTAAATCCAAAGAGGAGAAAACAACAGCAAAAGACCCCCGGATACATGTAACTGTAAATGACAAACACATTGTTCCTTTCTTAATGGACACAGGGGCTCAAATGTCCATGATTAAGCGAGAAAGTTTTCAGGGCTCGCCACCTACTGGCCGAAAGCAGGTACTTGTTACGGGAGTAAATGGCAGTACCATAACTTACCCATTAGTTAAGATAAAACTGGATATCCCATTGCAACCCCACCATCAGCCCCGAAAATATGAGGTGATTTTGGGCAATGCCAACATACTGGGCATGGACGTTTTAAGAGGAAAGAAGGGAAGGATTAATGGGGAAAGATGGGCTTTTGGAGTCAGTTCTGTTCCTCATGCCACCCACCTGGAAGAGGAAAGCCCTCCCCACTATTCTGTAAACTTACTTAGCAGCGCGCCTGCTCTCCCGCCCTCAACAGTAACAAACATAAAGCAGTATAATGTCCCAGCTGAGGCCATAAGCCCTGTTACTGACCTGATCAAAGATTTGGAACAGCGAGGAATTTTAATTCGTACCCACTCTCACTTTAATTCTCCTGTGTGGCCCATCAAGAAACCAAATGGCAAATGGAGACTCACTATAGACTATAGGAAGCTAAACAGTAACACTGGACCATTAACTGCAGCAGTCCCTAGCATAACAGATATTGTAAACACCATACAAACCTGGGATAAACCCTGGCTAGCAGTATTAGATGTAAAGGACATGTTCTTCATGGTCCCTTTGCAACCAGCTGACCAGGAAAGATTTGCTTTTACTTGGAAAGGTGTACAATACACTTTTACCCGAATGCCACAAGGGTTTAAACACTCACCCACTATTTGCCATGGGGCACTGGCAAAGGTCCTAGATGACCTTATACTGCCACCCAATATACAAACTGTGCAATACATTGATGACATCTTAATAGGTGGGAAAACCTCAGAAGAGGTACAGGAGGCTATGAATCAAATCAAAGAAGCACTAGAAGCCCTTAATTTAGAGTTACCAGCTGAGAAATGCCAAGGTCCCTCCCAAGAGATAAAATTCTTAGGTACTGTATGGATGGGAGGTAGGAGGTCTGTGCCTAATGACACTGTGCAAGAGCTAAATCAGGCACCCTCCCCTGAAAGTAAAGATCAATTGAGACAGATTTTGGGAACCCTGGGGTTTTGGAGAAAACATGTACCTGGCTTTGCCATTATAGCCAGACCATTGTACAATTTGTTAAAGAAAAGTGCTGCCTGGGAATGGGCTCCTGCCCATGAGGAAGCCCTCAGGCAACTGATAGGGGAGATACACACCTATCAGGCTCTGGGTCCCATACATCCTGAAGCCCCATTCCATTTGTACCTAACTGTGGGAGCCACTGGAATGTCTTATGCTCTCTGGCAAGAAAGTGACACTGCTCCCAGACGACCAATTCAGTTTGGTTCCAAGTCATGGCAAGGGTCACAGGCTAACTACACGCCTTATGAGAAGGTGCTTCTGGCAGCTTACACAGCCTTGAGAGAAACTGAGGAATTAACTCAGGATAAGGACATCACAATTCACACTCCTCTTCCAATCATTAAACCTATATTGGAAGGGAAAGAGTTACCACCTGGTGTAGCACAAAAAAATGACTGTCCAAAGATGGGCACTTTACATACACCACAGGGTAGGTAGTGCAGACACTGCACAAAACCCCACTATGATTCAGGAATCCCTATGGAAAGTAGGAATGCCTGATGAATACAGCCTACCTCCACAGCAATCTCCCATTAAGGATGCTGCCCCATTTGATCCTTCTAAGCCTGAGGGAGTATGGTTCACTGATGGCAGTGCCAGGCTGGTTAAAGGAAAATGGAAGGGAAAAGCTGCAGCAGTGCCTGCAGACACCTCTGCAGCACCCCTAACTGCTGAAATTGATGGGTCAGCACAACTTGCAGAATTGGCTGCAATTAAACTGGCCTGTGAAGCAGGAGCCACCGCAGTATAGACGGACTCCTATGCGGTATGGGCAGGTGCCACTCAGTGGATCACTAACTGGAAAAATAACCACTGGGAAATAGGAGGTAAACCAGTATGGGGACTGGAATACTGGAAGTGGTTATATCAGCATGCCCTGCAACAACCCCTGTCTATAGGACATGTCTCAGCTCATCAGAGGAATAATACCCCAGCTGCACAGTTAAACAATTTAGCCGATGCAGCTGCCCAGCTCTTTACCACACAAGTAGAATGGGAACGCTTATATTCATGGTTACATGATAATTTAGGACACACAGGAAGTGATGAGTTAGTGCGGCAAGCACATATCAGGGGGTGGCCTATCACCCACAGACAGGCTAGAGACCTGGTGCAAGCCTGTGCTATTTGTGCTGAGACTAGAAAACATATAGCAGAAGGACAAAGGTTTGCCAGGCTAAGAGATGGAAAAACACTATGGGCAACCTGGCAGGTCGATTATGTCGGACCACTGCCCACTACAAGGCAGAGGTGGAAATACATCTTGACTGGGGTAGAAATTGTTTCAGGGATTGGTTTTGCATATCCAACCCGATTGGCAACAGGGTTGTCCACAATTATGGGACTAAACCGCTTAACAGCAATTGTCCCAATGCCTCAAGAAATCCAATCAGATAATGGTTCGCATTTTAAGAATAAACTTATAAGGGAATGGACCCTTAACCATGGAGTCCAATGGACCTTCCACCTTCCATATCGACCTCAATCTAATGGCATGGTCGAGCGCTGGAATGGGTTGCTAAAGAATCACTTGAAGCCTACTGATGGCACATGGGGAGACAGACTGGACGAAGTGGTGCAGAGATTAAACAACAGACAGACTCCTACAGGAAGTCCAATCAGCAGGGGATTCTTCCCTACAGGGAAAGCTATCTCCCCTGCCAGAACACCACTGCACAGTTCCAAGTATGCTCCCGGGGACACTGTTGTGATTAAACACCCAGCCCTGGGAACCTTTACCTGCGTTTTGCACGCCTATAAAGAGAAAGGTGTATGGAGTGCCTTAAATGCTGATAAAAGGCTAATAACCATTACAGAGGCTTGGATCGCATCCAAGACCGGCTGACCATGTGATTTATTGCAGGAATGGTCCCATGGTTCCGAGCAACCTGCCAGCTAACCTGTCAGCAAAATGGACCATGCAGCAGATCTGTTTGATCACTAGAGACTACTATGGACTGTTGATATATTTGCCATTACTTATAATAGCAGGTGTAATTTTTGCTTTTGGTTTTAAAATAAGTTTTTTAGCTAGAACACGACCCACCCGAGATATGTTCCTGCAAGCCCTCATGATCCTTCTGTTGGCTCCAGTCACCTTGGCAATACCAGAACATCCTCTTCGGGGAGCAATCCAAACCATCGCCTCAGCTGCTGGTGCTACAAATTGCTGGATGTGCACCTTGCTAAATTCAACCAATGGACTGGGAATTGAATTTGTACCACTCAGCCTAAATGATTGGTGGAACAAAAGCGACATCTTTCAGTGGGGAGCAGCATGGTACACCAACCACCCTCGCATTGACTCGGGGGAGGTGGGACAATGGCATCGCACTGTTTGGGGACGGCCTGTGGAATATGTAACGGGATACACTTGGGATTTTCCCTCTCCCCGTTTTTACATTCAGTTGTAAATACTGTTTTAACCATTTTAATTATTGTAATTGTTTTTTGTGTAACTTTATGTATTATGAAGCGTTTGATTCAAACTGCTCTTTCCTCCACACAAATCAGATACCTAGAGCTAAAAAGGGATCCTAACCAATTCCGCGAACCCTCATCCTCTAATTTGGTTGTTGGGTATTTCTAGATTTCCCCAAGGAGGGCAAGAGGTGCTGGCATCACCGCCACCTTGCAATCTGGGATGTAGTGTGGTGCATCAGGGGGTGGAATGTAGCCAGACAGCCAGCCCCCCCTCAGACCAGCATTGCTGGAAACACACGGGAGCCAAAACAACAGGGCACTCAACATAAATTCCAGCACAGCCTTTGAAGCTGTGAGAAGCACAGGTGTGCTGTGACAATGTGCCTCTGGGAACATATACAACGATTAGGCTTACAGCAGACAGAGAAGCTGTGACAGACATGGCTCTTAGCCCCTACTAAATAGCGTGATGCACACACCCCAACATCCTAGGTGGGAAAATATTTACCCTGATAAAAGAAGTGTCCAGTAGTCGAAACTTATTGTTTCTCCCTTGCAAGTGTGAACTACTCTTGCGAGAGCTGGCGTCGCCCAGACAGACCAGCCCCAATTTGGCATAAGAAAGGAGAAAGAGAATAAAGGAGTACAGAGGTATAAGTATGGGACCTACAGCACCATGATTTTTGAGTGCTTTTCACTATCTATCTGCTGGTCAGATAAGTGACAGCCTCCCAAGGCTTCTGCAGCTAAGAGGGTCCCTAAGCCTTGTCCCTTATTCGTCTTTCCGCGGAATTGAGTGACCGATCCTGGCTTGGCACCGCTGGAATCGAGAGATGCAAGGAGGGTAAGAAGCACCCACACCTGATCTCCTATCTTTAGTGTACACATATTTTGAAATAGAGCTCTATACTTTGTTTTCTTTCTTTGGGATTGTGGCTTCAGTTTTGTAACTCGTTTGTGTGTGTAACATCTCTACATTTAAATAAGTAGGCACTAGCAATTTTGTAACCACATGATTAGAATCTAGTTTAATAAATTTTGGTAACCATTGTGCATAAGCCTGACTTGTTTCTCTGGTTTACTGTAAAGCAGCCAACACAATTAAAGAACCTCAGCCGTTTTGGCTATAAAGCCTGGCCATTAGGTGAGAGTACTAAGAGCCTAGCGTTGAGTTGTGCCGCCTCCACGGGGCAAACTCTTGGGGCACCTGTCAGTCAATCCTGGCTGCCCGCTGCGAAGGAGCTCTGAGCTCTAGCAGTTAAAGTCACGGGTGTGGAGAGGCTCTTAGTGCTGCCATTGGGGCACCTGTCAGTCAGTGTTGACTGCCCGCTGCGAAGGAGCTCTGAGCTCTAGCAGTTAAAGTCACGGGTGGTTAGGACCTTGGGGCATCCGTCAGCCTAGCCCGGGCTGCCCGCCGCGAAGGGACAGTGCGTCCTAGCGGTTAAAGTCACGGATGGTATAAACGGGCATAGCTGGCACCTCACCAAACATCCCTGGCCATCGGCTAACAGTAGACCAGGCCTCAGATATGGAGGTACAGCCCACAAAGACTAATGATCCTACAGATCAAAGTCCACATCAAGGATTCCTCTTTAACAGGTCAGTTAACATCTTATTTCCCTCCCCTCACCCTTTTCATTGCTGGTAAAGCCAAGCAATTTCTCTCCATTTCCAAGAAAAAACATACATATTAACATCACGACTGTACATGTACTGCCTTATGTTATATATGTACATTTACATTATATAAGTTAGTTAATATTAACTTCCTGGAAGTCCCAAGGGCTGGTCTCAAATTCACAAGTTTGGCTGGTCCCTGATTTCGTTTCTCCATGAAGAGTTTTGGGAGCTAAAAGCTATGCTATTTCTGCAACGGAAAATACTTATTTCTTTCATTCCTCACCATCTTCAAGTGTTGTCACCTCCCATGGTTTTATTGCAAGTCTCATGTTATTTTTATTTTTCTTAGCATCCCAGCTGCTGAAATGAAAATGTCAGCTTTTATTTTTTGAAAGAGAAAGTTCCTGGCCCTCATGGCTGTGGAGAAACCTTGAAAAATCTGAATGCAAAGGTCTCAATAAAACAGAAGACAAATACAGAGAATCACAAATTTTAAAGTCAATCTCATGAATTTTGGGGCTTTGACTCATGATTTTATAATACTTTGTGCTGCCAGGGCTGCCTCTTTCATAGTGCATATTATTAAAACTTGCAATGTTTTAATTTCTCCTCCCCACCCACACACAAAAATCTATATATACACTTGGGCAGATCAGAGTCCTGTGGCACCTTATAGACTAACAGACATATTGGAGCATAAGCTTTCAGGGGTGAATACCCACTTCGTCGGATGCATGCATTCACCCACGAAAGCTTATGCTCCAATACATCTGTTAGTCTATAAGGTGCCACAGGACTCTTTGCTGCTTTTACAGATCCAGACTAACATGGCTACCCCTCTGATACTTGGGCAGATCAGTGACAACAGAATATAGAAATGTCCTGTTGGGAGATATATATAGATACATATAGATAGAGATAGAGATATATATCTGGTATGAATGATGCATGCTTGACATGAATATGTGCATTGCGAGTTAGCAACCAAAGCAAGGACTTAAGGTTAAGGACTATTAGAACTCTTTGTGCAAAAACAATCTTATGATTGTCTGAGAAAAATATGAAAAATCAGAAGAGGAAACAACACCAAGTGGACTGATATAAAATTGTATAAGAATTGGAGGAAATGGCACGCTTTGGATCATGGCGGCTCACCCAGGATTGTCTCTTTAAAATTATGCAGGTAAAAGGTCTAGTAAACAAAAGCAAAGAACCAATAACGTGATGGAATGAACTATCAATGGATGCCTATGATTTCTGCAAATCAGAATAGTTTATTGATCCAGAGTCCTGTGTGGATATGGATGTGATTTTGCCAGCTCCCCTCATCTTATGATCTTATCCTGACACAAGGAACCTCGACTGGCCATCGGGACCATTCTGACCTTTGGACTCTGGTATAGTATGTTTGGAGTATAAATATGAAGCAAGTAAGATCTGTTTTGTAATCAATAACGCGCATTTAGAGTATTGCATACCAACACTGTACCCGGTATCTTCCTGCTCCCCACCCTGCAGGGAGACCTCTATTGTGGGTCTAACAAGTGGTGGAGAATGCAGAGTGGGGAGAGATATTAAGGAGTGCCGGATTTTGAGATGGGGTCTTACAGTGTTGGGGGAGTACTTATCTAAGACTAATAAGGGTAACTCCTTATTTGTAAAATTTGTAAAAAATGTGTGAGAGGGGAAAAAAAACGCATGGGGCGATACCATGTGCTGTTAATGTAATAATGTTTAAAAAACTATTTTTTTTAAAAAATGAAGGGGTGGAAGAGGCACCTCCATGGACTAAAGTTAAAGCCCCTTCTCTGTTAGAGAAGAAATTTATTGCATTTGGGACATGCCCTTGGATGGAAGGTGCGGTGGAACCAGATGTAATATACTTGATACCTTAAAAAATATGTTTAAAAAATATGTACAGCTGTACAAGCCTAATGCCAGTAAAAGCAAACGGCCGTAGTATGGCTGTTGTGGCAAGCTATAAAAAAGGCAATTCACGTAAGGGGGAAAACGCAGGAGTTTCTCACAGTTGGTGCCAGAAAACTATAGCAGCTGAAGTAAAAATACAGGAGCTGTGTGTCAAAAAACAATCAATTATAAAAAATCAAAAATAAAGTAATGTATTTAAAATTAACATTAAAAAAAATCATGTACTGAAGTCTAAATGGGTTAAACCATTTTCCATCATAAATAAAATTTCACCTACTGTAGTGCAAATTAACAACAACACAAAAAAGGGTCCACACATCACAATTAAAGTTCTGGCCTAAAAATTAAATAATGTTCCTTTCTTTTTCATTTAGTTTATCTTACAGAGGACAAGAAATGCCCAATTGCACCCAAAATTATCCTCTACGGACCTTGGATTTCAAGTGCAAATACGGTGCTACAATTTTTGTAATTGGTTTATTGCTTATGCTTGCTTTGCTTTGCATTTTGTGCTTGGTAAAAAAAAAATTGTTGTGTGTGTTATATTTAAAAACATCATAATACCAAAGCTCGAGCAAAAATAAAAAAGGTTAGTGTAAGTATTTAAAATAATACGGCCAAAAGCATCGGACATTATTCCAATAGAATAAGGGCTATGGTTTCAATATGAAGAATTCTCATAATTCAAAAAGTGTAAAAATATGGTTTGGGGCTTTTATGTTTTTTAAATATTTGGAAAAAATTAGGGGTACATGACTATACATATGGAAGCACCTCTAAAATGAAGGTATAAATCAAAGGAAATAATACATTTGACTACTTGTGGAACAAAATGAAAAAAAACCAGGACGAAACAAAACCAAATGTAAAAAAAACCACAACGTTTAAGGTAAAATTTAAAATATGACCGAAAAAAATGTAACATGAAAATATATAAAGCCAAAAAATTTAAAAGAGCAATAAAAATATTTGTACATACTAAAAAAAAAAGGTCACCTAAGGTTTGTTTTTATTATAACTAAATTTAAGCTAAATATAAGTACTCTAAACTGTACCTTTTAAACCTTAAAATTTAATGTAGTCACCCTAAATGTGACTAATAAACAAAAACTGGCTAATACTCATGTGAAATAAAATAAATCAATGGCTCTCAAGTTATAAACATATGGTGTAAATACAAATCCTTCCATAATAATCAAATTAAGTTGCTTTAGGAAAATTAATGGGGGAATATATTTTCAAAAATATGGTCTTTTTATGTTTATTAATAAAATACCAGTAAACAAAATCGCACCAAGAATCATGGCAGACGAGCACCCATGTAGGAGGGAAAAAGTAATCAAAGCCCCAACTATTGTAAACCAAACAATATGGTTAAAAAAAGTGCAAGTAAACGTAAGTGCACAACAGCCAAAGTGTACGCCATATGCTTGCCTCTATTACAAGCATGTCAACAACAATAAAAAAAATGAACTATACAAAATAAAAAAGGTATAGAAAAATATATCATAGGTAGCACTGAAGATGAAGTTTTAAACTCATTTAATATTAAAATGTTACCAAACAAATGTCAGCTTTGGGTAACATTTTGGGAGCTATACAGACACATGTAACACGACATTTTGGTGCATTATCGAAACAAGGAATAAGAAGTGTGAATCTCCAATTAAAACAAGCCCAAACCTTAGAAACGTCTCTAAATGTAAATCTATTTGGTGTGTCTAAAATTAACAATAAAACTGTACTAGTAATACAATGTGTACAAATGCAAACTATAAAATATAGTACGTTAAAAAAATGGTTAATCTGCTAAGTAATTAATTGGCAATGGCCTTTTAAATGGTTCCAAAATCCTCATATATACAATCAACAAATTACAAAATAAAAATATATATATAAAGTTTAATTAAAATCAAGCCACTCTGAGGGGAAAGTAAAAAGGCAAAATGCTGTTACACAACACAAAAAAGAAAAAAGCAGCCGTGGCCTGGAAGTTGCCAAAAATTATTAATAAAAAGTGAATAAAAATAAGTGAAACATACTTAATTAAAATACAAATTAATAAAATTAACAAAACATTGTAAAAAGTAAAAACAAAGCAAATGGGTGTGCCCGCAACTAACTTGGTCCCTAGAGAAATGTCATTTAAACCATTTAAGCAAACAATGTACCATGCAATATTTAGCCACGAATGGCAAAAAAGTGTTTAATTTAGGCAATGGGTGTATCTGTGTGGTAACCACTAAAAACGTGTATTTAAAAAAAGTATAACAAACAAAGGCCCAATTAAGTCATATTAATGTAATTAACAAAGGTCATTATTAATAAAATTATTTACCAAGGTCCTCCATTTTTTTTAAATAGTTTAAAAACCAAAAAATATAAACTGGTCCTTCAATTTAAAAATACATTGGAAACAATAAAAAAAATTAATAAAGGCAAAAATCAGGCAATATACAAAAATATTATCTAAGTCTGCTCAGCTAAAAAAAAACAAACATTTTGCTCCACAATGATCAAATATTAAACATCCTATTGTCATATTATTTGCATTACTAATTTTGTTAACCTTTATTATGCTCTGTTTATACTACCGAATAAAAAAGCAACAAAAAAATTTAAAGCAAGTAATATATAAAATTAAATTGCTTGCAAAATTGTAAAGTAATACAATAATTAATGGCATTAATCATGTATCAAGAGGAGGGTGTGTATATATATATATATATATACACACACACACACAAACACACACACATTGTGATTCATATATCCATGTAATGTGTTATAGGTCATTAAGGCCTGGTATGAATGACGCGTGCTCGACATGAATGCATGATTTGCAAGTTAGCAACTGAAGCAAGGAATTAAGGTCAAGGACTATTAGAACTCTTTGTGCCAAAACAATTCCAAGAAAAATACGAAAAATCATCAGAAAAGGAAATAACATCAAATGGACTGATGTAAAATTGTATAAAAATTAAAGAAAATGGCACGCCTTAAATCATGGCGGCCCGCCCAAAACTCTCTCTTTAAAATTGTGTGGGTAAAAGGCCTAGTAAACAAAGGCAAAGAACCGATGACGCAACAAAATGAACTATAAATGAATGCCTATAATTTCTGCAAATCAATGTCGTTTATTAATCCAGAGTCCCGTGTGAATATAAATGTGGTTTTGCCGGCTCCCAGCATCTTATGATCTTATCCAACAAAAGAAACCTCGACTGGCCATTGGACCATTCTGACCTTTGAACTCTGGTATAGTATGTTTGGGGTATAAATGTAAAGTAAGTAAGGTTTGTTTTATAATCAATAAAAAGCATTTAAAATATGGTATACCAACTCCGTGTCCGGTATCTGCGTGCTCCCCATCCTGTAGGAAAACCTCTATTGCCATCTAACAGTCCGACTGATTAGCTTAAACTTCAGCCCCATTAAATGATGCTCTTCCACAGGCTGTATGAATCAATTACAAAACCCTATCAAAGTTAGCCAAGAAAGAATCTTTTAAAGCCTTAACGTCTTAAATACCCCCTGCCTTGATGTTAGCCCTGTAAAGCTATTAACCTCCTGCCTGGATTGCATTAGCGTCGTGCAAGTCTGCTGCTAATCCTGTAACCATGGTAAGTTTTGCCTTTGGTTTATAAGGGTTTTTTATTTTGTTTTGTTTTTGTTTTTTTTTAAAAAGACCGATGAAAACGCTGCAGCCTCATTTGTCTTTCAGGTATGTACAAATGTTAGGAGGAAGAAAATGCTCGGACCTCGGTCAATGAAATGAAGAAACAGGAGAGGAAGAAAGTAGTTTTACCTGGTTCCTGGACAATATGCTCATTCATTTGCTTTACAATGTAGAACTGCATTACATTATATTCTTTTTTATAACAGGAAGGTAAAGTTAGATTTAAAATGTAGTTCTTCTGATAGCTTTTCGCTGTGCTCTAGGAGACAGCCTGCGTCACGGCCTTCTGCTAAAAGGGCCCAATCTAAAGCCCACAGGAGTTAACTAAAAGATTCCAAATGACTTCAGTGGATTTTGGATTAGACCCATAGCTGTTTACACTAACCTAGTGTCCCCTTTGTCCAGAAGGAGCACAAAGCACTACACCATTTACAGACCAGATTGCCAAATGCACCTTCCTATGCTGGCCACACCCCAGAGAGAGACAGAGGGCAAGACAGTGTGTTCCCATTGCTTCCCTCCCAAGAGGTTCCACCAAGGAAGGGGCAGCTTTAATTCCACCAGAGCGGGGTTGCACTCAATGAACTCCTCATGTCCCAAACTATGCTCCCTCCCCAGGCAGTGCCACCCTTTGGGAGGGGCTCTGCTGAGTCCTTCAAGGATGCCTCGCAGAGGAATCGTACTAACCTCCTTGCAGGTCCTGCTGCCTGGCACGCTGGACCCAGGTCTGTGTCAAGCTTGCTCCAGCCAAAACCTCACCGTGTATTTGGTCATATTTTATATAAACAATAGCCTTCCCATTCTCAGCTGCTGAAATGCCATCACCGCTGTAGTGCAACGTGGCCAAGTGTTGAACACTACCCAATAGTTCTGGGCAGGAAATGGAGAATTCCCATACCCAGCAAACCATAGGGAAGCTTTTACATAGGTGATTTAACTTTTATTCTGCCATTCCTAGCCCAATTCTGCAGCCTCTTGAGGTTCAGCAAGCTCAGATGAAATGCAGAGAAGCATCTGGATTTCCGGGTGCTTCCCTGAACTTCCTTTTAGCCATTACTATACATTTCATGTCTTTGAGCACAGACTGCTCATTCCCATGTGCAGCAGCCAGGAGAGTTGTTTTATTCATATTTTCACTTACCCTAGAAACGGTTCCCTATTGAATCTGGCTCTGCATCTCTCACACACACCATGAGGTTTGGAACCAGATTCAAACTTCAGAACTGGAGCCCATCTCTTTAACAGGCCAAACCAGAACACCGTCTCTAAATGCCCCTGAGCTTTAGGAGAAGTTCAGATCTGGATCTAAACCCAGATTTGTACTTGGATTATCTCTCATTTACTCTGTTTTCCCCAATCTGAACAAATGAACCCAGCTCTCATCAGGTCACTTTCCTCTGAATTTCTCACCTGTTTGCTCTATGATTGTTGCAGCCAGTCTATGGGGAATCCTGGATGGAAGTTTCAACCCTGCTCGTATCTGGTAGTATCTAGAGAAAATTTAAAAAAAAAATGCTGTTATACAGATGACTACTCCATTCAACATGAGAAAAATAGTTAGAACACACAATCGATATTTATGCGAGTTCAGAGAGCAAACATGCAGTATGCAGCTATGATATTAAGGAGAGCAGGTGGATTGGACTGTTAAATATTATGGCCCTAATTCTCTTCTTATTCACACAAGCTTTCTACAAGTTTAATTCCATTGACTTCAAGGGAATTACTCCTGATTTACACCAATGTGTGAGGAGGATTAAACACTATCTGATTAACATGAAGAGCCATGACAAGAACAGCTTGCTTCGAGAAAAGAAGAGTGAGTAAATGTCCATGATGCAATGCAACCTGATTGGACAGGATGCACTGAAAAGTTAACACAAGTGAAAACACAAAAGAAATGTTTGTACATTATCCAACCTCCCTCCCTCCCGCTCCCTGCCCCCAGTTAACATGCTTCTATGCATATTATGATTATTATTAACAAGGCAACTCTATACGTATTTGCATGGCCAGGTCTAAGCCTACTTGCATTGTAGTTATTTGCTTTCAATGGGCCAAATCTTGTGCTACACCTACAGGCTCTGACTTTCGTTTTTGTCAGTGGATGCTCTCCTGCCTTCCAGTTGCACTGTGTGCCATGTATGTGCTCCTGCCGCCTACTGGTGGCTTGTGGGTGCTCAGCACCCCTTATTTTTTCGGTAGATTCTTGAGCCCCGAAGCACCCACGGAGTCGGCGCTTCTGGTTACACCTGTCAGGACAGTATCTGGCCACAGAACAGGAGAGAACAGCATTGGAAATTTTGCCTGTGTGAGAGTAAAGTGCACTGCAGGACTCTGTGGAAAATTTGCATATATCTGCACACAGCCTTCGTATATAAATATAGAGGTATATTCCCCAACACAAATCTTCATTAGCCAAGAGTAACAGGCACCATAGTCCAATTAACAGAGTCCTGCCCTGTAATTCAGGATATCTGGTTCTGTTCACAACTGTCACTGACCTGCTGTGTGTCTTGGTGGAGTCATTTCAGTTGTGTATGTGTCTGTGTTTCTTCTCCTATTCTTTGCCTGGTCTATTTACATCATGAATTCTTTGGGGCAGGTATTGTAGGACTGTTCAACTTAGAAAAGACACAAGTAAGGGCACATATGACAGGGGTCTATAAAATTATGTATGGTGTGGGGAAAGTGCATAGGGATGTGTTACATACCCCTTTACATCTGACAAAAATTAGGCATCACCTGATGAAATTATTAGACAGCAGGTTTCGAACAAACAAAGAAATACTTCTTCACAGAATGCACAGTCAACCTGTGGAACTCATTGCCATGGGATCTTGTGAAGGCCGAAAGTATAACTGTGTTCAATTAAAGAATTAGATAGAGGATAGGCCCATCCACGTCTAGTAGTCAAGATGGTCAGGGATGGAACCTCATGATCAGGGTATCCTTAAATCTCCAACTGCTAGTAGCTGGGACTAGACCACAGGGGACAGATCACTTGATAATTGCCCTGGTCTGTTCATTCCCTGTGAAGCATCTGGCACTGGCTACTCTCGGAAGTCAGGGTACTGGGCTAGTTGGACCACTGGTCTGACTCAGTGTGGCCATTCATATGTTCTTATGTCTGTGATAATGTGTATGTACAATGCCTAGCACAGCGCAACCCTGGCTTCAGTTACTGCCTCTAGCTGTACATTGTGATAATTTTAGATCTAAAGGGTTTGTCACTGGAATCCAATCAGAAAATATTTACACTCTTTACAAAACTACTACATTTGTGTGTGTAGGGGGGGGTGTTTTTATTTTTTGATGAGTATCTGGAAATGAACATTTCAGGAAGCCATCCAAACCCAACTTGACATAACTGTCATTGCACACACCAGCCCCACCCCAATTCCACGACCCACCAAACTTACACTCTGTCCCTTTGTTCCATTCTGTGGTGGAGACAGGTTGGTGCAAGTACTTTAACGCGTTTAGATACGGTTTATTAAACCCTTAGCAAAGATTTTAAGACCAGATCAGACCCACACACATTAAAACCTTCAGCATGGGGCTTTGTGGGGAGAAAAATCTCCATGGGGTTCCCTCACAGAGATCCCCATGCAAAGACTGGGGTTTGATCAAACCCTCCCTGCAGAAAAGGGTTCAGGCCCAGCCACCCAAACCTGGCAAATCCCTGAGGAGCTGCGTGGACCCCATGGCACCTCCACACCATCGCTGCCCCTGGCACCTCACTGGCACCAGATATAAGCGAGACCTGCATGCGAGAAGCCTGGACTTCATTTATTGGTCATAAGCTACCTAAAACCCCCACACTCACACCCTACACCCCACACCTATTTTGCTGATGCATGATTGGGAACGGAGTGCAAGAGCAAAGTGCCTAATTTACACATCTTCCTTACACTGGTTTTAGACAGCTGCAGGACCACTGACTTCAGTCGGGGCACTCCTGATTTATCCTGGGAACATGTGAGGGGAGAGTTGAGCTGAAGGTGTTTAATCATAGTGAAAATATAAAGTAATACTATTTTTTTAAATGATAACAACCTGCTTGCACTATCAGCAAAATCAAAAGTACCTTTCTAAATTAAAATACTAATATTACTACTAGCCATAGCTGATGGTTGCCACAAATAAGTAACAAGACTCTTTAGTATGCAGACATTAACTGATAACATGTTTTATCACAAATCCTTGTCAAACTAGACTAATTCCCAGTCTGACAGGGACTCATGTGCATAATCCTGACCGCATGTGCATCTTTCATAGGGAAAAATAAAATCCTACCATTTCGGGCTGCCTGTTTTATTCCTCTATGTCTAAAGATTCTCACTGTTCAGGAAACACTGGAAGGGATGAGCAACTATTCACCTAGAAAGCAGAAAACGTTCAGACTGCACAGTTTTACCCTAGGACAGCATCTGAGCTCTCCTTAAACAAACTCAGCCATTGCTTCAACAGCTCTGCACACTGCATCATCCCTTACACGCATTATCCTCCATGTTTAATCTGTACCACACTCCCTTTTCTTCAGCTTTCCCCTGAGGCATCCTGGTCTTTTGGATTTTACCCTTACCGGTTTTCAAAGGAATATGCTCATCTAAAGCAATATGGTTGCACCAGTTTAAAGTTTGCATTGCTCTGTGAGACAGCATCCATTTCTCTTTTTTAAAAGATTCTAGATGAAGGACCTACAACTGCCTTGCATAGTATGAAGAGCACCCAGGCTCTGCACTGTTAAGGTTGAAACTACCTCTCCATTATAAAGCCCAAACCTCCACTGCCTTGCTCCCTGTATAATCATTTATTCCTGTGCCAAGTGAGAATGGAGTAGGAGTACAATACTACTGTGACTTTTACTTTGCACAGTTTCACAGGACAATCCAAGGTGCAAAACAGCCATTTCTGCAACATACCAGGTCACAGTCCAGACTAGTGGTGGGGAGGGGGTCTTGAGTCACCCCTGTCCTGCAACCTTTGGTACCTTACAATGCCTTGCTGAAGAAGCTCCCACCTGGGCTGCTCACAAACAGCCTTTCAGCATGCAAGCCACACCCATATCATGTGTGAGTAACTGTAGCCTGCTAGTTACGTCCCTGGCTTTCACCAGCCTTGGTTGTACTGCCAGGTGACCCCAACATGCCCCCAGTCCCAGATTTTCTCCGAGAAATGTATGTCATGTACTGCCCAGCACTCTGCTAGACAGTACACATATATTAAGTCCATTATTCCTTTAAAGGAATAATATTCCAGTTTATTACCTTAGAGTTACCTAGATACTTTATCTTAAACACATTGGATTAGATACAACAATGAAACAAGTTTCTTAACTACAAAGAGATAGATTTTAAGTGAGTACAGGTAATGAAGCATAAAAGTCAGAAATGGTTACAAGAAAAATAAAGATAAATGCTTATTAGTATCTACTTAAGAAACTCTTAGTTGCAAAGCAAACTTTCTCACCACATGCTCCAGCAGATTACTGAGCAAATTTTCAGATCAGAACCTCTCTCTCAGAGTCCAATAGCTGTTTCCTTTTGTCTTCTCAGGTGTGGAGAATGAGCTGGGTAGGGAGATAGACAGGGGTCCCTTGGGGTGTTGGTCCCTCCTTTTTATAGTTTTAATACCCTTCTTGGAAAACATTTCCAGCTGAGACCCAGGAGACAAAGAGTCTATGTGGAAGGATGTTCCCTGCTGGTTTTTCATCTATTGGAACTTTCTTTGTTTTCCCTTCCTCTTTGATTACTCTGTTTACTGCTTAAATGCAAATTAAGGCAAGCACACATTCCTTAGTTTAGGACAGACCTGTTTGCCAATTTCTGGTTGGGCAGGGCTGTGGGGTTTGGAACATGTGTTGTTAACACCATACAGAGAAATCTTGTAACTGCACATACAATGTTGCCATACATATTTTATCAGGATAATACTGACCAGCAAATTATGAGTCTTCAAATGATACCCTGCAAGGCATACCTTGTACACAGAGTATTATAACAGTGTGTAGGGTGTGAATACAGGAATGTATTCCATCACAGTTTCTTATCCCCCTAATGCTAACATAAATAAACCAATTCAGCTGATATTTCACAGGCATAATGAAGATTACAAACTCTTCAGGGCAGGACCTGTCCTTTACTGTGTGTTTGTACAGCGTCTAGCACAACAGGCCCTCAGTCCTGATTGGGGCTTCTATACGGACTATGGCAATATCAATACATAACAATCCATATTATCTGAGGATAGAATGTTTCCAAAATGTTTGGGACCAATTGGACAATGCATTCGGGAGTGAGGAAGAGTCAAAAAGGCATGGAGGTGGTTTTATTTTTTAAAAGTAATCCGCACTTTGAGCTCATTATTCTTTGATCGGTTGGGTTTGGGGAGGAGCCATGTCTTTGGCTTGTTGTGGAGAATTTAGCGAGTAATCGTGTGGGGTTTGTATTTGTCTCATTCGGTTCTTCAGTAGTCCATTTTTATACACATTAGGAGAGTGATCCCAAACTTAGCAAACTGCAAAAGTGCCATAGAGCTCTCAGGAACCCTGCAGGGCATCTCCTGATCTGCTGCTGCTTCTACTGTCCCTTTAGCAACCTGGGGCTGAGAGGCGTCCCAGAAAGCAAGAGAAGCAATTCTAAAAGGTTATTGGCCTCCCTCTCTGAAGATGACTAAAGGGGTGGAGCAGGAGTGGGGAGATCGTCATGCACGAAGGAGGTGCTGGTCCAAAAGTTACTGAACTTTTCATTACATCTTTCAGCAAAGTTCAGGACTGCTGCTATAAGACGAACATGAAGGCTGATGTACGAACGTTCTGCACAGCTAGATTCAGTACTAAGCAATGCTATTATGAACTCTCCAAGTTCTTCTGTGAGCATCAGCAGCAGCATTCTCTCACTAAAATACATTCAATAGTACTGAATGTATTAAGCAGATAGGTATTCAGAGCAGCTAATACGCATTTTAGCCAACTAAGTACGTATTTAGGAGCAAGTACATTTTTCTATATTTGTCACTACCAGGATTAAAGGGATTGACATTTAAACAGGGCAAAACTAACAGAGGATGGAGCTGGCATTTTTTTTCCCCCAACACAGAAGATGTTATCATCCAGCAGGACACCATGTGAAACACAGTTGTGATCACACTGTCATCACCCTGACAGTATGCTACTATAGCGCTTTGACAGCAAGCCTTGCCTTTTTGTCAATGACAGATTACTCAAGTGTACTCATCTGTAGTCTCTGAATGTGCAGAAGAATAGCAAGCTGAAAGAGAAAGCCTTGAGGGCTTATAAATAATCAGAATTTTAAATGAGAAGTGGCAGGGCCATAGGTCAGCCTAAAAGGAGTTTGGTACAGGGGTCTGGGTAACTTCATCACTAGAGGTGATTTGCTCTTCCTGAATGTTATTTGATCAAATACGACAAGAACAGAATGGAATAGGTCTTACAGTTGGTATGGATTTGTGTGTTGCATTACATCTATAAGCCTGATGAAAAACCCAAAGTCAATGGGATTCTTTCCATTTACTTCAACAGGCACTGGATCATGCCTCTATACCCAACATACAGCACTTGTATAGTACTGGCAAAAATACAAAGAAGGCTTGTACAAGTCCTTTAAGTAAAGATCTATACATATGTGCATATGTATGCACTGCAATTCCATAGGAGTTCAGTATAATATCTTAACATTGATTTATTAAATTAAAATGAGTGGAACATGCCGGCCTGGCAATGCTGGAGATCGAAGTCCCCTATTCCTCCACAGTGAAATTCACCCCTCTGTAGAGGCCAGCTCAGGGGCTATGAACTAAGTAAGTTCCATTTAAGCCCTTAAAGTAAGGCATAACTAGTACTTAAGTGGGGCAGAGGCCTCGCTCTAGCCTTCCGCAAATGGCAAAATTTCACCTCTACAAACAAGTAGAGCTTAGGCAATGTCAGCACAAGCTTCCCCTATTCCTCCCAGACAACAGGACTAACTTGTGCCCGGGAGAGACTAGCAGCTGGGGTGATTATACCTCAGTTTCCATGCCCCAGTTTGGGTATAATTACATACAGGCAAAATAATGGCACCTGCAATACCATCGATTTAGGTTCCTAGTTTGAAGATCCAGCCATGTGGTTAGACAACCCAGTAGCCATTTCATGGACCTGCCATTAAATAAATTGTTTATTTTGTTTACTTTAGATTTTGACACTCTCCACATCCCCAAAAAAGGTTTCTTCTCCTCCTTACCCAGCAATCAGCCTCCTTTTTTTATTCTTCCTCACCATTTTCAATGAAAAAAGGGAAGAGAAGTAAAAGAGGGAGAGAAATAGGAATTTAGGAGGGATTTGCCTGGACTGGCATCAGGTCACTTACTGCCTCATTTTCCCCTCTCAGCAGTCATCCACAGTGCAGGAGCTTCATTGTTATGAGCAGTAAGGTGGCTTAGCCCTCCAGCTACATCAGTGGTTTTCAACCTAGGGTCCGCGGACACCTGGTGGTCCACAGGCTATGTCTAAGATTTCCAAAGGGGTCTGCACCTCCATTCAAAATGGTTTAGGGGTCCACATATGAAAAGAGGTTCAAACCACTGATCTACACCATGAGTTCACACCTTTCAAAGTCAGAGGCACAAGGGATACAAAACCAATCTTCCACCCTAGCCTTTTACCCAGCTCAGCTCTTCAAGGGTCTTTCCAACTGCACAACAGTCTGCAGCCCTTCTGCTGGGCTCAGCTTCCCACCCTCATGGGGTCCCAACAGTCCCTTCTTCCCCTTGTACAAGGTAGCAACACAGGGGGAAAACCAGGCGCACCCTCTACCTCAGGCCTGGGGTCCTAAACAATTAGGCTCTCTGCACAATAACCCAGACTGTCCTGTCTCTCTTTCCCAGTGACTCTTCCTCTATGTTCTCAGTCTCCTCACTGGTCCTTTCCTATCTGTGTAAGTCTTGAAGTCCTGGGCCCAAGGGTTCCAAGGCAGCCTTCACTGGGTAGCCACCCCAGAACTGCTGGAACTGAGCCTTGTTCCTGTACAGACTTCTGGTTTTGACCACTAAGCCTGGCCAGCAGATCAGACTGCCCATGTCCTGGTCCTGACACTCCCAAGTCTGCTCTCCTGGAATCTCTTTCCTGACTGAACTCAGGCTGCCCTTATATCTCCCAGGAGGCCTTGTTCTTGGTCATTTGCTCCTGTTGTCACATGACCCCTAAACTCATTCACTTCACTTAAAGAGATGCGCTAAATCTGGCAGAGGGGAGGCTGAGCCCCAATGCCTCTTAAAGGGCCAGCTCACCCTGTGACCGGGGGAAGGGTGATGTAAAAAAAATCCAAGAACTGACTATTTCGGGTTTTCAAAATTCAAACTAAACAAAAAATATTTCATTTGAAACAAAATATCAGTTTGTTTTGTTTTGAACGTGTATACAGAAAAGCTTGTTGCTGACACAGAACTGTTTCCATGAAACATTTTGATTTTGACACAACACCATTTTCCAACTAAAAAAGTTCCAGTCAAAACATTTTGACTTGCTCTAAAAGTATAAACATTACCTAGGAGAGACAAATTCAGAGCAGAGAAAAGGTATTTCCAATAGAAGTAGGGATACATGAATGCCTTCATACAAGACACTGGTGAGGAATACTGTGTACAATTCTGATTGCCTGTGTTCAAAAAAGATGAATTCAAAGTGGAACAGGTGCAGAGAAGGCTACTAGGCTGATCAGTGAGGGCCCTGTTTCATGAGAGGAAACTAAATGAGCTTGGTTTGTTTAGCCTAGCAAATCAAAGGTTGAGAAGGGACATGATTGCTCCCAATAAACACATCAGGGGGGTGTACCAGGGAGGGAGAGGAGCTATTAAAGCTAAAGGACAACACTGACACAAGAACAATGGGGATAAACTGGCCATTAATACATTTAGACTGGAAATGAGAAGTTTTCTAACCCTAACAAGAGTGGGCTTCTAGAACTGCCTCTCAATAGGGGTAGTGGGGGCAAACAATCTAACTAGCGTTAAAATGGAAATTGATAAACTTGTGAATGGGATTACCTGACAGAGTTGCCTGTGATAGATGACCCAAGCGGTCCCTCCCAGTCCTGTGTTCCTAACTGGTTCACTTCTGACCACTGGTAAGTTAGGAAGACATTTTCATTTGAGGTACACCTTTGATAGACCTTCTTGTTGTCCAGGTGAAGGAGAAAAAGTAAATAACCTCCAGATACAGGAAACTGAAAAATCCTAGAGACTGTACTTAACATTCTCCAAACCAGGCTCCAACATTTATGTCACAATCTAAGCACGATCTCCCATTCCTTCCCAGCGTTTCTTCTGCTGTTTCATGCTTTAAAGCTGAAATACAATTCACCTGTGGCCTCAAAGACAGAGTACTGGACTGGGACTTAGGAAGTCAGGGATTTAGTCCTGGCTTTGCTACTAGCCTGCTGGGTGACCTTGGGCTAGTCATTTCATTTCTCTGTGCCTCAGTTTCTCCATCTGTAAAATGAGGATAATGATACTGCTCTCCTTTGTAAGGCACTTTGAGATCTACTGGTGAAAAGCATGGCAGAAGAATATGCATTATTATTTGCTATCTTAAGAGTTTCTGCATTTCTGAGGGGCAGTTTCCTGATCATAATGCTGTACATCCTTGGTTCACACTCAGTAATTTTAAATACAGGGTGACATCCATACGGTGAACTGCCCTGTTGTCAAGTGATACCAAAAAGAATTAATGCATTTCAGTAAAGGCTACCCTGGCCAGGTTTCACTGTCGACAAGTATCACAACAGGCTACTACTTCATTCGTCACTCCTGCATCAGAAATTCTGTCTCGGTGTGGAAAGTCAGTCACCCCCCACTCAAGAGTCCCTGTGTGCAGAATGAGAGATTCAAGTGGCATCTTTGAAACATCCCACATGGGTTATACAGCCACCGTGAACTTGCCTTCCCACAGGCTTTGTACATCTTCGTTAGCCATTAACCATCAGCTGCCTTTTCAATTGTGACATAAAATAAAATAATTTGATTTTTAACCTTCATGTTCCCAACTCTGAGCACTGATGGTTTCCTGAGGGCCTGCACTGACTCAGGTGGGACCTTTTAGCCCTCGTTTCTGAAACTGATCTAACCTTTATGATGAGGACAGTAGTGTGTAAACCACGGTATGGCCACAGCACCTCTTCGGGAACCCCTACAGGCCCTGCCATTCTCTGGCACAATGCTCTAGGAGCACTGAGAATAGAGCAGGCTCTGCAATACTCTTAGTAGGGTTGCCCCTGTCTGGGTTTTACCCGGACAGGCCGGTTTTTGGTTCGCCAGGTGCCTGGTTTTCAGGGGCCTGGCAACCCTAAATTGCACCAAAACCAAAAGCCCTGTTACTATGGGGCAAGGGGAGGTGCCGGGCCATTAACCCGCACCAGCCTCTGCTCAGCTGGGGCCACCTCCAAATTGCAGCCAGGCTCCTTGAGATGATCCAGTGAGCGAGAAGGAGAGGGCAGACGAGGAGCGAGCAATGTTGGGGATTGGTCCTGCTTTGAGCAGGGGGTTGGACTAGATGATCTCCTGAGGTCCCTTCCAACTCTGATATTCTGTGATGCAATGGGGGTGGGGCTTTAGGGGAAGAGGCAGAGAGGAGGCCGGGCCTTGGAGGGAAGAGGCAGAAAAGGGGATGGGGTCCTCAAGGGTCCAGTTACTAGAAATCAGAAAGGTGGCAACCCTAACTCTTAGAGAGTGTTCAGCATGATATCCATCCTGTCCCAGCCCAGCTACACTAGCCAGCATCGAGGGCCCACAAACTCAGCACTGACTCACCCTTTTGACAGGCCAGACCAATTGCCAGCTGACCCAAGGGCTGTGATGGCATCTAGCACCCACTAAAGAATGCAAGGGAGTGGATTCATGCATCTTCTGCCCCATTGCACATCCATGCAAGGCTAGTCTTTTGACTAGTAAGCACCAATAAACCCACAATAGGGAATATTATTATTTATATTACAGTTGAACCTTCAGGCATGAATGATCAGGGCCCCACTGTACCAGGCACAGTACATACACACAACAAAAGAAAGTCCCTGCCCCAGAGAACTTATAATCTAAATAAAGAGTCGGAGAGGTAACAGAGAAGTGACATGACTTGCCCCAGGTCAGGCAGAGCAGGTACTAGAACTCAGATTGCCTTAGTCCTCAGCCGGTGTCCTGTCTGCCAGCCAACACCGCTTCCCTATCACTAGTCCTGCATTTTCAGGGAGCCAGACTAACAGTGTGTTCTGTTTCTAACTGCTATGACTCTGTAAACACCAGATGTTAAAACTAAGGCTTGCCAAAAACCAAGAATTTTGTTTTGAACAAAAAAATTGAGGTTTTTGGAATTTGTTTTTGTTCCACATCAGGAACAACCTGAGACCCTCTGAGATTTTTCATGAAATACCAGAGAGTAGGTGTACAGAAGAGCCAATTTAGTTGGGGATTGGTCCTGCTTTGAGCAGGGGGTTGGACTAGATGACCTCCTGAGGTCCCTTCCAACCCTGATATTCTATGATTCTATGATTCAATAGCCCAGTGGTTGGGCACTCATCTGAGATGTGGCAAACCCCACTTCAATCTCTACTCTGTCTTATTCAGACCAGGGTCTAGAACAGTGGTGGGCAACCTGCAGCCCGCAAGTGGCCCATCAGGGTAATCCGCTGGCAGGTCACCAGACAGTTTATTTACATTTGCACGGCCACCCACAGTTCCCAGTGGCTGCAGTTCGCCGTTCCCAGCCAATGGGAGCTGCGGGAAGCGGTGCGGTTAAATCTAGTTAAACTAGATTTAAAACTAGTTAAACTGTTAAGTAGCTGATGTTGATTATTCGTGGCTTATTGTCTTCTCCTTTGCCTTTTCTGTTTCATTCCACCTTACACAGGGAGAATAAGTATTCTTATACTGATTCTTAAAATTGTTTCTCTCCCTCCCACTCACATACAGTACTGCTAAATTGGTCACATGCATTACGGAAGGCTTCCTCTTTCTTTTGAAGCATTAGCTAGTGAATAATGCCAGAAGCAAGACACCAGATTTGATGAACCAGTGATGTTCTAGGCAGCATGGAAAATCCGATGTTCTTTCAAAGATACCATTGGTGCAACAACACTAATGAAACATCAACACGTGCATGCACAGTACTGTTAGAGCCTGCTCCTTCTGTAGCCAGACAGACACTATGGTGATGAACTCTCCAAAAATACCATAGATCAGATCAATCAATCATTGTGTCATGAATTCCACGGTGGCAGGCTATAGCTCTGGACCTCCTGAAAAGCAGCAAGGTTCAAAATGTAGTTCTGAGTTAGACTGTAAATTTTAATAAAGCATCAGAATAATACACACTACAAACCAACCAACTGTACACTAACACTGTAATTCAATCCAGAGTTTCCGTAGCTCTTTATACAATTGATGGAGCTGCCTGCCAACAACTCATGTCAGCAGAACCTTCTCAATTGAATTATTGTCTTGTGCTGAACCAAGGCAATGCATTATTCGATAAGACAACAAAGCCTGAACTTGCAGGCAAAGGAAGAGTAGGGGAAATACTCCATGAAAAGAACACTCAGAGTGGCTTCAAATGACTCCACAGAACAACCCCCCACCCTTGTGTGTCATCAGAGAGAAGAATCTTCAGCATCAAAGAACAGATTTCTATCACTTGAGTTAAAGGGCAAACTTCATTAGCCGGCAACTGTAGTAAGCTATTATATTCCAGATGGACCAGCACCTAGAGGGGAATCATGACGCATACCACAAGCGTATGGCATTCAGATAGCTTTCAGCTATGTTTTTCACAGAGGTATATATATTTAAAGTCAGAAGGGACCATTGTGATCAACTAGGCTGGCCTCTTGCATAAGACCGACCTTTGAGTTTCACCCAGTGATTTCTGCATCTAGCTCAACAATTTGTGGCTCATCTACAGCATACCTTTAAGAAAGGCATCCATTCTCGAATCTTCAAAAACAAAACAATACAAAAAACCCAACCACTTTAAATGCAAGCCAAACAAAATGAAAATCAAGGAAACAACACCATCAGTACTATTTAAAGCAGTGGCTCTCAACCAAGGGGTACGTGTACCCCTGGGGGTACACTGAGGTCTTCCAGGGGGTACATCAACTCATCTAGATATTTGCCTAGTTTTACAACAGGCTACATAAAAAGCACTAGAAGTCAGTGCACACTAAAATTTCATACAATAAAATGTTTATACTGCTCTGGATACTATACACTGAAATGTAAGTACAAAATTTATATCCCAATTGATTTATTTTATAATTATGTAGTAAAAATGAGAAAGTAAGCATTTTTTCAGTAATAGTGTGCTGTGACACTTTTGTGTTTTTATGTCTGAATTTGTAAGCAAGTAGTTTTTAAGTGAGGTGAAACTTGGGGGTACACAAGACAAATCAGACTCCTGAAAGGGGTACAGTAGTCTGGAAAGGTTGAGAGCCACTGATTTAAAGCATAGGAGGGAAGAATGGGTAAATAACCCTCCATACTACAGATGCTCAAATTATTACTTTTCCCAACAACCATTCACATGCTCATAATTAATAGATCCCGACTAAATGAAGTTAGAGGGAATTTGGTTTTCTAGGTGTTTTCTTTTAAAGATTTGCTATTTGAAGTAAAATCTGAAGTAAGCTGAGATGTTCACAAGAACAATGTCAAACAAACATCCTAGTGACTGCGTTGGGTATAGAGATGCTTCAGAGAACTACATTGTGCAAGTGTGATTATTTGTATTACAAAACTGCCTTGAGGCCACAACCCAGACAGAGGCCCCATTGTGTAAGGTGCTGTATAAACTCATGGTAAGAGCTATTCCCTGCTCCAGAGAGCCTGAAATCCAAGTATACAAGCAGACAAAGGGGTGGGGTAATGGATGACATATCTCCCATTTTACAGATGAGGAACAGAGTGATTTGCAACTTGCCCAAGGTCACACAGAAGTCTGTGGCAGACACTGAAACCAAATCTTCTGATTGCTAATACAGTGCCTTAGCCATAAAATCAAGCCAAAACAATTAGCAAAGCGCCACCAGTGCATGAAATAGCTTTGCATTAGCCATTTATCTCAGTTTAAAAAACAAAACATTTGACACGGTTCCACTTCGAACTATATTGTACCTACGGCTTTTCCCCTATACGGCACAGCTGCAGTGCCAAATAACTATAGCAGATGAGCTAAGCACGACCACCTGTGCTTGAATCCTTGCTCGCTATCATTAATCACTCTGTTTCCAAGACTTTCTTATAAGATTTTTCCTAGGGCTCTTGCATAATTCTTGGCAGCCCGGCTTCTATATTTTAATGCTAAGAAACCTTGGAAGGGCCCAATCCTTCAATCCCAAAGAGGTGCTCAGCACCTTCTACTCCCAGTGAAATCCACAGATTTCCAGGCTTTGATCAGAACCTTGCCAGGAGTGCTCAGCACCTCAGGCACTTGTGCACTGGGCCCAGGATTTAGGGCTCAATCCCGTAAAGAGGTGAGCACTCTGGGCCTGATGCAGCAAAGTCTTAAGTAATTTTAAGCAAGTGAAAAGTCATGTGCTTAAGTGCTTTGCTGGATCACCGCCAGCGCTTGCAACTTCACAGGGTTGAACCTTTGAGACTAGGCTTTAATTTAGATGTGGGTGAACCTCAGTCGTGACCAGTTTTATTCCTCCATGTCCTCACACCTTTTGATCAAATCGTCTCTTTCCCACAGGAGCCTGCAATTCTAGATGCCATAATCCCCCCCGCAGCCCTTTAATCTCCTGCAGCTCTCTGACAATTGCACCAACAGGTTTTCTTCACATCTCCTTTTATGCTCACCTCAGGAGCCTTTACCCTCTTTCTGCCCACCAAGGTAGCAATGTCTGCATGGCTACTTTTCAAGCAATTTGACCTTTTCTTCCAGTTCCTGCTACTTAGCACAGCAGGAGGTGAAAAAGGCGGGGGGGTGGGGGGAGGGAGGCTGAACAGCAGAGTAAAGCCGGGAAGAGATATTCCACTCTAGGCAAAGAGGCAGTGGGAAAGGAAAGGAAAGGGCAGAAGCATTTAGCAACCCACTAAGAATGGGCACAGACACTTAACACTCAGGAGAAATGAGAACCTTGGCAATATGGGCTAATTTTGTGTCACAGTTAAGCAGTAAGGTTTAAGATCTAGTCTTACATTATATGGACACCTGTACAGCCATACATTTTAAGACCAGAAGGGACCATTGTGATCAGTTAGTCAGATCTCCTGCAAAAACACAGATCAAGACATAGTAACCCATAACTGCCTCATTGTTCTGGGCACAAACTAGCATAAAAGCAAAGCACCCTTTAATATATGTGTAAGGAACGGAGACATGGCTGGAGGTAGGTCATTCTTTCTGTCAAATTTTTATACTGCAGTTTGCTTGCTATAACACTTTGCCTCCTTCAAAAGATGTATAGAGCTAGCTAAAGAGAGACTGAATATAGTGGCTCATTAGATTTCCACAAAAAGAAAAGGAGTACTTGTGGCACTTTAGAGACTAACCAGTTTATTTGAGCATGAGCTTTCGTGAGCTACAGCTCACTTCATCGGATGCATAGCATGAAGTGAGCTGTAGCTCACGAAAGCTCATGCTCAAATAAACTGGTTAGTCTCTAAGGTGCCACAAGTACTCCTTTTCTTTTTACGAATACAGACTAACACGGCTGTTACTCTGAAACCTAGATTTCCACAGTGTTTCTATAATGTTGTTTATGATATTTTAAAATGTCAAATAGTGCTGGCTCTCCCATTCCTGGATCTGATTGCAGGATCAGGCCCTAACTGAGGAAAAAGAAGCTATTTAGATAGGTACATGAGCTTGGTTCAGCTTGTAAACAACTTAGAATCCCTCCCTCAGTTCAGAAAGTCTTGGATCTAGTCACAACTATGTTGTCTAAGTGAAAACTGGAATTTCCATCTTGCAAGAAATTCTGATATTTCAATGTTTTTTGCTCCAAATAAGGACAAAAAGATGAAATATTGATTTTTTTTTGCAGAACAAAAAGTTCCAAAAAATATTTTCAATTCTGAAGTGGTAAAATGTTTTATTTCAGAATATTTTCAGTCAAAATGAAATGTTTCATTATTCCCAAATAAAAATATTTCATTTCAGTTTGTTGACCTTGAGAGACGTACATAAAAGGAAATGCTTTGATCTTACATTATTAATAACTTACCTTTTCATAGTGGCTGAACTTTTTGGACACACTAGCACTGTGTTCCCCAGAGGGAGTAATTTCTACACACTCCCTACCCTTGCTGGCTGGGGTTGCTGGGATAGAGGGGTAAACTTGTTAGTTTTGAGCCCTGTTCCTTACTGTCCCCCTGCGTCTGTCTCTTCTCTGCATTACAGGCATGTGCTGTATGTTTATGCTTTAACGAGTTCTGAAACATGTATTGCCTAAATAGAAAATGATTCAATGGACTTGGAATATGTGGCTACAGAAAGTCAGTTGCAGCTAGTTATTTTACTCTGTATCAGGCCAGTCCTTGGACACTGTACTGTACAGAAGCAGAAAAGCTTAAACCTCGTGGCTCACTGTTATTAGGCTATTGAATCCTGTTCCTCAGCCATATTAAACTACGTTTGGGGCATTTGAGTTTGAGCCCTATTTCATACAGATCCCTGAGTCTCCCTCTGCTCTGTATTTCAGGTGTTTGTAGTATCTTATAAAGAATTCTGTGCCTTCAAAGGGAAGAATCTGAGTCTGAAGTGTATCACAAACTGACCCAAACTATTTTGTTTGAAGTCAGTTCAACATTAAACAGCAACTTCCTGTTGTGCCACATTTCCTCATGACAGCTATAGGGTGGGCAGCAGATAACCCCTTTGGGCCTGTCCACATGTCCCATGATGCACCCACAATCATATGAATCCCATGATGCACCACACGGCTCAGTCAGAGCGAAGACTGTGTTGCATCATGGGAGAGGTAATCCAGCCAGGGAGCCTGGCCGATAGGGGAGAATGGGTGGATGACATTGCCAAAACTAGAACTCCCAGCAGGCAATGCATCGCCATACAGAAACTTTAATGTTGAACTGATTTTAAACAAAAAGTTTTGTGTCAGTTTAATAAACCAAAATATTTTTATTTGGTTCAAAATGGCCTGATGGGAAATCTTTCATTTCAGTTCTCCCAATGGAAAAATCAAAAGATTTAGAGCATTTTTATTTTATGAAAGCTGCATTTTACATCCAAAAAAGTCATTGTGATGGAAAGTTCCTGAGCAGCTGTAGTGGTTACTAAGGCCAGCACTGTTCTCTCTCAAGATCCTGGGCAAAAATAAACTTTGTTGTCGCTATAAATATACAAAGCCATTTCATTTATCCCTGCATACGTCTCTCTCCCCCATCTGTACCATGTATGAAAAATCAGTACCATCAGGAGATCTGCCTGCCTTTCTTCTGTGCACTTCCAATGTTCATTCTCATCTTCTCTCAAGTTCTCTTTCCTTGTAGAACTCTCAGGAACATCTCCACTTGCATATCCCCACCCCTCAACTCACACACAAATCAAGCTGGAAACCGCTGAGTCTCATCCAAATGCACCTATTTTTCTCATTGGGTTGTTGGCAGCTCTGGAGGGTTTTTATCTGCATCGAGCAGCCTAGAAACACTCTGTTCTAAAAGTGCATTCAGTACTGGAGACTGAAGTCCTCTGTTTACCACTGAATGGATGCAGCACCAGCAGCTGCATTGCAAGTTCCCCTGACCCTAGTAAATCCAGATTTACAGGAAGTTCAATCTAGGTGAATTCAATCTCCCCTGCCCATTCCCTCGGCCTCTCTGAGAAGACAGGCAACAACACAGCCAGTTGTAATGTCTGTGTAACTCATTGGTTAGTGTGTGTAACATGTCCCCGCATCTGTGCCCTATCCATGGAGAATATGGTTCTGTTACAGCCCGGCTACAGGTCTGGTCTCATTAGCTCAAGCTGTAGAGGTTTGTGTTTATCACTTTCAAGGTCCCTCCTTCATCCCCCATGTGTTGGCCAAGATAAGTGCCTGTCAGTTCTGTTATATGGGTGACCACCTGTTCGCAACAAGGCAGAGATCGCCACGTTATTTCACATATCCTAGACATATGCCAGATGATAAGCATTTAGCCTTGCTAACATGGAACTAATTCAAAACTCCTGACCAAGAACTAACAAGGGGGGAGGGATAGTTCAGTGAGGAGGGAGAGATAGCTCAGTGGTTTGAGCATTGACCTGCTAAACCCAGGGTGTGAGTTCAATCCTTGAGGGGGCCATTTAGGGATCTGGGGCAACAATTGGGGATTGGTCCTGCTTTGAGCAAGGGGTTGGACTAGATGACCTCCTGAGGTCCCTTCCAACCCTGATTTTCTGTGACTCCATATCCCATTAAACCATCCCCTTAATCATCCAGTCCCACCCCACCCCTCCCAAGGCAGATATTTTAAATCTCTAGAGAGCTGCTATGAAAGGCCCCTGGCAGCCACTAGGAGCGACTCCCAACGATTGACTCAAGAGGAGCAGTGAGTATCTCTCTGTCTGTATTTCCTCCATCAGGGCAGCTAATTGAGTGAGCATTAACAGTCACTGAGCTCAATGCAACACATCCCACTGTAACGCCGCTCCCAAAAGTACCAGTGAAATCCTCACTCAGAGGTTAGGCAATGGGAAGCGGCCAGCTATGTCTAACCCCTCAGCATCTCTTGCCCTCTTTCCCCTGCCGTTCCTACCTCCTCGAAATAAATAGATAATAAAACCCCAGGATTCCCCGTGGAGTGCTCTTGGACAGTCATATAACTGTGGCTCCCCAAGAGGTAAACTCTGCACCATCCCTGCTAATAAAGGGAGGGGGGATAGGGTATAATGAAAAAGACAAAGAGCCTGCTCACAGTCTGCAGAATCACAAGCCACGTGGGATTTTAACCCACCATACTTTTATCGTGCTCATTCACATGGCTCAGATCTCATCCTCTCCGTACTACTCCCTCCCCTTCCAGCAGGAGCCCTGCCTCTCTACTGCTCCCTTCCTCTCACAATAGAGGCGACCCCTCTACCCAGACTGCTTAGCCAGGCCTCTTTCACCACCCCCTTCACACTGAGCACTGCAGTGTGCACCTATCTCCTTTGCAGTGACCTGGAGCTTCCCCTCAGGTCAGCTACCGACTTCATACCGTTATTATTAATGGTGTTGATTTACGGAAGTGTCTTGGGATCAACCGCAAATGGGGCTCCAATTGTGCTAGGTGCTGTACACACAGAGAGAGTAGTACATAGTCCCTTCCCTTGAGAGCTTACAGTCTAAACAACCAGCATGAAGCACAGTTCCATGCCACAGCCCTCAGGGACAACCTTCCCCATGCTGTGTTGTGGCCTGAAGAGAGGCTGGGAACCACAAGCAGAGGGAGATTTTAAGCGCACAAGGCAGACAGGTGTGGACAGGGATGTCTTAGCAGCTGGAGCTCACCACTGGAAAGAGTCCTGATCCAACTACATCTCACAGTGACCAGAATCCCTCCCTCTTGATGGAAAAGCATCCTATGGTGGAACTAGCCAGTCACTAAGGAACGCTGCGGTATTATGTCCTACGGGACAGGTTCTACCACCATTATACACATTTAGTACTTTACTTTGCAGCTAGCCCCACTATCTTCAGTGGGATTGCTCACAGAGCAAGGTACTGCTCAGTCTGGAGAAAGGTGGTAGAACATAGCTCTTTACGAACAGGACTCCCAGAGTTAAATATAACCGTTAAATATAACAGTGTTATTGTAAAGCAGAACTGGGCAAATCCCACATCCACATTCCCAAAGGTATTCAGTCCAATTTAAAATTAATCTTCTTCAGCAGTGCTCACCCACCCGCTTTTGTTTCACTTGTGGCAAGTATCTGCACTACTGAGTTTCAGCCACACAAATGCTGATGAATAGCTAAATTTCAGACTCACAAGAGCAACTATTCACAGACAGTGAAATTTAAAGAGACTGGTCAATGAGCGAGACAGGGACAGAGGGGAAGGATGGTTAGCACACTGGCCTGGGACTCGGGTGACTCAGGTTCAATTTCCTGCCCTACCACAGACATCCCATGTGACCTTGAGTAAGTCACTCAGCTACTCTGTGCCTCAATTTCCTTTCTGTAAAACAGGGGTAATAACACTGCCCTCCCTCAGAGGCTCTATGAAGATAAATACATTTAATCCATTAGGTTATGAGGAAATCAGATAGCCCAATAACCAGAGCCATATAAGTAGCTAAGATAGATATCACCTCACCATTCACAATTAGGACCACGCATGCCTAATTACTCTGTGTCCACATCTCTGGTGCTGATGACAGAGCAATAAACAGAATACACATGACATATTTCATATGGGATGGGACACCCAAGGGGGATCCAGACCATCAAAACCCTTGCCCAGAGGCAAATATACAAGTCTGATGAGTATCTTGGACCAAACTGGTTTGGCCCACATCTGAACTCTCTCAGGACTGTGCATACACTTGTGAATTGTGTGCACCAGTGTAATAGCAGATGAATTCAGTGCAACTCCTCATCTGCCAAATGAATCTGACAATAGCCTGATTTTTTGTTTTTTTTAAGACTGATGCCCTAAGACCTGTCCTTCTTGGAGGGGACGAGGCTAATCATTTACCAAAAACAAAAAAAGTAGCTTTGTCCTGTTTATCTGCTACCTGTCCCTAAATTCACTGGCCTTCCTGAGAGAGAGAGTAATCGCCTTAGCAGCTTCCTCCAGCTCTCTTCCTACTTGTAATTTTCACTCATCCAATCAGGGAACAGAAACAATACTTTGTGACCAATCACAACTGCACATCAAGGCCCAAACATGTAGCATCAAATGCTGACTGTGAACTATTTGTGTTCAATTCAAAAAATAAAATAAAAATTGTTAAAAGATTAAAACAGTGACGAAATCTGAGGAAACTCAATCCAGTAATGACAGGTTTCAGAGTAGCAGCCGTGTTAGTCTGTATTCGCAAAAAGAAAAGGAGTACTTGTGGCACCTTAGAGACTAACCAATTTATTTGAGCATAAGCTTTCGTGAGCTACCGCTCACTTCATTGGATGTAGCTCACAAAAGCTTATGCTCAAATAAATTGGTTAGTCTCTAAGGTGCCACAAGTACTCCTTTTCTTTTTGCGAATCCAGTAATGGACTTTCCATGAGGGGAAAATTAAGCTGAATCAATCAAGTACATTATCTGAGGGAAATTACTATAGATAATAGGTACCTATACGGCCCCCATTACCATAGTATTTGAATGCCTCGGTCTTTTAATGTTTTTATTCTTGCAACAACCCTGTGAGATAGGGAAGTATTATTCCAATGCTACTTACCTCAAACATATTGTCAAATGTTGACTGTGTATAGACGTGGAGTCCAATCTCAAGCAGAATGAAGTTAATTTTTAATTATGTGAGGTTAGCCATAGCATTTTAAAAAACATTCTCCACTGGAATTAATTAAATTCCTAATTATGTTCCAAATGTTAAATGCTTCATTATTTTATCCATTATTGAGAGTCTGATTTATCCTTGACATTCCTTAAATCATTTACCCATGCTTCCTTATCCACCCACTGACTACCCTTCTTCCCATAATTTTCTCTCTCTCTCACATACACACAGGCACACACACACACTTTCCTCCTGTGATGGGGTGCTCCTCCCACACCAACACTGAAGGGGTTAAGGTAGCAGGAGAGGACAATTAGCCATAGGCTGCACCAGCTGGGGAGCCAAGAAGCAATGATACTAATTGGAGATCACCTGGAGAGAAACAGGTAGGGCTTCTATCAGCATGTCTACACAGAAAAGAAAAACCCATAGCTTGCCCATGCCAGCCAGCTCAGGTTCAAGGGGCTTGGGCTGCGAGGCTCTTTCATTGCTGTGTAGATGTCTGGGCATGGGCTGGAGCCTGGATTCTCGACTCTCATACCCTGCAGGGTGGGAGGGTACCGGGGCTCAGGATCCAGGCCAAGCCCAGAAGTCTACACAGCAATTTTCTGACATACCCTATAAAGCCTAGAAGTTGAGGAGAGAAGAGGGGTGCAGTGAGGAAGCCTGCAGTCACACCCCCTGATACGAGGGGGGAGAGTAAGAGCCTGTAGGAGTATAGGAAGCAGTCCAGGGAAGGAGCAGTAAGGGCTGAGAGAATAGACCTGAATGCTGGTTCAAGCAGTCCTGAATTGGAACCCGGTGTAGGGTGTGGGCCTAGGTTTCCCTACAAGCCACTATGGGAATGGTGCAGTCAGCACAGTGGATATGGAGACTGCCCGAAACCATGTGGAGACAGACTCCGGTGAGAACCCTAGAGAGGGAGGACAACTGTGACTTGGACAGAGGACTAAGCAATGAAGGAGAGGCGCTGCAGCTCCCGACCAGTCCAGAGAGGGGCCGCAGAGTGAGTGACCACCAAATGGGGTGCTGATGGTGGGGAGCTAATTCCCTGGATGAGCCACAATGAGGCACTGCTGAACTGTGAGTGGTAGACCTCCTTACACCTCCCCAGCTATTACGTGTCTTCTATCAAAATATTTCCCTCCACTGCTTTATGCTGTTTATTTTACCAACAGGAAACATATGCCCCGAGAATATCTCATCCACAGAGTCAATGTTCAAACTAGTCAAGAAAAAAAATAAAATTCCTGACATCCTCTTCATATGTTATTGACTAGCTGAAAACATCACCCTGCGCAGTTATACTTTCTGTTCCATTATAAACTAACTTCTCATCTGTTACAGGACATATCCATAAAGAGTCATCATGCATTGCCAAATGAGTGCAGAAGATTATCAAGAACAATTCATTTTTTACCCTGCTTTTTGTTTGTAATGCCTTTTCTTGGCAGATGTTAGCTCTGCAGATGAATGGATGTTCTCAAATAACAAAATGGACATGGATTGATGGAAGAATTGATCTCCATTTGTTAATCTACTGCCAAAGCAGCAAGCACTCTAAGTAATTAAAGTGCTAAAAAAAAGTCTCTGATCTAGACATACTGTACGTTCAAGTTCCACAATACAGGGATAAAGGCCAATTTTTTCATTTGTGCTCCGTGACTGTCTGCAATGTATGTACCAAATAATTTTAACACCTTTGTATCCTTCTCAAAGTGGACTGTACTCTTACACAAAAGTACAAGTATTAGCTTCGAATAAATGTAAAGGACTACATTTTCAAAAGGGATTCATGCTTTTGGCTGTCCAGCTTGGGACCCCTTAAAGGGACCTCATTTTCAGAAACTGCTGAGTATCCACTCTATGAAAGTCAGACCCATTTAACCGTGTGTCAAGTTGGACACCCTACCACCGCGTCTCAGTGGGTCCCAGCTGAGAATGCCAAATTCAGGACAGGCTACTGAGAAACGGGGTAGACTCAACCCAAACTGGTGGTTATTCTATCATTAGATTATACCAAGCCAGTAACAAAAGTGAACTTCTGTATCACCACAATAGTTAATAAGAAGGCAAAATGCAGTCTCTTTAGGCATTCCAGCCCTTGGCTCATCACCCAGACACTAGACTTCATGGTGAGTGGTTACTGAAAACCAATTTCATCATATATAGGGTCCATCTAATCCCAACAGATCAGCCACTTAGCCAGGTCAATACATAACTCAGATTTTACCCAATAATCATGCTGATGCCAATCCTTTAGTAACTAATACTAAAGGTTTAATAATGTGTTTTTAAAAAAAAGAATCATAAATTGTTCAGGAATCGTTTTCATACAAGAGATTGCAAAGTCCTTATATCAGGTTTGTTGCACAGATAGAATAAACTGCTAGCTTGCAAAGGCCTCTCTAGAATCACCCAAACAGATTGGGAATCATCAGTCCTTGTTTAGAGTGTCCTTGTTAGTAATTCAGTCCAGGGGAATGAAGACAAAATGGAGATGTTTCAGGGGTCTTTTATATCCTCTGCCATGTGCACGGAATTTCACTGTCCCAAAACAAAGACCACAGCACCGGTTTGTGGAAAGTTACTGACCCAAGATGGAGTCCAGGGTCACATGAGCATATCACATGTCCTTACCAGTTGGTCAGAATCAAATCTAAAAACATCTTTCCACCTACTTACTTCCTCCACTTTCTGAAACAAAATATTGTGAACAATACATTCCAAGAATTTACTGGAAATTTTGAGTTTTGCTGTTACTTTTCCAACAGATGTCTGGGTACTTAAAGCCCCCCATTATTACCAGGTCTTGTAGTTTTCATATTTCTGGCTTTTTGTTCTACAAATGCCTCCTCCACCACCTCTACCTAATTTGGTGGTACATAGTAGACCCCTACCGTGATGCCACCCCTATTTTTTACCCCTTTTATCTTTACCCAGGGATGTCAGATGAAAATGTTTGGACATAATCTGAAAAAAGAAAACCCTGATATCTTTGGGGTTTAGCCAAACTTTCAATGTTTACCAGGCATGAATTCAAAAGCCAGCTCACTGTACCAGCCCATAACACTAGCAATTGCTCATTACAAGATGTTCTTCAAAGCACTTGACATTTAACTGGAAGGAGTTTTACCTGTTTTTTATTATAAAATAAAAGCTTGCTAAATAATATCACAGGAAGAGGGTTTCATGTTAAATTTATTATACTCAGGAATATGAGAGAGGCTTTGATCACTGTCAAGAAAGCTGATAAAACTTTCAGTTCAACAAAGAATAGCTGATCTACCGAGGACCTTCACCTTTGGGGAGAATTTCAGTTTAAATGAATAGACAGAATCTATACTAGGGATAGGCAACCTTTGGTACGCGGCCGGTCAGGGATATCCGCTGGCAGGCCAGGACGGTTTGTTTACTTTCAGCGTCTGCAGGTTCGGCCAATCGCAGCTCCCACTGGCCACGGTTTACCATTCCAGGCCAATGGGGGCTGCAGGAAGTGGCAGCCAGCACATCCCTCGGAACTGCAGCCAGTGGGAGCTGCAATCGGCCAATCCTGTGGACGCTGTAGGTAAACAAACAGTCCCAGCCCGCCAGCGGACCATGACACATGCCAAAGGTTGCCGATTCCTGATCTATACAATAAATAGGTGCTTCTAGGTGACCAGAATATCTGTGTACTTATTTATGAGCCAACATACGCTCGCTTAGAGGTTCCTATCTTTGGAGGCCCAAGTCTGAAAATGTTGGCCTACGATTATTTGTGCTTGAGCAATACTATTGAGAGTTATAAAAATCACTGAAAGTGTGAGATGCTTTTTCTTAAAACTAGCAATATTGTAACACCATTACATACATATTTTATTTTCAGGCTGTGTGTAAGAAGATGCACAGTAACTATCCTGAGCAAAGTCAAAGTTGCACTTGGTGCAGGAGCCAGGGTGGTGAAAGGAAAGGTGGTGCTAAGCCCCAAACCACGCTGTGGTCTGCTCTACGCTATGCTAGCTGGAGCAGTCACCTAAGGACCATTGCACTGGCTGTGGATTGCCAGAATGCAGTGTAGAATGACTCCATTCCCTCCATCCAGGAAAGACAAATGTGCCAGGGGTTTGAGTGAGTGGGGTAGAGGAGGCTATACAGCTTTACACCACCCCCAGACTTCCCCTCCATCAGAGTCTCTTCGGCTGCCATAGTAGGAAAGCTCTCTACCCTATTTGTGACCTTAGAACGGTGCAAAGGGGCACAGGATCTGGACGGCTGTTTTTCCTAACAGCTTAGCCTATATTTAAATGCTCCATTTGCTGCTGGTGGTTGTGCAGCTCTCTCCCCTGAGATATGTGCGGTATGTAACAATGTAACAACACATTCTGAACACAGATAACTTCACATGCCTCAATTAGTTAGCATCTGTGAAGTGCTTCGGAAAGGAAAAGTGCCAAATAACTGCTAAGCAGCAGTATTATCCTCACATGCCAACTCCAGGAATAGCCTCAAATTCCACCACAATTGCTTAAGCGGAGCACAGGTTCTCTCTGAAGCATTTCAGGGATATTTCATTACCAGCACTGCTCATTTAGTTACAATTGTCAGCCCTATTTCTCTTCTCGTTTAGAATAATTGCACTGACTGCTTGTGTTGGTGTCATGTTTCCAACTCGTTCCAGTTAAGCTTAATGTTTAAAAATGTTTCACTTCACTTTAAGTAACAATATGTTGCAGCACATAAACACGGATCATTTTATGAGCCTGCTGGTTTGGCAACACCTCCCATCCCCCACACACACCGTGATCCCCAAATGGGAACACATACATTCTTGTAATTCTATAAGGAGCTACAGCAGGGATCTCAAACTCAAATCACCACAAGTTGAGCTCCAGTACAGATGCCTCACTGTTTAACTTAGGCACCCAAATTTGAAAACATTTGTTTAGGGGCCTGCCTGAGCTTTTGAGATGCTGAACGCACATACCCAAATCACACAGGGCCTGATCCAAAGACCACTGAAGTCAATGGGTTTTGAATGCGGTCCTAGTGGTCTGATTACCAAAAGGAGCTAAGCCAGGGGTTCTCAAACTAGGGGTCGGGACCCCCCAGGGGTTCACAAGGTTATTACATGGGGGGTCGCGAGCTGCCAGCCTCGACCCCAAACCCCGCTTTTCCTCCAGCATATAATGGTGTAAAATATATAAAAATGTGTTTTTCATTTATAAGGGGAGGGTTGCACTCAGAGGCTTGCTACGTGAAAGGGGTCACCACTACAAACGTTTGAGAACCACTGAGCTAAGCACATGTAGTTTCCATTGGCCTAGGGAGCGCTCAGCAGCTTTGAAAAATCAGGCTACAGGGGCACTGGAAAGTCACTAGCACTCTCTCCAATATTAGTTTATTCAACTTGCATCATCACCCACAGGTACCTTTGGTGAGCTCACTAATGCATCCAACTCTCTTTACATTTGGGTTTTTAAATACCATGAATTTTATAAGGCACTCTAGCGGCTAACTTTTTATTAAAGATAAACAGAATTGTTAACCACTGCTTTTCTTCTTCTATTCTGTATGAGTTCTTATATCATGTTCCTCAGCGTAGCGTCTGAGCGCCTTCCAGTAGTGCATTAAGCCACGTAACTAATATTGGTCACAAAATTTGTTCTGTCATCCTCTCCCCAGGGGGAGAAGCATGTGCAGTGGAGTGCTCTGGTTTGGTTTGGTTTGTTTTACACACACACACACACACACAGAGCAATGTGTTTAGAATAGAGAAGGCAGGTCAAGAAGCCTGGCACTTGGAGTAGAAGGTGGTGAGATTTGTGATGGTCCTTAGTATTTGTGGGAGTTCATTCCACAGTCTTGAACCAGTACCTGAGAAGGTTCTGTCTCCTGCACAAAACAAGATTTACTTTTATGGTAGAAAGTTGCATTGTGCCAAGGGAGTGATATTGTCAACCGTAGTCTTCATCCCAGAGCTTTCGTTGATTTTTTTTTTTTTAAAGGTAACCTAGGTCCAAGCCAGTTGAGCACTTCTGAGATAAGGACCAAGACTTTGAACCTGATTCCATATTCTAAGGGCAGCCAGCGTATGGAACAGAAAATGGGTCTGGTGTGGCTTAGAAGATGTGTCGCGGTGTTCTGTGCCAGCTGGAGTGTAAGTGCTGAAAGCTTTCTGCCCAAGTAGGTTACATTGCTGTAGTCCAGCCAAGAGGTGACAAAGGAATGCATAACTGAGGCCAGGTCATCATTTGCCAGGAAGGGATGGGATGTTTGTGTCCCATGCTGTGTGTTTTTATTAGTGATGGTGGTGGTGAAGAAATGCACCTTGCACGAAGAACACAAAGTGGCATGGTGTGTCCATGCCCTGGACCTCTAAGGGCAATCTTCTCCATATTGTGGCCTCATACCATTGAGACTTCTGAAAATATTATTTGAGACCTTGAACTTGATTCTGTAGGGAGCTAGTGTGACAAGCAGAGGATGGGTCCAATGTGCTCAGGGTAGCCTATGTTTCTAAGGAGATGTGCTGCTGCATTCTGTCCTAAGAGCTGATGGCTTCAGTGGCCCACTAGATCACACCACTGCAGTCCAGCTGGTAGGTAACACACATGCATTCTTGAGGCTAAATTATCTGCCAAGATGGGATACAATCTCCTAGAGAGTCATAGATGAATGCATTGCCTGTGGCTGATACTTGCCACTGTCACAGAGCACGCTGAACAGTATGGCCCACTGGTCAGACCTGGCATGGCAGTTGTCATATTAATTATGCAAGGAGCCAGACTACAGCTTTGCATTGGCTCCTGATAAATGCCGCCACTCCCCGCCCCCCCCCAAAAAATAGAATGCTTCATCATAATGCTTCTCTTGGTTTCTCAGATGTTGGCCTTCAATTCTAGAAGTCAAGGGACTAATTGTGAGTTAATTCAATCATTTGCTCTGATTCATTCCTTTCATGTTCACTGTGTTTCAAAAATACATCAGAGTCAGGATTCCAGTATTATTAAGGCATCTGCTAACCTTTCCTATGAACTTTGTTTCCCCCTCAGTCACTCAGAGAGTTATTTATACTGTGGGTATGCCAGTATCAGGGGTTTTTTTAAGTATGGAAATCCATCAAATAGGTCTTAAAACAGTTCAAGAATAAAGGTGCAGAGGATTGCTTCTGACAGAACCAGACAAATCAATTAATTGATCTCTAGCAGACAGGGATAATTTTATTTCCTAGTCTATTAAAGATGATCAGAATTGGCTAGCTAATTTTACAAGAGAAATATCTGTCACCAGTCATTAAGCAGCACATGATGGAGAGAACTCGGAGGGAGAAACTAAAAACTGCTTTTCCTTCTAGAAATTGCATTACTTATTACTCATTACTCAGCCTTTAGAATTCCAGCATCAAACATCAGCATGAGTCTCTTGTTTCAACAAAAAGCATTTTTCTCCCCACAATAATATTTTCTACAAATCAACAATTGACCATTCATGTCTATAAATACTGACACTTACATTGGTGCCTTTGAGTAAGAGAACATTAGTATTGATGGCAAATATCTCTCCAAGAAAAAACAACTTGAAACATGTAACCTATTGATGACTGGTCCCCAGTACACAGGCCTGGAACACACAAAGAATTCTGATTGTTTTCTATTTAGACATTCTTGATCATCCAGGCCACTTAACGTAGTTTTGAATGTTAACTATTTATTTAGGGAACAGACAATGTCAATGAATTAATGGAATTTGATTATTAACAGATGCCTTTGGGCTTTTGTGGGGAAGACCTACCAGAAATCTCTTGTTGTGTCCTTTGGAAATTATTTTTATTTATTTAAGCTCTTGTTTCTAAAGCACTCACTGTTGGCCTAACTCTGCTCACATTGAAGTCAATGACTTTCAGAGGAGAGTTGGGCCAACACTCAGCCCTTTAGAAAACCATAAGAACAAAAGAACGGCCATACTGGGCCAGACAAATGGTTCATCTAGCCCAATATCCTGTCTTCTAACAGCGACCAGTGCCAGATGCTTCAGCGGGAATGAACAGAACATGGCAATTATGGAGTGATCCATCTCCTGTCGTCCAGTCTGAGCTTCTGGACATGGATAGTTTAGGGATGCCCAGAGCATGGGGCTGTATCCCTGAACATCTTGGCTAATACGCACTGATGGACCTAACCTCCATGAATTTATCTAAGTCTTTTCTGATCCCACTCATACTTTTGGCCTTCATAGGATGCCTTGGCAACAAGTTCCAGAGATTGATTATGTCTTGTGTGAGCAAGTTTCAGAGTAACAGCCGTGTTAGTCTGTATTCGTAAAAAGAAAAGGAGTACTTGTGGCACCTTAGAGACTAACCAGTTTATTTGAGCATGAGCTTTCGTGAGCTACAGCTCACTTCATCGGATGCATAGCATATCGTGGAAACTGCAGAAGACATTATATACACACAGAGACCATGAAACAAAACTTCCTCCCACCTCACTCCCCCGCTGGCAACAGCTGTTGCCAGCGGGGGAGTGAGGTGGGAGGAAGTTTTGTTTCATGGTCTCTGTGTGTATATAATGTCTTCTGCAGTTTCCACGATATGCTATGCATCCGATGAAGTGAGCTGTAGCTCACGAAAGCTCATGCTCAAATAAACTGGTTAGTCTCTAAGGTGCCACAAGTACTCCTTTTCTTTTTGTGTGAGCAAGTACTTCTTTATGTTTGTTTTAAACCAGCTGCCTATTAATATCATTGGGTGACCATGGGTTCTTGTGTTATGTGAAGGAGTAAACAATACTTCCTTATTCACTTTCTCCACACCACTCATGGTGTAATAGACCTCTATCATATCCTCCCCTTAGTTATCTCTTTTCTAAGATGAAAATTCGCAATCTTTTTAATCTCTCCTCACATGAAATTTGTTCCATACCCCTAATCATTTTTCTTCCCTTCTCTGTAACCTTTCCAATTCCAATGGTGACCACAACTGCACTCAGTATTAAAAGTGTGGGCGTATCATGGATTTATTTAGTGGCATTATATTTTCTGTCTTATTCCCTATCCCTTGCCTGATGGTTCCTAACATTCTGTTAGCTTTTTTCACTGCCACTGCATATGGATCAGATGTTTTCAGAAAACTATCCACAACGACTCCAATATCTCTTTCTTGAATGGTAACAGCTAATTTAAACTCCATTATTTTGTATTCATAGTTGGGATTATATTTTCCAGTGTGCAATAGTTTGCACTTAACATTGACTTTCATTTGCCATTTTGTTGCCCAGTCGTCCAGTTTAGTGAGATCCCTTTGTAACTCTTTGCAATCAGCTTTTGACTTAACTAGCTTGAGAATTTTGTTTTGGCTGCAAACTTTGCCATCTCCCTCTTCACTCTCTTGTCCACATTATTTATTAATACATTAGCACCTCAGAGTTATGAATGCCTCAGGAATGGAGGTAGTTCATAACTCTGAAATGTTGGGACTGTGAACAAAATATTATGGTTGTTCTTTCAAAAGTTTACAGCTGAACATTGACTAAATACAGCTTTGATATTTTACTATGGAGAAGAAAAATGCTGCTTTTAACCATCTTAATTTAAATGAAACAATCACAGAAACTGTTTCCTTACCTTGTAAAATCTTTTTTTTTTACTTTATTTTTTTAGTAGTTTACATTTAACACAGTCCTGTACTATATTTGCCCCCCACACACTTTTTTTTTGGGGGGGGGCGGTCTCTGCAGCTGCCTCATTGTGTACTTCTGGTTCTAAATGAGGTGTGTGGCTTACAGGTCAGTTTGTAACTCTGGTGTTAGTAAATCTGAGGTTCTACTGTATGTTGAATGGAACTGGTACCAGTACAGATCCATGGGGGACCCTGCTATCTACCTCTCTCCATTGTGAAAACTGACCATTTATTCTTATCCTTTGTGTCCTATCTTTTAACCAGCCACTGATCCATGAGAGGAACTTCCTCTTACCCCAGGACTGCTTATTTTGCTTAAGAGCCTTTGGTGTGGGACTTTGTCAAAGGCTTTCTGAAAGTCCACATACACTGTATCAACTGGGATTGCCTGTGTCCACGTTTGTGGACCCACTCAAAGAATTTTAATAGATTGGTGAGGCAAAAGTCGTGTTGACTTTTCCATAATATATGGTGTCCATCTACGTATCTGATAATTCTGTTCTTTGCTATAGTTTCAACCAATTTACCTGGTATTGAAGTTAGTGTTACTGGCCTGTAATTGCCAGGATTGCCTCTTGATCCTTTTTAAAAAATAAATAGGCATAACATTATCTACCCTCCAGTCACCTGGTACAGAGGCTGATTTAAGCGATAGGTTACATACCACAGTCAGTAGTTCTGCAATTTCATATTTGAGTTCCTTCAGAACTCTTAGGTGAATACAGTCTGGTCCTGGTGACTTATTACTTTTTAATCTATGAAGTTGTTCCCAGACGTCCTCTATTGACACCTCAATCTGGGACAGCACCTCAGATACTTCACCCAAAAAGAATGGCTGTGGGAAACTCCCTCACATCTTCTGCAGTGAAGAGTGATGCAGAGAAGCTAAATGAATTCTTTGCATGAGCTCTGTGTTCTTTGAGTAACCCTTTAGCACCTTGATCGTCCAGTGGCCCCATGGATTGTTTGGCTCAATTCATGCTACTGATGTATTTAATTTTTTTTCTGTTTGCTTTTCTGTCTTCTGATAGTTGTTCTTGAAGTTCTTTTTTGGCCTGCCTAATTATACTTTTATACTTGACTTGCTAGAGTTTATGCTCCTTTCAATTTTCCTCACTAGGGTTTGACTTCCAGTTTTCAAATGATGTATTTTTGCCTCTAACTGCCTCTTTTACTCTGCTGTTTAACTATGGTGGGTTTTTTTTTTTTTGTCTTCTGTTTTTTTCCTTCAAGGTATAAATTTAGTCTGAGCCTCTATTATGGTGTTTTTAAATAGTTTCTATGTAGCTTGCATGCATTTCTCTCTTGTGCCTATTCTTTTTAATTTCTATTTAACTAGCTTCTTCATTCTGTGTGGTTCCCCTTTTTGAAGATAAATACTACTGTGGTGGATTTCTTCGGTGTTTTCCCCACTACAACTATGTTAAATTTAATGACATTATGCTCTCTATTACCTGGTGGTTCAGCTATATTCACCTCACCTATCTTGTACTCACTTAGGACTAAATCAAGAATTACCACTCCCCTTGGGAGTTCCAGGTCTAGCTGCTCTACGAAGCAGTCATTAATGGTGTCTAGAAATTTATCTCTGCATAATATCCTGAGGGGATATGTACTGAGCCAACAGAGGGATAGTTAAAATCCCTCATTCTTGGGTTTTCTGTCTTCGTAGCGTCTCTAAACTTTGAGCATTTTACAATCATTGTCACCATACTGGTCAGACGGTGAGTAGTACATTCCTACTGTTATATTCTTAGTATTCAAGCATGGAATTTCTATCCATAGAGATTCTATGGTACAGTTTGATTTAATAAAGATTTTTCCTATATTTGACTGTCTGCTTTCTTTCGCATATAGTGCTACTCCCTCACTAGCACGACTGCTCTGTCATTCCTATATATTTTGTACCCCAGAATTACCATGTCCCATTGATTATCATCATTCCACCAGGTTTCTGTGATGCCTATTATATCATCATTATCTAATGCCAGGCTTTCAGTGCCACCTATTTTAGTATTTAGATGGCAGACAGAGCTAAAATGTGCAGAACCAGTAAACTCCTTGCAGATTAAACCATTTTGTGATCAAGTTGAACCAAGTCCCTTGATTAAAAGGCTTGTGTGCTCTCTTCCTAATAGTTATATTTGGTATAGTCAAGCCTGTTTTCAAGAATAAGGGCTCTAAACATTGTTCTCTGGGCCATGAATAGGATGAAGAGATGCAGCTGCTCTAAGATCCAGCTAGGCTGAGGGAACTGGGGTTGTTTAGTCTGCAGAAGAGAAGAGTGCGGGGGGGGATTTGATAGCAGCCTTCAACTACCTGAAGGGGGGTTCCAAAGAGGATGGAGCTGGGCTGTTCCCAGTGGTGGCAGATGACAGAACAAGGAGCAATGGTCTCAAGTTGCAGTGGGGGAGGCAGTAGCATAGCTGGGGGGGGAGCGGGGCAGCGGCCACTCTCCCACTGAGCACAAGTGACACCTTTTTAATTCTTCAGCAGCATTTCGTGCCGCCGAAGACCCGGCGCGAGTGAAGGACCCACCGCCGAAGTGCTGCCGAAGACCTGGAGCGCCGCTGGCTGAGTACAAGTGGGTGGCACCTTTTTTTATGTCTGCTCCCCCTGTTCGCTCCACCTGGCTATGCCACTGTGGGAGGTCTAGGCTGGATAGCAGGAAACGCTATTTCACTAGGAGGGTGGTAAAGCATTGGGAATGGGTTACCTAGGGAGGTGGTGGAATCTCCATCCTTAGAGGTTTCTAAGGCCCAGCTTGACAAAGCCCTGGCTGGGATGGTTTAGTTGGGGTTGGTCCTGCTTTGAGCAGGGGATTGGACTAGATGACCTCCTGAGGTCCCTTCCAACCCTAATAGTCCAGGATTCTACTCAACTGGTGCCTATCTCGTCCTCATTTCTCAAGAGTGCATAACTTGGCAGAAAAAAAAGTGTATTCTTGGTTCAAATCTAAAATAGGTATCTATCCAAGAGTGATTTGTGTTTTAGTTTTAATCAACACCTACTGCTGTAGATCATATGGCCTTCATGCTTCCTTGGCCCTTTCAGGGACTTCATGGGAACAATTTTTCATGGGTTCACTGAACATTTCATCATAGTAAGAAAAATTATATTCCATTTTCCAGTGGAGGCAGCTCTGATTAGCTAAACTATCCCACACCTGGAAGAGTTTCACAGTTCAGGTAGCACTATCAGTTACCTGCATAGCCAAGTCATCTGCCATCCACGGACAAGGGAGGTGCAGCCAGGAAGAGGGCATTTCTGACTCAGTATATCAAAACTCACTGACAAAAAATAAATATCCCAGCAGACTCGCAATAGAATAGTCAATTAGTAACAAAGTGCACACCCTCAGAGCTGTCTGAACCTATCCAGTTCCACTGGTATCCTTGAGCAGACCTACAATATAGGTCCCTTGCCCTGATGAAAGAAATCACAGAATACACCTGTGATCTAAGCACAATCACCATGCAGTCTTTAGACGAGGCTACCACCATTTAGTAGCCACATATTTGTTATGCCTTTACCACCAGGCAAAGGCCAGGGAAAAGTTAAATAAGTTTACTGGAAGTTGCCCTTGTTCTGAAGCACTGATTTTAAAACCACAGTGGTCTTTTAATACATAGGGGTTAACAGCAAATACTCAGTGCTCCAATTCTAAATGTGAATTAGCAGAATCCCATTAAACCCCATTATAGGAAAATAGAGCAATTACATTTATGACCCCAAAGTGGGCATTATTTAACATGGAGCAGAAAGGAAAAGTCACGGAGCTCAACTGTCATTCATGTTGGAAGATCAGAGCTAACCCAGGAGAGTTAAACCAGTCACTGTGCCTAAGCTTAAGCAGCTGGTTAAATCCATTTGATCTAGTTTTATAAACACATTGTTTTAATAATTCAGACAGTCAGACTTTGCAGATAAGTGGAAACAACATGCTTCCAGCTTCCTTGACTGCGAGGAAAGACTAATGATACCCCCCACCCGCAGATTACATGAAGTATAACTGCATTAGCAGGAAGCAATTTATTTCAGAGTCTAGGTCTTTTCCATAAATGGGCATTATCCAATCAGCTAAAAACTAATGGAAGCTCCAAACTCACCCTCTCTGGAAGAGATCCACATTATGGAATTTGTGTAGTTCCACAGAAAACTCGACCGTTCCCTGTACCTCAGACATGATCTTTTCAGGTCATCACCTAAATGACACACAAACAGGTATTTTAAACATGCTGAACAGTTTGCTTAAAAACAAATTCACTTAAGTTACTACATCTTGCTTCAGCACTTTGGGCTTCATCCGTCACCCAGGGAACTCAATGGGAATCTTTATACCAACTTCAATGGACTCTGTTCAGGCCTTTTATTGATAAGAACCCTATCCAAGTCGTGATTGTGAGTCATAAAAAACAAAGACGGCCTGAGGATGCAGCAATAATGCTAAATTAGCCAATATCATAATCATTGAAATGTACTTAGTGTCTTTTCAGCCTAGAACCTCGCAGCGCTTTCCAAGCTCTCACAATATTCCTGGAAGGAAAGAGAGATGTTGTTACACCCATTTTAGAGAATGGAAGGTATCCAGACACAGCACACAACAGCTCTCTAAATGGAGAACTGACTAAAAATTCAGTCTCCAGCCAAAACACCACAGTGGTACAGAGTTCGCTGGCTCCCATCCCCTGTGCCCTCTCCAACCAAGGCACTTATCAAAGACAAGGAAGGGAGGTTTCACAGGGAACAGAACTAACTCCAGAAATAATGAATGGCAGGGATTACCACATAAGCTCTTTGGGGCAGGAAAATTAGTCTGTATCACAGATGTCACGAAAAAGATTGTGATGGGATCCCCTGGGACTGTGGGACCGCTGTGCCCCCTTAGCTCTCTCCACCCTGGGTTGTCTCTCACAATGCCTTGCTAGTGACCGGCAGCAAACCCCTCCAGAAGCTGTGATCACTCAACACAACAGCATGTGGAGCCCCACATCCAGCTAGATTGCATGAATGCTCCCAGAGCCATTCATGAATCACCCAGAGAAAGGCACCAGCCAAATCCCCCCAGCACCCAGCACTGTACTTCAGGAATATACCGTCTTGCACTGCTCAAGCCGAGCTGTGCAGATTTATTAATTGGTTCACCACTTCATCAATGGAAAGCGGGCCTACGCCAGCCTTTGCAAACCTGAGCAGATAACCAAACACTTCAGGCAAACTCACTGGTAAAGATAAACAGTTAAACAAATGTATTGACTACAAAAGATTAAATTTAAGTGATATTAAGTGTTAGGCAAAAAATCAGTGCGTTACCAAAAGAAAAGAAAATATAAGCACGCAGTCTAAACTCTCAACCCTATTAGACTGGGGAACCTCTAGACTAAGCAGTTTTTCTCACCCCACTGAATATTGCAGTCCTTAATATACAAGTTTGTTCCTTAAACCTGGGCCAATCTCCTCTGTTGGAGTCTTGTCTTCTTCTCAGTGTCTTAGTTGCTTGCAGCCTAGGTGGGGGCAGGTTAAGGGCCCAGTATGTTTCCACTCTGTCTGTTTTATACCCTCAGTCCATGTGCTTGGAAAACACAAGTCCAGGCATGTCTGGGTGCATTGCTGAGTCTCCAGGCAAGGTTGGACAATTCCCCTGGAGTGGCGTCATGTAGGTGAGTCATTGCATTATAGCTCCCTTGCTGGGCAATGGTTGTTGATGGGCTGATTGAAACCCTGCCCGGGTGTTGGTTACTTTCCTTGCTGTTGACTCTGGGGAGCTAATATCTGGCTGATTCCCCAACTTACAGCTTGTTTTAGCGACAACCATACAACACAATTCTCAACTTCATATACATTTATGATATACGTATATGGACAGAAAAATTACTTTCAGGAGATCATAACCTTTCCCCTGATACCTTATACAAGGCATGCTTTATATGTAGGATCACGATGATTTAAAAATGAGGAATATGGGGGTTCCAGGATGCTCCCCCAAGGTATAGAATGACACAAAGATGGCCAACAGATTGGTTTACTTCACACATACACGCTGCTCTTCTATCTAAGACCACTGTGTAAGTGCAGAGAAGGATGGCTCATGAGCATCAGTCTGAGCATAGATAGCTGTCTACTGTACATAACAGGGGAGGTGGGAAAGTGTGCGTGACATTCTGGTGCCACAGAGTAGTAGCTGGTGGATCAGCAGGCTTTCCATTTAGCACCCAAAGGGGCCAGGACTGCTGGAACAATTTGTATAGTGGAGGTTGCTGAGAGCCAGTGAACCAAATTGTAAACCCTGTATATGATGGAAACCACTTCAAGCCAGGGGGAACAGCAGCACCCCAAACCCCTAGTTCCAGCACCTATGAGAGGGGCTCTTGTTTGGAATTCTGTCCAGCTTCTGCAATAGGGGAGACTCTCTGTCTTCAGACTCTTATGTTCATTTGTATCGTGCCCAAAGGTGTGCTAAGTGCCTCCCACCCACTCCAATACATCCATGCAAGGCAGGGCAAGATTCTGATGCACTATATTTTTGAATCAGGAGAAAGTATTATACTGTAGCTATTGGATAAGTTTGTTTGCAACTCCTGGCTGTATGTTTTCCAGGTGACTGGCTTTTTACTTCAATGATGATTTAAACACTATTTTTGTTTCTCTTAATGCCTGCCCCTCTCAAGCACTCTCATTTTCCAAAATGCACTCTGAGTTTTTTTCCTCCACTGGAAAATATGCACTACAGACATTGATTCCAGACTGACAAGAGCTGCAGCTATGCCATTTATATTATATATAAATAAAATAATTGCCAAACTGCATTTTTTTAATATATACCCCCAAAGTAAGGAAATTAATGTATTAGTCAATTCAGTGTTATGTCATAATGATTTCCAGTAAAATTCAGAAGCAGTGAAGGTAAACTCAGTGTTACTCTCTGGCAGAGCTAATGTAATTTGTACCTTACCTAGTTTTCTAAAACTGTATCAAGGATGGCCCCCACCCTCATTTTACTCTTGATAAAGCCCTTGGCAGGACTGACGTAAAAGTTAAGTTTGTCAAAGATACTTCCATGGTGTACACCAACAGCACAAACGATAGACCCAGAGAAGAGCTGAAATCACACAGCTTGAAGAAAAACAATAAATATTCAAAAGAGACCAACGATTTTGGGTGCTACACCGGACTTATCCTTACAGAGACCCAGTTTTCAAAGATGATGAACACCAGTCCTTTGAAAATAAGGTGCTTAAAGTTGGGCACTCAAAAAATAGAGGCACCCATACTCATTAATCACTTGGGACAATTTAGGCCAGAAGTATCACAGGGTAGTTAGTTAAACGAGCATTACCCAAAAGTAGAGTAGCTACCTTGCCAATTGTGCTGTTACCGAGGGCCGACGTATGACATCAGTATTTGCAGTACTGTAGGGAATATTGCCAATATTGAAGATATGTCACATATTTATTAAGACTACTGGCAAGTGTTTCGGGGCGATCACTGTGAATGCCCGGGTACCTCTCTATTGGACAGCACCTCATGTGTTTTTAAGCTAGGCCCTACATGCCACACTAACATTTCAGAACAAGAATAAAGCAGGCACTAGGCAATCCAGCTGGTGACATGACATGACATGGGGGACAGGCCTGCCAATGGCAGACCTCCCTCATTAGCGGGGCTGCCATTGGTCAGTCCAAGCACCTGTGAGTTTGGATTGGCTGGTGGAGTATTGCCCATGAAGACAGCACTGGACAGAAGTAGGCCTCTCTCTCCTACTCCCGTAGAGATTGTGTGTATCCCACACTCACTCCCTGAGGGTATGTCTGCACTGCAGGGTTATCTATACTTGAGTTACTCCTCTCAAGTTAGCCTCACTTTAGTGAGAGAGGCCACACCGAAATAACACTACAGCTGCTGTATGTACACTGACATTTCACTCACTCATGTGTGGTGCTAAGACTTCTGGGGCCACATCTCACGTTTCTCTGTGCTGCAGTTAATTGAGATGCTCTATGAATTCATTCCTACTGAACTGCAGTCCTTTCTGGGCACACAGGGGAATTGTGGGAAGGCATTGGAGCATTCAGGTGGGAGCTAGTCTGCATTCAGACTACAGTGTGGCTGTGTTAGCAGCTGGCGCATTGTACTCACTTGAGTTTTAGCCTATACAACTCCCCCCCCCTTGGGTCTGCAAACTCAATTTAAAAACACCATGACACCCACGTTAAGGGTTTGTGTGTGTGGACAAGACTCAAGTTTGGGGCATCGCTCAAATTATCAATTGAATTCACTCTTCAGTGAAGACACAGCTGTAGAGATTAACAGCTATGGAGGATAAACTGGATCAGTTACATTTCAGTGTCAATGGTTCATTGGTCTGAGCAAATTCCACTTGACATTTCAGGCAACTGCACTGGTTGTGTTGTACTGGCTAAACTACATGACACAGGGGCCCCACTCATCATGGTTCTATAAATTTATTATTTATTTAATTACAGGCTCACAAATCTGGACAATTTGTCCTGCTTGTAAGAGTTAGATTGCCCTTCGTGCTATTAAAATTGAGTGGATGAGGATAGGAGTGGGGTCTCCCACGCTGGAAATCTGGCCATCATTTGCAGAAAATGTCATGTCCTAATCTGTATTATGAATGAATATGCATGATCTCATTTGCATTTTAAAAGGAACACTTGCTGTTATTTTCTTTTGCGGCTGCTGGACCAGGTTGCCTTTGAGGACTGGTGGTGGTTGTTTAAGTTATGATAAAGTTGCAATCATTTGGCCAAAATATGATGCTTGTGTTCATGCTCAGCAGCCCTTGCCCTGTGCAATGTTTAGTAGCTGGGTGTTTGGGCTAGCTACTAAGTCACACTACTTATTTTGGTAGTACAAGCGCCTGATTGAGGTATATGCATTGATAAAATGGTTATTTGGTACATACACATATAAACACAGAGATAAACTAAAGAAATCATAACTGCAACAACCATGATTCAGAACAGTTGGTTGGATGTCGATTTAGTGGAAGTATATTGAGTGTCAGTGAGGACAGAATTTGGCCCAGTATCACTACTGTATTATAGAGAGTAATAATCCTAAGGGCTGGATGTCATAGGCTTCACAGGACTCTTAAGAACAGCATTAGCTTGATGACACTAATCACATCAGTGAAGGCTGCAGGATAAGGCCCCTACTTTGATTTACTTTCAGAAGCTATTATACTACAACATAAAACTTGTTTACCTCCCCCAGCAGCTTATAAATCTGGCCAGTGTTCTACCTGTGTTCTTAGCCAAAAAAAATAAACCAGACATTTCCTCAGTGCTTTGGCCATACTTGTCTGATTCCATCACAGGATTCATCAGAAAGTCGAGGACAAAAGAACAAAATAAAAACACCTTCTGAGAGAAGGCAATGACTCATAAACCTAGCAGCATTTGTTAAGGGCAAAGTTTAAAGAAGAGAACCCAGCTGTGTTCCTCAGAAAGCACAGCACATCTTAGAAGTGAGTCTCCATAATACATTCCCTGCTATTTCTACATTTAGAACACACTGTATTTTGTTATGGATTCCCTAGGAAGCTGATATTTGCAAGATAGGGGAGGGAATTTAAGTTTTTGTAAAAGCTACGAGTTGTGTTTATAAAAAACAGTCATGGTAAAACTGCATTACTCTTCTCCATACATATCTGCTCCTAGCTTAGATATCAATAAGGTCTAGCACAGATCTCAATAAACAAACAGGGCAATCGTGACCCAAACTCAGAAACAGTCAGTTAGAATAAAGTATTGGGAAAAGGTGAAAATAGATTAAATGTCTTTTCTTTTTAGAGAGACAAGGTGAGAGAGAAACTTTTGAGCTTACACAGAGATGTTCTTCAGGTCCGGGCACCCTACTCAAGAGCGCCACAAATAAATACAAGGTAGAACAGATTGTTTAGCATAAGAAGTTAACACATATTTCAAGGGAGCATTCAAGGTGAAGTGAAATTTTTTTTAATCCTTTTAGTTTTTCTATCATTTGCCTTTTCTCAAGCAAAATGGGTCCCAGGAGACCCTAAACTCACTATTGAATCCAGATGCCCCAAAAACAGGTGAGTTGTTTTGATACAGAGCAATCACAGAGGCCAATCAGCACTTCTGTTGCCCATCATCCTCATGTCCATGAACCCATTGGCATTGTTAGTGAAAGGGAGGTGGACCTTTATTATATTAGTGGTATATATTAATCACCTTTAAATTATGTCAGCCATGTTATTTTATTTTCCAAGATTTTGAATACAAAAAGGTATAACAGCCATGTTTTAGTATTTGAATAAGGACAAAGAAAGGTAGAGTAATCAGGGTACATGGTAATACCTGCCCTTATTTGAATGATAAAGAATAGCAATACCAGGCCTTGCAATTATTATTAGATGAATAGTTGAAGAATAATCTAAAAAATACTCAAAAAAAAAAAAGAAAAGAAAAAGAAAAAGCAGCATGGACTACATACAGCTCTAGCATTTGGGTTTTCTGGACTTCTAATACCACTCCTGACCTTAATTCCTTCAGTTTCCTGGGCCAAGTAAATCAGCCTCCTAGCGAATCTAACAGAATAATCTATGCAAGCAAATCTGACTATAGTGTACTGACCCAGTTTTGATTTTAGCCAGGACACAAGAGTTAGCCACTTTTTTTTAAATGGCTACAGCTACTCAGGACTTAAATTTGATGTGTCCTCTGAAAAACACAGTATCTGCAGCTACATTGTGCTCTTTAATATTCTGTACTGACTCAAAAGCATCGAGGATTAATCTTGTAGGTCTCCCATCGATATATTTGCCTGCTTAGGTTGTGGAATGTAATGGGATCACAACACAAGATGGGATAGCTGCAGGTAACTGTTCCTATTGTTTCTGTAGAAGTTCCAGCCTGCAATATGCCCTCGAATTATTTCTTTAATTTGCAGGGCAGGAAATAGAGTAAAACTGTAGTTATAAATGAATACAAGACACATGACCTTATCTGCCATATCATCCACAAAACATGCTTGTTTCTCTTTCACAAGTATACCAGTTTAAGTTTAATTGTTAAACATTGTTTTTATTCTCTGAAGAGCCAACACACTTTAGATAAGAGTCCTATTATTTCAAAACTTTTTGGGTCTGCTGTTCTGCATTCCTGGGAAGTCAAAATTGATTTTTTCATTAGTCATACTCAAAAAAAATACAGCACAAAAAGAGTAATTTTCCCCAAGGTTTGTTGATTTATTTTACAGAAATTAAAGTTGGCGATGTAGGAGTAAAACAACATCCCTGAAAAAAGGGAAATAGTGATTTAAAAACTGGCAACTTCTGGAAGCAGGCAGTGCTCCACACCTGCTCCCAATCCACTGTCCACAGAGATTAAAAAAACCTGGTATGCTGCCCTGGCAATGAGGGATGAGGAATCTCCTCCTAAAGGTGGAGGAGGAGAAGCCCCATACCCCCAAGGCTGGGAGGATTATGGACACCACTCCATAGAGGAAATGAGGGGGGTAGTGGTCTGAGACTCCTTTCTCAGGGGGACAGAGACATCCATCTGCCAGCCTGACCTGGAACCTTGGAGGTATGCTGCCTGTGTCGGGCCTATTATGGAGACATTGAAAAAGGATTGCCGAGGATCATCCGGCCCCTTGACTACTATCCCACGCTGCTCATCCACACGGGCACTAATGATACTGCAAGTTATGACCCTGAACCGATAAGAAGTGACTCGGGGGCTCTAGGAGAGAAGGTGAGAGAGTTGGGGCAGAGGTGGTTTCTCATCAATCCTTCCAGTCAGGATAGGGGCCCAGGCAGAGACAGACACATCCTGGTAATGAATGCATGGCTGTGCAGATAGATCATCACATAATCCACATAACTGGAATATTGGTGTAGAAGAGTACACTTTGTTCAGGAAGGACAAGCAGGAGAAAAAAGGGAGGTGTTGCTTTGTATATCAAAGATGTACACACTTGCACTGAATGGAGACTGAAGTTGGAGGCAGATCTGTTGAGTCTTTGGGTAAGGATAAAAAGGGTAAAAAACAAGGGTGATGTCATGGTAAGGGTCTACTATAGGCCACCTAACCAGGAAGAAGAGGTGGATGAGGTTTCTTTTTAAACTAACTAGCAAAATTATCCAAAGCACAGGACTTGGCGGTATGGGAGCCTTCAGCTACCCAGATATCTGTTGGGAAAACAATACAGTAGAGCACAGATTATCCAATATATTCTGGGCATGCACTGGAAACACATTTTTATTATGGAACGTGGAGAACGCTACTAGGGAAGAGGCTCTCCTAGATTTGATTCTGACAAACAGAATGGAAATGGTTGAGAATTTGAAGGTGGAAGGCAGTTTGGGTGAAATTGATTATGAAATGATAGAGTTCATGATTCTAAAGAATGATAGGAGGGAAAAATGGCAGAATAAAGACAATGGATTTCAAGAAGTGAGACATTAGCAAACTCAGAATTCGTAAGTTAGATCCCGTGGGAAGAAAATCTAAGGGAAAGAAGAGTAAAAAAAAGTCCAACTTTCCTGAAAAGAGACATGATTCAGGG